>NC_088781.1:15491856-16866856 GCF_958450345.1 Calliphora vicina | reverse complement strand
ACTTTTTTTTAAAAATTTTTTTTTGCTCAAAAGAAAGCTTAGGTCTTTTCCTTTAAGACCTATTTTGTCACTTAGGAAGATGTGAGTAGGATATCTATTAAAATAAAAATGTTGTAACTCAAGACATTCAATTATTGACTTTTTTTTTGCAAATTCGATTTTTTTTTCAAAATGGGCCCTTTTTTAAAAATTTTTTTTTAGTCAAAATGCCCTTTTTTTTAAATTTTTTTTGTAGTCAAAAGAAAGCTTAGGTCCATTCCTTTAAGATATTTTTAGTCCCTTAGTGGGATGCGAGTGGGATATCTATCAAAATAAATATTTTGTAACGCAAGACATACAATTTTTTAATTTTTTTTTGCAAAATCAAAATTTTTTTCCAATATGGGCCCTTTTTTAATTTTTTTTTTTTGCTCAAAAGAAAGCTTAGGTCCATTCCTTTAAGATATTTTAGGTCCCTTAGTGGGATACGAGTGGGATATCTATCAAAATAAATATTTTGTAACTCAAGATATACAATTTTTGATTTTTTGGCAAAATCAAAAACTTTTTTGACTTTTTTTTAAAATGGCTCCTTTTTGTAATTTTTTTTTTTCTATAAAGAAAGCTTAGGCCTATTCCTTTAAGATGGTTTTGATCGCTTAGTGGGATGCGAGTGGGATATATATCAAAATAAATGTTTTGTAACTCAAGACATACAATTTTTGTGTTAAAACATTTATTTTGATAGATATCCCACTCGCATCCCACTAAGGGACTAAAAATATCTTAAAGGAATGGACCTAGGCTTTCTTTTGAGCAAAAAAAAAAAATTAAAAAAGGGCCCATATTGGAAAAAAATTTTGATTTTGCAAAAAAAAATTAAAAAATTGTATGTCTTGCGTTACAAAATATTTATTTTGATAGATATCCCACTCGCATCCCACTAAGGGACTAAAAATATCTTAAAGGAATGGACCTAAGCTTTCTTTTGACTACAAAAAAAATTTTAAAAAAAGGGCATTTGGAAAAAAAATCGTATTTGCAAAAAAAAAAGTCAAAAATTGTAAGTCTTGAGTTAAAAAATATTTATTTTGATAGATATCCCACTCGCATCCCACTAAGCGACCAAAAGGGTCTTCAAGGATAATATCTAAGCTTTTGTTTGACCTAAAAAAAAGATTAAAAAAGGGTCCATTTTGAAAAAAAAAGTCAACAAAGTTTTTGATTTTGCAAAAAAAGTCAAAAATTTTATGTTTTGAGTTACAAAATATTTATTTTGATAGATATCCCACTCGCATCCCACTAAGCGACCAAGTAGGTGTTCAAGGAAAATATCTAAACTTTATTTTAAGAAAAAAAAAAAAAAAAAAAAAAGGACCCATTTTAAAAAAAAGTCAAAAAAGTTTTTGATTTCGGAAAAAAAATATTAAAAATTTTTTATTTTTTTTTTTAAATATTTTTTTTCGAAAGATCGAAGAAATAGCTATCTATACTATTTGGGACACATTTTGCTAAGAACAATAGGTAATAAGTTACATGGATAAGAAAAAACCCCTGTTTGACCAAATTGTCAAAATTTTACCCCCTATAACTCAGAGAGTTCTCGACCGATGTTGTTGAAAAATTGTGTCTGAGTTACTATCCAATAGAGCTAACCTTGGTGCAAATTTCATCCCGATCGGAAGACATCGATTTCAAAAGTTGGTTCACTTGACATGAAATGCCCCATATATGAAAATGTGTGTATAGCATGGGAAAAATGTTTTCAAAATTCAATCAATTGAAAGAAGAACATTAAAACTAAAATTTTGTGAAAATGAGCGAATTCACTTAATTGTGAATAAATTCGAAAAGAATCAATTGATTTTTATGATCGATAACTCATTTTGTTCCTTTTACATGTGGCTTGCGATCAAGCAATAAATATGATACATTTTTGCCGTTTTCAAATTTTCATGATTTTTTTAAAACAGAAAAATTAGCTATTTTCATGTAAAAAATATATTTTTTGCTTCAATTTGTTATTATAACTCCCAAACTACTGAGCCGATTGAAACGCAATATATAAACGGATTAAAGGTTATGTAAATTTAAAATTTTCTAAGTTTATTTTAATAATATCAGACAAACCCTTTTTGAGTTATCATTAATTATGTGGAGAAACAAACGTCTAACAAAATGTATAATTTTACATAAAAATTTAAAAAAAAATATTTCCCATTTTTGTACTTAGGTAGCCATGGTGCATCAGATCTATATATTGGTTATTCAAGCCTTTTTTTGTTGACCTGTGTCATTATAGAATAGCGGTAACGGTATTTATGATTATAACAGATTCGGTTGCATACATCGAATTTTTCGGTTATAACAACTGAAAATCATTTGATAAAGAAGAATTTCGGTTGAAGCAACCATGTTTTTGTTACAAGTTCTAAAATTTTGTATCCACAACTGTAAAATTCGAATCATTCGATTGGCAACAAATTCGGTTGCCATTACGAATCTGTTTTCTCTGTGCAGTAATTCCAGTTATTTTAGGGGTAACTGAGCCAACCTTTTTCAATTAATTCAATTAATTAATAATCAATGACATCATTTGCTACAATATTAAAATTACATTGCAGTTATGATAAAATGTTTACAGTCTCAACAATGACATTTATTTAAGGGAATCAAATTATGCTGTGTGACAACTGTTTTAATTTAAAATGTCAGTTGTCACAAATGATTAGCATCACAAAACATCACACAAAGTTGACAGAAAATGTGGGTGGTTTTTGTTTTTTTTCTTTCTTTCTTTACCGTTATTAAAATGCTTTCTGACATATATTTCAAATTTTGGCACATAGATAAATGGCAAATAATAACAAAAGGGTTAATAGCAATTGTATCTGTTGGTGAGGCTTATATCTCTGATGGATAGCAAAAATATAATATGAAACAAAAAAACATCAATATAATCTGCTTTTAAAGACATGGATGGTATAGCAAAAAAAAAAACAGAAAATACCATTTAAAATAGAGAATTAAAAAAAACTCTCATTTAACCGGACGTTTCGCATGAACGCTTCAATGCCTTTTAGGCGGTTTTTTTTTAATACAGACAATGATCATTATAACTCTTGCTGGTTTTTGTTCAAGAGGAGGCCTCAACCATATACCACAAAAAAAAATTATAAAAGAAGATGATGGTACATATATGGATTTTTTTTATTATTTTTAAATAAAACTACAAGTGTTTTAATTTATTCTGTATGTTTGGTTTTTTTACTAGTTTTGGTTTCTTTTTTTTGTGTGTGTAATAAAATGGTGTGATGATTTTCGCTTTTCTTTTGGTTTTCCAACAAATTTATTACAAACAAAAAAAACTATAATGAAAAGAAAAAAACCTAAAGAAATAAATAGGTCATAAAAATATATAACAAAGAAATTAGCAAATAAATATTAGATACATTTATACATTATACAATGTATAATAAAGTACATACAAACCAACATAGATTCATTCCATCATTCATTCATTCATAAGGTTTGAATATGTTTTTACAAGTGAGTACATGTGTATCTTATGGATACTCATATGTAAACAACACGAACATTCGAAATTAAAATTGAAGAAAACAATTTTTATCCATTATTTTTTCAATTTATATGAATTTTAGTTTTCATTTTTTATGATTAGTTTTTTTTATTTGTTCAGCCATCATCACTATCGTCATCATCATCATCATCATCATCATTACTATATGCCAGCCACTTAATAGTTTTTTTTATAGTTGTTGTATGTAGTTTTTGTTCATTTTGTTAAAGTACAATAATAAGAAGACCCACCGACCGACCGACCGTCCGACCTTTCAATTCTACTTATTCCCTTCATATTGCATCAATAACATTATCTATCATCCAATTTAGACCATAATAATGTCTGGGAAATTGCTTTTGATTATATTATATACACTTAGTTATTTCTCTTTTTTCCTACTTTAGTACTCTTTTTTTCCCCCGTTTCGTTTACAGACAGTCTATATGATTCTTATGGTTCTTGCTGTAAGTATGCTTAGGGAAATTAAATTAAGGGCATTCATTCAGGGAATTACCTACAAAACATGTTTAACCCAAAACCAAATCAGAATGATTGCAATCTCTCCATCACCTAAATCTGTTGTAATCAATTGAGAAAACTGGAGAGCGTAGTTTATTAGTTATAGGATCATTTTCATATCGATCAAACGATATCATATTTAAACACGTATATCAAAATATATTAAACTGACACGACACCAGTAAAATAACCGAACGTCGTTTTAATGATCTTTCGATCATTCTAATGGGCATGATGACACCTTTTTTTCCAAAGTTGTTTTTTTCATTTTCATTTTAAAATTTTTTTTAAAATTTTAAACTTTTTTTTTTAATTTAAATTTTTTTTTTTTTTGTAATTTTTTTTTTTTTGGTGAAAAAAAAAATTCGGGTTAAAATTTTTTTTCCGATTTTGACCCATTGTAGGTCCAACATACTATGGTCTTATATACGTCGTTGCAAAGGTCTTTGAAATATCTATTATTAGATATCCATATTGTGTATATTAAAGACTTAATCATTAATCCAGATAGAGGTCAAAAATAGGTTAAAAATCGAGGTTGTCCTGGTTTTTTCCTCATATCTCAGCCATTTGTGGACCGATTTTGCTGATTTTAAATAGGAACTTCTCGAAAGCATGTCTGACAGAATTATTGAAGATTTGGATCCCGAAGATATCTGGGGTCTTCAGAAAATTTATTTCAATAGACAGACAGACGGACATGGCTTAATCGACTCCGCTATCTATAAGGAGCAAGAATATGTATACTTTATAGGGTCGGAAAATTATATTGTGGAAATTACAAACGGAATGACAAACTTATATATACCCTCCTTACGAAGGTGAAGGGTATAAAAACCAGAATATGGGTAAGTCAATGAATACAAACTCCATCGTATAACTCGGCAGTAATCAACTATGAAATCTGGAAAGCGTAGACCATTTACACATTATCGTCCAAACGATCTCACCATCACTAAACACTGAACACTTATCAATTAGAAGAAATCTGGATGGCATGACTTCAATGAATTAACCGAATGCCATGATCTTTCGAATCTCTCTAACGTGCACGATGACATCTGATGGGTCTTACTCCCTAATTCGATTCGAAAGGAAATCATTTCGAATTGAAATGAATTCTGCAGTTGAAGAACTGCAGATTTAGTTAGCTAGAGTAGTATACAGTCTGACCTCTCCTCACCTAATGAAGAAGGATCAACGGTGATGAAAGGTACGCATGTCAAATGTTCATTAACTTGCATGCAACTGAAAAAAGCCCATGAAACCTAATTGATCACAACTAAATATCACTGTAGATGCCGGAAAACCTAACCGAAAGACTTCCGTAGATCAGTTGAAGAACCGCAGAGCTAGTAAATAGTAGTTTACAGTAAGATCTCTCCCCACCCGACGAAGAAGGATCAAGCTGCATGAAAGAAAGAAATGCAACGAAAGTGTGACGAATTTCTCACAAACCAGAAACACTTTAGGACCCACCACTTGAAACCCAATTCATCCCAACGAAATATTAATGCAGATGCTAAAACATCTTGTCAAGCTGGAAGTATCTGTCAAGAAGACTTTCAGGTTTTAATTTCCCTATCATATGGAATCGGTAAAATAAAAAACATTAAATGCCAAAAGCTATTCATCTATGGGTGACCCGATAGATCAGTCGATAGTGTGCTGGACTATTAATCTGAGGGTTGCGGGTTCGATTCCCGTCAGAGACTCTGGGTGTACCTGCAGACAAGCAAATCGCTTCGCAGTTTGTGTTTGTTTTTTTTTTTTTTTTTAAAAAAAAGATCTCAAAGACTGACACAGCGACGCTTGATATTTCGAAGGCTTTTACAATATCAGCCAAAACTCGCATTTTTAAGAAATTCTGCAGTCCACAATGGCGAACATTAATCGTGAATTAACAAAGTGGTTTATAAACTTTTTATTTTGGAATAGATAGAGGTCTGTGAAGAAGAATTATTTTTATGTGTGTTTGCGTTATGCATTAAGTTGTATTAGGAATATATTTTTATAATATGCCCGGTTTGGAGCTGGAGACCGATTGCTCACCGAAGCTTATGGTGAAAATTTTCACCACTTCTGTGTTTCAGAAGTGGTGATTTTGACACGGAAGACAAAGATCGCCCAGGTCAGCCAAAAAAGTTTTAAGACCAAGAATTAAAGACATTACTCCAAGAAGATTGTTGTAAAACTCAACTAGAGCTTGCGAGCAGCAGGATTCATTCAAAAGCATGGAAATTGGTTACCATACGAATTGAAGCCGAGAGACCTCGAAAGACAATTTTGCATGTCCGAAATGATGCTTAAACTCTATAAAAGAAAATCATTTTTGCGAATCATTACATGCGATGAAAAATCGATCCATTACGATAACCCGAAGCGTAATAGATCGTATGTTAGCACGGCCAACCTGCCGAATCGACACCAAAGCCAAATATCCATGGCGCTAAGGTAATGCTCTGTATTTTGTGGGACATTAGGAGCTGCTGAAATCTGGATAGACCATTAAACGGAACATGTACCGAACGCAATTGATTTGTTTGCATTTGGCCGATAAACTCCCAGAATATGCTTCCAGATATGAAACTGTAATATTCCACCATGACAACACTCGACCCGTTAAAAATTATTCAGAATAAAGTGGTTGGGAAGTTTTGTCTCACCCTCTTTTTAGTCCAGACGATGCAGAACCCTCTCTCTGGGATACATTTCACTTTGGAGCAGAGTATCCGATATTGGCTTGAGCAGTTCTTTCGTATGTAGCCAGAAAGATGGAAAAGGTCATTAACAATGGCAAATACTTTGAATAAATTTATATTGTACAAATGTTTCTAAATAAAAAATTTAAAAATTCCGCATTTCTAAGTCATACGCTCAATAAAAGTTATTTATTAAGAGAGATTCGAATCTATCCAAGCTAACATCGCCCAGCAACATTCCGAGCAAAAACTTCCATTGCCAAGTAATGAATTAAATTGCTAAATAACACATTAACAGTTAGGACTATTAAAAGATAAAAAGCACATGCTAATAAGTGATTATACATCTACTTCCAAGTAATGCAGAGGGTATGTAGTAGTCTTTGAAAAGTAAGTTATTGTGTAATTGCATGTTATTACCAACATTTTGCAGGGCTGACATAGAACAATCCGAAGAGCTTTGCCAGTGTTATCAAATTTACCAACTGAAATTACACAGCCAAACTATAAAAGAAATTTTAAAGTTAATTTTTGTTAAACTCGACTTTATTTTAAAATAGAACTTTTGGTTTTTTTCGTACCATAACAAATATTTTAAAAAAGCTTTGAAAACTTTTTCCAACTCATACATTCAAATAAATGAAAATATTTTTCAATAAATGTAAATAAAAAACAAGTAAGAAAGTATGGTCGGTCAAGCCCGACCATATAATACCCTACACTAAGTAAAAGAGCAATAAAATTTTTCTTTTAAAATTTCAATAATTTATATTTTTGAGTGATTTTCGGAAGTGGGGTTATATGGGGGCTATGACCAATTATGGACCGATCACCATGAAATTAGGTCATGTGATTTATGTCTATATTAAAGTTAAATATGTTGAATTTTGTGTGTTTACCAACATTTTTAAGCGATTTATGCACGTTAAAGTGATTTTCGGAAGCGGGTCTATATGGGAGCTATGACTAATTATGGACCGATCGTAACAAAATTTGGTGACAGGAATTTTGTGTATATAAAACTTATTTGGAGCGGAATTTGTGGAGATACATATATAAATTAAACATTTATGACCGATAAAGTCCAATTTCGGGAGGACATTCGTATGGGGGCTAGGTGAAATAGTGGACCGATTTCAGCCAGTTTCAATAGGCTTGGTCCTTGAGCCGAAAAAATAATATGTACCAAATTTGATCGAAATATCTTCAAAATTGCGACCTGTACTCTGCGCACAAGGTTTACATGGACAGCCAGCCAGCCAGCCAGCCAGCCAGCCAGCCAGCCAGCCAGCCAGCCAGCCAGCCAGCCAGCCAGCCAACCAGACGGACGGACGGACGGACGGACGGACATCGCTTAATCGACTCAGAAAGTGATTGTAAGTCGATCGGTATACTTTAAGGTGGGTGTTAGACTAATATTTTTGGGCGTTACAAACATCTGCACAAACGCATAATACCCTCCCCACTATGGTGGTGTAGGGTATAAAAATGAAATTTCAAAAAATTAAAAAAAAAATATTCAAAATAAAAAGTTTATTTTAAAATAATAAAACATTTTAAATTATATTTGAAAATTGTTTTATGGTACGAAATTTAAAATAACAGTCAACTTTATGGACTTAAAATCGATGTTAAGGCTTTTGTGGTTAGGCTGATAGTAATGTGCCCTTATTTAAATTACCCTAAATGTAGTTAACTAAAAGCATGGCAAAAAATGTTCGTACAAAAAGGAGAAAATAAAAAAACGTAATCGAGTTTGTAAAACAAATTATACTCGTACATTTTGCCATATCTCAAATGTAATATTTCATAGTCATTGTTCTGTTGAGTTTTTGTTCAATTGAAAGGTGGAAATTATTGCTTAAAAGAATTTACCACCCACTTTAAAAATAAAATAATAATAAAACGGAGTAATTTCATTATCAATACTTTGTTGGTAAAATTTCTGTTAAATTACTTGAGTATGAAAATTTAATTATTTAAAACAATATGTTTTTGAGGAAATCAAATTATATTTAATTGCAATTACATACTTAAATTGCTAAAATGATTGATAAATGAAAATATTTAAAATGAAATTGATTAATATTTGAGAACACTTTTTAATGATTATTGTTTATTCTGAACTCATTTTAGAATTTTGTTGAAAACTCATTAAAATCAAACCCATAAATTGGTTTAGTATTTGTCTGGATTTTAAATTTTTTTCAAATCATCTTTACTTTCATAAGTTATCCAAATACGGCCTTCAATTTTGCATAATATTTATTTTTTGTTCATTAAGTTCTATTATATACAAATTTTAGGGTGTTAATAAACTTGCTAACAGAAAAAAAACCTAATAATAACTGCCAAAATAAAAAATAAATTAATTAACAACTCAACACATTTTAAAAACAAAATTATACCAAGTAAAAGTAGACAATTTGTCTTAAAATCCAATACAAGCGGGTATAAACGAGTTCATATTGATAATTTTGCAAAACAAAAATAATTTTAACTTTGAGTTCTTTGGCTTATATTCGCAATATTTTGGCGGCAATTTACAGCACATTTTCAAATTACACACAGCAAACAATACTTTGATCGTTACGGTTATTGGCCTCTATTTAATAATGATGTTGCTGTTGATGGTTTGTTAGTTCATCAAACTTCTGAGGCAACAGATATATTTCAAAAATTAATGCAAATAATTTATATTCATCGTATGCCATCACACCAGAACCCCATAATACATCAAAGAAAGGAAGACAGCAGAAGGAATAAGAGGAAGGAATGATCCCCAGGCCATTTTAATGAATGACATATGGTATGGTAGAACTAAGTAGAACTTTGCACAGCCATGTACATATGTACATAAGTGGATTCAATTTTCTATTCTTATTGACTGACAGTGTTAAATATATTCTTGTATTTGATAATGATGATGATGATGATGCTGATAATGACGTTGTTGATGATTATGATGATTGTGACCTGCTGTTGCTCTTCTTATTGTCGTTATTAGTATATATGCATTGTATGTATTTATAATGCTATTTGCTACTTTTTGTGGAATGAGCTTCTTATGAAATAAACAGACCGCAACGGGTGTAATTGTCGTTGCCAATGAGTCCCGTTTCTGTTTTTGACGTAGCATATGTACTTGTTGTACTATTGTTTAATTATTTTTCTGTGTCTTTAGTGAAAACAGTTGCTAGGGGAATTGAACGTACAGAATATGTTTTTCTTAAGCCGATATTAAAACAAATATGGCAATTTCTTAATGAAGACTAGTATACTTTTCCACGAGTAGGAAACAATTTCCGAAGCACATATTTCATATTTCGTTTTAATCATATTATCATCTAATTTACCCAGACCTCACAATTTATTTTCGAGGTGTGGAAATAAGTTCTAGTTCAGTTCTAAATTCAGTTCTAAATACAATTCTAACATCAGTTCTAAATTTAGTTCCAAATTCAGTCCTAAATTCAGTATTAAATTCAGTTCCAAATTCAGTTCTAAATTCAGTTTTAAATTCAGTTCTACATTCAGTTTTAAATTCAGTTCTAAATCAGTTTTAAATTCAGTTCTAAATTCAGATTTAAATTTAGTTCTAAATTCAGTTCCAAATCAGTTTTAAATACAGTTCTAAATTCAGCTCTAAATTCAGTTTTAAATTCAGTATTAAATTCAGTTTTTAAATTCAGTTCTAAATCAGTTTTAAATTCAGTTCTAAATTCAGTTTAAAATTCAGTTCCAAATTCAGTTCTAAATTCAGCATTAAATTCAGCTTTAAATTCAGTTTTAAATTCAGTTCTAAATTCAGTTCTAAATCAGTTTTAAATTCAGTTCTAAATTCAGTTTAAAATTCAGTTCCAAATTCAGTTCTAAATTCAGCATTAAATTCAGCTTTAAATTCAGTTTTAAATTTAATTATTTCAAAGACCTTTGCAACGACATATATAACGCCATAGTAAGTCGAACCTACAATGGGTCAAAATCGAAAAAAATATTTTGTAAACCGAATTTTTTTTGATTTCAAAATTTTTTTTTTGTCATAAAATTTGTTTCGTTAATAAATTTTTTAAAAAAGTTAAAAAACCCATAAAAATTTTTTCACTAATAAATGAAAAAAAAAATGAAAATAAAAGAAAATAAATTTATTTTCATTACCTAAAAATAGTCAACATTTTTTTACTTTAAAGTATAATTTGGTGAAGGGTATATAAGATTTGGAACAGCCGAATATAGCTCTATTACTCGTTCAGTTCTATTTCAGGTTCTAGTTAACGTTGTAGTTCATGTTGTAGTTCAGGTTCTAGTTCAGATTCTAGTTCAGATTCTAGTTCAGATTCTAGTTCAGGTTCTAGTTCAGTTTTTATTTCAGGTTTTAGTTCAGGTTATAGTTCGGGTTCTAGTTCAGGTTCTAGTTTAAGCTCAAGTTTAAGCTCAAGTTTAGTTTTTAGTTCAGGTTCTAGTTCAGTTTTTATTTCAGGTCTAGTTCAGTTTCTAGTTCAGGTTATAGTTCAGGTTCCAGTTCAGGTTCCAGTTCGGGTCTAGTTTAGGCTCAAGTTTAGGCTCATGTTTAGGCACAAGTTCAGGGTCTAGTTCAGGTTCTAGTTCAGGTTATAGTACAGGTTATAGTTCAGGTTCCAGTTCAGGATCCAGTTCGGGTTCTAGTTCAGGTTCTAGTTCAGGTTCTAGTTCAGGTACTAGTTCAGGTTATAGTACAGGTTCTATTTCAGGTTCTAATTCAGGTTCTAGTTCAGGGTCTAGTTCAGGTTCTAGTTCAGGGTCTATTTAGGTTCTAGTTCAGGTTCTAGTTGAGGTTATAGTACATGTTATAGTTCAGGTTCCAGTTCATGATCCAGTTCGGGTTCTAGTTCAGGTTCTATTTCAGGTTCTAATTCAGGTTCTAGTTCAGGGTCTATTTAGGTTATAGTTCAGGTTCCAGTTCAGGATCCAGTTCTGGTTCTAGTTCAGGTTCAAGTTTAGGTTCAGGTTCTAGTTTAGGTTCTAGTTCTAATTCAAGTTCTAGTTCAGGTTCTAGTTCAGGTTCTAGTTCAAGTTCTACTTCAGGTTCTAGTTCAGGTTCTAGTTGAAGTTCTAGTTCATTGTTATAAATTGAAAAATTTACCTCAATCGTACGCTAAATTTTGTTTGTAACTGTAAATGTTTTTGCCATTGTATTTAAAGAACCATTAAAATTTTTTTTTGTAAATTACTTTTTTCTGTACTTGTATTCATTTTGTAGAATAATTTATGATTTTAAAAAAGACAATGCTCTAAACGATTTCCTGTCTTTAACTGCAACGTAACATTGAAAACAACAGAATGAAAATTGCATGAGATTAATAACGACTATAAGTAGCCTTTAAAACTTTAAACAAAATTAATATTACTTGATTTTATAGTTGATTATAATTTATAGGAAAACAAATTCCATTAAATTAAACCTATAAAGTGAATTGTTTAAGATACAAATGAAACATGAATTTTATTATAAGCAGCCAAAGAATAAATATAAATGTAAATGATCTTCGTAATCATTTCAATTACAAGTTGTTTAACAATATTGGGGTCATTGTAATTATGCATATGGTTGCGGCAACCATAATCAGAATGCTGCATAACATGGTATAATTATTCATTATAAAAATGATTGCCACAAACATATACTTATTTACTGCAATCATATGTGATTGTTGCAATCATGTGAATATTAACTGTAACATATTTTAGTTGTCGCAATCAAATACATTATTACAGAGACCATAATAATATTGTTAAAAAAATAGTAATCCTGTTGAAATGATTGCGGTGTTAATTTTTTGGGGTTCTTTTTAATTATTCCTAAAGTACTTTAACAGTACCACTGAAGCGTAATTTAGGTAATATTGAGGTTATTTTACTTCTTATTTGTATTTTAGGTTATTTACCGCAAAGTAAATTTTTATTTAAATAAACATTTATCAAAAATTAATAATTTAAACATTTTGTTTTGCAAACACACTCTATTATTTACAATTTTCTTTTTATATTTGTTTTTGTAAATTATAAAAACAACCAAAATCAAAATAAATAAATAGAAAAAAATCGTTAAATTATACTTTACATAGACTATATGGCGGCCTTAGATATAATAGAATTTATGCTTGTGTTCCTTGTGTCTGACGAACTACCATCAACGACGAAAAAGCAGACATTCTTAAAAAAAGATCATTTATACATTCTCATACAATACTGATTACACCGAAGTAGTTTAGTAAGGGAATTTCAATTATTTGCTTTTTTTCAGTACAAATATTAACAGTTTTTTTTGCCGTCAACTGTATATTATTTTTTTTTATACCTACTTAAAATAAATTGCCGTGAGCAATATGACCTTGTATGTAGTTTTTATTTTTTCACTCTACCAAAGATTTGAGTAGATGTTTTTGTTTTTCTGTATTTCAATTTCATACATACTCGTATAGAAAATAATGTTTTAGTAATGCAATATTCTGTATTCAGTTTTATTTTTTTCAATCTTTCCAGTCGTTTGTATACAAAACTAGATTTTATAATCAAAACATCATCATCATCATCGCCAGCGTAATCGCAGGCTTCGTAGTCGTCATAATAATAAATATAAAGACAGAAACTGAGCTGAAGAGTTGAGTATAAACAATTTCATACACAATAAAACTGAAGAATATAAATAAACACTTGCTTTTCTAAATAAAATTGCAAAAAGAAAAAAAGATTTGAAAAATAAATAAAAAACGATACAAAAACTGCTGAGGTAATCAGCCAATTTGTTTTTCCTTAGATACATTTTAGAGGTACGTAAGTAAGAACAAAATAAAGTATATCTAAATTAAAACCCAAGATAAAATCTTCTTATAATTAATTTCTTTTTTGAAATCATAAAACCATGAAATGAAACAATTTTCCTTCATTGAATTTCTTAAGAAACCATTTAATTAATGTCATTATACAATTATTATTTGATCATGATTTTCAAAAAATTATTTAAAAAGAAATAAGATTTTTTTTTTATTTTTATGCCCAGTTAATTTTCAAATGGTTGATTATTTGGGAAATATAATTGAAAAGGCACAACTGGTGGAAAATTACTTACATTAATGCCACAAAGAATTATAGAAATAAGTAGTTTATCTACGGTATGAAACACTTACCTAAAATGAAAGATAAGTAAAGAAGAAAAAAAATTAGTTGATGTTGAAGAAATATTAATTTAAAAATAAAATATACAATAATTTAAAGAAATATAAAACTTATTGTTATACGACAACCCTTACAATAGATTAATAAAGTTTAAAATTTTGAGTTTCATGTGGGACAAAATATTTAGTTCCTGATTCAGAAACACCGGAAACTATTTGAAAATTACTCAGTTTTCAAATAAAATCTGAACTGGAACCTGAACTAGACCCTGAATTAGAAGCTGAACTAGAATTAGAAACTAAACTAGAACCTGAACTAGAATCTAAACTAGATGCTGAACCGAACCTATAACCTGAACCGGAACTAGAACCTGAACTAGAACCTGAATCGGAACAAGAACGTGAACTAGAACCTGAACCTGAACCGGAACTAGAAGCTGAACTAGAAGCTGAACTGGAATTTAAACTAGAAATGAACTAGAACCTGAACTAGAACTGAACTAGAACCTAAACTAGAACCTGAAATAGAACCTGAATTAGAATCTGAACTAGAATCAGAACTAGAATCTGAACTAGAATCTGAACTAGAATCTGAACTAGAATCAGATCTACAATCTGAACTAGAATCTGAAGTAGAACCTGAAGTAGAAGCTGAACCAGAATCTGAACTAGAATCTAAGCTAGAATCTGAACTAGAACTGAACTAGAACCTAAACTAGAACCTGAAATAGAACCTGAATTAGAACCTGAAATAGAACCTGAATTAGAATCTGAACTAGAATCAGAACTAGAATCTGAACTAGAATCTGAGCTAGAATCAGATCTACAATCTGAAGTAGAATCTGAAGAAGAATCTGAAGTAGAATCTGAAGTAGAATCTGAAGTAGAATCTGAAGTATATTCTGAAGTAGAATCTGTAGTAGAATCTGAACTAGAACCTGAACTAGAATCTGAACTAGAATCTGAAGTAGAATCTGAACTAGAATCTGAACTAGAATCTGAACTAGAATCTGAACTAGAATCTGAACTAGAATCTGAACTAGAATCTGAACTAGAATCTAAACTAGAATCTGAACTAGAATCTGAACTAGAATCTGAACTAGAAATGAACTAGAACTGAACTAGAACTGAACTAGAACTGAACTAGAACTGAACTAGAACTGAACTAGAATCTGAACTAGAATCTGAACTAGAATCTGAACTAGAATCTGAACTAGAATCTGAACTAGAATCTGAACTAGAATCTGAACTAGAACTGAACTAGAACTGAACTAGAACTGAACTGAACTGAACTGAACTAGAATTGAACTAGAACTGAACTAGAATTGAACTAGAACAGAACTAGAAATGAACTAGAACTGAACTGAACTAGAATTGAACTAGAACTGAACTAGAACTGAACTAGAACTGAACTAGAACTGAACTAGAACTGAACTAGAACTGAACTAGAACTGAACTAGAACTGAACTAGAACTGAACTAGAACAGAACTAGAACTGAACTAGAACTGAACTAGAACTGAACTAGATCTGAACTAGAACTGAACTAGAACTGAACTAGAACTGAACTAGAACTGAACTAGAACTGAACTAGAACTGAACTAGAACTAGAACTAGAACTGAACTAGAACTGAACTAGAACTGAACTAGAACTGAACTAGAACTGAACTAGAACTGAACTAGAACTGAACTAGAACTGAACTAGAACTGAACTAGAACTGAACTAGAACTGAACTAGAACTGAACTAGAACTGAACTAGAACTGAACTAGAACTGAACTAGAACTGAACTAGAACTGAACTAGAACTGAACTAGAACTGAACTAGAACTGAACTAGAACTGAACTAGAACTGAACTAGAACTGAACTAGAACTGAACTAGAACTGAACTAGAACTGAACTAGAACTGAACTAGAACTGAACTAGAACTGAACTAGAACTGAACTAGAACTGAACTAGAACTGAACTAGAACTGAACTAGAACTGAACTAGAACTGAACTAGAACTGAACTAGAACTGAACTAGAACTGAACTAGAACTGAACTAGAACTGAACTAGAACTGAACTAGAACTGAACTAGAACTGAACTAGAACTGAACTAGAACTGAACTAGAACTGAACTAGAACTGAACTAGAACTGAACTAGAACTGAACTAGAACTGAACTAGAACTGAACTAGAACTGAACTAGAACTGAACTAGAACTGAACTAGAACTGGACTAGAACTGAACTAGAACTGAACTAGAACTGAACTAGAACTGAACTAGAACTGAACTAGAACTGAACTAGAACTGATTTTAGTGCAGGTGTATGGTAATTCGTGTATGGCTTCACTTTGACTTGTATTTCAATTCTATTAAATAATTGTGTCTTTTCCTAAGAAAAATGCAATCAATAGCTTGTGTTATTTCCTATGAAATTCTGTAGATTTCACAGTGTGATTACTTATCAGATATATTTAATATTTATACATCTTTATTTATTTATAAATATTTCTCAATATTATTAAGATGCACAAAAGTCTCTTGAACTTTATGGCTTTATAAAAAAAATGCAGAAAAAAAACTTGTTTAAATTACGTTTTCTTTTTGTCTTACTTACAAGTCAAAGATAAATAAAATCAATAAATTTTAATACCTATTAAGAAAAATATACATATAAATGTCTTAAATATTTATAAATAAATAAAAATAGCAAATAAGCTAAAGAATACACTTACAAACAGATTAATTTTAACCTCAATACAATCCTTGAATAATTCATATACATTTAACAAAAATACAAAACAAAAAAAGAACTCGTTTAATAAACAAATATGTACGAGTATTTCTTTCAAAAAAGGATTTCAATACGATTGTATATATAAGTTTAAATGCAATTTTTTTAATTTTTTGTTTAAACTTTTAATAATTTTAATTGCTGCCATAATATTTAACAAATATATATTGAACAGCATAAATAATACAAAAAAAAATAAATCAATTTATGACCTAAACTATAAGTCAAGGTTTTACTTTAGATACGAGTAAGTACTCGCATCAGCAACAACTACACGGAGAAAATTGTCTTATTAATTTTTTAAAATTTTGAGATAAAAGTTTGGAAAATAAGAAAAGAAATATTTAAATCTTTTAGAGCAACTTTTGTTAAATTTCAATTTTTTTGGCAGATTTTCTCTAAGTGCTGTGGCTCTTCTAACAAAGGACCCCTACATATTTGAGTGCCAATCAATGAAATAATATTTTGATATTGCAATTTGCAAACAAGTAGAGAAAAAGATTTTAACTAAACAGTTTGTGTTTAACCACTTCTATGGCTAGAAGTCATCGTCTTTTCAAAAATCATTCATATGAAAAGCAACTGCAACTGCAATCATCATCACTAACCTACAAAAGTAAAACAGAACTAGAAACAAGAAAAAAAAACTACTCCAATTCAAGCTGATGTTGTTAACATTTATATGGATTTTCATTTGGAATTTTCATTTTACTTTTTCTAGCTTTTTGGCATTTTGCCAAAAGTTATTACGAGTCGTCTCTTCCTTTCCTCTTCTGACTATCTCAAGTGTTTTGGACAAAAAGATAAGATAATCGTAAAAATAACGTTGTAAACTATAACTTTTCGTTTTGTTTTTCTTGTTAAGAACGACATTTTACTCATGGGAAAACTCGGCAACATTGAATACACATGTACAGATTTCGTGTAAAAGATACTACTCTACATAGTACATTGTTTAGAAAATTGTCTAGTTACTATTTTATACTATAAAGTCTAATAGTTACAATATACATGTATGTATCTATGTATGTACTACATGTGTATAAATGTATCTATGAGTATGTCTGTCTATATATATTTTTTATTCTTACCAACAAGGTTGCATGTTTTGTTCTATACAAAAGTAAAAGTCAATTAAAAATTGTTTTTGTTAATAGTTTAAATGTTAAATCATAGTCTTGTTTTGTGGTATAACAAAATGTTATATGAAATTTTTAAAGTCTTTAATCGAATTTAATAAGACAAATTACTTAAAATCAATAATTTGTGTAACAATTGAGCAATATGTATTGGAAAATAGTTTTAGTTTAATAAAAAAGACAGATGTTTTGTCACTTTTTGACATTTATCAATATTCTCTGGCAAAGCATTACGAATAGATAAACGTCACCAAGCTTTCAAATTTACTTTGAAAACAAGTAAGAGAGCTAAATTCGGCTGTGTTGAATCTTATATACCCTTCACCTTCCAACGTAGGTGAAGGGTATAATAAGTGCATCTTCTAGACGACTGTTTTATCGCAAAATTGTGTTCAGCGATGCACAGTGGGGCAGAATCAAAATGGGTACCTTCGACATGTAAAATTTCTAAACAAATTTGTGCCATTTTTTTGTTTCCCATCCTAGAACTCGGAAATCATAAGATGTTTTTTTCAAGACCTAGCGCTTTCCAAAAATATAGAAATCTTTAAAATCGGCTAGGTCTTGAAAAAAACATCTTATAAGTTATAGGTACATATATGAAAATTAAAATTTTAAAATTTTGAAATACCATGGTCCGCTTTTTTAAAAATATAGGGCGTACTTTTGGGACCGAATGGACTCGAATTTTTTTTTAGTTAGACAACTAAATTACAAATAATATACAAAAGATTTCAGAGCAATATCAATTCAAAATTTTCTTTAAGAACTTATAACAATTTTATGTTTCTCTGTAAGGTATCATTATGGGGAACATTTTGGTATAAAAAAACATGTCCTATTTTTCGAATATGTCGCCCTTGCGCCCTTCGGAATTTGACCTATTTTTTATCAAAATTTCAACTTTGGGCCACATGTTCTAAAATCTAAAAAAAGCTGGGATCAGCAAACGGAAAACAGCTTTGGAAACCTATTTATCCCTAAAGTATTTTCCCAGTCCGAAGGAAATATGGACCCCATTGGCAAAATTATAAAAAAAATAATTTTTAGGATTTTCGCTCCAATTTTTAGGAATTGCTGGGTTCCCTTTGACCTTTTGTTATTTAGAATGATAAATTTAAAAAAACGTTGAAAATTTTATTGAGTTTTGTTAATAAATAAAGATTTTATTACATATTACATGTTTATTGAGTTTCTAAAACTAATTGTCACCAAGTGAGAACCATTGACTTGATGTTGCTGTATAGAATATTAGAAAATTTATAACATTTTTTAGTTCGAAAAAGTGCAATATTTTTTAAGAACGGAAACAAAAATTACAAATTTTACATATCGAAGGTACCCAAATTTGAGCCCCCATAGCGTCGCCTCTAGAGCATTTGTAGGGTTAATTTTAATAACTTAAACTCGTATACTCCTTGTCAAATTTTATCCCGATAAGACCAGATTTATTTTCAAAAAATGTTGATTCTGCCCACTGTGCGCTGGGCTCATTTTTGGCTTAACAGGTTTGTTAATAAACAAAATTAACTCTTACGGAGTGAGACCAATGCACAACAGACCCTACAGACTCCATTACATCCAGAAAAATGCACCGCTTGGTAAGGTTAACACGCCGCAGCGCGCCGGAGTCATTATTGGACCTTGTTTTTTTCAAAAATGATGCTGGAGCTCGTGTTACGTTGAAAGGAGATCATTAACGCACCATGATCAATGATTTAATTTAATTAAAATGAAAAATTCCAAGTCTACAATTTAGCTACAAATAAAAACCCCACTTTCAAAGGCAAACATTAATGCAAACAGTAAAATCAAAAATCAATTTTTGGTCAATAAAAAAAAATTAAATTAATAACAAACAAACTAGTATTTACACAAACATATTTATGTATTTATTTAATGAATTAAGCTTTTAGTAACTGCTTTTAATTTCAACTACCAGTAGCCAAACAGCCAGCGAGTAGTTAAACACAATTAACTGGTTTTACTATAAACAATATAAAACTAAACGATTAAGTGTATTTAATAATATAAAAATAATAAAAAAAAAATCATAATTACAGGTCGTTGATTTACAGAGAAATGGTTACAAGGGTAAACTTTCTACTCGTAGTTGAAATGCGAAAACACACAAACATTAATAAAATAAAATAAATAAATTAAACATTAAAAATGGCCATTAAGATTTGTGGTACGAGCTAAGTAACAACAGTGTAAATAGACATTTGTTGTTATTGTTATTAGTGTTTGTTGCTGCACGAGTACAACGAGTATTAGCAGCGGTGGCAGCCAACATTATTGTTATGCAACATTTTATGGTAAAATTGTGATAAAACCAGTTTAATGTAATTATTGCATTATTATTTTTTTTTTTGTTTATATAATAAATATAAATAAAAACTATTATCTGTTTATATTGTATGAAAAAAAATAAAAAAAGAAACACTCTACATAAAAGAGTCTTAAACTTAAATATAAAATTGTTTTTATTATCTGTGTATTATTGTACGTGCACAATTACAAATGCTTATTATTTTCAAGATTATTTAAGGTCAGAGATCAGTTTAAATGAAGAAGTAAAGTTAAGTTTAACGAATCATTTTGTATATTATATATGCAATCTTTTTCAAAGGATTCGAATATTGCTCATTCTAAGAAAATTAGATTCTTAACATTTTGTTGTATATTAAAATACCAGCAACAAATTCCATTACCAAGTAATGAGTTAAAATGCTATTACTCAGACACTTCATTACTTCCGAACTTTGACAGTTGATAACGGTCATATTGTTGAAGCTAGATCTGTCGAACTAGCTGTCATTTATTTAGTTTGTTTTGCCAAATCTACAATGATAAAATTGTTTTAACAATATAAGTGTTCGGTTCGGGCAACGTTCCACGCGCTTTGCCCATTTTACGATGAGGCCTATTTCTAGATGAATGGGTACGACATCATATAAAATTAACGAATTTGAACAAAACCAATCCACATGAGATGCTAGAGCTTTCAAAGCATCCCGAAAAAGTCACTGTTTGCTGTGAATTTTGGGCTGGCATTGGACGTTGGCCAGGCCAATATCATCAACGATAATTACCAACCTCTTTTGGCCTGAATTGGATCATATGGAGACCAACGATGTGGTTGCAATAGGACGCAGCTACTCAGCTCTTGCCACATTGGACATTCTGCACAAGCGATTTGAGGGCATGGTCATCTCACGTGGAGGTGATGTGAACTGGCCACCGAGATCCTGCGATTTTACATCGTTAGACTTTTTCTTGTGGGATTTTCTTAAGTCGCAGGATTATGCGAATAAGCTACACAGCGGTTCTCAAAATGATCATACTCCATGACATCGTTCAAATTCAGCCTGATTTTGTGGCGGAGTTATGGAAAATTGGACATTTCGTATGTCGATTATATCTCACACACACTTTGTTTTATTTATTTGGGTGTATAACTTAAAAATAAAGGATTTACTATAGATGGCATATCTTTTGAACACGGTTTTTGTTTTTAATAACTTATACGTCATTTTGAAGGGTACATATCTGTCAATTGTTCTCAATTAGTTATTGAACATTATAGAGTAAACTACAAAGTTTTTTTTGCTTCGAAACTGTAGAATTTTGTGCCAACAAAGCGTTATATGCAGGAAGTTTTGCTTTACTTCTTTACATGTAGGACGAGGAATATATGGTTCATATTTATTTACTCCAACTTGATTAGTAGGAGTAATTATTTTATTCTTAGTAATAGGAACAACATTTATAGGATATGTCCTTCCATGAGGACAAATATCTTTCTGAGGAGCTACAGTTATTACTTTGCTTTACTTCTTTAATTTGAAAAAAAGTGCCGCTGAAGCAGACCGAATACTCGCCAAAGCTTATGTTGAATGTGTTCCATCAGTTTCAACGTGCGAGAGATGGTTTGTTCGGTTCAGAGTTGGTGATTTTGTCAAGGAAGACAAATATCGCCTAGGTCAGCCTGGGAAGACCAAGAATTGGAGGCATTATTCCATGAAGATTGTTGTAAAACTCAACTGGAGCTTTCAAAATCATTGGGAGCTATTCAAGCAGCAATTTCAAAACTTTTGCGAGCAGCAGTATTCATCCAAAAGCAGGGAAATTGGGTACCATGCGAATTGAAGCCAAGAGACCTTGAAATACGATTTTGCATGACCGAAATGATGCTTGAACGCTGTAAAAGAAAATATTGTTCCATTACCGTAAGAGATCGTATGTGAAGCCCAAATGAATCGACACCAAAGCCAAATGGATAAGGTAATTCTCTGTATTTGGTGGCAGCAAAAGCGTTCTATTTATTATGAGCTGCTGAAATGTGACTAGGTCATCATAGGGAACATATACCGAACGAGACTGATTCGTTTGAAGCTAGCATTTGCCGAAAAACACCCAGAATATACTAGAGTTTTTGTCGCACCGAGATGACCACCACTGGGACTCATGGAACTCTTTCATTACTTCGTTGATTTTAGAGGACGGCACCAAAATTAGATTTCTCGCCCATTTGTCATCACCACTTTCTCATATACGGTATAGGCAGCCATTTATCAACTGTAGACTGTTCCACAGGGTCCAAGATGATTTCACCAATGGGCTTTCATCTGAGATTTCATTGGGGCAAGGTCTTCGGTTTTATTCTTTATTATGTATTATTCTTGCCATTATGGTGTCATTTCTTTGCGCCACACGCCAATCGTTACTGAAATCCGCACGCATCTGTCGAATATTAATGACGCATTCCTTTTCTTCGATCTTTGTAATCTGTTTGTAATCTTGGGTGATGGTTGTCTTGAGAGCGTGTCCACATTACCGTGTTTATTATCGTTCCTGTATCTCCCTTGGCATTTTCACATAATTGGAGCTTTGCAGTTACGCTGAATGTGACCGACTTTAACTTAGTTATAAAATTTGATTCTAGCCCTGCTATGCTTATGTCTTCATAACTGCCTCTTTTACAGCTTTCACCATATTTCTCCTATTCTCAACAACAACTTCAGGATCTGGCACCTCACATTTTTGCTGTGTAGATTATCTTGGTGGTTTCTTGTGCCAATGCGAATGAGACGGTTTCTCCAAACGATGGCTTCATTGAGGTACATACCGCTTGTTTTACGACGAGATCTTGAATGCCCATCACAAATGCTTCAATCTTGATCCTGGATAATACAGGTGTACCAAACGTTCAATATCCATCGCGAAGTCCTGCGGCGTCTCATTGGCTTTCTGCACTCTACCACGTAATTCCATTAGGTATAATTCTTTCTTGTGCTCGCTACAATACTTACGTTGCAGAGCAGACATTATGTCTTCATAATTATTCCAGCAGCTCATTGGTACGCATTCCAGAACTTCAGCTGCATTTCCCTACAAGGGCAAAATCAGCTCTGTAGCTTTAAATTCATTGTTTCATAAATTTCTCTTGACAACTGTGTCAAACTAGAGCCAATCGAATTTTCTTCATCTTCTTCTAGATGCTTCCGGAAAATTCGATTGGCTTGATTCGTTCTAGGCCTCCAAAGATGAGCAGTTATTTTGGCTCGGACTCCATATGTTGTCAGAAAGATGGGAAAAGGTTATAGCTAACAATGGCCAATACTTTGAATAAATTAATATTGTACAAAATTTTAAAAATCACACACTCAATAATAAAAATTTAAAGCTTTTAATCATATACTAGTTTCACTGATCTCAGCTTTTTAAATAACCATCATGAAGATCATGATAATGATGTTGTAATCAAACAAAAAAAAACGGAAAAAAATATAATACGTTTTTTCATTTCACTTTTTAGCGTAAAACATAAAAAACAAAGAAATTCCTTTAGAACAGCTGCAAAAATATTTAAGTATTTCCTTTTTATTTAATTTGTTTTATATATTTCTTTATTCTTTTTTGCAAACTAAAGAAGGAAAGACGGAAAAATATGCATTAAATAACAAATTGCTTGGAATATTCTACACAAACAGACATAAGTAAAAAAAAGAATGCATCAGAGTTTCTTACATATATTAAGATACGATACCTACAGAGCCGTTGTTATCGTTTACTGGTCTGTTCGGTTCGGTTCTGTTCAGTTTGGTTCAGTTCTGTTATGGCCTGGCCTGGCTGGGTCTGGTTGGTCTTTTTCTTGTCTGCCTGTTACAATTTGACTTGTTTGACTTCTTGCTGGGGTTTTAACCACATTTTTTTAACAAAAATACTGCAACGGACAATGTCCTCGTTTATAATGTTGTTGTGGACATGGTGAACGGATATACCAACGGATATGTTTGTATGTAAGTACGTACGTACGATGGTTGGCTGGTTGGTTGGCATAGTTTAAGTCTTAAACAAAATTTCATATGTTGAAGATAAAGAACTTTACAGATACAGCCACAATAAATACACATTCAACCATGTTTGTGTAAATGTTTATGGATTTCCTTCTACATGCGTGTTAAATTCGTATTTGTTTAAAGTTTTGTGTGTGTTTTTTTTTATTTTTTGCTGTCTGAATTATTTTCTGACCCATAAACTGAGTGAAAGAAAAGCTTTACGAAAAATTATGTTAACAAAAGAAATTACCAATAACCATAACAACAAGGAATTGTTGAAAAAAGAAGTCTAAAGTTCAATTTGAAAACATAAATTCGTTTCTTTTATTTTTATCCGTGCCAGGAATTTTATCAGCAAAATACATTCACTCTCTGACATACGACAGTCTAAAGCCTTCAATTTATGTTCACAGATTAAGAAAATGGAATTTTAAAACTTTTAGTTTTTTATTTTTTTTTTTTTTGGTAAAAGTTCACAAATTTTTTCAATAACTAAACAACAGGGACAAATTTAGTTTTCACAATACAAATTGGATTGAAACTTTATCGATTAGTAGTTAGTTTAGTGTTTAAAACGTAATTGTGTAATTGTTAAGGGGAATTTGTTATAGGAAACGAAATAAATAACAGTTCATTGACAATGCTTGACATTTATAATGGAAAAAGAGTATTTTAAAATTGAAGAGATAATTTGTCAATCAAGCACAAATTAGAGAGAAAGAGTAATGGTTTCAAATGTAAAGACTCAGCAAGGCGACTCATACAGCCCAATTATGAATAAAAATTCCGCGGGAGTTTTCTCCCTTTTCTCATTTTTCCTATTCAAATTCAATGGGAAAAAACTCCCGGGGAACAAACTCCCGCGGAATTTTTTATTCATAATTGGGCTGATAGTGTGGTCGATCAAAAAAACAGGTATTCATAAATCATGTGGGTGAAGTTAGCTACGAAAGTTAGCTCCGTTTTTTAACATTTCTATGTTAATGTATAAACTAACATAGCTCCTACTCAAAGACTGTTAAGTTATCAGAGCTGCTTTATATTACACTCAGTAAACATTTTATCAATAAAAACAAAAAAAAAGGGGTTTACCGATCATTCAGCTTTAATATATAATAACATTTTTTTTGGATAAAAAAAAAATAAATATTTATTATGAACAATCGTTGATATTTTTGCTTGTACAGTATTATCTCCTTTTGAAATCCGAAAAATTGGCCAAAAATGGAAAGGTGCTCCTTATCTACTTAATGGGGTCGAAAGCCATGTATTCATAGATTTCAGAACTGTATTGCTTATATTCAGAATCAGTATAGCATTTTTGCAGCAGAATTTTCAAAATTATGAAATTGTGAATTTTGTCATATAAGGATTTTTTGAAATCCGAAAAATTGGCCAAAAATGGAAAGGTGCTCCTTATCTACTTAATGGGGTCGAAAGCCATGTATTCATAGATTTCAGAACTGTATTGCTTATATTCAGAATCAGTATAGCATTTTTGCAGCAGCATTTTCAAAATTATGAAATTGTGAATTTTGTCATATAAGGATTTTTTGAAATCCGAAAAATTGGCCAAAAATGGAAAGGTGCTCCTTATCTACTTAATGGGGTCGAAAGCCATGTATTCATAGATTTCAGAACTGTATTTCCTATATTCAGAATCAGTATAGCATTTTTGCAGGAGCATTTTCAAAATTATGAAATTGTGAATTTTGTCATATAAGGATTTTTTGAAATCCGAAAAATTGGCCAAAAATGGAAAGGTGCTCCTTATCTACTTAATGGGGTCGAAAGCCATGTATTCATAGATTTCAGAACTGTATTGCCTATATTCAGAATCAGTATAGCATTTTTGCAGGAGCATTTTCAAAATTATGAAATTGTGAATTTTGTCATATAAGGATTTTTTGAAATCCGAAAAATTGGCCAAAAATGGAAAGGTGCTCCTTATCTACTTAATGGGGTCGAAAGCCATGTATTCATAGATTTCAGAACTGTATTGCTTATATTCAGAATCAGTATAGCATTTTTGCAGCAGCATTTTCAAAATTATGAAATTGTGAATTTTGTCATATAAGGATTTTTTGAAATCCGAAAAATTGGCCAAAAATGGAAAGGTGCTCCTTATCTACTTAATGGGGTCGAAAGCCATGTATTCATAGATTTCAGAACTGTATTGCCTATATTCAGAATCAGTATAGCATTTTTGCAGGAGCATTTTCAAAATTATGAAATTGTGAATTTTGTCATATAAGGATTTTTTGAAATCCGAAAAATTGGCCAAAAATGGAAAGGTGCTCCTTATCTACTTAATGGGGTCGAAAGCCATGTATTCATAGATTTCAGAACTGTATTGCTTATATTCAGAATCAGTATAGCATTTTTGCAGCAGCATTTTCAAAATTATGAAATTGTGAATTTTGTCATATAAGGATTTTTTGAAATCCGAAAAATTGGCCAAAAATGGAAAGGTGCTCCTTATCTACTTAATGGGGTCGAAAGCCATGTATTCATAGATTTCAGAACTGTATTGCTTATATTCAGAATCAGTATAGCATTTTTGCAGCAGCATTTTCAAAATTATGAAATTGTGAATTTTGTCATATAAGGATTTTTTGAAATCCGAAAAATTGGCCAAAAATGGAAAGGTGCTCCTTATCTACTTAATGGGGTCGAAAGCCATGTATTCATAGATTTCAGAACTGTATTGCCTATATTCAGAATCAGTAAAGCATTTTTGCAGGAGCATTTTCAAAATTATGAAATTGTGAATTTTGTCATATAAGGATTTTTTGAAATCCGAAAAATTGGCCAAAAATGGAAAGGTGCTCCTTATCTACTTAATGGGGTCGAAAGCCATGTATTCATAGATTTCAGAACTGTATTGCTTATATTCAGAATCAGTATAGCATTTTTGCAGCAGCATTTTCAAAATTATGAAATTGTGAATTTTGTCATATAAGGATTTTTTGAAATCCGAAAAATTGGCCAAAAATGGAAAGGTGCTCCTTATCTACTTAATGGGGTCGAAAGCCATGTATTCATAGATTTCAGAACTGTATTGCCTATATTCAGAATCAGTATAGCATTTTTGCAGGAGCATTTTCAAAATTATGAAATTGTGAATTTTGTCATATAAGGATTTTTTGAAATCCGAAAAATTGGCCAAAAATGGAAAGGTGCTCCTTATCTACTTAATGGGGTCGAAAGCCATGTATTCATAGATTTCAGAACTGTATTGCTTATATTCAGAATCAGTATAGCATTTTTGCAGCAGCATTTTCAAAATTATGAAATTGTGAATTTTGTCATATAAGGATTTTTTGAAATCCGAAAAATTGGCCAAAAATGGAAAGGTGCTCCTTATCTACTTAATGGGGTCGAAAGCCATGTATTCATAGATTTCAGAACTGTATTGCTTATATTCAGAATCAGTATAGCATTTTTGCAGCAGAATTTTCAAAATTATGAAATTGTGAATTTTGTCATATAAGGATTTTTTGAAATCCGAAAAATTGCCAATAATGGAAAGGTGCTCCTTATCTACTTAATGGGGTCGAAAGCCATGTATTCATAGATTTCAGAACTGTATTGCCTATATTCAGAATCAGTATAGCATTTTTGCAGGAGCATTTTCAAAATTATGAAATTGTGAATTTTGTCATATAAGGATTTTTTGAAATCCGAAAAATTGGCCAAAAATGGAAAGGTGCTCCTTATCTACTTAATGGGGTCGAAAGCCATGTATTCATAGATTTCAGAACTGTATTGCTTATATTCAGAATCAGTATAGCATTTTTGCAGGAGCATTTTCAAAATTATGAAATTGTGAATTTTGTCATATAAGGATTTTTTGAAATCCGAAAAATTGGCCAAAAATGGAAAGGTGCTCCTTATCTACTTAATGGGGTCGAAAGCCATGTATTCATAGATTTCAGAACTGTATTGCCTATATTCAGAATCAGTATAGCATTTTTGCAGGAGCATTTTCAAAATTATGAAAT
Organism: Calliphora vicina; assembly: GCF_958450345.1. Classification (NCBI taxonomy): domain Eukaryota; kingdom Metazoa; phylum Arthropoda; class Insecta; order Diptera; family Calliphoridae; genus Calliphora; species Calliphora vicina. The sequence continues at coordinate 16,838,657 of NC_088781.1, read as the reverse complement.
TGTGAATTTTGTCATATAAGGATTTTTTGAAATCCGAAAAATTGGCCAAAAATGGAAAGGTGCTCCTTATCTACTTAATGGGGTCGAAAGCCATGTATTCATAGATTTCAGAACTGTATTGCTTATATTCAGAATCAGTATAGCATTTTTGCAGCAGCATTTTCAAAATTATGAAATTGTGAATTTTGTCATATAAGGATTTTTTGAAATCCGAAAAATTGGCCAAAAATGGAAAGGTGCTCCTTATCTACTTAATGGGGTCGAAAGCCATGTATTCATAGATTTCAGAACTGTATTGCCTATATTCAGAATCAGTATAGCATTTTTGCAGGAGCATTTTCAAAATTATGAAATTGTGAATTTTGTCATATAAGGATTTTTTGAAATCCGAAAAATTGGCCAAAAATGGAAAGGTGCTCCTTATCTACTTAATGGGGTCGAAAGCCATGTATTCATAGATTTCAGAACTGTATTGCCTATATTCAGAATCAGTATAGCATTTTTGCAGGAGCATTTTCAAAATTATGAAATTGTGAATTTTGTCATATAAGGATTTTTTGAAATCCGAAAAATTGGCCAAAAATGGAAAGGTGCTCCTTATCTACTTAATGGGGTCGAAAGCCATGTATTCATAGATTTCAGAACTGTATTGCCTATATTCAGAATCAGTATAGCATTTTTGCAGGAGCATTTTCAAAATTATGAAATTGTGAATTTTGTCATATAAGGATTTTTTGAAATCCGAAAAATTGGCCAAAAATGGAAAGGTGCTCCTTATCTACTTAATGGGGTCGAAAGCCATGTATTCATAGATTTCAGAACTGTATTGCCTATATTCAGAATCAGTATAGCATTTTTGCAGGAGCATTTTCAAAATTATGAAATTGTGAATTTTGTCATATAAGGATTTTTTGAAATCCGAAAAATTGGCCAAAAATGGAAAGGTGCTCCTTATCTACTTAATGGGGTCGAAAGCCATGTATTCATAGATTTCAGAACTGTATTGCTTATATTCAGAATCAGTATAGCATTTTTGCAGCAGCATTTTCAAAATTATGAAATTGTGAATTTTGTCATATAAGGATTTTTTGAAATCCGAAAAATTGGCCAAAAATGGAAAGGTGCTCCTTATCTACTTAATGGGGTCGAAAGCCATGTATTCATAGATTTCAGAACTGTATTGCCTATATTCAGAATCAGTATAGCATTTTTGCAGGAGCATTTTCAAAATTATGAAATTGTGAATTTTGTCATATAAGGATTTTTTGAAATCCGAAAAATTGGCCAAAAATGGAAAGGTGCTCCTTATCTACTTAATGGGGTCGAAAGCCATGTATTCATAGATTTCAGAACTGTATTGCTTATATTCAGAATCAGTATAGCATTTTTGCAGCAGCATTTTCAAAATTATGAAATTGTGAATTTTGTCATATAAGGATTTTTTGAAATCCGAAAAATTGGCCAAAAATGGAAAGGTGCTCCTTATCTACTTAATGGGGTCGAAAGCCATGTATTCATAGATTTCAGAACTGTATTGCCTATATTCAGAATCAGTATAGCATTTTTGCAGGAGCATTTTCAAAATTATGAAATTGTGAATTTTGTCATATAAGGATTTTTTGAAATCCGAAAAATTGGCCAAAAATGGAAAGGTGCTCCTTATCTACTTAATGGGGTCGAAAGCCATGTATTCATAGATTTCAGAACTGTATTGCCTATATTCAGAATCAGTATAGCATTTTTGCAGGAGCATTTTCAAAATTATGAAATTGTGAATTTTGTCATATAAGGATTTTTTGAAATCCGAAAAATTGGCCAAAAATGGAAAGGTGCTCCTTATCTACTTAATGGGGTCGAAAGCCATGTATTCATAGATTTCAGAACTGTATTGCTTATATTCAGAATCAGTATAGCATTTTTGCAGCAGAATTTTAAAAATTATGAAATTGTGAATTTTGTCATATAAGGATTTTTTGAAATCCGAAAAATTGGCCAAAAATGGAAAGGTGCTCCTTATCTACTTAATGGGGTCGAAAGCCATATATTCATAGATTTCAGAACTGTATTGCCTATATTCAGAATCAGTATAGCATTTTTGCAGGAGCATTTTCAAAATTATGAAATTGTGAATTTTGTCATATAAGGATTTTTTGAAATCCGAAAAATTGGCCAAAAATGGAAAGGTGCTCCTTATCTACTTAATGGGGTCGAAAGCCATGTATTCATAGATTTCAGAACTGTATTGCTTATATTCAGAATCAGTATAGCATTTTTGCAGCAGCATTTTCAAAATTATGAAATTGTGAATTTTGTCATATAAGGATTTTTTGAAATCCGAAAAATTGGCCAAAAATGGAAAGGTGCTCCTTATCTACTTAATGGGGTCGAAAGCCATGTATTCATAGATTTCAGAACTGTATTGCCTATATTCAGAATCAGTATAGCATTTTTGCAGGAGCATTTTCAAAATTATGAAATTGTGAATTTTGTCATATAAGGATTTTTTGAAATCCGAAAAATTGGCCAAAAATGGAAAGGTGCTCCTTATCTACTTAATGGGGTCGAAAGCCATGTATTCATAGATTTCAGAACTGTATTGCTTATATTCAGAATCAGTATAGCATTTTTGCAGCAGCATTTTCAAAATTATGAAATTGTGAATTTTGTCATATAAGGATTTTTTGAAATCCGAAAAATTGGCCAAAAATGGAAAGGTGCTCCTTATCTACTTAATGGGGTCGAAAGCCATGTATTCATAGATTTCAGAACTGTATTGCCTATATTCAGAATCAGTATAGCATTTTTGCAGGAGCATTTTCAAAATTATGAAATTGTGAATTTTGTCATATAAGGATTTTTTGAAATCCGAAAAATTGGCCAAAAATGGAAAGGTGCTCCTTATCTACTTAATGGGGTCGAAAGCCATGTATTCATAGATTTCAGAACTGTATTGCTTATATTCAGAATCAGTATAGCATTTTTGCAGCAGCATTTTCAAAATTATGAAATTGTGAATTTTGTCATATAAGGATTTTTTGAAATCCGAAAAATTGGCCAAAAATGGAAAGGTGCTCCTTATCTACTTAATGGGGTTGAAAGCCATATATTCATAGATTTCAGAACTGTATTGCCTATATTCAGAATCAGTATAGCATTTTTGCAGGAGCATTTTCAAAATTATGAAATTGTGAATTTTGTCATATAAGGATTTTTTGAAATCCGAAAAATTGGCCAAAAATGGAAAGGTGCTCCTTATCTACTTAATGGGGTCGAAAGCCATGTATTCATAGATTTCAGAACTGTATTGCCTATATTCAGAATCAGTATAGCATTTTTGCAGGAGCATTTTCAAAATTATGAAATTGTGAATTTTGTCATATAAGGATTTTTTGAAATCCGAAAAATTGGCCAAAAATGGAAAGGTGCTCCTTATCTACTTAATGGGGTCGAAAGCCATGTATTCATAGATTTCAGAACTGTATTGCCTATATTCAGAATCAGTATAGCATTTTTGCAGGAGCATTTTCAAAATTATGAAATTGTGAATTTTGTCATATAAGGATTTTTTGAAATCCGAAAAATTGGCCAAAAATGGAAAGGTGCTCCTTATCTACTTAATGGGGTCGAAAGCCATGTATTCATAGATTTCAGAACTGTATTGCCTATATTCAGAATCAGTATAGCATTTTTGCAGGAGCATTTTCAAAATTATGAAATTGTGAATTTTGTCATATAAGGATTTTTTGAAATCCGAAAAATTGGCCAAAAATGGAAAGGTGCTCCTTATCTACTTAATGGGGTCGAAAGCCATGTATTCATAGATTTCAGAACTGTATTGCCTATATTCAGAATCAGTATAGCATTTTTGCAGGAGCATTTTCAAAATTATGAAATTGTGAATTTTGTCATATAAGGATTTTTTGAAATCCGAAAAATTGGCCAAAAATGGAAAGGTGCTCCTTATCTACTTAATGGGGTCGAAAGCCATGTATTCATAGATTTCAGAACTGTATTGCTTATATTCAGAATCAGTATAGCATTTTTGCAGGAGCATTTTCAAAATTATGAAATTGTGAATTTTGTCATATAAGGATTTTTTGAAATCCGAAAAATTGGCCAAAAATGGAAAGGTGCTCCTTATCTACTTAATGGGGTCGAAAGCCATGTATTCATAGATTTCAGAACTGTATTGCTTATATTCAGAATCAGTATAGCATTTTTGCAGCAGCATTTTCAAAATTATGAAATTGTGAATTTTGTCATATAAGGATTTTTTGAAATCCGAAAAATTGGCCAAAAATGGAAAGGTGCTCCTTATCTACTTAATGGGGTCGAAAGCCATGTATTCATAGATTTCAGAACTGTATTGCCTATATTCAGAATCAGTATAGCATTTTTGCAGGAGCATTTTCAAAATTATGAAATTGTGAATTTTGTCATATAAGGATTTTTTGAAATCCGAAAAATTGGCCAAAAATGGAAAGGTGCTCCTTATCTACTTAATGGGGTCGAAAGCCATGTATTCATAGATTTCAGAACTGTATTGCTTATATTCAGAATCAGTATAGCATTTTTGCAGCAGAATTTTCAAAATTATGAAATTGTGAATTTTGTCATATAAGGATTTTTTGAAATCCGAAAAATTGGCCAAAAATGGAAAGGTGCTCCTTATCTACTTAATGGGGTCGAAAGCCATGTATTCATAGATTTCAGAACTGTATTGCCTATATTCAGAATCAGTATAGCATTTTTGCAGGAGCATTTTCAAAATTATGAAATTGTGAATTTTGTCATATAAGGATTTTTTGAAATCCGAAAAATTGGCCAAAAATGGAAAGGTGCTCCTTATCTACTTAATGGGGTCGAAAGCCATGTATTCATAGATTTCAGAACTGTATTGCCTATATTCAGAATCAGTATAGCATTTTTGCAGGAGCATTTTCAAAATTATGAAATTGTGAATTTTGTCATATAAGGATTTTTTGAAATCCGAAAAATTGGCCAAAAATGGAAAGGTGCTCCTTATCTACTTAATGGGGTCGAAAGCCATGTATTCATAGATTTCAGAACTGTATTGCTTATATTCAGAATCAGTATAGCATTTTTGCAGCAGAATTTTCAAAATTATGAAATTGTGAATTTTGTCATATAAGGATTTTTTGAAATCCGAAAAATTGGCCAAAAATGGAAAGGTGCTCCTTATCTACTTAATGGGGTCGAAAGCCATATATTCATAGATTTCAGAACTGTATTGCCTATATTCAGAATCAGTATAGCATTTTTGCAGGAGCATTTTCAAAATTATGAAATTGTGAATTTTGTCATATAAGGATTTTTTGAAATCCGAAAAATTGGCCAAAAATGGAAAGGTGCTCCTTATCTACTTAATGGGGTCGAAAGCCATGTATTCATAGATTTCAGAACTGTATTGCTTATATTCAGAATCAGTATAGCATTTTTGCAGCAGCATTTTCAAAATTATGAAATTGTGAATTTTGTCATATAAGGATTTTTTGAAATCCGAAAAATTGGCCAAAAATGGAAAGGTGCTCCTTATCTACTTAATGTGGTCGAAAGCCATGTATTCATAGATTTCAGAACTGTATTGCCTATATTCAGAATCAGTATAGCATTTTTGCAGGAGCATTTTCAAAATTATGAAATTGTGAATTTTGTCATATAAGGATTTTTTGAAATCCGAAAAATTGGCCAAAAATGGAAAGGTGCTCCTTATCTACTTAATGGGGTCGAAAGCCATGTATTCATAGATTTCAGAACTGTATTGCTTATATTCAGAATCAGTATAGCATTTTTGCAGCAGCATTTTCAAAATTATGAAATTGTGAATTTTGTCATATAAGGATTTTTTGAAATCCGAAAAATTGGCCAAAAATGGAAAGGTGCTCCTTATCTACTTAATGGGGTCGAAAGCCATGTATTCATAGATTTCAGAACTGTATTGCCTATATTCAGAATCAGTATAGCATTTTTGCAGGAGCATTTTCAAAATTATGAAATTGTGAATTTTGTCATATAAGGATTTTTTGAAATCCGAAAAATTGGCCAAAAATGGAAAGGTGCTCCTTATCTACTTAATGGGGTCGAAAGCCATGTATTCATAGATTTCAGAACTGTATTGCTTATATTCAGAATCAGTATAGCATTTTTGCAGCAGCATTTTCAAAATTATGAAATTGTGAATTTTGTCATATAAGGATTTTTTGAAATCCGAAAAATTGGCCAAAAATGGAAAGGTGCTCCTTATCTACTTAATGGGGTCGAAAGCCATGTATTCATAGATTTCAGAACTGTATTGCCTATATTCAGAATCAGTATAGCATTTTTGCAGGAGCATTTTCAAAATTATGAAATTGTGAATTTTGTCATATAAGGATTTTTTGAAATCCGAAAAATTGGCCAAAAATGGAAAGGTGCTCCTTATCTACTTAATGGGGTCGAAAGCCATGTATTCATAGATTTCAGAACTGTATTGCTTATATTCAGAATCAGTATAGCATTTTTGCAGCAGCATTTTCAAAATTATGAAATTGTGAATTTTGTCATATAAGGATTTTTTGAAATCCGAAAAATTGGCCAAAAATGGAAAGGTGCTCCTTATCTACTTAATGGGGTCGAAAGCCATGTATTCATAGATTTCAGAACTGTATTGCCTATATTCAGAATCAGTATAGCATTTTTGCAGGAGCATTTTCAAAATTATGAAATTGTGAATTTTGTCATATAAGGATTTTTTGAAATCCGAAAAATTGGCCAAAAATGGAAAGGTGCTCCTTATCTACTTAATGGGGTCGAAAGCCATGTATTCATAGATTTCAGAACTGTATTGCCTATATTCAGAATCAGTATAGCATTTTTGCAGCAGCATTTTCAAAATTATGAAATTGTGAATTTTGTCATATAAGGATTTTTTGAAATCCGAAAAATTGGCCAAAAATGGAAAGGTGCTCCTTATCTACTTAATGGGGTCGAAAGCCATGTATTCATAGATTTCAGAACTGTATTGCCTATATTCAGAATCAGTATAGCATTTTTGCAGGAGCATTTTCAAAATTATGAAATTGTGAATTTTGTCATATAAGGATTTTTTGAAATCCGAAAAATTGGCCAAAAATGGAAAGGTGCTCCTTATCTACTTAATGGGGTCGAAAGCCATGTATTCATAGATTTCAGAACTGTATTGCTTATATTCAGAATCAGTATAGCATTTTTGCAGCAGAATTTTCAAAATTATGAAATTGTGAATTTTGTCATATAAGGATTTTTTGAAATCCGAAAAATTGGCCAAAAATGGAAAGGTGCTCCTTATCTACTTAATGGGGTCGAAAGCCATGTATTCATAGATTTCAGAACTGTATTGCCTATATTCAGAATCAGTATAGCATTTTTGCAGGAGCATTTTCAAAATTATGAAATTGTGAATTTTGTCATATAAGGATTTTTTGAAATCCGAAAAATTGGCCAAAAATGGAAAGGTGCTCCTTATCTACTTAATGGGGTCGAAAGCCATGTATTCATAGATTTCAGAACTGTATTGCCTATATTCAGAATCAGTATAGCATTTTTGCAGGAGCATTTTCAAAATTATGAAATTGTGAATTTTGTCATATAAGGATTTTTTGAAATCCGAAAAATTGGCCAAAAATGGAAAGGTGCTCCTTATCTACTTAATGGGGTCGAAAGCCATGTATTCATAGATTTCAGAACTGTATTGCTTATATTCAGAATCAGTATAGCATTTTTGCAGCAGAATTTTCAAAATTATGAAATTGTGAATTTTGTCATATAAGGATTTTTTGAAATCCGAAAAATTGGCCAAAAATGGAAAGGTGCTCCTTATCTACTTAATGGGGTCGAAAGCCATATATTCATAGATTTCAGAACTGTATTGCCTATATTCAGAATCAGTATAGCATTTTTGCAGGAGCATTTTCAAAATTATGAAATTGTGAATTTTGTCATATAAGGATTTTTTGAAATCCGAAAAATTGGCCAAAAATGGAAAGGTGCTCCTTATCTACTTAATGGGGTCGAAAGCCATGTATTCATAGATTTCAGAACTGTATTGCTTATATTCAGAATCAGTATAGCATTTTTGCAGCAGCATTTTCAAAATTATGAAATTGTGAATTTTGTCATATAAGGATTTTTTGAAATCCGAAAAATTGGCCAAAAATGGAAAGGTGCTCCTTATCTACTTAATGTGGTCGAAAGCCATGTATTCATAGATTTCAGAACTGTATTGCCTATATTCAGAATCAGTATAGCATTTTTGCAGGAGCATTTTCAAAATTATGAAATTGTGAATTTTGTCATATAAGGATTTTTTGAAATCCGAAAAATTGGCCAAAAATGGAAAGGTGCTCCTTATCTACTTAATGGGGTCGAAAGCCATGTATTCATAGATTTCAGAACTGTATTGCTTATATTCAGAATCAGTATAGCATTTTTGCAGCAGCATTTTCAAAATTATGAAATTGTGAATTTTGTCATATAAGGATTTTTTGAAATCCGAAAAATTGGCCAAAAATGGAAAGGTGCTCCTTATCTACTTAATGGGGTCGAAAGCCATGTATTCATAGATTTCAGAACTGTATTGCCTATATTCAGAATCAGTATAGCATTTTTGCAGGAGCATTTTCAAAATTATGAAATTGTGAATTTTGTCATATAAGGATTTTTTGAAATCCGAAAAATTGGCCAAAAATGGAAAGGTGCTCCTTATCTACTTAATGGGGTCGAAAGCCATGTATTCATAGATTTCAGAACTGTATTGCTTATATTCAGAATCAGTATAGCATTTTTGCAGCAGCATTTTCAAAATTATGAAATTGTGAATTTTGTCATATAAGGATTTTTTGAAATCCGAAATATAGGCAATACAGTTCTGAAATCTATGAATACATGGCTTTCGACCCCATTAAGTTGATAAGGAGCACCTTTACATTTTTGGCCAATTTTTCGGATTTCAAAAAATCCTTATATGACAAAATTCACAATTTCATAATTTTGAAAATGCTCCTGCAAAAATGCTATACTGATTCTGAATATAAGCAATACAGTTCTGAAATCTATGAATACATGGCTTTCGACCCCATTAAGTAGATAAGGAGCACCTTTCCATTTTTGGCCAATTTTTCGGATTTCAAAAAATCCTTATATGACAAAATTCACAATTTCATAATTTTGAAAATGCTGCTGCAAAAATGCTATACTGATTCTGAATATAAGCAATACAGTTCTGAAATCTATGAATACATGGCTTTCGACCCCATTAAGTAGATAAGGAGCACCTTTCCATTTTTGGCCAATTTTTCGGATTTCAAAAAATCCTTATATGACAAAATTCACAATTTCATAATTTTGAAAATGCTCCTGCAAAAATGCTATACTGATTCTGAATATAGGCAATACAGTTCTGAAATCTATGAATACATGGCTTTCGACCCCATTAAGTAGATAAGGAGCACCTTTCCATTTTTGGCCAATTTTTCGGATTTCAAAAAATCCTTATATGACAAAATTCACAATTTCATAATTTTGAAAATGCTCCTGCAAAAATGCTATACTGATTCTGAATATAGGAAATACAGTTCTGAAATCTATGAATACATGGCTTTCGACCCCATTAAGTAGATAAGGAGCACCTTTCCATTTTTGGCCAATTTTTCGGATTTCAAAAAATCCTTATATGACAAAATTCACAATTTCATAATTTTGAAAATGCTCCTGCAAAAATGCTATACTGATTCTGAATATAGGCAATACAGTTCTGAAATCTATGAATACATGGCTTTCGACCCCATTAAGTAGATAAGGAGCACCTTTCCATTTTTGGCCAATTTTTCGGATTTCAAAAAATCCTTATATGACAAAATTCACAATTTCATAATTTTGAAAATGCTGCTGCAAAAATGCTATACTGATTCTGAATATAAGCAATACAGTTCTGAAATCTATGAATACATGGCTTTCGACCCCATTAAGTAGATAAGGAGCACCTTTCCATTTTTGGCCAATTTTTCGGATTTCAAAAAATCCTTATATGACAAAATTCACAATTTCATAATTTTGAAAATGCTCCTGCAAAAATGCTATACTGATTCTGAATATAGGCAATACAGTTCTGAAATCTATGAATACATGGCTTTCGACCCCATTAAGTAGATAAGGAGCACCTTTCCATTTTTGGCCAATTTTTCGGATTTCAAAAAATCCTTATATGACAAAATTCACAATTTCATAATTTTGAAAATGCTGCTGCAAAAATGCTATACTGATTCTGAATATAAGCAGTACAGTTCTGAAATCTATGAATACATGGCTTTCGACCCCATTAAGTAGATAAGGAGCACCTTTCCATTTTTGGCCAATTTTTCGGATTTCAAAAAATCCTTATATGACAAAATTCACAATTTCATAATTTTGAAAATGCTCCTGCAAAAATGCTATACTGATTCTGAATATAGGCAATACAGTTCTGAAATCTATGAATACATGGCTTTCGACCCCATTAAGTAGATAAGGAGCACCTTTCCATTTTTGGCCAATTTTTCGGATTTCAAAAAATCCTTATATGACAAAATTCACAATTTCATAATTTTGAAAATGCTCCTGCAAAAATGCTATACTGATTCTGAATATAGGCAATACAGTTCTGAAATCTATGAATACATGGCTTTCGACCCCATTAAGTAGATAAGGAGCACCTTTCCATTTTTGGCCAATTTTTCGGATTTCAAAAAATCCTTATATGACAAAATTCACAATTTCATAATTTTGAAAATGCTGCTGCAAAAATGCTATACTGATTCTGAATATAAGCAATACAGTTCTGAAATCTATGAATACATGGCTTTCGACCCCATTAAGTAGATAAGGAGCACCTTTCCATTTTTGGCCAATTTTTCGGATTTCAAAAAATCCTTATATGACAAAATTCACAATTTCATAATTTTGAAAATGCTCCTGCAAAAATGCTATACTGATTCTGAATATAGGCAATACAGTTCTGAAATCTATGAATACATGGCTTTCGACCCCATTAAGTAGATAAGGAGCACCTTTCCATTTTTGGCCAATTTTTCGGATTTCAAAAAATCCTTATATGACAAAATTCACAATTTCATAATTTTGAAAATGCTGCTGCAAAAATGCTATACTGATTCTGAATATAAGCAGTACAGTTCTGAAATCTATGAATACATGGCTTTCGACCCCATTAAGTAGATAAGGAGCACCTTTCCATTTTTGGCCAATTTTTCGGATTTCAAAAAATCCTTATATGACAAAATTCACAATTTCATAATTTTGAAAATGCTCCTGCAAAAATGCTATACTGATTCTGAATATAGGCAATACAGTTCTGAAATCTATGAATACATGGCTTTCGACCCCATTAAGTAGATAAGGAGCACCTTTCCATTTTTGGCCAATTTTTCGGATTTCAAAAAATCCTTATATGACAAAATTCACAATTTCATAATTTTGAAAATGCTGCTGCAAAAATGCTATACTGATTCTGAATATAAGCAATACAGTTCTGAAATCTATGAATACATGGCTTTCGACCCCATTAAGTAGATAAGGAGCACCTTTCCATTTTTGGCCAATTTTTCGGATTTCAAAAAATCCTTATATGACAAAATTCACAATTTCATAATTTTGAAAATGCTGCTGCAAAAATGCTATACTGATTCTGAATATAAGCAATACAGTTCTGAAATCTATGACTACATGGCTTTCGACCCCATTAAGTGGATAAGGAGCACCTTTCCATTTTTGGCCAATTTTTTCGGATTTCAAAAGGAGATAATACTGTACAAGCAAAAATATCAACGATTGTTCATAATAAATATTTATTTTTTTTTATCCAAAAAAAATGTTATTATATATTAAAGCTGAATGATCGGTAAACCCCTTTTTTTTGTTTTTATTGATAAAATGTTTACTGAGTGTAATATAAAGCAGCTCTGTTAACTTAACAGTCTTTGAGTAGGAGCTATGTTAGTTTATACATTAACATAGAAATGTTAAAAAACGGAGCTAACTTTCGTAGCTAACTTCACCCACATTCATAAATCTGAATCTTCTAATCTACTGGTCGAATACAAAATGATGTATGGATGAATAATAGACCAGGAAATAGGATTTAATAAAATTAAACTTGTGAGGGTGATCACAAGACTACAAGGTGAGTCAAAGTCGACCATCTCTGGTTTGTCAAACTTTGTACACTTGGAATTTGGACTTAGAGTTCAAAAGTCACAAAGCTGAAATTCGAAAACTGGATACAGTTTTTTCATAAAATAATTTATTACAAATCAAGAATATTAACATTTAACTAGTCCCGCACCAAAATAATAATTTTAATACTTTTGTATGAAAATCACACAGTTTTACACATAATTTTAGAGTGTTTTTCGTACAAAAATTTCAAAATTTATTTTTTGATCGTGTTTCTGAATCGGTTCCTAAAAATATAGAGTCCGAACGGTTTGGAATATACCAAAAATCTAACTAATATCAAACAACACTCTCATTGTTTCGAATGTCAAACTCCATATGTACAAAATTTATTTGCTCGTATTTGCCTTAATTCGCCACCGACACCACCTCTTATAAATTCACCTTGTAAAACAGGGATGCCTAAAGCTAACACTGTTTTAGTATTGGTGAGCTAAAGAGAACTCCACTGAAAGAAAACTGAATTAAATAAAAGATGTCAGTATTTATTAGGCTTTATTTGTTATCTATAATGAAGTCAACAATCTTAATCAAATTGTCTGAGACATATTGTCATAGCTCATTAATTGAGAGTTCGATATTAATAATTTTCGGCAAATTTTAATTAATATAATAATTGTTTTTATATCCTTCACCTTCGTCAGAAGGGTATATATAATTTTGTTATTCCGTTTGTAATTTCTACATTTTTCATTTCCTTATAGACAGCGGAATCGATTAAGCCATGTCCGTCTGTCTGTCCGTCTGTTGAAATCAACTTTCCGTAGCCCCCAAATAACTGACATACACGATTCATATATCAATATCTCCGGAATTCTTCCGGCTCGGTTGCTCTAATGATAGATATTTCAAAGACCTTTGCAATGACGTATATAAGACCAGAGTAAGTTGGACCTACAATGGGTCAAAATATTTTTTAACCCGAATTTTTTTTTGTCACCAAAAGTTTTTTCTGCTAAATATTAAAAAACAAAAAAATTTAAAATTAAAAAAAAAACCGAAAATTTTTTTTTTCAAAAAATTAAAAAACAACTTTGGAAAAAAAAATTAATTTTGGTTACAAAAAATATTTAAAATTTTTATTTTGAAGAATAATTTGGTGAAGGGTATATAAGATTCGGCACAGCCGAATATAGATCTCTTACTTGTTTTTACTTAATTAATATCAAATCTAAAACAAATTGTGCACAGAAGTAAATTGAGGGAAAAACGAAACAAAACTGCAATGATTTGTTTAAGTTGGAAATATATTAAACTGAAAAATCCACCCGCTTAACATGTGCATTCGTCGCTGTCTCAGTGACGACTACACAAAAGAGAATAATAATATGTGTGAGAATAGCTTGCACAATTGTGCCATGAAATGGGCATCAATGTTATAAAATGTATTAATGGAGTACACAATGTAAAATAAGTAAATGTTTTGGGTCACCAAAATAAAAAAAAATATTTTTTTTTAAATAGTATATTTGAAAAGTTTCGGATTAGGCCGTTAATGGTTTTGTGGTTTTTAAGAAGACCAATATTTAAAATAATATTTTAGTAAAACAGAATAGTAAATTTTCCCCATGTAAACACATTTCCAATATTGTTCTATAAATATTCGAATAATCGAACAATTGTAATTTTCCTGAAAATTCGACTTTCAAAATAGGTTTTTTTTTGTGAGATGATTTCATCGTTTGAGTCAAATATCTTTCCGCTGATACATTTCTTCATTTCTTCCGGAGAATAGGGCGGATTTAGGCTTTGAGGAATTAGGCTTTATCATACCTAAGTGATCATTCAAAATTTAAACCACTGAGAAATAATCACTCGGACTTTCATATCATGATTTTTTTCAATTGTTTCGGGTGTGGAGACCTGAAATTGGAGTTCGGAACGTTCGACATATTCCGTGCTTGTATTTACTATTGAAATTTTTGGTGCAAAGTTCCCATAGTATTTATCAAGCTTAGCCATTATTTGGCTGATGCATTTTTTTGATAGGAGTCAACTGACAAATGTCTGTTGACAGGAGCAGTGTTACCGTTTCAGTTAAGAGCCGGGAAATTAAAAAAAGTCGTGGACTTATGGATCCACCGATCAAGAAAATATGTATATACTTCGCAATTGAAATATGTAGAAATTACAAATCCTTACCACTCATCAGCGCTGTAAATGAATCATTCTTTTTTGATTTTAATTCATTATGAATTAGCTAAATTTTGAATTAATTCATTGAATTGAAAAAATTAATTGAATGAAATTTGAATCAATTCAAAAGAATTAGTCAGAAATGAATTTCAATTCATACATATGTATGTATATTAAATGAGCTACATATAATAGGAATTAATTGCATCAACTAATTATGCTATTATTTTAGTTACAAAATAAGGCTAATTATATTTAATTAGAATGCATCATTCACCTTCAACAGCAATAACTTTTCAAAATTATCATCTGAAAGAGATCCACGTTTAAACAAAAAATTATTGCTAAAGTTTAAATCTAAGAATTTTTTGTCTTTGGACTATATTAGGTGATATACAAAACATTTCTTACATAAAAAATTAGTTGAATAACAAAACGACAGTGATGCTTACTGTAGATTTACTTACAAAATCAATTCAAATGAGTTGGAAATGAATGGCTAATTCTTGTTTCTAATTCATTTGAATTAAATCAAAATCAATTCAAGTGAATTGGAAATGAATTGCTAATTCTTTTTTCTAATTCATTTGAATTAATTCAAAATCAATTCAATTCAAATGAATTGGAATCGAAAAGCAATTCATTTGAATTAATTCAAATTTCATTCAATTCATATTTTTGTGTGAATGATTCGCGAATTAATTCAAAAATGAATGATTCATTTACAGCTCTGCCACTCATAATGAAGGGTATATAAAATCTTACCTTAAATAGCTTTAAAAAAATCCAAAAAAATATATCGTTATTAAGCTAAATTTTTCAATATTTATGATCACTTCTGCTAATTAAATAGAATTCGCTCTGAAAATAATTTACAAATATTAATTTCTTTGAAACCAAAACAACTTTTTATGTTTTATTTTACTTTTTTTCCAAAAACTGAATCTAAGTACTTGAATTCAAACCGATTTGCAGTAAATACTAATCAAAACTAACACTAAATGACAAACAAAATTTAAATTACTGAAACACAAAAAAAAACGACTAAATGCAATCAATAAAATAAAAAACAAATAAATAAATAAATAGAAATTTAAAAAACCAACAACAACAATATACATACATAATTAAAAACAACAACAAATAACATTTAAATAAAAATGTTCAAATAAATGAGCGAGCGAATGAATGAATGTCTGCAACGTAATTTTGATTTGTTTAAGCGATTTTTTCTATTTTTGTTTAGCCTTTTTTTTGCGCTGATTGTGAAACTAAAATTAAAAACTATTTTTTTTTAACTGGCGTAGTAATGCAGTGCGGATGAATGATAAGCTTAACAAGAACTACAAAGCCAACAAAAATCAAATTCCAAAAATAAAAACTAAAAATACAGAAACAGAAACACGTATCGCCGCCAACACCACCACCAACCAGCAATTTCAGCTAAACGCCAAAACGTTAAAAGAAAACTTTAGAAAAAACGTCTACTTTACTATGAACTGACATTACTGCAACAGCAACAACGTTAACCACAACAAAAACAAACTGAAAAAAGTTTGGATTTTTTACGGAAATCACGTTTTTACTAAACAACAACAAAATTTCCAAGTCATAGAGAAACATTTAGAAAAAAACAACGCTTTTCTATCTTACGGCGAAATACTACTTTTGTTTATATTTATTTTTCAAACGAAAACTAGTAGTGATTTCAAATTATACCATTTTCTCTTCCTCTCCCTCTTAACGCTTTTTTTCCGTTTTTTCAATACATTTCCAAATAAAATTGTTTTGTGAGTGATATTAACAACAACCTCAACAACAGCAACAGAAGAAAAAAAAACGATATTGTTGCTGGTGGCAACTAAATTACATTAAGATTAGTTTATTTTGGACAGGTAAAAAAGTAGAAAAGTTTTTCACAAAAAGAAGGTGGTTGGAAGGTTGGTTGTTGTGGTTAAAAAACCACAAATTCACCAAAGTGGAGAAAAAGAGAAAAAACTGAATGTGAAACTGAAAAAAAACACTTAATGGAACACATGTTATGGTTGGAGCATAAAAACCCCAAAATAAATCCAACAATCCAAAAAAAGAGGCGATTAGGATCAGCCATTTCACTTATGTACCCTACATAAGAGCTAGTTTTGTCATGGTGTAGAATGATCCTTGTTTAACGTCAACCAAATTTTCGAATTCATATGACTCAATCATGTCACAGAATTTCTATTTATGTGAAAAAATGTGAATTTCAATTTAAAATAATATTTGAATCAAACATTTGGGCTCATTATGACCGGCAAGCAATGATTTTTTAAATGCTAAATAAACGCTTGATAGTGACTTGAGAATAAACTCCTTCTTAACAATTAGCGAAATTTATTCTCAATGTGAAGAATTCCTTTTGGCCAGCAAACACTGAGGTTTGATGTCAAATTGGAAATGATTTGAAATCAAACGATTTCTCAAATGCAAAATAAACGCTTGATTGGAGAACAAAATGTTTCTCGACAATTAGGGGAATTTATTCTCAATGTGAAGAATTATTTTTAGCCGACAAACACTGAGGTTTGATGTCAAATTGGAAATAATTTGAAATCAAACGATTTCTCAAATGCTAAATAAACGTGATAATAATTTAAGAACAACATCTTTCTCAATAATTAGCGGAATTTATTCTCAATATGAAGATTTCCTTTTGGCCGGCAAACACTAAGGTTTGATGTCAAATTGGAAATGATTTGAAATCAAATGATTTCTCAAATGCTAAATAAACGCTTGATAATGATTTGAGAACAAAATCTTTCTCAATAATTAGCGGAATTTATTCTCAATGTATCTGTATGTAGTGCGAATTGCAACATTGCGATTGATCGCCAAAGCTTATGGCAAATGTGTTCCATCGGTTTCAACGTGCGAGAGATGGTTTGTGCGGTTCAGAAGTGGTGATCTTCACAAGGAAGACAAAGATCATCCAGGTCATCCAACATATTTTGAAGGCCAAGGCATTAATCCATAAAGATTGTTGTCAAACTCAACAAGAGCTTGCAAAATCATTGGGAGCTGCTCAAACAGCAATTTTAAAACGTTTCCAAGCAGCAGAATTCATCCAAAAGCAGGGAAATTGGGTACCATACGAATTGAAGAGAGTCGATTTTGCATTTCCGAAATGATGCTTGAACGCTATAAAAGAAAATCATTTCTGCACCGAATCATTACTTGCGATGACAAATGGATCCATTACAATAACCCGAAGTGTAAGAGATCATATGTGAAGCCTGGCCAACAAGCCGAATCGACGCCCAAGCCAAATATCCATGGCGCTAAGGTAATGCTCTGTATTTGGTGAGACCAAAAGTGTCCTACCTATTATGAACTGCTGAAATCTGACCAGACCATCACAGGGAACCTGTACCGAACACAACTGACTCGTTTGCAGCGAGCATTGGTACAAAAACGACCAGAAATGAAACCGTAATATTCCACCATGACAATACTCAGTCATATGTTGAAATACCTGTTAAAATCTATTTAGAATGAAATGGTTGGGGAGTTTGGCCTCGTCCGCTTTATAGTTCAGACCGTGACCCGCTCGAATACTATTTCGATCAATGCAGAACACTCTCTCTGTGATAAACTTCACTTCAGAATAGAGTATCCGAAATTGTCTTGATTCGTTCATAGCCTCAAAAGACGAGCATTTCTTTTGGGTCGGAATCCAGATGTTGCCAGATAGATGGAGAAAAGGTCATAGCTAACAATAGCCAATAATTTGAAAATATTTCAAAATAAAAGCTAACAAATTGAAAAATCCCGCATTTTTAAGTCATACACCCAATCAAATATTCGTTGCTTATACCTGATAAATTTTTATCATGATAAACTTCAAAATGGTTGTCTAAATAAAAAATTATCAGGTATAGTCTGCATTTATTAGTATTATTGCTTCGTTATGATAAAATTGTTAGTGCTTTTGCCTAGACAACTTTGTCTTGACAACAAATGTCATTTATTGTTATGATGAATATTTGTCAAGTATAGACAGGGGGTAAGTTTCAGGATGATCGTCGTGAGACAATCGATATAAGGAGTGAGATCGAAAAATTCTTAACACACGTTTTTCATTACATTTTTTAACCCAAGTATTATTTGAATTTTTTTTTGATCAAGTTACCTTTGAAAAACATGTCAGTTATTATGTGTAATGTCAATTATATTAATTTTTTTGTTAATCTGATTAAAATGAGTGACCAGAAAAAAGTGCGTACTGAAATTATTAAATATTTTCAACAAAACCCAACTTGGTCTTACAAAAAGTTGGCCAAGCATACAAAGGTCTGCCGTCAAACTGTTTCCAATGTTATTAAACAGTACCGGGAGAACTTGTCAGTTGATAGAAAACCTGGTTCAGGTAGAAGGAATGGTCCACATGATGTTTCTAAAGCCAAAAAAATAGAACGCATTTTCAAAAGAGCTCCCAACACATCCGGTAGGAAAGCAGCCCGGTTAGCTCAGTGCTCGGACTATTTGGTACGAAAAGTTAAAGCTAATGCAGGTTTAAAAACATACAAGGCTCAAAAAGTTCCTGACAGGAACGCTACTAAAAATTTAGAGGCCAAAAACAGAGCACGGAAATTGAAGTCAAGTTTTATAAAAAAATATTCTTGCTGCATAATGGATGACGAAACGTATGTTCTGGCAGATTTTTCGCAACTTCCAGGTCAAAAATTTTATGTTGCTGATGCTCGAGGGAATGTTGAAGAAAAGTTTAGGACCCAAAAGCAGACAAAATTTCCCAGAAAGTTCTTGGTATGGCAAGCAATATGCAGTTGCGGCAAAAGAAGCCACTCATTTGTTACAACGGGCTCTATAAATACCGAAATTTACATCAAGGAATGTTTACAAAAAAGGCTGCTTCCATTCATAAGACTTCATAATGTGTCCACTTATTTTTGGCCTGACTTGGCATCCTGTCACTATGGCAAACAAGCCCTTGAGTGGTACAAGAACAATAATGTGGTATTTGTACCAAGAGAGGCAAATCCTCCAAACTGCCCGGAGCTAAGGCCAGTGGAGAGATATTGGGCTCTTGTTAAAAGAGAATTGAAGAGTACAAAAAAGGTGTCCAAAAGTGTGGTAGATTTTAAACGGAGATGGACTACATGTTCGAGCAAAGTGACAGAAAGCACTATAAAAACGTTAATGGAAGGGTTTCCGAAAAAGGTTCAAAATTTCATCACTAGTGATTAAAACTATAAAAATAATTTTTTTTGTAAATTGTAATAATAATTTCAATCAAATAAAAAAAAAATTAAAGCTGTAAGTTTAGTGGTTTCTTTTTTATAAACATATATGTATGTTAAGAATTTTTCGATCTCACTCCTTATTGTCTTCAATATTATTATTCTCTTTCACCTCTATTGAAGGCAAAATTATGAACAATAGGTGAAGTTTAGTATTCCCTCGAACTATAAAGAAAGAATGAGCGACATAATCTAAAATATTGTCTTTTTTAAACCCCCTTTAGGGCCAAATTGAACGACAAAGGCTATGAGCGACTAAGACCTGAAAGTCTACGACAAGTCGACGGACATATTCTTAAATCTTGTCTTTTATTAATCTTTCTTCGTAACAAGATAAGCGACAATGTTTTTAATGTTTCTTCTCTCGAACTCTATCTAGAATAGAGAATTGTATAATTTATAAATACCGTTTGACGACATGTTGAGCGACGAAGACAAAAAGTTTTTAAATCTGAAAGTGCAAATGTTTTCAATGTTTCTTATCTCCAACTCTGTCAGAAACTATGCGATACATAATGGGCCTGATTCAAAAACACGAATAGAAAATTTATTAAAAAAAATTTATGAAAATCACTCAGTTATCAAATAATTTTAAAAAGTTAACAAAAATTTAAAAATTGTTTGAGCGACAAAGACTTTTATGTTGATGGGCGACTAAGAACTGAAAGTCTTCCAATCGACGTCATGTTTTGAAAATGAGCTATAAAGTTTTCTATGCTTTCTTCTGACACATTTTTTAACAAGATGTTCTACAAATATGAGTTTTCCACAACACTGCTAAAGACAAATGGGCGACAATTTTCTAAAGATTGTCTTCTTTTATACAAAGATGAGAGTTTTCTTTGCTCTCTTCCGACACAATTTGGCGATATTGTTTTCTATCAACACTGTTAATGACAACATGAGCGACAATTTACTAAAGGTTGTCTACTTTAAAATTGTGTCAATGACAAGTTGAACGACATTTTCTTAAATGGTGTCTAAAGTAGAATAAAATCCTATAGTCGAAATAAAAAAAGTGTAAAATGATCACTGTTGGCCACAAGCTGATGAGGGACAAAGACCTAAGGTGGTTTTCTATATTAAACCCAATCAACGACTAGTTTTCAATATTCTCTATTATTCACCTTTTTTGACCACAAGATGAGTGATAAAATAGTAAATATTGTCTTCTATCAGCATTTATGAAGACAATACAAGCGACAATGTGCTGATGATGACAAGGTAAGCGACACATTTTAAATTGTTGGCCGGCATGTCGATTTATGTACAACATTTTAAAGGCAACAATTCTAGGGTAAACAAATTCACGTTTATGAATCTGTTCAATGTACCGCACTTCAAGTATGCGCAACACTTAAGTTTAAGTGTCTAGTTTACATGTAAAATATATAATCATCAAATGTAAAGAAGAAGTAAAAAAATAAATTGCAAGTTTAGACAGTTAAAGAGAGGAGGTTTTAGTTTAATGTTATTGTTTGGTTTTTCTTTATTTCCATTTCAACAACCAAAAAGTGAAAGTTTTATTTAAATTGCTCCTTATTTTATAGACACAAACTTACACTCAGTACAAGCAAAACCAAAAAATAGAAAAAACAGATGTGAGTTTGGATAAAGAAAAGCCATTATAAACATGTTGGAAATTAATAATAGTGGTTGCAAACAATGCAATTTTACTTGGAAAACCGCAAAAAATAAACTAAAAAATATCTACTCGCAGTAGTTTTTATACATTCACAATTTAATTTTTCAGATTTTTTTTTTATATGAAGGTCACTTTGATTGAAATGTTTGTTCATTTGGAAAAATGTTTGTTTGTTATGTACAGCAGTTAATTTAAAGTTTAATTTGGAAATGTTTAAGTTTAAAAATAACTTAAGTGTTGTTTATTTTTGAAAAACCATATGATCAAATGTTTGATGATTTAAAGTGTGATTTTGTTAACAGAAAACTACTTTCAAACAACAAGATTGAGAGAGCCACATGCTGACTGTATTCATAAATTTATTGGAGCCAACAAAATGTTGTAATGAAGATCCTGTTTGCAGTCATTAACCTTTACTAAATGGTTTGTAAGACACTTATTACTTTCAAAATTGTTGAATGATTGATAGATTTATGTAATTTTATGTTGCAGAAAAGCTTTAGAAATTTAAAATTAGAAAAATTTAATAGATCTACTGATCATGATCTGTTTTAGATCTGTGTAAAATCGATCGAGTGCTTAAAAAAGGATAGTGTAAATTTGTTTTCAAAATTTGTAAAATATAAATTTATTCAAATTATTGGTCATTGTTAGCTGTGACCTTTTTCCATCTTTGTGGCAACATATGGATTCCGAGTCAAAAGAACTGATCATTTTTTGAGGCCAAGAAAAAATCAAGCCAATATCGGATACTATGTTCCAAAGTGATGCCAGAGAGAGCGCTCTACATCGATCGAAACAAATAGTAGTCGGACGGGGCACGATCTGGACTATAAAGCGGGTGAGGCAAAACTTCCCAACCACGTCATTCTAAATACTTTTTAACAGGTATTGTAACATGTGGCCGAGCGTTGGCATAGTGGAATACTACGATTTCATGTATGTCCGGATTTTGGCCAATGCTCGCTTCAAACGAATCACGATCTGGACTATAAAGCGGGTGAGGCAAAACTTCCCAACCACTTCATTCTAAATACTTTTTAACAGGTATTGTAACATGTGGCCGAGCGTTGGCATAGTGGAATACTACGATTTCATGTCTGGCCGGATTTTGGCCAATGCTCGCTTGTGGTCGGTACATTTTTCATGAGATGGTCTGGTCAGATTTCAACAGCTCATAATAGATAGGACACTTTTGCCCCCACCAAATACAGAGCATTACCATAGCGCCATGGATATTTGGCTTTGGTGTCGATTCGACTGGTTGGCCGATCTTCACATACGATCTCTTACGCTTCGGATTATCGTAATGGATTAATTTTATTTTCGGACATGCATAATCGTGTTTCAAGGTCTCTCGACTTCAATTCGTATTGTACCCAATTTCCCAATTTCGTTTGAAGCGAGCATTGTCGAGCACACTAAACAAATGATAATTGGATCACTACAATTAAACCAGCTGCAGTAAATTTTGCTAAAATATCATGATCTCCTCTAACCTCGCACAGTGGGGCAGAATCAACATTTTTTGGAAATAAATCTTGAAATAAATTTCTAAACGTCTTAAGTTTAAGTTACTAAAATGGACCCTACAAATGCTCCAGAAGCGACGCTACGTGGGCTCAAATTATTAACAAAACTCAATGAAATTTTCAACGTTTTTTTAAATTTGCCATTCTAAGTAACAGACTGTAAATAAACTTGTCAAAAGGCTAAAGAAAAGTGTTTTCCCAGTCCACATTTTCTTTGGGACTGGGAAAATACTTTGGGGATTAATAGGGAACACATCAAGGTTTCCAAAGCTGCTTTCCGTTTTCTGATCCCAGCTTTGGGATTTTAGAACATGTGGCCCAAAGTTGAAATTTTGATTAAAACAAAATAGGACAAATTACGAAGGTCATATTCGAAAAATAGGACATGTTTTTTTATACCAACATGTTTTGCATAAAGATAACTTACAGAAAAACATAAAATTGTTATATGTTCTTAAAAAATTTTATTTTTTTCGCCCAAATTTTTAAATTGAAAATCGTTTATTTTTGGATCTATAATCATAATTTCTATTCATAATTTAGTTGTTTAACTAACAAAAATAATTCGAGACCATTCGGTCCAAAAATACGACCTATATATTTTAAAAAAGCGGACCAAGGTATGGCAAAATTTTAAAATTTAAATTTTTGAAATGCCTATAACTCGGAAATTAAAAAAGAATCTTTGAAATCGGATGGGAGACAAAAAGATGCTACGTGTTTAAAAATTTTACATGTCAAAGGTACCCTACTTTGAGCTCCTATAGCGCCGCCCCTGGATCATTTGTAGGGTCCATTTTAATAACTTAAACTCGAATACTCCTTATCTACTCCCACGTCAAAATTTGGTCCAAAAAGCGGACCAAGTTATGGCAAAATTTTAAAATTTCAATTTTGAAATACCTATAACTCGGAAATTATAAGAGAATCTTTGAAATCGGATGGGAGGCAAAAGGATGGCACGTAATTTGGAGCATTATTAGGATCCAGCCGTTTAGATTCTGCCCCACTGTGCCTCGTCTAGGGTGATCGGCCCGGTTTTTAATAACCGGTTATAACCGGTTTTTTTGTTCAAGTCGTTTTCGGTTGTTTTGAAAAGCTCACATTTCGAATATCGAACAAACCGGGATTTTCTCCTCGAATAAATGTATTAAAAACTTTAAAAATATTCAAAATCCAAAAAAGCTTTTTTAAAACAAATACTCCAACTATTTTAGAAGACTTTTGCACTTAGATAAATGATACAATCGATCTGGAATGCTTGAAAACTTACTGAATGCTTTGTTAACTATGTCCTACAAGTATAGTACACTGATTGAAAGATCATTTGCAATGTCTAGCTTTATAAAAACAAAAGAAAAAAATTCGATATACTCCAAAGCATTTAAACTGTGGTTAAGAGATTATTTTAACCTTCATAAGGTCTAAACGATCTTCGGGTCAAATTTGACCCAAATAGAAAATAAATATTTTTTTTTTTGGGCAAAAACTAATGTGACAGTTGTTGACATTTGAAATTAAATAAAAGTCATAAAATATCAACCACTAATTTCAGAAAAAAAATCAATTTTAATTTCAAAATGGGTAAGGATAGCTTTGGTATTTATCCGGGGAATCCCAATTTTCATGCAAAAAGTACTGATTATTTTATAGATATTTTTGTTGACATATGAAATTAAATAAAATTCATAAAATATGAAAAATATCAACAACTCACTTTTAGAAAAAAATCAATTTTAATTTCAAAATGGGTCAAAAATGACCTGAAGACCTTGAATTCAAATATAACGATTTTAAGGGCTGATTTAAAAGTAGCATAATGCTTTCAAATAACAGTGCTGTAATAGCAAACTGTAACATATCTGTGGGCATTATTAAATAAAAGCTTTCAGTTGACCATTGATCGTAAGTTGGCAACGCTGTTTGAATTCGAATATTCAGTTAAAGAACATTGTAGAAAGTACACCACAGATGGCGTATGATCTAGACTATTCGAACTTTGACAGTTAAAGAGCTATCTAGAGTGCAGATGACAGTGTTATAAATAGTGGCAGAGGTTGCAGTCGTTAGTGAGTTTATCAGAGACGCTTTTCGAATAAACATCAACTGAGTGCCTTAAAGTGTGTTGTGTTTTTCAATTAAATTCGTGTACATTATAAATTGTGTCTGTATTTCTGAGAATTTATAAACGTGTATAAAAAAACATTGAGTGGCTATTTAATTCTGTTGTTGTACATTTTAAATAAATAAAGAGTTGTTACAATTTTCAAACTACTAAACGGCTTTTATTTGCAATCAAAAGTATCCGGTTTATTTAAAGGAAATAAACCAGCGTTTTGAAAAGGTTAAAACGTAACAATATGATCTCTTCTTAGTTTTGTTGTTTTCCCATGAACCGTTTATGTTTAAATAACTATTATTTTAACAAATAAAACATTTTTCTTCTTATTTCTAGGCGTTTTAATATTAAATTGCAATTTTTCGAAGAAAACGAAAACCGATTTCTAAAAATTGTCGAAGAATCGATCACCCTAGCCTCGTCTTAGTAACTTAATTTTCCGCATGGATTTTATAAAAAAAAATATTTTTTGTAAACCTCTATTTCCCCAACTGGCTTAAAATAAATATGTAGCTCATATTTCAAAATGTCAAAAAAAACGTACATATGTTCTATTTTACATATATTTTCTTTTGAAATTTTAGCATAAGCATTTTCAAATTAAAAGACAAATACGAGAATATTAAATACATCTCTTGATGCCAGGCCATATCATAGTAAAGCTAAATTAACAAAATAAATATGAACAAATAGGTCTTTGAAATAAATTTCCACCAACGTTAATTGTTGCAACAACATTTACACTACACAATATAAGTAAAATTTATACATCAGAGACAGCGTGCATGTAAATTATTTGTCTGTGGTAACATGCAAAATGCGAAAAATGAAAAATGAATAAATAGTAGGAGTAAATTAAACACGCCTTAAGGGAATACATTTAAAACTTAAATAAATTTTAAAACAATGCCATGCATTCAAATCATATTTCAGCCAAACATACTATAATACATATATGCCCCTATAGAATTGTGTAAAAAAAATAATATGAAAACTTAACAATTTTTGTATTGTGTGTGGTGATGTTTTTCAATTCATTCAAATTCTATAATTTACTAGTTGAGACGTAATTTTATGAGCATTTGTTAAACCAAATTAAGTTCATTTGATTATTTCTAATTTATTTGATGTATTTCCTATATTGTTTTATCGAATACAATTGATAAATTAAAGCCTTTGTTTGAATAACTAAATTAATGGCTTATTATACGAGGGTTATTACTTATGTTTTGACAGATTTAGCAACAGCATTGTAGATGTGTCAAAACTGACAGCAACAGTATAAATGTTGACATTTTTAATGATACACATGCTTAAATTGTCAATTGTATAGAGACCTGAAATATTCAAATCGTTTCAATTGTAATCTTAGATTGCTTAACATTACATTTTGCTAAATTCTTACAAAATCACTTGACAGTGTTACATTTAAACTTTAGATCAACTTAGTTTGACACATGCAGTTAAATGCCTGTTGAGTTAATCTCTTGACGCTTAAACTTTACCTAGTTTGTATTTACACACATATTCTCTATTTGTCACATTTAAAAACACCAAGTACAAACCATACCAAACGATAAATATTACAATTTGTCGGCTCTCTGTTTAAATTGTAAAAAAAAAACACAAAATCAACAATAAATATAGATGTTGCAGAAAAATACAAAATACTACTTAACTATACACGTTAATTAACTGATGACCTACTAATTATTTATAATGTGTACTAAGTAAAGTGTAAAATAAAACAAGTTGTTCATAGTTGAACTGAAATGAAAAATTATAAAAAAAAATAAAATAATACAAAGTAGTTGTTACTTCACTAAATTAGCAATTCACATACATAAAATGTAGGTAATCGTAATGTAAAAGTACGAGTACTAAGAGTGAATTTTAAAAGTACTTTGTGGTAGCAAAAAAAAAATATTAAAAATGAAAAGTGCTGTGTTTTTTTAAAAAAGCTTTTTGTTATTATTAACTTCATTTAGCAAAAGATTTAATTTAACAAATTTTAATATGATATAAAGGTACTTTTTTAAATAAAAGTTGGAGTTGTGAAAGGACAATGTTACTAATGGTTTTAAAAAGCAAACACGAAACAATTGAAATCTAAGTTATCTTTAAACTTTTCAAATAAAATTAATGATTTAAGTAGGTCATTATCTCTTAAGCCAATAATTAGATATTAAACCTCTGATGAAGACAAAATCTTAAATGTTATTTTCTGTTAAACTACAGAAAGCTTCTAAAGTGAATAAACACCAAAAATTATTTGATTTGTTTAACTCTTCTGCATCCCTTGGTTATGTGCCCTTCCTATAATCCTTTGGGTCAAAATGACCCAACGTTAAAATGTAAACAAAATTTCATATTTATTATAGGAAATTTATTTGTTTTGTTGTTTTTTTATTTAGTAAATTAAAAAATAATGAAAAATAAAATAAATAAGCCCTTTCTGAGCAATTTTCAATTTGAAATTCAGCTGTTCTTTCGAAACTACACTTTTGTCCTTAGAAAATATGTAACTGAATTGCTGTGATCTATTTCTACTGCATCTTCCACCTCTACAATTTCAATGCTATTATTTGATGGTGAATATGATTCGACTTCTGCATCACTGTCAGGTCTTCATCACTATGAACAATTAAACGCAGCCCACAGTGCTTTAGCGAATCAATAGAGTTGTATACCCATCATTCACCAATAATCACCTTCTCCATCTCCGGTACGCGGTCGAGAAGCTCCAAAATAGACTTTGAAGCACCTTTGAGGCCCATACATGGGAGTTGTATTCCAATTTCGGCCGGATATAGGTGGTATAAATAGTGAGGAGATCAGATAGAGTGAAGTAATTCCTAAGCCGCTTCAGAAATCCGAAACACTTGAATACTCCTTTGGACAATTGAAAAATATGTTTAGACCTCCGGCCATCACATTGTATTCTCATGCCCAGAACATCAAGTGTGTCTGATTTACACCACCCATATAATACAGATGAAGCGACATGGTCTGTCGTTCGTTTATGTGTCAACATACAACAGAGATTCTTGCGAGCGTTGAAAGTGACTCCATTCGCACGACCCCATTCACAGATTGTCAGAAGATCGCGAATAAGGTAATCATTCATGTTTTCCCTCATTGCCCCAATTCTTGAAAAACTTGGTCTGTAACTGAATGAATATGAATGGAAAATATTGGAAGTTCGACGTAGAAGGTCATTTAGAAAAATAAGAAATATAGTAGGACAACGAACGGAGCCTTGCAATAATTCTGAATTTATCTTTAACTCGTTTAATCAGATCCCATCTATAACAACTCGTATATTGCGATCTCTGAAAAAGCTCGATATAAATCGAGAGATGTTAATAACGACACCAAAAGCAATAAGTTTTAATGAAAAACTTTCGCCACTTTACTTTCGCCGAAACGGTGAATGGAACGACACCATTTTTCTGATAGGAAGGCTAGCAAGTCTCCCGTAGTCAATGAAAGCGATTTTATTGATTATCTGACTGAAAAAATTATTGATCGATGATTCTGAATAAAGATGAACTAAATTAAATTATATTCAATATAAAAGAAATGGTAAAGTCTCTTATTGGGTCATGTTGACCCATAGAATATTAAATGTTTGTAAATAGATGTTTTGAAATGAGGAGGGGGAGGAAAAATTTAAATTTAATTATTTTCTTTTAAAAATATAGTTTTAGTCCCTGTAATGGATAAATTAAAGTTTCATGTTCATATCTTATAATTAAAGGGAAACATTTTGCGTTTGAAAACCAAAATTAGGTCAAATTGACCCAAGTAGTGCAGAAGGGTTAAGATTATGAACATCTATCCATTGATTAAAATTTAAAAGTTTCGATTTGTTGGAGATTGGGCTAAATAATAGATTTGGTTCTGAAAATGTCGTTATAGTCCGATTTTCATGATCTTAAAAAAGCAAAAAATTTACTGGTGTTTACTAGGGTGATCGGCCTGGTTTTTAATAACCGGTCATAACCATATTATTTTGGTTAAAAAATTCAAAATGAGTCAAATTTGACCCGAAGACCTTATGAAGGATAAGAAAAGCGACACAACTTAAAATTTTAATTTTTCAGAAATCGAAAATTGCTCACAAAAGCTAATGGTGGATGTTTTCCATCGGTTTTAACATGCTAGAGATGGTTTGTGCGGTTAAGTAGTGGTGATTTTGACACGAAAGACAAAGATCACCAAAGCCAGCCAAAAAAGTTTGAAGACCAAGAATTGGAGGCATTACTACATGAAGATTGTTGTCAAACTCAAGAAGAGGTTGTAAAATCATTGGGAGATACTCAACCAGCAATTTCAATCCAAAAGCAAGAAAATTGGGTACCATACGAATTTAATCCGAGGGACCTTGAAAGACGATCTAGCATGTCCGAAATTATGCTTTAACGCGATGAAAAATGGATACTTTACAATAACCCACAGCGTAAGAGATCGTATGTGAAGCCGGCCAACCAGCCGAATCGACAGCAAAACCAAATATCCATGGCGCTAAGAGATTTGGTGGAAGCGAAAGGGTTGCTGAATCCATCATAGGAAACCTCTACTGAACGCAACTGATTCGTTTGAAGCGAGCTATAATATTCCATCATGACAACCCTCGGTCACATGATGCAATATCTGTTAAAAAGTCTCAAAATTAAAGCTAAAAATTTTAAAAAATCCAGCATTTTTAAGTCATATACCCATTATAATCAATAATCCTATAATATTTGACGACAAAATTAACGAAATTTCCACTTATTGACATCCAAAAGAGCATATTGTCAGCCATAATGTATTTATTATCGCTCATGTTATGGTTGACGACAAAATTCATTTTATTGTCGCCTACGACAAACTGAACATTTTGTAATCCTTAATCCTTAAATCCAATAAGGTGGAATTAGTCTTCTATAATATAATCAACGAATATATAATAGCGAAAAGTGGCATTGTCGCTATTGTAGTGTGTTACGATTATCGCGACACATATAACAAAACGTACCTGGTCAAAGCTGTGTCATTTAGTTTTTTTTTTGACATCCATTGAAAGCAGACTACCGCTTGACTTGAAGAGAAATTGGTCTCTCAAACCAAGGCAAAGATTGACTCTGAACCATCCATTTCAATGGTAAAAAGGTGGAATTTACGGAATTTCGTTGTGGTCGTACAACCACGGAAGATGCCGAACGTTCTGGACAACCAGTTAACGAAACAATTGAAAAAATTCACGATATTGTGTTGGCCAATCGGTGGTTGAAAGTCCGAGAGATTGTGGAATCCATAAGCATCTCACATGGCTCAGGGGTTTAAATTTTGAATGATCACTTGGGTATGAGAAAGTTTTAAGATGCTCACAATCGGGTGCATAAAATGGTGCAGTTGCAATGTCAAAAATCCATGAATTTGGCCATGAATTGTTTGCTCTTCCGTCATATTCTCCGGATTAAGCCCCAAGTGACGGAAAGAGATTTGACACATTGAAGACATCGACAAATCTTATTTTTTGGAAGGTATAAAAAAAAAATTGTACTTATAGAACTCAAAGAGGACTATTTTGAAAAAAAAAATGTGTTTCATTCAAAACTACATGGACTTATTAACCCGCCCTCGTACTTTTTCTAACTAGATTTCAATCTAAAAATTATCTAAATTATTATTACTGCTGCTACTTTGACACAAATTCAGTTTAGCAATTTGCTGTTGGAAATTGTACAAATTTTAAATATAGTAATTTTCATTGTACAATATTAAAATAAAAATATACTTATACCAAATTAAACGGAATTTAGCAGGCAATTTATTAAAAATAATTGCATCGGTCAAATTGTGTAGTTCATTTGACACAATTAAATAATGGGAAATTTGACAAATGTTGGAAAAAAAATATTTGAATTTAAAAGTTTACATGAGCAATGAGGTTAACCAGATAAAAATATAAAGAAGTAAGAGTACTTTTTAGTGATCCACATTTTCATTACTAAAATAGTAGAAAAACAGTCAAACAAAATACTTGATAATGACAAGCTGTTAATTAACATACTTTTCAGTGCCTTCTAAATACAATCTACATTACTTAGAAGTAGTTTAGTAATGGCTGAATAATAATCTCATATATTCGTACATATTAGTACTTACATGAGTACTTTAATGCACAGACAAATAATCAATATGATTTATATTTACTTAAGAATAATTTATGCAAAAAAAAAATTATTAAATTTTCA
This sequence comes from Calliphora vicina, assembly GCF_958450345.1. NCBI lineage: Eukaryota > Metazoa > Arthropoda > Insecta > Diptera > Calliphoridae > Calliphora > Calliphora vicina. The sequence continues at coordinate 16,807,419 of NC_088781.1, read as the reverse complement.
ATTCAATGACTAAGAATCAATAAAATGCAAAGTAGGAATTCTACTTCTTTTTTACTTCTTTGGAAGCTCTGTTTTTGTTTCTAAATAAATTGTAATTTACATTGGAAATATCATGATATAAAAAAATCAATTATTTTATTAAATAAACACCCTGAACTTAATTTAATTTTGACTTTCAAATACACAAAAAGACTGATGGTATAATAAACCAAATAAATAAACAAAAAAGTAAAAATTCTATCAAAAAGTAAAGGCAGTAAGTACATGAATTATTCAAAATAATTAGATATTTTAACATTTTAATACTTTAAGACACCTGCCTATCATCAACTGTTAGCGATGTTACCCATACGAGTTTATGATTTTTTCTTAATTTTTCGCTTTAAATTATTTATGTATTAAAAAAATATATATTGAGTTTTTATGTCTTAAACATTAAGCTTCTATTCCATAATATTTGTACTTGTCATTTTGTTTTATGATTCATTTTCTATTCAGTGTTCGTTGTTAAAAAATTATTCTATTCAAACGCAAAATATGGTTCAACAGCATAAAAAACGTGTTTGTTTTTGTTTTTAAGCATAAAAATAAATAAAAATAATAAAATTAAATCAATTTTTTTGGAATATGTTAATTTTTTTGTTTAAATTTGTTCATCGTGAGTAAATAAATTATACGAGGGGTGTTATAAATTGTTAATAAGATAATGGAGGTTCTAAACCATTGGTCCTACAATTTATTAATATCTTGATAATTTATTATTAAAAAGTACATGTTAGTAGTTGATAGTGGGCGTGGCACCTCCCATATGAAGTAAATTTACAAAATCGAATATATAGGATACTATAACGGATAGAGTCCATAAATTAAATTGTGTGAAATTTAGGACAACAATGGCCGGATTATCAATAGTGGGCGTGGCACCTCCCATACAAACTAAATACTAAAATTCATATACATATATCTGTATATTTGTAGTATGTAAAGCCTTGAAACTTTTTATGAATAACTTATTTAGGCCAAAAATGGGCAAACTAGCAATAGTGGGCGTGGCACCTATATCATGGGGAAGCTATAGCAGCTATCAATATGAATATGTCGGACAGAAATGTTAAGTAAATGTTGAAATTTGTATTAATGGGAAAACCTAAAGAGTGAGTCAGGAAAAACTTATACACACTATTCCAGCCAAAACATATACTTGGTTCAACAAATTATTATATTTTTAATCACGTTAGCTTTTCATTCATTCATATTCAACTGTTACTTCGGTCAAAATTTCAACAAATAGAAAATATCTGAAGGTTCATCGTCAAACTGTTTCAAAAGCCATTAAATAGTATAAGGAAGTCTTGAACATTGAAAGAAAAACTGGATGAGGAAGAAAAAAAGGTCTAACAGTTATTGGTAAATTCTTTTGTGGGAAGAGCCAAAGCTAATGCTGGGTTGAAGTTGTATAAAGTTCAGAAAATTCCAGATCGCAATGCGTTAAAGAACTTAGAAGCAAAAAGAACGAGCGAAAAAAATGTAGGTCAAATTTTATAAAAACAGGTAAGAGAGCTATATTCGGCTGTGCCGAATCTTATATACCCTTCACCAAATTATACTTCAAAATAAAAATATTAAATATTTTTAGGTAGACAAAATTATTTTTTTTTAAATATAAAAAAAAAATTTTTCGAAATTGTATTTAAATTTTTTATAAAAATTTTTTTAAAATTTGTTAGTGAAAAAATATATGACAAACAAATTTTTTTTAGTGAAAAAAAATTCTGGTTAACAAACATTTTTCTCGATTTTGACCCATTGTAGGTCCAACTTACTATAGCTTTATATATGTACATCGTTGCAATGGACTTTGAAATATCTATCATTAGATATCCATATTGTCTATATTAATAACTTAGTAATCCAGATATAGATTAAAAATAGGCCAAAAATCGAGGTTGTCCCGGTTTTTTTTCCTTATATCTCAGCCATTTGTGGACCGATTTTCTCGATTTGTGACATAAGGTACGATAAACACAGAAATATATATACACAGCCTCAGAAGTAAGTAATTTTTTAATTTTTTGTAAGATCATAAAAACCATTATATTCCGACTTAAATCTTCTTTTTTCAGAACCGAATCTATTATTGAACTCAATCTCTATCAAACCGAAACTTTTAAATTTTAATCGATGGATAGATTTTAGGATTTTCATTATCTTAAAAAAAATAAAATAAATTTTTGGTGTTTAGTAGGGTATTCAATTAATCGGGTTTCTGATTTAATCGGTTAATCGAGAAATAATTAATCGAGGTTTAGATTTAATCGGTTAATAATCGGTTAATTTCAATTTATTCGATTAACCGAATAATTTCCATTTTAATTTTAAATTGAAAAGAAAAACAAGAATTTTGTGTAGCATTTTGTTAATAAAAAGAACAAAAACATAAAAAACAAACAAACAAAACAACACTTCAACAAAACAATAGATAAACATGTGAATTTTTTTTAGGATTTTAGGGAGATCTTCTGAAATAATCTTTTTAAAAAAAGAATATAATTTAAATGATTTCTTTTTAAACGATTTTATTTAGTTTTAATAAAACTTGACTTGAAAAAACTCTCTCACTGATTGTAGATGTTGGAGAAATCGAAAGTAAGGCATGATAAAGAATATACAATTTTGAATACTTTAATAGTTTCTTTAAGTTGTGATAAAATACTCGTTTCAGTAATGTCTTCAGTTTCGTCTATTACCAAATCGTCCTCCGACTCATTAGGACAAAGTTCATCACAGAACATTCTAAAAAAGGGGATATTTCCAATTCCTTAGTGTTAGTTTTCGTACTATACTCCAGAAAACTATGGCTAGAAGGGAATGTTTGCGAGTTAAGAAATAAAATTAGTGTTTTTAAAACTATATTTCTATACGAAGTGCAAAAAAAAAATAAATTTCGGTTAATTGGTTAATCGACACAAATTAATCGGTTTAATTGTTATTTGAAAATCGTCAATTTTCAATTAATCGAACAGTTAACCGACCAAAATTAATCGGTTCACCAATTAACGGTTAATCGATTGAATAATCTAGTGTTTACGCACTTTTAAAACTCCCTGTATTACGAAGTGTCTAAAGTTAAACGACTTTTAACTTTCTTAAAACAGCACAGAGTGTCTTCATATCTCTGGTCCGATTTGGCATCATGACTCTATGGAAAAAATGTCCTTGAGTGGTATTCAAACAATAACGTCAATTTTGTACCACGGGAGGCAAATCCTCACAACTGTCCAGAATTTCGGCCTGTGGAAAGGAATTGGGCTTCTGTAAAAAAAAAAATTAAAGAACACAGGAAATGTATCCCAGAATGTCCGATTTTAAGCGTAAGTGGATCACCTCGTCCAAAGAGGTAATGGAAGCAACTATAAAATCTTTTAACGAAAAAAGTGTATGAATTTATAACTACCGAGTGATATGCCAATATTTTAATGTTTAATGAATTTGTACAATATTTGAATAAATTTATGTATTTTTGAGAATTTTTATATTGTTTAAGCTTTGATATTTTTACAAATAAATCTTGAGTGTCTGTAATTCTCATTCACTCTATAGCTTGATTTGTATAATATCTTTAGTTTTTCTAAAGCCTTTTGGTAAAAAGTTTCCCGATGATCTGGCCTAAGCAACCAGTGAAATGCGCATAGGAACTAGCTTATCCCCCAACAATAAATGTCAGTGAAATTATAAATAATTGGGAAACTATTCTTACTATAACGATTTAAGTTTTATTTAACTTAATACAAGTATAAGTTTTTTTGTCTCACTCTATAATTAATCTTGAAATGTTTTTGCCTCAAGTTTTCTGGTTTTGCCCCACAACTAGTAGTTTTGAAAATCTCCACAATATACAACTAATACCCCTTTTTAATTTAATTATTTTAAACACGAAAACAATCTATGGAAACTATTGAACAACATAATCCTTAAGATTTATGTTTATGTCTACTACATAAATTTATAGCAGCTAGAAAATTCAATTAAGCATATAAATTATTCTCTTAAATTTCCTGTCAAATGATTGATTTAATGTTTTATAGAAAATTGTAATCAGTCATTCATAAACTTCCGTTTCCGCATCACTTTATATTAGTATATTAATATATATTATTACTTTTCTTAACAGCCCTCGTAATATGAGTTACAAATAGTAAGTGTTATAGTTTCATAGTAGGGGTGTTCTACTAAAAAAAATAAAGTAATTAAGACTTTTGATTAAAGAAATACAGTAAACGAAAGAAACTAAGCATACAAAATGTTTTGGATGAATCTGTGTTTATAATTTCATTAAGTGACAGCCTACTTAAATTATTAAAATGCAAGTTGACCTTTGACAACTTATCAACATTTGTATGCTTAGGTTATTTCACTCGAAAATATCGAAATATGGTGTATTTTTCACTTAAACTATGGTCTATTTTTCTTTTAAACTTCATCATATATGAGTACTAACTAATTACAAATATCAAATCGTATTTTTAGAAGGATATGTGAGTCCCATCGCGACATCATAAATTTGAATTTCAACTTAAAATTTAATTTGCTTTGACTGTGTGAAATGTAAAACATTATTTTCAATAATGTATTCAAATTTACTAAGTAATTTTGTGTTTTTTTTTTCATAGTGATCCCCCGTATTAATTTTAATTTAGCTTGCTAGTTAGTCAGTCAGTTATTATTATTATAAAAGTACATATGTATGTACATGGCAGGCATACATATCCACTCATACGAGTAGAATAGTTAGTTAGTTTGGTTAGTTTGGTTAGTTTATTTCATTTTATAGTTGTGCCAATATTTGCACTTTTGTGTGCAAATTAAAATATCAATAGTAATAATACGGATGAATGTGGTATTTGTACAATACACTAGAATGCTTTTTATGAGATTACGATTCTATACAGACAACTAACTAACAACCAGCAAACATTCTGTATTGAGAATAAAATTTACAAAAAAAAATCCTGAAATATTTGGATCCACTATTAGTCAAAAAAATTAGATTTTAATTTTAAAGTGACAATATCTCATAAACTTTAAGATATAATCTATAGGTATAACTTTGTTTAATGTAGATTTGTTATATTAGATTCCATATACACTCAGGTCTAGTTTTATGCGATAGATGCGATCCAAAAAATCGCATAAATTGAATTCGCATAAAACGATACTCTAGCTTCATATAAATACTAATGATTCGTTCCAAAATTCTGAAAACCCGCATAAAATCAAATTTTAATTAAATAACCAAAGCAAAATCGCATAAAAACATCAACAAAAATATATTTATTTCATTTACTTAAACACTAAAAACAAAAACCCTTTAAAAAAAAAATAAACAAAAATATAATTGGCCAATTCACAAGGTCTCTTATCATCTCATATTGTCATAATGTTCTAATATTTCACAATGGTTTTGACTGCTTTTCAAGGAAAAAATGTCCTAAAATAATACTACTCTGTATGTTATGTTTATTGTGTTATCGTAACCAACCAGAAGACACCTGTGCCGAATGCCTAAGAGTCGGTTAAGCCGAGCCGCCGAGACGTGATAAATTAGGACATTATGACAATAAGACTGATATGAGACCTTGTGAATTGACCAAATATTAATTCATTAATCTCAAAAAAAGCTGAAAATGATACAAAAATTAAGATAAAACATATTTTAAGGAAATTCTGTAAATATTTATGATCAATCTGAATGACGAATAATTGTCGGCATCGATTAGGAATTGGTTCAACGTTACTTTCATCACTAGATGATATAATCATATTGTCATCATATTGTAAAATATCATTTTCATCACTAGAATTTAAAAAAACATCTAAAATTTTAAAATCTGTTAAAATTCCAAAAAAAAAATCGTTAATTTAAAAACCGCATAAAACGAGACCTGAGAGTATTGGGTGTATGACTTAAAAATCCTGGATTTTTTCAAATTTTTTAGCTTTTAATTTTCAAATATAGCTGATGGCCTAGGCAGCCAGAGATATTACTTAATATCATGTAAATAAATAAATAATTTTCAAATATTTGTACAGTATAAAATCATTGGGAGCTACTCAAGCCCAGAAAACTTTAAAAACGATTTTGCATGGACGAAACACGGTCTGCACTATAAAGCGGGTGAGGCAAAACTTCCCAACCACTTCATTCCAAATACTTTTTAACAGGTATTGCAACATGTTTTCAAGCATTGTCATGATGGAATAAGGAGTTAAATCGAAAAAACCTTAACACAAGTTTTTAATTTAAACTTTTAACACAAGTATTAAAGATAGCCAAAAAATCAAAGGTCTGCCGTCAAGTCTTTTGACAGAAAACCTCTTGTCCATTCACAGAAAACCTGGTTAAGATAGAAGGAATGGTACACATGATGTTTCTAAAGCCAATAAAGAGAAAGCATTTTCAAAAGAGCTCCCAACACATCCGGTAGGAAAGCAGTCCGGTTAGCTCAGTACTCGGACTATTTGGTATAAGGCTCAAGACTTAATGGAAGGGTTTCCGGAAAAGGTTCATAAATTCATCACTATTGACTAGAATTATAAAAATAATATTTTTTGTAAGTTTTCATAATAATTTCAATCAAATAAAAAAAATTAAAACTATAGGTTCAGTGGTTTCTTTTTTATTAGAATTTATGTATGTTAAGATGCTCGCTTCAAACGAATCAGTTGCGTTAGGTGCAGGTTGCCTGTAATGGTCTGGTTAGATTTCAGCAGCTCATAATAAATAGGACCCTTTTGGTCCCACCAAATACAGAGCATTACCTTAGCACCATGGATATTTGGCTTTGGTGTCGATTCGGCTGGAAGCGTAACTTCTCTTACGCTTCTGGTTAACTTTTATAGCATTCAAGCATAACTTCGGACATGCAAAATCGTCATTTAAGGTCTCACGGCTTCAATTCGTATGGTACCCAATTTACCCTTCTTTTGGATGAATCCTGTTGCCGGAGCTTGAGTAACTCCCAATAATTTTGCAAGCTCTTGTTCAGTTTAACAACAATGGAGTAATGTCTCCAATGTTGGTCTCCAAACTTATTTGGCTGACCTTGGGATGACTTTAAATTTGGCATATACGCGAAGAGGTCTACTTCGGATTCTTGTATATTCTATAATGTGTAAATTGAAATCTTAAACTCGACTGGGCCTCTTCTATAGACATGGGAAGTTTTATTACCATCGGACTATCCGTTTCTTCTATACCCTACAATGTATATATATTCTGGATTGTTATAGATACCGAAGTCGGTATAGCCATGTCCGTCTGACCGTCTGTATGTTGAAATCAACTTTCCGTAGCCCCCAAATAACTTGCATACATAATTTATACATCAATATATGTATTGGGAATTCTTCCGGCTAGGTTGCTACTTAAAATCGAGACAATCGGCCAAAAAATGGCTGAGATATAAGGAAAAAACCAGGACAACCACGATTTTTTACATATTTTTTATCTATATCTGGATTACTGATATTGTCATTAATGTAGACAATATGGATATCCAATAATAGATGTCTCAAAGACCTTTGCAATGGCTTATATAAAGCCAAAGTAAACAATTTTTTTTAAATAAAATTTGTGAAAAAAATCTATATATATAAAAATGAAATGGACCGTGTATGTAATGGCATCACGTGAGACGGCTGTAGCGATTCGGCTGATTTTTTTTTATTCGATTCGAAATTTTCAGGAAATGGTGGGTAAAACTCGGAATTCTTTCTTTTGAGTCCAGCCAACTTTAATAAATAAGCTCCCTAAAGTATGCAGTACAAATGTAGATATTTTATTTGCAAATAAATAATAACAGGCAGGTGTATGTGGGATGGAGAAACTTGAAGAACTAACATTAGTAAATGATACCGGGCGAAGCCGGGCGGGTCAACTAGTTTTTAATAAAAAAAATTTTCACATATAAATTTAAAAAAAAGATTAAAAATAAATTAAAAAAATTTCGCTAATAAATTAAAAAAAATTAAATTTAGTTTACCCAAAAATATTTAAATTTTTTATTTTAAAGTATAATTTGGAGAAGGGTTTATAAGATTCTGCACAGCCGAATATAGCTCTCTTACTTGTTAAATTTTTTTAATGTGCCACCCGTCGTCAGTATGTCAGTTGAAACCAACCTTGCGAAGGTCCCAGATATCTTAGGGGTCCAAATGTTATATCAACATATAAAATATACTTTCGAGAACTTTGGTATTGAAAATCAAAAAAAAATCGATCAATAAATGGATGAGATATGAGCAAAAAACCTCGACTACCACGATTATTGGAAATATTTCTTGATATATGTATATCTCGAATACTAAGTTTCATAGAACAATATGTATATCAAATGTAAAGTATTTCAAAGGCCTTTCCATTAAGATGACCTAATTAAATCTGTCTTTCTGTCTCAAGATATATATTTTCAAAATTTCTATATCAGAATTGCTATCAATGCACTTATGTATGTTTGCTGGTTTAATTAAACACACGCCAGGCAGATATATTTGTATATATTCTACTCTACTCTATGATGACGTTGTTTATAAACAAGTTTCCTTAATTATTATTATTTTCGCTTTGTTTTTATTTATTATTATTAATATAAGGTTTATATACATATTTTGTTTACTATGATGTATCAGCATTATATTGTGGCTGTATTTATAAATGACTGGCTGGCTGACTGACTGACCGTCGTCTAGTAGGCTGTATGACTAGATAGATATTTTTGCTGGTAGTACCTAGCACGATTTAAATAATTATGACAATCACTCATTCATTCAGCCATATACTACATACAAACACAGCGAACCTATTAATATTGATAGGAAAAATTGATATGCAGTTTTTTAATGAAAAATTGCGATTTTAAATGTGGAAATATATTTTTGAATAAATAACAGACAAAGATCTTTTTTTATTATTATTATTAATGTAATGAACTTTAAATAGGAAAGAAACAGAAATTAAAAAAGAAAATTTTATAAATAAATAAAATTAATGCAAATTTAAAATAAGTGGAAATACAATTTCAAATTTTAATATTTATATCAATTGCATTGCACTTCCAGCTTAGTTATCTTAATAATACTGGTATTTGTTTAATATTTAGATTTTTGCTTCTCACAGAAAACCAATTTTATTATGTTAACCTAATTTTGTGGCCAATCAAATGATTTCGGTTCTCGCAACTGAATAGTTCAGTTGTCATTATTGAATTTTAATTGCTATTCAAAGGTTTAGTTGTAATTATAGAATTTCTGTAACTGCAACTGAAATTCAGTTTAGAAAACCAAAATACGTTTAATTTCTATAATGAATTTCACTTGAAATTACCGAAATTCTATAACTACAACTAAAACGTTTGATTAGCAACAACATTCGGTTGTCACCCCCGTTAACATTTGTTTAACTCCTAAAACAGTCTTTATATTATAACATTTTGCATATACCTATTTAATGAAATTTAATAAAGTAAGCAGCTATCTTTGAACATGATTATTTAGTAATTAAGAAAATGACAAAAAAAAATATGAATGCCAAAACCTTGTAAAATTTGATAAATTTAATACTTTCAAGATTTCTTAATTGATTTCATAAATCTACCAACACTTTTGGTAATTTACCCCCCAAAAACTTGAAAAATAATTTATGATTTTCATATTCAATAAACACCAAAATAAAAAGCAGCAAAATTATTAATAAACAAAAAAAATATGAAAGTAAATGAAAGCGCATAAATGCGATAAAATATTAAAGTTTTATAAAAAAAAAAACAAAGACAAAAACAGACAATCCCCCAGTAAGAAAAAATTAAAAAAAAACGAAACATTATTACGCGACAATTGACAATGATCACAATATTTGTTGTCTTGTCGACAGACAGACGACCAAGCGACAGACTAAGTTTATTCATTTTTTTTCTTTGTTTTTTATTTGTAAGTTTCACATTCACCAGAAAACTCGATGAATAATCGTTTTCCATAAAATTTCAAAGCGTCACTGTTTGCTGAATGTTAAAATAAAAGAAAACATTTTATACAAATTGCAGTTTTTTTGTTTGTTTTTCTTTGAAATCCAATAAAATGTTTTAATGTTTTGGAGAAAAGTTTTTTTTTGTTTTTTGTTAATGTAACATTTAATATTTATTTATTTAATTGAAATATTTTTTAATGCAGTTAAAAATACTTTTATTATTGCTACAAAATATATTTGTTAAATTCTTTAGTTTTTGTTTATGTTAAGCATTGAAAAGGGCTTAACCAAATATTGAATCCATGATAAATGTTTTCTCTCCAGCCCCACAATATGTCAATCTTCAGTTTTGTTTCAATTGTTGGCTGAATAAATTTAATGACATTTTGTTTTAATCTGTCTGTATGTCCCAAGCTAAAGGCACCATTACCTTCATTCAGTATTAGTAAAGATCAAAAGAAATTTCTTATAAACTATCTAGTATTCATAATTTCACCAAGTTTTTTCCCTTTCCGATATTTATGATCAATATACTCTAGCAAATCATCATGAATATGCTCCAAATTTACTTTGAAAATAAATAATCGATTAGCGCAACTTTAGACGACAGTTTTATCGCAAAATTGTGTTCAGCGCAACTTATAGACGACTGTTTTATCGCAAAATTGTGTTTGTTAATAAGCAAAATTTCCGCATACAGAGTGAGACCAATCAACAACAGACCCTAAAAACTCCATTACAGATTTTTGTTTCAAAATATGGAGGACATTGATCCGAGCGAGATGTGAACTCAACAGGGCGCTATATTCCCCATAGAGAAAACAGATTCGTGATAGCAACCGAATTTGTTACTAATCGAATGAGTCTACCTTAGTGGCCGAATTTTACAGTTATGGCTACAACATTTTAGAAGGGGTAACAAAAGTTTGGTCGCATCAACAGAAATTCTACTTTACTAACTGACTTTCTGTTGATAGAACCGAAAAATTCAATGTTTGCAACCGAATCATTCGATTGGCCACAAATTCGGTTGCTACTACGAATCTGTTTTCTGTGTGCAGCGGGATTTACAATAGATGGCGTATCTTTTGAACGCGGTTTTTGTTTTGAATAACTTATATGTCATTTTGAAGGATACATATCTGTCAATTATTCCCACTTAGTTATTGACCATTATATTGTAAACAACAAAAATTGTTTTAGCGAAAATGTCGAATTTTGTGCAAACAAAGCGTCATATGCGGGAAGTTTTGCTTTACTTCTTTAATCAGCAAAGCTTATGGCGAATGTGTTCCATCGGTTTCAAGGTGCAAGATATGATTTGTTCGGTTCAGAAGTGGTTATTTTGACACGGAAGACAAAGATCGCCCAGGGAAGCCAAAATAGTTTGAAGGCCATGGATTGAAAATGAAAATTGTTGCCAAACTCAAAAAGAGCTTGAAAAATCATTGGGAGCTACTCAACCAGTAATTTCAAAACGTTTACGAGCAGCTGTATTCATCTAAAAGCAGGGTATCATACGAATTGAAGTCGAGAGACCCTGAAAGACAATTTTTCATGTTCGAAATTATGTTTGAACGCTATAAAAGAAAATTAGTTTTGCACCGAATCATTACCTGCGATGAATAATGGATCCATTACGATAAAACGAAGCGTAAGAGTTCGTATGTGATGCCCGACCAGCCGAATCGACAGCAAAGCCAAATATCCATCGCGCTAAGGCTCTGTATTTGGTGGGTGTAAACGGTTCCTACCTATTATGAGCTGCTGAAATCTGACCAGACTGATTCGTTTGAAGCGGCCAGACATGAAACCGTAATATTCCATCATTACAACGCTCGGCCACATGTTGCAATACCTGTTAAAATGTATTTAGAATGAAGTGGTTGGGAAATTTTGCCTCACCCGCTTTATAGTCCAGACCTTGCCCCGTCCGAATACTATTTGTTTCGATCGATGCAGAATGCTCTCTCTGGGATACGCTTCACTTTGGAAGAGAGTATCCGAAATTGGCTTGATTCGTTCTTGGCCTCAAAAGATGAGCAGAGAGCAGCTTTTGGCTCGGAATCCATATGTTGCCAGAAAGATGAGAAAAGGTCATAGCTAACAATGGCCAATATTGTTCAAATGTTTCATAATAAAAATTTACTTACAAGTTATAATTTTCCTTAAACTAAATTGTTTTTAGGACAAATAAAGAAACACTTACCTAAAAAGAAACAGAAAAGAAATTATGATTAAATTACTTGAAACAGTATAAAATATAAAAATAATAAACATCTACTACTTATGTATATTTTAAAAATTAGGACAAATATTCAATAAGGGTTATTCACAGTATATACAGACATGATCATAGAACATTTTGGATATAAGCCATTGATATATTTTTAATATAATATGAATTGTTTTTACTTTCTTCCCTCACCCAATACTATTTTCAACAAACGTGCCTTTATATCCCTACCGGTCTTTACTTTTAAAACCCACTGTACCAATAAATGTTAAAATGCTTTTGTTAGAAATGAAACCAACTGCAAAATTAAATTATACATATTTTTGTAAATTTTTTGTTGTTGTCATGTTGTTGTTTGTCTTATGTTTTTTTTATATAAATACCAGCACAATACTTTTAGTTGCCTACAACTAACTGACAATTACACTCTTGTCATTTTTGTCAAGCAATTCAAGAAAAACCATTTAAAAAACCAGAGAGGCTAAAAACAACAAGAACATTTTAAACGCGTCAGTCATTCCGTCAACCAGCCATACAGGCATTTTTGTTTTTGAGTAGTTTTATTTTTGTTGTTTTTGTACCACAGTGTCATAATGATAAATGGAATGCATTTGAATAAAACTACTGCTGCTGCTACTAATAGCAGTACTATTGCTATTGTCAGGGCAGCAAGCTTTCATAGCTGCTGCCTTTATTATGGCGTTTAAACGAGAAAAAAGCAATGGAGACACACGAAAAAAAAACAAAGAAAACTTTATGAGAGAATTTTTACAAAGTAAGCATGTGGTCGCCATTAATTTATTACCAAAACAAATCACACAAATAAAAGGCATTCACAGCAAAAACAAGAAGCATTGAAAAATATATAAACAAAAAACCTTGAATTATTCATTCCATGTCATTTGTTTTTAACATGTTTCAAAGTAATTATTAGCATTTGACAGAGAAAATTACAGCAACAAAATGGGGAACATACACACTTGAATTACTTTTTCTCTATTATTTTAAGATGCTAGAGATTAGAAGTGACAAAAAAGTTGGATTAAACTTTTTTTCTTTGAGGAGCCATAAACACCAGCAAAGTTTGTATTAAGAATGTTAAAAGAACTGTCTCCCTTTAACAAGAAACATATGGGTTTAATAGGAGAAACCTTTTTAAGAATAATAAAAAGAAGAAATATTAAAAATTCAATTAGATTTCTATCTTCAGTTTGATGTTATCTATTCTATGTGCAAAGATTTTTTTAAATTTTGTATAAATAAAGTAATATTGGGTGATTTTTATTTATGGTATTCATACGATAGTCATAAAGTCGTATGTCATAATATAATAACACGAAAAAATATGATTGCTGTGAGCAACCCTCATAAGCTCTTTCAAATTTGAGTCAGCTGAAAATTTCAAAATTATTAAAAAAAAAAATTTAATTTTTTTAGTGAAAAAAATGTTATGCCAAATTTTTTTTTTAAATTTAAAATTTTAATTTTTTTTTCTTTAAATTTATTAATGAAAAAAAATTTCTATTGGTGAAAAAAAAACTTACATTTAAAATTAATGTAAGTGCTGGGTCACACACGACAAGTTTACTTGAACAAGTCTTGAGGTTATAGAAGAGAGAGGAGCGGAGATTGGAAAGATTTGTCCCTTTTTCTTCCTCTCTATTCCATAAACTCAAGACTTGCTCAAGTAAACTTGACGTGAACGAACCTGCACTTACAAGCCAAATGGTTTCTTGTTTAGCCAAATAGCATCATGTCTAAGAAAATTGACATTTTAGGGTAATTTTTATGAAATTTTAAATTTTAAGAGTTTAATCGGTTAAAGTTAACCATTGAACCTATTGTTAGATGGATAAGAAAAAACACATGTTTGGCCAAAATGTAATATTTTGACCCCCTCTAACTCAGAGAGTTCTTGACCGATCTTGTGTCTGAATTACTATCCAATAGGTCTAACCTTGGTGAAAATTTCATCCCGATCTGAAGACATAAAAGTTGGTTCACTTGACATGAAATCCCTCATATACATATATCTGTCATTTATTCTCACTTAGTTATTGAACATTATAATTTAAACAAAAAAGTTTTTTTTTGTTTCGAAAATGTCGAATTTTGTGCCAACAATGCAGAAAGTTTTGCTTTACTTCTTTAATTGGAAAAAAAGTGCTGAAGCACACCGATTGCTAACCAAAGCTTATGGTGAATGTGTTCCAACCGTTTCAACGTGCAAAAGATGATTTGTACGGTTCAGTAGTGGTGATTACGACACGGAAGACAAAGATCGCCCAGGCCAGCAAACAAAATTTGAAGACCAAGAATTGGAGGTTTCTCCATAAAGATTCTTGACAAACTCAACAAGAGCTTGCAAAATCATTGGGAGCTACTCAAGCAGCAATTTCAAAATATTTGCGAGCAGCAGGATTCATCCAAAAGAAGAGAAATTGGATACCATACGAATGAAAGCAGAGAGACTTTGAAAGACGATTTTGCTTGTCCGAAATGATGCTTGATCTCTATAAAAAATAATAATTTTTGCACAGAATTATTGAAATTTACATCAAAAATAGGTGAAATGTGGAGGCCTTTGATCCTCGCAGTAACAACAATATTTTAATTATTTTCCAAGCCAAAAGAACTGCTCATCTTTTGAGGCCAAGAACGAATCTAGCCAATATCGGATGCTATGTTCCTAAGTGAAGCGTATCAAATTGTAGTCGGACGGGGCACGGTCTGGTCTGGACAATAAAGCGGATGAGGCAAAACTTCCCAACCACTTCTTTCTAAATAGTTTTTAACAGCTATTGCAACATGTGGCCGAGCGTTGTCATGATGAAATATTACGGTTACGGACGCATATTCTTCAAACGAATCAGTTGCGTTCGGTACAAGTTCCCTGTGATGGTCTGGTCAGATTTCAGAAGTTCATAATAGATAGGACCCTTTTGGCCTGGGCGATCGTTGTCTTCCGTGTCAAAATCACCATTTCTGAACCGCATAATAAAAAATATTCATTTGACTACATGAAAAGCATTTTTGCTTTGTTTTTCCAATGTTTTACATTTTCGAAAAAAAGACTCAAATTCCTTTTTCCAGTAGTCTCATTAATGTATTCAAAATCAACTACGACATGCTGTAAATTTGTTGTTTTGTAATTTATTTTTGGTCACTGCATTACCTACTACTGCATTATCAAACATGCAAGGAAACTACAAGGTGAGGCGAATTACTGTGTCTTGTTTAAATTTGAAGCCTTTAATGAGACTAGGGTAGGTCAACAAAAAAAATTATTTTAAAGTGCGAATATGTCTTAAACTTTAAGATATATAATTATAGTTGTAACTAGGTTTTTTATAGACTTAGCAATTTGATTCGATTTTTAGTACAATATTTCTAATGGGATCAAAAACAGAATCAATATTAATTTCAGCCAGTATTTAGGTTTGACTTGAATAAGATTTTAATATATTTTTAATAAAATTTAAACTTTTTATTATTGAAACCAATCATTGAAATCTCAATTTTGTTCTATCTATAATAAAAAAAAACTTTCCGGTTCAACGTTTTTATGCAACTGCAATTTTCTCACTGAAAAATTTTTATGTTTTCCATAATTTTCTTTTTCATATTTATTATTTCAGTTCATTAACACTACATATAATAATTGAATAAATTTGAAATTATTCTTATTTTTTTTTATTGTATTATTACAATTTTCAACCACATTAACATTTTACAGTCTAAGTGTAAGACAAAAGACAGACAGGCATTGATCGACAACGACATCGACGAATTGTCGTTTATTGTATTAAAAGATGATAAAATTATGCATATTTGAAATTGTTGTGTTATTTGTGTATTAGAAAATCAAACAAAAAGTGTAAAGTTAAGTACGCTTGTTTTTTATATAGTCAACTTGTACGCTTAGAAATGCATTTAGAGGAGGTAATAGTAGCGGTAGCAGCAAAAATAGTAGTAGTGGCGTATAGACTTATAGAAGCCATAAAATTGTCGTCTACTAATAAATTCAAATAGACAATTGTTTTAGGAACAGTAAGCGAAAAAAGTGTTCAAACAAATTCAATTTTTTTTAAGCAATTAGTTATTTTTGTAAATGTTTTATTTAATGGCTAATAATTGTGAATTTTTTTTATTATTATTTGAAAATATTTGTTAAAATTTTGTTCATTTAATTTTATTTTGCACTGTATGGCAAATGCATAACACAAAATATGCATACCACATAATAAACTACAATATAAACTTGATGTGAAGTCTACAATGCATGACAAATATGTAGAAAAATATTTAAAATTTTTTCTTTTTCTCTTCAACACAAAAACAAATGTAGAAAAAATATGTATATAGAAATCTAAACCCAAGTGACACTTGAGGTGTTATTAATGCTTAAATTTATTTCTGCACATTTGAGTTGGTTTTTTTATTTCATAAAATTTAAGAAAAAATAAGAGAATTCAAAACATTTGCTAGAAAAAAATGAGGACTGCTGTAAAAACAACTTAACTTGAGATAAAAATCTTTCAAAAGTTAAACAAATAAGCTTTAAGAAGCAGAATTTCAACATCGTTCTTTACAAAACTTGGACAAGTGTGAAATTGGTAATGCCGTAATTGGTAATGCAGTAACCAAAAATATTACAAAATGGCAAGATTCAGAAAATGTTTTCGATGTTGTTAATTTTGCTTTAGTAGCATCAATGTAAAATTCAACAAGTAGGAATATACATTACACTAAGTAAAAGAGTAAAAACATTTATCTTTTTCAATAATTATATTTTTGAGTGATTTTGGGAAGTGGGACTTATATGGGAGCTATGACCAATTATGGACCGATCACCATAAAATTAGGTCGTGTGATTTATGTCTATATTAAAGGTAACTATGTTGAATTTTGTGTGTATACCAACATTTTTAAGCGATTTATGCACGTTAAAGTGATTTTCGGAAGCGGGTCTATATGGGAGCTATGACTAATTATGGACCGATCGTAACAAAAGTTGGTGACATGAATTTTATATATATATGAAACTTATTTGGAGCGGAATTTGTGGAGATACATATATAAGTTAAACATTTATGACCGATAAAGTCCAATTTCGGAAGAACATTTGTATGGGGGCTAGGCGAAATAATGGACCGATTTCATAGGCTTGGTCCTTGGGCCGAAAAAATAATATGTACTAAATTTTAGCGAAATATCTTCAAAATTGCGACCTGTACTCTGCGCACATGGACAGCCAGTCAGACGGACGGACATCGTTTAATCGACTCAGAAAGTGATTCTAAATCGATCGGTATACTTTAAGGTTGGGCGTTACAAACATCTGCACAAACGCATAATACCCTACCCACTATGGTGGTGTAGGGTATAACAAGAGCTTTCAAATTCATTGGCAGCTATTCAAGCAGCAATTTGAAAAAGTTTGCGAGCAACAGGATTTTTTAAAAAGCTGGGGAAATTGGGTACCATACGAATTGAAGCCTGTCCGAAATGATGCTTGAACGTTATAAAAGAAAATCATTTTTGCACCAAATCATTACTTGCGATGCAAAATGGATCCATTGCGATAACCCGAAGCATCGAATGTAAAGCCCGTCTAACCAGCCGAATCGATACCAAAGCCAAATATCCAAGGCGATGGGAGCAAAAGGGTCCTATCTATTATGAACAGCTGAAATCTGACCAGACCATCACAGGGAACCTTTACCGAATGCATCTGATTCTTTTGAAGCGATCATTGGCCGAAAAACGTCCAGAATATGCGGCCAGACATGAAACCGTAATATTACATCATGACAACGCTCGGCCACATGCTGTTAAAAAGTATTGAGAATGAAGTGGTTGGAAAGTTTTGCTTCACCCGCTTTATAGTCCAGACCTTGCCCCGTCCTACTACTATTTGTTTCAATCAATGCAGAACGCTCTTTCTGGGATACGCTTCACTTTGGAACAGAGTATAGGAATCCGCAATTTCAAAATGTTTGTGAGCAGCAGGATTTTTCAAAAAGTTGAAAATTGGGTACCATACGAATTAAAGCCTGTCCGAAATGAAGCTTGAACGTTATAAAGAAAATCATTTTTCACCGAATCATTACTTGCGATGAAAAAATGGATTCATTACGATAACCCGAAGCGTAAGAGATCGTATGTGAAGCCATGCCAACCAACCGCTTCGAACCAAAGCCAAATATCCAAGGCAATAAGGAAATTCGCGGTATTTGGTGGTAATGAGCTGCTGAAATCTGTCCAGACCATCACAGGGAACCTGTACCGAATGCAACTGATTCATACCGAATGCAAACGATCATTGGCCAAAAAACGCCCATAATATGCGGCCAGACATGAAACCGTAATATTACATCATGACAACGCTCGGCCACATGTTGCAATACCTGTTAAAAAATATTTAGAATCAAGTGGTTGGGAAGTTTTGCTTCCGACTACTATTTGTTTTGATCGATGCAGAACGCTCTCTCTGGGATACGCTTTACTTTGGAACATAGTATTCGATATTGGCTTGAGCAGTTCCATTGCAATTTCTAAAGATGTCGCTATTATCATTCGAAGCTTAATTCATGATCACTAAAACAATTGATCATGTCATGCCTATTAAATTATTAATTTCTCATACGACTGACTTGCCTGCAGCTTAAAAGTCATTCAAGTAGTCAAAATATAAAATTGTTATTTGTATTACATTTTGTGGTCATCATATGGGATTTCTTAAACAAAAAACACACACATGATCATCAGTTATGATCTTTATTATGATTAAAACGATAAAATGCCGCTGATGATGATGGCGGTCGTAACATTTAGTACCCAGTGCCATTTCAACTATCTACAAACAAATGATTTTTAGCCAAGCAATTTGTTGTTATTTAAAAAATTTCACTTAAATCTCTCAAAATTACATTACACACACACAGACAGACATTCTCCAACATACATCAATTTTAATAGAGCTTGATTTTAAAACCGAAAATCCCCCAAAACTGTATATGCTGGGGTATTGCAAGTACAAACAAACACTCACAAGCCTTAGATTTGTTTGCATTTGTGACATTTTATTTAGATAAATTAGAAATCTTTTTGTCATTTTCATTTCTATTTAAGAGAATTTCTACATTATTTCAAGATTTATTTAGTTGATTTCATTTCATTACAATTTTTGTTTTATTTTTCCTCCTACAATTGTCTGAAAAATTATTATTTTTTTCTACATAAAATTTAAATGAATGATGATGCTTATACAATTATGACAATAAGCTTATAAATGTAATAAAAAAAGAGAGATACCAAATCTGTATGAGGGATAAAAATAAACTAATATTTTCTGTTACAATCATGGCAATTTTGTGCCAAGCCACAGACCGTTTTTAAAGTTGAAAAGAAAGAAACTAATTCATTCATAAATAATAAAGAAAAATTTACATATATATAATTTCAAGTTTATTTAGTCATAAGTAAACATTGGGTTTCTTTTTCCTAAGAAATATTACACTTTACGCCTTTTTGCCTTATTGTGCCTCTTTTGATTTTACAAAGTATTGCCGCCGCATTTTATTATAAAGTCAATATGTAAAAGAGCTAAAATAATTTTAATGGGTTTCTTAAACGGAATATAAATCTAAAGACAAACATAAGTAAGATAGACAGACGGACAGACGGACACTGAACATTAGCAAGAAACTTAGCTGAGACGACCCCCCTTTATTCACTCACATTCATTTAGTCAAAGCTTGATTGTTTGAAATTTGTTATGAGTATGAGCTGTGTTTATTACTTATTTTGCCAAAAACTATTAGATGGGGTCAGTTGACGCCATGATAAATTATCAATTGACTTCATACTGGTCTTTTCGGTACTGATATTCAATGGTCAGTTTTAGTTATTATTTTGCTATTGTTGGTTTAACTTTAATTGTTTTAGAGAAAAATAAGGTCAAACATTAGTTTGTCCCCCCAAAAATTAAAGAAATATTTCAACATTTTTACCAGTTTTTAGATTCCGACCGAATATTCTGATTCGATTTTAGATGAGGCCATAAATCGGCATAAACCCAACTTCTTAAAGGAAAAACTAAGATTATAGAAGTTTAAAGTAGAAACATGATTTGAAAATTAATGAATAGAAGACAAAAACGTATTTTTTATTGTAAACGTCTAAGCATCTTGTAAAAACTTTGCCTTAAAGAACTATTCCAGATGAAAACAAGTAAGAGAGCTATATTCTGCTGTGTCGAATCTTATATACCCTTCACCAAATTATTCTTTAAAATAAAAATTTTAAATATTTTTAGGTAGACAAAATTAATTTTTTTTTTAAATTTGTGAAACAAATTTATGACCAAACAATTTTTTTGGTAAAAAAAAATTCGGGTCAAAAAATATTTCTCCCGATTTTGACCCATTGTAGGTCCAACTATAGTAAGCCTTATATACATCGTTGCAATGGACTTTGAAATATCTATCATTAGATATCCATTTTGTCTATATTAATGACCTAGTAATCCAGATATAGATCAAAAATTGCTGAATCATCGATGATGTCCTGGTTTTTTCCTTATATCTCTGTCATTTGTGGACCGATTTTCTCGATTTTAAATAGTAACCGAACCGGGTCTATAATGGATATGTTGATGTATGAATTAAGTATGTAAGTTATTTTGAGGCTACAGAAAGTTGATTTCAACATACAGACATGGCCATATCGACTCCACTATCTATAAAGATCCAGAATATATGTATGTATATTAGGCCGGGTCGATTTGTATAGACGATCAAAATGTAAAAATCGTATAGCAGAAACGCAATCTTCGGAAAATTCTAAGAAAGTTTCCTCAAGAAACCATAGGTCTAAAATCTCTCGTCTTTTATCCAACAAAAAAAACTATTAAAAAAAATATTGTTACGAAATTGTACTTGAATTGAAATATAACGATTTTAACGGTTGATTTAAAGTTGCATAATGCTTTCAAATAGCAGTGCCTCTCAAACTGTAACATATCTGTGGACATTATTAATGAATAAAAGCTTTGAGTTGATCATTGATCGTAAGTATGGCAGCGCTGAATGTTTGCAGCGACTCGTATATTCGAATTCGAATATACGCTTTGACAGTTAAAGAACATTGTAGAAAGATCACCAGAGATTGCGTGTGCTCTAGGCTTCGAATATACGAGCTTTGACAGTTAAAGAACATTGTAGAAAGTTCACCAGAGATGGCGTGTGTATTCGAAAGCTCTAGGCTTCGAATATACGAGCTTTGACAGTTAAAGAACAATCTACAGTGCAGATGGCAGTGTTATAAATAGTGGCAGAGGTTGCTGTCGTTAGTGAGTTTATCAGAGACGCTATTCGAATAAACATCAACTGAGTGCCTTAAAGTGTGCTGTATTTTCCAGCGAATTCTTGTACATTATAAAGTGTGTCTGTATTTCCACGAATTTATAAACGTGTATAAAAAACACTAAGCGACTATTAAATGAATAGTTGTTACAATTTTTAAACTACTAAACGGCTTTTATTTGCAATCAAAAGTATCCGGTTTATTTAAAGGAAATAAACCAACGTTTTGAAAAGATTAAAACGTAGCAATATGTATTGAAATATCATTGGATAAAAGACGAAATGCGCAAGATAGGATTTGATTTTAGACCTATGGTCTCTTGGGGAAAATTTCTTAGAATTTTCCGTAGAATGCGTTTCTGCTATATGATTTTTCGTGAAAAAATCGACCCACCCTAATGTGAATTGATTGCTGTTGATACCTAAATATTAGCTGAAACATGCTCCAAAATTAATATAACTTTTTTTCATGTCTGGCGGGAATCGAACCCTCCGATTAATAGTCCAGCACACTATCGAATAGTCTATCAGGAAATTAATAGAACATTTGAAAAGCTTGGGCTTGTGTTGGATTAGGCCGTATAGTGATTTTATGGCCGACTCTACCAGTTTTTTAACAAGATTATGGCCACCGTAATTATTTATATTATTGCGGCAACCATAGCATGTTAAAGTTTTGATCCATAATTGTAGCAATTGTATATATGATTGAATTGGTGTATGACTTAAAAATACGTGATTTTTTCCAATTTTTTGCTTTTATTTTGAAGCATTTGTACCATATAAATTTATTCTGGCAACATATGGATTCCCAGCCAAAAGAAATGCTCATCTTTTTAGTCCTAGAACGAGCAAGCCAATTTCGGATACCCTGTTCTGAGTATTCGAAAGAGAGAGCGTTCCAGAGAGACCGTTCTGCATCGATCGAAACAAATAGTAGTCCGAAGAAGCAAGGTCTGGTGAGGGTAAACGTGGCAACCTCTTCTTACTAAATAATTTTTAACTCTTTGCGCTTTAGTGGTCACTTTTCTAGCCACATTTTCTATAGCCTTTAAAACAGTTTATTGGCTTTGCCGTCAGGGTGATCTGGTTAGATTAATATATTAATTTGAAAATATTTTAAACCGCAGTTTTTCTAAGAGTTTTTCATGTATTCAATAGAAAAGTACAGAGTGTTTATTGTTCATCGAATTCAGTGTTACTTAGCTATTTCGTATGTTTTAGTCAGAAAATTTTGTCAAAATGATTAGCTTTCAAACAAATTCATACGCTACGAAAATTTGTATCATTATTAATTTTAATGCCAACCGGTGGTTAATAAACTAACCACCCCATTCCATTTTCTTATTTTTCATAATTAAATAACCGTAATTAATGTAAACATTAAATTATTTTGATTCTAAAAAATGTCTGAAAGGGTTAACAGGTATTGCAACATGTGGCCGAATGTTGTCATGATAGAATATTACGGTTTCATGTCTGGCCGCATATTCCGCTCGTTTTTCGGCCAATGTTCGCTTCAAACGCAACAGTTACGTTCGGTACAAGTTCCCTGTGATGGTCTGGTCAGATTTTAGCAGCTCATAATAAATAGCACACTTTTTCCTCTCACCAAAAATAGAAAATTACCTTAGCGCCATGGATATTAAGCTTTGGTGTCGATTGCGCTGGTTATCGCCGGGCTTCACATACGGCTTATCGTATCCATTTTTCATCGCAAGTAATAATTCGGTGCAAAAATTATTATTCATTTCGGATATGCAAAATCGTCTATCAAGGTCTCTCTGCTTCAATTCCAATTTCCCTGCTTTTGGATGAATCCTGCAGCTCGCAAACATTTTGAAGTAGCTGCTTGAGTAGCTCCCAATGATTTTACAAGTTTTTGTGAGTTTTACAACAATTTTCCGGAGTAATACCTCCATTTCTTGGTCCTCTCAAAATCAAAACTTCTGAACCTCACTTTTTTTTTAAATTAAAGAAGTAAAGCAAAACTTCCAGCATATGGCGCTTTGTTGACACAAAACTCGACATTTTCGATGCAAAAAAAAATTTGTTGTTTACTAAATGAGAATAAATGACAGATATGTAGTCTTCAAAATTACATATAAGTTATTAAAAACAAAAACCAAATTTCAAAAGATACGCCATCTATTCTAAATCCCGCATTTTTAAGTATTTAACCAATAGCATTTCAAATTGTATATTTTCGTTTAAGATACTTTTGAACAAGGTTCTTCATTATATCGATTATTTTTTAAATGCCAAACATGTTTTGTTCTTTAATATTCTGCATAACTACCTTATAAATGATTTTTTTAAATAGCAATTATTGGCAAGTGTTATATTTCTTGACTTTATTTAACTCTACAAATTAAACCTTTCACCTTTATTACTATAATTATTTAAACAAAAAAAAATCTTAAATAACATGTAACTTTTTATATTTAAAATTTGTTTTTGAAAGCTTTAATTCTAACACGCAAATAAAACATGCAAAAATCTTAACAAAATTTTCCGTCTACTACGAATAATAATAGTTTTATTTTTTTCAATTTCCTTAAACAACCTCTTATCGCTCGAATATTATTATTTTTTAATAAAAAAAAACAAACTTTAAACTTAAAACGGAAACTTTTGAAAAACAACACTGGCACAATATCTCAGGGTTTTTTTTTCCTCAAACATACAATTGAACATGAAGTGTAAGCTGAAAAAAAATACGTTTTTATATCTTAATTTTAGTTTAAGACTCTACTCGTACTACTTCCTTTTAGGATGCTAATTAAATTTCAAAGTTTTCTAATTACGAGGAAGTGTTTTGTTGGAAAAAATAAAACTTTTGCTGAAAAATACGAATAAAACCAAGATTTTTGT
Source organism: Calliphora vicina (assembly GCF_958450345.1). Taxonomy (NCBI): domain Eukaryota; kingdom Metazoa; phylum Arthropoda; class Insecta; order Diptera; family Calliphoridae; genus Calliphora; species Calliphora vicina. The sequence continues at coordinate 16,782,920 of NC_088781.1, read as the reverse complement.
GTCTTTAAGCAGTTGTAGCGGAACATGATAAAATACTTATACTTAGTTCATATGTTAGCTATATGTTATAGATTGAATGTTATTTGGAATATATAGAGAAAAAATAAACAAAAAATAATCTTAGTTTGTTAAATAGTTTTTAAAACAATGTTTTAGTAAAATGAAAAAAAGGTCTCATTCCTGCGATAAGTATAATAATAATTGCTAAATTGTAAAACTTATTTTTTGCAGCAATGAAATTGAGCAAAGTTTCTTTTTAAGGTTTTGTTTAATCAACAAACAATAAATTTGTATTTACGAGACGTTAATTTTGAAAATTGGATTAAATTTAAAAAAATACTTTGGTACTTTTTAAATTTTCTAGGAATTTTGTTAATAACCTTAATAATATGGCTGTTATTTTCATTATAAATTAAGCTAATATCCAAAAAAAAACCATGTAAAAACTTAAATTTATAAAAAGTACTTTTTGGAAATTATTATAATTTTGGTACTATTGTAATATAATTTTTCTTTAATTATTATTAAAACTTGTGCTAAAAACATAATGAAAACACTTTTAAGTTAGAAAAAACCTGATATAAACTGAAATTAAAAAAAAAGTACTTTTTTGGTACTTTTTTAAAAGGATATTTTTAAAATTTTCTAAGAATTAAGCTTAAACTTGGAAAAAACTTAGATTTGCAAATAGTACTTTTTGGTACCTTTATGAAAAAATATAAAAAAGTACCATTTTGGTACTATTTAAAAAATTTGTATTTGTTTAATTATTATTAAAACAAAGCTATGAACATAGAATAATTGCTTTAAAGTTAGGAAAGACATAATTAAACTTCAATATACAAAAAGTACTTTTTTGGCACATTTTTCATACGATTGTTTTCTTTTTATTTCCATTATAAATTAAGCTAAATATCGAAAAAACGCTTCATTGTTGTAAAATTCATAAATTTACAAAAGTACTTTTTGGTACTTTTATGAAAAATGTTATAAAATAGTACTTTTTAGATAAATAACATTATTTTTTCCTTATTAATATTATAGTAAGCAAAAGCTTGACTAAAACTGAAATTTACAAAAGGTACTTTTTCGGTACTTTTTTTAAATGCATATTTTTTTTAATTTTCATTAAAAATATTAAAAAACCGTTTAAAATTGGAAAAAACTAAAATTTACAAAAGGTACTTTTATAAAAAGATGTTAAAAATTAAACTTTAAATTTAAAAAAAAGTACTTTTTTTAAAATAATATTATTATTGACATTAAAAATTAAGCAAAAAATATCGACAAAAAAACACGTTTTAAAGTTGGAAAAATCTTTAATTTGCAAAAAGTACTTTTTTGGTACTAGGTATTTTGAAAAAAATTAGTCTTTATTCATTATTATTAAAAAATATACTATAAATATTACAAAAGTACTTTTTCAGTACTTTTTTAAAAATTTCCATTAAAAATTAAGCTAAATATCTAAAAAAAATTGTATAAAATTGTAAAACTAAAATTTACAAAAAAGTACTTTTTTGCTACATTTAAAAAAGATTCTAAAAAGAACCTTCATTATTTAAATTAACAAAAAGCTTATTTTGATACTTTTTAAAAACGGAGTTTTTTTAATTTGTAAAAAACTGACATTTACAAAAAGTACTTTTTTGGTACTATTGTAAAACATAACTTATATTCACAAAAAAGTACTTTTTATCAATTTTGATTAAAAATTAAAAGTACTTTTTTGGTACAATTGTAATACATAAACTGAATTTACACAAAATACTTTATTTCCACGGGTATTTTTTACTTTTTTAAAAGTGGAATTTTTTATTTTCATTAATAAGTTAGAAAAAAAATTATATTTACAAAAAGTACTTTTTTGGTACTTTGTAAAAACATAACTTAAATTTACTAAAAAGTACTTTTTATTAATTTTCATTAAAAATTAAGCAAAATTTCGAAAAAAAACCGTTTTAAAGTTGGAAAATACTTGAATTAACAAAATATTTTCATTAATAAGTTGGAAAAAACTTATATTTACCAAAAGTACTTTTTTGGTACTATTGTAAAACCATAACTTAAATTTACAAATAAGTACTTTTTATTAATTTTCATTAAAAATTAAGCAAAATTTCGAAAAAAAACACGTTTTAAAGTTGGAAAATACTTAAATTTACAAAATATACTCATTGGTACTTTTAAAAAACATCTTATAAATAGTACCATTTTGGTACTATCTTAAAAACAATAATCTTTTCCTAATTATTAATAAAAAAATGTAAAAAACATCAAGAAATCACTTTAAAGTTAGGAAAAACTTGAATTATACTGAAATTTACAAAAAAGTACTTTTTTGGTACTTTTTTTAAACTGGTATTTTTTATTAATTTTCATTAAAAATTAAGCTAAATACCAAAAAAAAAACGTTTTAAAATTGAGAAGAACTTAAATTTACAAAAAGTACTTTTTGAGTACTATTTTGAAAAATGTTATAGACCATTCAGACCGAACCAAATTAAGTAATTTTGTGATTTCGCCCGAAATCTACTGGAAATTAAGTAATTTCCCATACATTTTGATAAATTCCAAATTAAGTTAGTTGCTTAATTTAGCCGAAATTAACTTGAAATTAAAATGAACATCTCTGTCTTACTGCAAATACTCCATATTTTTACATTAAACATTTGAAACAAAATAAAAACATAAAATTACATGTCTTGCCAATATGTGAATTAATTAAACCGTTTATTTGGGTTATTTGTTTAAAAAAATGTTTACTAAAGAGTATAAGTTTCGAGTGAAATTAATTCAAGTCAAAAACGCCAGTACAAACGTGTTAGATTTCGGGCCAAAATTAGTATTTTCTTAATTATTATTAAAATAAATTTAAAGTTAGGAAAAACCTGAATTAAACTTAGTTTGACAAAAAAGTACATTTTTGGTACTTTTGTGAATATTCAATTAAACACTCATACACTAAACAAATTTACTACTCCAAATATTTTATACCAAACAAATTCCCGAAATATCCCATCTCCTCAAACTAAATTTTCTGTCCCTAAAAGCCTTTTAATTTTTTTTTTTTTTTTGAGGACAATTGCATCAGAAATTCGAAATTTCATTTGAAATTGTCATAAATATTGATAAGTTTTTAAACTTCTAATATACAACTTTTATTAATTGTTGTGATTAATTCATTTGAATGCATTATTGTTAGTTTAAAATACCATAAAATCTATAGTACACCCAATTAATGATCTATTCAAAACTTGACTTTTGTTTCAAACAGTTTTTACCGTTTCAAAGTCTATTTGGTCTTTAATAAAAGAGCTAATAAAACTGCATTTATTTTTTAAACAAACCCGTTTATTTATTGTTCCAGAATTTATAAAATTTTCTGGTCTAATAAAGAACAACAGTTTTTGAATTTTTAGTTTTTGAAATGGATGCATTAAAAAAGTGGGTTAATTCAAATACTAAAAATAAAACTTTTACTTTTTTAAGTTTTTTTTTTAAATAGATATTTTGTTTACATTCGATTTTCTCCTCACGTTTATATATGGTGAGCAAGCAAGTAACTGTTTCATTTTTACGGTTCATTGATCATAATCTAAGGTCTATAATTTCTAATCTAAAATTAAAAAATAACAACAACATTAATAATAATAGTAACTAGTAGCAACAATACGAAGGGGTAACAATACAGTGAGTAGCAGCATTTTATTAACATTCGACAAGTTCAGTGAGTTTTCTGCGTCACTGACCAAATAGCCGTGATTTTCTTTTATTTATTTATAATTTTAACGTTAATGGGAGTATCAATGGACTGGTATTTATTGTATTAAAAAACGTATTAACGCTTCTTTTTTTGAGGCAAATTCAAATAATTTAGGGGTTTAATATTTGTAATAGAGTTTAATATATAAAAAGAAAACCTAAAATATTTATATACACAATACAAAGAAGGTGTAATTTTACTGTGTAACCAAGATCTTATTGGCGACTTAAGGCTCTATCTTATCTTTAACAGCATATTGTTAAACTGAAATAGTAATAATTTTGTAAATATGTGCTTTTAAAAGTTCAAAAAAAACGTAAATTTACAAAATTTCATTTTATGGAAAAGTAAATTTTTAGTACTATTGTAAAAGTACCAAATTATTATTAAAAATCACTGTAAATTCAGGAAAACCATGACTTAAACTTAAATTTAAAAAAGTACTTTTTTGGTACTTTTATCAAACAGTATTTTTTTTTTAATTTTTATTAAAAATTAAGCTAAATATGGAAAAAAAGTACGTTTTGATACTTTTATGAAAAAGAATATTTTTAGTACTATTGTAAAAGTACCAAATTTTTTAATTATTATTAAAAATCACTTTAAATTTAGGAAAAATATAATTTAAACTTAAATTTACAAAATTTAGTTTTTTGGTACTTTTTTCCAACAAAAATTTTTTTCAACTTTCATTAAAAATTAAGCTAAATATTGAAAAAAAAATGCTTTAAAATTGGAAAAAACTTCTATTTAAAAAAAACTTTTTGGTACTTTTTTGAAAATTATTGAAGAAAAGTACTATTACAATATAAAAGAACTATTTTTTTAAATATTATAAAAAACTAGGCTATAAATATCATGAAATCACTTAAGAGTTAGGAAAAACAAGATATAAATTTACATATTTATATCTTGTAAATTTATAAATTTACAAGAAGTACTTTTTTGGGTACTTTTTTCAAATGAATGTTTTTTTAATTCTCTAAAAATTAAGCTAAATATTGGAGAAAAAAAATGTTTCAAAGTTTGAAAAAAACTTAAATTTAAAAAAAGTACTTTCTGTTACTTATATGGTAGATGTTATCAAAAAAGTACATTTTTGGTTTTATTATAAAAACTTTAATCTTTTTTAATTATTATTAAAAACTAAGCTTTGAACATTGTGAAATAACTTTAGAGTTAGGAAAAGCAAGAGTTAATTTACAAGAAGTACTTTTTTGGTACTTTTTCCAAACCAGTGTTTTTAAAAATCTTTAAAATTGAAGCTAAATTCAAAAAAAAAAGTTTTAAAGTTGGAAAAAACTTAAATTTACAAAAAGTACTTTTTGGTACTTTTATGAAAGATTTTATTAAAAAGTGTCTTTTTGGTACTACTGTAGAAACTTCAATCATTTTAATTATTATTAAAGACAATGCTTTAAACATTGTGATAAACATCTTTAAAGTTAGAAAAAATAAACTGAAATTTGTAGAAAATAAAAGTAGTTTTTTAAGCTAAATACGAAAAATCGCTTTAAAGTTGTAAAAATCTTAAATTTACAAAAGTACTTTTTGGTACTTTTGTGTCTGTTCTAACTTTAAAGTAAATAAATGTTGAAAAAATGTATATTTAAAAAAATAGTTTTTGTTACTTTTATTAAAATTATTGAAGAAAAGTACTGTTATAAAAGTACCAAATTTATTTAATGTTATGCTATAAATATCATGAAATCAATTTAGAGTTAGGAAAGGCATGATATAAATTTAAATTTATACTACTTTTTTGGTACTTTTTTCAAATCAGTTTTTTTTAATTTTCGTTAAATATTAAGCTAAACATCGAAATAAAAACGTTTTGAGCGTTTGAAAAGACTTAAATTTACAAAAAGTATTTTTTGGTACTATTGGTACCTTTTTGGTTTTAACTTTAATCTTTTTTAATTATTATTAAAAACTATGCTTTAAACATTTTCAAATAACTTTAAAGTTATGAAAAACATGACTTAAACTGAAATTTTCACAAATAAAAGTACTTTTTATGGTACGGCTGTTTTTTTATACCCTTCACCTTCGTGAGAAGGGTATATATAAGTTTGTCATTCCGTTTGTAATTTCTACATTTTTCATTTCCGACCCTATAAAGTATATATATTCTGGATCCTTATAGATAGCGGAGTCGATTAAGCCATGTCCGTCTGTCTGTCTGTCTGTCTGTCTGTCTGTCTGTCTGTCTGTCTGTCTGTCTGTCTGTCTGTCTGTCTGTCTGTCTGTCTGTCTGTCTGTCTGTCTGTCTGTCTGTCTGTCTGTCTGTCTGTCTGTCTGTCTGTCTGTCTGTCCGTCTGTCTGTCTGTCTGTTGAAATCAGTTTTCTGAAGACCCCAGATATCTTCGGGATCCAAATCTTCAATAATTCTGTCAGACATGCTTTCGAGAATTTTGCTATTTAAAATCAGCAAAATCGGTCCACAAATGGCTGAGATATGAGGAAAAAAGCAAGACAACCTCGATTTTTGACCTATTTTTTTACCTATATCTGGATTACTAAGACATTAATATAGACAATATGGATATCTAATGATAGATATTTCAAAGACATTTGCAACGACGTATATAAGACCATAGAAAGTTGGACCTATAATGGGTCAAAATCGGGAAAAAAATTTTGAACCAGATTTTTTTTTTAAAAAAAAAAAAAATTAAAAAACAAAAAAATTTTTTTTTAAATTTAAAAAAAAAAAATTTTAAAATTTAAAAAAAAAATTCAAATTTAAAAAAAAAAATTTTAAAAAAAAAAAAATTTTAATTTAAAAAAAAAAAAAATTAAAATAACAATCGAAAAATTTTTTTTTCCAAAAAATTCAAAAAACAACTGGAAAAAAAATTAAATTTTGTTTACCTAAAAATATTTAAAATTTTGAAGTATAATTTGGTGAAGGGTATTTAAGATTCGGCACAGCCGAATATAGCACTCTTACTTGTTTTTCATTAAAAAGTAACTAATTATGAAAAAAAACGCTTTAATGTTGGAAAAACGTTAAGGAGTTCGAAAAAACGTAAATTTAAAAAAAAAATTTAAGCGATTTAAATTTACAAAAAGTACTTTTTTGGTACAATTTTCAAACAGTTTTTTTTTTATTTTCAAATTATTAAGCTAAATATTGAGAAAAAACTTATATTTAAAAAAATACTTTTTGGCACATTTATGAAAAAGATTGAAGAAAAGTACTAAATTTAAAAAGTACTTTTTTGGTACTTTCTTAAAAATTAAGATAAATATCGAAAAAATACGTTTTAAAGATGGAAAAAACATTATTTTACAAAAAGTACTTTTTGGTAAGTATAAGAGAGATACGTAATTAATATAGACAATATCTAATGATATACATTTCAAAGGCCTTTCGAACGGCGTATAACTCTATAGAAATTCGGACCGACAATGGGTCAATTTATATATATATAACTTACGCTTATAATTATATCTTTATAAGGAATCAAAACTTACCTAAAACGAAAAGAAAAAGAAAAATTTAATTAATACAAAATAATTTAAATAAAACTTTATTAAAATAACAAATAAACTTAAGAAAATCGTTATATATACCCACACATTATAGCTCCTAATTAAATTTAAAAACATTAATAAAGATATTTATAAATAAATACACATGTAAGTGTATTTCCTAACATTTCTAGAAAATCCTTTTTTATCTAGAGAGGCATATGACGCAATATGAAGACAAAAAAAACTTGTGATACATTTTAAATCCCAAACAGCCAGTAACTAATAAACCAATGAACCATAAACATTGTAGGTGGTTGACGCCAACTTAATTTCAAGTCTTAAATACAAAACTTACAACACAGGCCATCATTATTCTTGATATTGTACTTAAATAGCACAATATTTCGACACGCTTTCTTTATAACTAGCAAAAAAAAACTCATATTTATTATTATACAAGGCTCAAGAAAGAAAAACAAGGATATCAAAATCAAAATATGTATGTAGTCTTATAACAATAAATAATTATTTATGAGCAAATAGAAAACTAGCAAAGAAATACTTTATCAAAATTTAGCAAAATTGAACTTTGATTTGGCTATTTTACACATACCACACATACTTGCAACACTACATCATCATAACCAACCACCCACCCACCTACCCACCACCACCAGCACCACTCGACCGACATTCAAATACAATTTGGCTGAGGTTTTCTTATCAGCCAAGGTCAATTTCATCAAATTGTATTCTAGTATTTTGTAGTATTTATTTTCTGTTTATTGCCAAAACAAATCAAAATCAGAACACTAACAAATTTTTAATCGAAAGTTTTTGTAAACTTTTTGTTGCAAGTTAATCTTGTGTTGTATCATAATATTTTTGGATTTTAGCCAAAAATAAATTCAACCTTTAATATCAACTACAAAAACAAAAACCAAAAAACTGCATATAAAAAACCAATTGAATTTTTGTTAAAAAAAAGAAGAAAACTTTAAACAATTTCAAGAGATTTTTTGTTTGGGGCAGAGTAAGTGATTCAGTAATTAAAATTAAAAACTAAACAGCAAAAATTTTCATAAACATATGAAAACTTTGTAATTAAAAAAAGAAATAAAACAAATTTTTAGCTGCAGCATGTTAAATTAGATGTTTGTTACGAAGCTTGCAGCAACAACTTACTACAAAACAATTTAACCATAAAGCAAAATGTGGCAAGTGCAAACATTACAAAGTTTTATATATTCTGACACATTACTACAAACTTATGCTTGTGGCGAAATTGAACTAAAAGTCCTTAATTTGAAGTTAAGACTAGAATAACAAGTGAACAAAGGGCAAAAGTGTCCAATTAAGGACTGGGATGGGTTAAATTAGGGCACACATCAGTTTTAAATTTACATTATTTTTTAAAACTTGGTGAGAACAGATTACCGCATTCGATATCGAGTCATTTTCTTATTCGAAATTAAAAATAATTTATGAAAAAAATTTATGAAACCTTAAATTAAAAAAATGCTTTATTTGAAAATCTAATAAAATGTTTGTTTACACGATGAAATTGTATTATGACACATACAATTTTTGACATATACAAATACTCAGTATTGTCGTCTGTAAATACCCTAAGTAGTTACTTAATTTAAAGTAACTTATAACCCCTTAGTATGTAATTTTGTTCAACCTCGTTTAGTATTAAATTTCTGAAAATATTAAATTGTTTCCGACTCGCAAACAATAACCAAAGATATGCATCAAATATTTTATTTTTCTTTTAAGTCAAAAAAATAAGTAAAAATAAAACAAAGTAATTTTTGCTCTAGCAATTTTCCATTTCAACGCCATTTCAAGGATGAGTACAGAATAAATAAAATAAAGATAAAAATATGAAAACGTTTGAATATAAAGAAGAGAGACAGAGAAAAAAAAACGAGTAATAAATAAGCATGTCTTTTGCAGTAAAAATTGTTAAAAGGAATATTTATACGTTGAGTATTCTGGTATTGTGACAAATACACTGAGGAAAAAAGTGGTCTTTGAATTGAGAGAAATTTTGTATTCTAAAATAATTTAAACAAAAAATTTTAAAATTTGAATTTAAATAGCTTTGGCTTTTGAAAGTTTTATAAAACAAATTTTAATTAGAAATTATGTGCAACAGTATCTATGTATTCACATTTATGAATATGCATACAACTTCCCCACCAATTTTGCTTTTTAAAAAAATTAAATATTAATATCTGAGGTTCTAAGGAGTGAGATCGAAAAATTCTTAACATACATATATGTTTATAAAAAAGAAACCACTAAACTTACAGCTTTAATTTTTTTTTTATTTGATTGAAATTATTATTACAATTTACAAAAAAAATTATTTTTATAGTTTTAATCACTAGTGATGAAATTTTGAACCTTTTTCGGAAACCCTTCCATTAACGTTTTTATAGTGCTTTCTGTCACTTTGCTCGAACATGTAGTCCATCTCCGTTTAAAATCTACCACACTTTTGGACACCTTTTTTGTACTCTTCAATTCTCTTTTAACAAGAGCCCAATATCTCTCCACTGGCCTTAGCTCCGGGCAGTTTGGAGGATTTGCCTCTCTTGGTACAAATACCACATTATTGTTCTTGTACCACTCAAGGGCTTGTTTGCCATAGTGACAGGATGCCAAGTCAGGCCAAAAATAAGTGGACACATTATGAAGTCTTATGAATGGAAGCAGCCTTTTTTGTAAACATTCCTTGATGTAAATTTCGGTATTTATAGAGCCCGTTGTAACAAATGAGTGGCTTCTTTTGCCGCAACTGCATATTGCTTGCCATACCAAGAACTTTCTGGGAAATTTTGTCTGCTTTTGGGTCCTAAACTTTTCTTCAACATTCCCTCGAGCATCAGCAACATAAAATTTTTGACCTGGAAGTTGCGAAAAATCTGCCAGAACATACGTTTCGTCATCCATTATGCAGCAAGAATATTTTTTTATAAAACTTGACTTCAATTTCCGTGCTCTGTTTTTGGCCTCTAAATTTTTAGTAGCGTTCCTGTCAGGAACTTTTTGAGCCTTGTATGTTTTTAAACCTGCATTAGCTTTAACTTTTCGTACCAAATAGTCCGAGCACTGAGCTAACCGGGCTGCTTTCCTACCGGATGTGTTGGGAGCTCTTTTGAAAATGCGTTCTATTTTTTTGGCTTTAGAAACATCATGTGGACCATTCCTTCCACCTGAACCAGGTTTTCTATCAACTGACAAGTTCTCCCGGTACTGTTTAATAACATTGGAAACAGTTTGACGGCAGACCTTTGTATGCTTGGCCAACTTTTTGTAAGACCAAGTTGGGTTTTGTTGAAAATATTTAATAATTTCAGTACGCACTTTTTTCTGGTCACTCATTTTAATCAGATTAACAAAAAAATTAATATAATTGACATTACACATAATAACTGACATGTTTTTCAAAGGTAACTTGATCAAAAAAAAATTCAAATAATACTTGGGTTAAAAAATGTAATGAAAAACGTGTGTTAAGAATTTTTCGATCTCACTCCTTAAATAATATTTTTCTAAATATTCTTTTCGATTATGATTTGTATGAATTTCCACAATAATTTGAACAAAGAAATAATATAAATTACTTTTTTTAGTTTTATAAATTTTCTTTAATTTTTGGCATAAATTAGTTCGTGAGGAGAAGTATCGAATAAATATAAAAAATAAATTTTTGAATTCATTTATAACTTCTCCATAAATCGGATACAGACAGTATAAGCGCAACATATGGATTATGGATGAGACCTTGCGATTCTTTGATGAGAGAGGACGACCTAAGATTGATATAAACGCGGCAAGAACAAGATCATTGAGAACAAGCTTGCATATCCTATATTCCATCTATGGACCGCATATTTAAATGCAATACTCGACGGGACAAGCGATCTTGGTTGGAAAACATGGCCACAGACACTCAGGCTGCGACGAATGCGCACCGAACTAGGAAACTATATAGATTGACAATGCAGATCTCTGGTAACAACCGATCTACTGCTTATCCCCTGAAGGACCCGGTGGGTGTTATTACTTCATATCGCACTGGTTTCTCTAAAGAGCGTCAACTCAAATTTTTTAAATTTTCACATTTTGCAAGAAATCGATGTACAGTGGTCACAACTACCCACTGCAAAAATCTGCTTCTCTATTCTTTCGCCAAAAAATACAGTTGTATCCGTCTACAAATTTCATTGAAATGTATTAAAAAAAAAAAACAGTTTTTTTTGCTTCTACTGAAAATGTTTAAATTTTGAGTTGACTCTTTTTAGAGGAACCAGTGCGATATATGGACCGGCAATTGGGAATATGGTCCGACTACTTCCCCGACATATTGTTAATATTAGAATCCACCACAACGCTACAATGTGTAACTCCGCATGCTACAGTTGACATAAATCAACCCAGAATTGCTTGGGGCTAGGATAATACGGCCCATTATCGAAAACTTCTAACTTCACATGCACAGGGTGACCTGACGAAATGTCGAAATTGGTTTTAGGGCACATCACTCATGCACGGATCACATGAACAGCCTTCGTATTATTTTCGAACAATCGGTTGAATGGCGAACCCTTCTATATTGCATATTTCTAGACTTTGATAAAGTCTATAAAAATGCTGTAATGCAATACGTATCCAGATCAATCTTAAATGGAGTTTGAGTGGCCATGTTCTCAAACGCCAATGTTGCCAAGATGGCAATTGAATCCCCAAGGCAATAGAAGATGAGGTAGACTGGCTGACATCTGGAGAAGACAAATCGAAACTGAAAAAAACTCAAGTGGCAAGCAGTGAAGCTGATATCACAGGATAGATAACAATGGAAAAACTTTGATGTGGCCCTTTGTTCCACCTTGGAACTATAGGAATTAATATATATAACTTCTCCGCCAATTTTGGTTTCTTTTTTCAAACTGCAAAATCCAATTTTCAAAATTTTCTTTTGCAAGTTTTTTGCTAGATATTTAATTTGATTTTTTGAAAAATAGAATTTTCCACTTTGTATTCAACATTTGTATCTATTATAATAATTTACATGTTATTTCTTTCAGTGTTTTTGTTTGCAAAAATATATTTTTCAAAGCAATACAATATTCAATATTTATTCTATTGTTTACCACTCAAAAACTGAAGCTGTCTTTTGGGGCATTACATACTTTGGCATATTAAATGTATGCTTTTTTTCAGCGGTGCACCAACTCCCTCTCTCTCTGTAATATATATTAATATGCGAGTACAATGAGCGACAAAACAGATAAACATTCTTCGAAAAATAAAGATTTTCATTTTCAAACCGTTTCTTGTAAATCCAATTTTTTAATTAAATTTTTAGTTTAAAACCGTATTTTTATTGGTGATCGAAATCAAGTTTTTAAGGCACAAGTGTTCCTGACAGATCTGAATATCCAGAATTTGATTTAGTTGAAAAATAACTCAGTCATTTAGTGATCGATTTTGCTGATTTTCAATAGCCATATTCTGGGTAGCAAGCATATCGGATATATTGATATATCTGTCCCTAAATTATTTGAAGGCTTTGGAATTTAAATCAACATAAATTTGTATAATTTTTTTGTTTTTTAGGTCATAGTTCAATTGGTTTCAAATATTGATCTTTATATTCAAGTTTGTCTCTACTTTTACCATTTTTTTTTTGCCACTGACAGTAAATACAATTTTTTTTTGTATGTCAAAAAATAAACCAACAAAAATAACATGACATTACACAACGGGAAACAATTTTGCCAGTATTTTTTTTTCCATTTTTTCCAATTTTTTCTATTTTTTTTTTATTTAAAATTGTTTTTGTTTAGTGTACTTTAGCTTGAACATGACAGTTTCCAAGTCTCTTGACTTTTTATATGTAATTTTTATTTATATTTATATATATTTTTTTTTGTTGTACATATTTTACAACAATTGTTACATATATACCGCTTAGCAAAAAAGATAACAACAAAATGAAAATGTTAGGAAAAAAGCGTTGGCTGGTTGGTTGGTTGGTTTTAGCCACATTCAAATATGGAAGGAAAAAAACAGCATTAGTAATTTTTAGACCCAGTTCTATTTTGTGTGGGTTGTTATTTTAGCAATAGAATTTTTTCTGTGTTTGTTAATGTTGTTGTGACAATTTTTAGCTTAGTATGTTGAGAGTTGAAGCGAGTACTTTGTCACAATTGCACCAAGTTTTTTAAACAAATGGGTTGGGTCAAATAGAATTGTTTAGTAAACATGATGCATGTGCCTGCTGCATCAGCTGGAAAATATATACATAAATATATTTCAAATTCAAATGTAACAGAAAACATGTAGAGATGAAACAGAAAGAGAGGGTCATTAAAATATATTTTTGTAAATTGGAAAATTTTTATGTTTGCTTTAAAAAATAATTGTGGGGATATTTTATGGATTTAGTAGATTTTGTTGATGTATGCTGTTGGTTTTAAGTTCTGCTCTATTTAACTGAATTGTTAAACATTAAAAGCTTTTATTTTTATTATGCTGTGGAATATACATGACAAATTGACCAGAGAAATTTTGTTTTTTTATGTTTAGTTTAATTTTAACATAAAAAAAGAAAAATATTTTTTATTAAAAATATTTTTTTTTTTTTTTGAAAAAAATTAATAATTTTAAAAATTTTATTTTGTAATATTGAAAAAAATATGATTTAAAATGATAGCTAAAGCTTTAACAAGTTTGATACAACCAATTTTTAGGAAAAGTTGCTTGTAACTTACTCTTAATATTCACATTTATGAAAATTCACACTGCTTCCCCACCAATTTTGGTTTTCTATTAACTTTAAAATTCCATATTTATGATTCTAAATAATATTTTTCTAAAATTTATTTTTGGTTATGAATTGTAAAAATTAACACTATAATATGAACAAAGAAATAATAAGAAAAAAAAAACTTTAAATTTTTTTAGAAAATCGAAAATTTTATTTTGTAATATATATAAAAAAAAAATAACTGAAAGGAAGCTAATTGAAAAAATGTGATTTAAAATGGTAGCTAAAGCTTTAAAAAGTTTGATACAATCAAATTGTAGCAGAAGTTGCATGGAACTTCCTCCACATATTCACATTTATGAAAATGCACACAGCTTCCCCACCAATTTTGTTTTTTTTTTTAATTTAAGAATTCCATATCTATGATTCTAAATAATATTTTTCTAAAATTTATTTTTGATTATGATTGGTAACAATTACCACTACAATTTGAACAAAGAAATAAAAAAAATTAAATTTTTTTTAAAAATCCAAAAAAAAATTTTATGAAAAAAACTAAAAGTTTGTTAAACTAAATTTAAAGGATGTTACATTTTAATATTGGGTGTATGACTTAAAATTGCGGGATTTTTTTTAAATTTTTAGCTTTTATTTTAAAACATTTGTACAATATAATTTTATTCAAAGTATTGGCCATTGTTAGCTAGGACCTTCCCATCATTCTGGCAACATAAGGTCAACCGATGGAAGGAATTCACCAAAAGCTTCGGTGATCAATCGGTGGGCTTAAGCGGCACTTTTTATACCCTACACTACCACAGTGGGAAAGGTATATCGGACTAGTCCATTATTTCTCCTAGCACAAATACAACTGCCCTATCTGAAAATAGTTAAGCTCTCATAAATATCTTAATTATAAACATATCCATACCAAATTCAGCACAAATAAGTTTTATATAAGCTGAATTCGTACTACCAAATTTAGTACCGATCGGTCCACAATTTTCCATAGCTCTCTGAAATATGTTAGTATCCAAATAATATTCAACACAAATATGTTTCATACATAAGCAAATCATCCCACCAAATTTTGTGACGATCGGTCCATAATTAGTCATAGCTCCCATATAAGGCCCACTGAATTATGATTTTTTTCTTAAAAATCTTTTAAATTGTTTTAACAAGCATTAACAATTCCTTTACGTTAATATAAAACTTATTAACTCACCCTTTTATTTACAAGTACACAGTTATTTATATTTTCTAACACAAATTTTCCCAACAATTAAAAAAAATAAATAAAATAAAAAATAAAACTACCATTCACGTTCTTAACCACAAAGCGGACTATTTATTTATCCACCCCGCCACATCTCGAAAATAAAGAAATAAAAAAAAAACCTACAGAAAAATAGAACAAAAATTTAGCATGTCGAGAAGGCATGTTGATGATGAGATATAATGGTGATAATGATGTTGATGATGTAGATGCTGATGAAGACATGAAAAACTTCTATTTGCCTTGAACTTTTATTTGGTTTTTGTCTCTTTGTACTAAAGGAAAATACCATGTTTGAATAGAATTTTTTTTTCTTCATTCATTTTTGGCTTTTTACTTAGCTCTTCTTTATTTGCTGCTAACTATTTCTGTATCATAGTTCGTTTTAGAAATACAGCCAACAAAATCAACAACATTTTTACTGTATACATAAGTATAAACCAAAAATATATATTTAGCCAAACTGTAGAAGAAAAAAAATATTTGCACATACAAAAAAAACCCAAAAATACATTAAATTGGCGCCAATTTTAAAATAAATCATAGTGTCCGTCCCTCCGTCCTTCTGCAGCCTCTTACTACTCTCCGGCTTGTTCTTCTACTCAGCTGTAAATTTCATCATTTTTATTTTTACTTTAAATGTTTTTTTGAATTTACTAAACCAAAATACAGGAAAATGTTGTGCAAAAAAAATAAATTAATTTAATAAAAAAGCAGTACAAATAAAATCCGCATTTTATTTTTAACAAAAATAAATAAATAAAAAAAAAACAAAACGATTTTATAGAATTTTTCTACGTGGTGATTTTATGTGCATTCTGTGTGTGTGTTTTATTTCAATTTTTATTCACATGATTTAATAGATGCGAGTTGGAATCTGAGTGAATTCCATTTAATGGTTTCAAACTATTTTATCTATTCTGTATACAAAAAACTGTATCTCGCTACACTTGTTTGCAACATGTTAAACCAGTTTGTTGAACTGTTTGGGTTTTTCAATTTTGCAGCATGTGGTATACGATACGATGATTTTTCTATCTTTTAGATACTGACACGAATCAATCAATTATACATAATGAAAAAAAAATATATATATTAAATTAAAAATTCGTCATAAAATATTTGCTGGCTGCAAAAAAAAAAAAACTTGATTTAAGGTAGAACGTACAAGAATAAAATGGAATAAATTGGTAAATTCAATAAAATATTGTTACAAATCACATCCGTATTTATGTTTACCATAAAAAAATATTGCATTGAACAAGAATAATATTTACATTTGATGTATAGCAGGAAATTTCGTATTATTTTACAAATATAAAAAAAAAATATTTTGTTTAAACTGAAATATTTATTATATTGAAAAAAATTTATTTAATTTCTTCCACCATGAGTGGCAAGGTTTATTATAGATAGCGAAGACGATATAGCCATGACCGATATCCGCTAAAGTCCAACTTACATTGCTATTTACAATTGAGAAAATTAAAAAAATTAGATCACAAATGGCTGAGATATAATGAAAAAACCGGGACAATCTCGATTTTTAGCCTATTTTTTATCTATATCTGGATTACTAAGTCATTAATATATACAATATGGATATCTAATAATAGATATTTTAAAGTCCATTCCAATGATGTAAGTATATAACGTTATAGTAATTTGAACGTACAATAGGTCAAAATCGGTAAAAAAAAATTTTATCCCGAATTTTTTTTAACAAAATTTTTTTTTTGTTCAAATTGTAGTAGTACTTTATACAAATCGTAATCAAAAACAAATTTGAAAAAATTGTCTTCAGAACCAAAGATATGGATTTTTTAATTTTTAAAAAAACACAACTTCCCCACCAGTTTTGATTTTTTTTTCGAAGTTCAAAAAAGCTATTTTTTTAAGAAGCAATATTTTTAAATTTTCTTTTTGATTATGAATTGTATAATTGCAATTTAAATGTAATTTAAATTTTTTTCACTAATAAATTTAAAAAAAAAGGAAAAAAAAATTAAATTTGTATTTTAAAATATTTGTCACAGCCGAATATAGCTTTCCTACTTATTTTTAATTGAAATTAATAACATTATACATGATATTGAGAAAATTCGAACTGGAATTGTGAATTTCTATTTTTAACTGCAAATTATCCAAATTAAATTGAGAATATAAAGATAAAATTAAAAACATTCAAATAAACAAATAAAATTCAACTTCATATGGAAATTCTCGATTTCATTTGGATTTTTCTCAATTTCAATGAGAAAAGGTGTAGTAATTTTAATTATTCAAAATGAATCAAAAATAATTTAAAAAATATTGTCATAAGGAAAGTATTATTAACAAAAAACTAAAATTAAAAAAATTTATTTTAAAAACTTCCCAATTTTATTTTTTTTAAATTGTTTTTACACAATTTATACAAATCATAATTAAAAACAAATTGTGAAAAATTGTCTTGAGAAACAAAGTAAGAGTGCTATATTCGGCTGTGCCGAATCTTATATACCCTCCACCAAATTATACTTCAAAATTTAAAATATTTTTAGGTAAAAAAAATTTAATTTTTTTTCTAGTTGTTTTTTTCATTTTTTGGAAAAAAAATTTTTTTGATTGTTATTATAATTTTTTTTTTTAAATTTAATTTTTTTTTTTAAAATTTTAAAATTTTTTTTTTGTTTTTTCAATTTTTTTTTCCGATTTTGACCCATTGTAGGTCGATCTTACTATGGTCTTATATACGTCGTTGCAAATGTCTTTGAAATATCTAAGGTTTTTGCAAATTTTCAGAAAATGTCTAACAACCGTGTAAACTTACAATTTTTGTCTTACAACGTTGTCAGAAAAAGTATTGTCAGTACATTGTAGGACAATAATATTATCAGACATCTGACAATCGTGTAAACACCTTGTAGGTCGATCTTACTATGGTCTTATATACGTCGTTGCAAATGTCTTTGAAATATCTATCATTAGATATCCATATTGTCTATATTAATGTCTTAGTAATCCAGATATACAGTTGTGGCCACCAATTTAAGAAAAATACCTCTAAGGGTATGAAATTTATTATTAATGTTTCTAGTTTCTGAAAAATGTTTGGAAAAATCGGTAAAACATATATGGACAAAGATATGTAGAAATACGTTGACCCACCTCAGCGAACATCCGCTGTTAATAACATGATATGACCGAAACTAATGGAACTAAAAATACGAAATTTGGTCCGTATATTTTATAATAATAAAAATATAATGATATAAATGTGAGAAAATATGTTTATTTAAAAAAAAATTTTTTTGGTCAAGTTGTAGATAAATTTTATGTGTTCGTGGTGAATATGTATGAATTGAAACAGTCGAATAAAACACACTTGTGTGTTAAAACAGTCCTCATGCATACATATTTGTGGAAATATTTGAAAAAATAATTGAAAATCACGTGGAATTTAGCAAATAATGTTTGTCTTAAATTCCTGGCCACCACTGTAGGTCAAAAATAGGTCAAAAATCGAAGTTGTCTTGGTTTTTTCCTCATATCTCAGACATTTGTGGACCGATTTTGATGATTTTAATTATTGAAGATTTGGATCCCGAAGATATCTGGGGTCTTCAGAAATTTGATTTCAACAGACAGACGGACATGGCTTAATCGACTCCGCTATCTATAAGGATCCAGAATATATATACTTTATAGGGTCGGATATGAAAAATGTAGAAATTACAAACGGAATGACAAATTAAATTGTTTCATAAAAAAAAACTAAATTGGCGGGGAAGTCATTTGTAATATAAATAGTTAAACACAACTTCCCCACCAGTTTCGTTATTTTTTTTTTTTTCGAAGTTCAAAAATCAATATTTTTATTGCAATTTAAATGTAACATAAATGTAATTTAAATACATTTCTTTTTACATAAAAGGTATTTGGGTGTCTTAACTCACTGACTAATTTCTCATGTAGCTCCAACTAGTTCCCCTAAGAATGGATTTTAGTTGAATCAAATGTTTAGGAGATAAAACCGTAAAAACGGCTGGATTTGATCATCTTAAAAACCAATGAACTTGTAGCATCTCATAGAAAATGATTTATTTTTAAATGTTCTCATTATTTAGAGACTAATACTTAATCCAAACAATCTAAGCCAACTATTGTAATAAAATATCCTAAATAAATATACTTACTCCCACAAATACATATATTTAGCACAAATGATACTTTTTTTTTGTAACCTTTTTTTTCAATTCACCTAATATATAACAGAATTTTAACTAAAAATTCCCCCTTTTTCGGTTGAGTGCCAATACAAGTGGTAGTAGTAGTAACTGCTTTCAAAGAATACTTAGAAATGATAGTAAGTAGTAGTGCCTCTCAAGTTACGCACTTTAATTTTCAATTCTTTACTTAATAATTTCATGTTCAAGGGAGGAGGATTTTATATAACATTTTCTTGCTACAATAGAATATCGTAGTACTTGTATTCTTCTACATACACTTGAGATTTAAAGTAGTTTCCTTTTACCCGGCTGCTAGCTCCAGTTATTTGCCAAGTGTTTGTAAAGAATCCTGTGGAGTTTTTATGCTATAATATTTGTATATTCCTGTACATGTTCAAGCAAATGTTAAAATATAGACCAAAGTTAAAATAAACAAAGTCCTTTGTTTATTATATTTTTATTATACGAACAAATATAAAAAATGCAAAAAACGAAATAGAAACTATGCTGAGGGTTATACTAAGAATTTTATAGCAAAAGGGGGAAATTTACTTAGTTAAAGGAAATGAATTCAAGGCTTAGTTTGTATGTAAGATTACTTTGGTTTAAGTAAATTTTTAAAAGGTTTCTTTTTAATTAAATTCAAAGTAATGTGGAATATACATTTCCATTTTTTGTTTTTTTTTGGAAATAATTGAAAAATATAGTTGTAATTGAAAAAACTAAATAGGAAATGAAATGTTAATTAAATTCAGCAATTTAATTAAAATTTAAGGATTTTGTAATACAAATTTAATTAAATTATTTCATATTCTTTGAATGATATTAAAATGTATTTTTCAACTAAAATTTAAATTGAATCAATTAAAACACTAGTTTGCCTTTAACAACTCCCATTTATTATTAAGATTCTTATTTATCCTCATATTCCTCCACAAGTAGGGTAGAAAGCTAGTTAAATTCTACTATATATAGCCCCAAGTTTCTGTAGATTAATAACTATAAAGAAGCCACCAATGTCAAATTTTCAAATAGAACAGATGTTTAATTCTATAATAAATATTTGCAGAATTTCAATTTTTTTATTTAAATAATCAATTTTTTATTTAAATAATCAATATTTGCACTGTTTCCAGTTGTTATTTATTTTATAAAAAATATTTTTTTCCCAGCATTAACAAAATTCCACACAATATTTAAATGAAATTAGAAATGCAATTGATAAGTTTACATTTATTGTTATTGTTATAAATAAATAAAAATAAATAAATATTTAAATATACAATATTGTCGCTTAATTTTATTTGATGTATTCAATTAATTAAATAATTCAAAATGTTTGCTTTATCATTAAATTTATTAAAATCTTTCATCAGCTGCTGCTACAGAAGTAATAACATCCAGACAGACAGACAGACAGACAGACAGACAGACAGACAGACAGACAAACAGATAAACATTTCTAATTACGTTTCTAAACAAAAATGTACGTGGAGTGTTTAATAAATACATTAGACTAACAAATTTTAAAAGCTAAATATGATTTGTAAATAAAACAACAAAATAAATTTGAAATGTGCTTTTCAAATCGTGTCGTAGGACAGTGTATTATTTGCTTGTGTGTGTTTAGAAAACTGACAAATAAAATGTAAATATTTGTTTAAAATCAACAAATTAATATTGATAATAATGGAAAATCTATAATGTTGTATGCATTTATAATTGAAAATAGAAATACCATGTTTGTGTTTTGAATTGGGATTGTTGATATAAAAAGTAAATAGATTTTTATTGTGATCTTTCTCTAGCTTGTTAATTTAATAGTTTACAATTAATTGTTTGAAAAAAAAAAACAGCTCGTGTAATTGTAATAAAATGTATGATCTCTTTGTCATGAAAAAATATGCAATTAACATACTTGAATAGTGAAAGTTTGTCTTTCAGAAAATTTATTTCTAGGTTTACGCTTAATTGCAATTTTCTAGGTTCATTAAGAACCATTTGAAGAAAGAAAAAGTACCATTACGTACCCTTTTTGTGAATACTACCTTATTCAGTACCATGTGTTTCTATCTTCATGATTATTGATCCATTATAATACAATAAAATATTCAAAAAATAAAAAATAAATATTACAGATAATTCAAAAAGTACAATTAAAAGAAAAAAGTACCATAAAGCTCATCTTTTGAGGCCAAGAAAGTTGCAAACATGATTTTCTTTTAAAGCGTTCAAACAGCATTTCAGCCATACAAAATCGCATTTCAAGGCCTACATTCAATTGGTATGGTAACCAATTTAAATGCTTTTGGATGAATACTGCTGCTCGAAACGTTTTGAAAATGTTGCTTGAGTAGTTTCCAATGATTTAGCAAGATCTTGAGTTGAGTTTGGCAAAAATTTTCATGGATTAAACAAATTGGGATATTTCAAGGCCTACGATTTAAGTAAAAATTAAGCTGCTTAAAGACCTACGATTTAAATAAAATTTAGGCTATTTAAAGACCTATGATTGAAGTAAAAATTGGGCTACTTAAAGACCTACGATTTAAGTAAAAAATGGGCCACTTAGAGACCTATGATTGATGGTAAAATTGGGCTACTTAAAGGCGTATGATTGAAGTAAAAATTAGGCTACAAAATACCTATGATTGAAGAAAAAATTGGGATACTTAAAGACCTATGATTGAAGTAAAAATTAGGCTACTTAAAGACCTATGATTGAAGTAAAAATTCGGCTACTTAAAGACCTACGATTTAAGTTAAAATTGTGCTACTTAATGCTCTATGATTTAAGTAAAAATTGGGATACTTAAAGTCCTATGATTGAAGTAAAAATTGGGCTACTTAAAGATCTTTGATTGAAATAAAATTTGGGCTACTTAAAGATCTATGATTGAAGTTAAAATTGGGTTACTTAAAGACCTATGATCGAAGTAAAAATTGAGCTACTTAAATACCTACGATTTAAGTAAAAATTGGGTTATTTATAGACCTATGATTGAAGTGAAAATTGGGCTACTTGAAGACCTACGTTTTAAGTGAAAATTGGGCTACTTGAAGACCTATGATTTAAGAAAAAATTGGGCTACTTAGAGACCTATAATTGAAGTAAATATTGGGCTACTTAAAGACCTATGATTGAAGTTAAAATTGGGCTACTTAAAGACCTATGATTGAAGTTAAAATTGGGCTACTTAAAGTCCTATGATTGAAGTAAAAATTCGGCTACTTAGAGACCTATGATTGAAGTAAAAATAGGGCTACTTAAAGACCTATGATTGAAATAAAAATTGGGCTACTTAAAGATCTATGATTGAAGTAAAAATTCGGCTACTTAAATACCTATGATTGAAGTAAAAATTGGGCTACTTAAAGACCTACGATTTAAGTTAAAATTGTGCTACTTAATGCTCTATGATTTAAGTAAAAATTGGGATACTTAAAGTCTTATGATTGAAGTAAAAATTGATCTACTTAAAGACCTATGATTGAAATAAAAATTGGGCAACTTAAAGGCCTATGACTGAAGTAAAAATTTATCTACTTAAAGACCTATGATTGAAGTAAAAATTGGGCCACTTAAAGACCTATGATTGAAGTAAAAATTGAGCCATTTAAAGACTTACGATTTAAGTAAAAATTGGGCTATTTAAAGACCTATGATTGAGGCAAATGTTGGGCTACTTAAAGACCCACATTTGAAGTAAAAATTGGGCTACTTGAAGACCTACGATTTAAGTAAAAATTTGGCTACTAAGAGACCTATGATTGAAGTAAAAAATTCGTTTACTTTTAGACCAACGACTGAAGTAAAATCAGGCCTTTGATTGATGTTAAAAATAGGCAACTTAAAGACCTACAATTGATATTTAAATTCGGCTTCTTAAAAATCTTCAATTGACGTTAAAATTCGGCTAGTTAAAGGTCTACAATCAATTACAAAAATTACATAATATTTGATTCATATTCATTATGCCGACTAATGTTATATATACATATATGTATATATTTATAAAAAAAGAATCTCTAACAGCTGTTACTTTGACAGCTGACAATATTACCAGTCTTATTAAATCTCCCACAAAACAAATCGTATTATGAAACTCTCAACACACAGTTCTTTAGTAGTGTTTTTATAGTCAGTCAGTCAATCAGTCAATTATCTTCATCAATTGCGCAACAATGCTTTCCATATTATATTTCAATATGCAGACAAAAACTTAGGGACAGACGTACTGCCAGAAAAGCAGACAGACTATTTTGGAATAATTACGTGGATTTTTTTTTTGTGTCTTTTTTAACCATTATTTGTTCTGTTTTCAATGTTGCCACTTCAACGCCTTTACAACAGCAGACAACAACTGCTCTTACATAGAAAATAGTTATTTGCTATTTTCTATTTCTAATTTTACCCTACACACCACACAATATTATGAACGGTTGCTTGTCAATTATTTATTAGTAGAGTGACTTTTATTAGATAATCCTTTTATATATAGTCATTTTGTACATATGGGGTTTGTGAATATGTTGCCACATTGAAAAAAGATGATGATTACAATGACAGTAACAACGTGTATGGTATGGTATTTCCCTTAGAGTGAGACAGGACTGGAAAATTGAGGATTTAAGAAAAGAATAGCTAATGAAAACTTTACTACTTAAGGTAATGCATAGGGTAAGGTATATCACTGAGTAATATTGCCTGTAATGTCAGCTCATTACCAAAATTCGACTAAGCTCCATAATTAATATTTTAAGTTATTTTAGTCTAATTTGAATTTATTGTATAGCGAACGCTACTAATTCGATAGGGACAAGAACCACACCATTTTCCATAAGAACGACCGGTATTTTGCGTTGCACCATTAGGGCCTTAACGGTTATGGTTCGTTAAATATACCCCTTAAAATATCTGTGACTATAAATATTACTGAAAAAGCTTTTTCACAGCTGAACCCTCCAGCTCTGCTTGAAAATAAGTAGCAGCAGAATCAAATAAAAAACGTGCACTCTGTTTAAACACTGAAAACACTTGGGTTAAACTTACCATATGGTAGTCAATTTAAAAAACAGCTAGAAAAACTTGATTTGATTTATATCTATGTATATATTTTTATCAATTTTTTCCTTCTCCAACTCTATTACATATTTATCTCTCTATGGTTTCTTTTATTTCATTCCTTTTTTTTTTTTGTTATTGATTTCTGTCTTAAAGGGCGTACAAAAAAAAGCTTTAAATGTACAAATTGTCGTACTTGTATTGTTTTGTATTGAATATTTCTAGTCTGGCTCCTCAATGGAGAACATACGGCTGGCTGGTATTGACCATGTTATTTGTATGGATGGTTGTATGTATATTTCTTCTTTGGGTATTATATTGTTTTCCAGTTTTTTATTTTATTTTATTACATTTTCTTCTACTCACTTAGAGGAAATTGTATTTTCTTGTCATTTTATTTGTTTAATTTTACTCGTACACTCGTACAACAACTCAGTCAGTTACACTTACAAGCAATTATTTGTTTAGTTGTGTTATAGGGTATTTTCCTAGTTTGGGTAGGGGTTTTCTTTTAAGGAAATGTTTTGAGATGTTTATGATAACAAAATTTTATGGTAAAAAAAACTTTTTTCTAAAAAAATAACTTGGGTTAAAAAATATTTTTCCCTATTTTCACCCATTGTAGGTCCGAATTACTATGGCGTTATATATAGTTGGAAAGGGGTCTAACCTACGATTTAAGTAAAAATTGAGCTAATTAAATTCCTAGGATTGAAGTAAAACTTGGGCTACTTAAAGACCTAGGATTGAAGTAAAAATTGGGCTATATAAAGATTTACGATTTAAGTCCGAATTGGGCGACTTAAGGACCTCGATTGAAGTTAAAATTTGGCTACTTGAAGACCTACGATTGAAGTAAAAATTTGGCTACTTAAAGTCCAACGAATGAAGTTAAAATTTGGCTACTTAAAGTCCTACGATTGAAGCTACTTGGTAACTGCGATTTAAGTAAAAATTGGGCGACTTAAGGACCTCGATTGAAGTTAAAATTTGGCTACTTGAAGACCTACGATTGAAGTAAAAATTTGGCTACTTAAAGTCCAACGATTGAAGTAAAAATTGGGCTACTTAAAGACCTACGATTGAAGGAAAAATTGGGCTACTTAAATACCTACGATTGAAGTAAAAATTGGGATACTTAAAGACCTACGATTGAAGTAAAATTTGGGCTACTTAAAGACCTATGATTTAAGTAAAAATTGGGCGACTTAAAGACTTACGATTGAAGTAAAAATTGGGCTACTTAAAGACCTACGATTGAAGGAAAAATTGGGCTACTTAAATACCTACGATTGAAGTAAAAATTAGGCTAATTAGAGACCTACGATTTAAGTAAAAATTGGGCTACTTAAAGACCTACTATTTAAGTAAAATTGGGCGACTTAAAGACCTAGGATTGAAGTAAAAATTTGGCTACTTAAAGTCCAACGAATGAAGTTAAAATTTGGCTACTTAAACTTCTACGATTGAAGCTACTTGGTAACTGTGATTTAAGTAAAAATTTTGCTACTTAAGGAACTACGATTGAAGTAAAAATTGGGCTACTTAAAGACCTACGATTGAAGTAAAAATTGGGCTACTTAAATACCTACGATTCAAGTTAAAATTGGGCGACTTAAAGACTTACGATTGAAGTAAAAATTGGGCTACTTAAAGACCTACGATTGAAGGAAAAATTGGGCTACTTAAATACCTACGATTGAAGTAAAAATTAGGCTAATTAGAGACCTACGATTTAAGTAAAAATTGGGCTACTTAAAGACCTACTATTTAAGTAAAATTGGGCGACTTAAAGACCTAGGATTGATTCAAACTTCTACGATTGAAGCTACTTGGTAACTGTGATTTAAGTAAAAATTGGGCTACTTAAGGAACTACGATTGAAGTAAAAATTGGGCTACTTAAAGACCTACGATTGAAGTAAAAATTGGGCTACTTAAATACCTACGATTCAAGTTAAAATTGGGATACTTACAGCCAAACAATTCAAGCTAAAATTGGGCTACTTAAAGACCTATGATTGAAGTTAAAATTGGGCTACATAAAGACCAACTATTGAAGTAAAAATTGGGCTACTTAAATACCTACGATTGAAGTAATAATATTTGAAAAAGTTTTCATTGTATTGTCAACCACTGTATTATTTTATATTCCATTCAATATTCATTTCACTCCGCATGCTACAAGTCCCACATCTATAAGTCAATAATAAATTTTTACTGCAAAACTTTCCCTTAGTTTTATATTCTCCTTTTTCCAGAAACCCTAAACTTCATATTGTTTTGTGTAAGTGTCAGCATGTTTCATGTTGAAAGGAAAAATACTATTAAATCTTATTTGATTCCTTATGTTTGTTATTTCCACTTTGTTTATGTAGAAAATTTATTTATTTATATGGATTTTTATATAAAAAAACACATAGAAATAATAATTCATTTTATAAAGTTTATTTCCTTTGATGAAATAGTTAATATTACTTAATTTTTGCAAAAAAAAAATAAAACAAAACAAATCTACAAGAAGCTACGATCAAATAAAAAGCTTAATTAGCAGAATTTTATTAAAGATTCTAAAAAACATACACTAAATATAAATATCAGAGTCATAGGCCGGCCTAAGTGACTTTTAATAGATTGATTTCAAATACATATAAATATATATATAAATTAGTGCCACTAATTGTTTTAAAGCTTATTAATTTATTAAATCCCATTTAATATTTATTTTTTAAACAATCCATAGGCTTTATTGCGGTCAAGTTTTATTTTAAATTTGCAGTAACAACATATTAATACCACAAATATTGTATAAAAAAAAATATAATTTTAAGCGAAAGTTTTACCACTCATGCACTTTCACTACTTGTGGTCCCATCTAAACTTAATAAACAAAATTATTACTAATTGTAGAGTTATCAAGTTATCAAATGCAAAGGGTCAAAGTTTACCATCCGGTATTCAAGAAAAAACTTATTGGACCTTGCACTGTGAAATACAAATATGAAATACAAATGTCTTGAACCATTTTTAAATTTGTTAATTAATCAAATAAATTTAAAAGTATTTCAGAAGAAATGGACATTAACTATAGCAAATTAGTTAAAAATTGCAAATATTTTTACAGTGTATTTTAAAAATGAACAAAAGTTCTTATATTCTAGTGTTAAGAATGCTTGTGAGCTTCTCCTTTTGGTTCCTAGAACTTCTTCAACTTGTCTCCGATCTGAGTTTAAAATAAATAGATAATTACTTGGTTGGTTTACGTGGTAGTTCACTACGAGCGAACAATCAAGTAGAGTCGAAGGGACCCCGTTTTGATAAATAATTACTTACTACTACAGTGTTTCCGTAATACATAATGGTACAATTAAAGGCACTTACCTAAAAAGATAGAAGATAAGAAAAATAAATTAATTTTATGAATAAAATTTTTTATTATAAAACGTTTGTGAAAAAATATAAATTAATATTTCTAACAAACATTAATATGTCTCACAGACATAAATATGCCTTATAGACATAAATATGTCTTATAGACTAAATATGTCTTATAGACTAAATATGTCGTCCAGACATAAATATGTCCCAAATACGTCATAAAGACATACAGTGAGCCTCAAAAGTGAATATACACCAAAAAATTTTCGATTTTTTTTTTAAGATAATGAAAATCCCAAAATTTATTCATCGATTAAAATTTTAATGTTTCGGTTTGTTGGAGATTGAGTTGAAAATAGATTCGGTTGTGAAAAAAAGACTTAAGTCGGACAATACGGATTTTCATGATCCTAAAAATATTCAAAAAATTCGAAGGTGTTTACTCGCTTTTGAGCCTGTGTGTATATATGTCTTACAGACGTAAATATGTCTTACAGACGTAAATATTTCTTACAGATATAAATATGTCGTACAGGCATAAGACTGTTTTAGAGACATAAGTCTTAGACATAAATATGTCTGACATAACTTTGTCTTAAACAAAAATATGTCTCAGATATAAATATTATTCAGTCATAAATATGTCCCAGACATATTTATGCCTCAGACATAAATATGTCTCAGACATAAATATGTCTCAGACATAAATATGTCTCAGACATAAATATGTCTCAGACATAAATATGTCTCAGACATAAATATGTCTCAGACAAAAATATGTCTCAGACATAAATATGTCTCAGACATAAATATGTCTCAGACATAAATATGTCTCAGACATAAATATGTCTCAGACATAAATATGTCTCAGATATAAACATGTCTTACCGACTTAACTATGTCTTAAAGACATAAATATATCTCACAGACATAACTATGACAGATATAAATATGTCTTACAGACATAAATATGTCCTACAGACATGATTATGTCTTACTGACATAAATATACATATCAGTGTCTTGAAGATACTATTATTGACAGAAATATGTTTTGGGGCAATACAAATATCTTGTGAACATATGTAATTATGCAATAATATGTAAATAATTCTTAATGTCTGCCATATTTTATTATTTTTTTTACTTTGTTTCTAAATAATTCCTTCATAATCATTTATTTCCATTTAAATAAATTTTTTTATCGAACATTGCCAAAAGTTTAACAACCTAATTTCATGGAATTCATATCTCAAATGCTTTTGTCTGCAAAAAAAAAATAATGTGTTTTCCTCTGTAGGCAAAAAATTTCAGGGAAACAAAAGAAATTCAAATATTTAACATAATTTCATTTTCAAATTTTAATCTTTAAACAAATTTTGTTATTGTCGCTAGATGGTACGTGTTTAATCAAAGTTGTTGACTTCTTGTGATGTTTTTTTTTTCGTTAAACAAAAATATTAAAATTTAAAATTTGTTTAATTAAGACCCCATTTCTGTGTTGATGAGTAATTAATAATAAAACAAGGAAAAAACAACAAGCTTTTAAATTATATTTTAATTTACACAGAAAACATTTCAAATAAATGATAAGAAAGAAATGTTTGTTTTGTTTTTGTTGGGGAATTTTGGCGGAATATATGTTAGAACAAAGAAAGAAATAGGTAATTAAAATAATTTTTAATTTAAGTGTTAAAATATAAAAAAACCAGGCATATAAGTTTAATTTAAACATAAAATTTTATAATTAAACTATGTTTAAAAGAATTACATTTAGAAACACCCCTAAAGTTGTAGACAGAAGTAAGGTTCTAATATCTTCAAGGTTTTATCATGAACTTTTAACAATTATAAATTTCTTTTTGTGTTATAAATATTTATTTAATTCTCCACTGGAGTGTTATTTTACAAAATGGTGTCAAACACATTTAAATTAACAACAAATATATATATATTGCAATTGACTTTTATTTATTTCTGCAATTTCAACTAAACTTTGAAATAAACAAGTTGATATTATTTAAAAAAAAAAAAACATACAATAACCTGCATTTATTTCCCCCTTCAGTGCAGTTTTATAATTCTCTATAGAGTTATAAATAAACATTAAAAAAAAAAACCACTCTCGTCTAAATTGTTAAACGATTTTCGTTTAAAATTTTGTATTTGAATGTTGAAAAAAGTACTAAAAACCTGCACATGATAGATGGTAATTGATGTTAAAATTATACAACGTAAAACGTTAATTTTTATTTGAACTTAAACATTTTTTTTTAAATTAACAAAAAAATTCAAACTTGTTTGCGGTAAATATTGGTGGTTTATTTTTCAGGTTCCTTTTTGAACAAAACTGCATTTTTTATGGTGTTAAATAAAAATTTTGTAAAATTTTTTTCTCTTCAATTTATTTTAATAGACAGCCATGCCAGTTAATAGAGCCAAAGAGGAAGTAGTGTGTATTTCCAAATATTTATACAAAAATTGCCGACTTCCCTGTCTATTTTTGTTACAAATTAAATTTAATGTTTAGTATTTTGTATAACAGTTTCTCTGCATTACTTAAGTGGGGACCTGTATTAAAAAAAAACAAATGACATGTTGGTGGTGTTACAAAAAAAATTACATTTATTTTTTTGTATTTTGAACTACTACTTTCTATCGCTTTTAGTTTTATTTATAGTTTTTAATAAAAATTTTTTTACAATTGTGCCTTTGTAACCTTCATAAAATTGCTTTCAAAAGTAAATTTTTTGTTCCTTTTTCTGTAATAAAAGATTTTCTTTTGTGTTAAAGTAAAAAAAAGAAAAAAAAGCATTTATACTATTTGTATTACAACTTTGCTTCGAGTATCTTTTACTTTAAATGCGAGCACAATAAAAGAAATTGTTTGTAAAAGTATTTCACTTTTTTGTGTAATACAAACTGTGTTTAAGTTAAATGCGAGTACACTAGCAGAAAGCAAGAGGAAAGCAATTCCTCGTCAGATAAATTTGAGTTGTCAACCAAACCAGTCCGTTGCATATAAAAGTCCTTCAGATCACGTAAGAAAAACATCAACTTTTTCTAAAGAAAAGTTGTTAAATGCCGAGTAACTTTTTCTAAAGAAAAGTTCTCAGTTTCCGAGCAACTTTTTCTAAAGAAAAGTTCTCAGTTTCCGAGCAACTTTTTCTAAAGAAAAGTTCTCAGTTTCCGAGCAACTTTTTCTAAAGAAAAGTTCTCAGTTTCCGAGCAACTTTTTATAAATAAAAGTTCTCAGTTTCCGAGCAATTTTTTCTAAAGAAAAGTTCTCAGTTTCTGAGCAACTTTTTCTAAAGAAAAGTTGTCAGATTCTGAGCAGCTTTTTCTAAAGAAAAGTTGTCAGATTCTGAGCAACGTTTTCTAAAGAAAAGTTGTCAGATTCCAAGCAAGTTTTTATAAAGAAGTTGTCAAATTCTGAGTAACTTTTTTTAAAGAAAGTTGTCAGATTCTGAGTGACTCTTCCTAGATAAATGTTGTCAAATTCTGAGTAACTTTTTCTAAAAAGAAGTTGTCAGATTCTGAGCAACTTTTTCTAAAGAAAAGTTATCAGATTCTGAGCAACTTTTTCTAAAGAAAAGTTGTCAGATTCCAAGCAACTTTTTCTAAAAAAAAGATGTCAGATTCCAAACAACTTTTTCTAAAGAAAAGTTGTCAGATTCCGAGCAACTTTTTCTAAAGAAACATCAGATTCTGAGCAACTTTTTCCAAAGAAAAAGAGCAACTTTATCTAAAAAAATTTGTCAGATCCTGTGCAACTTTATCTAGAGATAAGTTATCAGATTCTGAGCAACTTTTTCTTAAGAAAAGTTGTCAGATTCTGAATTTTTCTAACGAAAAGTCGTCAGATTCTGAGTAACTTTTTCTAACGAAAAGTTGTCAGATTCTGAGCAACTTTTTCCAACAAAAAGTTGTCAGATTCCGAGCAATTTTTTCTAGAGATAAGTTAGCAGATTCTGAGCAACTTTTTCTTAAGAAAAGTTATCAGATTCTGAATTTTTCTAAATAAAAGTTGTCAGATTCTGAGCAACTTTTTCTAAATAAAAGTTGTCAGATTCTGAGCAACTTTTTCTAAAGAAAAATTGTCAGATTCTGAATTTTTCTAACGAAAAGTCGTCAGATTCTGAGTAACTTTTTCTAAAGAAAAGTTGTCAGATTCTGAGCAACTTTATCTTGAGAAAAGTTGTCAGATTCTGAGCAACTTTATCTTGAGAAAAGTTGTCAGATTCTGAGCAACTTTTTCAACTTTTTACAGAGAGCAATTTTCTCATTCTCAGTAACATTTTATATCGAAAAGTAATCATATTCTAAGCAACTTTTTATATAGAAAAGTTGTCGTGTTCGTGTTGTATATTTTAAGCAACTTTATATAGAGAAAAGTTTTCAGAATTCTGTCACTATTCTGGGCAACTTTTTCTGTAGAAGAGTTGTCCTAATTCTGGGCAACTTTTTCTATAGAAAACTTGCCACTATTCTATAGAGAAATTGTTAGATTTAGGAAACATATTCTAAAGAAAATTTGTCAGTTTCTGATCCCCTTTTTCGGTAGAAAAACTTTCACGATTCTGTGTAACTTTTACTTTGATTTTCTAAAAGATTACATTATTTGTATTCTATTTTTTTAAGTGCTTTTTAAGTTCAACATTTACATTATTAGTTCATTGTTTGTTGAAATCCTACTTTAAAATAAGAAACGCAACAAAAAATTTCCTATATAGTTATATAAAGTTATACACTTAATAAACGAAATAGTTTGCTTTTAAGCTTAAGGTCATTATTTCTTCTTTCATTCGCTTTTGTGTCATTACAGTTCACAAAAGTTTAACTAACAGAATCTTAAATGTTAAACATAGAAAGACGTGAAGTGACCCATATTAGAAATATAAAGAAAAAACTGTAAATTTAATTAAGACTTTTCAAAAAAAAAATATCTAAAAGGTTAAAAGTGCCAAAGCCAAGAATTTGAAATAAAAACGTTTTTAATGTTAACAACAATTAAAAGTACAAAGTATTACAAAATGTTGGTCTATTAAAACAAATTAAAGTAATAAATTATATAAAATTGTGCAATATAATGAAAAAAGACTGACAGATTTATACACTGCCAAACTGCAGTCATTTTAATTTTTTGTTAATTTGTTTTCCCTTCAAATATTAACATCTTTTTGCAACTTAATTTTTAGATTATAGGGAATTTTTTCTAGCTTGTGCTTGCATTTCGAATTTTTTTATTTGATAAATTAATTTGAAAATTTTCCATTTTACGTGATTGTGCAAATTCATAGCTATAAATTATTCTTTCTAACAAAATTCATTATTATTATTATTAAAATTTCAATCAATTGTTATTACCCAATTTTAGTTAGATTATTTTTTTTTTTTTGTTTATAATTAATTAGTCACGTTTTGCCTCTAAGATATAAAATCAATAAAAAAAAAATAATTATAAGTTATATAAATTGGTATTTATAAGATTAATAGAGAATTTTTTTTGTTAAGAGCTTAAATGATATCTTAAAAACGTAAATAGATTTGAAAAAAAAACTTTGGATATAAAAATAAAAGTCTCATAGTACTTTTCTATAGAAGACAAGTAAACTTTCTATATAGAAAAGTTATTAGAATGTGGCCAAATATTATCAATTTATGGACAACATTTTCTAGAAAACAGTTTACTTTTCTTTAAAAGAAGTTGCTTTTAAAGAAAAGTTGTCAAATTCTGGGCCAGAGAAAAGTTATTAGATTCCTAGCAAAATTTGTAGGAATTGTATAGAAAAGTTGTTAGAGATTCTGGGCAACTTTTTCTAAAAAAATGTCAGATTCTGAGCAACCTTTTCTAAAGAAAAGTTTACAACTTTTTCTAGAGAAAAGTTGTCAGATTCTGAACAACTTTTTCTAGAGAAAAGTTGTCAGATTCTGAACAACTTTTTCTAGAGAAAAGTTGTCAGATTCTGAACAACTTTTTCTAGAGAAAAGTTGTCAGATTCTGAGCAACTTTTTCTAGAGAAAAGTTGTCAGATTCTGAGCAACTTTTTCTAGAGAAAAGTTGTCAGATTCTGAGCAACTTTTTCTAGAGAAAAGTTGTCAGATTCTGAGCAACTTTTTCTAAAGAAAAGTTGTCAAATTCTGAGCAACTTTTTCTAAAGAAAAGTTGTCAGATTCTGAGCAACTTTTTCTAAAGAAAAGTTGTCAGATTCTGAGCAACTTTTTCTAAAGAAAAGTTGTCAGATTCTGAGCAACTTTTTCTAAAGAAAAGTTGTCAGATTCTGAGCAACTTTTTCTAAAGAAAAGTTGTCAGATTCTGAGCAACTTTTTCTAAAGAAAAGTTGTCAGGTGCTGAGCAACTTTTTCTAAAGAAAAGTTGTCATATTCTGAGCAGATTTTTCTGCAACAATTTTTTCTACCAAAAAGTTTTCGAATTCTAGAATAATGTTTATCAGATTCTGGCCAACTTTTTCAAAATTGTAGTAGAAACCCTGTTAATATCTTATTATGACTGCATTTTATTACTTAATTCCGCTGTAGACAGATTTCTACTAAATCTTTAAAAAAAAAACCTTAAATTGTTTAATCAAAAAAACATAAGAGATAAAAAAAATCTTCATGTTTCTATCAAAAGTCACCATCATCATCATTATACCACTTTCTCTTGCCTGATTACATTTCATTTTGATTTGATATTCAGCTTTTTCTCTGTTTTTTATCATTTCGTTTTGCAGCTGTTTTACCGGAAACTTTTGTTTTTGGTATCGAAATATGTAACGCAACCTTAACCTTGTTTCTTCATTTTGTTATTCACGAGTAAGTATTTTTAGGTAATTTTAGCATTTAATTATAATTCTTGTTGATTTCATTCACACATTACTTAATTATAATAATAATTTACTTTATTATATTTCAGTTTTTGTTTATGTTTTCATTTTTTCTTTATTTTTTTGTTAAGTTGTTTTGTTCTTTGTTGGTTGGTTTTTTGTTTTATTGTAAAGTTTTGACTCATTATATCAATTTGCGGGTTTCAGGTTTTCATTTTTGGTAGACTTAAATTTTCATTCATATTTAATTACTTAATCCCCATAAAGTATGGTTGAAATGTTTTAGTCGACACAAGAGTGTGAGGAAATGTAGGTTTATTGGTTTTCTATGTGCTGGGTAATATTTTAAGTGTCATTATAGATATCAGTAGCCATAATATTTTGCCATATTTTGCTGGCTGGCTACCTGTTACTCAAAATTCTATTTCGTATATAAAGACATAGAAATATTTTTATTTTATTAGTTTGTCTTACAAATACTTTTAGTACTTGATGATTATTTGAAATATTTTCCAAACATGCAATTGAGTAGTTAGTGGCAAGACACATACAAAGTACTTACAGTGTGTGATGATAATTTTTAGACTCTTTTTAGTAGAATCCTATATTATTTACTTGTTAAATTATTGTTAAGGTTTACTTTTCTCACATACTGTACATTTGTACTTAGTAGATACTTGTACTCGTACCTTCCTCTACATACAGTCTTCATATTTTAATGATGTGTTTACCCAATTAAGTATCATCAGTTATAGTTTCGTGTTTATTGCTGTTATTGTCGTCGATGTTGCCGTAATTTCAATGTTTTTACACTCTCACATTTCATTTGCGTCTTGAAATGTCAAGTAATGGGAAGTATTGAGTGTCATTAAAATTTTGAAATAGGATTGAATACACCAACGAACAACAACAAGGTTATTTCTTAATGCCCTGCACTACTTATTATATTTCAAGTATGCGATTAAACCATTACAAAATATTGTGTTTCAAATACATGTACGATTATTAGGCCATTACAAATAAAATAAAAAAAAATTTCTTTAAATATTCCTTATGAATATCAAAATATTGCTCAGAATCTGAAAATTTGTTTATTGAAAATATTGCCCAGAATCTGACAACTTTTCTAGACAAAAAGTTGACCAGAATCTGATACATTTTTCAGAGGAAAAGTTGCCTAGAATCTGGCAAATTTTCAAATGAAAAAAGCTGATTCGAATCAGAGAATATTTCTTTGGAAAAAGTTGCATAAGATCGTACTTTTCTCTTGAAGATCTAGCTCGGAATCTGGCAACTTTTCTGTGGAATAATTAGCTGGAAAAGAGCTAAAGCTTCCAAGAATCTGACGAATTTTTTAAAAAAAAAAAATTGACCAGAATATGATAACTTTTCTCTGCAAAAAGTTGCTTGGAACTTTTCTCTAGAAAAGTTGCTGAAAATCTTAATACTTTTCTGTAGAAAAAGTTGCTTAGAATCTGACAACTTTTCTCTAGATAAACTAGTTCTAAATAAGATAATTTTTCCTTAGTAAATGTTGCTCTGAATCAGACAACTTTTCTCTAGAAAAAGTTGCTCAGAATCTGACAACTTTTCTCTAGAAATGGTTGCTCAGAATCAGACAACTTTTCTCTAGAAAAAGTTGGTCAAAAACAAACAACTTTTCTCTAGAAAAAGTTGGTCAAAAACATACAACTTCTCTCTAGAAAAAGTTGCTTAGAATCTGACAACTTTTCTCTACAAAAAGTTGCTCAGAATCTGACAACTTTTCTCTACAAAATATAATTTTTCCTTAGGAAATGTTGCTCTGAATCAGACAACTTTTCTCTACAAAAAATTGCTCAGAATAGGTCAACTTTTCTCTAGAAAAAGTTACTCTGAATCTATTAACTTTGCTCTAGAAAAAGTTGCTCAGAATCTGTATACATTACTCTAGAAATAGTTTCTCTGAATATGTTTACTTTTTTCTAGAAAAAGTTGCTCTGAATCTCTAGAAAAAGTTGCTCAGATTCTGACAACTTTTCTCTAGAAATGGTTGCTCAGAATCAGACATCTTTTCTCTAGAAAAAGTTGGTCAAAAACAAACAACTTTTCTCTAGAAAAAGTTGGTCAAAACAAACAACTTCTCTCTAGAAAAAGTTGCTTAGAATCTGACAACTTTTCTCTACAAAAAGTTGCTCAGAATCTGACAACTTTTCTCTACAAAATATAATTTTTCCTTAGGAAATGTTGCTCTGAATCAGACAACTTTTCTCTACAAAAAGTTGCTCAGAATAGGTCAACTTTTCTCTACAAAAAGTTACTCTGAATCTATTAACTTTGCTCTAGAAAAAGTTGCTCAGAATCTGTATACATTACTCTAGAAATAGTTTCTCTGAATATGTTTACTTTTTTCTAGAAAAAGTTGCTCTGAATCTGTTAACTTTGCTCTAGAAAAAGTTGCTCAGATTCTGTAAACTTTTCTCTAGAAAAAGTTTCTCTGAATCTGTTAACTTTGCTCTAGAAAAATTTGCTCAGAATATGTCATCTTTTCTCTAGAAAAAGTTGCTCAGAATATGTCAACTTTTCTCTAGAAAATGTAAAGCATGTTCACGCATGTTTCAATTTAACAATATTTACATTATGATCTTGCAATACCAGTTGGCTCTCAGCATCAATGCATCATATGTAGGTCAGTCAAAATGATCTTCTACAAATTTTACATACTCCTACATATTAAGTAAAATACCTAAATATATACATATGTATGCATATTTACTGCTGTGGCCTAAAGCCCCAATTTCAACATAGTTTTTCAATGTAAACGAAAGGTGTTTCTTTCACCGCATGAGTGTCAAGTGTGCAACAGAATAGTAAGTGAAAGTTGTTGTACAAATGTATGAAATTTAGAAATGTGTTATTAAAAGAAAACAAAATGTTCGTTACACTTGATTATTATTCAAATAAAGTTTTACAAAATCATACATACTGGCTAAACTCACACACATGTAAATACAATATTTACAAAAAGAAAATATAATTTAAATCACGTATTTAGCAGAGTTCTCAAAACCACAAACATTAGAAAGAGAGGAGTTACTTTAAAAATACTGATTCAAATGACACGTTTAAAATTTGTATGTTTTTTTTTATTAATTCTTGCCTTAACATCTGTTATAAATTTGTTATGATTCATATGGTGTTTTTTATTTTTTTGTTTTTGATGTGACTAACACCTTCCCTTTAGATCTTCTGGGGTTATTTAGAAATTTATTTGTAGTTATAGACAAAAAACAAAAGCGAAAGTGCTTTTACCTTTTAGAAAAGACAACAAAATTTTATTTTTTTTAAGAGAAGTATTTCATAATTCGTTTTGCATACAAATAATAATACAAAATTTCTTTCTATTTATTATTGTTTTTGTGTCTGCATAAATAATAAATATATTCAGCATTAAAAACTGGGTTTTTAATTTATGTTTTTATTATTTTTTATTTTTTATGTACAATTTTGGCACCTTGACTATGTTGTATGTTTTTCTTTTCTTTCATTTCATTTCTCTTTTCTTTATTTATTTTGACATGTTACGTGCTGAGTTGCTAATAATTAAACTATTAGCAAAAAAAGAAAAGAAACAAGACAAACATTGAAGAGAGCAGAGAACAAAGGGGAGAGTTCAAAAGAAAACAGAAAATCCATTTAAAGAAGTAAATAATTATCGGTTATAGAATCATGTTAATTGATGGTTTTTTATTTAATTATGTCTTTTAAGAAGAATTACACCATTTGCTTTTGAAAATGAGAAAATTACCGGTTGTGTAAAAAGAAATTAATTACTAACAAAATTTGGCCAAATTGTTTTTGAAATTACAATGCATGAAGATCGATACTAGGGTATCCATTGGAATAATGATCGTTCGAATAATAGAACAATTTCTTGACCATTTGCGAATAATGAATAATTCCAATAATTTTATATGTACATACGACTTAAAAATTCGAAATGTTTTGCTTTTTATGGATTTCGAGTCAAAAGAACTGATCATTTTTTAAGGCCAAGAACGAATCAAAAAAATTCCGGATACTCTGTTATAAATTGAAGCGTATCCCAGAGAGAGCGTTCTTCATCGATCAAAACAAATAGTAGTCGTATGGGGCATCGTCTGGACGATAAGGCGGATGAGACGAAACTTCCCAAACACTTCATTATAAATAGTTTTTAACAGGTATTGCAACATGTGGCCGATCGTTGTCATTATGGAAAATTACTGTCTCATGTCTAGCCGCATATTCTGTGCGTTTTTCGCCCTCAGAATTTGTCAACTTTTTTTCCAGAAAAAGTTGCTCAGAATCTGTAATATTTTCTGTAAAAAAGTTGCTCATAATCTGTCAACTTTTCTGTAGAAAAAGTTGATCAGAATCTGTCAAGTTTTCTATAGAAGAAGTTGCTCAGAATATGTCAACTTTTCTCTAGAAAAAATTGCCCAGAATCTGTAATATTTTCTCTAGAACAAGTTGCCCAGAATCCGTCAAATTTTCTTTAGAAAAAGTTGCTCAGAATCTGATAACTTTTCTCTAGAGAAAGCTGCTCAGAATTTGTCAACTTTTCTCTAGAGAAAGCTGCTCAGAATTTGTCAACTTTTCTCTAGAGAAAGTTGCTCAGAATCTATCAACTTTTCTCCAGATAAAGTTGCTCAGAATCTGTCAACTTTTCTTTAGAAAATGTTGCTCAGAATATGTAAACTTTTCTCTAAAAAAAAAAAAATATGTCATCTTTTCTCTTGAAAAAGTTGCTCAGAATCTGTCAAATTTTTCTCTAGAGAAAGTTGCTTAAAATCTGAGAACTTTTCTCTAGAGAAAGTTGCTCAGAATTGGTCAACTTTTCTCTAGATAAAGTTGCTCAGAATCTGTCAACTTTTCTCTAGAAAAAGTTGATTACAATCTGACAACTTTTATCTAGAAAAAGTTGGTCAAAATCTGTCATATTTTCTGCAGAAAAAGTAGCTCAGAATCTGACAACTTTTCTCTAGAAAATGTTGCTCAAAATCTAACAACTTTGCTCTAGAAAATGTTGCTCAGAATCTGTCAACTTTTCTCTAGAAAATTTTGCTCAGAATCTGTCAACTTTTCTCTATTGGCTTTACATACAATCTCTTACGCTTCGGGTTATTGTAATGAATCCATTTTTCATCACATCTTTTATAGCGTTCAAACATCATTTCGGACATTTAAATTCGTCTTGCAAGGTCTATCGGTTTCAATTCTTATGGTAGCTTGAGTAGATCCCAATGATTTTGCAAGCTCTTGTTGAGTTTAACAACATTCTTCATGGAGTAATGCCTCTAGTTCAAACTTCTTTGGCTGGCCTGGGGGATATTTGGCTTCCGATACAAAGGCCAATCGATACGATTCTTTTTTTAATATTTTAAATGCTGAACTAATGCCCAAACATGACACAATTTCACCAGAATTCACTTCTCTTAAGTAACCCATATGGTCCACAATTGTTTTATTTTGGAAAAATTAAACTACATCCAGGAACCTCACGATTTTAGAAACGTTTTTAAAAACACCAAAGGCGAATGTTCTCTACATTTCTTTGGATCAATCACGAACGATCCTGTTTTGAGCGATTTTCGAATTATGCTCGAATATTCATATATTCATCCAGATTCTGAGTTCAACTAATGCTCAAACCTACGTCGATTTCACCATAAGTCCCATGACGATCTTCTATTAAAAGTTTCCGCACAGAGTTTAGTTAAACCTTGCGAGATGTCAAACTTTGTTCTTGATGTATCATTAAAAAAAATATGTAGATCGAATATGTTCACGATTTAAACAGATTTTTGGTCTGAGGTCTGAAGCTCTGTAGAAAATACAGATAGTTTCATTGAAAACTAAGGTTTTGGATCAATTGAAACCACGGAAGTTAAATATTTTAATGGAAATTTTATTACAGTTCTCAAGTGAAGTACATTTTTATAAGTCTAATTTATAAGTCTAATTGATAGTGTTTTCCATCACATGTTTAGAACAAGTTGTCCGTCTTCATTTAAAGTCCTCTATATCTTGAGAAACACATTTGTAGCCTTCATTTTTATTTCCACTGGCCTGAGTCCCGACATTTTGCAAGATTTTCCTGTCTTGGTACAATATCTCACATACAAGACCTCTTACAATAGTGACAAGACGCAAACTAATTCCAAAAGTTGCTGAAAACATTGTGTTGACTTAATTGGAAACATTCCTTAATATAAATGTGTGTATTTATCGGATTCAGAGACCCCAAATCCACATAAAGAAGTCACTAAGTGATTTGTTAAGAGTTTGAGAAGTCATCTAGTTTTGTTTTGGATCAATACAGGCTTCTTTTTTCAAACTCCTATTAGAACAAATTCAAACTCCTATTAGAATTATATTTCACCACACCCAAAAATGACAACAAACCTTCGCTAATTTGAACAGTTTTAGCTTTTATTTCTATAGATTTATAAAAATATATATAAATTAGCTTAGTAATAAATTCAATTTCCTGCATTTACAATGTATACACAAGTAAATCTTATCCACCACTTAGACACCAGTCGAGGACGGCAATTATATTTTACATTCCACTTGCAATTCAAAGTCAGGGTCATACAAAATACATATTATATTTTTATTGTAGTCAATAAAATATAAAAATTAAACAAAAATGTTCAAAAATTAAACAAAAATACTCATATATATTTTAGTAAGCGAAGAAATTTGCAAAAATATTTATGAAAACATAGAGAAATCTGCCAAAAAATTGTTTTCAAAAATAATTTACAAAAATAAACAAACTGAAACGAAAATAGAAGAAAATACTAAGTATAAACTATTTTTGATTTGTTTATACATCATGACTCCCCCACATGAAATTGATTTTAGATTTAGCAGCAAAGTAAGGAAAATTATGAAATTTTTTGTATAAAATGCATATTTTTTGAAAAAAAAACAGGTAAAATCGAATTTGAACTTGATTTATTTTCAAGGAGTAGTGCATAGAAATTAAATTTTATTTGTTTGTTTTTTTGTTGTTCTTGTATATTTTTGATTAATGGATTTTTGAAAGCCATTTATTTATTATGCCTTGTTAGTAATGGTTTTCTTCTTTTCCTTCTTTTTTTCTCTCTCTTCTCTCACTAATGACGTATGAATCTGCATAAGTTGAAATGCTACAACTGCATACAACTGCGTACACTGAGGACTGCGACTGAGGAGTAGAAAAATAAACAACAGTGTGACCTAATTTCAAGTAAAAACTACTTTTTTATGTAGTTCTGCCCCAACATTTCATACGTAAATTTATCATTTGAATATCATCGTCACTCTGTGAGCAAGTGAGTGAGTAGTGTTGTTTGGTGTAGTGTTATAACTTACCAGCAGTTCTGGGTGACTATTCCGAACTAGTGACTTTGCCTATCATTTAGGGTGACGAATAGTTACATAAACAGCTACATGGAATCTACATAGATAACAAATAGACTGTCTACTAGCTAGTCCGAAATAGTCAACTCATTGGATTCACATACCGGTTACCTTACTAGTTACCTAACTGGTTACTTGATTAGCTACATGACTAGTTACTTTAAATTGCATGACAGCTAATTACCTCAAATAATCAATTAAAAAGACATCTTCTAGACCGATTGCTTATTAACAAACCGACTACTCACCTATAGATTATTTCTGGTGGGTAAAATAGCTACTTTCTACACTCTAGATTACTTAGAGACACTAAAGAGACAATTGACTTCATGATAGAATACCTGGGATATAAGGATACTTAAGCAAATATAAGTTGTATGGAAATTATATCAACACATTTTATATAAGGAGTGAGATCGAAAAATTCTTAACATACATATATGTTTATAAAAAAGAAACCACTAAACTTACAGCTTTAATTTTTTTTTATTTGATTGAAATTATTATTACAATTTACAAAAAAAATTATTTTTATAGTTTTAATCACTAGTGATGAAATTTTGAACCTTTTTCGGAAACCCTTCCATTAACGTTTTTATAGTGCTTTCTGTCACTTTGCTCGAACATGTAGTCCATCTCCGTTTAAAATCTACCACACTTTTGGACACCTTTTTTGTACTCTTCAATTCTCTTTTAACAAGAGCCCAATATCTCTCCACTGGCCTTAGCTCCGGGCAGTTTGGAGGATTTGCCTCTCTTGGTACAAATACCACATTATTGTTCTTGTACCACTCAAGGGCTTGTTTGCCATAGTGACAGGATGCCAAGTCAGGCCAAAAATAAGTGGACACATTATGAAGTCTTATGAATGGAAGCAGCCTTTTTTGTAAACATTCCTTGATGTAAATTTCGGTATTTATAGAGCCCGTTGTAACAAATGAGTGGCTTCTTTTGCCGCAACTGCATATTGCTTGCCATACCAAGAACTTTCTGGGAAATTTTGTCTGCTTTTGGGTCCTAAACTTTTCTTCAACATTCCCTCGAGCATCAGCAACATAAAATTTTTG
This sequence comes from Calliphora vicina, assembly GCF_958450345.1. Taxonomy (NCBI): domain Eukaryota; kingdom Metazoa; phylum Arthropoda; class Insecta; order Diptera; family Calliphoridae; genus Calliphora; species Calliphora vicina. The sequence continues at coordinate 16,739,630 of NC_088781.1, read as the reverse complement.
ACCTGGAAGTTGCGAAAAATCTGCCAGAACATACGTTTCGTCATCCATTATGCAGCAAGAATATTTTTTTATAAAACTTGACTTCAATTTCCGTGCTCTGTTTTTGGCCTCTAAATTTTTAGTAGCGTTCCTGTCAGGAACTTTTTGAGCCTTGTATGTTTTTAAACCTGCATTAGCTTTAACTTTTCGTACCAAATAGTCCGAGCACTGAGCTAACCGGGCTGCTTTCCTACCGTATGTGTTGGGAGCTCTTTTGAAAATGCGTTCTATTTTTTTGGCTTTAGAAACATCATGTGGACCATTCCTTCTACCTGAACCAGGTTTTCTATCAACTGACAAGTTCTCCCGGTACTGTTTAATAACATTGGAAACAGTTTGACGGCAGACCTTTGTATGCTTGGCCAACTTTTTGTAAGACCAAGTTGGGTTTTGTTGAAAATATTTAATAATTTCAGTACGCACTTTTTTCTGGTCACTCATTTTAATCAGATTAACAAAAAAATTAATATAATTGACATTACACATAATAACTGACATGTTTTTCAAAGGTAACTTGATCAAAAAAAAATTCAAATAATACTTGGGTTAAAAAATGTAATGAAAAACGTGTGTTAAGAATTTTTCGATCTCACTCCTTAAAACCAGTTGCACTCGTATCACTCACAAAAAAGTGCAGTACAAAATAAACATTTAAAGTGACTACACTCTAGATTACTTAGAGACACTTAAGAGACAATTGATTTCACGCTGGATTGCATGTGATGTATAAAGTAACCAATTGACTTCTCTCTGAACTACAAAGAGCGCAAAGATGACAAATTACCCAAAATACATAAATTGGAGTCAGTCAACCAAATTAAGACATACATTGACTGCCTGTAAAACTGCTGGGTTAGAGAACTGTAAACTACATATTGTAATGCAGAGAGTAGTAGTGTGTAAAGTGCATGTTTTGGTGTATATTTTTTATTTTAGTTTTTATTCTATATTATATACGTTAAGTTGTTGGTAGTATTTGCTGAGCTTTCCAAAAACAAAACAAAAATACATCTTCTCTTGTTGGGTTTTTACACATCATGAAAATCGTTGGATTATTTTTTATATCGAACGCGTTTCTACATACATTTTGGTGCCAAATGCATTTGCAAAATACGTACGTATTATCATCAACACGTTTTTTTTTAAGTACATTTACACACTCGCTTACTTACTAACATCCATCCATATTTCTGATGTCTCAACAAATGAAACAAGAAAAAAAAAAAGAAAAACAACACATGACACCATTCATGAAACTATTACTAATAAAATATCAAAAACAACAACAGCAGCAGCAGCAATAAAAATCGTAAACAAGTGAATGGAATAAGTACAAACATAGTTGTATCATTTCCCACTTCATTCTAAATGCATCACTAACCTAAAAGTTTGTCAATGTTGCGTTTTTATGGAAGGAGAAATGAAGAGATTTCATTAGAAATCATTTTCATAACGACATCCGGCAAATGATCATCCTTCAGGTTCTTCAGAGAGATCAACAAATTAACTTTCAATTTGGAGTGGTAAAGCTCCTACAGGCTATCTCAAACAGGTGAAAATTAGGAATTGAATTTATACGTCTGGCTGATAAGAGCCTATCACTGAATATAAAGGTTCCTTTAAAAAGAAGCATTCCGAAGCAAATGTTCAAGCTTATAGTCGGAAATAGCAACAAAAAAACAATTTATAGGGAATGGTACAGCCACCCCTATAAAGCGGTGGTTAATTATGTAAACATTCATCTAAATCGAGTAAATTTCGGAGCACAAATATCAAATCTATTATTTATTCTTCAGGGCTCACTGCCTTCATCTAACCATGTTCAAACATCAGTCAAGGTATATATTTTTATCATAGAGAAGTTCAAGCCGAATTTCTATTGAAATTATGAGTCGATGTTAGCAAATTTAAGAGCTTGAATTTAATTGATTAATCATCTTCTTAAACAATTTATTGGCAAGCTTCACACATGTGCTTCAAGAAACTATATTTCATCAACAAAATTGGGAGACATTGATCCCAGATAGAGAATACTAGTCAAATGGAATCCATAAGCAGATACCCGTAGGAATTCATTGTTACTCGAACAGCTCTAAATTAAGAGATAAAACGGCACTGGGGATCTACATAGAGAACCAAGAGACCGAGTTTTTATTCCGCCTTCCGGACCACATATGCAAATTAAGGACGATTGATGCGAAAATATTTACCGATATCCGGATGTCAATCAAGGAGATCACTAACGATAAGTTTAAATCGAGAAAAACTTTAAAGTGTTAAAAGGTAATAATCGACTACTCAGCTAGTGAATAATCTGGATGCCGGGCCACTCTGGGATAGTGAGCATTGAACGTGCTAACGACCTCACCATTATAGGAAGGGAACTAGATGCGTCAAACTTGGACAATACGAAACCGTTCGAGGCAACAAGAACGGATTTGAAAAAATTAAGAGAAGCTCATGTGACTCTCTTGTCTAACGAAACTGTGGACACGACCACAAGAATCCATAGGGGAAACCCGAACGAGGATAAAATAAGTAACAAATGAGTACCTTCTAATATCGGAGTATTAGGAAGGTACTCATTTATTACGGGACACTCTGGAACAAGAGCCCAGCATTATCAAATGGGCTGTCCCGCCTTTGCCGAAATTAGATGATCATCGTACGAGAACTGATACCGAACATATCCTTCCTCAACGACGTTGAGTGGAGTAACCTAAGAAACTTTGTTGAAGAAACCGAGTTTCCAAACATTGAACGATGATAGTACATCCATGGTATGGCAGTAAATAACAGGATTGGGTGCATGTCTTATGATTTGAGACAGCGATACTGTATCCTCCTATCAACCTAACCTCCTTTAAATTTTGATATCGTTCAAGTAGGCCATCGCTATTGACCAGCATTATTAAAAACTATCAAGTCCCGGGCAATAAGTTCTCGCACTCTTATCAGTTATTATCTTTGAGATCTTCCAGAAGCCATATATGTTTCTTCAAATTATTCATGGTGAATGTGTTCCATCGTTTTCAACGTGCGAGAGATGGTTTGTGCGATTCAGCAGTGGTGATTTTGACACGGAAGTCATAAATCGCCCAGGCCAGCCAAAAAAGTTTGAAGACCAAGAATTGGAGGCATTACTTAATGGAGATTGTTGTCAAATTCAACAAGAGCTTGCAAAATTATTGGGAGCTACTTAAGCAGCAATTTCAAAACGTTTGCAAGCAGCAGGATTCATTCAAAAGCTGGGAAATTGGGTACCATACGAATTGAAGTCGAGAGACCTTGAAAAACGATTTTTCATGTCCGAATGCTTGATGGAATCATTTCTTGCGATGGATCCATTACGATAACCGGATCCAAAGATATCTTATAAGGAGTGAGATCGAAAAATTCTTAACACACGTTTTTCATTACATTTTTTAACCCAAGTATTATTTGAATTTTTTTTTGATCAAGTTACCTTTGAAAAACATGTCAGTTATTATGTGTAATGTCAATTATATTAATTTTTTTGTTAATCTGATTAAAATGAGTGACCAGAAAAAAGTGCGTACTGAAATTATTAAATATTTTCAACAAAACCCAACTTGGTCTTACAAAAAGTTGGCCAAGCATACAAAGGTCTGCCGTCAAACTGTTTCCAATGTTATTAAACAGTACCGGGAGAACTTGTCAGTTGATAGAAAACCTGGTTCAGGTAGAAGGAATGGTCCACATGATGTTTCTAAAGCCAAAAAAATAGAACGCATTTTCAAAAGAGCTCCCAACACATCCGGTAGGAAAGCAGCCCGGTTAGCTCAGTGCTCGGACTATTTGGTACGAAAAGTTAAAGCTAATGCAGGTTTAAAAACATACAAGGCTCAAAAAGTTCCTGACAGGAACGCTACTAAAAATTTAGAGGCCAAAAACAGAGCACGGAAATTGAAGTCAAGTTTTATAAAAAAATATTCTTGCTGCATAATGGATGACGAAACGTATGTTCTGGCAGATTTTTCGCAACTTCCAGGTCAAAAATTTTATGTTGCTGATGCTCGAGGGAATGTTGAAGAAAAGTTTAGGACCCAAAAGCAGACAAAATTTCCCAGAAAGTTCTTGGTATGGCAAGCAATATGCAGTTGCGGCAAAAGAAGCCACTCATTTGTTACAACGGGCTCTATAAATACCGAAATTTACATCAAGGAATGTTTACAAAAAAGGCTGCTTCCATTCATAAGACTTCATAATGTGTCCACTTATTTTTGGCCTGACTTGGCATCCTGTCACTATGGCAAACAAGCCCTTGAGTGGTACAAGAACAATAATGTGGTATTTGTACCAAGAGAGGCAAATCCTCCAAACTGCCCGGAGCTAAGGCCAGTGGAGAGATATTGGGCTCTTGTTAAAAGAGAATTGAAGAGTACAAAAAAGGTGTCCAAAAGTGTGGTAGATTTTAAACGGAGATGGACTACATGTTCGAGCAAAGTGACAGAAAGCACTATAAAAACGTTAATGGAAGGGTTTCCGAAAAAGGTTCAAAATTTCATCACTAGTGATTAAAACTATAAAAATAATTTTTTTTGTAAATTGAAATAATAATTTCAATCAAATAAAAAAAAAATTAAAGCTGTAAGTTTAGTGGTTTCTTTTTTATAAACATATATGTATGTTAAGAATTTTTCGATCTCACTCCTTATTAAGCCCGGCCAACCATCCGAATCGACACCAAAGCCAAATATCCATGGCAATAAGTTCTCGCACTCTTATCGGTTATTATCTTTGAGATCTTCCAGAAGCCATGTAGCATTCTTCAAATTATTCACCTTTGACTTTTGGTCAATTTTGCCTGCCACTACCGATCGTCAAAAAGAGACATTCACCAAAGGTTAATGTGTTCCATTGGTTTCAACGTGAGACAGATGGTTTGTGAGATTCAGAAGTGGTGATTTTGATACGGAATACAAAGATCACCCAGGCCAGCCAAAAATGTTTGAAGACCAAGAATTGGAGGCATTACTCTATGAAGATACAACAGCTTGCAAAAAACATTGCGAGCTACTCGAGCAGCAATTTCAAAACGATTGCGAGCAGCAGGATTCATCCAAAAGCAGCGAAATTGGGTACCATACGAATTGAAGACGAGAGACCTTGAACAACGATTTTCCATATCCGAAATGATGCTTGAAGAAATCATTACTTGCGTTGAACAATTACGATAGCCCGAAGCGTAAGATATATATTGTGAAGCACGGCCAACCAGACGAATCGACACCAAAGCCAAATATCCATGGCGCTAAGGTAATTATCTGTATTTAGTGGGAGCAAAAGCTGCTGAAATCTAACCAGACCATCACAGAGAACCTTTACCGAACTCAACTGATTCGTTTGAAGAGAGCATTGGCGGAAAAATGGCCACAATATTCGGCTAGACATGAAACCGTAATATTCCTTCATGAAAACATATGTTGCAATACCTGTTAAAAAGTATGTAGAATGAAGTGATTGGGTAGTTTTGCCTCACCCACATCATAGATCAAATCGTGCCCTGTCCGACTACTATTTGTTTCGATCGATGCAGAACACTCTCTCCTGGATACGCTTTACTTTGGAACTGATTATCCGATATTGGCTTGATTCGTTGTTTGCCTCAAAAGGTAAGCAGTTATTTTGCCTCAGAATTCATATGTTGCCAGAAAGATGGGAAAAGGTCATAGCTAACAAAGGCCAAACTTTGAATAAATGTTTCAAAATAAAAGCTAAATATTTTAAAAATACCGCATTTGTAAGCATTTTAGCAAGTGTTCAGTCGAAGTCTAGTAGTGGGGGTATTTAAAAGTCTACCATAACTTATGAAAGAAATAATATCTTATTTCTTTTACTGCTTTTACCCAACTTGCACCTGATTGACAACACTTTTATTATCACTTTAGTTAAGTGCGTCGTAAATGTGTGTTTGTTTTCTTTTTTATAGTTCAACTTTACTATTCTCCAACTGTGCTGAACAACTGGATGTGTCTGTCTTTCTGTGCGATGCGATTCGAGTTCGAGAAATTCTAGCTCTTTCTCTGCATCTTTTTCAAATTGGTGTGTGTACAATAAAAACAAAAACTGGTCATATCAAAAATTCACACGGTTTTTGTTTATATTTCTCATTTACTATTTAACACAAAAAACAAAGAAGAACTTTTCTGTGCCATAATGTTTTTACACTTTTTATTACGTTTATTTTTATTTCAGCAGCATGCATGGTATTGCAGATTTTTAAGAAACTTATTTATTTATTTTTTTCCCCATCTCAAAGTTGTTTAATCACGTTTATAAAGTTTTACACTTTTTATCATACAATTTTCAGTTGGCTACATTACACTAACATAATAAATTGCATATACGAGAATAAATTGTATCAAATTACGGATTATATTTTTTATTTTTGGGTTGCTGAAATTGAAGTTTACATTTTATTTACTCGTTGCATTAGGGGATAATAAATAATTGAATGTGATGATTTTTTTATGGGATTTTTTGGTAAATTTGCAAAATTAGGGTAATGGTACGTATGGTGAAGATTACGTGGTAATTTTATTATATTCAAAATATTTGAGTGTGGTGAGGGTAGGAATGTTAAAATTTGTATATGGAGTACTATTAAAGTTTTTGATATACAAAAACTTTGATGGGGAGTGTGAAAATGAGAAACATTGTCGCGTTCGCTATAACCTTCATCAGCATTCTTTATGAACTTAGGTCTCTTTATAAAGAGACCTCTCTTATTCTGAACTTTATGACAATCATAAAATTATTACAAAATTGAACATTTCAAACCATTTTCTTGTAGTAATTCTTTTTTGTATATAGTTCTAAATACAGGTTTAAACCAAAAATATTAATATCAACTGAATCTTAATCATTCAGTTGCCCACACATTCGATTGTCATAATAAATCAGTATTTTTTCTTAATTATTACACAATTTAGCTTGTAGGTAACAACAATTTCAAGCAATCCACTTTGATATTCTTCATACTCGGGTATTAATTGCAATTTAAAAAGATTTAATTTTACAGTGTTCTACAAATAATAAAACAAAACGAAAAAAAATACTGCTAAATGTCATGATGTTTAACCACAAAAACGCAATAAAAGACCTTTTCAATTTCAATGTTTGAAAGTCAAAACTCAATATGACTCATATTTGAATATAGAAAAATAAATTTATACAAACGTACAAGTATTAAAAGACTGAAAACAGAATAATATATAAAAAAAGCTCAAAACTAGTAATAATAAAATTTTATATTAAAAAAACCTCGAGTTATGACAACAAACAACTTAGACATTTATTATTAATTTTTTTTTCTGTATATTTTTGTATGTCTTTAGCTTGATTATAAAGTGAAATGTGTGTATTCACAAGTACAAAAGAGCTCAGTAATGGAAAGAGAAAAAAATCATAGAATTTAAATGAAGAAAATTGTAATGCAACTAATAATATAATACCAGCACAACACCACCAAATAGTACCACCAAACAGAAGAAAAATATATATATAAAATAAACTTAAAATATAAAGGATCTTTAAAGTTACAAATAATTTAATAAAAGCTAAGAGAATTGAAAAAGGAATAAAGGAAAGGGACAATAAGATTTGTTTTAGAAGTTACCTGGTAATGAGTGGTTGTTACCCTGACTATAACCCATTACATTTAATTAATTAGTAATTGGTAATTAGTGTTCGTTACTCTTAGCATTACTCTTGTCATTTCCAAATACATATATTTATCAGACGGATCCAAACAGGTCAATAGTGAAACTAGAACGGTTACTCTATGGGTCGATTCTCGCAAAACTATGTAGAACAAGTGAACTATATTCGGCTGTGCCGAATCTTATGTAACCTTCACCAAATTAGACTCTAAAATAAAATATTTTTAGGTAAAGAAAATTACAAAAAAAAAAATTTATTAGCGATAAAAAAAATTAATTTTCTACAAAAAAAAAATTATTTTTTATTTATTAGAGAACAAATTTTATAACAAACAATTTTTTTGATAAAAAAAAAAATTCGGGGTAAAAATATTTTTCCCGATTTTGATCCAGTAGGTCCGACTTACTTAATTACGCCATTATATACGCCATTGCAAAGGCCTTTGAAATTTCTATTATTGGATATCCATCTTGTCTATAATAATGACTTAGTAATCCAGATATAGATAAAAAATCTGAGGTTGTCCTGGTTTTTTTCCTTAAATTTCAGCCATTCGTAAGCCGATCGTCTCGATTTTAAATAGCAACCGAGCCCTATATATTGATGTATGAATCATGTATGTATGTTATTTGGGGTTGATTTCGACAGCCAGGCGGACAGACGGAGATGGCCATATCGACTCCGCTATCCTATATCAAATAGGTATGTAAGAGAAATGACCGTATCCTGAATTGAGTAGAAGTTTGTACGCCTCTGGGAAGCCATATATGGGCTCAGATAGAAAAAGCGATTTGTAACATTGTCAACTGCCAACTGGCTCAGATATTACACGATATCTCGTAGAGATTCGTATATATACTGACAGCAAAGCTGCAATCAAATAGTCCAGGAATGACGGGCACCTTTAAATGAAATGGCGAGACATTCAATAGTTGTACTCACTTGGGTACATGGACAGGGATAATGAAGGCAATTGTATTAATAACTTGGCGAGGAAAGGAGCCTCGATATAGACTTCCTATGCTGCACTCTGCTGTCGTCATGTAAACAACGGAACTTGTCCAAACTAGGTGTAACTGACCACCAGTGCGATTACGAGGTTGATCTGTAACAACGAATACGACTCAGCAATATGGTGGCGCTGATCACAGGGCATTTCATTTTCGATATCGATGCTGCATTTTCTGTATAAGTTGTCAAAATGAGGCGGAGGAGGAAGAGACCATCATGCACTTCTTCTGTAACTGCCCGGCACTGTGTGATTTGAGGGAAAGATCATTTACCAGCCTCACCGAGTTATCTGGGAAGGAATTAAGTGGTATAGATGCCTTTATTGGGAAAAGCAGATGGTTGGTTAGGCCGGCCATGTAAATGGCACCTCATAGTGGTCACGTATCTGTCGCTGATGGTCTGCGCTCTCTGAACTTCTTCTCTACTCCAACTCCTCTAATTTCTATCTAAAACTTCTGTTAACAACCCTACTCTTACTAGACTTACCAATCAACTTATCGCCTTCCCTCTTCTCTTTCTTCTCTTCTCTATTTTCTTTACCTTCCTCAGGTAACACAAAGGTAACAATTAATGGATCCAGGTGAGCTGCACTTAGGACGACAGGCTGCTACCTGTGGACCTAACCTAATCTAAATTGTCAATTGGAAATCACAGTAGTTATAGATGGACATAGTGTTCTTAGATATCTACTGGTGGTATCTATCCAATATGTATCTATGTCTAAAACCCCGAAGCATGTTCTTTGGGTTTCAAATGGATATTCGCTTGGGACAATATTAAACGATATTTCTAATGGAAATTTACATAATCTTCATTTGAACTAGAGAGTGTTTAAAGAGCAGTTAAGGGGTTCAAAAATGATGTTGAGTAACCAAGCTTCGCTAGGCCTTGTCAGAGTACGAAATAAGGTAGGGAGTCGTGAACTGTGTTATATCTCCGAACGATCTGAGACAGAATAAACAATAGAATTTCGATAATGAACCGATAAGGCATAAACGCCTCAGCTCATACTTTGTGTTTGCCTTTCCTTGAGGTCATGTAGAAGGAGGTTTCTTGAGGGTTCATTGTTAACTTAAGAGGCTATTTAATCTAATCTATCTCGGCAGTGGCCCTTATATGGTAACTATGGTCAAAATTTGTACTATTTGTGAAAATTTATTTTAACTAGAAACTTCTCAAGTTAAAGTTTTATTCAGGAAGAATAGAGAATTTGAGGACCGATTCCAATCAATATCAAAAGGCTTTGTGTACTTGGTCAAAAAATTAATTTAATCCAAAATTTAATTAAGTTTTCTCTACATTGATTAGAAAAATGTCAGACTGACAGATGCAGCACAAACAAAAATTTCGTATCCTGAAGCCAAAACGAATTATTTCCTTTAAAGCCCTATTTTTCCAACCATTTTTTCCTATGTATGACAAAAATTCTTTCAATTCCTACTAACTATTTATTTTTTTAAACCCAGGAATTTATTCGCACTGGCTTGAAATTTTTGCAAAAAAAAAAGAAATATAAATACGAAACCAAAACTTCATTGACTGGCTAAATGGCTGGCTGGTAGGTTGTTGGATTGATTGTGCAGGCTGTCTGACTGGCATGACTATAAAAGTCATGACTTTGTTCACCAAGAATAATAATAACTGAGGCAAAGTACCAACAAACAAAAAAAAAAACACAACATTCTTGCAACACAACACTAAAACCAAAATATTCATACAACCCAGCCAACCAAACAAGCAAGCAGGCAGCCATGTAGTCAACCAACCTACTAAGAAACCAACAAGGCATCTACACAGTTTAGCCCCATCCAGAGACAGACAAATGGCAAGAAATTCAAAACCTTTGGCAAGAAAATATCAGCAACAACAACTACAACAATTGCGAATGTTTGTGCGATTACTGAGACCTGAGCCTGAGTAATACAACATAGTGTTTTTTGGTCGTGTTGGTATGTATTACAAAAGCCTTCATCTCCACTCGTCTTGTGTATTATATCAGTTGTGTTGTGTTGTGGTTGATGGTGACTCATTCACTGAAAGGGATTCACTTCATCACAACTCTCGCACTACTACGATTGCACAAATAACAACAAACAAATCGTGTTAAAATGAAGTAAGAGATCTAAAACCTTACACCGACCGACCGAACGAACGAACAACTCAAACGACCTGAAGAGGATGAAAACAAAAACATTAGCAAAAAAAAAACTGATTCCAAGCAAATACCAAAAATGGCATCAGTACAGCTCAAATAAAAAAACCTGTTTTAAGATCGATCACTTTTAAAATTGCACATTTAATTCATCAGTTTAGATTTACCAGACTTGCAGGTTTATATTTCTGGGGTAAAAAGTTCTTATTAAGTTTGCACAGAGACAGCTGGTTGGCTGGAGCAATTAATTTTTAATCGTCTAAACCGAATCTATTAACGAAGTAGGGTCCGCGACATTTTGAATTTCCCGGCTCTTAACTGAAAGGGCAAGACTGCTCTTTCAAAATTTTAACAAGCTGCCATTTAGTTTGTGTTTGATAGCCATTGATAGCAGACTACCTCGTGACTTGAGGAGAAATTAGAAACAAGTGAATTTCGTCTGCTCATTAAACCATCACTCAAATAAAGGCAAAGCTTAATAAATACTATGGGTACTCTGGTAAGAAAGTGATTTATTGAATTCTCAAAGAGGACGTACATGCACGGTAGATGCCGAACGTTCTGGACGCCCAGTTTAGGTCCCTATACCCGAAACAATTGAAAAAAATCATGATATGGTGTTGGCTGATCGCAGATTTAAAGTGCGAGAGATTGTGGAAGCCATAGGCATCTCACGTGGCTCAATGGTATCAATTTTGAATGATAAGTTGGGTATGAGAAAGCTTTGACTTTAACGATGAAATCATCTCACAAAAACACCTATTTTGAAGACCTCGACAAATATTACTTTTTGAAAGGGGTAAACAAATTGGAGAAACGTTGGACAAAGTATATAGAGCTCAAATGGAGCTCCTGCATTTCATTTAAAAAAGCGCAGACTTTTGGATAATATCTGATTTGGATAATTTTATATTACTAAATAGAAAATATCAGTGGTAAATATGACCTTTCTAGAGTCTAGCATTTTAATGTTATTGGGAACAAAATATATATAGTGGTAAGTCCGAACAAAGTATGATTCAAAACTTTTTACCGGTTCATCATATTTTGTCAATTTTTGGACACATATGTTTGGACACAATTTAATTTAAGGGTATTATTTCTGTTTATTTGAGGACGGCGAAAAACAAACTCTGGCAATATTTACACTAGAATTTAACTGCCGTACTGTTTTTGTTTTTATATTTGTAGACATTTACTCGTCTACTACTACAGATTTGTTGGCAATAAAATTTGATATGTTTTCGCTTAGATTGTTTTTCTAGTTTTTTTACCGAAGTGGATTTTTTATATTTTTTTGATGACGAAATAGAGCATTAAGAAAACAAGAATCATTTTATATTCAAGTGCTACGAGTGGCAACAAAAACAACAGCAATTGAATGCAATTTCCCAGATTCTAATGCAATTATTTCTTATGGGAAATTTCATAGATAATTGTGATTACAACTAAAAGAAAAATATCTTCGAAGGAAGGATCAGGACTCCGATTTTAAGGCAAATGCACGATTGTAATCATCTACCTAAAATCAATTTTAAAGGAATACTTTTCCGAATCAAAGGATTTCCAAGAAAATGGTATCGTTTTATTATTTTAATATTAACAATTTCTAAATAACGTAATCTTCAATGATTATTTATTACTAAGAAGTAGTGAAATCATAATTTGTTTCTTATTGGCTACAGAAGTACTTATTCCTAACACCTATGATTTCGATTGGATAAAAGGTAGCTAAATATTTGAAATTTTTATTAAACAAAATTTAAAATTTTCGGTTTAAATATATGAGCGTAAATGTAACCCATTTTTAAAAATGTATGTCCTTAAAAATATTTTTTTCTTAAATGCGCAAAATTGCACAATTTGTGATTATAGAATATAATTCTGGAGAATAAGCAAACACTTCCACACAATGTTTACCATCGTTTATTCCAAAGATTTAACTTTCATTAGAATGTTTTAGAATTTAAATTTGTACAATTTGAAAAACATTTTTTTATGATTGATTCAACATGGTCCAACTTAGAATGAGAAATAATCAAAAAAGATTGAGTCAAAACCTCGATTTTTTCATAAAAATTTTTTCTAACAAACATTTTTATTTTATTTACCAAATTCTTTTACCAAAAAATTCTTTTCACCAACATTTTTTTTAAATATTTTATTTTTTAATTTTTTTTTAATATTTTACTTAAAATATACTTTGGTGATGGTATCAAATTTCTTATTAAAAGCTTGAAATATTTAAAGTTTGTCGTTTTACTGGCTAAATCATATTTACTTGAGTTAAAGTATGGTCGAAACACAAGTTATCCTATCATGTCGTATTGTCAAAATGTTCTAATATTTCATGATTCGGCTGCTCGGCTTAACCAACTCTTAGCCGTTCAGCGCAGGTCTCTGCTGTTTGGTTACGATAACATGATGTTAGGAAATTTTTAGCTTGAAAGGCAATAACAATATTTTAAAATCATTGTGAAATATTAGAACATTATGACAATATGACATTATAGGATACCTTGTGAATCGACCAATTATGTTACTCTGAATTGGTCGATTCACTAGTTATCCTATCATGTCGTATTGTCATAATGCTCTAATATTTCACAATTCGGCGGCTCGGCTTAACCAACTCTTAGCCGTTCAGCGCAGGTCTCTGCTGTTTGGTTACGATAACATGATGTTAGGAAATTTTTTGCTTGAAAGGCAATAACAATATTTTGAAATCATTGTGAAATATTAGAACATTATGACAATATTTGTTTAGAACTCGAACATCGAATTTTTGCAAAAAAAAATAATTGTATTGGGATCTATGTTTTCTAAGTAGCCGTTCTCTGAATTATTTTCTTCGGAATACATACATATATTAAAAAGCACAATAATTTTTCTCTTAAAATTAAATTTTTCAAAAATTCCTTCCTAACTTTCCAAAAAAAAGGCATTTATTACTTTATTATATATGTAAGTTTGTAATTCCGTTTGTAATTTCCACAATATAATTTTCATAACCTATAAAATATATACATATATTCTGGATCCGTCCGTCTGTCTATCTGTTGAAATTAGAAATAACTTACATACACGATTCATAAATCAATATCTCCGGAATTCTTCCGGCTCGGTTGCTATTTAAAATCGAGAAAATCGGTCCACAAATGGCTGAGATATAAGGAAAAACCCAGGACAACTTCGATTTTTTACCTATATCTGGATTACTAAGTCATTAATATATTAATATATGTATATATAGACAATATACTATATATAGACAATATTGATATCTAATGATAGATATTTCAAAGACCTTTGCAACGACGTATATAAGACTATAAAAAGTTGGACCTACAATGGGTCAAAATCGGAAAAAATATTTAAAAAAACAATTCGAAAATTTTTTTTTCAAAAAAATGACAAAATACAACTTTGGAAAAAAAATAAATTTTGTTTGAGTAAAAAATATTTAAAATTTTTATTTTGAATTATAATTTGGTGAAGGGTAATAAGATTCGGCACAGCCGAAAATAAAAAAAGTTTAATTTTGTTTTACATATTTTCATATAGTTTTCTCAATTAATAAATAGATTAAATATGACACTTTATAATAACTTCAATAAAAATACGAAAAAAAATTTTAACAATACATATTGATAAAAAAATTTAAAAAAAAAACAAGTTTTGAAAAAAATATTTGTTCAGAAAAAAAATAAAACTTTGGCCCAAAAAAATTCTTTGGAGCTAGGAGTGAAACTTTTGAGATAGGCATTACAGTTGTAGTGATTTAGAGACAGATGTAAGTGAGTTACATATTTTCTAATAAGATTACATAGTTAAATTTTCATTTAATTTTTCATAAAAAATTTTCTATTGTTAAAATATACATATTTTGCATCACATTAAAAATTTCAATTCGAAACAAAAAATTTTTGATTTTCAAAGAGTAATACATAATTTTTATACTTACAATACTCCTGAACAGCGAGTACATACGAACGATCCAATGGTCATGTTGACATAAGTGGGTCCTTTTTGGCCGCAATCAAAACATTGTCGATTACCACCGCCAGTCGTGATTAGCTCACGCAAGGCTTCAAGATATTTATCATCTTGTTTTTTGCGTACCATGGCCATGTTTTTCGTGTTGCTAATGTTGCTGCTGTTGCTGCTGTCGATGCTGAAGTTAAAGTTGTTTAGAGCTGATGGTGGAGCAACTGGACTAAAACGTGCTATATCCTCAACGGAGGACGAAGGCAATGGAGGTATTATTAGTGACGTCGAAGTTAACGGTGATTTTGTTGGAAACTTTGCGAACGTAGAATCTTCTTCTTTTTGATTTTTAGAAGATTTGAATTTAGTGTTGCGTTTCGTAAGGGAGCCGTTTTGCTGATGGTTATTGAAATCGTCGTCACTAGTGGAGGCGGTAGCAAAAAATTCCGTATCGGGCGGAGGAGAGGGATCTCGGTTAGTTCGATATGTATCCGTTTTGTTGAATTTCGTGTTTGTAGGATAAATAAAAACGAACTGAATTTTGCTGGTTTTTTTCTAGTTTATTTGCAATAAGATGTTACAAATACTTTCAGTCAACTTAAAGAAAACACAAAAAACACTCATAGAATTAATCCAACCAATTGAGAATTGGGTAAAACATCTATTTATTATTTATTTGGCGCCACCAAATGAACCAACTAAAAGAAAAACAATTTTGCAGCAAAGACAACAAACACAAGAAGAAAATAAGGTAAAGGCCACCACTCTTTCTTTTAGTAGGATCTATTTAATTTTTCTTGCTACTTTTTTCTCGCTAACACTGTAACAACAATTGCACACTTCACACACACAAACTTGCACACTCTTCCAATAGAAGAAGAAGTAAAATACCAAAATACAAAAAAAGAAACGAAACGAAATAATATATTTATGCAATTGCAATAGATTTTTGGCTTTTCGTCGTATAATTTGCTGGTTTTATGGATTTTCTTTTTTCTCACAATCTCACTTTGCAATATTTTTCAACAATTACAATTTTATACAATACTTTGCTGTTGTTGTTGTTAGCTTAATTGGAAAGCTTTTGTTTATAATTTATATATGTATTTTAATTGTTGCCCGTTAAAATTTTCTTTGTTTAATTGCGTTTCTTTTTATTATTATTAAATATATTTTCACTGACACACAGATTTTTCTTTCACAACAAAATTAACGCACAGCAACCTTAAAAATACGGAAAAATTAAATAAAAACCAACCGCAATGGCGAGAGAATTTTGCTCAACTGAGAAAATTAATTATTTTTGCCAGATAATAGTCCAAAGCTGCCGCATACAGTAAATCTAACGGCGTCAAATGTCAGATTATGGGAAAAGCAGTGGTGCCACTTTTTTTTCAAAAAATATAGCTTATTTAAGGAGTTTTATTTTATTATTTGTTCAAAAAATAAAACTTATTTCTAACGTTGGATAATGAACATTAATGCTAAAGTGTGAGCCAGACAAAACTTATACTTGTATTAAGTTAAAAAAAAATACCTAAATTTATTAAAATATTGTACAAATTCATTAAACATTAAAATATTGGCATATTAGTCGGTATTTATAAATGTATCCACTTTTTTCCAAAACCCTCCCATTAAATATTTTATAGTTCCTACCTTTTTATACGAGGTGGTCTACTTATGCTTAAATTCGGAAATGTCCATTTACAAGAACCCAATACCTTTCCAATAGCCAATCAGGAAACCTTACTATGTTCTTTACATCTTTTTTACAAGAACCCAATACCTTTCCAAAGGCCGAAGTTCAGGAAAGTTGGGTAGATTTGCCTCCCGTAGTACTAAATTGCCATTATTTTTTTGAATACCACTCAAGGGCCTTTTTTCTTTTAAGAAAGCTGAAATCCGTTTTTGTAGACACTCCGTAATATATATTTCTGTGTTTATAGTGCCTGATGTCACAAATGATTTGGTTCTTTTGTCACAACTGCAAATGGTTTACCATTTGAATTTCTCGTTCGCTCGTTCTTTTGCTTCTAAGTTATTTACCTCACTTCGATCTGGAACTTTCTTAACTGTAAAAGACTTCAACCCTTGTGCACAAAATAATCAGAGCATTTATCTTTACGAGCTGCTTTTCTAGAGTTTCGAAAGAGTTGTTCGACTTCTTTTGCCTTACCAATATATGTTAGACCTTTTTTTCTTCCTGATCTAGGTTTATTTTCAATGTTCAAGTCTTCCTTATACTGTTTAATCGCTATTGAGTCCTTATTGGATTTTTTTTGAAAAGTTTTAATTATTTGTTCACGTTTTTTTACGCTGTCCATTTTGACCGAAATAACAGTTGAAAATTAATGATTTAGGAAAGATAATATCTGACATATTTTTAAAAGCTAATGTGATTCGAAAAATAATAATTTGTTGGACCAAGGAAAAGTTTTGGCTGAAACAGTGTGTATGCGTTTTTTCTGACTCACTCTTTATGTCCAGACTTGAGGTTTTAAACGCATTTAGGCAAAATGTTCATTAATCAAGGCCGTTTACATCACATTAGACAGTAAAAAGAAAAAAAAATTTCGGAAATTTAAATTTCTTGGGATGATGAATACATATTGAAAGGAAATGGAAGAAGATAGGCTGATGGAAATTGTTGGAATTTATAAATAAACTGACCCACTATGATAATCAGCAGTCATAATATTTAACAAACCGCGTTTTGATAAGAATTTGTTAATTTTTCAGAAATTAAAAATTTAGATTTCTTGGTATGGTTTGGATGGTTTGATTGAAATTGCTGGAATTTATAAATAATGTGTTTTTCTATCATAATCTGTAGTCACAACCTTTAACAGTGATTCCAAAATTAACTATAATGTAACGTATTTTTTGTTATAGGAATTGATTTTAGACCATCTCTCGTTTAAACTCTACATTTAAAAAGTAACGGACAAAATTAAATAACAGCCATATATGGCAACATTAGTTAATTTGTTTAAATCTGGCATTACTTTTTATATAAGACAAGCCAACTACAGAGATGTTCTCAGTTTAAATGATTTGACACTTCTGACGCAGCAGGAAAAATATAAACAATCAAAATTTCGTAAAAAAATAATAGCAAAATGTGCATTTCTAATGAAAATAAATGTGGTTTTAGCAAACAATTTGCAACAACTATAAATGGACAACAAACGGAATTTGTATTCCAACCATTTGCCAACAAATGGTTTCTATTAATCACCCAATATGGAAAAGTGCCAAATCTATACAGTGTAAAATTTGACTTGCAGCGTAATGAAGGTATACCTGCTGCCATACAGGGCCCCGTGGAACATCCACAATTTCATATGTCGGTACCCATAACAATAACATGCAATTTTGGCGCAGACAAAGATGAAGTTCGCAGTGGCATACAGTATCTGGTTAACAAATCAAAGTTAAATAGATGTCCTAACGAGTTCGTAATTGGTTTGGGTTTAAAACAAATGGATGGCAAAAATCTTAAGGAAGTTGCTCGAGTGCTGGATGAAGTAATTGTCTAATATTTTATAAACACTGTATTTTTTTTTGTAGAAAAAATGATACTTTTTTATTGTTTTTAAAAATAAATTTGTACATTAAAACGTGTACAAAACACTTAAAACATGTCTATTCTTTCTCTGATGGAGAAATTTTAAAACATACACTTTTGTTGTTCTTGCTGTTGTGTGTTGTAAATAGCGAATAAAAAAGCAGCATTTAGTCCTGGTATTTTAGTTTGTTGATAAAATTCTGTCAATTTAGTCGAAGAGAGCGAAACCCATATCGTCATCGGATTCCTCTGGTTCTTCTTCCTTCTTCTTCTCTTCCTTCTTGGCTTCAGCGACAGGGGCGGCATCACCACCAGCAGCAGCAGCGCCAGCGGGGGCACCAGCTCCGACACCGGATCCAATGTTGGTGATCAAGTCCTTAACATTGATACCTTCCAAAGCCTTGGCGAACAAACCGGGCCAGTAAGGTTCAACCTCAACATTGGCGGCCTTCAAGATGGTGGAGATTTTTTCACCCTAAAAAACAAAATACATTAAATTAATAAATGAGATCAACTTCTTCTAACTAGAATATAAACAAAACCTTGCATTTCTTATAGAGATTCTTGGGATTTTCAAAGATTCTATTTGACAATTGCAATGTTATGTTTTGGTTCCAATACTTACAGTAACGGCGACATCATCATCAACCAAGATAAGGGAGGCGTAGACGCAAGCGAGTTCAGCTTTGGTAGACATGTTTTTTTAGATTTGTTTTATTTAATAATTGGTGCAAGTTGCCAAAAAATTAAATGTAAATTTTATTAAAAAATTTGGCCTTAGCTCGGGATTCGAGAACAAGCACACTTGACAGAGTCCTAAACCGGAAAGAAAGAAAAGAAGTAACACGAAAACCAAAGCGAAGTTGGCTGCAAAACAAAAGAAATTGTCAAAAATATCAACCCTGAATTTACTACTACTAAATGCAACAATGTACGTATGAGGAGAAAAGAAAATTGTAAATGCATAAAAATGAGGCTAATGTAGTGATTTTTTAATGAAATTATAAGTATATACAAAATTTAAATCTTGTTCTAAAATTCAATATTTTAACAATGGAAACAAATCTACATTTTTAAAATTCCGATATTACCCTTATATATTAGGAATTAATGCAACGCAATCACAACTTAAAAAACCGTTTCGAGTAAAATCATTTTAAATTAATTAATCTACTCTATACTCCGTTACAGGGCTGTATTTTAGATCAAACATCAAAAACTTTAAATTCGGTGTTGTGAGTTAAACCTTGCTGAATTTCCAATTACAATATTTATAATTTATTTTTTATTCTAATTTATTGAGCTAGAGGTCATTGTTATTTATTTTCGATATTTCTCTACACTATTCTGTAGCATCGTCAAGGAAAAATTAACAATGTAAATCCTTAAGCTCAATAAATTACAATTAAAATTTCAAAAAAATTGGAATATCTAATGCTGAAAATTAGTTATAGGGATTATAAAAAATTGAGTTTCGCAATGTCGTTTTCATCTCGGACACATGAAAAAAAACGCCTTTTTATAACTTCTTAACCAATAGAGACCAGGAAAAGCTGTTTTTACCATTAGTCTTACAATCTGAAACAATATTGGTGGTGAAAACATTTAAGAAATTTATTTTTTCAAGACGTATTCCTATTGTGAAAAAATGTGTAGAAATGTTACAAAATATTTGTGAAGACAATCATAATCCTTTGAAAGGATACTAAACTTTTTTAAATCGAATGACGCTTTCCAATGTTATTAGATCCTAAACATTGCTTATTTTTTATTAAAATGTCCAACTTTAAACGTCTATAAAATATGAACGATATAGGAAATGGGCTTGGTTTATAAGTCATATAATGCGAATTGAATATATGAATCAAATTTTAACAAAATCAAACAAGAGGAACATTTAAGATTATCCAATAGTTAACATAATTTTGATTATTTTAAAACCATTATAGGTTTTGAATAGAATACAAGCTTGTTTTGAATAGAATACAAGCTTGATTTTGAATTTATGTAATAAAAAATATTAGCATTTACAAAGATGTTTTGTTACAAATGTACTACATGAAATTTGTTTTGATTTAACATTTACTAAGAGGTATAAACAATTTCGCAAAAAGGAAAATTATTAAATCTGTCGAGAATTTTCAGATAATCTGAGTTTCTTAGGAACATTTTATTTTAAAGTGTCTATAACTTTTAAACAATAATAAGAAGAAAAATGCTTTTAATGGTTTGAAAATTGAATTTGCTTAAACTCTAACTTCTTTTTCTTTCCTGCTTAATACTCAGAAAAATTATACCATTCGGTTTAAATTTGAATTATTTTTTAAAAATCGCCAATATAAATGATTAGCACCTATAAATGCAACACTTCAAAAAAGTAAAAACCAAAAAAATACAAAAACGTTGTAAACAAAGAATACGAAAAACAGGGACGTTAATGAAGTATTGTAAACAAAACTGGCGCTATTTTTTTTTTGCAATTTCGTATTTTGCTCAGTTTGTGTGACAATATTATTCAAAATCATGCCTAAAAAAGCTGAAATTAAAAGTGAACCTTTGAATGATACCGTAGAAAGTAACAATGATGAAGAAGAAAAATATGATCCGGCTGTGGATAAAATCACATCCCTTAAGAAATTGGGACCTTTTATAGCCTCCAAAGATAATTCGCGCAATACAATTTACTTCTCAGATATACCACAAGTGTGTAAAGATGAACCATGTATGCTGGGTGTTGATGAAGCCGGACGTGGTCCTGTTTTAGGACCTATGGTATATGGCATAGCATTCTGTCCTATAGCCAGTAAACAAGTTCTAATTGATTTGGGCTGTGCTGATTCCAAACAATTGACCGAAGAGAAAAGAGACATAATTTTCGATGACATCAACGCGAAGGAGTATGCTAATAAATGTATAGGCTGGGCTGTAGAAATAATCTCACCTAATGTCATCAGCACTAGTATGTTTAGAAGATCAAAATGTTCGCTGAATGAAGTTTCCATGAATTCTGCTATTGGCCTAATACATGCTGCTGTCGATTTAGGTGTTAACATAGCCGAAGTATATGTGGATACTGTTGGACCGCCCGAAAAATATCAAGCTAAACTTCAGCTAATTTTTCCACAATTCAAAATAACTGTTGCTAAGAAAGCGGATTCTACTTATCCTATTGTATCTGCCGCTAGTATATGCGCCAAGGTTAGTCGTGATCATGCCCTGAAAGTTTGGAAATTTCCCGAAGGCATTGAAATTGAAGATAATAACTTTGGCAGTGGTTATCCCGGTGATCCAGTTACAAAACGTTTTCTTTCCGAAAATATTGACCTGGTATTTGGATTCCCACGTTTAGTGCGCTTCAGTTGGTCTACAGCTGAAAATGCTTTGGCAGATAAGGCCTACGAAATGGAATTCGATGAGCCCGATTCAGAGAAGCCTAAATATGCCGGCACTAAATTGACGAAATTTTTTAAAGGCACAACTAAAACGGGAGAGATTAAAAGGGAACCATGTCGTTTGTTTAAAGAAAGATTTCTAGATAATTGTGTAGATTTTTAAGTTAATTTTATTTAAGAATATGTAATTAGTTTGTATTGAAATTTCATTAATAAATTTATTGTCTGAATGTATAGAAAAGTGTATTTTAATAAAATATCTGGAAAAGGTGTGAACCAATAAAATTATTCATAAATTCTGCAGAGAATGATACAATATCAGTTCTTATCTAAAGAGATAAGTTATGCTCGCTCACATAATACGAGGCCAATTCAAAACATTTTACCCTTTACCAAGAGTCCTAAGTTTTTCATTTTAATCGTATTTGTTTTTTTTCTTTCTGCATAGCTAACGATTTATATAACGCCATAGAAATTCGGACATATAATAGTCAAATCAGGAATCTTTTTGAACCCGATTTTTTTTTCAGCTAAATTTTTATCATCAATTTTGTACACCAACATTTTTTTCAATCTTTTTCTTAAAGTATACTTTGCTGAAGGGTATATTAGATTCGGAAGGTTATATTAGATTCGGCACAACCATAGCTCTCTTAGAACGGTTGGTATTTTAGGTGGCGATAGATAGATGATAAAACGTATGTACCCATTTATTGTAGAAATAAATTTTGCAACTTACGCAACTATTCCATTAATTTATCAAACATACTATCGAGAATACTATTAAAAAAAAACAAAGTTTTACTTAATGAAACTTATTGCATTCCAAATTTTTATATTTTTTTTATTATTTATTTGTTACTATAAATTATTTTTTTTTTGCTTACTTCATCCGAAATTGTTTCGTTAAAAAAAGTTCACTTAAATTTTATTTGTTCTGAGGAAGTAAGGTCGAGTTACAGAATAAAGAGAGAGAGAGAGTGGGAAAGGATATATTTATATTATAGTTTAATCAACTTAACCAATCTTGTTAAACATTTAAGCTTAAACAAAGTTTTTTTAAAAAAAATAGTATGCATGTATATAATAAACAAATAAATTTAATTTTCAAAACCTGATTTGAAAAGCAACTCTGTTACTCCAAATCAGTCCCATATAGGTTAAAATTGGACGACCACATTGGAATTTTTAAACACAAAATATCGAGGATAGCGAAAGTAAAGTAGAATAATAAAAATTAAGAAATTTGTTTTGTATCTTACGTTTAAAAAGAAGATAATCTTAACGCTTTTAACTTAAATGCTACGAAATGTTCTGTTTTTGTTTTTTTTGCTAAAAATTACAAAAAAAAAAAGAAAGATCAATGCTTGTTGCAGACTCCGTTTAAAAGAATCCATCTCTGGGTAGAGCAATACAAGCTGGCGACGATAACTGTGCTGATCAAAATTTTCTGAGATCCAGTACAAATACGCTGCCATCGGAAGCACTAGCTCCCACCTTTGTTCCTTTAGAATTCCAACAAACTTCAAATATACCACCGGTACCCTTGTAACTGTGTACCAACTGTCCTGATTGAGTACTCCAAATGTGTACGCATTTATCAAAGCTACCAGATGCCAAATACTTGCCATCAGGTGAGAACGCCACCGAATAGACTGGTTCTGTATGTTTCGTCAACGTGTGTATACACATGCCTCTTTCCACGTCCCACAAACGTACAGTGGAGTCAAATGATGCTGACGCCAATAGTAAATTTGTATTTGGATTTTGTGTACCAGGACCCGTGGGTGACCATTTAATTGTATAGATTTCCTTAGAATGTGCCTGCAAATCGTGGCAACATTTGTCTCGACTCATGCACCAAATCTTTAAAGTCATATCATCAGAACATGAGGCCAACAGTTTACCCTGTGGGCACCACTTGATTGCATTGACCTCGTTCGTGTGGCCTTTAAACGTTTTGACGGGCACTTCGGAACCCAAACGACACACATGAATACGTTGATCAGTACTACAAGATGCAAATGAATTGTTTGTTTGCCAATCAACATCAAGGGCTGGTGCATTGTGGAATGAAAATTGCTGAGTACATTGTCCGGTAGAAGCATCCCAAATAATGGTAGTCTTGTCAACACCAGCAGAAAGTATGTAGTTGCCACGTTTATTCCACTTTAAGGCAAATATGGGACCCTTATGTTGCCCCAATGTCGATGCTAATCGTCCATCAGTTTTCCAAATACGAGCAAAACCATCATAACTGCCCGTAGCTAAAAGAGTGCCATCACACTACAAATATAATATTTATTAATTTTATTACATATTAGTTTTATATTTATGTAAAATCTTACGTTCCAATCTAAAGATGTTACATCCTTATTGCTGGGTACTTCTGCTCCTCCTTTTTGTATGCAATGGCGCAGAACCAATTGGTTGGGTGAACTCATTGCATCAGACATATCCCAAATACGTGCAGTGCTATCGCCCGAACCACTAGCTAATAAATCTCGTGATGGATTCCAAGCACAAATGAAAACTTCACTTTCATGACCTCTTAATACGGTTGCTTTTGATGCCGGTATTTCAATATCAGAATCAATTTCCATTGCTTCTACATTACCCGAACCAGCCGCACTTCCCGCACTCGTAGCTGTCGCACTACTAGGGACGGTTTGAGCAGATGTGGGTGCAGTGGCTGCATTCCCACCGGGTGCTGAACCGGAACCACCAGCAGAACCAGTTTGTGCAGCTGTAGTGGGTGTAGCGGTTCCAGAAGAGCTGGTAGCTCCTCCAGCGGCACCAGCAGATGCTGCATCAGTGGAAGTTGTGTTACTTGAACTACCATTTGTGGAGGAAGAAGAGGTGGCATCGTCAGCATTGGTCGTAGTATTACCTCCAGCAGCCGAGTCACTCTTCTTATCGTCTGAAGCATTGGCAGCTGTAGTGTTGGTAGCGTTTCCTGTAGTAGTATTTGTTCCGGCTGGTGAGCCTCCCGTGCCTGTTGCAGCTCCGGCAGCATTACTATCCGCTTCAGTGTTTTCTGCTGCTGAATTGGAAGTACCCGTTGAGCCGGCGGCATTTGCTGAAGATCCACTACCCGTTGTTGTACCTTCTGCTTTTACTTCTGATTTAACATTTGAAGCTGAATTACCACCAGATGCTGTGCTTCCACTTCCAGCATTCGAATTTTCTCCATTTCCCGCTTTGCCAGCCTCTGTTTTAACTACGGGAGGTTTAGCTTCTGGCATTACGGCATCTATTAGACTAAGACTTTCTATAGCTCTTACGGACATCCCATCCTCACCTAATGACAACTCAACCTCTGTATATAATAAACCCTTTTGCAGTATTGTCAACAAGGCAGCAGGTGGAACGAGAGCTCCATTTATATTACTTTGTGATATATGGGATTCAATACCAAATACAAAAGCCGAATGTGTAAAACCTAAAATATTTTTTACAAAAATTATTCTCACATGTTTGAGACTCCTTTTGTGTCAAAAAGAACTTACCAGATTCTTGCAAATATCGGTAAACTAAAAAGTTTACTTCGTCACTGGAAAAACTCATTTTAGCCACTTTAACTACTTAAAATTTAACCAAGTTATGAAAATATTTTACAATTTTAAATTTTGGAAGATTTTCATAAAAAAAATTGCCGTAGGTAATCTCCCTGATTTTCTTCTATTTCATAGACTACCTCTCACTCTCTTTATAGAGATGTGTTCTCACCACAAATACCGCTTTTTATAATGGACTTTATTTTACGTTTGTGATTAGATATTTTTGTATTAATTTATTTATTGAATAGATTTATCATTATTTAAGGTATTTTTCGAATTTTGCAGTATTTTTTAGGCATTTAAAATGCCTGTTTTATATTTAAAAAATAAAAAATATTTTGTTTTCGCTTTTTAGCACAATTCACAAGTAACGCAATATGGCGTTTAATAATTTAGTACACAGTTGCTATTTTTCGTACTAAATACATTGAAAGAAATTTTAAATATTTTCTACAAAATCTATTATTTTTGGAAAGTAAATATAAAAATATTTATAATAAAAATCCTACAAGCTAAATAATACGAACATGATATGAAATCATATAGCTTAGAAGAAAAAATTTATTGCGGCAACAATCATATACTATTTACATTGATTATATGTTTGAGATCGCATTAGTTGTCGATTTTAGTAGTTTTAAGTCATGTATGAATTCGTTTCTTATTTTAGAGTTGAGCAATTGAATTTACCAATTAAACATAGAAAAAACTGAAATCTGATTTCAATTACAAAAACCTCATTTTCAATTAAGTTCCACCAATGAGCTGTAGCTGTAAAAAACTTAACAAATGTGTTATTTTAAAAAAAAAAAATTATTACTGTTTCAATCAAATGTTACAAATAAAGTATCTATCTGTAGTATAAAATTAAAAATAAGGGGAATGATAAATAAATTTAAATCAATATGTAATCAGCTTTGTGTAAACATCCGTCATCCATCTATACTATATATTATATAGCCGGTATTCCCTATTACATAGCTGGAAAAATAGCATTAAAAAATACTACCAAAAATTACATTTATGTGTCTAGTTTAAAATAAAAAAAATTACTTTGACTTGTCACTCTGCGTTCGTATGTGTTGTACGAGTGGGGAAAAAGTCAAACGTAAGAAGAAAAATCAATAAAATTTTTCGCTGTATGCTGTGTAAAGGATTTTCAAGCAAAATAATTACAAGAAAATAAATATTTTATACACAAATTTAGCAAGCAAAGTGTTAAAAAACGAATATAAAACATAAATGAATCGTGGCCAAATAATTAAATAAATAAAACGTTAAAATATATAGGAAATTGCAACGCCCATCTCGAGGTATTACACAAAAACGGTAAAAGGCAAAGTATACATGTACATGAAAAAAAAACAGTGAAAATCACAATTTCGCGGAAGACGAGGGTTCCTTGTTATTACATTCAATTAAAAAGAGGCCATGGAATTTTTGCAAAAACTGTAATAAAGTTCAAAAGTTTGTTGAAAGAAAAAAAAATAAATTAACGAAATTGTGGTAAAATCAATAGACAAATGCTATGTATATGAATATTTTTGGCAAAAAGAAAACTATGCATTTTCAAAGTTGTATTTTTTTTGTTATAGGCATATAAAAAATAGACAATTTGTAAAAAAAAATGTGTAAAGTTCACATATTATTGTGTTAAAAGTTAATACTACTCTTTAAATGGTTATAATTGGTGTTTAGTTAATTTCTTTGACTTTGTGTGTTCGTCATCTTTGTTGTGCTGTCCACTTTTTTAGTGGACATGTTATTGCTATGTTATTTTTCATGACGTAGACTGCGTTATTTGACATACTATTTTATGATTGAAAAGTAACGAACGTAACTAGTGTAAAAGAAGAATGAGCAAAAACAAATGCAATCACAATTGAAATTTAAATATTTGTTTTTTTTTTTAATATAAATATTAAGTTTGGGATGCCGGTAAAACATAAAATGAGACCAAGTTATTTACATGTTAATATTTTACATAGTTTATTTTTTAGTAAAAAATTATATTTATATAATGTATTTTAATTAATATTTTTCTTATTTTTTTGTATATTTGTTTTATGGTGTTAATTGTTTTTTTTTGTTATTTGAGACAGAGTTGTTTTACATGATGTGATGATTGAACAGAGTTGTATACCAGTAAAGGGCAAAATATATTTAAAAAAGGGGAAACGAATTATCATCCCACAAAAAAGCTATAAAAATACATAGTATTTAATTGATTTTATTTATTGATTTTATTTTTGCTTAAATTTGACCTGTACCCTTTAGTGTCTGCCAACTCAATCTAGGTGATTAATAATTTATGTCTGTAATTTACAGATGATGGGATCATTGTGAAAAATTAATTTTACATATTTTTTAATACATATGTACCTATCTAAAATCATATATTTTCTATAACGTAACTTGTATTTGTTGTGTTTTGTTTGCAAGATTTGAAAAACATATCGTTACCTAAACTGCATACCGCGCAAACTTCAAAATCGGACTGACTAATTTTTTACAAATAGGAATTTTAAAAAACCTCAAATGCTCTGATTACCATTACTTTAGTCTTAACTAGGGATATTTGCATATTTGTTGAGGATATGTAGTACATTTGATTTATAAATAGTCTTTAGTGAAAGTCAGTCAGTGTCTGCATAAAAAAGCCTTGCATGGTATTTCAAATTATTAGACAATCCATAGCATTGATTTGCGCTGAATCCACTAAATTCTCCATTAATGATTAAAAAATCTCTGCATTTTTTTCTATAATACTATTCAGAAAAAACTACCTATTTTAGCTTAATTCAAATGATATTACATATTTGAATATAATCATAAAGTCAGAAAATGTCACATTTAGTTATCAAAACATTCAGGTCGAACAAAATGTGTGACAATTTTGTTCGGAATGGTTTCAATTCCGTAGTTTTTATTCCGATCGATTTCGTTTTAGGTTCTTTGGATTCCGTGTAATTTTTAATTCCAAATATATATTTATTAATTCTGTATTTCTGATTTTAATTTAACAGTGTTTTTTATATTAAAACATAATTGAAGTTTTTGGTACAGAAATTGATTAAAATTTTTAGAAAAACAAATAAATACAAAAAAATATCAATTCCACTTTGAAAGCTGAAAGTGTTTTCATTCCGAAGGAAATGTGTGTTTACGTTACACTTTCGATCGGTATGAAATACTGTGACAGGCCTGATTGAGTAATTTATGATTAAGAAGAAATAAATTGTAGCTGCCTGTGTTGAGAAAAAATTCGGAAAAATTTCAGAAAATCA
The DNA here is from genome assembly GCF_958450345.1 of Calliphora vicina. Lineage (NCBI taxonomy): Eukaryota > Metazoa > Arthropoda > Insecta > Diptera > Calliphoridae > Calliphora > Calliphora vicina. The sequence goes on along the minus strand of NC_088781.1, from coordinate 16,710,945 downwards.
AATTAAAACAAATAATATACTTTTACCAGCGTTTTAAAAGAAGTATACAAAAAATATATTTGTTTGTAAAATGTTGATCCAACCATTTTACCGGTTTGAAAGAAAATTTTTCTGATGGAAATACATAAAATTTGGTTAACAAAAAATCGAGCGCGTCCATTATATTTTTTTGAGTTTTCAATTATGTATTGAGTTTTTTGAGTTTACAATTAATGTAGTTAAGCTAACGTTTAACTGAAAAATGTATTTGATGTACATTCCAAAATGTTTGGTTTTTAGTTTTTTATAAAATGAATTAAGAAAAATGGAATTTTATAAAGATTATTATTATTTTTTTGGAAATTTTTTACGGTATTTGAAATTGTGTGAAAGTGAACGTAAAGTAATAACTTTATGAAATCTTAAATACTATGTAGGTATCAAAAAGAAAATTAGTTTGTAAAATTACGTTGAGTGAAATTAAATTTCGGAAATATTCGATTGATATATTTGCTGATTTTTATTAGTTATCTAGAAAGTACATGTATATCTAACATATCTATAAAACATCCATACGGGGGAACATTCCGCTTAGATTTTGGTACCACCCTCGCAACAATGACATCAACAGAAAATATGAAAAAAAAACAATTCCTTTACATTAATTTAACATTTACACTATGTGTATATGATGTACTCTGTAACATGAATTGGTTTTGTTAAAAGAAATAAAATAAATCACTTGATTCAATTTAAAGTAACTAACTAACGTCCACATCCAATTTCTCGTCATTCTGTTATTTCTTTTGTAAATTTCTTTGTTGCTTATGATTTCTACAGCGTAAATATTTTTGTTGTATTCGTTTGCGCCATTCATGCAGCAAGTGATAAGAAATTTTAAATGAAAAATTCTGTTATAGAGATTTGGTTGCTTGCTTTTTTCTATATATATTCATACTAGTACATACAAATGTATGTATTTTATTTTTTTTAAATCCATTTAAACAAAAAAATAATGATAAAAACGAAATGAAACAAAATAAAGCATAAAAAAAATCATCAGTTCAGAACAAACAACGCCTCTAGGTCAAATAAAATTTCAAATAATTGCTCATTTTGGATTTTAATTTACATATAAATAAATAATTTAAAAATTAATAATAAACACAGAGAAATTAAAATTCTGCTTTGTAGTTTAAAAAGTTTTAAATAGTTAACTATGAAAAAGTGTTTTTATCTAAAAGTTGGAAATGAGTTAATAAAAATTTAATAAGTGTGAATTTGAATAATTGTTATTATTTACATTACAACTGAAGTTTAGTAAAAGGTTTCTATAAAAATCTTTCAAGTCTGTTCAATGAACTTTTTAAATTTATGTAATTTTATTTTCTAATGCATTTTCCTTGATCTAATACAATTTGTTGTTTATTTTTGTTTGTTTAATCAACAGGTCATCTTAAATATAAAACGCTATCTTATCTACCGTTGAAACAACACCGCCACCACCTCTTTTATGCAGGTCTGACGACGAACACCACAACTCTCTATAATTTTAAATAAAAAACCATTGAATACCAGTGATTAATATTAATCTATACTGGTGTTTTGCCGGTTTGGAAAAAAAAGACACACAAGTACATACACATACATACCTATACTAACACACATTTGCTAAGCAAAAGATTGTGTAAAAAAAAAAAAAAATAAAAACAACTTGTTGCTTTTATTATATTGTTCTATTGGTGGTGCTGTCACTGCTATACTACTGCTGCTGTTGCTGTTCGCTTGCTTGCTGTCAGAAACAAACATTGATTGCAACAATATTTTAAATTTGATTATTAAACGTCTGCGTCTCTTCTTACTCTAGTGTAGACGTATCTTGTGATTAATTTAAATCAGTTAAACTCTCCCCTAAACAAGGAGAGTTTAAACGAACAACAACAAAAAAAGAAGAAACAACAAATCTCTACAAGCAATAAGTTTTCGAGTGTGTACGTTTGTTTTCTTCTAAAGCGGTTTTTTGTTAAATCTTAAAAATTAATAAACTAACAACAATGGCACCTGTTAGGGGAGATGGTATGCGTGGTCTGGCGGTTTTTATATCGGACATAAGAAACTGTAAGTAAATTTTTGTATATAAATATGTATTACTAATTATTTTTAAAATTTATGTTATTAAGGGCTAGTTTTCTATTCGTTAGTTAAACCTGGTTTAACTTATGAAATAAATTTAGTTGAAGTTTAACCAACGATTACTACACCATTTCCAATTGTATTTTAGAAGTTACTAATCAAGGCGAATTAACAAGGTGATTGCGTCCGGGCAACAAATACAACAATGCAAAAACAACAGACATTTTGTTTTTGTTAAAATGTAGAATGTTAGCGAATTAAAATATTACTATGTTATTTACAATAACAAATGTAAACAAAAACATAGTTTGACAGAACATCTACATTAAACCACGGCGAATTAAGAAACAGCTGATTTTTTGCACTCACCTTGTTAATATGCCTTGTTACTAATTGTATTTCAGACATTTTTAATTATACACTAGGATCGCCTGGTGGCCGAAATTCGACCACTTTTAAAACGCTTTTTACCACTTTTATGGAAAGAATTTTGAAATATTTTTTTGTATTGTGCATATCTAGAGAAAAAAAACCTTTTAAACCATATATGTTTCATCAAAATTGGTGGACAATAACATACACAAAAAAACGTGTGGCCTATTTATATATAAGATATTTCAAAAATTTCCAATTGAGTTTCAGAAATTCTGATCATATTTTAGATGTTTCTGAAATACAATTTGAAATGGCATAATATTTATCAAAGTAGATCCGGAAAATAAATATAACAATACAATAGACAAAATATACATTAAAATTAGTAAAATAATAGATATTGCCAGTGATCCAGAAAATATAATAAAAATTACTGAAAATAACTTGTCCACAAATCTAAGTGTAAAAATTACAACATATTTTTAGTTAAAACAATATATCAATTAAAATAACTATTTTGAAATAATTTCGGTTGTTACAGCTGTCGCTGAGCTGAAAATCCTTCTTAAAGTTACAGTATTCAGATTAGTTGTCACGACCAAATGAAAGCTATCGCACTACCAAGTAGGCTTCCGGGGTATCCCTATCGATTTTTGGGTTCTAAGAAAAGATAATCGTTTGACAAAGTAGAATTACAATATTTTTTATTTAAAATAGGAAATTTTTCGACTACTTTTAAAACGAAATACTCACCCCTATCGTGAAAAACATGTGAAATTTATGTTCCCATGAAATATTTATTTCCCTCGAAGGGAAAATTGCTATCGTGATATTCCCCTAAACTTTTCATTCACAATAGTTGATTTTGTTCGTAGCAGCTGTTTATTGTTTACAAAATTTCATCTAAAAATTTCACAACATGGGGAATTTTTTCACGTGAACAAAGTTTATGAACGAAAAATGGGAACATATTTCATGTGAAATATTGATTCGCGATAGGGGTGACTATTTTTTCCCCAGATTTAACTTAGTCGAACTTCTTCAATCTTTTGAATAAAAATATAATTTTAATGTGACTTGAAAGTGGAAACAAATTTTTAACCGATTATGGACTAGGTGCTAATTTCAATCCTAACTCAGTTGTCAAAAACCTAAGTGGAGAGATTTATTTATATCTCTCTATTGAAACGAACGAAAGTTTTTTCGATTTAGATTTGTATAAAATAACTGCTCAGCAGATATGGAGGAGCAATATTGTTATATGTATAATTACTCAATCAACATCCGGTAAAATGTTATAAGGTGCTAAATTTTTAAGCCAACATTTTGGTGAAAGTTATGAAATTCAAAAATTTTTAGGACTACTTCAAAATTTCATAAAACTTTTGTTCCACCAATTTTTATTAGCAAAAAATTTCTAATAGATATAAAAGAGTTTTGTCAGCTTACAATATTAAAGTGATAGAGTTTAAAAATTATTTAAATACATTTTTGAAAGCGGAAAACGATATACTTTTATCCCAACACATTTCGCTGAGGCACATCCAAGATCATTTGTGAATGTTTTGAAAACTGAATGAAATGGCAAGCTTTTAAGAAAGACCCTTTATACTCAAATCTCGGCTGCCATTAAAAACAATTTAAGGGACAAATACAAATTTCGTAATTAGAAAAGCATCTCTGTATAATTTATTTTATAATTTAAATCGATTAGTAAACCAATACTATTTAGCTTAAGTTTACACAATTAAAATCATAAATACTTTTAAAAATCAGTACTTCTTTTTGTTCATACTAGCTTTTGATGTCCTAAAGAAAAAAATAAAAAAAAATAATATAAAAAGGTACAATATTTATTAAATCTTCATTGAAATACATATACCTTCGGAATATTTAAATATTTGCTTTAAAAGTACAGCAATATCAATTCGGTACAGAGCAGGTTAAATAAACGTGATTAAATGAAATAATAAAGGCGAATGCATATTTATCGTAAGAATTTGTTTTTTAAGCTTTTTAAGAATACAAAAAAATTAACAAAAAATTATCAGCAATAACGTCAAACTCATTAATTTTGTTTGTGTATAATTTGTTGTTTTGTTGTAAATTAACATTTTTTGTATAAAACCATATCTGAGAATACAAGACCAGTCTAACTAAACATAACTGCAAAGTCATTATGTTAGTTTTATAATTAAAATAATTATTTTGATGGATTTTCTTATTTTTTCAAATAAAAGAAAAACTTGAATTAAAGTTTAATAAAAAAAAATTTAAAACCTCTCGTTTATCTCTGTCTATCTCAGTTACAGCAAAGTGTTGAAATCCTCTTAGTCTGCCAGTATGTTTGACAATTGTTTTAAACATGTCTTGTTTAACATGTGTTATTGATTTAAATAAATCAATACATTTTACATTAACTCCCACATTTAAGCTGTGCTAAAATGTCAATAGCTTTATGTTCTTATTGTTGTATATGTCATCATAATTGAATTAAACATTTATTAAATAATAGGGGCGTCAAATATTTTATTTGTATTTTCCAAATACGTGTCTATAACATTTAAATATCATCTTCCCTTTCACACCAATATTTTTTTTGTTTTGTATTTTTTTTTTTGTTCTGTCACAAACAAAATTTTGTAATATTATTATTGTTGGCGCTAGAACATTCAATTATGATAATTTAATAGTAGATGTCTGCTAGTAGTTAGATTTGAGTTTTCATGTATTTTTGTTTAATATTACTATAGAAGCTTTAGGTATGTATGTACTTGTACATAATAGTAAATAAAAGGAAAATACTGATTTGTACATGTAACTGGTACTTTATGGTTCAACGAGTTATGTATAAATAAAATATGTATGTACAAATATCTATAGTGAAATATTTGTATTATGATCTACGTAAAAAATAATTTTTTATTGCAAGTTAAATGCGTAGAAATTGTTTCTACTTTTATAATTTATTAAATTAAATATTAGCTTCATTTTATATTAAACAAAATTACAAATTATTGTGATCATTGACCTTTACATGTGAAGAATTAAACTGTCAAATTGACATTTTAATGCGAGAAAAGAGATAAGCAAATTTGTTTATATTTAAGATTAATTTGTTAGTTAGAATTGAATATGCTGTGAAATAAATCTAAAGTTTTTATGATTAATGGAATTATTATTTTATCAAAGGTTTTTTAAAAAAAGAATTGTTATGGAAATTTTGGGGTTAAACGGGGTAGACGTTGAAAACATACTCAGAAGTTCTGGTATGCCGTAAACATCAGATTCCTACGAAAGTGATAACTTAAACCTTAGATAAATACACATAGATCGGAAATTCTCCTGTCAAAGACCTAACTCAGTTGTCAAAAACCTAAGTGGTTGAGTAATTTTTTTGATTGTGTTTTTTCCGCTATTACTTTCCCTATGACTAATATGTTTTGTAAAATAAATATTTTGTTAAATGAAAATTAACAAAATCGTTTCAGTAGAACCAGAGTTATAAACCAAAATGTGAGACAATCTCCAAAAATATTTTTAAAAAATGTTTTCCATATACGTATTATGTATGCAATTTTGCAAATATTGTTCCTATGATAAAAGAACAAGCTCTGTTGAAAATGGTAAGAAATTTGTATGAGGGCTAGTAAAATCATGGACCGATGATTTTACTAGCCCCCATACAAATTTCTTCCCGCAATATATCTTTATGGTACATAAATGTCTTTGAATACAAAATTTTGCAAAAAAAAGTTCCATGCTAAAAAGAAATCACAAAACGAACGTAAAAAATACGTAAATTTATTTAAACTAGAATCGCAAGGTGGTCAAAATTCGACCACTTTTGAAATTTTTTATATTGTGCGTATCTAGAGAAAATAACATTTAAACCATATACGTTTCATCAATATTGGAGCACAATAACACACTTAAAAGTGTACCAAAAAAAACGTATGACCTATTTATATATAAGATATTGAACAAATTCAAGAAATATTTAAATATTGGCATATTATACGTATTTATAAATTTATTCACTTTTTACGGAAATCTTTGTAGTCACTCTTTAATGTATATTTACTAATGATTGTCTTCTTTTGTCACATAAGAAACTTGGCGAATTTTGTTTGTTTTTTTGTCCGGTATTATTCTCGAACATTACCTCGTCCATGCGCCACATACAAATCTTGGTCCGGAAGTTACATAAAGTCTGCCAGTACATAAGTTTCATTATCCATCACACAACAGGTGTATTTTTTTTATAAAATTTTACTAAATTTTTCTCTAGTTATTTTGTTTCTAAATTCTTTTCCGAATTGCGATCTGAAAATCTTTTGAATTTAAACGACTTCAACCCAGCATTAGCTATGGCACTGTGCACAAAATAATCAGAGCATTTAACATTACGAACTGCCTTTCTGATAGAATTGTTCGGTGTTCTTCGAAAGAGTTGTTTGACTTGTTTTGACTTTCAATGTTCAAGTCTTCCGTATACTGTTTAATTGCTTTTGAAACAGTGTAACGCTGAACCTTCAGATCTTTTGCTATTCTTTTGAAAGTCCTTATTGGATTTTTTTGAAAAAGTTTTATTTATTTTTTTTTAAAGAAAGGATAATATCTGACATATTTTACATTTTAACAATCCATACAATAACGCTGTATTAACACTTATAAATAAATTCTCTTCTATCTATATACATATATAAAAATGAAATGGTCCATGTATGTAATGTCATCACGTAAGAACGGCTGGAGCGATTTGGCTGATTTTTTATTCGATTCGAAATTTTCAGGAGATGGTTTGTAAAGGAAAAAAAATTCAAAAATTCCGGGTAAAACTCGGAAATTCTTTTTTTGTGAGTAATAAAAAATATCCCTAAAGTATGCAGTACAAATTTAGATATTTTATTTGCAAATAAATAAGAACAGGCAGGTGTATGTGGGTTGGAGAAACTTGAGGAACTTACATTAGTAAATGCCACCGGGGGAAGCCGGGGCGATCAACTAGTTTTATATATAATATTATAGCGTCTAGTCAAAAATGTCTACGACCCCTATTACAATACAAAATTGCCAAAGTATCTTGATAATTTGTTCTCATAATAAAAAAGTAAGAGCTATATTCGGCAGTGCCGAATCTTATATACCCTTCACCAAATTATACTTCAAAATAAAAATTTTAAATATTTTTAGGTAAACAACATTTTTTTTTTTGCAGTTTTTTTAATTTTTTGGAAAAAATATTTTCTAATTTTTTAAATTAAATTTTTTTTTTAATTTTTAAATTTTTTTTTTTTAAATTTTAAATTAATTTTTTTTTTTTAAATTTTAATTTTTAAATTTTAATTTTTAAATTTTAAAATTTTTTTTTTGGTTTTTTTAATATTTAGCGAAAATAAACTTTTGGTGAAGAAAAAAATCGGGTTAAAAAATTTTTAGGACCAACTTACTATGGTTTTAGTCTTTGAAATATCTATCATTATACACATCTGCTCAAAATAATAGATACACCGAAATTTATTTTTTAAAAACGAAAAAAAATAATGGTATATTGTAAAATTATAAAAAAAATTCAGTCGATTTTTATTTATAGTTAAAAGGAGAGTAAAAAACAAAAACAAAATATTTCATAATTAATAATAAATATTATAAAGTAAATTAAATTTCTTAAATTTCGAAAAATTTGGTGCTCATAATAATAGATACATTTTTAAAAATTCTTATTAAACAAAAGCTAATAAATTTTATCTTAAAAAAATTAGTTTATTATTAAAGTAAAGCTAGTATCCAGTATATCCACCTTTGTTTTGTAAAACTTTCTCCACTCTTCTGGGCATACTGGATATCAAGTTCTGACACTTCTCCAATGGAATCTCGTACCATATTTTTTGCGTTTTCTCCCATAAATCGTCTTTATTTTTGAAAACTTCCTTCGAAAGCCTTATCTTTAATTCACTCCACAAGTTTTCTATTGGGTTTAAATCAGGGGATTGGCTGGGCCAGCTTAAAACAGGTACGTTATTCTCCAAGAACCAGTTTTTAACTAATCTTGAACTATGTTTTGGGTCGTTGTCCTGCTGGAATGTCCATATTAATGGCATATTTTCCGATGCATATGGAAGCATTACGTTTTCCAATATGTCTCTATACCCACTAGCATTCATGGTATCTTCTATTCGGAATATCGGACCAACACCATTCCATGAAAAGCAACCCCAAACCATTATGTTTACCCCGCCATGTTTTACCGTCTTTTTTGTAAATTTAACGTGGAATTCTTTTCGTTTTGGTCGGCGTACATTTCTTTGGCAGTCGTTTCCAAACAAATTTATTTTTGTTTCGTCGCTCCATAAAATATTTCTCCATTTTTTTTCGCCTTCACACCCGGACCATTGTAAGTGCTCTTTAGCAAATTCTAATCTTGTCTTGATATTTTTTTGGCGCATTAGTGGCACTTTTCTGGCAATTCTTCCCGGCAATTTAGCTTGTAAAAGACGACGACGAACTGTTTGTGGACTGATTTCGTTACATAGCTCCGCAGAAATAGCTTTCGATGATATGAAAGGGTCTTTTTTAACCATAAGGACGATCCGCCTATCTGTTTCTGGACTGGTTTTCTTTGGTCTACCGCGAGTTTCTCTTTTTTGTTTTTTAGATAAAGCATTTTGGACAAAATGTAAAGATCTTCCTATGCTCTTTGCTATTTCCCGTAATGATTTTCCTTGATTTCTCATCGTTTGAACAATTTTTTTCTCATCTTCGGTACAATGATGATTTCGTCCCATTTTCTTCAAAAGAGTCCTATTTTTTATAAAATTGTTGCTAAAATTTAAATTATACTTACTGTTTCACGTAAATAGGAACAAAAAATTGCACAAAAAAAAAATTGTATATAAACAAATTACAAATTACTGATGTGTATCTATTTTTATGAGCAAATATTTTTTTGTAATTCAAATAAATTCGTTTTTAAAAATCAACATGAAAGCAAATAGTTGCCAGATTTTTGACTGACATGACATTGCCAGATAGAAATTTTAATAATATGATGTATTCTTAACGCTTGCGAGGAAATTTTCAATGTTACCGCCATTTAAATTTTTTCCAATTAGGTGTATCTATTATTTTGAGCAGATGTGTATATCCATATTGTCTATATTAATGACTTAAGGTAGGGTCACACATGACAAATATTTGACGAAAAAGACGTAACCACTAAATAAAATATACATATTTGAATTCTTTTATTTCAAAAACTTATTTTACTTTGGACGATTCAAAACAAAAAATTTAGTTTTATTTGATGCTGTTTGATCTTACAAAACACTAACAAACACTACTAAACACACGTCATACAAATTTGTTCTAAAAAAAGTGGTTACTCTTTTTAGAGCAAATATTTGCCATGGTGACCCTACCTTTAGTAATCCAGATGTATTGAAGATTTGGATTTGGTCTTCAGAAAATTGATTTCAATAGACAGACAGACGAACATGGCTTAATCGACTCCGCTATCTATAAGGATCCAGAATATATAATATACTTTATAGGGTCGGAAATGAAAAATGTAGAAATTACAAACGGAATGACAAACTTATATACATATACCCTTCTCACGAAGGTGAAGGGTATAAAAATTAAAGTTAATCATTGCAAAATATTATCACACTTAGATTCCATTAAAAAAAAAAAACTATAACATTTAACAAAAATTATTTAATGCCACAGTGAATGATTTATTTTTATAACTAAACATAAGTGTTAATTTGTGTAATTTGAATAGAATGAGGGGTTATTTTCGGTCTCTAATAATACTCTACTTAAATTAGCAGTGTTTTCAGTTTTATTAAATGGAGTTTAATGTACAAGTAAATTATTGGTATCGATTTTTCATTTAGCTAAGAAACCAAACATGTAAAACAATCGTTATTATAATAATAAATATATTTTTGTATGATTTTGTTTTAAGGTAAAAGTAAAGAAGCGGAAGTTAAACGTATTAATAAAGAATTGGCCAATATACGCAGTAAATTTAAAGGTGACAAAACGTTAGATGGTTATCAGAAAAAGAAATATGTGTGTAAGCTGCTATTTATATTTCTACTGGGTCATGATATTGATTTCGGTCATATGGAAGCCGTTAATTTACTATCATCGAATAAATATTCAGAAAAGCAAATTGTAAGTTCTTTTATTTTCAATTAAATTAAGAATTGAAATATTAAATAATTAAAATTTTTCTATGTTTTTTAAAGGGCTATTTATTCATATCGGTATTGGTTAATACAAATAGCGATTTAATACGTTTGATTATACAATCAATCAAAAATGATTTGCAATCACGTAATCCCGTGCACGTTAATTTGGCCTTACAGTGTATTGCCAATATTGGCAGTCGTGATATGGCTGAATCGTTTTCCAATGAAATACCAAAATTATTGGTATCAGGGTAAGTAAAACAAACAAACATAAATAACAAAACAAATTAAATTTAAACTGGAATTTTTTTCTTTTTTAGAGATACTATGGATGTGGTTAAACAATCAGCTGCTCTTTGTCTTTTGCGCTTATTCCGCTCTAGCCCCGATATTATTCCCGGTGGCGAGTGGACTTCTCGCATTATTCACTTATTGAATGATCAACATATGGGCGTGGTGACCGCTGCCACTTCTCTCATAGACGCTCTAGTTAAACGCAATCCCGACGAATACAAGGGTTGTGTTAATTTAGCCGTTTCCCGTTTGTCACGCATTGTCACGGCCAGTTACACAGATTTACAAGATTACACTTATTATTTTGTACCAGCCCCTTGGCTGTCCGTTAAACTTTTGCGTTTGTTACAAAACTACAATCCGGTTACTGAAGAGCCTGGCGTACGAGCCCGTTTAAATGAAACTTTAGAGACTATTTTGAATAAGGCCCAAGAACCACCAAAAAGCAAGAAGGTACAACATTCAAATGCCAAGAATGCGGTGCTATTTGAGGCCATCAATCTCATTATCCATAGTGACAGTGAGCCGAACTTATTGGTGCGTGCTTGTAATCAGCTGGGTCAGTTCTTGAGTAATCGTGAGACCAATTTGCGTTATTTGGCTTTGGAATCTATGTGTCATTTGGCTACTTCGGAGTTCTCACACGAAGAAGTTAAAAAGCATCAAGAAGTTGTCATTTTATCAATGAAGGTAAGAATATTTGTATTATTATTATTTATACATATTAAAGAGATAATTTTTAAAATTTAAAATACTAGATGGAAAAAGATGTTTCGGTGCGTCAGATGGCTGTGGATCTGTTGTATGCCATGTGTGATCGCAGTAATGCTGAGGAAATTGTACAGGAAATGTTGAATTATTTGGAAACCGCTGATTATTCCATACGAGAGGAAATGGTACTTAAAGTGGCCATTTTAGCTGAAAAATATGCAACTGATTTTACTTGGTATGAAGATAAATAAGAGCTTGCTTAGAAATGTTATATTTTATACCAGTTAATTTTGTATATTTCTAGGTATGTTGATGTCATTCTTAATCTAATACGTATTGCTGGCGATTATGTTTCCGAAGAGGTATGGTATCGTGTCATACAAATTGTTATCAATCGCGAAGAGGTCCAGGGTTATGCCGCTAAGACTGTTTTCGAAGCCCTCCAAGCACCCGCTTGCCACGAGAATATGGTCAAAGTCGGTGGCTACATATTGGGCGAATTTGGTAATTTAATTGCGGGCGATTCGCGTTCTGCTCCCCTGGTACAATTTAAACTGCTACACTCGAAATATCACTTATGTTCACCAATGACTAGAGCTCTCTTACTGTCGACATACATTAAATTCATAAATCTATTCCCTGAGATACGTACCAACATACAAGAAGTATTCCGTCAACACAGCAATTTACGTTCAGCCGACGCTGAGCTTCAACAGCGGGCCAGTGAATACCTACAATTGAGTATTGTGGCATCCACAGATGTGCTGGCAACAGTGTTGGAAGAAATGCCCTCGTTCCCGGAAAGGGAAAGTTCCATATTGGCCGTGTTGAAGAAGAAGAAACCTGGTCGGGTACCAGAAAATGAAATACGCGAATCGAAGAGTCCAGCACCAGCTGCTGTACAAAATAATACACATGCTGCTACCAATCACAAGTAGGCATATTTATTTTATATTAATTTATAAATAAAACAAATATTTATGAGTATTTACTTTCTGTCGTTTGCAGAGTAAACAGCAATGCTAATACAGATTTATTAGGTTTGAGTACTCCACCAGCCAATAATACCGCTAACAATAGCGGCACTTTAATAGATGTTTTAGGCGATATTTATGGCAGCACCAACAATAATACCGCTATATATAATACCAAAAAGTTCCTATTCAAGAACAATGGTGTTTTATTCGAAAATGAAATGTTACAAATTGGTGTTAAAAGTGAATTCCGCCAGAATCTGGGACGTCTTGGTTTGTTCTATGGCAATAAAACTCAAATACCCTTAACGGTAAGTTTTTACACTTATTATGAATAATTTTTCAATATTCTCAGCAGGGATGGAAAAAGAAATATATGTATCGAATATTCAATTATGTAGTTATTTTTTTGGACCCAGAGTACTAAAGCTGTAACGTTTTTTTAATTTCACATTTTCTATAAAAAAAACTGTTATACACTAAATTGTCTATAGAAAAATCTATTATAATTAAAATTGTCTATAGAAAAATCTGTTATACACAAATTTGTCTATAGAAAAAAGTGTTATACACAAATATTTTTATTTTAAGTGCATCAAATAAGCACTGTACTTTTTAACATGAGATATTATCAAAAAAAGTTCGATCGTATAAAATTTCCCATCCCTGATTCTCAGTGAATACTTTTACAAGAAAATATAGGAAGATTTTGAAAATTTATTAAATTATTTTTCTTCCAGAATTTTACTCCTGTTTTACAATGGGATGCTGAGAACGGTTTAAAGCTGAATGTTCAAATGAAACCGGTTGAGCCCACCTTAGAAGCTGGCGCCCAAATCCAGCAATTGTTGACCGCCGAATGTATAGAAGATTATTTAGATTCTCCCACAATTGAGGTGAATTTCCGTTATAATGGTGTACAACAAAAGTTCAGCATTAAGCTGCCGTTAACAATAAATAAATTCTTTGAACCAACAGAAATGAATGCCGATTCATTCTTTGCTAGATGGAAAAACTTAAGCGGGTAAGTGTGAAAAAAAAATATTGTGTTTCAATTAGCGAATGAAGTTAAGTCAAACAATTTTAGCAAAATTGAAACTAGGCTACATAAGCATTACTGTGAGACCAATATTGTAAAAATTGGATGAGAGGTTAATATATAAAATTTGAACATCGATAAAAGACAAACCAAAGCGCATTTAACATTTTTGAGCAAATTTAAATTGTGTATGACTATTGTTTCCTTCCAAATTGCATCTTCAGGCGTCGAAAAGTTGGTTTTGATCCTGATGTATTAAAAATAAGTTATTATGTGTCATATCGGCACTGTACAGTAGATGACCTATACATAAGATCTTTGGAATACTCAAAATTTCACTTGTTTTTGACAATCTGAGCGACTTTTCCCTATCGATTTCTTGCTAAAACTATTGCCGTGATTACAAATTAATTGTCAAAACAGTTCCACTGTTCTTTCCGTAGGAAAAACTTTCTGTTGAGACAGCTGTCACTGTGTTTACAATATTATTATAACTTTCACCATGAGTGGTAAGGGTATGTACTAGGGTTCCTACGCTGGAAAAATTTCTTCCCGGGAATTCCCGTGAATATTTTTTTTGGTAAATTTTGGGGAAATGTTTGTCGGGAATTTCTTTATAAGTTTTCAGATTCGTTGCGATTGTCAAATTTGTTGGTAATTTAATTATTCTATTATATCCATAGATTTTTTCGGTTCTATCAACAAATAGTCAGTTGGCAGTTGAAATAACCAAATTTGTTTTAACTCAACTCAAGCCACAGTTGAAATATTCGGTTATTAAGAATGAATAAAATTTTAAGTTTATATTCTTAAAGGTGCCTAACATTTACACTTTTATGGATATTCATATTTAGAGAAAACTAGATGAACCCGGTCCGCGTTGCTGGCCATTAGAAAACATCTGTTTTATATTGCATATCGATCTCGATTTTAATATACATTGTCGGACAAAGTCGGTGAATCAACCTGCAATGTTAATACATGTAGTGGCATTTCGGCTGGTTCCAATGAATTCAAAAATTCAGTATGGAAATTTCTTATTCATGACCCTATAAGCAAGAGTATTACAGACCGAAAATTAAAATCTGACCCAAAAGGCTTCTCTGAAGACACCGTGAAAATATCATCAAAATCGGTCCAGCCATTTTTGAGTCCATACGGAACATACATACACACATCCATTTTTATGAAATATAGGGCATTAACGGTATAATGTAAAAATTGGATTTTTACAGACCTCTCCGCCCACACACCTAATATCAAAAATCTGTCTGTACAGTGATAACCGCTGGGCTTTTCTGAAGATTCCCTGAAAATTGCATTAAAATTGGTCCAGCCGTTTTTTATATATATAGATAGAATTAGCGGTATAATATAAAAATTTGATAATGCCCCTCCGCCCACAGACCGAAAATCAAAAATCTGACCTTACTGAAGATTCCCTGAAAATTTCATCAAAATCGGTCCAGCCGTTTTTGAGTTCATTCGGAACATCCATACATACCCACATACAAACATCCATTTTTATATAAATAAATAATAACAATAATAGTGGTTTAAATTTGATTATGTACAATGTGATTTGAAAATCTTCTCTTTCGAAACTAACTACGCATGTTATATATATTTAATATATTCGAAATTCTTAAGTGTTTTAAAAAACTACGCGTGTGACAATACCGATCAAATGCCACTATTAAATTAGAAACCCTTAAAAAGGCTGGATCAACATTGTACAACCAAATAATAAAAAATTAAAAAAAGGTTGCTTTTTGAAAAAGTCAACAAAGTTTTGAATTTTGCAAAAAAAAAGTCAAAAGTTTTTTAATTTGATTTTGATAGATCGTTTGAAAAAAAGTCCCATTTTGAAAAAAAAGTCAAAAATGTTGTTGATTTTGCAAAAAAAGTCGGAAGAAATCGGTTTAAAAATTTGTTCACTTTACATGAAATTTCCAATATATGTATATTAGAGTGTCCCTAAGAATTAAATGTTTGAAATGTTGAAACGGTACCCGCTGAAAACTTTCGTAATGACCTAAAATACCACCAAAATTAACATATTTTGTTCCTACATTTCTTGTTCTAGTGGCCTGGCGATTTTTTAATAACTTTAAAATTTTTTAACCAATATATGTCTTTTATATCTTATTAGAACGATAATTACGTACACATTTCGATTCTTTTAAATTAAATTGCAAAAGTAAAAAAAAACAAAATTTGTCCGAATACTGAATGAAACTGAAATTTGTATGGAATTTTAAAGTTGAAACAAGTATAAATACAATAACAATAATAAATAAAATGCAAAAACGCATATTTTATTGTTAAATTTCTACAAAACACTTTTCAGTTCAAGATGAAAAAATAACAGTAAAAATTAGCTGGCAAAAAATTGTACTAGGGAGGTTTTTACAAATTTCCCGGGAATTTAACCAATTTTCCCCCTACCCGATTCCTTTGGATTTTTGTTGGGGATCCCGGGAATTTAAAACATGAAAATACGGACAACCCAGTTGAAACGCTGATTTTCTGACCAAAAAATTGGAAAATTAATAAATGTTACAAAAATCTCAAAAAAAACTTTTGTATTGGGACAAAATTATCATTTTAATCGATGCACATTACGAAAATTCAAAATCCTCGAGATTTTGTAAATGACTCTAACCAACAAATCAAACTAATTTGGTGAACTTAATTTTTTTTATTTTATGAAAAGTTATTTGTGAAAAATTATATAATTGTATATAGAACATTTTCAAACTAAATCGTATTAAAAAATAAATTTTGTATTCTCAAATATAACTTTTTAAAATAATTAATATTTGTTTGGAATTAATAGTACATTTGAAAATATTCGGTTTGTTTCGAATTAGGCATTAATTCTACATAAAAAACACGATATCGGTGGGACTCTAGAAATTATAAATTATTTGTCTTTTCTCTTTTAGCGAACAACAAAGAGCTCAAAAGGTCTTTAAAGCTCAACAGCCGTTAGATTTACCTGGTGCTCGCAACAAACTCATGGGTTTCGGTATGCAATTGCTGGAAAGTGTTGACCCCAATCCTGACAATATGGTGTGTGCGGGTATCATTCATACACAAACACAACAAGTGGGTTGTTTACTCAGATTAGAGCCCAATAAACAGGCACAGGTTGGTACCACATTAACTTTTCACACTTTTTGAATATAGAACTTATATGAATCTTTTTATGCACATATTTTTATTAAAGATGTTCCGTTTGACAATACGTGCCAGCAAAGAAAGTGTAACCCGAGAAATATGCGATTTGCTTTCAGACCAATTTTAAGAAACACAATATTTATGCAAAATATTGTTAGAGAAATGAAAACTGCAGAGACAAGCAAACAAACAAGAGGGGAAAATGCAACGACATTTCTATTAATTAAATATTAATAACAAAAAAAACCAAGCAAGAACAACAATAAATCATTAAACAAATTTAAAGAAAAAACAAGTAGTTAAACAAAAAGGTATAAATAACAATTTTAATAATATTAATTATAATAATTATACTTACATACAAAAAAAAGCTTGCATTCATTTTCGATGACAAAGATTTATATTTCAAAATTATAGATTTTCCTTTAAAAGAAAAACAAAACAAAAAAAAAAATACAGTCCGAAAAAAATAAAACCTGAATTATAGCACAATCCTTAATAATTAAAAACATTTCTAATTAACACCCAGATCCTGTTAAACACTATTACGATTACTACTATGCCCTACAACTTTAAACTCAAATTCGTATAAATAATTACCAATTGCAATGAAAATATATCATTATTTCAAATACAAAACAAATGAAAACCAACAACAAACAAAACAAAAAATTCCTCGAAATGTAAAACTCTACACTACACTATACTATATTATTATATAAATATGAAAAAGAAACCAACATAAATAAGATCATTTAAAATATAAATATTGTAAAAAATATATAATATATGTTAAATAAAATTAAAGTTAACTTTAATTTCAAATAACCTTAAAAATACAGAGATTTCTTTAACAACCATTTAACATAAATAAAACTAAATAAATAACGCATTGTTTTTAAACAAATGTTAATTCAAAGAATTTACATCAAGACTATCTTATATAGGAAAACTAAACCAACAAATACAAACTAAATAAACTTTATATATTTCCAAATACATACATACATACGTGTTTTGAAAACTCTCCGCCACAGACAGACAGAAAGCATGAACAACTCTGATAAACAAAACTGGAAAAAAGTCATAAATGATTAAAACTACCTACATTTTAAGCTCAAAACTTTAAGAATTAATAAACAAAAACAAGCAGTTAAAGTGTTTAGAAGAAATTCGATAATGAAATTAAGTTTTAAAAATGTTTGAGAAAGATTTAAAAGAATTTGAAATTGTTAAAAATATAAACTTTTCAATTGAATCCTGTTTTTAATTCTTTTTCAAACATTAAAAAAACAACTCCTTTTCAATCCCTATATTCACAATGAATTTTTAAATTTATAAAAGTTTTACAAATCTTTGATAAATTAAAAATATGATTATGAGTAAGGTGATGAAAAGTCTATGCAATACTTTCTATAATATTATCATAACAAATTATGTTGAGTTTAAATAAATTAAAAATAATTGTTATACAAACTTTTGGTATTAAAAAAAATTATAATATAGAAAATAAATTAAACTTCATTAATATCAATTAAAATTACATTTTTAATTCCTAAATTACGAAAAAATTTACAAAATCAACTGGGGTGTCCGTTCAATAACAAAAAGCTATTAGGAATTTTCACAAATTGTTTAAAAATTTTCAAAGCTTTTTCCAAAACAAATTTAGAATTTTTAAAGATTTTTTTTTTTAATAATTCGTGATAGTTTTTTGTTATTGAATACACCAAATTCCAGCTATTTGAAATAATTAAAATTTGATTGATATTTTAGAAGTTTAATCATAAAACAAAAATAAAGCATAGAGTAAACTTAAATTAAAAATATAGAGAAAATGAGAAAAACCCCCATGTTTAAAGAAAATTTTTAAAAAATAACGTTACTCACAAAAGCAAATTAAAACTCCTCCCAAAAAAAACTTAATTTATATAATTTAAATAAATATGTATAATTTTTCAGCAACATAAACGTTAAAAAAAGAAGAAAATCTCATTAGACAAATAATAATTTAAACATAAAACTCATTTAAAAAAAACTGCAAATAAAACAAAACAAAAAGCATAAAGTACTCTTAAAGAAGATCTTTAAAAAATAAAAAAATAAACACTAATATTCCCATTTGTTGAACAAAATTTATAAAAAAAAACAAGAAAATATTTCTTATTTGTTAAATAGACATTACACAATAATTTAAAGTGTATTGTAGCATTGTATTAAAAACAATTTAAAAAAAACACATATTTAACCAATTTATTATTATTTTTATTATTATTTTCAAAAATTCCATTTTATTATTATTTTTTTGCTTTTTTATAAAAAATATTTGTATAGTTATAAAACAAAACAAAATAAACAACAAATAAATACTTATTATATTTTGCGAAAGAAAAAAACAATAAATAGTATTAAAAACCATATTAAAACGTTTAGTTTTTTTCTTTTTATATTTAATTTTTTATATCATCCATTTAATTGTCTAAAAAAGTTTGTTATCAAATAAATAAAATATATATATACATACTATATATAAATACAACACATTATTTAGTGTCATATATTATGAAGGTAAAACATAAAAAAAAGAAAATTTAAAATAAAGAAAACAACAAAAAAATAATAAACATTATTTAAAATATCAAAGAGTTTAATTTTCGAACTAAGTATAACTAGATCTTCACTCCAAAACCGAAGCTCAATTTGTGATTACTTCTGGTTTTTATAAAATATCGAGTTTTTGAATGAAAAAGTAAACTAAAAACGGCTTTAACTTGGTAAATACTGCATTTTTGGAAAAATTAAGCTCAATATGGGATAACTTCTGATCACTATCTAAAATCGAGTTTGGAAGGATAAAGTTAACGAAACTAAAAAAGGCTGTAACTTGGTAAATATTGAGTTTTTTGGGAAAATATGTTCAATCTGTGATCACTGTACTTTTTTTTGAATGAAAGAGTAAACGAAATTAAAAATTGCTCTAACTTGGTTAATATTTATTCAGAATCAAGCCCTAATGGCCAAATATGATTATCTGTGATCCTTCTACTGTTTATCAAAAATTTTAAATGAAAAAGTCAACGAAACTAAAAACGGCTATAACTTTTTTTTGTGTTTTTGAGAAGCTCAATCATCTAAAATCGATTTTTAGAATGAAAAAGTCAACGAAACTAAACAAGGTTCTAACTCTAAATAAGTTGCAACACTTCAACGAAACTAACATCGTCTCTAATCACTTCTACTTTTCATCAACTTAAAATGGGCTATAACTCAATATGTGATCACTTCCGTCCTTTAATTAAAATTGAGTTTTTGAATGAAAAAGTGAACGAAACTAAAAACGGTTCAAACTTGGTAAATGCTGAGTTTTTTTTTTACAAAATTTGCTCACTGCCTGTTCCTCGATGTCGAAAGAAAAATGAGTCGAACAAATTTGTATGAAAAACACTCAGTTTTTAAAATTCTTTCGAATAGTTTTCATACAAATTTGTTCGAGTTTTTGAACGAAACTAAACAAGGCTCTAACTTGGTTAACATTATGTTTTTTGAGAAAATAAGTTCAATTGCGAATACTTTAACGAAACTAACAACGTAAATACTACATTTTTGGAGAAAAAAAGCTCAATCTGTGATCACTTCAACATTTTATTTCAAATCGAGTTTTGTATAAACTCAACGAAACTAATAACGGCTCTAACTTGATAAATATTGAGATTTTTGAGAATATAAGCTCAATCTGTGGTCACTTCTACTTTTTGTCCAAAATCCAGTTAACGAGTCCAAAAAAAGGTTAACGAAACTAGATAAGCTCAAGCGGGTGGACTGGGTTGATATTTTGATATATGTAGTAACTGGATTGGAGGCATTTGCTGAACAGCTTTTTATCAGCATAATTATTTAACATACAATTCCAAAGTGTATGTTGGGCATTCAGATCAGCAAATATAAAATAGTCATTAGAAAAAGATGTCAGTTTATCCAAATCAGCCTTGAAATTGGTAGAGTTAAATGGTTTATACGCTACAGTATATTGAGATGCTCTCAACAGTAGTTATTTTGATTTTAGGTAACAGCATATGCATACTATCACCTTTTATTGCAATTAGAATCCCATCGCCAAGTGTGGGTCGATACTCTTTATAAATTTTTTAGCCACCAAGTTGAAATTTCGAAAAAGTCTCATTTAAAAGGATAATATTGATTTTCCTTCTAATAGACATTCATTTATATGTAAACTAAGCCAACAAACATCAAGATAAGGAAAAATATGAAAGGTCATAAAAGAAAAGTGAGAACGCCAAATCCTTTGGAGGAATTTCTCACACCTAGGAATTTCTCACACCCCACATAATGATCCCGAAAATGTTCTACAGTGTTATTCATTTTCCATTTAACTTAATTTTTTTTTATAAAAACAATATTATTTTTGTTATAAAAATATGTATTTTTATTAAAAAATTAACTTTCATTAGAGTTTATTTTTAACCAATAAACTTTATACAAATTAATTATATTTTTTTATTAAAGTAACAACTAGATTTTTAACAAACTAAAGTATTTTTTGTTTTAAATTTCCAGCAATTTAAATCTAGCATTAATATTAACGGAACTCAATTCGGTAACTAAATATTTGAAGGAGCAGGGAATCTCAATATAGCCAACACCAGCACCATCACCGCACAGACGACAAGTATCAGGAACCGATTGCAATTTACCGGTGTTTTGTGAACGTTTAACGATTTTCTTTAAGGGGGCCAATATACTGCCACATTTATTACACACCAAGGAGTGAGTCTTATCAGAATTGTGGAAGAGACGATCTTGTAGAAGGAAAGAAGCACCATGCGATATCAAAGCATCACGTTCCATTTCACCAAAACGTACACCACCACCACGTTTGCGACCCTTTATCGGTTGTTGGGTTATAGCGTCTACAGGACCGGTCGAACGCACCTGCCACTTATCGAACACCATGTGACGTAGACGTTGATAATGCACAACACCAAAGAAAATATCAGCAGTCATTTCACGGCCATCGACACCCGAATACAAACGTTCTGTGCCATAATAATTGTAGCCACCAGCCTCTAGCAATTTGCCAAAGTAATCGATGGCTGTGTGTTTTTCCGAGAAACGGAAGGGTGTGGCATCATGCACCAGCCCATGCAAGGCCGCACTCTTGCCGGCCATTATCTCGATCATCATAGCAATTGTCATACGAGAGGGGAAACCATGAGGATTGAATACAATATCGGGTATAAGACCGGTTTCGGAGAAGGGCAAATCTTCGGCTGGATACTTTTGCGAACAAATACCTTTTTGACCAGCACGCGAGGCAAACTTATCACCAATAGTGGGTGGACGTGGTATACGCAAGGTAACGCACACCATACGTGGTGAATTAGCATTAAAACTACCACAATATCTTACACTATCGACAATACAATCTTCTTTTTCGTCCATTTTTATGAGTTTATAAGTGGATTCCTCAGTATCGTAGTAGCTAAAATTTAAGAATTTTAATACATTTTTTTTGGGGTGTTGGGTAAATATAAAAATAGGAAATAGTGATCAGCATTGTTTGAACATGGACATGAGAGAGAATCGTTTGATATTTATTGATATGAATTGATTGATATTATTAGGGAAATATATATGATGTGTGTGTGATGATAATTTTTTTTTTTTTTTTATTATTATTTATATACATACATATATATAAAAAAAAAATTAAAATTTAAAAAAGTTCGCAACAACTAAAATTAAGACACTTTATTAGAAAATCATAGAAGAAATTATGGATGAGGATAGAACTTTAATATTTTGGAATAACTTTTTAGATTTTCATGAAAATATTGTGGAGATATTTAACAAAATATTAAAAAATGTTTAGAAAATATTTGTTTATGAGTTGTTGCACCTTGGGCATGTAATAAGTAAATTTTGTATACCTTTGACATTTTTTGAAGAAACATTTCGATTTTTAGTTTATCGATAGATTCCAAATACCCTAAGTCCAATTTTATTACAAATCTTTACAATAAAAATGTTTGTTAATAAATAGGGGCCGGATACCACATCTATATATTATAGAGTAAAATTTAAATTTCTTATTTGAGATTATTGCGATAGATATCGATCGTGCAAGAAATTTAGTACATTTTATCATAATTTCGATATGAAAATCATTTTTCGATAGCTCATTCGATAACGAATGCGCTAATTTGGTTCCAGAAATTTGTAGAAATTGTTTTAAAGAATTATAAAATAAATATAATCCTTTAGAAAAGACATAAACAACTTTAAATCAAGCTTAATTCTCAAAAATGTCTCAAACCTAAACATACTTAGTTTAAATTTCACAATTTATTTACACAATATCCAAACATAAACATTTAAAATAAATTGTTTGATAGACTTGGGTAGTTCTTGAACGAACTAGTTCAATTGAACTAGTTTAATCACTTAGTTCAGTTTTTAAATATGAACTAAAATGATCCATATGTAGGTTTTGAACAAAATGTGTGTTCTCGTTGCCTTTCCAGCTTTTTATACGAATTCTGACAGAGTGCCGAAGAAATAAGGTCATAATGGATAGAATCCGTTGTCATAATTGTATTGCATCTGACAGCGAAATTAAAAACCCAATGAGCACTTACTTGCTTCTTGTTCTTCTACAAATAGGTAGTTCAAAAATCAAAAGGAGTGATTGAGCTAGAAGAGCTAGTTCATTTTTTATTTATTTTTATTTATTTATTTTTATTTATTTATTTCAAGTCTACTGTTTGTAAAGTGGTATTTTTCAAAATTTTATATTAAATGTTATTCTCAAAGCAAAAATTAAATTTTAATTTATGAATTAACTTAGAAAAATGTGGTTTTCTTAACTCAATATCAAATATAATTCTAAAAACTAAAAGTCTAACTTGTAAAATTATTGACATTACATTTAGTAATTAGCACAAATTTGAAATAATTTATAGCCCAGATTGAAAATGAGAAAATAATTCTAGTTTTGAGAAAGCCATTATTCTCAAATGTTATTCAAACTGCTCTGTGATATTTGAGATATACAGTTCGGAATGGTTTCTATTCCGTAGTTTTTATTCTGATCGATTTCGTTTTAGGTTCTTTAGATTCCGTGCTATTTAAGGTATTTATAGACGGCAATACTGAGTATTAACACTTTTCAAATTTAAAATATTATTGAAATCAGTCGGTATTTCAAAAAATCGTTTTGAAAAAACATTTATTGTTTACACGATAGTATTACAAATATTTTATTTCTTTGTTGATTGATATTTTTCTGAAAATTTTTATTTTTATTTTATATTTTCTTGACATTTTTATTTGCCTTATTTGTGTTTATAAATACATACCCGATACATATGAAAATAAAAAGTTTTTGAATTGTTTTAAACAAATTTTCAATACCGACCGTAAATCAAAAAAATCATTTGTATTTTTTGAAAATCTAATACAAATTTTGTTTTGATGATGAAATTGTATTATGATACTTGAGTTTTTGACAAATATTAATACTCAGAATTGCCGTCTATAAATACCTTTATTAGTACCAATAATTCTGTATTTCTGATTTTAATTTGACGTCGTTTTTTATTTAGTATTAAAACAAACAAATTATTAAAAATTTTAGAAAAACAAACATTTTCAAAGAAATATCAATTCCACTTTGAAAACTAAAAATGCTTTCATTCCAAAGGAAGTTTTTTGAACAAGCAAAATTCCTGATAAGTAAAAAAAAAAACAAGTAAGGTAGCTATATTCGGCTGTAACACCCTGTATACACCCTTCACAAAATTATACTTTAAAATAAAAATTAAGTATTTTTAAGTAAATAAAATTAAAAAATTTTTTTTTTTAAATTTTCATTTGAAATTTAGTTTTCACTTTTTAAGTGAAAAAAATTTTATGTCAAAAATATTTTTTACTTTTAAGTGAAAAAATTCTGGCAAAATTTTTTTTTTAATTTTTTAACTATTTTGTTTTTAATTTATTACTGAAAAAAATTTATGATAAACAAGTAAGAGAGCTATATTCGGCTGTGCCGAATGCTATATACCTTCACCAAATTATACTTCAAAATAAAAATTTTAAATATTTTTAGGTAAACAAAATTTATTTGTTTCTTCCAAATTGTTTTTTATGGAAATTTTTTTTTTCGAATTGTTTTTAAATTTAAATTTTTTTTTTTATTTTTTGCAAAAAAAAAAACATTTGGTAAAAAAAATCGGTTTAAAAAATATTTTTCCGATTTGATAGCGATTGAAATTGCTATATCCATATTGTCTATGTTAATGACTTAGTAGTAAGATATTGATCAAAAACAGGTCAAAAATCGAGGTATGATATTATAATATGATTAACTGTGATATACCTTTATTTCATTTCATTACTTTTCGACCTATTTTTCCTTCCGATTTTGACCATAAATCATCTCCTTAGCTCATTTTTAAAGTGTCTTTAGTAGTATGAAGCAAATAATTTAATTGAGTGATCTTTAGTGATAGCAATGAAATGTTTTCACGAAAAAAGGACATAAATAATTATTTAACTCACCTGTAGAAAGGACAGCCATGTGTAAATTTTGTTCCAGCTTGCGGCAAGCCATCATTATCCAAATATTTAACCAATTCAGGTATATGAGGATTGCGTGCAAAATAGCTAGTGCCACGCATTTCTAAAAATTTTGATTTATAAATGGAACCATAAGCAAAACCACGTTCGTGAGCTGATTTATTAATAATCATAGCATCTTCCATGTCATAGCCAGTATAGGAAATAACTGCCACAATGGCATTTGTGCCCATAGCAAAATCATCCAAACGTATGTTGTCGTGATGAACAGGTCTAAACAAGGGAGCCGAGGGTGTTTGTAAACGATACAACTTGTTGGCGGCTTGTTTGGGCCAATTTAGGCAGGGAGTGCCCATGGTTTGTTTACCCATCTGACACTGGTACATGTTACTAAAAGATATAGGCAGAATATAAAAAGAGTTTAATTAATTATAGTTTTAAGACGTACCGTGGCGATTGATTGTAGTCCGGCATGGGAATTAAATTAGCCAAATTACTCATAAAATCTGTTTTAGATAACTCCATGTGAGTGGTAAAACCTGGATACATTTCTTTCAAGTCCACCGCAATTTCCATATAGACTTGTTCCAAAGAGCCGATAAATTCTATTTTGTTTAAGGCTAAATTTCTAACAGGACGCATAAGTCTGGCAGGACCCACAAACAAATAAAGGCCGGGGAATTGTCCTTTCTTTTTGTAGGGTATATAAGCAATTTCCATCATTTCGGGTAATTTGCCTTCAATTTTTAGCAATCTTAAATTATCCACTATTTTTGTGGCATCAGCTTGTCGTATGTGGCCCAAAAGTTTGCCTTCTAAGAAAACCACAAACAGCTTACTGGAATGATCTTTCAATTCGGAATCTATGGGTATCAAGCCCATGTCTACCAAAGTTTTGGGTATGTTCTACAAATGTATTAATATTATTTAAAATTAAAAATAATTAAAATTTGTTTATTCACCTCTACTAATCTTGCATCTGGGATAGTGGAAATTCTACAAGTCACCGTTAAATGATTCAATAAACCACAAGGCGTACCATCAGGCGTATGTACCGGGCAAATAAAACCCCAGGCATCGGGTAACAATTGACGAGCTTCAGTCGTTCTCATGGTGGTAAAGAATGAACCTCTGTGTACGGCTCGAAAATGTGACATATAACGCATGCGATTAATGTTTTCGGCCATAACTACCAAACCACTGTTTTGCATGAGACCAAGACCACTGCGTGAGGGTGCATTACCGGTTGCCAAAAATGATTCCATAGCACGACCCACACCAACACTGCCGCGCAAAGTAGCAGTCAAAATGCTGGAGCTTATTAAAGCATCTGGTGTGTTTAGTTTTTTCAACACCGACTTTTTAGCATATTGCATCCAAAGATCAATGCGATCTGCCAAGAATTTTTGATATAAATGACCTGCAAAAAGGGAGAAAATTTTTATTTATAGAAAATTATTTATTATTTCACAACTCACCCGATGTCAACACTTCCTGCATCATAACCGAATCGACATTCTCAATTTTTGCATTGCCCTGAGCACATTGATACAACTTTTGTATCATAAATATCAGCAAATCAAACTTTTCCTTATTCGTTTCCAAATGTATCAATATTCTCTGCTGCATTATAAAATCGGTAAGTTCTTTATTCGTTGTCCATTCAGGCAAGTCGGGGAATCTTGAACGGAATATTTGGCCCAAATACTCCCTACACTGACCGGATGTATGCAAGCCCTCGTCATGAACATCACGCAGCATTTGCTGGACACAACTCAAATAATATTGATCATGTTCGTAGCCGCGACTCAAACGACTATAGATTTCTTCATCCGTAGAGTCTGTCAAACATTTTACGATCAAACATACCGGCACATAGGCCATGAATTTCATATTCGAAAACATAAGCTTGCAGGTGCCGTTGTTCAGGTAGTGCAAGACATTGTTATAAGAGGTCTCATCCTCACGCACAGATCTTATCATAATACCCATTTCACTGAAATTGGCTCCACGATCTTTCCAAGTACTACGCTTGATGGCAATGGGATAGTTGCGACGACTCATCAGCAACATACGTATAATTTTCTCATTACCCTTGACAATGAATATACCACCCCATTCAGAGTCGTGTTCACCATGTTTAACCATTTGTTCGGGTGACTTATTGCCCAGATTGCAAACTTTCGATTTCAACATAATGGGTATTTCACCCAAATCCACGTCAATGGATGCCTTTTCTATGCCATCCACACGCCAGCCCACTTTAACGGAACACATGCCCGTATACGATTTATGCAATTGCCTGGCCTCGGTGGGATAAATATCGCGTTCCTTGACATCTATCACTGACAAAGGCACCTGGGGTCTTGCGATTTTAATATCTTCCACATACAAGTCGACTTTTTCGCCAGCTGGTGTCTTAAAACTGCAGGGTGTCATATGTTTGGCCACATTAGCCAAACCATAGTCAATTAATTCATTGAAGGAATCCAAATGAGGAGCACCCAAGGCATGTAAATGCTAAAACAAAACAAATTCTTACAATTGTCTGGGGTAAATACAATAATTTTTA
This sequence comes from Calliphora vicina, assembly GCF_958450345.1. Classification (NCBI taxonomy): domain Eukaryota; kingdom Metazoa; phylum Arthropoda; class Insecta; order Diptera; family Calliphoridae; genus Calliphora; species Calliphora vicina. The sequence continues at coordinate 16,682,889 of NC_088781.1, read as the reverse complement.
ACTCACTTCATTTAATTCTTCCGGTATAACTCTAAATATTGGACGAGAATTTGTTAATTCAGGGTATACTTTCATTTTTAATTAAATTTTTTGTTAATAACTTGTTTAAATTAAAAATATTTAAAAATTTTATAAAAATCCAACTTGCTGCTAGGAAAATTAACAATAAATGTTTTTATTCTCTCTCTCTTTTAAACTGCACGTGTTTGTATCAGCGAGCTGTGTCAACAGCTGAGCAAGTGGATGTACAGGCAATGAAAGAAATGGTAAAAAGTTGTTTAAAAGTGGTGTGTATAGAAAAACGTTAAATTTGAATTGTGGTGGGTAAAAGATAACACAAAGTAAAGTAAATACAGTACAATGAGTAATTTCAGTTTTTTATACCCTTCACCTTCGTGAGAAGGGTATATATAAGTTTGTCATTCCGTTTGTAATTTCCACAATATAATTGTCGACCCTATAAAGTATATATATTCTGGATACTTATAGGTAGCGAAGTCGATAAAGCCATGTATGTCTTCCCGAAGCCCCCAAATAACTTACATACACTATTCATACATCAATATCTCCGGAATTCTTCCGGCTCTTAAAATCGAGAAAATCGGTACACAAATGGCAGAGATATAAGCAAAAACCAGGACAACCTCGATTTTTGACCTATTTTTGAGCTATATCTGGATTACTAAGCAATTAATATAGACAATATGGATATCCAATGATAGGTATTTCAAAGTCCTTTGCAACGATGTAAATAAGACCATAGTAAGTTGGACCTACAATGGGTCAAAATCGGAAAAAATCATTTTTAACCCGAATTTTTTTTTTACCAAAAGTTTTTTTCACTAAATATTAAAAAAAATAAAAAATTTAAAACTTAAAAAAATTTATGTATTTTATTATAAAAAATTTAAATTTAAAAAAAAACAATTCGAAAAATTTTTTTTTCCAAAAAAATAAAAAAACAACTTTGAAAAAAAAAATAAATTTTGTTTAAATTTAAAATTTTTATTTTGAAGTATAATTTGGTGAAGGGTATATAAGATTCTGCACAGCCGAATATAGCTCTCTAACTTGTTTTTTTAAATGTCCTTTTACCAAATATAAACGTATATTTACATTTTTAAGCAAACAATGGAAACTTTTAAACTTCTGCAACAAAATTCTCATAATTTAAATTTTTGATAACTGAGTGTTAGGTGTTGCGGGTGGGTTTTTATAATCTTCTAGGCCGATTTATGTTTCATTAATGTGTATTCTTGTTTTTTGTATGTCATTAACTTTATGTGTTTAGTTGCCTTATTTATATTTTTGTATTTATGTTGTTTACTTAATGTGTGTTTTAGTTTTGTCACATTTATTTAATTTTCGTGTAATTATTTCTTTTGCTTGTTTTGTTTGTGTTCATGTGTGTCTATTGTCTTCTTCGTTGTCGTACTTAGTATATGTAAATGTGTGTGTCAGCTGTTTGTATATTCAATTGTAGTGGCTGTGTTTAGTAAACATATGTGTAAAGTTACAGTGTTGTATTTTCATTCAAAACTATTTGAATATAGATAATTATAAAGATTGTAAAATTATGAATGAAAATACAATACTTGTTAAAATTTATGTGAGCCTGTTATTTGAAAATGATAGGTAGTATTGTGTAGGGCTGAAGAGGGGATTTTAGGACCCTTATGTAAATAGGAAACCGCAAGAATAAATACATATATGGAATCAAAGCGGGAAAATTTTGATAAATATTTAAAATGTCGGGGAAATACATATATAATATATATATATATCTTGCGCCTATATATTTATAAATAAATAGCAAGGGAAAATTGGCAACTAGCATTTTTTAGTAAATAATGGCAAAAATATGTAAATATCGTCAAAGTCAAAAATAAAGTTGTCAAGATAAGACGTGGGACGGAGTTATATTCAATTTAAGGACAAGTCTGTGCGAAAGAGAACATTGAACAAGTTCTGGCAAATAAATATTAAAAATTATTATTGAACAAATCGTAAGTTAACAAAAGAAAATATAGTTTTTTTTTTAAACTAAAATTGTGTGTTTTTGTAGCTGGCTATTTTCTCAATACGTGATCAATAAATCTGAAATCTTGGCCAGAACTACACAGAAGGAAAATAGCCAGGTAACTATTTTAGTAACCACTTTATTCAAATTATAAAATATAACTACAAATTGGCAATAAGTGTGGCAAACATTTTAATTAAATTTGGACGAGAATCATTTTAAATAGCTTCAAAATAAGTCTCTAGTGTCGGGCAACGAAAAGTTAAAAAGGAAACTGAAATTGGAATTTTTTTTAAATAATAAATGAACAAATAAATAAATAGATAAGAAACAACAATAAATTAGATTTAAGTTAGTTTTAAGTGTATTTCGTGATATTGTGACAAACGAATTATGAGTGTAACGTTTAATGTCTAGTTTATGTGTTTGTGTTCTTTGGTTTAGTTACACTAGTCCCTCGATTGCCGTAAAACTAAAAAGAAATATAATACGAAAATTATTAAATATCTAGAGCCCAGATAAACCGCGGAAATGTTAAATATCACTGTGCAATGGCAGTCAATAGTACTACAATTCAGGGAGCTCCTTTATATGTAGATAAAAATCGTAAATTCGCAAAAATTTCAAAAATAAAGCAAAATATTTGAGCCCTAGGATAAAAGAAAAGATAAATAATAACATTTATAAAATATATGATAATAGTAAAGAGAAACATACAAAAAGAAAAGTAACGGCTAAAAGAAGATTTGAAGAGGTGATGTTAAATAAAATATTTGTGTTTATTGTTTACATGTTTTTTTTATATATTCTTGTTTAGGGTTAAGAAAATTATTAATAAAAAAATATGTAATAAATTTATAATTATTCTTGGTTTCTTAAATTAGCAAGGTACAGGCAATGATGGAAAGGTAAGTGGAGAAGTGGTCTAGCGGGTATTGGGTCGTAGGAATATATGAGCGGATGCGCCTACGACATGGTTGGGAGGGCAACATAGGGGCCAACATCTGTCCCTGGACATTCTTCGTGTGGTATAGTGAGTGTAGTGTCAGTTTTGTGTAGTAGTGTTATCATTTTTGATTAGAGTTCGGATACGCGGCTGGTGAGTAGGGTTGGAACCGCCTGAGGTCAAAACATGCCCGAGCTACTGGGAAACCTCGCCAGACCAACCGGTCCGTAACAAATGGCGCCCAAACGAATGTATAAATTACGCATGTATAACAGCGAAACATGCAGCAATAGCCTGATTGTTTTTTTTTTATAGCCCGAATACAGCCAGAATTCATATTTGCAAAATTGGTTCATATAGCTGCTCTAGGACGAAATGGAGGGTTTTATATGAATGGAATTATTGGATATGATGATCGGCGAAGTTTTTACAATGGAAAGAATAACAGTAGCTTGAGAGCGACTTGTAGTGTCCCCAAATGTATTGTATTCGTTTCCTTTTTTTTATTTGAGTTTGTTTTAGAGTTTGGTTTTGGTCATTTTTCAGTGTTGAATGTACTGTAATGTCTGATATCCTGTCGTATAATGTTATATCGAAGTGTGTTGTATCAGAATTATATGCATTCGTCCTGAAAATGATTGTTAAAGTTCAATTGTTTATAGTTATTTGTCAGTTTTGAATGTTGTGTAATGTCTGATAGCCTGTCATGATCGTGTGTATCGTGAAGTGTGTAGTATCAGAGTTATTTCGTTCTAACTGTTAGTAACTTTGTTAAATTTTGATTTAGTTTTGTTTGTATACCACATGAAGAATTTCAATCGTTTTTGGTTAACCGCTTTGACCTCCACATCCGTCCATCATTGCCTAAACAAAAATTAAAATAATAATAATATTATGATTTGAAAGTTTATTTTTATTATTTACAATTAACAATTATATTATTTACAATTTTTAATTATTATATAACTACTATTTTAATTTTTTTTATTTAGATATCTGCATGTTTAAAACATTTATTAAATTTTTGATTATTTATATTTATTTATATCAATTATTCTTCAATTCATTTATTTATTTATAATTATGTTTGAAAAAGTTTATATTTTCTCATACATAATTATTTTCAAAAATTAATTTTTATGTTTGCATGATATTATTTATACTTTTAGACTGATTTATTTTGCATGTTACTTTCTTATATTTTTTGAATTTAAATTTAGTTTTTAAAAAGTATTTAACATCGTAGTTTTATTTTTATTAATTTATACAATTATTTATTCTTTGACTTATTTATTTATTGATTTTACATTTTATTTATTTTCTATTTATTAATTTATTTATTTGCATACGATTTTATTATTTATTTTATTTTCTTATTTATTTATTCTTATTATTTATTAAATTGCATGTTTATTTATTTAGTATATTTAGTAAAGTTTTGTCCACATTCATATTTATACATTTATTTATTCATTAGATTATTTTCATATTTATTACTTATTTTTAGATTTATTATTTATTTATTTCATTATTTATGTTTATTGTTTAATTTTGACTTTAATTATTTAGTTTTGTTATATTTATCGATTTTTAAAAAATCTCAATGTTTATTTAATTGTTTTGTTATTGAAATCTAATCTGCCAAATTACGCACTATTCTGAAAACGACAAATTTGATTTGCCAAAATTTACCAAATGTTTAGATTATTTAAAAACAATTGATTTTTGCCATAATTTGTATACGTTGTTAAAGCTTATATACAAGTTTGCATATGACTTCGATCTCTCGTCTAACAAGATTTTGTTTTAACTAATAATACAAATTTTTGCCAGTCTTTAGTCTGTATATTTATCTTATAAATACCATTATAGAAGTGTGCCAGGATTACGAAATCAAGAGACTGTGATAGATTTGGTTTAGTCCATGTTTGTGCAATAATATTGGTGATAAGAAACCACAATAGTAGATTTAGGAAAACTGTGATTAATTCTGTGATATAGTTTTTAAGTTGTGATGTCTTTTGTGTTTTTAATAATACACATATGTAGGTTTAGGGTTGTGCAATATAGATTTAATATCATGTTGTACTAGTCCTTCAAAAAAAACCTGAAAAAAATAAATATAAAGATTCACAAAGTAAATGCTTATATGTCAGATTGACAATAGTGAGTACTTCCCGTAGGTGATATTTTGATGATGATCCGAAATCTCTGAAACTTTTACAATTTAAAAGATTCCAGAGATTAAAGCCAGTTCTGAGCATGAAGTCTTTTTGGAACAGGAATAGAATTCTAGAGGTGTGGCCCGATTTTTTTTCTGCTTCAAAAGGAGCGCTCGGTTTAATATACTAGGCACACAATTGTGCCCTACTGATCTCATGACAGTAACGCGAAAATTTTGTAAATTAGTTTAAAGGGTTGCCTCTATGTATTTATTTCCTCGTGAAACAAATTCAGCAGAGTGCTTTTAGTCTTGGGACAGGAGCTAGGATCTATTTAAAGCTCACCTATGACTTAAACTACACTTGCGAGGTTTCCTAAAAACATAAAATTTATTATGAGATAGTACCAATTATTTTTCATATACTTACTTTTTATTGCCCGGCTAACTCTTATGTAGAGCCGAGACTCTTGATCTCAGGGTGTGAGAGTTCCCCACGTTGGGTTTCAGAACCAATTATGACCCGCACACCGTTCCCTCTGGCTGGCACCAGCGAACCCGGAGTTTTGTTGCGGGTGGGTTTTTATAATCTTCTAGGCCGATTTATGTTTCATTAATGTGTATTCTTGTTTTTTGTATGTCATTAACTTTATGTGTTTAGTTGCCTTATTTATATTTTTGTATTTATGTTGTTTACTTAATGTGTGTTTTAGTTTTGTCACATTTATTTAATTTTCGTGTAATTATTTCTTTTGCTTGTTTTGTTTGTATTCATGTGTGTCTATTGTCTTCTTCGTTGTCGTACTTAGTATATGTAAATGTGTGTGTCAGCTGTTTGTATATTCAATTGTAGTGGCTGTGTTTAGTAAACATATGTGTAAAGTTACAGTGTTGTATTTTCATTCAAAACTATTTGAATATAGATAATTATAAAGATTGTAAAATTATGAATGAAAATACAATACTTGTTAAAATTTATGTGAGCCTGTTATTTGAAAATGATAGGTAGTATTGTGTAGGGCTGAAGAGGGGATTTTAGGACCCTTATGTAAATAGGAAACCGCAAGAATAAATACATATATGGAATCAAAGCGGGAAAATTTTGATAAATATTTAAAATGTCGGGGAAATACATATATAATATATATATATATCTTGCGCCTATATATTTATAAATAAATAGCAAGGGAAAATTGGCAACTAGCATTTTTTAGTAAATAATGGCAAAAATATGTAAATATCGTCAAAGTCAAAAATAAAGTTGTCAAGATAAGACGTGGGACGGAGTTATATTCAATTTAAGGACAAGTCTGTGCGAAAGAGAACATTGAACAAGTTCTGGCAAATAAATATTAAAAATTATTATTGAACAAATCGTAAGTTAACAAAAGAAAATATAGTTTTTTTTTTAAACTAAAATTGTGTGTTTTTGTAGCTGGCTATTTTCTCAATACGTGATCAATAAATCTGAAATCTTGGCCAGAACTACACAGAAGGAAAATAGCCAGGTAACTATTTTAGTAACCACTTTATTCAAATTATAAAATATAACTACAAATTGGCAATAAGTGTGGCAAACATTTTAATTAAATTTGGACGAGAATCATTTTAAATAGCTTCAAAATAAGTCTCTAGTGTCGGGCAACGAAAAGTTAAAAAGGAAACTGAAATTGGAATTTTTTTTAAATAATAAATGAACAAATAAATAAATAGATAAGAAACAACAATAAATTAGATTTAAGTTAGTTTTAAGTGTATTTCGTGATATTGTGACAAACGAATTATGAGTGTAACGTTTAATGTCTAGTTTATGTGTTTGTGTTCTTTGGTTTAGTTACACTAGTCCCTCGATTGCCGTAAAACTAAAAAGAAATATAATACGAAAATTATTAAATATCTAGAGCCCAGATAAACCGCGGAAATGTTAAATATCACTGTGCAATGGCAGTCAATAGTACTACAATTCAGGGAGCTCCTTTATATGTAGATAAAAATCGTAAATTCGCAAAAATTTCAAAAATAAAGCAAAATATTTGAGCCCTAGGATAAAAGAAAAGATAAATAATAACATTTATAAAATATATGATAATAGTAAAGAGAAACATACAAAAAGAAAAGTAACGGCTAAAAGAAGATTTGAAGAGGTGATGTTAAATAAAATATTTGTGTTTATTGTTTACATGTTTTTTTTATATATTCTTGTTTAGGGTTAAGAAAATTATTAATAAAAAAATATGTAATAAATTTATAATTATTCTTGGTTTCTTAAATTAGCAAGGTACAGGCAATGATGGAAAGGTAAGTGGAGAAGTGGTCTAGCGGGTATTGGGTCGTAGGAATATATGAGCGGATGCGCCTACGACATGGTTGGGAGGGCAACATAGGGGCCAACATCTGTCCCTGGACATTCTTCGTGTGGTATAGTGAGTGTAGTGTCAGTTTTGTGTAGTAGTGTTATCATTTTTGATTAGAGTTCGGATACGCGGCTGGTGAGTAGGGTTGGAACCGCCTGAGGTCAAAACATGCCCGAGCTACTGGGAAACCTCGCCAGACCAACCGGTCCGTAACATAGGTCTTTGACAGAAGAATTTCTGATCTTTTTTTTTTTGCATGTATTGTAATAGTTATTAAATTCTACTAGAAATTTTTAATTCATTTGAGTTTTGTATTCAACTATTTTTTGCATCATTCAATTTATTTTTTTTTTAAAAGAAGTATATAAGGAATACATAACATTGATTTGTATTCAAGATATTTTTCTTTACATATGTTTTCACTTTTTGTGTGTGTTCTTTTTAACCTTCATGCGAGTAGTTGGAAAAAGAAAATAATTTTATTTTAAGAATTTTTCCATAGAACTCCAGAAGTCAATCAAATAAAGTGCTAGAAGTAACGCATTTTACGTGTTTTGCATTTGTCCTTTTTGCAGATTTTGTCGTCATTGCATTTTTTTATTAGTTACCTCCTCAGCAAATATTTTTCGGGAAAATGCTAAATAGAAGCTGGGAAAAATCTTTAAAGTGTACTTTTAGGAAGAATAAATTATAATCGCTTATTAATGGGTTATTGCAATTATTCAAAGCGAATTTATATACCAAATGGTGGTAGTGGCGAATTCAGGCAAATACGAACGAATTCGCCACCGACACCATCTGGTATATAAATTCGCCTTGAACGGTTGTATACTTGTGGATTGTGTTTGGAAGAGTATAAATAAGTTATTTTAAAAGAAAAATCCCAAGTTAAACATTTAACTTTTGTAAAACTTGAGATATCGAAGCACCTCTTAAACTTTAATGACAAATAACCAACTAACTCTACTCACCCTTAACCAGCGACTGTACAAGATTCTTTTAGCAACATTTAATTCCTGACAAAACTTAAGTTACAAACATAAATAATAAATGAAAAACAGTTTTTAAAAAAATTGATTGCAGTTGCAGTCCTTAAATTAAAAATTCAATGAATTGCATGTACTAAAGTTGTAAATCGTTTTTCACCAAAACTTTTTTAATTTTTTTCTTATATTTTGTTTATTTCATTTTGTTTCTATTCGCAAATACTCACAGTACTCCTGCAACAGCTTCTAATTAAAAAGTTTATTTAAAATTCAACGTGTCCAATAAAAATTCCTTTGAGCACCCGGGTCAGTCTGTTAAAAGGCAACACGCGCGCCCAGCAAAAAAATTATAAAAGAAAAACTAAAACAGGACTTAAAAGCAAGAAATAACAAAAAACTTTTGATAACATTGATGCATTTTATTCCAACCAAAAGGAAAGAAAAGCATACAAATACTTATTAGAGAAAAAATCATTTAATTTAATTTATTTTGCGTTTACAGAAAAACTAAAAGTTTTCCTCTGTATTCCTTGAAGTTTGTTCTCTGTCGCTCTAAAAATTAAATTATCATTAAATATGTATAGTAAACAAGAAGTATCAAGAAGTGTATACTTGGAAGGCATGAATACTATGGGAAAAGGAAGAGTTTTTCGTAGGAACTACAATTTTGTGGCAACTAAAATTTGAAATTAGAAAATTGTCTATTTTTGTTTTGTTTAGAAGATTCTATTATAATGTTTTGTTTTAAGAAGAAGTACCATACAGTTCGTGGAACTAGTTTTGCTTTAACGAATTCATTAGCCATCCAGCAGTTCATGGAACTAGTTTCTTATTAATAAAAGAAAAGATTTTCATAGAAATTAAAATTTTATGGTTAAGATGATTCGAAGTTAGAAAATTTGTTTTGTTTTGAAGAATGTGTGAAGTGTTTTGTAAGAATTATAACTAAGGTGTAGTTCATGGAACTACCACTAATTACCCTATAATACACTCCCACGCTTTCGACAGGTGAATCTTCTATTTAATTAACAGATAATAAAGAAATACTCAGACATTATATTTTTAATTATAAGTTGGTGGCAACGCAATAAACTCAATGATAGACATTACTTTATACACCACCAGCGGCCCTTTCGTAACTAGTGACTTGTGTATGTAATGTACTTTAAACAGCAGGGTATTTTTAAAGAAAGTTTTTTTAAGTATGTTTACGTGTGAGTTTGTTTCTGTACATCATTTATTATTAACACTTTTAAATGAAATTAGAAACTTTATGTACGAAATGTTTTGTTTGCTGGAATGAAAATATTGCATTTTGAAATAACCTTTATGTGAGATATTTTTGAAAGATACATTGTAAAAAAAATTTAAAAAATAAGAATAGCCACACTGATTTAACTAAAGAGAAGACAGATAAATGTTTTGATAAAATTGAGAATGATTTGAAACCATCTCCTTCTCAAATGACAAAACATAGACAAATATAAGTAGAGCGCAAAAAACTCATAGTTTTTTTTACTAAACATTCTCATCACATATGTTTTGACAACTGAGTTAGGTCTTTGAGAGGATAGTTTCCGATCCATGCATTTATCTATGTGCCAAACGTTTAATAATTAAATTAATTTAATAAAAATAGTATTCTTAACAATTAGGGGAATTCATTCTCAACTAATTGAAAAATCTTGTTGTCAAATGCATTTCAAATGTAGACATAGGTTTTTAATAACTGAGTTAGGTCTTTGACAGGATAGTTTCCGATCCATGTATTTATCTATGTGCCAAACGTTTAATAATTAAATTAATTTAATAAAAATAGTATTCTTAACAATTAGGGGAATTCATTCTCAACTTATTGAAAAACCTTGTTGTCAAATTCATTTCAAATGAGATATTTTCTTAGATTTTGCAATCTTCAAACTAAATTCATCTTCGATGTGGATGGAGTTAAATATTTCGTATTTTAATTGAACAATTAGTTTAGAAGACATTTTTTATTTACTTTGAAATCATTCCAATTCATTACTAATTTGAAAAACTAGATTAATACAAGAGCATAAAATAGAGTTTGTTTATTACTTCCAATAGGAATTTCTAACTTCCGAACTTTGAGAGTTGATAGCGGCCATATTGTTGAAGCTACATACATCTGTCGAATTGGCTGTCATTTATTCAGTTAGTTTTGCCAAATCACCATGGACGTGCAAATGATAAAATTGTTTTATAAAAATGAGTTTTACGGTGAGGCCCATTTCTGGATGAATAGGTACGTCAACAAACATAATTGTTGAATTTGGAACGATACCAATCCAGATGAAATCCAAAAGTGTCCAATTCATCCCCAAAACTTGACTGTTTGGTGTGGATTTTGGGCAGGCGGCATCATCGGTAAAACACACCAAAAAATTTTGAACGAATCGATTCATAATTGACAATAGCTCTCCTGTAGACCGATTTCCGAAAATCACTCACAAACAAAATTATTGAAATTTGCTCATACTTTTAAAGGAGCAGAATTTGAGAATTTCTTTATTTTCAATATATTTATTTTTGTTAACACTTCAAAATACTAGTACTCCCAATATTTTTGTTGTAGTGTATAAAGAAAAATCTTAAAAAGAATTTTTTCGTGGGGCCACAGAAACTTTATGTATAAATGTGTGTCTGTATGTCTGCCTTTGTATCCGGCAAAACTTTTATTAAGTATTTGTATGTGTACATATTCATTTGTACATGTGTAATACATTAGGGAGCACCTTCATAAAGTGAATCTTTTTAGAAGGTCACTAAAGTGATAGGACCACTATTATGAAACTAATAATCTCCTGTGTGGACTACTTGCCGAATTAGTACTTTTTATTAAAGAGCCGCAGTAAAGATTTGGTTTAATTTTTGACAAGCGTAATCTGGGACCATTTCATAGAAATGTACTGTTGCTCTTAATCAGAGTTTCGAATTAATTAATTCAATTTGAGCTAAATTTACTTAAAACTTAATTCAGAATTTAAAAATCTCAGCAATTCATTCTATAATCAGCAATTCATTCTATAACCTATAATTCTTTAGCTTCATTCAAAGGCTTTTATTTAAATAGAATTCATTTATCGTTGAATTAATTCATAACAAAATTCATTCAACATTTGAATGATTAAATTTTTATTAATTCAATTCAAATCATTCAATTAAATTCAATTTAAATCTAATACAAATTGAATTTCCTCTAGTTTTGTTTTTGTTTTCAATACATTTTTAAAGCTATGTATGTAATGAATTTGAATTAAAGGAAATTTGAATGATTTAATAAGGAATTAAATCTATAAAGAATAAATTCTCAAAGGAACTACTAATTCATACTGAATTCATTAAGGGAATGGGTTAAAATATAAAATTTAATTTGAAATATTAGTTGTAGATCCACAAATATATTGTTACGTTTTAACCTTTTCAAAACGCTGGTTTATTTCCTTTAAATAAACCGGATACTTTTGATTGCAAATAAAAGCCGTTTAGTAGTTTGAAAATTGTAACAACTCTTTATTTATTTAAAAATGTACAACAACAGAATTAAATAGCCACTCAATGTTTTTTTATACACGTTTATAAATTCTCAGAAATACAGACACTTTATAATGTACACAAATTCACTTGAAAAAATACAGCACACTTTAAGGCACTCAGTTGATGTTTATTCGAATAGCGTCTCTGATAAACTGACTAACGACTGCAACCTCTGCCACTATTTATAACACTGCATTACCATCTAGAAAGCTCTATTTTTACAATGTTCTTTAACTGAATATTCGAATTCGAATATACGGTCGCAGCAAACAGCGTTGCCATACTTACGATCAATGGTCAACTGAAAGCTTTTATTCAATGTTAATAATGCCCACAGATATCTAAAATTTTGGGCACTGCTATTTGAAAGCATTATGCAACTTTAAATCAGCCGTTAAAATCGTTATATTTGAATTCAAGTACAATTTCGTAACAATATACTTTTGTGGGTCTACGACTAATATTGAGACTTTTTTACCTTTTAATAATGGTGGTTTATTGCCTTTAAATAAAAATTGCAAATAAAAGCGCCAAGTAGTTCAACAATTGTAACAACTCTTTATTTATTCAAATTTACACAACAATTCACATATTCACTCTCTTTTAATACACACCTTAAAAACTCATTGGTAATAAACAGCCCAGCGGGAAAAAGATGCAGTAAAGAGGCCTTCCTAAATGCCTCATTTTGCAGACACAAGGACTTGCAAAATCATTTTGCCGCATTGCAAAATCATTTCAATTTTACACGGCGTGTCATTGCGAGCCAAGGCCTTGCATACTCGCTGCTGTTAGAGGGCTGAGAGAAGGCCTACTTATGATGGGCTGTTGGCAGCCAACAAGCTCACTTGTTATTAGAAGGGGATTCATAGGGCTTCTTGAACACCTTCTAAGAGCAGGCAGGGTGGAATGAGTATCGGATCTTTTAGAATGTGTAAGTATGCCCTTTAGAAGGCCTACAAATTGAAGTCCTATCATTTTTTCCCGCTGGGAGTGCTCTCGTTACTATTTATATACACAGCGCGCTGCAGCGTCATCTTATATATTTCTACACTGTAGAATCTACAGTGATCTCCCAGAGATTTTAAAGCTGCTTTACAGAGGGTGTTGTCATACTTATAAACAATGTTGATAACATGCTGTTGTTAACGTTTCAGGAGTTTCAACCATTACAAACCTGCAATTCAAATTGATAATGCAATTTCGTAACAATATATTCTGGATCTTTATATAATTCAAAGACGGTCTATGACTGTCCGTCTGTCTGTTGAAGACCCAGATATTCTCTGTTAATCAGAAATGTTTGGTATTGGAAATCGGTCGTACGTTTAAAATCATTTAAAACACGATATATTATATGAAATTATGTATATCAATAACGGTGTTTTACCGGTATCCGTAGTCGATATGAAAGGATATTTTAGGAGTAAATATAGCTTAGCGGTTCTTTATATAATATGGAAATAAATATACAGAATTCGAAACGATTTTTTTCTTCGGAAAAATAAGAAAATGTAACACAATAGTGCGAGCTATAACATAACGATTCTCAGAAAAGATGGGAATTGTTATCCTTCATACCTCCCTAATATGGCTCAGAATAGTAGTGGAGCAGAGATACAAGTGTGAGTCTTCGCACATACCAACAAAGACCACAAATAAAACAAAAGCACACCAAAAGAGAACTTTTTTCTTTATGTGTATTTATTTATTTTGTATTTTTATTACAACTACAGTCATATCACTATAACCCTGCAGTTTTAATAATAGTATTTATCCCAGCACTACCTACCTTTCTGTTCACTGGTATCTAGTTTTAGTGGTGACTACTAGTTACTCTCTTTAATCAAAGTAATGCTGCTGGCAAAAACTGGTTATATTTGCTTTGCATTTTGCAAACAAAATCACTAGAGATGAATTTCTGTTTTAAAAATTAAAACAAAGAGATCATCTAACATGGATTATAATAAAATGTTATGTAATTTCTTTCTCTGCATTGATCTGATCTGACCACCCACCACCAAAAAGATTTTGATTTTGTCATTCCGTTAGTAACATATCGAAATAGTATATATAAAGGATTATTATTCTACGATCTAGCTATGTCCGTCCATTTGTTTGCTGAAGGCACGATAGGGCTTAGACATTTCCTCAAATATTCTTTGTTGATCAGATAAATTTGGTATTGAAAATGGCCAAAATCGATCAAGTAGATCCAGAGTTGAGACAATAAAAATCTAATTAATTAATTTTATGAAGATCGGCCCATGATCGGTCATAGTTCCCTTATAAGGATCACTTTCGAAAAACACATTATCGGAAATGAATTTCTTATAAATATCGTTATTGAAGTAAAATTTTGGCGATCATAATTGGCCATAGCTCCCACATTTCCTAGAGAGATGGACTTAGGGGTGAAAATTTCCCGATAATATTCTTTGAAATGATCAGAAATGTTTGATGTTGAAAATAGACAAAATTGGTTCAACCAAAAACAATTCAGAACAAAATGTCCGTCCAATGTTTCAAATACGAGGAGACCTAGAAAACCGATACTTGCCACAGTTATTGCCAATAGCTAACTTCTGTACCCAAAGATAGGTTGAATCGTTAAAAATCTGCGAATGGTTGTGCAGATGGGGCCAAACATATCAAGTAGTTTAGTGTTTAATTAGAAGTAGCGGCTAAAGAATTCGTCCACAAGGAACAAGTTCCAGATACTACAAGGAAGTAGCTAATACTACCACCTGTCACTACCGCATAATAATACATATAAAATATGTACTTTGTTCAGGCATCTACTCCTCCCGTGATATTTAACAATTTGTGTTTTCTTCTCACTACTTACACGTTAGAAGGCATGATAGTTGTTGGCTCTTAGGAATGTAGTTCTATGAAGCCAGGATGCTTGGCTGGCTGGCTGACTGACTGGATGTTTGTTTGGTTGATAGAGTGTAGAAAACTTGATGGTTGTTTTCATTACCATGACTCCTTTTCGTATGATGCCGCATGCCGACTATTGCTGCATGTGACTACAATTGTTGTTGATGATGTTTCTGCGTGCATGGCAAACCACATCATCAACAATAAGTAACTTTTCCATCAAATCTGTTCCCAGCAACTCAACCAACATCAACAAGAAAACTGGAGGAGAAAAAAAACGACGCGAGAAGAAGAATTGAAACTTTAAAATAACAACATTACCATACTATGGAGTATTTGTTCATAAAACTCTATGAATGACTGAATGAAAGAACAAAATTAAAAGTATGTAGTTGGGTTATAAAAGAACGAACTAAAAGCAAGTGAAGAGGAGCAAAACAAAAACAAAGAAAAAAAACAAAGGAAATCTTTATTTAACAAGGAAACCAAATTTACATCATAATATTTTGTTCTTTTTTTCCTGTTTCTTTTGCCAAAGAGCAAGTAAATGATAGAAGTTTTATCACTGGCATAGTTTTGTTTTGTAGCGTATGGAAAACATTGTAACAAACTAAAAACTAATATAATTTAATAACAAAAAAAAAGAGCAGTAAACTAAACTAATGAGATGAGAATGCAGAATGAAGAAAACAAACAAAAAAAAAAAAATGATCGTTTTTAAAAGGTTAAAGGCGTAAGAAAAGAACAAGTAAGAGTGCTATATTCGGCTATGCCGAATCTTATATACCCTTCACCTTTGTTGTGGATGCATTATTATTTTTTATAATTAGTATATAGGTATGTATGTACATTGCCCACTTTCAGCGTACAGCATCCTAAATTTATCAAGAACACAAAAAACAACGCCAAACCAAACAGAACACCAAAAGAAAAAACAAAATACGCAAGGCAATGAAACCAACACACATCCAAACATACGTTTAATTGTATAAAAAACAACAACAACGCCAAAAGAAACAAAACACAAAAGAAAAACAAAATACGCAAAGCATGCACATTCAAACATACGATTTGTTGATTTTTTGTCAAAAAAACCAACACACAACCAAACAAAAGTTTAGTTGTATAAAAAACAACAACAACGCCAAAAGAAACAAAACACAAAAAAAAACAAAATACGCATAGCTTGCACATCCAACCATACGTTTTGTTGTTTTTTTGTCAAAGCATGCAATACATTGTGTTTTTTGATGAAATTTTCAGAGGTTGTCTCGGATTTTTGCTCATATCTCCGTTATTTATGGACGGATTTTGCTGATTTTAAATAGCAAAATTCTCGAAAGTATGTCTGACAGAATTGTTGAAGATTTGGATCCCGGAGATATCTGGGGCCTTCAGAAAATTGATTTCAACAGACAGACAGACGGACAGACAGACAGACAGACAGACAGACAGACAGACAGACAGACAGACAGACAGACAGACAGACAGACAGACAGACAGACAGACAGACAGACAGACAGACAGACAGACAGACAGACAGACAGACAGACAGACAGACAGACAGACAGACAGACAGACAGACAGACAGACAGACAGACAGACAGACAGACAGACAGACAGACAGACAGACAGACAGACAGACAGACAGACAGACAGACAGACAGACAGACAGACAGACAGACAGACAGACAGACAGACAGACAGACAGACAGACAGACAGACAGACAGACAGACAGACAGACAGACAGACAGACAGACAGACAGACAGACAGACAGACAGACAGACAGACAGACAGACAGACAGACAGACAGACAGACAGACAGACAGACAGACAGACAGACAGACAGACAGACAGACAGACAGACAGACAGACAGACAGACAGACAGACAGACAGACAGACAGACAGACAGACAGACAGACAGACAGACAGACAGACAGACAGACAGACAGACAGACAGACAGACAGACAGACAGACAGACAGACAGACAGACAGACAGACAGACAGACAGACAGACAGACAGACAGACAGACAGACAGACAGACAGACAGACAGACAGACAGACAGACAGACAGACAGACAGACAGACAGACAGACAGACAGACAGACAGACAGACAGACAGACAGACAGACAGACAGACAGACAGACAGACAGACAGACAGACAGACAGACAGACAGACAGACAGACAGACAGACAGACAGACAGACAGACAGACAGACAGACAGACAGACAGACAGACAGACAGACAGACAGACAGACAGACAGACAGACAGACAGACAGACAGACAGACAGACAGACAGACAGACAGACAGACAGACAGACAGACAGACAGACAGACAGACAGACAGACAGACAGACAGACAGACAGACAGACAGACAGACAGACAGACAGACAGACAGACAGACAGACAGACAGACAGACAGACAGACAGACAGACAGACAGACAGACAGACAGACAGACAGACAGACAGACAGACAGACGGACATGGCTTAATCGACTCCGCTATCTATAAGGATCCAGAATATATATACTTTATAGGGTCGGAAATGAAAAATGTAGAAATTACAAACGGAATGACAAACTTATATATACCCTTCTCACGAAGCTGAAGGGTATAAAAATATCAACAAACTCAACATATTTATGTATAAATAGCTGTATCTAACTCGGAAATATTTAAAACATACATAGTAATGCTTATGAACCCTAGTTTCAATATAATTTCCTAAAAATCCCTTTCTTTTGAACACAGGATATTGAACCAAAAAATTGTCCTTGAAAAAAAATTGTCCATGATTTTACCTAGCCCCCGTACATATGTATGTCCACCGGAATACTGTTTGAGCAGTAGTATGTTAAAGTTTTACTAAAATCGGAAAACGGTATCCCTTAAATCGTGAAGGTCAAAGGTCAAATTTTTAAATATTTGGAATTTCTCATGGAAAGATAGCGAAATGATATATATTTTTAGGCCGATTTTGATGAAATTTTAAAAAAATATAACTGAAGTCTAGTATTTTTAAAGGTTAACGTTTTCCGATTTTAGTAAAACTATCAGACTACATTTAAAATTTCCTGGACTATAATATTCTTAATAGGCTTTACTTACAATTCATAACAGTAATGAAATTTGGCACATCCGCCTAAATATGGCCAAAAAATTATTTTTTCTTGAAAATCGCAAAATTTAAATCGTAGATACGGAAAAACTATTGTCTTTTTTTCATATTTTTATTCCCTATTCTGTTCTCAATAAATCCCAACGTGATGATCAAAGAATTCTGAAATTTGTTTAACAAAATTTTAAATTGGAGTTTTGTAAAATTTGAAATATAGTTTTCAAAAAACGTTTCTATTGTATATTCACTAATTGTATCTAAACAAGTGTCTCTTAAAGATGCATATAAAATTAAAAAAATTCATTCATAAATTCTCATTAAAATGCAGTTAATTGTAGTTTAACTATTGGTTTATTGATTAAAAATGTTACAAGTTTAAACTTTATTTAAAACAAATCCAATGTTTAAGTTAAATAAAAATACTTTTGCTTTCATATTTTCCCATTTGGCTTTCTTCGTGTTTTAATCTCTTAATTCAAATGATAATTAAGAAAAATTCTGGTTGCCAAATATGTCATTTAATTTAATTAAAATCATGTCATCAAAAATTTTGATTTCATTGTTATATTTTCCCACCATGACTAATTGTTGGTTTAGTTGAAATACATTTTCATAAAATTTCATATTCTTTTCATGTAAATTGAAAACATTTTAAAAATGTTTATGTATTTTCACACATGAATTTAGTAAATTTCAAATATTATTCTTAGTAAGTTTTCGTTATTAAAATACAAATGATTAAATTTTCTTTTAATCATAATTTTAAATACAGATCATGATGGACCACAATAGCAATTTGTTTTTTTTTGAAAATTTGCAGCAAAATTGCGTTTTATACAGTTTTACAACAAACAAAGAAAATGTGGGGTTGTTGTTTTATCTCGTTTGAGGAAAAACAAATTGAATTCTTTTCCTATGTTTTTTTGTTTTTTGTATGACTTGCATGTATATTTTCGATTTTAATTATAAATATTGTTTTGTCTGGTTGCATGGTTTTTTGTAGCAGCAGTGCTGCAATTCAAAGAAAACAAAATTGCAAGTTCAATTTTATTTTCAATGCCCAAAGTTTACTGAACTCGTAACTTAAGGGAGGAGCAAGGTTGGGGATTTGTTTCTGCACAAAATGTGGCAAATTAAACAAATGTTTAAGTATTGCAAATATGACAGATGTTTTGTGTCATGTTGTTTGTTAGTTGGTGTTAATAAATATTCGAATTAAAAATTAAAGAGATTAAACAATTTCGATGAAAATTGTATTAGGATTTCTTGTAAAATGCGTTTAAAAGTGAATTTTTTAATGTATAATTGCAAAATGGTTTTATAAAGCTTTAATAAATTTAAAAATTGATTTTGAATATGGGTGTTAAGCTTTTGTTAAAATTCTTAACTAAAGTTCCTCTAAAACTTTATAATAACATGGTCATTTTTATATGTATGTATTCGGTTTATCCATTAAACGCAAATCTATAGACACTATTCTATCCCAAAATGTTTTGGTTGTAGTAGAAACACTCGCAGCACGTGTTTGACAAATTAAATATTGCATAATCTCATAAATGAAGACAAATCTGGCAAATTATTATTTTATTCAATAAATCATGTAGAATATATAATGAAATAATTAAAACGACATAATTTTTTTTCAAACTAATGGTTGGAGGAAAAAGTTAAAGGTAAATTGAATCAAAAATCTATTGGCAATTGTAAAAAATTAGTTCTTTTTACTAATATCCAGCTACGTATGGTGCGGTTTTGACTTGAAGATTAAATTAAGTTTAATCTACGAATGATGTTTTCGGCTCGTCCATTATTTTGTTTCAGCTGCCAATATTGGGGAGTTATCCCCTGCAATAAGTAAAATCAGCTGATGAAAAAATATTTCTGTAGAAAAACATAAAAAATGGATCACTCCAGCGGAAGATTTAATCAAAGGTTCGAAAGAATTAATTCTTAATTAAATTTTCGAAATCAAAATAAATTTCACCTCTTAATCATTCCGTTAATGAATTCATTATGAATTAATTCATAGGCTTAATTCATTTAAACTTCAAATGTATTGAATTCATTCCTTTGAGAATTCATTCTTTATAAAAGTAATTCCTTATTGAATCATTTAAATTTTTATAAATTCAAATCCTATAAAAAATAGCTTTAAACATACATATATTAAATGATTAAATTGGTCTTCAATTCAAATCTATTACAAAAAGGCTTAAGTTATTTTTTTTTTTTAATTTTTTTTGTAAATGATTAAAAGCTACACAAAAACAAAACTGAATGAAGAAATATTGTTTTAATTAAATATGTATTTGATTTGAATTAACAAAAATTTAATCATTCAAAGGTTGAATGAATTCTGTTATATGGTTTATGGAATGAATGGCTGACATTTCTTTTTTTAAATTTCGAATTAAGATATTAGAAAATTAAGCTCAAATTGAATTAATTTTAAATAATTCGAAGATTTGGATTTAACTTGATTATTAATTGGCATTTGATCTTCAAGTAAAAAACCCGCCCTTAGTTGACATCCGTTTATATAAATGAGGGCAATTTTGAGGTTAGAATGTGAAATGGCTGTCAAATGATGAAATGTCAAGAATTGAGCTGTCATGTTTTGACTAGAATTCAGTGTGATTCGCTACCCTCAAATATTTATAAAAACGGCAGAGATGTTTGTTAAAAATTTGAGGACTCTAGCTATTATAGTTTCTGAGATATTGTATGTGGGAGGTGCCACGCCCACTATGGCTACTACTCCCACGTTTGCATATGTTGAAGTAAATTTTCTGTAGCCCACAATTACTAACATACATAATTCATACATCAATATATATGGTGAATTCTCCCGGCTCGGTTTCTATTTAAAATCGAGAAATTCGAGCCACAAATGCCTGATATATAAGGAAAACTCCTGGCCAACTTCGATTTTTTTACTATTTTTGATCTATATCTGGATTACTAAGTCATTAATATAGACAATATGGATATCTAATGGTAGATATTTCAAAGACCTTTGCAACGACGTTTCTTAAGTTTAAGTTTAACCTACAATGTGTCAAAATCCGGAAAAATATTATTTAATCCGAATTTTTTTCACCAAAAATTTTTTTTGTCATAATTTTTTTTCCATTAAAAATTTTATACAAAATTTTGAAAAAAAAAATTTTTTTTCCATTAAAAATTTTATACAAAATTATGAAGAAAAAAAATTATAAAAAAATTAAAAAAGCAATTCTAAAATTTTTTTAAAAAAAAAATTAAAACAATTGTGAAAAAAATCTGGTATATGGGTTAAATTGGGTGTAGGGTCAATTATGGACCGATCCTCACAAAAGTTGGTAGAAAGAATAAGGTTCATATCAATTTCATCACGATATTAATTATTATAAGACAATTATGAATGTTCAAATCATTTTCTGAGGGGGACCTTGTATTTCAGCTAGCTAGCTAGCTTCTTTCGTATTTTTAACATACAGACAGACCGACATTTGGGGGGAAATAGCTAGATCATCTTAGAATTTCATAAGGATTTTTGTGGGTCTGCGATGAATATTTCGATGTGTTACAAACGGAATGACAAAAACAATTACCCCCCTCCCCCATCAAGGGGGAGTTTTTTGAAAAAAATAAAAAATAAAACTTTTTTATAATCGAGGCTTTGCCTTACTAGACGTTTTTAGATAAATCTGAAAATTGGCTAAGTTTGGCTAGGGTTCAGGAGGGCTCGGTTCCTTTAAATATGCCAGCCTTTATTTTACACGTATTCATGTTAAGTTTTTCTATCAGAAAAATATACAAAATGTATAATGTCTTCTCATAATAGAACTTTTTGGGAAAAAATACTGTTTTTCAAGTTACACGAATTTCAATGCCTGTAAATTTTTATATGGACCATTTAACTGTGCGAAACTTGAATCTATTTCTTTTATAATGTTATCAGAAATATACCGTAGGTAGATTCTAGACATAAAAATAAACCAGAAAAGTTTATCAAATGTCAATCATATATTTATGGTTGCAGTAAACAAGTATATGTTTGTGACAATCATGTTTATGATGAATCATAATATCATAATATGTTATTCTCAGATTATGATATACATAACAAGAGAACAGCATAATATGGTAAATCCTTTATCATAAAAATGGTTGTGACAAACATATACATGTTTACTGCATCCATATATATGTTTGACATATCATATGAATCGTAAGTTAACCATATTATGGTTACCACAATCATATAAATAATGGTTGTGACTATAATATTGTTAAAAAAACTTGTAAACATTTTGAAATGGTCATCTCAAAAACACATAAACATTTCATTAAGATATCTCAAATCGATCACGGACTACCGAATTATAAAATGTTTCTAAATAAATTAAATTATTATTAGTGTTTATTTTTTATTTTATTATATTAAATACATTATTGAATCAATAAAATTCAACATCAGCTGGAATTTTAATGGAATTCCTTCCTGAAATTCCATTAAATAAATGCCAGCACACATATTCAATTTTATAACCCAAAATCATAAAAACGCAATATAAGCTCAATAAGATATAAAATGATAATGACTCATTTATCAAATAAAATGCGTTGTAGTAAAAAAGATTTATCCGAATAAAATTTCTCTTAAACGTTTAAAATTTAATGGCGGACGTTGAAAATTTTATATAAAATTGCGAAATAGTTCAAGATCATATCAATTCTACACATACTTATTTAATACTTAGTATTATGAGTGCAAACATGTATTTAATACAAAGTCATTTCGAGGAAAAATTTTAAATAATGATGACTAATGTTGATAAAAATAAATAAAACGTGTGATAATTTTTTTTTGCAAATTAAAAACACTTTAGATAGATGTGTATGTTAGGTATGTATAAGTAAATCGATAAACAAATTGTGTTCTATTATTTTATTCTATTTAACTTTATTATTAAAAATACACCTGATTTTCTTCTCTGTTATGAAAAAAATATGAGACAAATTTTCTTTGTGTACAATAGAATTCTAACATAAATAACACAGTACAACATTTTGCAGCTCATTGCTTTGGGACTCAATTCTGACAACTGCACGTGAAAGTAGCCCCAAAAATAAGAACTTCTGCATCATTAGTTTTGTCAAGTTGGCTGCCGTAATAATTTAATGGCCATACGAACTTTTTTTGCTCAAGGTGGATTTTTATCACTTTTTCTATATTTTAACACGGTTATATCTCGGTATACCGTACGGAATATCTCTTTTGTGTCTGAAGAAAAGTTGTAGATATTGAACAGGAGAAAAAAAAAGCGGAACATACCTACCCGAAAAAAGTGCATCCAGTGCCTTAAAAATCGCAAAAATGACCATTTTTTACAATTTTTTCCCCATTTTGCACCTTTTTTGCTCAATAACTGGATTACAAATCCACAAATATGCTGTTTTTTTCTTTATAAACTTTATATTGCATGAAAATAAAAATTCCGATTCATATTGCAGCTATTCTTACACAGAAAATATAAGATTTTTATTAGTTATCTATGCATGTAAACAAAATTTAAAATATTTTCAATTATTTTCAATATCCATCCTTGTTGAAGTGGACGCTTGTGGTTCTGATGATCTTGTTTTCTTCGTAGGTTGTTCATATTCATGTTCTGAGTTATCTGCATTATCATCCGAGTTAGACATGATGTTCAAGGGCATGTTTTCTTCAGTGTGTCCACCAATTTCAGTGTCATCTTCATCTTCTTTGCTTTCATCTTTAAACAGCATAACTTTAGAACTCCACCAACAAACCTCCGCAAGCAATGCATCTAATTTTTTGCCTTTGAATCGCTTTTCCATTGGCATGGTCACCTGGTGGAACCTCTCTCCTTGTTCGTCCGATTCCTGAGGTAATTGTGCCAAAAACGTATCAAGGTGGAAATGCATGAAATGTAATTTTAGCGTCATGGATGCATTGATTTTTTCAAAATAATACAGCAACTTGTCCACTCGTGTCTGTATGTCATCTCGCTGTACACGGTTCTTTCCTAAAACTCCTTCGATGACTTGTTTCAATGTCTCCCATGCACATAGGTAGTTATAATGGTTCGAAAGGATATTTGTAAAAGATTCGCTTTTCATTAATTTTCGTATATCCGGTCCATTCAAAATACCTGTTTGAAATAAAAAAATTTAGATATGACAATATTTAAATACAGACAACGATACGTACCTTTTCTAATTTTAGCTTCACTGAGTTTTGGAAAGATGGATTTCAAACAGCCATAGGCGTCCTCAATATTATTGACTACCACTTCAACGAATTTCCCAGCTATTCCTAATTTCATGTGGAGCGATGGCAACAAAATATCATCTACATCCTTTATCAAAGGTTCATTACGTAATTTTAATTGTTTCTCGAGCTCGGGAGTTCTTGCTTTCCAATCTTTACATTGATATTGATTCCCTGCGTATCGCGAATCCCAATTACAAAGGAAGCAGAAGTATTTTGGAAAACCGCCCTTTAATATAATACCTTGTATTATGTTGACAACCTTTAGATCACAACAAATCTTCCATTTGTGTACATTGTATTTGATTTTCTTCAAAATTTCGCCCAATGTTTCATACGTTTCCTTCATAGTTGTGCTGAATCCCAATGGAATGGATGGTTTTTTGTTTGTTTTGTGCAACAGCACAGCCTTCAAACTTGAAACTGAACCGTCGATGAATAAACGCCAGTCGCCAGCGATATAATCCATTCCCATTTTGTTCACTAAACCTGGGATATCATGGCAGTAAGTGAACGTATTTGCTTCGTCAACGGAATAAAATTTCTGAAATTCAGCTTGGCGTTTTCGGTATGATGTTGCGCTGACATTTTGCTCTGTGAGTTTTTTACGCTTCAAAAATGATGTCAAAAATTCTGAATTTGTTTGTGATAGTCCCATCTTAGCCACAATGTAATCCATTTCGATTTGTGTTAGCGGTTGTGGTGCATTATTTTCAATATCGGGTGTCCAATCTGCATCATTCACATTGGTCGGATTGGTGAAAACGGTTTCGGCTTGCACGGACACAGTATCCACAATCGGGGGTTTAGGTGGATCGGCAGCAGCAGCGCGATGTACTGGAAGTGTCGCAGTAAAAGCGGGAATGTATACTTTTGTTTTCAATTTTGTTCTGTTCAATCCATACCCGGAATTTATACATGCGTAGCACCTGGATTCATTATGTCCAGTTACGTCTTGCACCCAAATTACTGGCTTAATAAAAGAAAACTGTACACCTTTTCCATGTACCCAGGTTATAAGGGTATTATAACAACTTTTACACACTGTGTTCGGCGTAAAATTTGCACCACTCAAATCTGTTTCATCAAAATAATGACAATACGCTGTTTTGAATTCCTCAGTAAACAAGTTTTTTCGAACGTGTTTGGCTACTTTTGGAACGATATGACCACAAACGTAACAAAAATTATCCAATTTTGGGCACTTGTTATTTTCCATATTGAAATTTTCAATGTTCTACTGGTTTTAAAACGCAATTCACTCAGAAGAAAAGGTTTGTTTTTTCCACACACAAAATAGTCAAACCAATTGACTGATAAAGAATAGCGTACTTGAGGATTTGTAATCCAGTTATTGAGCAAAAAAGGTGAAAAATGGGGAAAAAATTGTAAAAAATGGTCATTTTTGCGATTTTTAAGGCACTGGATGCACTTTTTTCGGGTAGGTATGTTCCGCTTTTTTTTCTCCTATTCAATATCTACAACTTTGCTTCAGACACAAAAGAGATATTCCGTACAGTATACCGAGATATAACCGTGTTAAAATATAGAAAAATTGATAAAAATCCACCTTGAGCAAAAAAAGTTCGAATGGCCATTAAATTATTACGGCAGCCAACTTGACAAAACTAATGATGCAGAAGTTCATATTTTTGGGGCTACTTTCACATGCAATTGTCAGAATTGAGTCCCAAAATCATGTGTTGTACTGTGTAATGTGTCTAACAATAATTTATCATTGTAGTTTTTGTTGCATTTTGCTTTCGTCTCATTTAAATTCATAATTTATTGTTATTTTAACTAATTTATTTTGTCTTGGTGGCTGATATCTTCGGTGTTTTTGCGCAAATACAAAAAGAAACAAAGTTTAAAACATTTGCTAGATAAAAATACGCAACAAAGGAAAATAAAGAAGGAAAAAGAAACTGTTTGGTTTAATGTTTTTAATAAACCTTTTAAATTAAATAAGAATCTTATGGCACTTTGGCTATAAAGAGTCTGTTAATGTGGAAATTTACACAATAACATTACGACCTCGAAATACGGGTATATTTAAATATTATATTTTTCCTAACATATTCAGAAGTACTTCTATTAAAATTTCGACAAGTCATCGTACGTTAGCGATTCCAAATTTTTTAAAACTTGGTACACAGGTTCCTGAATATGAAGTTGCTATGTTTCTCTTTATCTGAAACAATAGGCTACTATTTATTTTGAAATTTCAAGTGGGCGTGGCACTTCCCATACACAGTAAATAGTTATTATAGAATATCTGGTGAACAATAACTGTGAAAGCTGCAAAACTTCGAGGAATTAACTTCGGTACCATTGTGCGCATCTTGACTGAAAATGGGCGGAATTTGATATATAGGCGTGCCACCTCCCATACAATGTAAATAATTATTTTCGAATATCTGGAGAACTATAATCGCAAAAGTATCTAAACATTGTATGAATCACTTTCTTATCACTATACGGAGTTTGGCTGAAAATGGGCGGGATTGCATTAGTGGGCGTGTCATCTATCATATAAAGTAAATAGTTATTTTCAAATATCTGGAGTACTATAATTGTAATTATCTTCAAACATTACACGATTTAATTTCTTATCACTGCATGAGGTTTAACCAAAAATTGGAGGAGTCGGAACAAGGCGTGAGTCACCTACCATACAAAGAAAATATTAATTTCTGAATAACTTCAGAGCTATAATTGCAAGATTCTGCAAACTTTCTCCGAATAGTTCTGTTATCTACATCGGGAGTGGTGCTTCTATACAAAATTTCAAGACATAAACATTTTCATAAGTTCGAAATTGGTAAAAATATTGGGGAAAATTCGAAAATGGATCAAATGGATCTATTGTAGTGTTTTAGGTGTCTAAAACCATCTTCATCAAATTTCATTTCTAATGAACAGAGCTGTAAATGAATCATTCTTTTTTGATTTTAATTCGTTACGAATTAGCTAAATTTTGAATTAATTCATTTCACAACAAAAAAGAATTCAATGAAATTAGAATCAATTCAAACGAATTAAGCAGATATGAATTTCAATTCAAATTAATTGTAAAAATCAGTTGCAATTCGTTTCTAATTCAAATAAATTTGTCAAAGTGAACTGAAATTCATTTCCAATTCGTTTGAATTGAATTGATTTTGAATTCATTCAAATGAATTAGAACAATGAATTGCAATTCAAATGAATGAAATCAAAAATGAATTGCAATCAATCAAATTCAAGCGCAGATCTCTAGGCGGAATGAAAAATTTAAATTTCTCCTACTAAAATGAAAATATTCAGTACAAAAATTGAAAAGCCTTGTCCTGGATGCGCTCCTGATCAAAGAAAACATGGTGTTCGGAGTTTATTTCTTCAAGAAGAACTGATTTTAATTTTGAAATACGCTGAACATCAAAACACATTTAATATTCAAGAATCCATTAACAATTTTTGAAATTTTGTGACATTTGTTGAACAGCATCCTTTGCCATTTGAATAATGTCTGCTTTAGTGACAATATCAAAATTTTGGGTTCAAAGCTTTTAAACACAGATACTTAATTGGTGGACAAAGAAGAGATGCCACAATTGCTGTTTTGACAGTTGCATCTAATTTATAGAAATTGTTAAATCATTTTTTTCGTCAATTCAAATGAGTTGGAAATGAATAGCTAACTCTTTTTATACCCTTCACCATGAGTGGCAACGGTATATATAAGTTTGTCATTCCGTTTGTAATTTCTACATTTTTCATTTGCGACCCCACAAAGTATATATATTCTGAATCGTTATAGATAGCGGAGTCGATATAGCCATGTCCGTCTGTCCGTCTGTGTGTTGAAATCAACTTTCTGAAGCCCCCAAATAACCTACATACACGAATGATACATCAATATCTCCGAAATTCTTCCGGCTCGGTTGCTATTTAACACATTGACTGCCAAGGCACTTTCAGCAAATAAGATGATGGGGGCCACAGCATTTTCTTTGTGTAATCTCTTCGTAAACGTCAATATTGGAATTTAGGATACTGTCAGTAATATTTTCAGTTTAGAAACAGTTTTTTTGTTTATAAATAAGAGGGTCTTACGAAATGTCGAAAAGGATTTTTTTATGGAATACTGAGTTAGAAAAAATACTCAGTACAAGTTCAGAAAGTGATGAAGAATGTGAAGATTACAGTTTTGATGAGGAACTTCCAGACAACATCGAAAAAATTCTTAAAATCCAGCACTATTGTCCGACATGGCTAGAGAGAATAAAAGTCGTGTCGGACATATGTGTCCGACGTGGCGTAAACCGCATAGTGAAGTGTCACACATATGTGTCCGACGTGGCAGTCAATGTGTTAAAATCGAGAAAATGGGTCCACAAATGGCTGAGATATAAGGAAAAAACCAGGACAACCTCGATTTTTGACCTATTTTTGACCCATATCTGGATTACTAAATCATTAATATAGACATTATGGATATCTAATGATAGATATTTCAAAGACCTGTGCAACGACGTATATAAGACCGTAGTAAGTTGGACCTACAATGCGTCAAAATCGGAAAAAATATTTTTAAACCCGAATTTTTTATTTTCACCAATATTTTTTTTTGGCTAAATATTAAAAAAAAATTTAAAAACAAAAAAAAATTTTTTTAATATTAAAAAAAAAAATTTTTTTAAATTAAAAAAAAAATTTTTTTAAAATTAAAAAAAAAAATATTGAATTTAAAAAAAAAATTAAAAAATTTTAGAAAACAATTTCGAAAAAACAACTGGAAAAAAAATTAAATTTTGTTTACCTAAAAATATTTAAAATTTTTATTTTAAAGTATATTTTGGTGAAGGGTATATAAAATTCGGCACAGCTGAATTGTTTCTAATTCAATTGAATTAATTCAAAATCAATTAAATTCAAATGAGTTGGAAATGAATTGAAATTCACTTTGAATTAGAAACGAATTCTTCAAATTCATTTGAATTAGAAACGAAACATTTGAATTGACTCAAATTTCATTCAATTCATTTTTTAGTGTGAATGATTCGCGAATTAATTCAAAAATTAATTATTAATTTACAACTCTGCTAATGAAACAGATTTGGAGCTCAGTTGATTTCAGTCTATAGCGGACATTGGTAGGTAGAAACATTATTTACTTCAAATGTACTTTTATTTCAAAAGTACTTTTATTTAAAAGTACTTTTATTAAAAAATACCTTTCATTCAAAAGAACTTTTATTTAAATGTCTGCTTTGATTTTAAAGTAGGTACTATCTTTAAAAGGAACTTTTATATCAAAGTTCTTTTGTTTTAAAGTACTTTTTTTCAAAAGTACTTTTATTCAATAGTACTCTCATTGAAAAGTACTAGTATTTTTTTACTTTACTTCTATATAAATACCTTAAATTCAAAACATTTCAAGCT
The DNA here is from genome assembly GCF_958450345.1 of Calliphora vicina. Classification (NCBI taxonomy): domain Eukaryota; kingdom Metazoa; phylum Arthropoda; class Insecta; order Diptera; family Calliphoridae; genus Calliphora; species Calliphora vicina. The sequence goes on along the minus strand of NC_088781.1, from coordinate 16,653,149 downwards.
GCATCATTAATATTTACAAAATTTTGAAATTTTTTCAACCGGCCGTCCATCTAGTCTCCCATTAATGTTCGATTTTCTGCTTCCCACCAACAAAAAAAAGAGAAGAATGAATTTTACAGTAAACTGCATAAAAATTTGTACATCATTAAATTACGTCGCAGAAAATAGTAAAAATTGCAAGAAGTACGCGAAACGAGAAAATAAAAAAATACCAAAAAAGACAGCAAAGAAAAAAAGAACGAAAGACAAAAATCACTTTGTTCTTTGACGTCCATTGTACATAAATCGCAAGAAATATAAAAAATATGGCAGAAAAACTGTAAGTGGCAGAGTCGAATACTGTCTGACCACCAGAGAAGTAAGAGCAAAGAATTTTGAGAAGTTAATAAAACATAAGTTAGCCACGCCCAGTTTTAGAAGTAGGCGTTCATGACAAATGTTTTATAATAATAGTGATGTCAATTTTCGATAGAATAAAAGTTTATATTTATTATATTTATAAAATTTCTGGATTATTGAACAAATAGTAAAATTTTTTATTCAAATAATTTAAACAAATTAATTTAATTTGTTTGTTATATTGAGCGAATGCTCTTTTTTTATTCCAAATTGAAAATTTGTATTAATTTGGGGAACATATTTGTTTCCTGGATTATTCGAATAACAACACTATTCCATATCCATCTTTAAATATACCAATGAACTCATTGTAGTCCTTAATTGAAGATATTTCAATAAAAAGCTTGATTTTTAAGAATCTTATTGATTCGCTTCAAGATTTCACCTAGAGCCCAAACAAATGTCATTTCGGTAAAAGTCTTTGTATGAATAATCCCTTTAATTGGTATTTATTAAAAACTAGTTGACCGCCCCGGCGTAGCCCGGAAGCATTTACTAATGTTAGTTCGTCAAGTTTCTCCTACCCACATACACCTGCCTGTTCTTATTTATTTGCAAATAAAATATTTAAATTTGTACTGCATACTTTAGGGAGCTTTTTATTACAGTTGACTGGACTCAAAAAAAAACTCCAAGTTTTACCCGGAATTTTTGAATTTGTTTTCTTTACAAACCATCTCCTTAAAATTTCGAATCGAATAAAAACAAATCAGCTAAATCGCTCCAGCCGTTCTCACTTGATGAAATTACATACATGGACCATTTCATTTATATATATATAGATATATCAAAAATAATAATAATGAAGCATCTTCATTGACTTTCAAGAACAAAATTTGCATGTGTTTCAAACCCCATGATTAACTTAATACACCAGTGATTTTTTCGGGTGACGGCTGTAATAAAACTGAAAGAAGTAAATGAATGAATGAAAATGTGCAAATTGTTGATGCTTCATAATGTTTATTTGTGTTGGTGTAAAGAAAGAATTCATAAAAAAGTAAAGAAGCTGAACAGAAATGTTAAGTGCAGCAACTGCAGTAAAAAAGTGAAAAAAAAAAATGCAAAAATTTTATAAAGTAAAAACATCTTATTTTCACTTTATTTCTCGTTTTTTTCTTCTCAGCATTATTAAAAATTAACCCATTGGGTATAAGGGAAAAAATAAAATGTATTTTTTTATAAAGTAATGATTTAGCACTTGATTCTTTAGAAACATCACACTTTATTGAAGGTGTCTCATATTTGAGTTCATAACATTTTATGTACTCAACCAATTTTGCTGATTTTCAATACCAAACTGCTTAGGATAATGATGAATATTTTATGTTAATTCCAATAATTTCTCATTGGTGCTATAGACGTGAGCGTGATTTACACACAGATATTAGCTTAATCGGTAAAGCAAAGTCTGTGATAGATATTCGAAAGAGTTACTTACTAGATATTAAGCTAGTTCTTGTTACCCAACTAAATTAAACAATATACTCTATATATTGTTACTCAAGTCTAGTCAAAACTATTCTAGTCGAGTGTCTTTAAAGAGTTAATAAAAATAAGTATATAACAACATAAAAAATAGCTTTATTTGATTCACTTTGTTAAATGCAGCAATTGAAAAAAAAACATTTATTGCATTTTTTATTTAGTTTTATAAAACTGAGGGAAAAAACTCATACTATTCCTATATTGCTTGACCAATGCGTCATGTTTAAAAAAAAATCTCAAACAAAATAAATATTCTTCTGTTTAGTTTCGTAATTACATCAGGTGTATTTACAAATAAAATACAAAAGTTTGTTCAAAAAAAAATGATTTATATTGTTTATTTTCTTTGCTTTTTTTCTATACTTAATTGCCAAAAACGTGACTTTATTGCATATTAATTTTGTAGCTCTCATCTCATTTTCATTATTTTCTCCCGTTTTTTTTTTATTTCTCTAATAAATTCGAAATTATTTTAAAACAATATTCGAAATGTTTTATAAATCTCCTGCTCTTATTAGCTCTCTTTTGTGTTGAAAGGGAATTGTGGTTTTCTTGTTTGAGAGAGGTCGGTAAGGGGCTGGAGGTTTTATTTACTTTTTGGAATTTTTCAGGTTAATATTTTGATACAGAAAAATTAGAATTAAAAATAGATTATTAGATGATATTAATTTTGAATGATAGACATATTTTAAAATAACTACAAAGAAATTTTATTTTATATTACTTTTTATGCTTCACACATGTAAAATTGGAAAATAAATGGTTTATTTCCATCATGTGTGGTTGTCATAAAATTTGACACAAAATAAATTACTTTGTTGGTTCAATAAAAAAAAATCTAAATACAAGAATACTCTCATGCTGTAAAAAATTTTAAACCCAAATATTTCCAGAGTTGCTATGTCGAACACATTGTCGATCCCTGAGGAGCGTCGCTGTGAGATCTCAAAATAAGGCACCTCAGACATGCAAAATCGCTTGCGATGTTTTGTGGGTCGTCCAAAATCCAAGATTATATTCTTAAAGCTTTCGATTATACCTATAGAAAACATGTGGAATATTTATCTCTTCTAGTTAGAGTCTAATATACATTTGAAAATTACACTATACCTTTTTTCACAATATCGGACACAATTTATAACCGATATCATTAAAATTGTCTCTATTAGTTAAATAAAATCATATACATACATATGTATATCTTTCACGAGTTTAAAAAAAAATTATTTTGAATTTGAAATTTGAAAATTGAGAAATGTTGAATTTTTGTATTTTGTTGGCCTAAAAACTGTTATTACTCTTTACTTCCTTTAATTTGAAAGGTATCACAACAGGGATAGTTTGAAACTATAATGTACTAATATGGGTTTTACCCGTCCCATCCGAATTTAACCTATTTTTTATCGAAATAATTAATGTATTCTAGAAAAAAATTACAAAATGTTAATTACAGGATTTTTCACTATTTGATCTGAGGCTGATAAGAGAATTAAATACATATTACGGTATATAAATCTATATTCCGCTGGGAATTCGCTGCTTTGTAATTTTAAAACAAATAGTCTATATTCGAAATTGCGACATAAATAGGAATAAATTAGGAAGGATTTGAAGGATCCCTATTAAAAATTTTGCACACTTTTGTGTTGAAATAATCTTTTTAAAATAAATCTTTAAGAAAATAATAAAAATATTGTACATATTACTGTAATATTCAACTTTAAAGTCACCTATTTTTGGACTCGTATAAAATATTGATATGAAATTTTGGTCGTGTGATCGGAAACGGCGTTTTCTAAACAAAAGCGTTAATTTTAGTTTTTGTAAAATACTACATTTTTAGACATAAATTGTGAGATCGAAGAATTCATAAATGTATAGTATTCAATAAAAGGTTGGTAATAGTAGTTGATCTAAAAATATATTTTAGGTGCAGCTTGGCTGAAAGTGGATAAATGGGCGCGGCATCACCCATACAAAGTTAATTATCCCAAATAACACCCTTTACATTTTACATAGTTTGACTGAAAATTGGTGGTAATGGGAGTGACAGCACCCATACAAAGTAAATAATTAATTTCGAATAACTAGAGGACTATAATTGTAAAAGTATTTCAACTTTTTACGAATAAATTTCTTATTACTGTACGGAATTTAGCTGAAAATAAGTGAAATTTGATTAGTGGGCGTGGCACCTCCCATACAAAGAAAGAAGTAATTTCGAATATCTGGAAACTATAATTGTGAAAGTTTTCAAAATTTAAATAATTAAATTTGGTTTAACCAAAAATGGGAGGGTCGGAACAGGTGGTGAGTCACCTCCTACACGCAGAGAAAAAATATAATTGGGTATGGTTACTGTAACCATTTAAATAGTGTTACAAGATTTTTAACTATATTATAGTCACAGTAACCATTTACATGATTGTGGTAACCATAATATGGTTAATTTATGATTCACATGATTGTATCAACCATATATATGGTTACAGTAAACAAATATATGTTTGTGGCAACCATATTTATGATGAATAGTTTTATCATAATATGTTGTTCTCAGATTATGATAAGCCTTAAGCCGAGAGCAACATAATATGATACCTTCATCATATGAATGGTTGTCACAAACATATATTTGTTTACTGTAACCATATATATGGTTGCTACAATCATGTGAATCGTAAATTAATCATATTATGGTTACCACAATCATGTAAATGATTACTGTGACCATAATATAGTTAAAAAACTTGTAACAATATTGAAATGGTTACAGTAACCATGCCCAACTATATTTTTTCTCTGCGTGTATTCAAAGTATAGGACAAGTTTTTTCAAACTTTGTCCGACTAGCTCTTTTATCAATTCACATGGTTTGGCTGAAAATTTTTGGGATTGGATTAGTGGGCGTGATACCTCCCATAGAAGGTACATAGTCAATTTTGAATATCTGGATAACTAAAATTGCGAGATTCTTCAAACTTTGTCTGTTACAATTTTATGTAATTTGGCTGACCAATAATAACACAGGTCAACAGGAAAAAAAGGCTTCACTAACCACTATATAGATTTGAGGCATCATGGTTACCTAATTACAAAAATGGTAAAATTTTTAAATTCTATTGATAGATTTTTTTTAAAAAAAATTTGTTTCTAAAATTGTGAATTTTTTTAGATGTTTCTCCGCATAATTTATGATAACTCAAAAAGGGTTATTCCGATATTATTGAAGTAAACGTAAAAAAGTTAAAATTTACATAATCTTTAATCTGTTTATATATTGCGTTTTAATCGGCTCAGTAGTTTCGGAGTTATAATAACAAATTGAAGCAAAAAATATATTTTTTACGTGAAAATAGCAAATTTTTGTATCATGAAAAATTTAAAACGGCAGAACTTGTTCAGGCTTATTACTTTTTCGCAAAGGCGCATATAATACCAACATAATGAGATATCGAAGATAAAACTCGATTGATTCTTTTCGAATTTATTCACAATTAAGTGAATTCGATAATTTTCACAAAATTTAACTTTTATGTTTTATATACAAAAAATTGAGTAGTTATTGTTCTTCTTTCGATTGATTGAATATTGAAAGCATTTTCCCCATGATATGTACAAATTTTTACATATATATTGCGTTTTAATCGGCTGAGTAGTTTCTGAGTTATAATTGAATATTGAAGCAAAAAATATATTTTTTATACAAAAATATCCAATTTTTTATTTTAAAAAAATCATGAAAAATTGAAAACGGCAGAAATTGTTTAGATTTATGGCTTTATCGCAAAGCCACATGTAATAGCAACAAAATTAGATATCAATCATAAAAATCGACGGATTATTTTCGACTTTATTCAGAATTAAGTGAATTCGCTTATTTTCAGAAAATTGTATGTGCAAATTTTACATTTGTTTTGTTATTGTAACAAACATTTTTACAAAAACAAAACACATGTAAAATGTGTAAAATTGGAAGAGTAAAGGGCCGATTTTGAAAGATTGAAGAAATAGTTATCTAAACTATTTGGTAGACATTTTGATAAGAGCAATAGGTAATAAGATACATGGATGAGAAAAAACACCTGCTTGGTCAAAATGTCAAATTATAAATCAGAGAGTTCTCTTCAGATTTTGTTGGACAATTATCTCTGAACTAATTTCGGTGCAAATTTCATCCCGATCGAAAGACATCGTTTTAAAAAGTTTGACATGAAATCGCCCATATATATTTTAGTGTGAAAAAATCGTAAAAAGTTCTCAAGCATTGAAAATTATTCATGTGTTAGGAGCCCTACTTTGAGATTCCCACAAGAGAAGTGCTATGGGTAGACGACCAGCTGTCAAATTTCTAATAATTTAAAATAATGTGGTCCTATTGAATTACTATTCCTATTGAATTACTATTCAATAGGACTAACCTTGGTGCAAATTTCCTTCCGATCGGAAGACAGTTCAAAAGTTGGTTCACTTGACTTGGATTACAACACCATATTTAAAATGGTCAAAAATTAAAACGAAAATAATAAATACACCATATCCTTTTTTTCCCTCAAATCGTTTTATTTTCAAACCCGATTTCTCTCACATACCGATTTTAATGTTTTCTAATATACTAAATAAGCAAAAAAACAATTACTAATGAAAATTACTTAATATATTTAAAATCATTTTAAGCATATAAATCCCAAATAATTATTTTAAAATATTAGAAAAAAGAAGAATTTCCATATTTAATCCCAATGAATGGAAAATTTAAGCAAATATTTTCAGAAGTAATTCTTATGATTCTTTTTTTAATAGCCAGTAAAATATATGTAAGTGTGCAGGTATTTAGCATTTATTTATTTGGTTTATATTTTGTTGCTTTTGAAAATTGAAATCATATGTTATAAAATCATGTTTTTTTCAAACGAAATTTTGAAACACACACACTCAATACACAAAACAACGAAAATACAATGTTTTTTTCAAAATTTCAGCTGATGCCAAGATCGAAAAAGTGTGTATATTCGAATAACACAGACAGATTGCTGTAGATAGCTATACAAACAAGTAAAGATATATATATAAAAGAAAATGAAAAGCCAAAAAAAAAACTAAAAAAAATTAAACAAACACACAAATAACAAAAACAAATTTTGAAATTCATTTTTCGAAAATACTATTTTTAAAAATAGCCTCAACCGTCAGTTTTTCACGAGTAGTGCTGGCGATAAGATGGAAATTTTTAGAGAAAAAATACACAAATATTAAAATTAAAAAATTTCAAATAAAAACGAGGTATTAAAGAAAAAGTGTTTAATTTTTTAAAAAAACTTAAATTAAAAAATAAATTATAAAAATATTAAAGTTTTTATATTAAATTTGTGAAGAAAATAATTAGAGAATTTGAAATTATTTAATAGCCCGAAAGCAAAAAAAAAATATATTTAACCTTTGTATTGTGTTGGTGATTTGAAAAGCAAAAGAAAATGAAATTCAAAATAATTTATCTATACTAGAATTGTGTTGAAATTTGAAAATAATTTCAAATAAAAATCGTGACGATAATGATGCTGGTGTGATAGAGGCAAAAACAAAGATACCGAAATACAGATAATTAAAGCGAATAAACCCTAAAACGATTTTGAAACGCAATTTACCATAAGAAATCCTTTGTTTTTTGTTGCTTCTCTTGCACATTTATTCATATATTGTACATTTTGTTGTTTTTGTTTAAGCGAAAAAAAAGAAAAATAAAATAAAAATTAGAACAATTGTTGTTGTTTAAAAGAAAGAAAAAGAAAATCTATTAAATTGTAGTAGCCTTTACCCCGGGGGCAGTGAAAGAGTAAAATTTTTACATAAATAACAAAGTCATTGTTGCTACAATGGCCAGTAGTGAATCAAATAGCTTTGAAGAACCAACCTCAACAACGACGAATACAGCAATTATGCCTTTAGAAAGTTCCCCAACTCAACACATGCAAAACGAATTGGAAATGGAAACGCAAAAGGACATCGTAAATTCAAACCAAGCCGAAATTCCACAAAGATCAGCCTCTTATCGGGGTGTACGTTTATCCGAAACTGATGCCGAGGATGAGCAGCCAGAAGTCGATGATTCTTGGTGGTCTGAGGTGGAAAATAACGATTTGTTATTGGATCAAGTGCCCAATGTGACCTCGGTATTTACACCCTCTCCAGAAGCTATACTGGAGAAGAGCATTTCGTTGGCGGAAAGTGAAAGTGTTTTCAAGGGAGAGGAAAATTTCGATCGTTTGCATAAAATAGCTGATAAAATTAAAATGACATTGAACGAACATGCCAAAAATAAAGAAATAGAAGAACAGGCCGAAAGAGAACGCAAATTGAGTGAAACTAGTGATAAAGAAAGCAAAACCGGTTACGGCGAAACCGAAGGCAGCAGCAGCATCAGCAAAGAATTATCTTTGGAGGAATTCAAAGAGGAATTGCGCTCTAAACGTTTGCAACGCCAGAACGCAGTACAAGATTTGCGTGATGAAATTGCCACGCTACGACGTCAATTGGATTTGGAGCGTGAGGTTAATAAACGTTTACGTAGTGGCGAACATATAGAAGAAAGTTCACTTATCCCAGATTCTATGGCTTTAACTGAAGGTGCCTGTGCCGCTGTAAGCAATAGTTTGAGTGACGATGAGGATCCTTTAAGCCGCAGCCGTCATGCCAACATTGAATTGGCCAATGCCCAATTGGCTTTGCAAATGGCCAACTCGGAGAACATTTCGCTGCGTGGCGAATTGGCGGTGGTGCAGAAACAAGTCGTTACTTTGAAAGAGGTCATTGCTTGCTGCAAACAAATGTTGGCTGTCAAAGAAGAACAATGCAATGAGGTGAGTTGAAAGGGGAATTTTAATGTAAATATTCGTTTTTTCTTTTTCTTTTCAATACTTTGTTGAAACATTATTGGGTAAACAAATTTTTAAATTCCTAAGAATTATAAACAATCATAAAACTATTCTTGTGTTATAAATTTTGTTTACGTTTTTATGGCTGGCTGGCAAATTGGTATTAATCATTGATGGTGAAATTACAGAACAAAGAACAAATAGTATTCTTTGTAGATAATAATTGTAGAACATAATGCATGTGTATAAACAAAGCATTTTTGAAGCATTTAGCCATAGATAAATACACATAGATCGGAAACTCTTCCTTCAAACACCTAACTCAGTTGTAAAAAAAATTATGTGAAAACAAAAACAACACTCGAATGTGTGATGATTTTGAGTATTTTTGTTGTTTGAGTTTTTTCTTAGTTTCTGCTCTATGTGTATTTCTTTATGCATTTAATATTTTAAAGAGAAAGTCTTTTTGAATTTTAAATATATTTTCGATTTTCATCATTAGTGGCAAGGGTATATTAAAGTTTGTTATTCCGTTTGTAATTTTTATTTTTATATTTTTAATTTACGTCCCCACAAGGATGTATATTCTGGATCGTTATAGATAGCGGATTCGATGTAGCCATGTCCGTCTGTCTGTATGTTGAACTCATCTTTCCATAGCCCCCAAATAACATACATACATGATTTATACATCAATATATTCGCTATAGACCCGGTTCGGACAAATGGCTGAGACATAGGCAAAAAAACCAGGACATTTTTTTATCTATATCTGGATTACTAAGTCATTAATATAGACAATATGGATATCTAATGATAGATTTTTCAAAGTCTATTGCAACGATGTATATAATGCTATAGTAAGTTGGACCTACAATGGGTCAAAATTGGAAAAAAAATATTTTTTAACCTGATTTTTTTTTTCACCAAAAAATGTTTTTGTCATATTTTTTTTTTCAAAAAATTTAAAAAAAAAATTTAAATTAAAATTAATTTGAAAAATTTAAAATTTTGTTTAAATTTAAAAACTTATGTTTTAAAGTTTAAAGTTTTATTATGCTATGAATATAGCTCTCTTACTTGTATTTTTTTAATTTGGTGTTTGATGAATTATTTACTTTTTGAAACTCATTTTTGTCTGAAATGAAGCCCCGAAAAAACTTAAAGTATTAATTGAAACATCAATATATCGGGTATAGCTCTGATTCGGTTGCTAATTCAAATCGGCCCATAAATGGCTGAGATATAAACAAAAATTACGAATACGGAGTTTTTTTTACCAATATCTCGATTACTAAGTCATGAATATAGAAAATATTGGTATCAAATGAATGGTATGACAAATACCTTTCCAACAAAGTAAATAACGCTATAGAAATTCGGACCTAAAGTGGTTCAAAATCGGGTAAAATAATTTTTAATCCGAATTTTTGTTCACTAAATTTTTTTTTTGTTTCTTTTCAATTTCTTAAAGTATACTTTGGTAAAGTAATTATAAGATTCGGCACAAACAAATTTCCGTTATTGAATCAATTAGAATCACTAAATTTAAAAGTGGACAAAATTATTTGTGTTTTATTAAAATTTCGATTTGTTTGCCAAAACCTCAAAAATTCCAGTTAGGGTCGCAATGTTTAAAGCGTTCTATTTAAATATTGGGAAATTATACAGAAATAATAGTTTCGCTGTGACAATCGAAATATTCAATCTTTAAGAAATTCTATTCATGAATTTTAGAACAAATAGGAAAAAATTCCAATTTTTGATATAATATGACCAAAATATTAAAAATTATTGAGCAAAGTTCTGTTAATGAATTTTGGAACAAATAGATAAAATCCGAAATTTCGATATAAATTTGGGTAATTATGGAAAGAGAACAGTTATAGTTGTAACAAACGAAATATTGAAACTTATTGAGCGAATTTTGAAACAAATAGTGTAAATTGTAAATTTCGATTTAAAATGGGATAAATTTGAAACCTAAGTGTGTTGTTAAAAACCTAACTCTTGCAACAACAAAATAAATGCTAGTCAATTGCTCAATTCACAATCGGAGTCGTAGCGTTGTAAGTTGTTTGCCATAAATATTTTTCAAAAAAAATTTTTTGAAACAAAAACAAAATATTAATAAAAAAATTTCGACATACTATGTTACAATACTCCGACACCGATTGTGAATTGGGCAAATGTATTTTATTGTTGTATCAGACATATGATATGTTGTATTTTTGTTTGACAAATCGGAGTGTCTCGTCTCTATGTATAATTATCTATGTTTGAAACAACCTGTGAAAGAGGCTTACTAAAAATTGGGCACATTTTTTATGTTAGAATTTTCTATATAGTAATTATTATTTTTAAACTCGTACAAACAATTTATTTGAAATTTTTTATCGTAAAATTGGAAAGAGCTTTTTCTAAAGAAAAGAGTTAATTTTATTGAATATAAAAATATTTAGACAGAGTGTAAGAAATTAAAGAAATTGTAGAATAATTCCTACAAAGGTTGGCTTTTTAACATATCGCAATGAAATTTGTTACTTCTGTACATTTTTAAATAGCAAATATAAAGCTGAATACAAATACAGGATTTATGAAAATAAAATTCCGCAATTCTCAAAAAACAAACAAAAATCTCAATTTTAGTTTTTTTTAGGAATTATGTCCATAAAGTCCACATTTGGGTTGGGTTGGTAATCGACATTGAATGAAATCGGTCATGAATTATGTGCGACGTGTGCGGTGAAATTTTTAAATTTGAATTTTCAAATGCGTATAACTCGTTAACTATAAGAGATAAATAGCACATGTAAGAATTGAGTGTTTTAGGAATATATCCAACAAACAAACCAATTTGCAAGCGTTTCAAAAAGTTTGCATGTTTTTAGGTGCCCTTCTTTGATAGCCTACAGTGGTACTCCAGATTGGTCTGTGGGGTTTATCATTAATACTTTATCGTAAATGCAGCTCTGCTGCGACTATATGAAATTTCATGTCAATCGAATATGTCATTTAGCAATGCGAGATTTATTTCCTAAATTAAAATGAATTATAATAAATATAGAATTTCCTAACAATTGGTTCGATCTGAACAAAACTATTAAATATCTATAGAGGAGGAGTTAAGCATTTATGTATATATTGTCTATCAAATATAAGCTGTTTTGGTATGAACAACTTTTCGAGACTTGTAAATTTTACAAATATAAACCAATTTCAACTACTTTAAACAAATAAAATTAATTACAATAAACCAAAGTTAATCATTTTGCTACGGAAAAACTTTTCGTAACTTGTACAAATTTACTTCTTAGATATAACTAAACTAAAGGTAGGGTCACACATGGCAAATATTTGATGAAAAAGACGTAACCACTAAATAAAATATATTTGAATTCATTTATTTATTTCTAAAAACTTTTTTACTTAGGACGATTCAAAACAAAACATTTAGTTTTATTTTATTTGACGCTGTTTGATCTTACAAAATACTTGTAAGAGTAAACACGTCAATCAAAATTTTTGCTAAAAAAAAGTGGTTACGCTTTTTTGAGTAAATATTTGACATTTGTGACCCCTACCTTAATACTTTAACACAATCATTTCATTGGCTATCCCTAAAAAAAATTTATACAAAATCTCTAGCATTTGTGTTTTACACATTTTATGTTTGTACTTATTGTCTTAAATAAACAAACTTATTAATTTTTCATTTTCCACCATTCCACGTATAGATTTTTCGATAAAGGAACTCGAAAATTGTATGGAGAGAAAACCAAATAAAAATTTCCAAAAACAAACATTTATCTAGGAATTTCTCATTATTCGAAGATACTCGTACTTTGAGCTTCTCAAGTCCGCACAAAAAACAAACACAAAAACAAACAAACACAGCCAGAGGGGAAACAATTGTTAATGGTGAGGAAATGTGAAAATTCGTAATATGTAAATCGTCGATGCCGCCAACACACAAATTTGTATTATGGAATCAGCGTAACTGAGCAAAGTCCAACCAACGTTGAAATATTCCAAACGAAACTATAACTAAACTAAACAAAAAAAAACTATAATTTAACAACTATTTTTTATATATATTATTTTGCATATACAAGAAAATAATTGATGGATGATAACAACAATAAATGTTATGTAAATAAATTTTTGTAAAATATCTATTATTAAAAATCAATAAAATAAGAAAAATGTATAATAACCATATTTAAAAGGTAAAAAGTTTTCAATTTGAGTTAGAAGATATACGATATTTAAGAAATATTTTGGTGTTTTTCGACGCACTTTGAATAATGTGCATTTAATGTAGACATATTAAAATTAAGATTAAAATGATAACTGCCGTATTGCACAAGCACCTTGCTAGGGTGCTCGGTCTATCTTATTTCTGTCATCCATAGCTAATCAATCAGCAAAGTCCAGGAGAATTATGAAATCAACCGCGCCCTGCCTGGCAATCCAGCCCGACATATGATACAACTAGGTCTGCTATACGGCCTTGAATGAGCTTGAATGTCAAGTTATTTGAAGGATTGATAACAAAAGTTTCAAGTTAAAATAGAATTTATCAAGCTAAAAAACTTGTTATTTTGGAATACATTTTATTGAAACGTTACGTAGCCAATGAATGAACGGTTCCGAACTAGTTCTTTGTTTAATGATTTTTGAAACTTTCACTTTTTGAATTACTTCTACGTAAGTTTTCTTAAATTGTTACTTTTATTGCCAATATTATCACGTTTAGAACAAAATTCAAGAAGCTGTTAAAACTATTTTTGTTATTTCCTTGTTTCTATTGGGCATATGACTTAAAAATGCGAGTTTTTTCCAAATGTTCAGCTCTTATTTTGAAAACTTTGTACAATACAAAGTATTGGCCATTGTTAGCTATGACATTTTCCCCTCTTTCTGGCAACATATGGATTTCAAGCCGAAAGAGAATTGATTATGTTTTGAGTCCAAGAAGGAATCAAGCCAATAATGGATACTCTGTTCCTTAGTGAAGCGTATGCCATAGAGTGCGTTCTGTATTGAGCGAAGCAAATAGTAGTCAAACGGGGAATGGTCTGTACTATAAAGCGGGTGAGGCAAAACTTCCCAACCACATAATTTTAAATGCTTTTTAACTGGTATTGCAACATGTAGCCTAGAGTTGCAATGATTTAATATTACGGTTTCATATCTGGATGCATATTCTGGGCGTTTTTCGGCCAATGATTGCTTCAAACGAATCAGTTGGGTTCGATACAGGTTCCCTGTGATGATCTGGTCAGATTTCAGCTGCTCATAATATATAGGACCCATTTTCTCCCACCAAATACAGAGAATTTCCTTAGCGCCATGGATATTTGGCTTTTGTGTCGATTCGGCTGGTTGGCCGGCCTTCACATACGATCTCTTACGCTTCGGGTTATCGTAATGAATCCATTTTTCATCGTAAGCTATGACACGGTGCAAAAATGATTTTCGTTTATACCTTTCAAGCATCTTTTAGGACATGCAAAATCGTCTACCCAATGTCCCTGCTTTCGAATGAATCCTGCTGCTTGAAAACGTTTTGAAATTGCTGCTTGAGTAGCTTCCAATGATTTTGCAAGCTATTGTTGAGTTTTACAACCATCTTCATGGTATAATACCTCCAATTCTTGGACTTCAAGAGTCGAACAAACCATCTCTCGTACGAACGCATTCACCATAAGCTTTGGTGAGCAATCGGTGTGCTTCAGCTGCACTTTTTATACCCTTCACCTTCGTGAGAATTGTATATATATAAGTTTGTCATTCCGTTTGTAATTTCTACATTTTTAATTTCCGACCCTATAAAGTATATACATATATTCTGGATCCTTATAGATAGCGGAGTCGATTAAGTCATGTCCGTCTGTCTGTCTGTTGAAATCTATTTTCTGAAGACCCCAGATATCTTCGGGTTCCAAATCTTCAATAATTCTGTCAGACATGCTTTCTAGAAGTTTGCTATTTAAAATCAGCAAAATCGGTCCATAAATAACGGAGATATGAGCAAAAAACCGGGACAACCTCTATTTTTGACCTATTTTTTTTATCTATATCTGGATTACAAGTCATTAATATAGACAATATGGATATCTAATGATAGATATTTCAAAGTCCATTGCAACGATGTAGATAAGGCTACAGTAAGTTGGACCTACAATGGGTCAAAATCAGGAAAAATATTTTTTAACCCGATTTTTTTTTCATCAAAAAATATTTTTTGTCATACATTTTTTTTGCCAAAAAAAAAAATTAAAAAAAAACTTTTTAAAAAAATTTTGAAAAAACTTTTTTTAAAAACAATTTTAAAAAAAAAAAATTTGAAAAACAATTAAAAAAAAATTAAATTTTGTTTACCTAAAAATATTTAAAAAAATTTATTTTAAAGTATAATTTGGTGAAGGGTATATAAGATGCGGCACTGCCGAATTTAGCTCTCTTACTTGTTCGAATTAAAGAAGTAATACAAAACTTCCAGCATATGACGTGATATGAACGATTTCAGTTGTTTTTTTAAGTGTCAATAAGGTTCGTTCTTGGGCCGAAAAGAAATTATTAATCATAATATCTTTAAAATGACGACCATTTCGTACAAGGTTACAAGGACATCGTTTAATCGACTCAGAAAGTGATTCTTAGACTATATTAATATAAAATAGTTCATTGACCCCGAAATCACTAATCGCCAACCACAATAAAACCTATCCACAAAACTTTGTTTTACTTATATTTTTGCTACAACCAAAGATAAATACATATACTAGATAGGAAACTCTCCTGTCAAAAACCTAACTCAGTTTTCAAAAACAAAAATGGTGATAATGTATTAGTAACAAAAAACTATGCGATAACAAATCCATGTAATCATTTTGAGTAATTTATTTGGTTTGCGATTTTTCTAGTTTATACTCTATGTATATTTCTCTATGGCAGGTACGGATCCAGGTCAACCATTTTGTAAAAAATAAAATTTATTTTAAATTTTTCTTTTTTTCAATTTTTATATTAAAACTTTTTGGTTTTGGGGGGGAATTTTCCCCTTTTCAGCCCCCTGGAACCGCTCCTGCTTTATGGTAATAACAATCAATCTATTCATTATCTTTTACTATGATCATCATCCAGTTTCAAGCTTTTTCTTGAACATACTTTCTCCACAAAATTTTTCAAATCAGTTTGCGGTGGTCTAATGTTTTAGGTCTCATTTTTAATGCTACTTGTTTAATGAGGAATGTTTTTCCCATGAAGTTTATAAAACAAATGTTTAAAAAAAATTTCCTCCGAACACTTTAAAATCAACCTATCATATTTTGCACCAACAATTTCATGTTTGCTTAAATAATATTGATTTTGACTATTTTCTGCTAAATTGCTCTAGTTTATGCATACATATGTAAATATTTTGTGAAAATATTTGCTAAAAACTAACTCAAACTAAAAATCTCTCTGTGAAAACCAAAAATAAGTAATTTAAAAATTCACATGAACAAAAAAATTAAAATAGATTTATGAGTATTTAAATTTACTAGCACAAAAACAAAAAAAACAAAAAACTACTCTAATAAGTGACTGACCTAATTGTCGTAGACCTCATTACCGACACATTTATAAATATGAATTTTTTTGTGGAACTAAAACAACACTACACACTCACAACTATACCTGTAATAAAGCAATAAAAATAAGTAAGAAAGTATAGTCGGTCAAGCCAGACCATATGATACCCTACACCGAGTATATTATTTTAAACAATTTTCTTTTAAAATTTATATCGGATCTATGAGCAATTGTGGACCGATCGCTACAAAATTTGGTGACATGACTTTTGTATATATATAATTAATTTGTATTGAATTTTATTCGAAAACCAACATTTTTTAGAGATTTATGCTAGTTAAAGTGAATTTCGGAAGTTGGCCTTATATGGGAGAAATGATTAATTATGGACCGATTGTCACAAAATTTGGTGGTGCGAGTGGGTGGGCTTATATAAAACTTATTTGTGCTGAATTTGGTTTGGATATCTATGTAACTAAGATATTTATGAGGGCTTAACTATTTTCAGATAGGGTAATCGTATGGGGGCTAGGAGAAATAATGAACCGATTCTAACCAAATTCAATAGGCTTTGTTCTTAACGAAATAGAAAAGCTTGTACCAATTTTCGTCGAATTATCTTTAAAATTGCAACCAGTTTGATGACAAGGTTTACATGTTTGATGACAAGGTTTACATGTACGGACAGACGGATGGACGGACATCGCTTAATCGACTCAGAAAATTATCCTGATCAAATAGTATTCCAGAGTACATTTGTATGAGGGCTAGTGAAATCATGGACCAATATTATCCCAAACAAACCATATAAACAGAGAGTACTTGTGAACAATTTCAGCCAGCTAGCACCTTTTTTTGGGACCTATGGTGTTTTCAACAGACAGACATACAGACAGACAGACGGACAGACGGACAGACGGACAGACGGACGGACGGACAGAGCTAAATCGTCTTAGAATCTTATGAGGACTTAGAATATACATATATACTAATGTAGGTTTGCGACAAATATTTTGATGTGTTACAAACAGAATAACAAATTCAATATATTGGATAGTGGTTATAAAAAACTTATTTTTGGAATTTATAATATTTTTTTTCCAAATAAATAAAATAACCATAAATTCATATAAATTTAAAGCATAAATATACAACAGATTTATGAAACTATTATTATATAAATATTAATATGTATATAGGTTGTTGTTTTTTTTTTTTTTAATAAATTTATTTATTGTGATATTGTATTTACAAAAAAAAAAATCAAAATAAAATAAAATTGAGGCGAAAAAACGACTTTAACCAACCAAACAGTTTTCAGTTAAACCGCAAAAAGCAATAAGTAATTGAAGAAAAATTGTTGTGGTGAAAATGTTGCACAAAAACTATAAAAAAAATAAAATATACAAATAAATAAAACTGAAATTTAAATATTTAATAGAGAAATTGTGTCTATAAAACTATACGAGAATAAACTAGTATTTATGTCACGATATCGTTACCATAATAAATTCCATTGAAAGTGGTTTTTAAGTAATCTGTTGGTCATTAACATATATTTACTAGAATAAGTGATGTAATTGCTTTTAAATACATATTTTTTTAATTTTCAAGTAAAAATATTATTAATAAAAAGAATTTGTCTAGCATGACTAAAAACAGCAGAATTTTTTGTGCAGAAAATTGAAAGAACTTGTCATTTATCATGTTAATAATGTTCATTACAATGGTATTGTAAATATGCACTCGTACGTAGATATCGTATAGTAGATTAACCATGACATTATGATGCAATAATACTGCTGATGATGGAGGATGCACTTGTGCAGAAACTAATCAGAAATGTTTGTTTATGAGTATAATTTTGAATATTTATTAAACCTTTAAATGCTAATAAAGTTTTCTAATTGTAAGAACATTTTACAAACTCTTTTGTGTTCATAGTTTGATTAGAGAATGAATTTCGGAAGGTTTCAAAAGATTCAGATATTTTATGTATTTTAAAATTAGAGATGCCAAACGAAGAATCCCTGGATATTCCAAATATCGTTTTTCATAAATAAATAGGGTAAATTGTCATTTTGTGCCTTCTTCATGCGTTTTGACATTCTACATGCCCGACTATAGCAAAGTGATGTTCAGGAAAGTCGTTAAGCTCAATCCCCACCGCCCGGGATTTTCAAAAATCAGTCCCGATTGGCAACTCTAATTAAAATAGATAAAAATAAGCATATATTGCTCAACTGGGGCATAGGGTTCCTAATATACCCGACTTTTTCCATTTCCGGGAAATATTAAAAAAAATCTGTCTATTCCTGCACAGAGAAAACAGATTCGTGCTAGCAACCGAATTTGTTGCCAATCGAATGGTTCTATCTTAGTGACCGAATTTTACAGTTGTGGCTACAATATTTTCGAAGGGGTAACAAAAGTTTGGTTGCTTCAACTGAAATTCTTCTTTATCAATTGACTTTCTGTTGTTAGAACTGACTAATTCTATGTGTGCAACCGAATCATTCGATTGGCAATTTGTTGCTATCACGAATCTGTGTGGGAATTTTTTAATACTAAATTATGCTAAAAATCTGTTAGAATTAATAAAATAATCTGTTAGAAATAAATAATATATTGGGTGTAAAAATGCTTCGAAAATGTCAAATTTTATTTAATGGGAAGTTTTTTTAGTTTGAAAAAAGTGCCGCTGAAGCACAACAATTACTCACAGAAGCTTATGCTGAATGGGTTTCATCGTTTTCAACATGAAAGAAATTGTTTGTGCGGTTCAAAAGTTGTGTGCGGTTCAAAAGTTGTGATGCGGTTCAAAAAGACGATTTTGCATAAACAATTTTAAACCGAATCATTACTTGTAATGAAAAATGGATCCAGGGAGGCACGGACAACCAGCCAAATCGACACCAAATCCAAATATACATGGCGCTTAGGTAATGCTCTGAATTTGGTGGGAGCAAAAGGGTCCTAGCTATTATGAGATATTAAAATCTGGCCAGATCATCACAAAGAACCTGTACCCAACGCAACAGATTTGTTGAAGCGAGCATTGGCCGAAAAACGCCCAGAATATGCGTCCAGACATGAAACCGTAATATTACATCATGACAACCCTAGGCCACATGTTTCAATACCTGTTAAAAACTATTCAGCATGAAGTTGTTGGGAAGTTTTGCTTTACCAGCTTTATAGTCCGGGCCTTGATCCGTCCGACTACTATTACTTTCGATCGCTGCAGAACGCTCTCTTCGGGGTACGCTTCACTTTAGAACAGAGTATCCGATATTGGCTTGATTCATACTTGGCCTCAAAAGATGAGCAGTTCATTTGGCTCGGAATCAAAATGTTGCCAGAATAATGGGAAAAGGTCATAACCAGGGAAACCAAAATATGCAAATGCATGTTTTTCCTGGTGAGTCTAATGAGCACATGGATAAGATATTTACACGTTTCAGAACTATTTAAGAATTTTGGCATCGATTTGTTAGTGCATATTTTTGCATATTTTACCCTTAAATACATATTTTTGCATATATTTGTTTTAAGAGCATATTTATGTCATATTTTGCGTTTTTAGAGCATATTTTACTGTTTAATAGCATATTTTGAGTTTATCAAAAACAAATTTTGTCTTACTTATTTTTCGCTGTTGTGTTGCAGGTTTTTACTTCCTTTCTTTAAAATTCAAAATTGAAAAATAGATGGCTTTTCACCAAAAAAAAAAAAAAATTAAAAAACTGAAATTTTTTTTAAAATTTAAAATAACAATTCGAAAAAAATTTTAATCCAAGAAATGAAAAAACTGGAAAAAAATTTTCACCTAAAAATATTTAAATTTTTTATTTTGAAGTATAATTAGGTGAAGGGTATATAAGATTCGGCACAGCCGAATATAGCTCTCTTACTTGTTTTAATATAAAATAAGCACTATTTTATAGCTCCATCTAAATATCAAATTTTAGTTCTAATTCAAACATAGAGAATTATACATAGAGACGAGACACTCCGATTTGTCAAACAAAAATACAACAAATAATATTTCTGATACAAGAACAAAATACATTGCCTAGCGTGTATTTTGTTGTTGCAAGAGATAGGTTTTTGACAACTGACTTAGGTTTTTGACAATTCCGTCTCGTCTCTATGTTACCCTATGAATTCAAACTTAACCGTTCTAAGTGTTAAAGAAATATTGTATTTTAAATTTGCTCCTGTAACATCAGTTGATGTCGAAAGAACATTTTCTATGTATAAAAATGTTTTCAGATCAATAGACAACGATTTTTATTTGAAAATTTAAGTAAATTTTTTTTGGTTAAAAATTATGTAAAAGTTTGTTTTTTTAAGAGCATATTTTTTAAATTTTAAGAGCATATTTTAAAGTTTTTACTGCATATTTAAAGCGCCTAAAACGCTTTTTTTAGAGCATATGTCCGGTTTCCCTGGTCATAACTAATAAAAGCCAATACTTTGAATAAATTTTTATTGTACAAATATTTCAAAATAAAAGCTAAAACTTTGAAAAAAATCCCGCATTTTTAAGTCATACAACCAATATAATGTGACTTTAAGAAGATAACTTATAAAGAAATTCTTGAAAATTTAAAAAAAAAAATATTCTCGGGAAATCTTTCCCAATTGGAAACCCTACTGGGGCAAAATCGAAATATTTTGAAAATAAATCTGTCATTTTTAATTGGCTGATCCGACTGACATGAAATTTTATATAGACAAAGCAGAGGAGTATTGTAGTTTAAGTTAAAACTTAAGACATACCCAACAGTCCCCTCAGAAAAGTCGCTGTTGAGTCCCAAAGTAGGGTAAATGCTTGTGCTTCCCTGCGGGTTCCAGCCTATGCATTTTTTGTCAATGTCTAGTTTTCGGAGGTTGTGACATATCTAACTCCATTTCCACTTTCTTATTTTTGTTTTAATAGGCTGCTGGTTTTCCTCCAAAGTTGGTTGTTGGCTATTGTTGTAGGCCAGAAAATCTTTAAAATGTTCCATGTACAACAGAGTAGGTTTTATGTTGGAATTAAATAACACTATACAACAAAATCAATTTTTTTTTCCAAAATTACAATGTTCGACCAATAACTTTTGATAGAGGAGACAAAAACCAGACATGCATATCGGTGTTTTAAAAGTTTACATCTGAATTTCATTTGAGGGGGGGTTAAAGTTTCCCAACTCTGGCAAATTCTTATTGTTAATCGGCATAAGAAACCATGTGATCCTTACATTTTAGGTATAAAGTGTGTTCAGCAAATATATATACAATTTTACGGAGAAGATTTTTGTAGAATATGTTAACCCTCTAAATCCTCAAGGCATGGGTCTTTTTTGTCCTTTTTTTTAATGAACAAAAATACCATTAAAACATGGATTTAGGGGTTAAAATGTTCCGTAAAAATATTATCCGTGAAATTTTACTAAACTGGTGCATATTCCTATAAACGCACTTAATTTTTTTCTGTATTTTTGTTAGATCTTTGTTGTTCTCATCCAAAAGCTAAATTTAACTTTTTTAATGAGAGACAACATAACGGTACTTTTTGAAAGTAAACAAGTTTTTTTTCTTATTCTTGTTGTTTGCCTTAATTATGCGATCAAATTTTCTTGGTGCTATTTTAAGTGGAAGATTCGAATAAACGCAGACGTGAAATTTAGTTTTAAAAAAGTTACCAAAAATAAAATATTATCAATTTTATTTTTTTTCTACCATCTCAATTTACTGCAAAGATCAAGAATGTTCCAATAGAGAAATTGGACGTAAAATCAATCGTTCGGAAAGTGTGGTGCGAAATTTCTTGAAGAAAGATCAAAATTATGGAGTTCGCAAACCTACAAAGGGAAATACAAAACTAACAAAAAGACAACTTAATCTAATACAACAAGAAGCAACTCGCAACAAATTGAATTCCACACAAATAAAGAATAAATTGAATCTTCCAGTGACTTCCAAACACGTTGCACACATATTACGAAACGATGAAAACATAAAATGGAAAATGCCGAAATGTAAACCAATGCTAAAAAAGCGCCATAAAGAAAATCGTCTAAAATTCGCAAGAAAATATATGAAATGGACAGATGAGTGGAAAAAAGTAATTTTCTCTGACGTTTTCTGCAGTTGGCAAGTCGAAAATATGTTTTGTTCCAAAAAAAATGAATAGTGCGATTTATAACGAAACTGTTGGAAGATGCTCTTTTCTCATTTATGGATAAAAAAATGGATGAAGATTGCATATTCCAACAAGATAATGCTGCAATCCAGGTTTCTAAGCAATCAAAATCTTGATTTAATGAAAATGGCATTCCTCTGTTGGACTGGCCGGCTTGTAGTCCGAACTTAAACCCAATGGAGACCGTAAAGTTTATGCAAATAATGCCCAGAATGAAATCATACTGACTGTGACAGAGCTGAAACTAAGAATTAAACAAGTCTGGGAGGAAATTGATTCCGATCTGCTTAAAAAATTAGTGGAATCAACTCCAGAAACAATCCATAACAAAGGATCATCCACACATTATTAATAATGCTACAGTGGCCCATAAATTAAAGTGCGTTTATAGGAAAATACCCCTAAAAATGGCTGTTAAATAAATTAAGTACAAATGAATTTTTTTTGTAAACAATATTTTAAGTCAAGTCTTAACTAATTTAATAAACAAATTTGTAGCCCCCTAAATATGTTCTTGTTTAATTTTTACATTTTTTTTTTAAAAAAGTATTAATACACCTAATGGAAATAAGACACAACAAAAGAGAGCCTAAGGTTAATTTCGCATTTATTAAGAATTTTATTTTAAGGTACCCCAAAAATTTAGAAAAAAAAAATAGTTAAAATTTAACTAAAAATCACTAATATCTCTATAATTTTACCTTCGATAGCAAATTTGGATAGGAAGTATTCATTAATTACACTTTTTTAGCTCTAGGCAATTCCATTTCATTGCCGTACAATGCCCATCATATGTCAGCGATAAGCGAATGAATTCTTTTTAATTTATTGCGTTTTTAAATGGCACAAATTTACCAAATTTTCCATTTTGGCGTATTCAGGGACTTATAGTAAAATTTCACGGATAATATTTTTGCGGAAAATTTTAACCTCTTAAATTCCTGTTTTAATGGTGTTTTTTGGTCTTTTTTAAAAGAAGAAACTTTAAATCAGATGTAAACTTTCAAAACGCGGATACACGTGTCTTTTTTTTGTCTCCTCTATCAAAAATTATTGGTCGGTCCTTGTAATTTTTTTTGGTGTTGTACAGTATAATTTTATGTTTGGATATATCTTAGATATATCTATTAAATCCATCGATTAGGCCTATAAAACACGTTACAACGTGTGCTATTTATGTATATCTTATAGTTAGTTATACGCATTTAATAATTAAAAAAAAAAAAAAATTAAAATCTCACCCTACCTTAGCCCGGTCACAATATTTTTTACCAATTTCCTTTCATGTTACATAAACAATAAATAAAAATATCAAATGAAAAAAAATTGATTTTCACTTTTTTGGAAGTTCCTCCACTGCACGATCTAGGGATCAAACCATGATCACCAAAATCACGGGATGTATGGCATGTGTCACCTGTGTCTTAGATGCGTAAAAAGCCAAATTTGTCTTTAATGAATCTCTCAACGTGATCATGAAATGTCTCTCTCTCACAGTAGAGGGTTAATTTTTTTGGCATTAGCCAAAAAAGTAAAAAAAAAATACATTTTCGACAGCTCTACTCTTACAAATTAATTATAAATTTTAAAATTAACATACAAACAAAAAAAAAACGTTCATCATATTGTTTATAATTAAACAAAAAAAAAGATCAAGAAACAAATGTTCAAACGAAAGAAAAAAACTTGACAATGACACTGTTAAACAAACAAAAAGAGCAAAAAAAGAAATTCATCTATTTTATTAAAAATTGCAAATTGAAATGAAAAATTATTAAATAATCTTTTTGAACTGAGAACAAAAAAAAAATTCCCAAATTTATTATTCATTTGAAAATGTGCAGCTGTGTGCAGAATTTTATATGCACGTTTTTCATTCGATTTAATTTCGTTGCCTACTTTTCATTTGTGTTTTGCTCAATATGGCCAATTAATTTTGACTTCCTACTTCTTTCTGCCTCTCTCTCTCTGTTAAATATATTTGCAATTTTCATTTTGTTCATTATTACATATTTATTATTCTTATTTTTATTTGCTGTTATTGTTTAACTTACTTTCTTTGCTCATTTTTGTTTTTTTGTTTTTAATTTTTATTTCATTTCATTGTATTGCAGTTAAAACAAAGACTTACCGAAATTGAAAAATCATTTGCTGAGCATGAAATGAAAATCATGTCTGATAATTTACGCGAGGAATATGAAAGACAATTGGTTAATATCCGTCAACTGAGGCAATTGTATGAGGAAAGACAACGTGTGGCTGCAGCGGAATATGAAAATTTACAACGTTTAATATCGATTAAAAGAGATGAACTGGCACAGGAACAGGAAAAGTAAGTGAATGAAAAAAATTTAAAAAAATATCAAACATTTTTAAATAATAATAAAAATAGCATATTGCAATGATTAAATATAAATGATAGTTAAGAAATATGGGTTAATAAGGTAATATAAATTTAAGAATTTAAGTATAGGTTAATGACTGTTGTTAATATTAAAACAAATGAAATAAAATTAAAAATATTTTTAAAATTTTTTGTTAATCAAATGAAAACAGATTTAAGGATAATACATATGGGATATTTTGAACATTCAAGTTTAAGGGACTCGAAGAGGAGACCAATAAGAGAAATGCCTCAAATGATAATGTATTGGTGTCTCTTTATTACCCAGCGGGAAAAAATGATAGGACTTCAATTTGTAGGCCTTCTAAAAGGCATACTTACACATTCTAAAAGATCCGATACTCATTCCACCCTGCCTGCTCTTAGAAGGTGTTCAAGATTCATAGGGCTGAATCCCCTTCTAATAACAAGTGAGCTTGTTGGCTGCCAACAGCCCATCATAAGTAGGCCTTCTCTCAGCCCTCTAACAGCAGCGAGTATGCAAGGCCTTGGCTCGCAATGACACGCCGTGTAAAATTTAAATGATTTTGCAATGCGGCAAAATGATTTTGCAAGTCCTTGTGTCTGCAAAATGAGGCATTTAGGAAGGCCTCTTTACTGCATCTTTTTCCCGCTGGGTAACTGCTTTATTGAAAGCTTTCCCAGCAGTTCTATGAAATTGTCCCGAACTAGTGATTTACCTATCATTTAGGGTGACGACAAGTTACATAACTAGCTACGTTAGTAATTATTTTAACACGTCCATGTCCTAAGCAGAGGGCCAAGTGATCCTTTTGGATTACAATGATACTGTCTGATAGTTGGTGCGAAGTAGTCAACACATTGGATTCACATACCGGTTACACAGAGTCATTTACCTTACTAGCTATCTAAATGTTTTTTTGACCAGCTACATAACTAGTTATTTTAACTCTTTGCGGTTGGTTGGTCAGTTTACTAACCACATTTTCTATGGTCTTTAAAATATATATATTGTCATCTATTGCCATTTTTCTAAACAATTATATTTTTTGAAGTCATCGTTTATGATTTTTTGCAAAACTTTGCCGTCAGGGCGTAAATATATAAGATAAATATATTAATTTGAAAATATTGTAAAAATCAGTTTTTTAAAGAGACTTTCACGCATTCAATAAAAAAATCACAGAGTGTTTATTGTTCATCGAATTCAGTGTTACTTTGATATTTCGATTGATTGATCAGAAAATTTTCAATTTCAAAAAAATTTATACGAAACAAAAATTGTTATCATAGTTATTTTTAATGCCAACCGCCACTCAGAGGGATTTTGGTATCAAAAACCCTATTTTTCTACCACTCAATTTCAAAAATCAAATGATGCAGTATTGTAGTGAAATGTTTAAAGATGAAATGCGCACTTATAGTTTTAAGAAAAATTGTATTTTATTTTTTAAAAAATTTAAGTAAAGTCCATGCAAGAGTGTTAAGCAAAAATTTATATATGTATAATTTTCCTGATAATAGCATTTACCTTTAACATATTTGAAAAATATAGCATTTCTCCTTAAATAAAAATATGGAGATATCATAAACCGTTAAGAAGATATGCCCAAATCAAAAAGCCTCTAAAAATTATTTTCTTTTTGATTTTCCATGGAGCAAAAATTCTGTGGCCCCACTTTCCCCCAGCTAATGTTTTAATAAAATGAAAGGTGGAGGAGTCTTCTTTCGATTAAAAAAAATTAATTCTCGGAAGTTTTCGGAACAGGATGAAAACTTAACATTCTTTGTCGAATGATAGACGAAATATCAAAAAAATCTTATCTATGTATGGGTTTCATGGGCGGTGGGAAATTCGGCATGCATTCTTCTTTTATTTCAGCAAATATATGTGTCAAATTTCTAGACTTTCGCTTTGATAGGAAAAATTTTATGCGAAAAAATCGATTCGGTTTGTATGGGCGGTATGCGGTGGGCATGGACGATTTTAATAAAACTTAGCATGCGTGCTTTTATTGTTTCAGAAAATGTATGTGCAAAATTTATAGACTTTTGCTTTGGTAGGACAAATTCTATGCCAAAAAATCGGTTTGGATTGTATGGGCAGTGGGCGTGGACGATTTTGATAAAATTTCATGTTTTTCTTAATTCAGTCCATATAATTCTCGGTGGCAAATTTCAATGCTCTACGACCACTCCTTATAATTTTTGCACAAATTATAAGGAGTGGTCGTAAGCTAACCACTTCACTCCACAAAAAACCTTGGAATGGGGTGGTTTTTCCATGTTTAGATTAATTAAAGTAAAAATGCAATTGTTTTGATTTGAAATTTATACACAAAAAACGTGGCTGAAAGAGTTTGCTTGTAAACAAATCTTTCTCCGACTACTCTTAAATAGACTACTTTTGGTGGATAAAATATGTAACTACAATGCAAAATAAACGTTTAAAGTGACTACACTATAATTTACTAAGTGACGATCTCTTATTTCACGCTAGATTATCTGGGATGTCAATATATTTAAGCAAAAAGAAAATAAACTGATTGAGAATTATATATATCAACCACAATTTTTTATAAAACCAGTTTGTACGAATTACCTAGAGATACTTTAGTGACAATTGACTTCACGCTAGATTACCTGGGATATATAAAAAACTAATTGACTTTTCTCTGTACTACAAACGTACGTGTCAAATGACTCGAAATATATAAATTGGAGTTAGCCAATTGATTAGATATTAGTCACAGTTACTGTCTATAAGGGATACATTGACTACTTGCTTAACCTTCGCTTTACCAATACCACATCGATTTTATTGGTTTAACATTTTTTTTAATTTTGTTTCGATTTAAATGAAATTTGTACTCACTGAACAAATTCTAGAGTTCTATAGAATTTAATAGAACCATTTCAAACTTTTTATAAGGTTTTTTCAATTTTTTAAAATTTCGTTCGTCGCATATATTTATATATTTAAGTGTAGTTTCACCCGGGTGGGTATTGGTAAACCATGTACATAAAAAACCTTTGGTAAAGCGAAGGTTAACTGCTGGGTTGAATTCTGCTGAATGAAATGAGTGTATATTTTGAAACTTAGCTATGACCTTTTCCCATCTTTCTGGCAACATATGGATTCTGCGCCTAAAGATCTGCTCATCTTTTGAGAGGCCAAGAACGAATGAGGTCAATTTCGGATACTCTGTTCCAAAGTGGTGCGTATAACAGAGAGAGCGTTCTGCATCGATTGAAACAAATAGTAGTTCAATGGGGCACGATCTGGTTGTTCTTTTGCTAATGCTCGCTTCAAAGGAATCGGTTGCGTTCGGTACAGGTTCCCTGCGATGGTCTAGTCAGATTTCAGCAGCTTATATAGCTCCCACCAAATTCAGAGAATTGCCTTAGCGCCTTGGTGTCAATTCGGCTGATTGGCCGGGCTACACTTACGGTCTGTTACGCTTCGGGTTATTGTAATGGATCGGTGTAATGATTCGGTGCAAACATTATTTTATTTTATACCGTTCAAGCATAATTTCGGACATGCAAAATCGTCTTTCATGGTATCTAGGCTTCAATTCGTATGGTACCTAATTTCCCTGCTTTTGGAGGAATCCTGCTGCTCGCAAATGTTTTGAAATTTCTGCTTGAGTAGCTCTGCATCGATCGAAACAAATAGTAATTGGGCGGGGCAGGGTCTGGACTATAAAGCGGGTGAGGCAAAACTTCCCATCTACTTCATTCTATATACTTTTTAATAGGTATTGCCACATGTGGCCTAGCGTTGTCATGATGGAATATTACGGTTTCATGTCTGGCCGAATATGGGACATTTTTCGGCCAATACTCGATTCAAACGAATCAGTTACATTTGGGACAGGTTCCCTGAGATGATCTAGACATAATAGATATGACTCTTTTTCTCCCGCCTAATACAGAGCATTATCTCAGCACCATGGATATTTGGCTTTGGTGTCGATTCGGCTAGTTGGCCGGGCTTCACATATGATCCCTTACGCTTCGGGTTATTGTAATGGATCCATTTTTCATCTCAAGTAATGATTCGGTGCAAAAATGATTATATTTTACAGCGTTCAAGCATCATTTTGGATATTCAAAATCGTTTTTCAAGGTCTCTCGGCTTCAATTCGTATGATACCCAATTTATTAGATTTTGGATGAATTCTGCTGCTCGCAAACATTTTGAAATTGCTAATTGAGTAGCTCAAGGTCTAACAGATATTGGTAAGGCAAAAGAAGTCGAACAACTCTTTCGAAGAGCACCAAACAGTTTTGTGAGAAAATCAGTACGTAACGTTAAATGCTGTGATTCTTTTGTACGCAGAGCCAATGCTAATACTGACTTGTAATCGTGTAAAGTTCAGAAAGTTCCAGATCACAATGCTTTAAAGAGCTTATAAGCAAACGAACGAGCAAAAAAATTTAGGTAAAATTTTATAAAAAACTTATTATTTGCAGACTTTTCACAACTTCCGGGTCAATGATCAAGAATAATACCGAACAGAAAAACAAACAAAATTCCCCATTAAGATTCTTGCAGTTGTGCCAACAGAAGTCAATCATTTGTGAAATCAGGCACGATACAGGTGTATACAAAACTCCCGTTTTGTATACACGGAGTGTATACAAAAACGGGTTTTACCTTCCTTAAAACAACACAGAGTCCCTTCATATTTCTGGCCCGATTTGGCATCATGTCACTATGGAAAAAATGTACTTTAGTGGTATTCAAACAATAATGTCAATTTTGTACCACGGCAGGCAAATCCACCCAACTTTCCAGAACTTCGGCATGTGGAAAAAAATTTAAAGAACACAGGAAAAGTTTTCCAGGACATGACCTCAGAAACACCTCTACTCTGATTGTGTTAAATTTCATTACAGATATCTACACAGAGAAAACAGATTCGTAATAGCAACCGAATTTGTTGCCAAACGAATGATTCGGTTGCACACATA
Source organism: Calliphora vicina (assembly GCF_958450345.1). NCBI lineage: Eukaryota > Metazoa > Arthropoda > Insecta > Diptera > Calliphoridae > Calliphora > Calliphora vicina. The sequence goes on along the minus strand of NC_088781.1, from coordinate 16,623,268 downwards.
GAATTTTTCGGTTCTAGCTACAGATAATCAGTGTATAAAGAAGAATTTCGGTTGAAGCAACCAAACTTTTGTTACCCCTTCTAAAATTGTGTAGCCACAACTGTGAAATTCGGTCACTAAGGCAGAATCATTCGATTGGCAACAAATTCGGTTGCTATTACGAATCTGTTTTCTCTGTGTACTACCAAATTATTTTCAAAATATAATATTTCTTAACCACTGTGCAAGTAGAGTACTTTTCTTTTAGAAAATTGTTCTTCTAATTAATCTTTTAGTTTCATTAAGATTCTAAAGCTCTTTTCAAAATGCTCTAATTACAAAATGTCATGTTCTTCAAAAATATTTTATACAAAAATTCTCCTAAAAATCTAATCTATTTTTAAAACAATAATCAAATTCATGCCTCACGCGACTTTATCTACAAGAAAAAAAATTTATATAATTTTAAAGCTCTATATTCCCTCATTTTTGTTTCACTTGGAAATTGTTTTATATTTGAATGTTTTTTTTACATTTTTTTTCCTAAAAATTATGTAAAAAATATTTTTGATGTTTTTTTTAAAAAAAATGTGTGAAATTACACATGCACATGCTGTGAGGGGGTTTGTGTATGTAAATACAACATTCATATAATGGCCTAAACGATTTTTTTTTGGTAGAAAAAATAAAACCAAAAAAAAATAAAGAAAAACAACAAAATCAGTTTAGAATAAAATGGCATAGAATACAACATGAATATCAAATATTGTAGACAAAAACAAGAGAAAATTGTTTAAAATAAAAAAAAAATACCCAGTCGAAACATTTTTGGATTTTAACAGTATGTCAAGCATAAAAGCGGGAAATCGTGGGCAGGAGAATGGATCACATACATATAAAGAATTTTTCTCATGTTTATTTTTTTTCGCGTAAATAACATTTTGTTGGTGTTTTTTATATCAACCAACAAAAATATGTGAGCATATTGATTTTGTCCATCTATTTGTAACACAACAAAATATTTATCGCAGATCTACAAAAGTATATTGATACAAAATTACAACAGTTTGAATTTAACGGTCTGTAACGGTTGATTGCAACATTCATCATATTTTTAAACATGTCCATCAGTAAAAACTTCTACTTAGCTTTAAAAGCTTTAGATGATTATTGTGTTGGATTATTCATGAGACTTCTAGAAGATTATGCTGTGTATATAAATAGTAGCATCGAGTTTTGTGTGTCAGTTAACATATCGTAGGCGCTGTTATAGTTGTTGAGCTGTTGAGAATTATAAAATGTATGTATTAAAAGAGAGTGACTATTGAAATTGTTGTGTAAGTTTAAATAAATAAAGAGTTGTAACAATTTGTAAACTACTTATCGCTTTTATTTTCAATTAAAAGAACCGTTTTTAAAAGGTAAAAACGTAAAAATATATACGTTTGTGGGTCTTTATAAAATTCTAAGACGGTCTAGCTATGCCCGTCCTTATGTCTGTCTGTTAAAGTCACGATAGCGCCTACAGGGGAGAGGGAATGAAATCTGTTAAAAATAAATATCAGTATTATATTGGAAGGTGGGTATATAAGATTCGCCACAGCCCAATATAACACTTTTACTTGTTTTTTTCTATTAAAAGAAAAACACACATGCGGAAATTTTTGTTTCTGTTGTTTGATTTTCGTAAAAAACTTTCACTTATTGCAGCCTGGTGTAAATTTGTTCATTTTTTTCTTATTGTTATTGTTGGAAATTGTTGTTGTTGGTTTTTTGTGGAAGGAAAATAAAAACAACAATAACAAATAAATAAACAAAACATGTGGTGTTTTTAAAACTAAAAGTTTTAATTTTTGTTATTTTTACACTTGCTCTCTTTTACTACTCCAGCTTTTATATTTTAACTCACACATGTAATAAAGATTAGGGGTTCCAAGTGCTAACAATTTGCATAAACTTTAGGTAAAGTTATAATGATTAAACCTCGGAACTAAAAAGTCTTCAATATTCAATTTAAACACAAATTTCTGGTTTCAATATTGAAAAAATAATGATAATCTGTGATCACCTCTATTTTACACCAAAAATCGAGTTGTATATGAAAAACCTAAAATTGGATGTAGATCCTTAAATAGTGGCCCAATCGGAAAAATATTGATAATCTGTGATCACCTCTATTTTCCGCTAAAAATCGATTTTTATATGAAAAACCTAAAATCGACCGTAGATCCTTAAACAGTGGCCCAATCGTATGATAATCTGTGATCACCTCTATTTTCCACCAAAATCGATTTTTATATGAAAAACCTAAAATCGGCGTTAGATCCTCTATTTTCTGTCAAAAATCGAGTTTTATATGAATAACCTAAAATTGACTGTAGATCCTTAAATAGTGGCCCAATCGTTAAAATAATTATAATCTGTGATCACCTCTATTTTTCGTCAAAAATTGAGTTTTATATGAAAAACTTAAAATCGACTGTAGATCCTTAAATAGTGGCTTAATCGTAAAAATATTGATAATCTGTGATCACCAAAATTGTCCACTAAAAATCGACTTTTATATAAACAACTTAAAATCGGCTGTTTATCCTTAAATAGTGGCTCCATCGACAAAATAATGATAAGCTGTGATCACCTCCATTTTCCACAAAAATTCGATTTTTATATGAAAAACCTAAAATCGACTGTTGATTCTTTAATAGAGGCCCAATCATGAAAATAATGATAATCTGTGATCACCTCTAATTTCCACCAAAAATCGATTTTTATATGAACAAGTAAGAGAGCTATATTCTGTGCCGCATCTTATATACCCTTCACCAAATTATACTTTAAAATACATTTTTTTAAATATTTTTGTGTAAACAAAATTTAATTTTTTTTAATTGTTTTTCAAAATTTTTTTTTTAAATTGTTTTTAAAAAAAGTTGTTTCCAAATTTTTTTTTATTTTTTTTTTTGGAAAAAAAATGTATGACAAAAAAAATTTTTTGATGTAAAAAATTCGGGTTTAAAAATATTTTTCCCGATTTTGGTCCAACTTACTATAGCCTTATCTACATCGTTGCAATGGACTTTGAAATATCTTTCATTAGATATCCATATTGTCTATATTAATGACTTAGTAATCCATATATAGATCAAAAATAGGTCAAACATCGAGGTTGTCCCGGTTTTTTGTTCATATCTCCGTTATTTATGGACCGGTTTTGCTGATTTTAAATAGCAAACTTCTCGAAAGCATGTCTGACAGAATTATTGAAGATTTGGATCCCGAAGATATCTGGGGTCTTCAGAAAATTGATTTCAACAGACAGACGGATATGGCTTAATCGACTCCGCTATCTATAAGGATCCAGAATATATATACTTTATAGGGTCGGAAACGAAAAATGTAGAAATTACAAACGGAATGACAAACTAACAAACCTTCTCACGAAGGTGAAGGGTATAAAAAAATAAAATCGGCCATAGATTGTTAAATAGTGGCACAATCGTAAAAATAATGATCACATCGAATTTCCACCAAAAATCGATTTTTATATGAAAAACCTCAAATCGATTGTAGATCCTTAAATAGTGGCGCAATCGTAAACATAATGATAATCAGTGATCACCTCGAATTTCCACTCGAGTTTTATATAAAAAACCTAAAATCGGCTGTAGATCCTTAAATAGTGGCCCAATCGTAAAAATAATGATAATCAGTGATCACCTTGAATTTCCACCAAAAATCGATTTATATATAAAAAACCTAAAATCGATTGTAGATTCTTAAATAGTGGCCCAATCGTAAAAATTATGAAAATCTGTGATCCCTCTATTTTCCACAAAAAATCTTTATTTATTTTCCGTCATAAATCGAGTTTTACATGAAAAACCTAAGATTTGCCTCATCAAAATAAAGAATTTAAAATTGTTTTACAAATTTTGTGGAAAAGTTGAAATTGCCAATAATTCCATGATCACTATGGGGCAAACCCTAAAATCGCTTTTGCCATTATTATTTTTATTATATACAACAAACCCTATAAAAATACTTCATGAAAAATTTTTTTTTTTTCAAATAACTGATGAACATCTGTCATTCCGTTCCAATTTCAATAGCAGAGTTTATATTTTTTTTGCAGTTCACTCCTGCTATTGTTGCTCTATTTAAATGACAATATATATTGACCTTATTTTAATGCTTTTTATTTGGTTTATTGTGGTAGTTTTGTGTTTGAGTGTGGCTCTGTATGTATTTAATTTAAACTATAGAAAATGCTATAGTTTCCAAATCAATTTTCTCTCAATCAATTCAATTTTATAGCCTTTGTATTAGTTTAATTTAATTATACTTACTTTTCATATACATACACCCTTTTGGTGTCCTGTAGAAATTTTCTTTGCTAAAATTACATTTAATTTTATTACAAGAATTTGTTCGTTTTTTTTGTATGTTTTGTTTTCATTTTACTGGTTGAGTCGTAAATGTGTAACTAAAATCAACTTGGAGAAATAAAATTTTGTAGCAGCAAAACATGTAAAAGTAAAAGAAATAGCAACTAACTATTATTGAAACGAGAAATAACTAACAGATTTGTGTAAATTTTAAGTTTGTCGTACGAAATTGTCTTGCTCTAGAGTTTTTAGTTGTAATTTTTGGGAATTTCCAAACTACTACACAGACATTTAAAATAATACTTATGCAGTTGTAAAAAAAATTATGTATGTATTGCTGTGTGTGTGTGTAGACAAAAGCACGATTGAAAATCAATCTAAATCAAATTAAACACTTAAGAACAGTAACAAAGTTAGTACGAGTAGTTGTTAAAAAGGGAGCTAAATTAATTTTGGTTAAAAAATAATAGATTGAATCTATAGATATATTTTTACACAAACACATGGAGACACATCCCAGCAGTTTTACAAGTATTCAATATAACCCATTTAGACAGTCATCTTTACTAATGTCTCATTATTTGGCTGACTTCAATTTATAATTTTTGGCAATCAGTGAAATGGTTACTCTATATATCCCTGGTAATCTAGCGTGTAGTCAATTGTCACTTTAGTGTCTCTAAGTAATCTGGAGTGTAGTTAATTTAAACTAGCGTGGAGTCAATTGTCTCTTTAGTGTCTCTTAGTAATCTAAACTGTAATCACTTTAAACTAACGTGGAGTCTATTGTCACTTTAATGTCTCTAAGTAATCTAGAATGTAGTCAATTTAAACTAGCGTAGAGTCTATTGTCACTATAGTGTCTCCTAGTATTCACGAGTGTTGTCACTTTAAACTGGCGTGGAGTAAATTGTCACTCAACTGTCCCCAAGTAATCAAGGGTGTAGTCACTTTAATTTTTTTGGAAGTAGTTATTTATTCCATCTAGTCAATTCTGAAATTGGTCAAAATTACTAGTTCCGGACAGTCAACCAGAACTGTTGGGATATATACAGCCAGACTGGAATTTGTTTGTATGTATTCTAATGCAAACATTGCATACACAAATTTAGAAACATTTTAGCAAAAAATCGACCACAAATCTAATCAATGATTGTTCCAACGCACAGTGATTATAGAAAAATTGTTAAATTGAAAAAAAAAAGTTTCGGGTGTAGAGACCTCAACTGGGCGTTCAGATCATTCGGTATCTTTCGTGCTTGTTCGTCCACAACGAAATTCAGTAAACAAATTCTTACCATTGAAATTGATGGTGCAGAGTTCCCATGGTATTTATCAAGCTTAGTCTTGGTTTGAGTGATGTTTTTTTTTCCGCAAATAATAGTTATAACAGGAGTCAGCTTACAGATGCCTGTTGACATTTAAGAGGCGGGAAATTCAAAAAGTCAAAGACTTATTGACCCGCCCTTGTACATTTCGATCAAAGACAAGGCATTTCAAGCTTAATCTTGGTTTGAACGATGTTTCTTTTCCGCCAAAAATAATTATAGCAAGTGTCAACTGACAGATGCCTGTTGACAGTTAAAATGTGGGAAATTCAGAAAGTCAAGGAGTTATTGACCCGCCTTGTACATTTTGATCAAAGGCAAGGCATTGCAAAAGGTTTATAACATAAGGCTGTCAGAGGAAAATTAACCTAAAACTAAATATATATTATGAACACTTAAAACATTTTGTTTAAACTTTCTTCTGCTCCACAGTACTTTATATCCCCACCCCCAAAAAAAAAAATAATAAAACTCAAACTCATCAATGCTGATGATCACCATCAACAAATAAAAATCATACAAAAACATTTTAAAGTGTTTGTAATTTTATAGCAAACAATTTTGCGTAAATTTAAATTATCAACAAAATTGATTAAAAAAAACTTTATGATGATGGTGGGGCTTCAAAGTACTCAATATATATAAAAGAAATTCGGCAGTAAAGTGTAAAAAGGGGGAAACAAAAATAAACAAATTAGATTAAAATATAATAAAAGTAATTTGAAAGTAACTAAATATGATTAAAATATAAAAAATAACAAAGATTTGAAATTTATTAAAACAAAAAAAAATAAAACAATGAAAAAAGTTAAGGTTTGGTTTAACACAAAACATCAAGTTAATTTTAAAGCTAAATTGAAGTTTTAGATTGACAGTGCTTTACATAATTTTTAATCAGTAAACTATCTTGTATTCCACTTAAATTTTTAAAACACAAAATTCGATACTCAAATATTCCTCTGCTATTTTGTAACGACTCCAACGAGATTTTGTGTATTTCTAGTTGTGTAGAATGAAGATTACTAGCTGCTGTTCTAATTTTCAATTACAAAATTGAATTAGTTTCTTTATGGTGTTAAAAAAAGTTATTTATTTCTTTATATGGTTATATTTTTACAATCAAGAACGCGACATTTGCAGGCTTTGCAAGTGAATAATAAAGAAATCTTAATTATTTTTGTTTCCATTGTTACATAACATTTTAATAGCACAAAAATGGGATCAAGAACGCGACACAAATGTAGAACTCGTTTTCGGCTACATATATACAAATCTTTGTGACCTTCAGTCAATAGTTGTCACGTGAAGATATTTCTATTTGTTGTTTTATAACTGTTAATAAGATTTAGCACGCGACATATTTTTCCATTACGTTTAAAATAAGGATTAGTTTTAGGCTGCATCAATAAAAATTAGTGTGGCTGTCTATCGATAGTTTCATGTGGAAATATTTGCATTTTGTATAATATTTAATAAGATTTAGCACGCGACATATTTTTCAGCAAAAAAAAAAACAACACACATACTTTTTATATATCATCTAAATAATAAAAACATTTGTCTTTTTAAAAAAAATACACTTACGATAGTGAACGCGACATACCATGAAAATCAAAATAAAATGATTATTATTATTTTAGATAAAGCCACAGAATTAAATTGTTCAGTCACCTGATTAGAGCAAAAGCGGATTACTAAAAACAAACGACGATTTAGATAAATGAACGCGACATTAGAACATGTTCAAATGGAAAATTTACTTTTGTATGACTCTAAAACATTTAAAAATATTTTTGTAATTCTCTTATCTAACTAAAACTAAAGTTAGGTAGGAGAATTCCAAAAATATTTTTAATTCTGTAGGTCAAATTCTATTCGGTGTATGACTTAAAAATACGGGATCTTTTAAAAATTTTTAGCTTTTATTTTGAAACATTTGTATAAAATAAATTTATTCAAAATATTGGCCATTGTTTGCTATGACCTTTTCTCATCTTTCTGGAAACATATGGATTCCGAGCCAAAAGAACTGCATATCTTTTGAGGCCAAGATCGAATCGAATAGCTACTCTATTCCAAAGTGAAGCGTATCAAAGAGATAGGGTTCTGTATCGATCGAAACAAATAGAGTCGGACTGGGCACGGTCTAGACTATAAAGCGGGTGAGGAAAAACTTCCCAACCACTTCATTCTAAATACTTTTTAACAGGTATTGCAATATGTGGCCGAGCGTTGTTATGATGGAATATTACGGTTTCATGTCTGGCCATTTTTCGGCCAATGCTTGCTTCAAATAAATCAGTTGCGTTCGATACTGGTTCCCTGTGATGGTCTAGTCAGTTTTCAGCAGCTCATAATAGATAGGACCCTTTTCGTCCCACAAAATACAGAGCATTACCTTAGCGTCATGGCTATTTGACTTTGCTATCGATTACACGATCTCACGATCTCTTCCATTATCGTAATGGATCCATTTTTCATTTCAAGTAATGATTAGGTGCAAAAACGATTTTCTTTTATAGCGTTAAATCATCATTTCGTACATGTAAAATCGTCCATCAAGATCTCTCTTCTTCAATTCGTATGTTACCCAATTTCCCTGCTTTTGGATGAATTCTGCTGCTCGAAAACATTTTGAAATTGCTGCTTGAGTAGCTCACAATGATTTTACAAGCTCTTGTTGAGTTTTACAACAATCTTCAATTCTTGGTCTTCCAACTTTTTTGGCTGTCGTGTGCGATCTTTGTCTTCTGAGGCAAATGGCATGATGTGACAATGTTTGGTGCGACATTAATCACCATTTTACACAGTTCAATTTTAGCAGGCTCAAAATTATGTGCTACCAATTTGGTTATGTTCCTTGGATATTGTTAAAATGGAGAATTTAATTGAGTTGTATCCAGCATTGCCATCATATATGATATACCGGGCATATTTGAAGAGCACGGCATGACTTGACAATGTTTAGTGTGACAATTGTCGCTCTGTTAAACGACATTTCAACATTTACTGCTACAAAACTCTGTGTTAACGAAATTAGTTGTGCAAAACTAGAGTTTAAACCTTTACATAATTGTAGTTTTTTATATTTTGAAATTTGCCAGTATACAGAATTTAATGAAGTATTAATATTAGTTTTTAGTCTTCTTATATTTTATTAACAATTTTTATTATTTTCCAAATTTCAGCTGACCTTTTCTTCCTTGAAAAAAATACTTTTCCTTCTTAATAATAAACAAAATGATTTCCTTCTATTTCCAGATCGAAAAACCTGGAAGAACGTAATCAAAATTTGATGCAAGAAATTGAGACAGCCAACAATGAATTGGCGTGTCTGCGTGATGAATGTAAAGAGCACAAGTTTGAAAAGGCCGCTTTGAAGGAAGAAATAGGAGCTGTTAATACGGTAAGAATGAATACAGAAATTGTTGCAAAATAAAAAGTTTAACATACATTATAAACATATAAAAAAACACTTACAACCACAGAGAAAATTAAATCTTTTCTACATAAATGACAGTGAGTTTTTTTGGGAATTGGGCAAAAAATTTAACACTTGTGTCAGCTACATCTACCAAAAGGAAAAATTAAATAAAAGTTAGTTTTAGTAAGTGGTGATGACGAATTTTGTCAGAGCTACATTCAGAAATCTTGGTAATAATGATATCTTTCAAATCAAAAGTTTTTAATACTAAAACTCTTTTAAGTCATGCCTCTATAAAGAACCGTTAAGATCATCTTTTGTATTTTGGAAAGAAAAATAATCCATTTTCGTAACATTTCATGGCAGTTTTAATATTTTTGTAATAAAATTTTTAAAAATTTGAAATAATTTTATTGTATGTTGAAAAATTATTTCAAATCTCAGATCTATAAATAGCAGCTTTGAATATAATTTTTTTCCTAAATCAAACTTCAAGATTTTAATATGATTTATTTAGTATGCAAATCCATTTCCTTTTTCCGGTATGACTTTCGATCCTCTCAATAATTTTGGTTCAAAATTAAATTTTCTAAGAAAAATTTTAAAATTTTTTGAAATGTTACATATGCCTCGAACCACCTCTCGAATTTATCTATAGGTACTGCCAACTTTGTGGCAAAATAAATAAACTTATGAATTTGTTTATCAAGTCCTTTTGCCTTTTATGCACAGAAACACATGCTCACTCCCTTCCTTTATGCAAACAGCCAAACTCATACACTCCAACAAATAGAGAAAAAGAAAAAGTTGAAAAAAAAGTGAATTGAAAACCAAACATATTTACTAAACTTTGTCTTATACAAACACTTTACGAACATCCTCCTAATTCTAATAATATTTCCATACTCCTGCACATATAAACAGCAAAAAATAAAAAATAAAAGGAATCAAAAGTTTTTCTCTATATGAAATATTCCTGTTTTCTAACCAACCAACAGTTTTTTCTGAATGGGCTTCAAAAACTCACATTCATTCACAAAAACACACAGATAGTCACCGTAATATGAATTTTTTTTATTCTAAAAAAAGCCCGGCTGTTTTAAAAATAATAATTTTCAAGTTTATTTAACTTAAACAATATACTAGTTACCTTTGTGTCTACTGGTATTTATAAAAGTAGTGTATTCACTGATTTCTTTTTAAAATCAATATAATTTATTGGTTATCCTCTCTACTTAAAAACTTCACCATTTCCAATTATATTTCAGAAATTTCCAATTGTATTTCAGAATTTTCTAACAGAATTTCAGAATTTTTCATTTGTATTTCAGAATTTCCTAATTCATTTCCGAAATTTCCAATTGTATTTCAGAAGTTTCTAATTCAATTTCAGAAATTTCCAATTATATTTCAAAATTTTCCATTTGTATTTCAGAAAATTCTAATAGCAATGCCAATGGAAATTTCTGAAACGCAAATAGAAAATTCTGAAACACAAATAAGAATTTCTGAAATACAATTCGAAAATTAGGAATTACAATTAGAAAATTTTTGAGTATAAATTAAAACTTCTGAAATACTATAACAATTTTCAAGTTTATACAACTTAAACAATGTACTAGTTACCTTTCTGTCCACTGGTATATGTAAAAGTAGTGTATTGACAGTTTACTTTTCAAAACCAATATATTTGATTGGTTTTCCTCTCCCTTTAAAAACTACCCCATTTAAAATTGTATTTCAGATGTTTCCAATTGAATTTCAGAAATTTCCAATCATATTTCAGAATTTTCTGATTCATTTCCGTAATTTCCAATTGTATTTCCGAAGTTTCTAATTGAATTTCAGAAATATCTAATTGTATTTCAATTTCAGAAATTTCCAATTATATTTCAGAACTTTTTAATTGCATTTCAGAATTTTCCAATTGTATTTCAGACATTTCCATTTGAATTTCAGAAGTTTTAATTTATACTCAAAAAATTTCCATTTGAATTTCAGAAGTTTTAATTTATACTCAAAAATTTTCTAATTGTCATTCAGAATTTTCAAATTGTATTTCAGAATTTTCTAATTGTCATTCAGAAATTTCCATTTTTATTTCAGAAATTCTAGTAGCAATACCAATGGAAATTTCTGAAATACATATAGAAAATTCTGAAATACAAATAGGAATTTCTGAAATACAATTTGAAAATTCTGAATGACAATTAGAAAATTTTTGAGTATAAATTAAAACTTCTGAAATTCAAATGGAAATTTCTGAAATACAATTATTGGAAAATTCTGAAATGCAATTAAAAAGTTCTGAAATATAAATGGAAACTTCTGAAATATAATTGGAATATTCTGAAATACAATTTGAAAATTCTGAAATATAATTAGAAATTTCTGAAATTCAATTAGAAACTTCTGTAATACAATTGGAATTTTGACTACTTAAATATCACACTATTTACTTTTGATTCTACTGGTATCCTTTAAAGTATCCAGTGGTTAACGAATAAACTCTTAACTAGTTCTCTATACTGCAGGGTTGCAATTGTTTGCCATTTATATACATTATATGTGCCTGTGTGTAAAAATTGTAAAAACTGTGTCGAAATTATTTGCTGAATACTTGAGTTGATTGATTCGGTTTTTATTTGCAAATTTTACAAGCTCTTGTCAAAATTTACTTAATTTTATTTCGGTTTTTTCCTACGAAAATTTATAAATGAGTATGTATTAGAGTATTTGTATTTGTGTTTGTTATAATATTTTATGTGAATTGAATTCAATATTTCTGTTACATTTCTTTTCTTTTATTTTCTTGAATGCGTTTATTACAATATTATTATTTGTTAAAGTATATTGCTTCTGTTGTATTTGGTGAAGTGTTCATTTTCTATTGAATGTTGAGTATGTGTATTATTGTAGTCTGTTATTGTTAAACTAATACCTTTTAAAGGGGGGAAAGGACTTTTCTAATAAATTTTAAAGTAGTAATTGAAAAAGTATAAGAGGAATTAATAAAGTTATAATATAAGAGTAAATTTCAAAATTCCAAATGAAATTTTAACATAAATGAAAATATGGAAAAGGTAAATAAATATTTTTTAGGTAAAAAAAAAATATTTTTTACAAAGTTCTTTTTTTAATATCTTGATAATCCAGATATAGATAAAAAGTCTTATACTAAGACTTATCAAGTCTTATACTAAGATTATCATGTTTTATACTAAGACTTATCAAGTTTTATACTAAGACTTATAAAGTCTTATACTAAGACTTATAAAGTCTTATACTAGTCTTATACTAAGACTTATCAAGTCTTATACTAAGACTTATCAAGTCTTATACTAAGATTTATCAAGTCTTATACTAAGACTTATCAAGTCTTATACTAAGACTTATCAAGTCTTATACTAAGACTTATCAAGTCTTATACTAAGACTTATCAAGTCTTATACTAAGACTCATCAAGTCTTATACTAAAACTTATCAAGTCTTATACTAAGACTCATCAAGTCTTATACTAAGACTCATCAAGTCTTATACTAAGACTTATCTAGTCTTATACTAAGACTTATCAAGTCTTATACTAAGACTTATGAAGTCTTATACTAAGACTTATGAAGTCTTATACTAAGATTTATTAAGTCTTATACTAAGACTTATTAAGTCTTATACTAAGACTTATTAAGTCTTATACTAAGACTTATTAAGTCTTATACTAAGATTTATTAAGTCTTATACTAAGACTTATTAAGTCTTATACTAAGACTTATTAAGTCTTATACTAAGATTTATTAAGTCTTATACTAAGATTTATTAAGTCTTATACTAAGACTTATTAATTCTTATACTAAGACTTATTAAGTCTTATACTAAGACATATGAAATCTTATACTAAGTCTTATACTAAGACTTATGAAGTCTTATACTAAGACTTATGAAGTCTTATACTAAGACTTATGAAGTCTTATACTAAGACTTATGAAGTCTTATACTAAGACTTATGAAGTCTTATACTAAGACATATGAAGTCTTATACTAAGACTTATGAAGTCTTATACTAAGACTTATGAAGTCTTATACTAAGACTTATGAAGTCTTATACTAAGACTTTTGAAGTCTTATACTAAGACTTATGAAGTCTTATACTAAGACTTATGAAGTCTTATACTAAGACTTATGAAGTCTTATACTAAGACTTATAAAGTCTTATACTAAGACTTATGAAGTCTTATGCTTATACTAAGACTTATGAAGTCTTATGCTTATACTAAGACTTATGAAGTCTTATGCTAAGACTTATGAAGTCTTATGCTAAGACTTATTAAGTCTTATACTAAGACTTATGAAGTCTTATATGAAGTCTTAGACTTATGAAGTCTTATACTAAGACTTATGAAGTCTTATACTAAGACTTATGAAGTCTTATACTAAGACTTATGAAGTCTTATACTAAGACTTATGAAGTCTTATACTAAGACTTATCAAGATACTAAGACTTATCAAGATACTAAGACTTATCAAGTCTTATACTAAGACTTATCAAGATACTAAGACTTATCAAGTCTTATACTAAGACTTATCAAGTCTTATACTAAGACTTATCAAGTCTTATACTAAGACTTATCAAGTCTTATACTAAGACTTATCAAGTCTTATACTCAGCCATTTGTGGGCCGATTTTCTCGATTTTAAATAGCAACAGATTTTAATTAGCCAATATATTTATGTATGAATCATGTATGTAAATTATTTGGGGGCTTCGGAAAGTTGATTTCAACATACAGACGGACATGACTATATCGACTCCGCTATCTATAACGATCTAGAATATATATACTTTGTGGGGTCGCAAATGAATATAGGTAGAAATTACAAATGGAATGACAAACTTGCCACTCATGGTGAAGGGTATAAAAAACAAATTTTGAAAGTGTTCGGCAGAAAGAGGACTTTCTTTTTTTGTAGTAATTCTAAAATCACTAGTGCTAGAACCATAATTACTTTAGAAAATTCAAGAGAATTCAATAGGAACTAGTTATTTCCAACTAGTTACACTTTGGTTCCAGACTAATTCTATAGAACTCAAACTAGTTTGGAAAGAACTTTATGGATCCATTAAAAATACATTGAATTTTCTTGATATTTCTCTCACATCCATTTTCTGTTAATTATCAAAAACTTCGATTAATGCTTAAATTAATTACTAGACTACTGAAAAAAAAAAATAAAAATCATTAAATTTTTTTTTTAAACCAAACTCGTCTATCCAGAAAAGCTAATCAAGCATAGAGAGTTTCAATGGATGGATGGATAAGTGACTGAATGAGTGAATAGATGGACGTTTTGGTTGCATGAATAAACACAAAACATAAAGTAAACTACAAAACACTACAAACTACCACTACATAGATTAAAAACTAACAAAAAAAAAAAGAATCCCTGCTAACCATTCTACTCTTAAGTTACATTTACGAAAAACTACATTGAAACAGAAATTTTCCTGCCCTCCTTCCTACTTACACATATTTACACTTTTTCCCTGATATACATATACATACATACATATTTTTTATTTTGAATTTTCTTCATCAAATACGTTTTTTTTTCTTTCTTTTTTCCCTCTTCATTTTGTTTTTTATTTGAACCCTTTTTAGCTCTTCAGTCAAATGGTGATGGGTTTTAATGGTAAAAACAATTTAGATATCGATAGACTGACAACCATGCTGGAGGAAAATCGTACATTGTTAAATGACATGGCAACCAAGGAGTGTACGGATGGTGCAACTTTGCCAAAATTATTATTCGAATTAGTAGAGCAGGCAACACAAGATGGCAACAAAAAGCCATCTACGCCAACAACCAGCCATGAAGCAGCCTTAACAGACGCCACTACACTGGGCGATAAACTCCAGGGAGAAGTAATGGAGGACGACGAGGATGAGGATGGCGATAGTGTTACAGAGGAAAATGAGAATGATAATGAAAATATGGCTGCATTAACATCAAATGTTAAACAATTGCAACAAGATGAAATGCCATCGCCAGAACAACAAGATGATGCCTCAACTTCATGCAATGGCAACAACACAGCAACACCTGCTGCTCATACACAGGCATTGGCTCAAAGTCATGGCAACGATGTAGTGGATGATGTTGCAACAAATAACACTGATGGAAAAGTTATTGTTACGATACAGAATAAAATCAAAAAACATCATCGTAAAACAGCAACAAACAATAGAAAGTCTTCAACGTCAATGTCAGCCTCTGGCTCAGCTGCTGCCCACTCGACAATGCAACAACTTCAGGCTGCCGAAGTTATTGGCAAAGTGACATCGGCCCAGGAAATTGCTGGTAACTTACCAAAGGTCTGGCGTGTCTTAATGGAGCTCTTAAGTCATCACAAAATTGATCCGGTGCAATTTGAGGAAAATGGCAAAGGTGAAGACTGCTACAAATCCGTTGAGACACCAAATGGTCCTAAAGCCGAATTGAGTGTTAGCAAGACGTATATTAAATTGAAGGTAAGTTTTATCACAAAAATATATGTGATTTCCTTTTTTTGGTAAGGGGCATAAAAACACTTAAAGGAAAAATTTTCGCTGACAATTGCTAATATAACGAATGTTATTTGGGTGATATTGATGTTTAAATGTTGTTAAATAAGTTACACAAATTTCTGGATTAATATTTGTGATTTTATTAAGGATATAGAAAGAAATTAGAACAATACCTCTCCTAATTTAGAGTCACCTAATAAATAGAATAGGAAGTTGAGTATCGAGAATTTTTAAAATATTCTTATTTTTAATATCAGAAATGTTCCATAGAAAAGTTATGAATTTAGGAGTTTTTTATGAAACTTCAGAGAAGTATTTGACTATGTTTAGAATTGATTTTGAAATCAAAATTTTTGTTGATTCTTAACTTTAAAAGAAAGTAACTTATGGAAAATCAATAATTTTTTTCACCGAATCATTACTTGCAATGAAAAATGGATCTTTTTTATAACCCGAAGCGTAAGACATCATATGTGAAGTCCGGTCAACTAGCCGAATCGACACTACAGTCAAATATTCATGGCGCTAAGGTTCTGTATTTGGTGGGACCAAAAAGCTGCTGAAATCTGACCAAACCATCACAAGGAACCAGTACCGAACGCAACCAGTGACATGGCAATTACAGGAAATAATGGAGATGTGTCAAATCCCACGACCTTGTAGGCCAATTGACAGATTCATTTCTCGAAATAAAGTTATCGCCATATTCAATGTCGCCCGAATCAATGTCATCCATATTTTCAGACAAGAAGTGATTGATCACGGTGCGGAAACGATTCCTAGCTCCAGCTTAATTTCAGAAGAAATAAGGTTCGACGATGCCACCAGCGCACAGTGGGGATCTGAAAAAAGTGGAAATAAATCTGTAACTTCTAAACGAATAGCCCGATTTTAATAAAATTTCCCATGGCTATAGAGGAGGTGTTGATAAGTTTTAGTTTTGAATTTGGGCTTATAACACCAAGGGGGTCCGAGCCACAATGCCCCAAAATGAGACACTTCGGCTATATCATTAAAAATGATGCCAAGATTTATATATATATGGAATCTACTAGACGAGATCTACAAAAAACATTAGCCTCTTTAGCCTCTTATAGTTTACGAGTTATTCTCATTTGAAAAGTAAAATTTTATTTTATTTACCCACCTTGGTCTACTTTTTTGCTAATAACGGATGTAATTCTTTCGATTTTCTTATAATATAATTTTTTAAATTAACAAGACATGTGATAATATAAGTAAGAAAGAATTGTTTGAAAACCTCTACTGAGTCAAACTTAAAAAAATAAAAAAAGTCGTTTTTTCGCCATTTTTTTTCGAAAAAGTACTTACATTAATTTTAAATTATACAGAAAATAAGAAAAAAATAAAAAGTGTATTTATATTTTTCTGAAAGACAACACTTCGGGAAATATTATAAAAGAAAAATAATATCAAAATTCATATTATTGCGTGGTCCAGAGCCTTCCGAAGTAGACCTATTTTTTTATATAAATTTAAACTTTAGACAATATTTGCTCAAATCGCATAGCTGTTTTCAAAATATTAAGACCAGTTTTGTATGTCCCAATATGTTCTTCAATATAGTGCAAAGGAATTTCATAGCCCCGAGCTTGGTGTCTTCAATAAATCAAAAAATCTAAAAAATCCGCATTTTAGGATTTTTGGAAAGTTTTTTGTGAATTGTGGGATTGGCATTAATAATTCCCAAATATCTTTTCTACTTTTGGATTTGAATCGAAAGTTTCTATATAAGTGTAAAATTTCATTAAAAACGATTCATAAAAAAAACTTTTATTGCATTTTAAAAATTCAAATTTTCCAAAAAAATCAGCTATAATTTTTTATTCCCATATTTTTGAAAAAAGTCTTTTATAATTTTTTTAATTCTTAAAAATTTTGTACATTTTTGAAAAGAGGACATAATTTCCTACACGTTGATATATAATATGTATATCTTTTCTTTTCAAAAGAACAGTTGGCCAAAGCCTCTGTTTTGAACAGTTGGCCGAAGCCCCTGACCTGAACAGACGACCGAAGTCCCTATATTGAACAGTTGGCCGAAGCCTCTGTCTTGAACAGTCGGCCGAAGCTTCTGTATGGAACAGACCACTGAAGTCTCTGTATTGAACAGTTGTCCGAAGCCCCTATCTTGAACAGTTGGTCGAAGCCTCTGTACTGAACAGACGACCGAAGTCTCTGTATTGAACAGTTGGCCGAAGCCCCTGTATTGAACAGTCGACCGAAGTCGCTGGTAAAATGTATTATCGGTACTCGAATTATGTTCGGGTTAACCGATTTATGTCAGTCTACTTTGATAAATTAATATCAAATTCTGTCTCTTATGAACCGCGCCTTCAGTGTGTAAACTTTCGTTACTTATATACAAATTATTATAAACTAAATGAGAATTACTAGGTGGTCATTTAATTATGATTTAAATGCTTTTATTATTTTATATTATGAACGGGGAAGTAGGTAGATACTTATCCACGTTATAAAATCTTCAATGAAGCATTTGGATATTTAATATGTAGAACATTTTTGAATATATATTTGGGAGTTTTGGAAGCGCTATATTTTGGTGGTACAAAGAATTTAATATATTGAAAAAATCGCTTCAATTATTGAGGAACGTTTGAGCATTTTAAAATAAGAAGGCCGCCAGATAATAAATAGGCTTTCACAGAATTCCGAAAGGCTTCAAAAATTACACTATGCACGAAATTTACACTTTTTTTTCTGTCAAGAGGGGCACACAGCGGCTTAAACTAATTCGGGTACGCTTAGGTACGCTTTTTAGGTTAGCTCGTATTTTCGAGATGTACCGTTATTTCGAAAATGGAGGAGGTTGCACAACATATATTCGCGTAACTCAAAAACAGTTTAGTTTATTGAATAAGCTGAAAAAAACGAAATTCCGCAACGAAATTACCTTCAAGTAAAGCTTAACATGTTTATAATCTTCGCAGTCGTTTTAGAAATATAAATTTTTTTTGGCATTAAAAATTGAAAAATGCATTTACACATGTAGGAAACGAAGTTCCAAATAAAACAAGCTCTAAATAATTAAAATCTGTCCACAACTTTTCATTCTATTCACAAAAAATAATACAAATATCCCCTAATATTTACACCCGATACATAACTCGTAGTAATTTGCTACATCGTGCAGTGCACAGAGGTATAGACAAAAAAAGAGGGAAATAAATCTAAACCCCTAGTCCGATTTGAATGAAATTTGACACGAGAAAAGAAGAAATGTTGACGAGTTTAAGATTTAAATTTTGACAGCATGAGTCTACCAAAGGTGCGGCCAAGGGTGCCCAAAGTAGGACTCGGGTATGATACATTTTTAAAACGGTCCTCTTTCTTCGTTTGTGTTTCGATTTTAAAAAACTTACACACATAGAATCTCCTCATCGATCACTACAAAAAACCTCATCATGGCTATCAACTATCTCTTATAGGAGATATTCGCATTTTAAAATTAAATTATCAACA
Source organism: Calliphora vicina (assembly GCF_958450345.1). Classification (NCBI taxonomy): domain Eukaryota; kingdom Metazoa; phylum Arthropoda; class Insecta; order Diptera; family Calliphoridae; genus Calliphora; species Calliphora vicina. Next base: position 16,604,088 of record NC_088781.1, on the reverse strand, counting down.
TTTTTACCCACCATACTCCAGTATTTTGATAACAGCGGGTCCAAATATATCCCGATTTGCTCATTTTTTCATTTATTGGACTAACTACAAATGTTTATGTCAAACAAAAAAAGAATTGTTTACAAATCGTGACTGACTCCAAAGTTATATGCATTTGAATTTAAAAATCAAGAGTGTATATGCATTTTCCAATTTTTAATGCCGTTTTAAAAACCAACAATTTCAAAATTTTTCTAAAAAAAATGTATATTTCTAAAATGACTGCAAAGATTAAAGACATGTCAAGTCTTACTTAAAGGTAATTTTGTTGCGGAATTTTTTAGTTTGTTCAATAAAATAAACCGTTTTTGAGTTACGCGAATATATTTTATGCAACCTCCTCCATTTTCGAAATAACGGTATATTTCGAAAATACGAGCTAACCTATAAAAACGGTTAGCACCACTGAATTCAGCGTACTCGAATTAGTTTAACCCACCGGGTTTTTCAGTTTTTTCAACTAGCACAGTGTTATCAATGGAATTGCTGCAAAAAAAACTTAAGAGGCACAATCGTGGCTCCTCTACTCCTGTCAGGGATGTTTGATTCAGATTATTGTCCTGTGCAAGACCTTAGCGAATACCAAGCTCAAGAATATAGAAAATTCGTCACAACCAATCTAATTTTTATGGGTGTATTGTTTTAAAAAATTATCTTTGCTAATAAAAAAAAACATATCATATCAAAGTATTCCATACAGTTTGTGAGTTTCTTCACATTATTTATTTAATTTTTTTTTTAAAACTTACAAGAAGTAATAAAAAAGTAACAAACAAAAAACTAAACTTCACATATTAACTCATCATTTTCCTGCTTAAGTATAAAGACTTGAAGTATGTTGGTTTTTTTGTGTATTCCTGTGCCCTCCCTAACAAGCAGCTCATATTAACTTTATTATTTTGCCAGTATTATGGCTGCTCTTTTTTTTTTGTTATTTTTTTAAAGAAGGATCCTTACAGTTTGAGCAAGAACATTTTTTTAATGTGGTTCTTTTCGTTTTCCAGTTTGGTGTTGCAGCATGTTTGTTGCCCTTATCCGGTTATTGTAAATTTCTTAAGTACTTTAAGTATGAAACTGTAAAGTTTTGTTTTTTTTTCTTGTTGCAAGTTGCTAGTATGCTCCTTATAAGTAACAAAATTCAAGGAGTATTTTTCGTTGTATTTTAGCTGCTGTTTCTATTCTTGCTTGACTCTGGCTGGTAATTGAATTTATTGTCTATCTCCGTTGGGTTTTCACCACCTCCTGACAAGAATATTTATATTTGTATAGAGTAAAATAAAATAGAAAAAAAAAGAAAGATAATGTTCAAACACAAGTAATCGTATATAAGCAGTGAGTGACAATATAATGGATACTTTTCAAAAAATTCTATAAATAGGTAAAAATCCAAAAAAAGTTCCTTAAGATTTTTTTTTATTTTTTAGTCTTCATTAATATATAATTTTTTTACTTATATTAACAGAAAAATAACAACTCAATTAAATTCTGAAAATAAAAATCAAACTAAAAAATATTCATTATTATGGTATTGACCAAAGAATAACAAGAAGTGAAACGGTGTCAAAAAAAACCTATCTCTAATAATGTATTGGAATCACTTTGTTTATATGTTTTATAAATTTTAAAGTAAACATTTTTTGAGATATATGTTATTAAATTCGACATTATGTGATAATAACCTTTGAACTTTGATAAATAAACTTGAATTAAATCTTCAATGAAGCATTCAGATATCTAATATTTAGAATATTGTTACGAAATTGTACTTGAATTCAAATATAACGATTTTAAGGGCAGAATTAAAAGTAGCATAATGCTTTCAAATAACAGTGCTGTAATAGCAAACTGTAACATATCTGTGGGCATTATTAAATAAAAGCTTTCAGTTGATTTGATCGTAAGTTGGCAATGCTGTATTCGAATTCGAATATTAAGTTAAAGAACATTGTAGAAAGTACACCACAGATGGCGTATGTATTAGTAAGATCTAGAATATTCGAATTTTGACAGTTAAAGAACAATCTAGAGTGCAGATGGCAGTGTTATAAATAGTGGCAGAGGTTGCTGTCGTTAGTCAGTTTATCAGAGACGCTTTTCGAATAAACATCAACTGAGTGCCTTAAAGTGTGTTGTGTTTTTCAAGTAAATTCGTGTACATTACAAATTGTGTCTGTATTTCTGCGAATTTAAAAACGTGTATAAAAAAACATTGAGTGACTATTTAATTCTGTTGTTGTACATTTGAATAAATAAAGAATTGTTACCATTTTCAAACTACTAAACGGCTTTTATTTGCAATCAAAAGTATCCGGTTTACTTCAAGGAAATAAACTAACGTTTTGAAAAGGTTAAAACGTAACAATTTTTGGAATATAGACAAAATTATGTTGTTCTAACCACTTTCACAACACTTCTCAAACACGCATAGCTGTAAAAACCGAACTTAAAAATTATAACAAAATTTTATTACAATTTAATTTAAAAATACAAATAATTCTCAAATTATTTAATGTATATTTGACCAGTAAATAGATTATTCTACTTTTTATTCCATAATTTCTGCAATAACACAGTGCAACACGAAAAATTAGAAGATAAAAAAAGACCCATGTCTCCCAGTTTTGCCCAAAGTCATGCAAATTTTTTTATAGGTCCCCAAAGATTTGGGCCTTGGTGTAATTTTTGCTAAAAGTGATCATTTTCTCAGGCTCATATCTTGCAAACCGTTCTGAATTTTGATTTACTCTCTGAGGCAAAGTTGTAGCCCTTGTTATAAAGAACAAAAATTGTGAACATATAAAACCAAAAAAATAATTCATCTTCAAGATCAAATTCGCAAAAAACTTTAAAAAAATCGATTTTATTCAGGTCCACTGTCAGGATGTTCAGGTCCATAGGTAGCAAACCGTTCTAAATTCAAGGAAACAATCAACTACAAAAATGTACCCAAGATCTCAGTAAACAACTTCCTAGAACATATGAACTTCCTAGGTCAATATAAGTTAGTAAGAAAAAACTAAAGGAATTAAGTGTTTTGGGACATAAACTATTAAATTATTATAAACTAAAGAATACTTTTAGGCAGATTTAAAAAAATTTATTTCGAAGTTTTTTGCGATTTTGATCTTGAAGATGAGGTTTTTTTGATTTTATATGTTCACAATTTTTGTTCTTTATGACAAGGGCTACAACTTTGCCTAAGAGAGTAAATCAATATTCTGAACTGTTTGCAAAATATGAGCCTGTGAAAATTATCACTTTTTTTGCAAAAATAATGACACGGAGGCCCCAAATCTTTGGGGTCCATAAAAAAGTGCATGACTTGGGTTAAAACTGGGAGACACGGGTCTTTTTTTTTGGATTTTTATTACGTGCTGGTGTCCTTATATGGTTATATTTCCATGACTTAAAAAATAAAACACAGTGTAATTAAATTTATTTGAATTTTTTTTGTTAATTTTCAATACCAAATTTTATAAATGTGTTTTTTTCACTTTTAATTTCAATCCCCAAAAATTAAATCTCAAAAAATTTAAAAAAAAATGCTCAAGAAAAAGTTTTGAAGTTAACTCTCTTTCTCAAGTGTGTTGAATTCGCATACTACTTGTATGGAAGAAGAGAGAGAAGTTGTTGTAGAACAATTTCTAAAATTGATATATGTTTTCCTCAGTGCATACTATCAATCTGAGGGTTGCGGGTTCGATTTCCGACAAAAACTCTGCGTATAATTGCAGATTTTGTCTGCTGCTTTTGTGTTTGTTTAAAAAAAAATTGGTCTGGTTTTTTAGAAATAAGAGGATTTGTCGCGGGAGAATTGCAACCAAAACCAGCCTCATTTGCTATGTGGCAACAGTTCGAGAACTAATTTCTGTATTAGTTTACTGAGTAACTCCTTGGGAGTAATTTTTGGGAAGTTTCTATTGTATTGTCACCCACTGTTTATTGTAACATAAAATTGAGGAAGTGAATGGTAAAATAATGTCGAAATATTGCGGTTGCTGTTGGTTGTATTGCTGTTGTTCTAAAACTATGTATATGCCAACAGACTCCCTCTCACGCATTTAGATTAATATTATTGACAGAGTGTAAGCAGGAGGAGTGGGAAGGAGTGGTGTATAGGAAGTTGGCCACATTATGTTGAAGGTTATATTAGTATTAATGTTATGATATTGAAGGTTTTATGGTTATTCCATGAGGAAATAAAAAATTAGGGTTATATATTTATCTTAAGGTTTTTTTCTTCTCTCTTTTTGCTGCAGTGTGTTGTGTTTCTTTCTTGTTGGATTCTCCAAAGAATAACTATTAAATAATTGATTATTTTGAAGAGTTGATGACCATAATATTTAGTTAAATGTTGGATTTGTATTCTATAATGCTGGTGGTTGGGGAAAAAATGTTGTTTTTGGTAGCACTTATCAGTTGATTAGGTTTATTGAGGAAGTTTGTTTAAATAATTTAAAGTAGATAAATAAAAATAATAAAAATAAAATAAAACAAAAATTAAAGATTAAGGGAAGTTAGAGAGATAATTTTCCCAAAAAATTTTTCCAATGCTAAAAAACTAATCAATATACTTTTTTCTTCTCTGTCTTTTTTCATATGAAAACCTAACAACTCGTCTGCTCATCCCAAATGGTTATGATGGTTGACTTTGACATAAAAAAATTATTTATTTGTCATCAATAACGAATGTAACAACAACTGCAGGATCTTATATTGGAGAAAAAGTCTTTAGTTAAGGAAACTAATCACCTGAAAACCTTAAACAGCCATTTGGATTATCGCCTAAACGAACAAGAAAAACGCTTGAGTGCTGTTAGTTTGGAGTTGACAAAAACTTGGCATTTGGTTGGCAAAATGCAGCGTCAACACCGTCAACTGCATACACAGGAGCAAATCTTGCGCTATCAGCTGCAACAAAAACGTCGCTTGCTGAGTGAACTCAAGGATGAACTGGAGTATTGTCGCCGCAAATGGGCGGCTGCACGTGCCAAAAACGATGAAAGTCAAGAGCAATGCAATGATTTACGACGTGAATTTGCCAGGCGTAAATTAGAAGATGCCAATAATTCGGCTGAAAGTGGTTATAGTGATTCGGGTGGCCCAGCATCGGATGAGGAAGTCACCGTGCCAGCGCAAGTTGGCATTGATGTTGTCGATGGGGAGTTGGTGAAGAATATTAAGGATGCGGATGATGATGACGACTTGGTTGAAGGTGGTGCCTTGGCCGCCAGTACATCAGCAGGTGGTTGTGTGAATTACAGACGCAAACGTTTGAGGGAGATGTTTGAGCATACACGTAAAATAAAACGTATGCAAAGCACTTCTCCTGGTCGGGCTGGTAATGTGCTGCAGCCGGAAATAGTGGTGTTGCGTTGGAATAGTGCTCCTCCTACTTGTGGTTGGAGGCATTCAGGAGGCTTAGATGATGATGTCTATGAGGAAGATACAGCTTCTTCCTCTAACTCGTCCTCCGACAGGGGTGCTATACCAAAAGCACCAACTAGACCATCTAGACGTCCCAAACGCCTCAGCGCTGAAAGATCGGAAACCGATGAAAAACCCTTGGCTACAGAGACTTTGCCCGGCGATGACAGAGCCTGTAGAATTCAACGGCTCGAGCAGCAATGTAAAACTCTGATAAAACAGGTATTGGAAACTTCTGACAATCGTGAGCGTTTGGAGGTGCAACTGAAACAATTCCAGGATGAAATGTCTCCAGTGCAACATGCCGTTCCTTTGGAAGAAATAATTAACAAGAAACGTGTTGAACGCATGACTCGTGCCAGTTCAGTGCCCATAACCGGTTCGGGAAGTTTGACTCCCCGTGAAGAGGAATATACACGCAAACGATCAGAGCGTTTGGAGAGACTAGAAGAAGAGAGTCGTCAATTGTTGTCACGCATTAAACGTACCTCTGATAGAGGTCATTATTTGCGTTGCTCCTTGGATCGCATTAGAAGAGCTCCGCTTAGTCGTGAGGGTAGTTTTGAAAGTAATACTGAAGATGATTCCCACAAGCCAGCCGAAGAGGAAGAACAACTTTCTGGTACCGAAACAAACTCCCAAGCAAATTCACAAGCAGAAAATCTAAGCTCTCAATCATCAAATGGCCAAGCAAGTCCTCTAACAGCCGAAGAAGAAGCCTACACCCAACGACGAGCAGCCCGTTTGCTAAGACTAGAAGAAGAAAGCAAACAGTTGTTGACCAAACTTTCGAAAAATAATCAAAGAGGTGATACTATTGGAATTAAACTTGATACTCTCCATGAACGATATAAATCCCAGGATGAAACGACTACAGCTACAACCTCCCATGAACCTCAACCAATTGCAGCCAGTTCTTCACAAACACCTAACAGTTCTGGCAAAATGTCTGTGGAACAAAGAATTGAAAATATTGAGAAAATCTCCTCGAATCGTGAAGAACGTTTGCGTCTTTTAGAAGAAGAAGGCCGCCAACTAATCAATAAACTTTCTCAAACCTCCGAAAAGGGTACAAAAATGATCAACAGAATAGCTGAAAGGGAACTGAATCGGCAAAAGCGTGCTTCCTCTACTCCTGTCCGGGACAGTTCCTTAGATAATAATAGTTCTACCTCAGCTAAAGTAGTGAATGCCAATTCTACCTCTGAAGAAACTCCTGTGGCTGCAGCTCTCTTACCTACACCTAAAAATGTGGCTTGTACCAGTATCGTATCCGAAGAGCTTAACGAACGGGTTACTATAACAACCATACCCAGTCAAATAGCAGCTCATCAGGGTGCCATACCCAAATCCAAACCCACCTTACAGTTGTTGGCATCCCGCCCCAAATCCGCAAGATTGCAAAAATGTGAAAACAAAACCAAGGATAATGCAAATGAATCTTTGGAAGACATGGTAAGACGTTTGCAATCTTTACCATTTCCGGGTAAGGAAACATCAGAAAAGCTTGAACAAAGTGAAGAAAATGATGAAGATGAATTTGAAAATGATTTGGGAGATTCTAGCGTGAAAGAAGATATTGAAAAGTTGGAACAGTTAAACACACCTGCTAATGCTGAAATTCATACCAATCAATTAAAAGAGCTAGTGATCTCCCCTGTTGCTGAAGATGTGGCTGTAGTAATCCCAGCATCAGAAGAGCTGAACTCACCCCATACCAGTTCTGAACAAGATTAATTTTATTATTAATAACGATAAGACTTTATTCTTCGTGTTCAATTATATTTTTAATCTTAATCACTATTACAATACGAATTGCTGATTGTTCATTTGATTTCTGTTGGGAGATCATTTGAATTTGTTCACTATGAAATGTTTAGTTAATATTACTATTTATTATAACGATATATTTTCAGATTTATTTATATACTATATATTTATATTTTTAATATGATTTTTAAAAGAAAGTTTTGCGATCTATATGAGTAATTGTAACTCGTAAGAAATAAAGGTTTCTTTCGTTTTGCTACTACAGTTTTGTTTGTGTTTGTTTTAACTTTCGGAAATTTTAAATACAGTATTAAGAACAATAAAGAAAATACCACATTATTTAGGCACAAAATTGATTTTTGTTCAAGTTTTAACAGATAATTTTATTAAATATTACTCATTCAGGATCATTCGTGTCGAGTTTCAAGATTAAAGGTTCATTATTATAAATGTATTCAAAAAGTATCGTAAAGGCTCCCCCTTATTCTTATTCAGTCAGAACTAGAGATGAGCGATCCCGTGATTTTTGAAGAACGTCGTTCTCAGTGAATGTGATTTATAAATCACTGTTCTTTTAAACAGTGACTGTGATCACGTTTTGTCTATTTTAAACAAAATAACAATTACCGGCAAATCCCGGTATAACGAATCTCACTTTAACGAAAATCCGATATAACGTACAGCTATATTTTTAACATTAACTACCTTATATAACGAACGTTTCAACAATTTTGTACTCGATATAACGAATGTTGAGAAAAATAAATCAAAATCAAACGAACGATAAAATTTTTAACATTGACAATTATATCAAGCAATCAAGAATGGCTCAAATAATCATCGATCTATAAAGAATGATGTGTATCCCCTGGTATAAAAAGAACTTAATTGATAATTAGTCGACCAGAGATAAAAACACATTCCAGTTAAAACAATTGCTTTAAAATCGAGAAAGGCTTTATAATAGTGGATTTCATTTCATGCAAGTGTAATACGGTGTAAGACTTTTTAAAGATGTTATTCTCAAAGCGAATAAAACTGATATCTTTTGGAAAATGATACAACGTAAAATGTTTGTTCAAAGTTATTGAATGATAGACTAACAATTTTGGTTTACTTAATGAATGTGGAATAAAGAAGATTTCTTTTCTTTGAAGGGCAAATACACGTCGATCTTTTCATAAAAAAGTGTTGTTGTTGACTTTCTTCATTGAAATAATAAATATTTTTAATTGTAGGATCAATTTTAAAACCGAAATCCCTTTTAATGAAGGATTTATTAATCCTTGGTAATGCCCCAAGTCAAGCTTATGTCACACCGCCTAAAACTTAAAAATAAATCTCTATATAACGAATTTTTCGATTTTACGAATGGGCCTGACAACATATCGTTCGTTATACCAGGAGAATATATTATGTATTATTTGCATTCTTAAATCTGCTCGTATGTTAACCAAAAACTAATATTTGCTGATTTAAAAACGTTTTTGTTTTTAAAAATAGGAAAATAACAGAATTAAGCAAATGCAACAAAATTTTAAGAGAATTAACTGATATGGTACTTAACATTTTATTTTATACAAATAAAATTATGCGCTTTAAAATATGCTGTTGTTACCAGTGAATGTTGAAAAATAAAAAACAACGACATTCAACAGTTTGTTGAAATATGTAAAAGAACGATATTAAAAGTACCTGTTACTTTCTTGTTTTGTTACCAGTGATTTTTTAAAAACGTTACCAATGAATGTTGAAAGATACAAAAGAACGACATTTAACAATGTCTTGAAAAATAAAAAAGAACGACTTAAATGTACCTGTTACTTGCAATATTCAGTAACTGTTGTTACCAGTGATTTTTCAATCACAGTGATTAAATCACAGGTATGGAAATATCGCTCATCTCTACTCATATTTCTAGGTCCATTATAAAAGAAAATTAAAAAAAGTACCATTAGAAGTACGAAAATGTACCTATAGTTCAGTTTTCACATTTTAGTACCTAAATATTAACCCCTATTCCTACACAGAGAAAACAGATTCGTGATATCAACCGAATTTGTTGCCAATCGAATGATTCTTCCTTAGTGACCGAATTTTACAGTTGTGACAACAAAATTTTGGTTGCTTCAACCGAAATTCTTCTCTATTAACTGACTTTCTGTTTATAGCACCGAAAAATTCTATGTTTGCAACATATCAGCTAACTTTAAGGTCCATAAGTTAAATAATTTAGAATATTAAAAATGTACCATTGGGAGAAAAAGTACCAATTTCCCTACTCCATTTTGCCAACATTTTTTGTGCTACAGACATGACTCAAACGATTAAAATTTTTATTAATGTGCTCAAGAAAAAATATGTTTAAAAAAAGTACCAAACTGTTTACTCGGATTTTGCCCAATATACACCTTGGCACTCGAGTTCCAAATAACATTCTGTTAGCTAATTATTGTATGAATCCAGAAACCAATTTTAAAAAAAAATTATTAAAATTAGCTTAATAATTTCAAATAAAAAGTAATTAACCGGTTTTTACCCCCATTTGTAAAGAATAGTAAAGTTTCTTTATTCTATGTTTACTGGTTTAAAAGATAAAACCCGTTTTACCCGTTTTCTACCCTAAAATGTTCCAATTTCGAAAAAGTACCAAATATCTGTAAGCTTTATTTTTAAGTGGAGTAACATGCAATCTTATGTTTTTTTTTATATCTTTCTTAATATTGAAGATATAATGTTACCAAATTTACCAGTTTTTACTATTTTTTACCACATAAACGTTTGAATTTCCCAAAATCCATTCTTAGTGGATTGTTTTATGGACGGAAGAATCCGCAATTAAATCTATATATTCATGTCATGTGATCCAACTTTTGAAATCAATGTCTTTCGATCGGAATGAAATTTGCAGCAAGGTTAGTCCTATTGGATAGTAATTCAGACACAATTCAACAATTCGCAACCCATAAAGCGACCAAAAAGATCTTCAAGGAAAAGACCTTTCTTTGGAAGAAAAGGGTCCATTTTGAAAAAAAGTAGTTGATATTTAAAAAAATTTTATTTTTGTATTTCATCCCGATCGGAAGACATCGCTTTCAAAAGTTTGTTCATTTGACATGAAATCCCCCATATATAGATTTAACCATAGAGTAAATACATTAAACAAAATTACTCTATTTTCATGAATTAGGGATTTGACAACAGACTTAGGTTTTTCGCTTCAAGTAGTCAATCAAGTTTGTCATCTATGCTTCTAACAATAACATAGAAATTTAGAGAATATTTATTTTTCTCAATACGACAAATACGAGTATCTCATGAATAAACATGCGTATACTTATTATATTTATTATCTCATATTAATCATACGCATACATGGCTAATGTGAATAATGCAAATGTAACTGCTATTTATTTTCAATTATTTTGAAAATAAAACAGTACAATTTATAACGTAATTTTTAGCAGATGCTCTTACCTCATTTATTAATGAAAAGATTGCATATTTGATTAAGACAATGCTAAAATATTTCACAAATTACACTCTGATTTTTTTTACACTTTTACACAACAGACAAAAGAAAAAAAAATTCAAAACAAAGTTGAATTTTTTTTGTGGAATTTTGTTCATGTTTTTGTTGTGTAAAAGTGTAAAAAAATCAGTAAAAAAATTGAAATGAATACTAGGGTGATCGATTCTTCGACATTTTTTTAGAAACCGATTTTCGGTTTCTTCGAAAAATTGCAATTTAATATAAACCGGTTTCGGTTTCGGTTTTTAGAAATAAGAAGATAAAAAGTTTTATTTATTAAAATAAGTGATTAAAACAATTTTGATAACTTCTTTTATCCTTCACAAAGTCTTCGGTTCAAATATGACCCATTTTGAAATTAATATTTAATTTTTCCTAAAAGTGAGTGGTTGATATTTTTGATATTTTATTTCATTTCAAATGTCAACAACTAGAAAAACAAATTGGCAAATAAAATATCTATAAACTTGTTTGGACTTATACCATGTTGACACGACGGCATTATTCGTCATTCACGCTCTCATCCGTCATTCAACCTCCAATTACGAACTGAATTACATGATTCGCCATACAAAATTTCAAGTGCGAATTACCTTGTTCGTACGTAATTCAGTTTGAATTACCTTATTAGAGAGACAGTCGTCATCTCTAATTTTTATCGATTATATATGTATCAAAATCAGCTGTCCAAACAAAAATGTCAAAACAAAACAAAATAATGAAAAAGATTTTTGTATTAAATAAATAAATTAAAAGAAATAAAAAGTTTATAGATTTTTGGTAATTATTCGAACTTCTTTATATATATAATTTGAAAGTAAATTTTTAATTAGGCTTAAGTTCATTTTTTATATTATAATTTATTTGTAATAATTCAAAGAATATCACTGAATACTAAAATTTTAGACAATTGGCAAATTGGAATGCATTTTCTACCCTGCCATTCTTTCAGCCCACACCTCTAATAAAGCCCGCTCGCTGCCCTTGTAAATTATATTTGTTTAATTAATAATGCTACAATTTTATGTTTTTACTTACCTTTTTTATCCATTGCCAAATTACAAATTTAAAATTCGCACCAAACAAACAAAATAAACAAAAAAAAAACAAAACATGTAAACAGAAGAAAAAAAAACAAGAAGAAGAAATAAATAAATGTCAAACTGAATTACGAATGTTGTCGTGTAAACAGGTTGATTCGCAATCGTAATTCAAAACGCGAGTGTTTGATATTTTTGATATTTTATGACTTTAATTTAATTTCAAATGTCATAAAAAAAATTTATTTTCTATTTGGGACAAATTTGACCCGAAGAACGTCAGTAAATTTGAAGACCTTATGAAGGTGAAATAATCTCTTAGGAATAAGTAAAACACAGGTTAAATGCTTTGGAGTGTATCGATTTTTTTTTTGTTTTTATAAAACTAGACATATTTGTAGGACATATAGAAAACAAAGCATTGAGTAAGTTTTCAGGCTTTCCAGATCACTTGTGATATTTTCTAAATATAAACAGTCTTTAAAATAGTTGAAGTATTTCTTTTAATTTTTTTTTTGTGGATTTTGAATATTTTTTAAAGTTTTTAATACACTAAAATTCATAAAACCACAGTTTTAGGAAAAACCGGCTATTCGAGGAGAAAAACCCGGTTTCTTCGATATTCGAAATGTGAGCTTTTCACATTGAAATAAAGTGCTGAAATGATCTTATCTCATAATATTGGTGAAATTTATGCTGGGTCGCATTTTTTTTAACTCAAAATAAGGGATCATCAAATTATTATTAAAACTTCTTTATAATTTAAATTTTATTTTAAACAAGTAAGAGTGATATTTTCGACAGTGCCGAATCTTCTATACCCACTATCAATATGTGACAATAAAATATTTTTCTGATATATTGGTTATATGATTTTATGGACCGACCCTCACAAAAGTTGGTATAAAGATTTAGGTTCATATAAAACTTGTTTATGTCCAATTTTATTACGATATTAATTATTATAAGACAATTATGAATGTTAAAGGGACAAATGTTGCCCGATTTACAGTATAATTTCATAGTACTTTGAACTAATTTCTGCAAAATTTTATCAGAATTGCATTATCAATATTTCATGGCCCATTTTAAATATCAAACAAACTTTATCAACATAGAGTGTTTGTCAAAAATTTCAGCCAGCTAGGTTCTTTAAGTTGGCTCCTATCGTGTTTTCAACAGATATAGCTACATTATCATAGAAACTTTTCAGGAATTTTTTAGCTTTTCGGAAAACAACATTTTTTTAATATGCCGTCCTCTGTTTTATTAAAAATGGCTAATTTTTAGGTTAATTTAAACCTAGTATAATGTAAATATTTATCTCAATGAATTACATGAATTTACCTTTAAATTAATTGTTTAAACAACTTAAACATTTCAAGTCTGAATATTTTAAAGATTTCTTTTGTGATTTTAAACAACAAACATAATATTTTATTTACAAGTATGAATTTTTTTCTGTTTGTTACTTTAACTCATTAAATCTTAAGGCATTACAGCAATTTTAACGAGGCAACATAATTTATGGCGGTAACGTCGTCCATTAATTTGTTATCTTAAATATTTTAATTACCCCAAAGAATGAAGCAGTCAGTGGTTTTTCAAATACATTTCCAAACGTATTCGCTGGTTACCACAGCTGACAGTAACACTAGTATATGTAACTCATAGATAAATATACATTTTTTCTTTGTTTTTCAACAATAAGGTGAGTGTCAAAATTATAAAGTCATTTTCTTTCTGATCTATTTGTCAAAACAACCTAGATCCTAGATTTGCAACATATGCAACTTTTGCAGGGCAGTTTGCCACTCAGAGTGATTCCACTAATAAAACATTGTTTAAACTAACCTTATAATTTTGGTGCATATTTTTGATATTTTGGTTTATAAATAGCAAAAGATTCTTATCTGAACAACATTTAAGCAACAAGTATTTAACCTGATTACTATTTCCACTTTTGGATAAACAGTATTAAAAGTAAGTGACCTTATAATTTTAACACTTACCTTATTCAGACACAATACAACAAATTAAACTCAGTATTGTTGTAATTATAATAGTTTGAGGAAAATAATTATAATAATCACAATAAGAAAAAAAATCTCAAATTACTGATAAGAATTGTATTGTGTTTTTTATTTTGTTGGGGAGTGGGTTAAAACCACATTCGCATTCATAAATGCTTGAAATGTTAAACAAACGCCTTTAGATAAAGATGGACAGACAGACAGACTGACAGTAATTTTGGCACACAGAGTGAGTTCAGATGCTAAATAGGAATAATCAAGTGAAAAAACCAAGCAGTTCAAAAAGAAAATAATAATTGTGTATGTAGATTTGTGTACGAGTATGGGTAAGTGTTTCCTGCGGTATATAGGTATGTAGGTGTGTGTGTGAGAGAGTAAAATTTGATTGTTGTCGGTGTGTTTGGGTGTGTGTGCGTTGAAGTGTGAGTGTATTGTACAAGTATCTTAATTTAGTATTCAACATTTAGCTTAACAAAAATAATAACTTTTATACTCATGCGACAAATGAGCTTATTAGTCCTTTTTGTTGCTGTCATCTCACCGCAATGGCAAGGAGTAATGAGACCAAATAGGAAAAGTTGGGTCCTTTAAAAAAAAAATTCCAAAATATATATTGATACAAAAATAGAGTTTTAAATTTGTTTTTGGTTTGATTTTCTTAAAATTCCAGTACAATTATTTTGCTCATAAATGCATCTTTTATGACGTACGATTACTCTTTTCCAAAGTGAAGCGTATCCCAGAGAAAGCGTTCTGTATCGATCGAAACAAATAGTAGTCGGACGGGGCAAAACTTCCCAACCACTTCATTCTAAATAGTTTTGCAACATGTGGCCTAGCGTTGTGATGATGGAATATTAGGGTTTCATGTATTCGCCATGGATATTTGGTATTGGTGTCAATTTGGCTGGTTGTCGGGCTTCACGTACTATGTCTTAGTAACTTCTACTACGAGCTCGCTCAAATAAGATGGGGTTGTGAACTCACATGTACTATAATCAGGACGATAATGCTCCGACTAAACCGAGGGCGGCCAACATATCTTCACGCTCACAATTTAGTGATGTAGTGGCGGCTATTACCGGTCACTGCACTTTTGGCAATCATGCTCTACAACAACTTCTGTGAAAGTTATAAAAATGAAGATGAGGATGAGAGCATTTTTCATCTTCATTGTCATTGTCCGGCATTAGGAGACCTAGGATTAAGGTTTCAGCAACATCGTTCCTTAAATATTCTTTCTGAGCTCTTGGGAATGAAATAGTAATTGGCTAATTATTTCAGACACGGGAATTTCCACGCAGAGACATAATAACCGCCAATTGATTGGTGCATAATAATAGCCTCCTCTCCTCTCTTTTTCGGAACTTCTTCCGCTTCCTCTTCACTTTTCAATCTTATCATCAAATCTGACTGTCGTCTTCTCTTTTAGTTTCTATCTGTCCCTCTTTCTATCTTTTTACTTTCAGGTAACACAAAGGAACCTACTGCCTGCTCTTCTTTCCAGTCTTCACTTCGCGGCCTGGAAACCTTACCAATGCACAGTGGATCCGCCCATAGGCCAAAAATAAATAAAACGATGACAAAATATTTAGACAAAATGCATAAAAATTGTCTCTTAGATATCCAATCTTTTAAATGGCAAACCGGTTTTTGCTGGAAATCTAACGGGACTTTTTAAAAATAAAATTAAAAGCATGAGCAAATATTCATTTGCAAAGCGCAGCTGAACGCTGGATTTGCA
Organism: Calliphora vicina; assembly: GCF_958450345.1. Lineage (NCBI taxonomy): Eukaryota > Metazoa > Arthropoda > Insecta > Diptera > Calliphoridae > Calliphora > Calliphora vicina. The sequence goes on along the minus strand of NC_088781.1, from coordinate 16,588,503 downwards.
AACGTGCACTTCAAAACGGTCTTGCAATTGCTGTAGTCTACAAAATTAAATTATTTTCAATGAATTTTGAAGTTAAAGGTATTTATTTTATCTTTAGAAAATAATAAAACTAACTTGTGTTGTAATTCTTGTGAAATTAATGTTTTAGTTAACCTATATATTTGTTACTTTTTTGTATAACTTCATTATGTTTACTTAAAGTTTTAGATGTGTTCCCCCAATATTCCCCCGTAGGGTTTTTTTTCATTGTATTTATCAGATTCTTAAGATAATAAAAGTGCTGAAGTTAGTTGCGGAAATTTGCGGATGGGCTTGTAATCTTTAATATCCTAACTCGCCCCACAGAGGGATGGCTTCATACATTTTTTTTGCGAAAATTATAAGCTGTGGTCGTAGAGCGCTGATATTTGGCACAGAGAATTATATGGACTAAGTTAAGAAAAAAATGAAATTTTATCAAAATCGTCCACGCCCATGTAATGTGACAATTTTAACATTTCTTGTTTTTAAATCAGTTTTTATTCATAAAAAAAAAAAAAAAAAATTGTTATAAACATATTTAGATTATGTTTATAAGGATATTTCCCCAACATCTAAAGTACTAATATTAAGTACTTTTTAAATGCAACAATGGATTACTTAGTACTGTTCTTCATTACACTATACCACATTATTTTATGATTATCTTTTTCTTCTTTGCTTTATTCAGCATTTTCAATCATGTATATCTTCTCAGCAGATTATACATGATATGAGAGAGACAACAATATAAAAATTTTATATTGCTATTTCTTTTATACATTAAGGTTTATCATAATAAAAAAATAAAAGCTTTTTTTTTAGAATTTGCATATTTTAATTAAACATACATGGTAATGAATAAAATTTTCTAAAAAAAAAGAGGATAGGCTTGATCCATGGTAAAGTGCGTGACAACGATCTTTTTGTCATCGAGCATTAAAATCGAAAACATCGTATTATATTCTTTGAATTTAATAAATTTTCTTTTAAATAAAACGTGGACATTTTCAACATTTTATAAAGTTTAAAAAACACAAAAAAAAAAAAATAATAAACACCGATTCATTAAAAACATATAGCTGATATTAATAAAAATTTTGATTTGTTTTAAAAAGAAAATTCTAAAATTTTCCATTCTGAAAATAAGAATAATATACACTTTATTGGGAGCATAGAAAAAGGTAATTACAAATTTTCGATGTTTTTGATTTTGTTTTCTGTTACTGATTAAGTAATTTTACTCCAGCTTCGTACTCTCGAGTGATTAATATTTATCTTGGATTAAGTTTTGTGTCCATGAGATCCATTTCCAAGATATTCACTCGAGAGCGAAATTTTTAGTGTCCCACGAGAAATTGTTTAAGCGGCACTATATTCTTCGAATTATTGGCTTGAAATCTGTGCCTTATGAACAACAAAGAGCCACCTGAGAAGGCAACAAATAAACTTCTTTCCCGGATGCATGTTAACCTTCAATAGGACAGAAAATACATTCCGAAAACGAAATGCTGATAGCCAATAACACCATATAAACTCTAATAACTTTATATATTTGGCTAATACATTACTTAAAACTATTTATCTAAATCTTTCATTAATAACCACTACACAATATTAAAAGCAATTTGAAATCTTAATAACTACTAATCAACTTGATATAAAAATATACAACAATTAACAAACCTTTAATATTTTTCTAATTAAAAATCAAAATTTTAACAGCAATATTGAAAATAATATGATAAAGTATAAATATTAACAATAACAAATAGTTGAAATATTTAATCTTAAAATTTAAAACAAATTTAAAACTATTTTTATTTTCTCAAAGATCAAAACAACTTATACTAGAATCTAAATTCTAACATCTATAAAAAAAAAAATAAATTTTGTTTAAATTTGAACATGCAATTTCATATATATAATTATCTATAAAAACAAAAGAAGTAATTTCAAAACGTATACATTTATATAACTAAACCTCTTATATAACTAATATCTTATTTATGGCATTATAATTTTTTTTTTTTATACTAATATTTACCTAAACATTAATTATAATTATTTATTAATACTATAATCAATATCTTAAAATAATCGATAAAAAGAACCCTGTGTAAATCGACTCCAAAGACAACAAGCAGAAGGCCTTCAGCATCGTTGGAATCGAGACCCTACTGTAAGTCACAAATTGTTTTATTTTTATTTGCAAAAAGATGTTGATATTTTAGTATAATTACTCTCTTATTATTATTTTTTTTTTTTATTCTTCTCATTCATCATTGTATATTACAACAACAAAGAAAGTTTGTTATCTTTTAGTGAAGTCTGTTTTGAATTTATTAACGCTTTCTCTGTTGTTTGATATTTAAATGAGAATGATATTTGTTTTTACTTCAACTCTTGTAAATTATCATTGCATATGATCTTCTACTAATCGTAAACTTAAGAGAAATTATTAAACATGTATAATGAAGAGAATTTTGTTTTTAATATACTTTTGAAATTGAAAAATATGCAAAAGTAAAAATCTTTTGATTAATGTAGAACTACAGGGACGGAGGTAAGATAATGTGTGGTAGGGTTTTTCTTACAATAGTAATAGGCCTGAGAAAAACATGGTTGGGTGGGTTGAGAGCCTCTTAGCAATAACACCAATGCTAACAAAAGGAAGTTACTAGGAAAATAGGAAGAATCTTACATAATTATTTTTTTTTTTATTAACAAAAAGGGCAACTAAATCGCACGTAATTTTTTTTGATTGTACGGAACCAGGTCCAATGGAACAAGATCCCCGCCCATATCTCCCGATCTAGCTAGTCAGCCAGTACGTGCGTAAGGTTCCATATGGCCAAACATTATTGAAAGTTTATCTTTCAATTTCCCTCTATAAAGACCATCGAGTACATTACAAAAATGGCGCCCAACGTGGGGCCCCCTCAGAACATTGGAAAATCATAATTTATTTTATTGTTTCTTAACACCTGGCAATTTATATCCATTCGTTTTGAGTCCCCTACATTAACATCCTAATATGACTTTGTTTTAATAAATATATGTAGATTTCATGGATAGATTTTTTTTTGATATTTTCACCTAGTGTTTGTCATTTTGTTGGTTTAGACCAAGAATGAAATATAGGCAGTGTTTAGTTGGAATTATTGTAATTATTAAATTTAACTAATTCTTTTGCAGTCCACTTTAACTCTGTTTATATTCATTCCTTTTTGGTTAGTGAAATATTGTCCAAAAAAATTTTATCTTAGTGTTTGTTTAATTTGATAATTATACATATACATTAATTTAGAAATAAAAGCTTTGGAAATACGATTTTGATAGATTTAAAATTTGCCAAGTCGTCCACTTTTCATTCTTACTTGATGGTATGTTGTAATTAACATATTACTCAAATCCCAAAACTTCAATTTCCTATATCAAACCTTAATTATTTTATATTTACACACAACCTTACCTCGTAGTCCAGATGAGTTCTACAGATATCATATATTGTATATAGTTTTATTTTTTTTTCTCGAAATGTCCCTTATTCACAGTAATGAGAATATTGCTTCATTAACTGACGATACTAATATTCGCCAATGTTCTGTCTGCAAAAAGGACTATGAAATTGACGACATTGTAGTTTCTACACCTTGTAATCACATATTCCACAAGGAATGTATAATCGACATACTTAAGGAAACTCAGGGTTGTCCAATATGTGGCAAGGCCTGTAGGCAAACTAAATTAAAATATGTTAACATTTTAGCAGAGACTGAAAAACAGCCTAATGCTACACCAGCGCATACAAATATTCAAAATAACCGTAACCAAGGTGCTATACCTAAAGCTCCAACACAAAATAGAGAAGCTAAACGCAAGTTACTTGACAATGCCATGGTTCAAACACCAGCATTTAGTAGAGATAACCAGTTAAGCTCATTAGATAGTTTAATTAACATTTCTCAGCAAAACTTAACTTCTCAAAATGTACCACAAAATCAGGATACTCACAATATTTCGGATAGTACTCTTCAATTTCTAATCAATGAAGCTGTTAAGAGGCAATTGTCTTCATTGAATTTAAATCAGAATCCTACTTATAGACCTAGCTATATTGACCAAATTAATACTAATCAAAATTCTCAAAATCGAAATAATAACATGGGGAATACTAGGCAAAGTTTTGGTAATCGTAATTTTAATACGAATTCGAATAGAAATTTGACTAATAGGCAAAATATTAGAAGGACACCATTTCATCAAAATTTTGATCTTACTACAGATAAAGTGTCAAACATTATGTCGGGATGGCATTTAAAATTCAGCGGTCAAGAAGAAGATGGCTTGTCTGTCGATAATTTCATCTACAGAGTGCATGCACTTACAGTTCAAAGTTTACGTTCTGATTTTGATATTTTATGTAGACATATACATTTACTCTTTAGTGGAAAAGCCATAGATTGGTTCTGGCGATTCCATCGCACAGCAAATAGATTAGATTGGGAAACATTGTGTTTTGAATTGAGAAACCAGTTTCGAGATCGCAGGACTGATTTTGACTTGAAAGAGCAAATACGAAACAGAAAACAAAGGTTAGGCGAAAAATTCGATACGTATTATGAAGCAATTTTACAGCTAACTGATCGTTTACAGAATCCAATTAACGAATTCGAACTAATCGAAATAATTAAGCGTAACTTAAAACCTGAAGTTCGCAAAGAGTTGTTACATTTTGAAATTGAATCTATTTCTCAACTGAAAGAGTTTGTACGCAAACATGAGATTCTAGATGAGGAATTGGATAGTCGTAGATCTAATCGAACCTTTATTCCTCGTAAGACCATATCGGAAATTGATGCCACTGTTAGAGATGAAGAAGATTTAGTTCAGATTGATGAAATAAAAGAAGTGATATGCTGGAATTGCTTAGAAAAAGGCCATCGTTTCGATGATTGTTTAGGTGAAAGACGAATTTTTTGTTATGGGTGTGGTGCACCTAATATATTCAAACCTAATTGCACCAAGTGTAACAAGTTTTCAAAAAACTTCCAAAGCAACCCCAGGCAAAAGCAGTTTCAATCAAAAGCAACCCAAATTTAAAATCTTTTGCTTGTCAGACAGATCCTTATAAAATCACTAGTAATACCAAACCTTTAAATGATAATCTAATTACAAGATATTTTAAACCATTTCATGTGAGACTTAGAGAATATAATGAAGCCAGATTGAGAATTTTTAGTGAAGAAGTTGTAGTATCAAGAAAGGATGTAGTTAAAAAAGTGAAACGAAATACTAAAAGACTTAGAGAATATTTTAAGAGTATTATTAAAAAACGGAAATACTTTTGTGCAGCTATTGTATCTAATGTAAATCAATTTGACATTCGACCATTTACCACTGTTAAAATTTTTAATGAAAATGTAGTCGGTTTAATAGACACTGGTGCTACAATTTCGTGTTTTGCTGGCGATTATGCTAGAAAATTTTTAGAAAACACAAATAACATTTTTCAGAAATTTAAAATTACATTAAAGACTGCTGATGGTACGAATCATTCTGCTATTGGTAGTGTAACAACATTAGTTACGTTTAGAGATGAAAGTAAACCATTAACATTTTTAATAATTCCTCATTTGACCCAAAACATATATTTAGGCGTAGACTTTGTTAAGACCTTTGGACTAGCTAAAGATTTGTTTGTTGATTGTGTTAACAATTTTCCAATTACAAACGTTGATGAGGTTAATGTTGATGAAAATTTCCATTTGTTAAATGAAAAACAGAAATCAAGACTTGAATCGGCTATTAATTCCTTTCCGTCCTATTCAAAGGAAGGATTAGGCAGAACTCATCTCGTCACTCATAGTATAGACACGGCTGACAATAAACCCATTAAACAGAGGCATTTTTCCATTTCGCCCGCTGTCGAAAAGCTTCTATTTACAGAGATTGACCGTATGATTCAATTGGGAGTCATTGAGGAGTCCCAAAGTCCGTGGTCATCGCCTGTGGCTCTCGTGCAAAAACCGGGTAAGGTCAGAATGTGTCTGGATGCTAGAAAGGTAAACAGCGTTACAGTTAAAGATGCTTATCCTTTACCTCTTATCGATGGAATTCTCAGTCGGCTCCCAAAAGCAAGATTCATATCGAGTCTTGACTTAAAGGATGCCTTCTGGCAAATTCCATTGGACGATAGGTCAAAGGAGAAGACAGCTTTTACTGTACCGGGTCGACCTTTGTACCAATTCGTCACTATGCCATTCGGTTTATGCAACGCGCCACAGACGATGTCCCGACTTATGGACAAAGTGATTCCGGCTCATTTGCGCACTAAAGTATTCGTTTATTTAGACGATTTGCTTCTTATCACGGAAACTTTTGACGAGCATGTCTTACTATTACATGAGGTCGCAGTTTGTATTAGAAAAGCTAATTTGACTATTAATATCGAAAAAAGTAAATTTCTTCTTAAACAAGTGAAATATTTAGGTCATATCATCGGACATGGGACAATAAAGACAGACCCGGATAAAGTACAGTCCATTCGAGAATTTCCATTACCCACATCCGTACGTCAACTTAGACGATTTTTAGGTATTTGTGGTTGGTACCGACGTTTTGTCCGGAATTTTGCAACTCTTACGACACCCTTGACGGACATGTTACAGAAAAACCGAAAATTTATCTGGTCCGACGAAGCTAAGTCTTCATTCGAAGAGCTTAAAAACTCTCTTTGTTGCGCACCTGTTCTTCACAACCCAGACTTTTCACGTCCGTTCTCCATCCAATGTGATGCGAGCCAATATGGGATAGGGGCTGTTCTCGCTCAGAGAAACGACGACATGGACGAAGTACCGATTGCGTTCATGAGCCATAAGTTGACACCTGCACAGAAAAACTATACAGTTTCTGAACAGGAATGTCTGGCGGCTGTTATGGCAATCAAAAAGTTCCGAGCCTACGTAGAAGGTCACAAATTTGAAGTCATAACAGACCACGCTTCGCTAAAATGGCTCATGAATCAGTCTGACCTACATGGACGTTTAGCCCGGTGGGCCTTAAAGCTACAAGGCTTTAACTTCACAATATGCCACAGAAAAGGTAGTCAAAATATAGTTCCCGACTCTTTATCGCGGATACATTCTGAAAACAACGACGAAATTAGTGTTAACAATTTAGACCAACAGTTTGTATCGGAAATCGAAAACTCAATTGAAATTGATATGCAATCTGATGAATTCAAATCTGCAGAATATATTTCCTTGATAGAGAAACTTAAGTCCAAAATAAATAAAATACCAGATTTCAAAATTGTTGATGGTTTTATATATAAAAGGTGTGAGTTTGCAACTGGCGATGATCTGCAGGAAGAATTTTCTTGGAAACTTTGGGTCCCTATTTCAATGACAAATGACCTTATTAAAAGAGCTCATGACCACCCGTTGTGTTCACATGGCGGAGTTGGAAAAACATTACGTCGCCTTAAGACATTTTACTTTTGGCCCAAAATGGCAAAACAAACTGCAGATTACGTTTCTGCCTGTGATATTTGTAAGCAAACTAAAGCTTCAAATAAATGTTTACGACCGCCTATGGGACAACCATCTACATCTGTTCGCATTTTTCAAAAACTTTATTTAGATTTGCTAGGGCCTTATCCTAGGTCTTCTTCTGGGAACATTGGAATTATTATAGTGTTGGATCATTTATCCAAATTTCATTTCTTAGAGCCAATAAAAAAATTCACTTCTAATGTAATTATAGAATTTATTGAAAAGAGAATTTTTCACATATTTGGTGTCCCGGAGTCAATTACAACTGACAATGGGGTACAATTTAAATCTAATTTGTTCAAAGAGTTTATGGAATCGTATGGTGTTTTCCACAATTTTACTGCCATTTATTCGCCACAGGCAAACGCAAGTGAGCGAGTAAATAGGTCAGTATTAGCGGCAATAAGGGCATATGTGAAACCCTCTCAAAAAGATTGGGACGCAAAACTTTCCGCAATTAGTTGCGCATTGCGAAGTTCAGTACATATCAGCACAGGATATTCACCTTATTTCCTCTTATTCGGTCAAAATATGCTGACAAACGGCAAAACTTATTCCCTTTTGCGTAAACTTGATATTTTAGAAACACCTGTTGACTTAAAACACGATGAGAAACTAGAGCTCTTAAGGGAAAAAGCACGAGACAACATACGAAAATCTTATGACAAAAACGTTAAGTACTATAATCTTAGATCTCGACCTATAAATTTTGATATCGGCCAAATTGTGTACAGACGAAACTTTTCTCAGTCTAAGGCTGCTGAACATTACAATAGCAAACTAGCAAATCAATTTGAAAAAGCTAGGGTTAAAGCTAAACATGGTACGTGTTATTATGAATTAGAGGACATGAAAGGCAAGCCTCTAGGGAAATTTCATGCCAAGGACATTCGTTCCTAACTACGCCACTACAATTTATATTCGAATATTTATTTAAATATTTTTTTTCTCTTTTCTTTACTTTCAAATTGTTTTCTATTTTTTTTTTATAAAGATAAGCATACCATAATAGTAATAAAAATATTTCTGATAACTAATAACAATTTTTGTCCAAAAACATTTTTAATTACTGTATAAAATTGTTGTCTTCAGCTTATGTTTCATTATTTGAAAATAATTCTCCATAACCTGTTTTGTAATGTGACAATTTTAACATTTCTTGTTTTTAAATCAGTTTTTATTCATAAAAAAAAAAAAAAAAAATTGTTATAAACATATTTAGATTATGTTTATAAGGATATTTCCCCAACATCTAAAGTACTAATATTAAGTACTTTTTAAATGCAACAATGGATTACTTAGTACTGTTCTTCATTACACTATACCACATTATTTTATGATTATCTTTTTCTTCTTTGCTTTATTCAGCATTTTCAATCATGTATATCTTCTCAGCAGATTATACATGATATGAGAGAGACAACAATATAAAAATTTTATATTGCTATTTCTTTTATACATTAAGGTTTATCATAATAAAAAAATAAAAGCTTTTTTTTTAGAATTTGCATATTTTAATTAAACATACATGGTAATGAATAAAATTTTCTAAAAAAAAAGAGGATAGGCTTGATCCATGGTAAAGTGCGTGACAACGATCTTTTTGTCATCGAGCATTAAAATCGAAAACATCGTATTATATTCTTTGAATTTAATAAATTTTCTTTTAAATAAAACGTGGACATTTTCAACATTTTATAAAGTTTAAAAAACACAAAAAAAAAAAAAATAATAAACACCGATTCATTAAAAACATATAGCTGATATTAATAAAAATTTTGATTTGTTTTAAAAAGAAAATTCTAAAATTTTCCATTCTGAAAATAAGAATAATATACACTTTATTGGGAGCATAGAAAAAGGTAATTACAAATTTTCGATGTTTTTGATTTTGTTTTCTGTTACTGATTAAGTAATTTTACTCCAGCTTCGTACTCTCGAGTGATTAATATTTATCTTGGATTAAGTTTTGTGTCCATGAGATCCATTTCCAAGATATTCACTCGAGAGCGAAATTTTTAGTGTCCCACGAGAAATTGTTTAAGCGGCACTATATTCTTCGAATTATTGGCTTGAAATCTGTGCCTTATGAACAACAAAGAGCCACCTGAGAAGGCAACAAATAAACTTCTTTCCCGGATGCATGTTAACCTTCAATAGGACAGAAAATACATTCCGAAAACGAAATGCTGATAGCCAATAACACCATATAAACTCTAATAACTTTATATATTTGGCTAATACATTACTTAAAACTATTTATCTAAATCTTTCATTAATAACCACTACACAATATTAAAAGCAATTTGAAATCTTAATAACTACTAATCAACTTGATATAAAAATATACAACAATTAACAAACCTTTAATATTTTTCTAATTAAAAATCAAAATTTTAACAGCAATATTGAAAATAATATGATAAAGTATAAATATTAACAATAACAAATAGTTGAAATATTTAATCTTAAAATTTAAAACAAATTTAAAACTATTTTTATTTTCTCAAAGATCAAAACAACTTATACTAGAATCTAAATTCTAACATCTATAAAAAAAAAAATAAATTTTGTTTAAATTTGAACATGCAATTTCATATATATAATTATCTATAAAAACAAAAGAAGTAATTTCAAAACGTATACATTTATATAACTAAACCTCTTATATAACTAATATCTTATTTATGGCATTATAATTTTTTTTTTTATACTAATATTTACCTAAACATTAATTATAATTATTTATTAATACTATAATCAATATCTTAAAATAATCGATAAAAAGAACCCTGTGTAAATCGACTCCAAAGACAACAAGCAGAAGGCCTTCAGCATCGTTGGAATCGAGACCCTACTGTAAGTCACAAATTGTTTTATTTTTATTTGCAAAAAGATGTTGATATTTTAGTATAATTACTCTCTTATTATTATTTTTTTTTTTTATTCTTCTCATTCATCATTGTATATTACAACAACAAAGAAAGTTTGTTATCTTTTAGTGAAGTCTGTTTTGAATTTATTAACGCTTTCTCTGTTGTTTGATATTTAAATGAGAATGATATTTGTTTTTACTTCAACTCTTGTAAATTATCATTGCATATGATCTTCTACTAATCGTAAACTTAAGAGAAATTATTAAACATGTATAATGAAGAGAATTTTGTTTTTAATATACTTTTGAAATTGAAAAATATGCAAAAGTAAAAATCTTTTGATTAATGTAGAACTACAGGGACGGAGGTAAGATAATGTGTGGTAGGGTTTTTCTTACAATAGTAATAGGCCTGAGAAAAACATGGTTGGGTGGGTTGAGAGCCTCTTAGCAATAACACCAATGCTAACAAAAGGAAGTTACTAGGAAAATAGGAAGAATCTTACATAATTATTTTTTTTTTTATTAACAAAAAGGGCAACTAAATCGCACGTAATTTTTTTTGATTGTACGGAACCAGGTCCAATGGAACAAGATCCCCGCCCATATCTCCCGATCTAGCTAGTCAGCCAGTACGTGCGTAAGGTTCCATATGGCCAAACATTATTGAAAGTTTATCTTTCAATTTCCCTCTATAAAGACCATCGAGTACATTACACCCAACGCCCACTGCCCATACAATCCAAATTGATTTTTTCGCATAAAATTGTTTATATCCAAGCAAAAGTCTAGAAATTTGGTACATACATTTATTGAAACCAAAAAGGAACATGCTGAGTTTCAATAAAATCGGTCACGCCCACCGCCCACGAAACTCATTCATAGATTAGAATTTTTTGGATATTTCGTTTATTATTCGACAAAAAATTTTTAGTTTTCATCCTGTCCCGAAAACTTCCGAAAACAATTATTTTTATTAATCGAAACAAGACACTCCCACCTTTCATTTTATTAAAAAAAGAGCTTGGGGGAAAGTGGTGCTACATTTTTTTTCTCCAAGGAAAATCAAAAATACAATAATTATTAGACTTATAGATTTGGGCATATCTTCTTAACTGTTATGGTATCCCCATAATTTTTTTTTATTGATGTGGAAATGTTATATTTTTCAAATATGTTAAAGGTAAATGTATATAAACCACTGAATTGCGTGAAAATATAAGTAAATTTTTGCTTAACACCCTTGCAAGGACTTTACTAGCATGGACTTTTTTAAAAATAAAATAATTTTTTTCTTAAAACTATAAGTGTACATTTCATCTTTAAACATTTCTCTACAAAACTGCATCATTTGATTGTTGAAATTAAGTGTTTGAAAAATTGACTTTTTGACACCAAAATCCCTCTGTGCGCCGTCTTATTTTTGCATCGGTACATAAAAATCTGATCCATGGAGCTGAGGCAAGCAAGCATGTAGTAGTGTCAATAGGTGAATTGTCGGAGGAAGATGCTGAAGCGAAAAATAAGCATATAAAACAGTTTAGATTGCAACATACCCGAAAAATATCGCGCATATAACTTTGTATAACTTTTTAATTTAGTTTTTTTTTTCAGTGTATAATTCAAATGAATTAAAATGGAATAAAAATTAACTAAAATTGTTTAAAACAAACGAATTTTCATACTGAAATATTTTATTTCAAAAATTCATAAAACAAATCTAAAAGCCAATTAACCCTTGAAAAATCAAAGGGCTACTGTGGCTAAAGTTGTTAATATTTTTTCTAAAAAATTTGCGGACTTTAAGTTTTTCGGGCATGCTATGAGGTGATAAATTTTGAAGACCCTACCTTTTTTAGTTTTGAAGATATTGATTATTGACCGCTTGTTCATATAAGGGAAACCACTGTGCAATGTCAAAATCATCACTTCTTAACCCCACAAACCTTTCGCACATTGAATACGATGAAATATATTCACCATAAGCTTTGGTGTGCTTTTAGCGTCACTTTTTCCAAATTAAAGAAGAAAAGCGAAACTTCCCTCATATGACGCTTTGTTGGCACAAAATTCGACATTTTTGAAGCAAAACAAACTGTGTTGTTTAAACTATTGTCCAATTCACAATTGGTGTCGTAGCGTTGTATCGTTGTATGTCGTAATTTTTTTATTAATGTTTTGTTTTTGTTTGAAAAATATTTATGACATACAATGCTACAACACTACGACATCAATTGTGAATTGGGCATATAATGTTCAATAATTAAGTGAGAATAAATGACAGATATATACCCTTCAAACTGGCATTTTTAAGTCATTCAGCCATATCACTTTTACAATGTAATTAAAAAAGGGTTTTAATGCGGAATAAAATAAAATATAGGTATAGACCTTCGTCTTACTGTTACAAATATTGTTACGTTTTAACCTTTTCAAAACGTTGGTTTATTTCCTTTAAATAAACCGGATACTTTTGATTACAAATAAAAGCCGTTTAGTAGTTTGAAAATTGTAACAACTCTTTATTTAAAATGTACAACAACATAATTAAATAGTCACTCAATGTTTTTTATACACATTTATAAATTCGCAGAAATACAGACACACTTTATAATGTACACGAATTCACTTGAAAAATACAGCATTCAGTTGATGTTTATTCGAAAAGCGTCTCTGATAAACTCAGTAACGACTGCAACCTCTGCCACTATTTATAACACTGCCATCTGCACTCTAGATTGCTCTTTAACTGTCTAGAGCTTTCTAATACATACGCCATCTGTGGTGTACTTTCTACATTGTTCGTTAACTGAATATTCGAATTTGAATATACGGTCGCAGCAAACAGCGTTGCCATACTTACGATCAATGGTCAACTGAAAGCTTTTATTCAATGTTAATAATGCCCACAGATATGTTAATGTTTGGGCACTGCTATTTGAAAGCATTATGCAACTTTTAAATCAGCCGTTAAAATCGTTATATTTGAATTCAAGTACAATTTCGTAACAATATGATGGTAAAAGTTACGATAAATCGAGTTTATGTTACATGAAATATTGAAAGTCAAAGGTCACACTAATCTATTTTTTGGATAAACCTAGCTTGTTTTGCATACCGCGCGTTTGGAAGTTATTACACAATTTATACAAAATCCAATTTTCTAAAACCAAGTAAAGTAAAACAAAATTCTTTCAAAAGACACCACCATTGTTAAATTTGAATAATGTGTTCCAAAGTTATTCGATCCTAAACATTGCTAATTGTACACAAAAATTTGCAAAATGTTCACATACGTTATAGGCTTGGTTTATACGTCATAAAATGTATAATTTCTATTTATATACAATTTTGGAAACATTTTGGCAAACGAAGAAGTATTCTAGGTATCCTTCATTTTGAATTGCAAAGCAATACAAAACATTTACCTTAAATATTAGCAGAAAAACAATTAAGGAAAATCACTTAAATTTTTCTCTTTCAAAAATCTTATTTAATCCTAGATTTTCCTCAATATTTTTCTAATCTTAATCCTTGGTCTCGTTATGCATTTTGAAGCCATAATTTCTTTTAGAATTTATAGTAAAATGTTGTTGTTGACATAAATGTCATGACTGTTGTGTATGTAAGAGAATGCACAGTAGGGTGCACCTTATTTTTGGATGCTCAAAATAAATAAAATTTTTCTCGGGTATCTTCAAACTATATGTTGAAAATTTTATCCAAATCGGATATCGTTTGGATGTTGCTTATTTTATTTTAAGTTTTGAGTAAAAGTGGCAATATTTTTCAAAAATTAAATGTTGATAGAAAATCCAATTAAAATAGTTTTTGAATTTCATTTAAATTGTATGACATTGATAACTCAAATTTTACATTTTCAAAATTTTTTCAAAACGAAATTTCGAAAAATTAAAAATATTCAGCCTAACTACAAAAACCTTAAAGTCGATTTTAATTACTTAAAATTTACTATTATTTTAAATTTCGTACCATAAAACAAATTTAAATAGAATATAAAATGTTGTGTTAATATTTTAAAATTTTCAAAAAAAAAATTTAAAAAAATTTTTGAATGTTTTGAAATTTCTTTTTTTATTTATATTCATTAAAAAAATATTTTTTATGTATTTGAATGTATGTGTTGAAAAAAGTTTTTAAAGCTTTTTGTTTATAATATTTCTTTTGGTACGAAAAAACAAAAGTTCTATTTTAAAATAAAGGCGACTTTAACAAAAATTAACTTTAAATTTTCTTTTATAGTTAGGGTGATTGTTTTCGATACTAATTAACGTTAAATGAGAATTAGAAATACAAATTTTACCGATTGTACAAATTTGTTAAAATTATTTCTAGCCTATTTTTTAATAATTAATTTCAAATTGTTTCTGAGTTTGGCTTTTTTAGGATGTTGTTATTTTAAATTTTGATAACATTATTATCTCTCTATATCTGGCATAAAAAATGTCCAAGACCGCTGTTAAAACTTAGAGCCACCCTAATGCACTCCCTCTCTGTATGTAGGCAAGTGTTTTTTTTCTAACACGCAGACAATGACAAGTGTGTAATAGGGAATTTGTATGTTTGTTGTGCTGTGTTGTTGTAACAGTATTATCATGTTAATCTTAAATGCTGTTTTGTTGTTGTTGCCATTGTCAGTTTATATGTCGTTGTTGCCGTTGTTGTTGTTTCTGTTGTATCAGTTTAATTCTTTTTGTCATTTTACTTTCTTTGTTGTTGTTTGGTTAGTGTGTAATTTGTATATTTGTAGTTGTTATTTTAAAGCCACCTTTTGTATCCTTGTTTGTTTGTACGAAAGTATTTAGACAAGCTGTATCCATCTGAGCACTGCTGCTTATAAAGATAAGTACAGTGCAATGATGTATCTTAAAGTGGACAGCAGTTGCATTGATGATCCCCGAAAAAATTTTATTTATAAATGAGAAATCTGGACTGAAAACCAAAATCATTCTATCAGTATAAAATGTTTCTATTAACAACAAATTAATAAAAAAATTTCAATTTTTCATTTGATTTTGAGCATGTTCTAATGTCGCGTTCTAGTACCTAAATCATCCCTTGTTATCAGTTGTTCTAATCAAGCTGTTGACAATTTTAAGGCAAATCAAAATTTAATTACTTTAACCAAAAAAAGATACAGCTTATAATACTCACACTAAATATTTCATTTTGATATTCAAAGTATGTCACGTTCGCCATCATAATTGCATATAAAACAAATGTTTTTATTATTTTCAAATTCGCCTTTATATTTGTAAAAATTATTCCGAAAGAAGCACATGAATCAACAATGCTGTACTCGGGAAAAACTGAAAGAGATCCGCTAAAGTATAAAGAATATTGTGATAAAGCAGTTGAGAAGACGCCGTGAAATGTTATCATAATTAGCAAAACCAAGTATAAAGTTTCTTAAAGAGAAAATGGAAAAATATTGTGTAGGAGAGAAAAAATTGCCCGATAGAAAGATAGATTATTATTTAAAGAGTATGTATATGTATACTACGTACATATTCATAGTATACGAACCAGCTTTACACCATAGTGTTTGATGGTTTAATTATAGTATAGGTTCATATTATTATACACATCCTATGTCTGTCAGGGCTATTAAAGTTATTGAGTGCTTCAATTTAAAATGAACCAATAAATAATAATAACTTTTGTTGCAATTACTTATACCAGTCCTTATTACAAACATGAAGGCAAGATTTGTCGCATGCTAAATCATAAAATGTTTCAATTTGACAATAACAAACAAAAATACACATTATTCAACATTAGTTTAAAATCTCTTTACAATATTAAGCTAATTCACAAGGAGTCCTAATTTCAGAAGTACTAAAATAATCACATGAAAAAATACGACTGTTGTGAACAACCCCTCATTACTAAGTCTGCTATTTTAAATCTAAATCAGCTGATATAAAAGACCGATACAAAATAAAACAATTACAAAAATTTTCTGTTACAATGCCAATTGAGAAAACTAAAATAATAATTATTTTCTATTTGATTATCAGAGACCTGTGTCGAACACTTTTATCGGCGGCGTAGGCTTGTGAAAAATGATATGGCGGTTTTGCTTAATTTTTCGAGACTAGAACTTTTTGACTGCGATTCTTGGTGTCGGCTTCCGAATATTATCAGCGACTCGACGGCTCGGCGTATGTGGCTAGTAGGGGTTCGGCGCAGGTCTCTGCTGGTTGGTTACGACAGCACAATAAACATAGCTTACATAGTAGTAATAGTTTAGGACATTTTTTGCTTGAATAGCAACAATAACAATTTTAAACCATTGTGAAATATTAGAACATTATGACAATATGACATGATTAGAGACCTTGTGAATTGACCAATTGTGTTCCAATATGCTGATTTTTGCATTTTTCTAGATGCAGTCGAAAATGAGTTCTATATTTTGTAGTATTTGTTGCTTATACATATATTGGAAACAACGAAACGAAAAAGAATACTTTTTGTACTAAACGTAATGCTACTAATATGCTATCAAAATATATATAAACAATAAAAATTGTTAAAATATTTATTTTCTTTACCCTTAAAAGTCATACGTATGTCGAGTTCTTGATCGTAAATATTTCCATATGTCTTCCAAACAATGGGTTCAATTAAAATGCAGTGTATGCAAATATTAGTGAGGATGATTAACTTTGAAGCCATATGAATGTCGCGTTCTTGATCGTAAATATGCCCATACGTCCTCCAAACTACTGGTTAAATTTAAATGCCTTGCATGCACATATTATTGAGGATGATTCTGTATTTTCTGTAAAATTATTTTAAAAGTTTCTAACACTTGGATCTGAGGACCATTGGCTGAAGTTGATCTTTTGATATACAAAGAAGAAGTTATTTGATAAGAAATATTCTTCCTTTCAATAGATTGATGCCTTAGTTTTGCTGAAAATTTTAGTAATGAGTTACAACCAAACCCTCCAACAAATAATTTTGTATTAGGGAAGTTACCTGTTCGCATATAAACAGACTCTGAACTAATCAATATTAGTCTAGAAGATGTTTAAGACAATCGTAACCCAAATTTATAGATTATGATTTAATTACACTTTTCATGATTGGAAACCTCCTTTCGTGATTGGCAATTGTTGTGCTCACAATATTATTCAATGCGATCTTGTCTCTGGAAGGTTTTTCAAGTGATTGCAAAATCTCCTAAATTATAATGATCCTGAAGCCAGGAAAGTATTTTACATTGGCGTTGTCCAACAGACCGATTAGCTTATTGCCTTGTTTGTCTAAACTATTTGAGAAAATAATCCAAAGAAAAATTTTAAAATTCTTAAATAGTCAAAACATTATCCCATATCATCAATTCGGATTCAATTGAGCAAGTTATCCGCCTAACTGGAGTCATACGAAAATCGTTTGAACTAAAAAAGTACTGTTCGGCAATATTTCTAGATGTTGACCAGGCTTTTGACAAAGTTTGACATAAAGATCTAATACACAAGATTAAATGCCTACTGCCTTCTAAAACACACAAAATACTATTGTTTTAGCTATCTGATCGCTTGTTTAGGATAAAGTGCGGCGATTATATGACAGGCGATTATGGGATCAAATCAGAAGTTTCTCAAGGAAGTGTTGAAGGACCAACGTTGTAACTATTATACACCTCTGATTTGACCGTATTCGAAGAATTAACCATTTCCATCTTTGCAGATGACACTGCAATTCTTAGTTCTTACGTAAGTGGAGTCAAATATAGCATCTAGAAACTTATGGAAAGTTGTCCACCAGTTACCCTATACAGTGTGAACATCCCACAGTTTAATCAGATTACATTACTTGGCGTAGGCACATAGAAGTCAAGCGGCTCCACATTACACTAAAATGTTCTAATTTACACTGGCTAATCCAGCATCAATCGAAATTAAGCCTTAACTTCAAAGTCATCCTGTATAAGACATTTTAAAAACCAATTTGGGCATACGGGATTCAATTATGGGGAACAGCAAACAATAGCAGTATAGATCTCATGCAGAGGGCACAATCCAAAATTCTTAGAACAAGACTGATTTGACTAATTTGCCAAATACTTATAATTCTCCTATGAGAGAATAATATTTGTTTAAATAATAAGATTTAATTGCTTATAAAATTAAAAGCAGATGTACGCCACCCAGCGAAGCCACCCATTTCCAATGAATTTAAATTTAAAGATAGGAAGCGCCTAATGTAAGACCCTTTATTTTTTTTAAAAAACACAAACTGCGAAGTGATTTGCTTGTCTACAGAAATACCTCTCGGGAATCGAACCCACAACCCCCAGATTGATAGTCGAGCACACTATCGTCTAGTCGATCGATATATTGAGGTTTCTGAAGCTTAATTTTAACCGACAGACACTGCAAAATGATCTGCCTTATCCAGAATATATTGAAAATTAATATTGTAGAAACTATAAATTTCATGACAAACTAGGAAAGCTAAAAAACAATTAATCTATATTTCCAACTAGAACTGTACTTATAATTATGATCTCCCGGATTTGCTGTTGTTTTGCTTGTGTTTAGAATTATTTATGAGCTTGTTTTTTTATTTCTATCTCCTTTTATTTTTATAATTTTTTTATTTTCTTTGTTACTTTATTTAAGTTGAGGATTTTTTTCCACTTTGAAAACCCCCCCAAAAAATGTTTACAGGACATCTTATGTGTTTTTGTTATTCGTTTGCAAACTCTAGCATTTGCTAGCAAATATCACTAGAAGTTTTTCTTTATTTGTTTCAAAATAAAATTTTTGTTTATTTTTAGGGATTTTTGTCACATTTTGTTACATTTTTTTGTCCTTACATTTTTGTTATTAGTAATATTTTTTTTATTAATATATTGCTCTCGCTTCTTGTTGTCTTTTTTTCATATTTATCCTTTTAAGTCTGGTTATTATTTATTAGTGTTGACCTTGAGGGCATAATTGTCTAACTAATTAGGGTTTCTAACATTGTGTCATCATTTAATTTATTTGATAAAAGCCAAAACACGTGATAATCTTAATGATTTTATGGCTGGAAGTCTTTAAGCTGAAATACAAGTTAAGTAGTTGTAGTAGTTGCTGGTTAAGCTGTAGGCCAGGTTTTTTTCGGGTTTAACATACGGTCAATTAAAATGCGATGTTTTTTGGTTAATTGTTAGATCCTTTTTATTTTGGGGAAAAAGCATGGTGAATTAATTTTCTATGTTAATAAAAATTAACTTTTTAAATGGAGGAAGTTATTTTGTAATGAGTTTTAGTAAATGTCTTATTGAGGCGATTAAGAAATTAAAGGGTTTGTAGAGCTTCATATTCCTGTGCTCTCTGTATATTAAATTCCATACATTACTCACCTAGTTTGGTCTTTGCTTTTGTCTAATTTAATTTCTAAATTATATTATTTCGATTTACCTAAAGTCACTTTTAAAACATTTTAAAATTTCCTAACAACCTTTCTAACTTTCCACAAAATCCGGTTCTTTTTATCATAATTTATCTATAATAATGCATCTTTTTAGTTTTTCATTTAAAAGTATTATGTGCTAAAAAAAACACCGGCACAAAAAAACCAAAATGTTAGAATTCCTTCATATTTTGTGTAAATTAAAATACGAAACCAGAAAAGTAGAAAATTTACTTAATTTTGCTTTTAACAATATTGTTGTACAATAAAAAAGCAAAAAATAAAAATACCACATTTTGTTATTGCTGCTGTTACTGCTATCACTACTAGGGGTATAAATGTTGCTACCAGTACTACTACTGCTGCTGCTGCTACTAACTATTACCAACTGCTGCCATATGTACAACAATATATTGTTGTGTTGAACGACTAGTCGTTCCAACTACACAAAATGTATTAGTATGTGTATGTTGCCAACAAAGCATGAATAAATGCACCTTTAATGTTGCAGTGACTCATTTAAAATTCATAAATTGCTTTTTTATGCAAAAAACTAAAACTAGATACTACTACTGCTACAATATTTAGTTTTAGTTTTTTTTTTGTGCTGTTGCTGTAGTTGTAAACAAAAAGCAAAAAAAAAATAATGTAAAAAAACTGAATTGCGTTTAACAATTTTGTAACATAAAATACAAAAAAATGTACCGAGAAATTTAGAGAGATAGACCACCATCACAACACAACAATAGCAGCAGCAGCAATCGACAATTATGCGGTAAAGTTGAGGTATTGAGACCAACTATATCGGGAGTATTATAATGAAATTGGTTAGTTGGTTTCTAAAGACCCTTTTTCCTTTAGATTATATTCATATAAAAATCGATATTTGGTGGGAAATACGAATGATCACAGATTTTTGCCCTTTTTCATCTAGGACGTCTTATTAACGATCTATGAGTAATATTAGATTTTTCATATAAAAATCGATATTTGGTGGGAAATATGAGTGATCACAGATTATTGCCCTTTTCCCTCTAGGACCTCTTATTATCGATATATGAGTGATCTTAAATTTTTCATATAGAAATCGATATTTGGTGGGAAACGAGAGTGATCACAGATTATCGTTCTTTTTCCTTTAGAACCTCTTATTAACGACTTTAGATTTTTCATATAAAAATCGATATTTTGGTGGGAAATAAGTGTGGTCACAGATTATTGCCCTTTTCGATCTAGGACCTCTTATTAACGATTTATGAGTGATTTTAGATTTTTCATATAAAAATCGATATTTGGTGGGAAATATGAGTGATCACAGATTATTCCCTTTTTCCTCTAGGACCTATTATTAACAATATATGAGTGATTTTAGATATTTCATATAAAAATCGATATTTGATGGGAAATATGAGTGATCACAGATTTTTGTCCTTTTTCCTTTAGGACCCCTTAATAACGTTCGATGAGTGATTTTAGATTTTTCAAATAAAAATCGATATTTGGTGGAAAATATGAGTGATCACAGATTATTGCCCTTTTTCCTCTAGGACCTCTTATTAACGATCTATGAGTGATTTAAAATTTTTCATATAAAAATCGATATTTGATGGGAAATATGAGTGATCACAGATTATTGCCCTTTTTCCTCTAGGACCTCCTAATAACAATCTATGAGTGATTTTAGATTTTTCATATAATATTGTCCTTACACAGAATATTTTCCTTTTTCCTCTAGAAAGACTTATTAACTATCTATGAGTGATTTTAGATTTTTCATATAAAAATCGATAATTGGTGGGAACTATGAGTGATTACAGATTATTGTCCTTTTTCCTCTAGGACCTCTTATTAACGATATATGAGTGATTTTAGATTTTTCATATAAAAATCAATATTTGGTGGGAAATATGGATGATCACAGAATATTGCCCTTTTTCCTCCAGGACCTCTTATTTACGATCTATGAGTGATTTTAAAATTTTTATATAAAAATCGATATTTGGTGGGAAATATGAATGATCACAGAATATTGCCCTTTTTCCTCCAGGACCTTTTATTATCGATATATGAGTGATTTTAAAATTTTTATATAAAAATCAATATTTGGTGGGAAATATGCGTGATTACAGATTATTGTCCTTTTTCCTCTG
The DNA here is from genome assembly GCF_958450345.1 of Calliphora vicina. Lineage (NCBI taxonomy): Eukaryota > Metazoa > Arthropoda > Insecta > Diptera > Calliphoridae > Calliphora > Calliphora vicina. The sequence goes on along the minus strand of NC_088781.1, from coordinate 16,566,466 downwards.
GACCTCTTATTAACGATCTATGAGTGACTTTTAGATTTTTCATATAAAAATCGATATTTGGTGGGAAATACCAGTGATCACAGATTATTGCCCTTTTTCCTCTAGGACCTCTTATTTACGATCTATGAGTGATTTTAAAATTTTTATATAAAAATCGATATTTGGTGGGAAATATGAATGATCACAGAATATTGCCCTTTTTCCTCCAGGACCTTTTATTATCGATATATGAGTGATTTTAAAATTTTTATATAAAAATCAATATTTGGTGGGAAATATGAGTGATCACAGATTATTGCCCTTTTTCCTCTAGGACCTCTTATTAACTATCTATGAGTGATTTTAGATTTTTCATATAAAAATCGATATTTGATGCGAAGTAAGAGTGATCACAGATTATTGCCCTTTTTCCTCTAGGACCTCTTATTAACGATATATGAGTGATTTTAGATTTTTCATATAAAAATCGATATTTGGTGGGAAATATGAATTATCACAGAATATTGTCCTTTTTCCTCTAGGACCTCTCAATAAAAATCTATGAGTGATTTTATATTTTTTTTCCTCTAGAAAGTCTTATTAATGATCTATGAGTGATTTTAGATTTTTCATATAAAAATCGGTATTTGGTGGGAAATATGAGTGATCACAGATTATTGCCCTTTTTCCTCTAGGACCTCTTATTAACGATATATGAGTGATTTTAGATTTTTCATATAAAAATCAATATTTGGTGGGAAATATGAGTGATCACAGATTATTGCCCTTTTTCCTCTAGGACCTCTTAATAACGATCTATGAGTGATTTTTGATTTTTTATAAAAAAATCGATATTTGAATATAAAAATGTTATATCAAATACATAGCTCGAAAAATTCATTGCCAAGTTATTGACGGGGAATATTGAAGTATGTTCAAGAATACTTGTGCTATTATTTTTCAATGATCTAGAGTTAGATCTAGTTGGTTACATTTTCTCTCCTGGGAAAAAATCTACATTCTAAAGCTTCTATGTATATAAAATTTTATTGCACCTTGTGTTAGAGGTCTATCACTAAAACAAGATGGAATATTTCGAGAAAAAAATACCAGTAACAATGATTTTTGTTACTGTTTTGTTGCTGCTGTAAAAAACCTACAGTCTGCTTCATTTAGCCACCAATGGTTAGTTTTAAGTAACATTTTCATGGGGAGTTTTTTTTTGCTACTGCCACTGACGATGTTACAGTCCGTTCAGTTCTTTTTATAGGAAAATTATGCGGTTTAGAAAATGTTCGTTCAAGCATAAATTTCAGGAAAAATAAAACAACGTTTAAAAAAGAAATAATAATATCTTATAAATTGTGGTGAGAGAGAGAGAGAGAGAGAAAGAAAGGTATGCCAGTAACAAGAGATTGAAAAACTGCCAACTGCTGTTTGTTTGACAAACATAAATATTTAACAGCATGCAAAAATGCAAAATAGATCAATTTAATGGTAGCAATAATATTAAAATAAGAAACTAAGGTAGTTAAATAAAATATGAAACTAAAGGTAAACAAAAATGTTTGAATTTAATGAAGAGTTTTAAAGTCTTACAACAGAGAATTTTGATAAAAAGAAATGAACAATTTTAAAAAATAATAAAACCAAAAAAAAATTAATATTTCCCCACCAAATAGCGTTAATAAGAGGTCCTAGAGGAAAAAGGGCAATAATCTGTGATCACTCATATTTCCCACCAAATATCGATTTTCATATGAAAAATCTAAAATCACTCATAGATCCTTAATAAGAGGTCCTAGACGAAAAAGGGCAATAATCTGTGATCACTCATATTTCCCACCAAATATCGATTTTTATATGAAAAATTTAAAATTACTCATAGATCGTTAAAAATAAGTCCTAGAGCAAAAAGGGCAATAATCTGTGATCACTCATATTTCCCACCAAATATCGATTTTTATATGAAAAATCTAAAATCACTCATAGATCGTTAATAAGAGGTCTTAGAGGAAAAAGGGCAATATTCTATGCTGACTCTTATTTCCCACCAAATATCGGTTTTTATATGAAAAATTTAAAATTACTCATAGATCGTTAAGAAGAGAGGTTCTAGAGGAAAAATGGCAATAATCTGTGATCACTCTTGTTTCTCACCAAATATCGATTTTTATATGAAAAATCTAAAATCTCTCATAGATCGTTAATAAGAGGTCCTAGCGGAAAACGGGCATTAATCTGTGCTGACTCATATTTCTCACCAAATATCGATTTTTATACGAAAAATCTAAAATCTCTCATAGATCGTTAATAAGAGGTCCTAGAGGAAAAAGGGCAATAATCTGTGATCACTCATATTTCCCACCAAATATCGATTTTTATATGAAAAATCTAAAATCACTCATATATCGTTAATAAGAGGTCCTAGAGGAAAAAGGGCAATAATCTGTGATCACTCATATTTCCCACCAAATATTGGTTTTTATATGAAAAATCTAAAATCACTCATAGATCGTTAATAAGAGGTCCTAGAGGAAAAAGGGCAATAATCTGTGATCACTCATATTTCCCACCAAATATCGATGTTTATATGAAAAATCTAAAATCACTCATAGATTGTTAGTAAGTGGTCCAAGAGGAAAAAGGGCAATAATCTGTGATCACTCTTATTTCCCACCAAATATCGATGTTTATATGAAAAATCTAAAATCACTCATAGATCGTTAATAAGAGGTCCTAGCGTAAAAAGGGCAATAATCTGTGATCACTCATATTTCCCACCAAATATTGGTTTTTATATGAAAAATCTAAAATCATTCATAGATCGTTATTAAAAGGTCCTAGAGCAAAAAGGGCAATAATCTGTGCTGACTTTTATTTCCTACCAAATATTGGTTTTTATATGAAAAATCTAAAATCATTCATAGATCGTTATTAAAAGGTCCTAGAGCAAAAAGGGCAATAATCTGTGCTGACTTTTATTTCCTACCAAATATCGATTTTTATATGAAAAATCTAAAATCACTCATAGATCGTTAATAAGAGGTCCTAGAGGAAAAAGGGCAATAATCTGTGATCACTCATGTTTCCCAAAAAATATTGATTTTTATATGAAAAATCTAAAATCTCTCATAGATCGTTAATAAGAGGTCCTAGAGGATAAAGGGCAATAATCTGAGATCACTCTTATTTCCCACCAAATACCGATTTTTATATGAAAAATATAAAATTACTCATATATCGTAGAGGTCCTAGAGGAAAAATGGCAATGATCTGTGATCACTTATATTTCCATCCAAATATCGATTTTTATATGAAAAATCTAAAATCACTCATAGATCGTTAATAAGAGGTCCAATAGCAAATGGGGCAATAATCTGTGATCACTCATATTTCCCACCAAATATCGATTTTTATATGAAAAATTTAAAATTACTCATAGATCGTTAATAAGAGGTCCTAGAGGAAAAAAGGCAAAAATCTGTGATCACTCATATTTCCCACCAAATATTGATTTTTATATGAAAAATTTTAAATCACTCATAAATCGCTAATAAGAGGTCCTAGACGAAAAAGGGCAATAATTTGTGATCACTCTTATTTGCCACCAAATATCGATTATTATATGAAAAATTTAAAATCACTCATAGATCGTTAATAAGGGGTCCTAGAGGAAAAAGGGCAATAATCTGTAATCACTCTTATTTCCCACCAAATATCAATTTTTATATGAAAAATCTAAAATCACTCATAGATCGTTAAGAAGAGAGGTCCTAGAGGAAAAAGTGCAATAATCTGTGATCACTCTTATTTCCCACCAAATATTGATTTTTATATGACAAATCTAAAATCACTCATAGATCGTTAATAAGAGGTCCTAGAGGAAAAAGGGCAATAATCTGTGATCACTCATATTTCCCACCAAATATCGATTTTTATATGAAAAATTTAAAATTACTCATAGATCGTTAATAAGAGGTCCTAGAGGAAAAAGGCAATAACCTGTGATCACTCTTATTTCCCAACAAATATCGATTTTTATATGAAAAATATAAAATCACTCATAGATCGTTAATAAGAGGTCCTAGAGGAAAAAGGGCAATAATCTGTGATCACTCATATTTCCCACCAAATATCGATTTTTATATGAAAAATCTAAAATCACTCATAGATCGTTAATAAGACTTTCTAGAGGAAAATTGGCAATAATCTGTGATCACTCATATTACCCACCAAATATCAAGTTTTATATGAAAAATCTAAAATCACTCATACATCGCTAATAAGAGGTCCTAGAGGAAAAAGGGCAATAATCTGTGATCACTGTTATTTCCCACCAAATATAGATTTTTATTTGAAAAATCTAAAATCACTCATAGATCGTTAATAAGAGGTCCTAGAGGAAAAAGGGCAATAATCTGTGATCACTCTTATTTCCCACCAAATATCGATTTTTATTTGAAAAATCTAAAATCACTTATATTTCGATTTTTTCGATAAAATCACTCATACATCGTTAATGAGTGTTCCTAAAGGAAAGAAGAAAAAATCTGTGATCACTGTTATTTCCCACCAAATATCGATTTTTATTTGAAAAATCTAAAATCACTCATAGATCGTTAATAAGAGGTCCTAGAGGAAAAAGGGCAATAATCTGTGATCACTCACATTTCCCACCAAATATCGATTTTTATTTGAAAAATCTAAAATCACTCATAGATCCTTAATAAGAGGTCATAGAGAAAAAAGGGCAATAATCTGTGATCACTCATATTTCCCACCAAATATCGATTTTTATATGAAAAAATTCACAAAAACATAGTTTTTTCATAGTTCATCATTGCCTAATGTTCTACAGTTGGATCCCAAATATTCCAACTCCCTTTTCCGAGAGTAATTTACGTTTTTAAAAAATCGCTGACCAAACTATAATTTTGTAACCCTAAACATAAAATTCTGTTATAAAACTGATAAATTCACTTTTACAACCACATTTTTGTCTACAATTTTTCTTTTATAAATAAATATTTTTTTTGCTTTGGTGGCCAATCAAATATTTTGGTATTTTATCTTAAGAAAGTTGTGTGTTTTTTGTTATTAATTTATTACATTGTTTTTGTTCAAGTTTACATTTCTTAGAACATATTTATGTTGGATATTTTTTATTGTTCTTAAAGTTTTTCTTTTATTATTTCATCAACATTCTTTTGTGGTGCTTGCAACAATATAATAGAAGAAAATTGTGCTCATACTGTTGCATTATTCGTTTATTGTTGACATGGATGTTGAAGTTGTAGTTGTATTTGTTGTTTTTGTTTGCTTGTTATTGCTGATGTTTTTTGGTCAGTCAGTTTGTGGCATAACTTAAATTGCAACAATTTGTAACGATTTTCAACATGGATTTGAAGTGAATTTCTTGTTATTGTTGGCAAAATACAAACACTATGAGAGAAATAACAAATTGTCTCTAAGAGAAATATATTAACAGAAATTGAAGAATTTTTGCTGAAATCTTTTTATATTCTAACCTATATTTTTCTCTAAGTGTTTTCAGCTTGCATTGTCTCTCCACTACCTTTTTTGAAACGAAAAACTTCAGCAAAGATTTTGACTTGTTTTTTTTTGCAAAACACAGTTTCTCCTTAGCATGTCATAGCATGTGTGGGAGTGTTTTTCTTTTCGGTAAAGAGAATTTGTTAGATGACTCTAAAGAATGTATAACACTTACCACTATTCTTAACAACTCCAGCCAACATCAGCACAACACATGTGTGAGGGGTATGAGTGTGTCTTCATTATAATGTAAGTGACAGTTCTCAACGTTAAATATGTTGTCGTTGGTGTTTTTCTTGGGACGTCTTAGAACTTGTCATCGTCTTGTTGCAATTTGTAATAAATTTGTTGTGTGTTAAGGAACTCAACTCAATTGAGAAAAGCAGAAAATGAAAAAAAGTATAAAAAATGAAATATTAAATTTAAAAGAAGAATACAAAAATAAGTTAATATAGTTGGCGAAATAGAATAGTGTGAGAAATATAATTTGTCCAGGATTGTGTCCAGGATTGTGATTGAATTAATTCTTAGCGTATTTTATTTGTATGTGTTCAAAAGTAGAAGAAAGTTATTAATGTTATTTGGAAGTTATTTTTAACTCTTGGCAAATTGGAATGCATTTTCTACCCTGCCAAGTGCGTCATCAACAATCTTCATTGTCAAGGTCTATTGTAAATTTCATCTATTTCATATATCACAAAAAATATTTTTCCAGAAATTGTCACATTATCGGTTTGATTTTCTGATAAGTTTGTCGTCGCACAGTGGGGACAATCGTTATGTATGAACGAATCGTAGAGGAAAACAATTTGAGATACAGGATGTCAAAGTCGTCCACTTCTGGTTAGCAACACTTTGTACAAATTCTAACTTGTATAGGGTATTCCAATAGGGATGTCTGAACTTTAACAGTTGATAGCGGCCATATTCTTGAGGATACATCATTCGATTAGGCTCTCATTAATTAAGTTTGTTTCATCAAAGCACCATGGATGGATATACATAGCTTTCAAATACACGATATAGCTATCAAATTCGCAGCGCATTTCTGAATATATGGGTACATCATAATCCACATGAGATACAGAGCGTGCAGTGGATGCTATAAAATGCACTGTTTGATGTGGATTTTGGGTTGGCGGCGTAATCGGTCTATATTTTTTTGAGAAAGACATTGGTCAGGCCATTACCGTTAACGACAAATCGATGATTCCCATCTTGTTTTGGCCTGAAATGAATGATATTAATCTCCGACATATGATTTAAATAGGCAGGTGCTACATGTCACACAGCTCATGCCACATTGAACATGCTGCACGAGCTATTTGAGGGCATGGTCATCTCACGTGGAGGTGTTGTGAACTCGTTACCGAGATCGTGCGATTTGACCACATTAGACGTTTTCTTGTGGGGTTTTCTTAAGTTAAAAGTCCATGCGAATAAGCAGCGAACCACAGATGCCCTCAACGCCAACATGACATTGGTCAAATTCAGCCTGATTTGTGGGCCAGAGTCATGGAAATTTAGACATTTCGGATGCGCTCTCTCCATCATGGCCGAGGCAGACATTTGTACGATGTTATATTTCACATATAATGACATGGATTGGAATTTTAAACGAATAAAAAATATCGATGTTATATCACACAAAGTTTGTGTTATTTAATGAAAGACCCATTACAATTATAATTGTTTAAATATTTTAGACTTGATTTTGAAACATTTGTACAATATAAATTTATTCAAAGTATTGGCCGTTGTTAGTTATGACTTTTTGACATCTTTCTGTTAACAAATGGATTCCTCGTCAAATAACTGCTCATCGTCTGAGGTCAAGAACGAATCAAGCCAGTAGCGGATACCCTGTTCCAAAGTGAAGCGCATGCCAGAGAGAGCAATGTAGATTGGAACAAATAGTAGTTGGACGTGGCAAGGCCTGGAGAACAAGGCGGGTGAGGCAAAACTTCCCAACCACTTCATTCTAAATATATTTTAACAGGTATTGCACAATGTAGTCGAGCATGATGGAATATTACGGTTTCATGTCTGGCTGCATATTCTAGGCGTTTTTCGGCCAATGCTCGCTTAAATGAATCTGCAGCTCATAATAGCGCCATGGATATTTGGCTTTCGTGTCAATTCGGCTGGTTAGTCGGGCTACACATACGATCTCTTACGCTTCGGGTTATCGTAATGGATCCATTTTTCATCGCTACTAATGATTCGGTGCAAAAATTATTTTATTTTATTACAAAATCGTCTTGCAAGTTCTCTCAGCTTTAATTCGTATGGTATGCAATTTGCCTGCTTTTGGATAAATCCCGCTGCTTGCAAACGTTTTGAAATTGCTGCTTGAGTAGCTCCCAATGGTTTTGCAAACTCTTGTTGAGTTTGACAACAATCATCATGGAGTAATGCCTCCAATTCTTGGTCTTCAAACTTTTTTGTCAGGCCCGGGTGACCTTTTTCTTTCGTGTCAAAATTACCACTTCTAAACCGAACAAACCATCTTTCGCAACCGATGAAACACATTCGGTGAGCAATTGGTGTGCTTCAGCGGCTTCAAATTATAGAAGAAAAGCTAAACTTGCCGCATATGACGCTTTGGCACAAAATTCAACATTTTCGATGTAACAAAAAAAAACTTTGTTCTTTACATGTTCAATAACAGAGTGAGGATAAAATATAGATATGTACCCTTCAAAATGACATAGAAGTTATAAAAAACAAAAGCTTCGTTCAAAAGATACGCCGTGTATTGTAAAGCATGTGATGCAGTTTTTGTTTCCAGCCGGGGTATGTTTAGTATGTCCAGTTTCTTCAAAGGTCTGCCTCTTTACCACAGAGCTGTCTTGGATCTTTGGAATATATTGGTTAATGGGCGAAGCTTCTAATAGAGAATTCGACGAGATAAACGTCTCGGCTCCCGGTCGGCTAACGACTTATTATTTGTAAATACTGTCTATGGATGCAATTCGAGGAGCTAAATTCTACAGCTCTCGTCGGCTAACTACAACTTATTGGCTATGACTAGCTAATGAGTGTCATCCGACGAGATAAATGCTTCGACTCTGGTTCGGCTAATGACTTATTATTCGTAAATACAGCTTATGGATGCAATCGGAGGAGATAAATTCTTTAGCTCTCGTCGGCTAACTACAACATATTAGCTATGACATATTCTACAAAAATATTCTCCGTAACATTTTACATAACTTTGCTGAACACATTTTATACCTAAAATGTAAGGATCACATGGTTTCTTATGAAGATTAACAAGAAGAATGTGCCAGAGTTGGGAAACTTTAACCCGCCCTCAAATGAAATTCAGATGTAAACTTTCAAAACGCCGATACACGTGTCTTTTTTTTTTTGTCTCTGAACCCAATATTTTACGATGTCTCAAATGAAAAAGTGGAAATTACAAATTTGGTTTGTGAAAGAACATTTTTTTTGGAAAAAATACTTAGTAAAAACATCTTCTGGTAGAAAAATGAATGTATAAAAAGCTTAAACAAAATTTTATAAAATTTCATTTTTCTTTTTTGTGAAAAGGTCTTTGAAAAAACATAGAAAACTTTTTTTGTGGTAAAATGTTTCTCTAATAAAAACAGTTGCTTTTAAACTAAATAAAGAATTGCATTAAATTTTTACTGAACTCTACTGTTGTGATTTTTTCAATCCATATCCATGAACTCACCTCAGTATGGCAAAAAACAGTTTTTTTTATACGAAAATATATTAGAAAATGTGCCTGTATTAAATTCATTAAAAACCATTTCATTATTACCTTTATCATAGCTTTCATAATCATATTTTTGCATTAATAAATATTTTTGCAGCCCTAAAATCCCATAAGTATGCTAATAATCTTATAACGAATAATTTAAAAAGCTCTAAAAAAACTATCAATCTCCCAGAAAATATTGAATTTTTTGCACCAAAAAACTAATAATTTTCTTTTTATAAAATTCAATTGAGTTTCATTTCAACAATTTCATTATGACGAGTATTAAGAGAAAATATTTATCATACTGGGGGAAAAAATGGCTTACTTTTATTCTTTCATATAATATTCATTTATTATTTAAATTTAGTCCATACACATAGAAATTTATTATACATTCATCAATTGATCAATTCATCATTATTGACTTTGTGACATTTTATCGTTTCTTGAACATAAATGCATTTCAACTACAACAATTTTCGTATAGAAGGAATTATAATAATAAAAATATATGTATAGAAGTACATATATATTATTCTATAGACTGTATTTAGCCGATGAGAATGAGGTGGCAGGAGGAAGAGTGAAACTGGAAACCCGCAAAGCCAAAAAGGAAATCTAATAAAGTTTTAAGCATTGAAATCCATTGAAGTGTTTAATAAGCTGGCAATATACATAATACAGCTTGCTACTTCTACTACTGCTGCTGCTGCCTGTACTTTTTTCTCTTTCTTTTTACTTTTTTTTTGCTGTACACCCAGAGAAAAATTAAGGTTCAGCATGGTTACAACAACTATATTGTGTTCTTTGTAACAATATATATATTTATTTGGATCATAATATGATTTTATTGGATCATTATTTTGATAACGTGAGATCATAATATAATTTCATTGCATCATATTATGATCGCTTTGAATCATAAAATGATTACTTCATAACATATTATGACCGAATATTACAACTATATTTGATCGTAATATACCACTAATACTGATCATAATATGTTTCATAAATCTTATCATAATATGTTGTTCTTAGATTATTGTATGTTTACCACCACCATGTTTTTTTCTCAACGTGTAGATGCTTCATAAAACGTTTCATTTTATACTGCATTGAATTTCAATGTTGTATTACAAAAAAAAATGTAAAAAAAAACTGAAATGCATAAAAAAAATTTTATGCAATTTATTGATAAAGAAATGTTATACAAAACAGTTGATTTGAATTTTTCTTTTTTTTTTGTAAGAAAGCATATAAAAATAAATTTTAAGAAATCTTTATGTGAAGGTATAATGAAAAACAATTGAAATGTAAATTTTTGTTTTATCAATTCTACTTAATAATAATTATGTCTTGAGGCGAATCATTTTTATTATTAAATAAGACTGAGAGTAAAATAAAAATTCGCATAATCTCAAACTGCTTATAGATGACAGAATTTTTTTTAAACAAAATGTATTCAAGATAAAATTGTAATATTAGATTTTTGCTCTTTTACTTATTGAGTTTATTTTTGTTCATAGAAAGTATTGAAAAACTAGTTTTAAGTACAACATACATACATTAAATTGATGAAAAATTTAATAGAGTTTATAGGATTTATTAAACTTGTTTGGAAAATAAATGTTAATCCATATTGATCCGATCTATATAACTCAAAACCATAAATAACCATCATATACTATTTTATTGAGGGTATTACGGGATTTACAATAGATGGCGTTTCTTTTGTATGCGGTTTTTGTTTTTAATAACCTATATGTCATTTTGAAGGGTACACATCTGTCATTTAATCTCACTTAGTTATAGAATATTATAGTGTAAACAAAAAAGTTTGTTATGCTTCGAAAATGTCGAATTTTGTGCCAACAAAGCGTCAATGCGGGTAGTTTTGCTTTGCTTCTTTAATTTTAAAAAAAGTGCCGCCGAAGCACAACAAAGATAGCCCAGCCAAAAAAGTTTTAAGACCAGGAATTGGAAGCATTATACCATGAACATTGTTGTCAAACTAAACAAGAGCTTTCAAAATCATTGGGAGCTACTCAAGGAGCAATTTCAAAATATTTGCAAGCAGCAGGATTCATAAAAAGCAAGCAAATTGGGTACCATACAAATTGAAGGTAAGAGACCTTGAAAGAAAAGAAAGAAATGCAGCTTGAATGCTATAAAAGAAAATCATTTTAGCACCGAATCATTATTTGCTATGAAAAATGGATGCACTACCATAACCAGAACCGTATTTGGATTGAAGTGGTTGGGAAGTTTTGCCTCACTCGCTTTATGGACCAGACCGTGGCCCGTTCGACTACTATTTCGATAGATGCAGAACACTCTCTCTGGGATACGCTTCACTTTGGCTTGATTCATTCATGGCCTCAAAAGATGAGCAGTTCTTTTGGCTTGGCAAACATTGGCCAATACTTTGAATAAATTTATATTGTACAATTGGGTCAAAATAAATGCTAAACATTTGAAAAAATACCACATTTTTATGTCATGGAAATATAACTGATATTTAAAAAAAAATAAAAATTCAAAAATGACAATTTTTCACCTAAATATCTTTTGAACAAAAAGAAATAACCTATACATATTAACTAGTTTTTGGTAGATATTTTCAAGTACTATTTGAATATAAAACAAGTAAGAATGTATGGTCGGTCAAGCCCGACCATATAATACCCTACACTAAGTAAAAGAGCAACAACATTTTTCTTTTAAATTTTCAATAATTTATATTTTTGAGAGATTTTCGGAAGTGGTCCTTATATGGGAGCAATGACCAATTATGGACCGATCACCATGAAATTAACTATGTTGAATTTTGTGTGTATACCAACATTTTTAAGCGATTTATGCACGTTAAAGTGATTTTCGGAAGAGGGTCTATATGGGAGCTATGACTAATTATGGACCGATCGTAACAAAATTTGGTGACATGAATTTTGTATATATAAAATTTATTTGGTGCGAAATTTGTGGAGATACCTATATAAATTAAACATTAATGACCGATAAAGTCCAATTTCGGAAGGACATTTGTATGGGGGCTACGTGAAATAATGGACCGATTTCAGCCAGTTTCAATAGGCCTGGTCCTTGGGCTGAAAATATAATATGTATCAAATTCTATCGAAATATCGTCAGAAGTGTGACCTGTACTCTGCGCACAAGGCTTACAATGACAGCTAGCAAGCCAGCCAGACGGACGGACGGACGGACATCGTTTAATCGACTCAGAAAGCGATTCTAAGTCGATATACTAAGCTGGGTGTTAGACTAATATTTTTGGGCGTTACAAACAACTGCACAAACGCATTATACCCTCCCCACTATGGTGGTGTAGGGTATAATTACTTAACATTCGGATAATAAATACAATTTTGTTAATTTTTATAAAATTTTGTAGGCCCGAGGTGACCAATTTTGTGGTCAGCTATTATGCCTTGTAAATACAAATCGTCTTGAAAACTGTATAAAGATATCTCCAATAGTGCAAAAGCTATCAAATTATTTCAAAATAAAATGTTTCCAGTGTGCACCGTTTCTTTTTAGTGGCTCAAATGTGTGAGTAAAACATATTCATGTCCAGAATACTATGCCAAAATCAGTGATATTTTTCCGGATTGAGTATAAGTGTACTAAGTACATTGATATTAAAAATTATCAAAATCAGTTTACTAGAAATAATGTTAAGATCCAAAATATGAGGCAATATCAAAAAAAAAAAAAAAAAATCTATGTTTTTTCATATAAATTGTTATACTATAAAAATGTAAAATACTAGCAGACAAGACAATACTCCAAGCAATCAAGAAAATATATTTAAAAAAAACAGTTGACAACACTGCTGGTCTGCTAGGCTTTCAAAGTTGAAACTTTAAACACGTATTCTTAAATAAGTTATAAAACAGTATTAAAATTGTATAACGAGCAAACCTTAAAAAATAAAGTTATAAAGTATTTCAGAAATGGCAAATGTAGCCCAAGTTAAGTAGTTTTATGGCATATTTTTGAATGTTATTTTTGTTGAGTCCTTGTCGTAATTCTTGATATTGTGATTGTGTAGTTTTATAGTCTCGCCATAACCTATAAGTTCCGTGGACCAAAAGTTGTGTTTGGGCACGAACTTGCATGGAAGTTTAAATGTGGAAGTGTTCGCCAAAGTGTGTATTTTGAGTGTATATTCATATCTCGCCAGCATTTTTCAGCAAACACTCACAATTGTCATTTTATTTTAGCATAATTTTTGATTACCCGTACCGAAATGCTTTCGGATTGGACAACTAACGGGCGCAAATATGATGTACTAATAGAGTGGGTTCTTTAAAAAAATCAATAAATCTGAATGTTAACAAAAATAATCAAATAAAACAAATATATATAATTTTCTTTAACATATAAAAAAAGAGTTCAGTTTGGATACCTTCCCATTTAGTGGGCGTGGTCCAATTAACTATTTTTTGTTTAAATTTATTTATATGCCATGGACATTAAAGAGCGATCAAATTTCAAACAAATCAAAAATCTATTTGATTTTTAGAAGGACTACAATTCTATTTAAATTTAGTTTCTGGGATATGGGATACAAAAAAGTACCAAATCTTTGTTTTCTCACGTTTTATCCCTTTAAAGGAACGGAACTCAAAAAGTACCATACACCTCTCCATTTATTTGTTTGCATATATTCAGATTAAGGATGATTTTTGATGCTAGCTTTATTAGTCCCGGAGATGTTGAGGTACCGATTTTAGCCGTTTTTACCCCCTTTACAAAAATCCTTACATACAAAATTTCAAGACATTTTCAACAGTTCAAAATTGGGCAACGTTTTTATGGAAAAATTCGCGAGTGAACCGAATTGTCCTAATTTAATGTTTTAGGTGCCTAAAACCATCTTCATAAAATTGCCTTTCTAATAGCACTGATTTGGAGCTCATCAGCCTATAACGGACATACATATGTGGATAGGTAGAAACATTTTTTGTATTTTATATATAAAGATTGCCACCGTTTATTTTCATGAATCAAATGGCTGTGTAAAACATTTTCATGACTTGAATACAATTCCGAAATAAGTGAGATTCTACTAGATTGAATATAATTATCATAAGCATACTAGTATTAAAACTCAATATAATCGGTTTAGTAAACAAAAAGTTTAGAACCAAAATGTGAGACATCTTCAAAAAAAAAACATGTTGTAATTTTTAATACATTATTGAAAACAATAGGCTATTTCTTATTTGGTTTTTTAAAATTTAAAATTTTTTAGATAATAATCGTAATACGATATCAGTTTTCAAACCAATTATGTTTTCACGCTTCCAGCCACTTCATCTCATATTTATTTCACTCACAATTTTTGCTGTTATTATTAATAAAAAAATTTCAATATATGGTTGAGTATCTTAAAGATTCAATACGAAACGTGGTTTGCCTTAAGGTGGCAATTTATAATGTTATTATGTTCTTTGGCAAATTACACAAATTTAAAAGAAAAAATATTTCATTAATATATATTTGCATTTATTAATAATAATAAAAATATATATATTTTATGCAAAAGAAAAATTAACTTTAGGCAAAAATAAAAATTTAGTAACCAACAATCTGTATGGTAAGAAAGGAAAAACCTGATAAAATTAGCTTAAAAATACATAACTAATAAGAAATTAACATAATTAAGGAAACAAAAAAACAGAGAAAAAAGTAAGCTATAATTCAAAAAAAGGTTCTAGGTACTAAAAAGTGTTTAAAAGTATTTTGCATTATACCAATGTTCTGACTTAATTTTGTTAGATATTCATACATATTGCTATTTAACCTGAAAATCTTGTCTTTGTGGCTTTATGTTCAAATTATTGCCGTCTTTAACAACATATTGCCATAAAATACCTGTAAACGAAGTCATTTAATAAAGAAAAACGCTGAAATCATGAATTTTTTTTATATAATATAAATTTAATTTTAAGCATTTGATTTACCAAATTAACGTGAAATTTTTATACAATGATGGCAATAAAAATAAAAAAACAGGTAAATCACTGGCAAGATTTTAAAAGGAAGGATTTCTCACATTCCCAATTATACATGCTCTTGTATGATACATACAGTGTTTTAAGAAAGTTTGTAGACAAATAAACACAATCATCTGAAAAATATATTGAATCTGAGTCATTAGTTTCATGAGAACGATGTAAATATGTGCTGATTTCTTAATTAATTATACATTATAGATTATAGGTCTTAAAAATTAGATCCAAAATGGTAGAGATATAGGGGATCACGAAGAAAGCTTTTTATACATAACACATTAAATTCTCATAAGAGCTCTTATTTTAAGAAGGAAACGTTGATTTTATAACAAAACCAGTTACCAGAAAACAAAAAGTTTTCAAAAAAATATTTTTTTTAACAAAGCTTTATAAAGGGTGTCTCAGTAAAAGTTCAGAGTTTTTAAATTTAGTCTATTTTTTTGTGGAAGTGGCTACTCTGAAATTTGGCAGCTGTCACATATGTACTCCATTTATACGAAAGAAAGTTATGCTGAGACCTCTAGCAAACTTCGAATAATTTTCAGTCGAGAAAGTGCACTTAATATGACAAACATTCGAAGAGTGGTCAACATATTTGAAGAAACTTGGTCGGTTATGGACAGTAAGACTCCTGTGCGTCAATGTAACGGTCGGTCTCTTGAGAAAATTGGATCGTTCTAAACAACTTCATATTTCACAAAGCACTATGCAGCTCAAACCAGCAGACCAGGAAAGCTCCGTCAATATCTTCAATAGGTAATGGAACAAAGTGAAGTCAATGCCAGTTTTTCGGAAAAAAGTCATCTTCTGTATCTGAATAAACAAAATTGTCGAATTTGGGACTAAGATAATCCTCATGCGATACATGAGAAACAAATGCACGAACAACTAAGAATTGTCTGATGCGCATTTTGGTCAGGAGGCGCACTTTTTAAAGACGTGTGTTGCGTAAAAAACTACGGGTTTCGGGAACAAGTTCCCTAATTTGAGAAGAGCACATACTATTGTAGTATAGGTAGAACAGTGAAACACAACCCACATTGCGACGATATTACAGTTCTCGTCTTTCTAGTAAAAAATAGATTCCGGGCCAAAAGAACTGCTCATCTTTTAAGGCCAAGAACGATTCAATCCAATATCGGATATTCTGTTGAAACTACATACTTTTTAACAGGTATAACAACATGTGACCGGGCGTTGTCATGATGGAATATTACTTCATATGAATCAGTTGCATTCTGTACAGATTCCCTGCGATGGTCTGGTCAGATTTCTGCAGCTCGTAATAGATAGGACCTTAGGCCATGGATATTTGGCTTTGGTTTAGATTCGGCTGATTGGCCGGGCTTCACATACGATCTCCTACACTTATTTGATTGAAATTGATTCATTTGTCATCGCACGTAATGATTCGGTGCAAAAATTATGTTCTTTTATAGCGTTTAAGCATCATTTCTGGCATGCAAAATCCCCTTTTCAGGTATATCGGCTTCAATTCGTATGGTACCTAATTTTTCTACCTTTGGATGAATCCTGCTGCTCGGAAATGTTTTTGAATTGCTGCTTGAGTAGCTCCCAATAATTTTGCAAGCTCTTTTTGAGGTTTACAACAGTCTTTATGGAGTAATGCCTCCAATTTTTGGTCTTCAAACCTTTTTGGGTGGCCTGGGCTATCTTTGTCTTCCGAGTCAACATCACCACTTCTGAACCGAACAAACCATCTATTGCACCTTGAAGCTTTGGTTAGCACCAGCTTTGGTTAGCAATCGGTATTGCTTCAGCGGCACTCTTTTCCATATTAAAGAATTAAAGTAAAACTTCCCGCATAAGACGCTTTGGTGGCACAAAATTCCACTTTTTTGAAGCTAAAAATAATTTGTTGTTTACACTTTAATGATCAATAACTAAGTGAGAATAAATGACTGATATGTACCCTTAAAAATCACATATAAGTTATTAAAACATATACCATGTTCAAAAGATATAACATCTATTGTAGATTTATAAGTCATACACCCAATAGTTATAAAAATATATTTTTTTTATATAACAAAAATGCAGAGACCGTTAATAACGGTTATCCAGAAAATTTAAACTCAAAAAATCTACATGTTAGAGTCAACGGAGACCTATACTGTCATATAGCAATAGATTCGTATTGAAAAAAGCGATCTCAACTCCACAGTTAACAGTTATTTTTCAACGTAAAAATAAAAGTTCGGATGAAACTGTTAAAAAAGAGATTGTTAATTAGCCGTCATAGCATAAAACTCATTTGAGGAGTTTTATTTTTCCCATCATAAAATAAAACTCATTTGAGGAGTTTTATTTTTCCCGTCTGAAAATAAAACTCATTTCGTTTATTTTCTTCTTTTTTCAATATGAGTAAGTAGTAATTTATTTGTTTAAGAAAAAAAACAACAACAATTTAATAATTGAAAATAAAAAATCACAAATTAAATTCCCACTTGTTTTTATTTCAATGACGATTTATTCAATTGCAATACAAGGTGCTTTACAAATTGTAATGATCTGACCAGCGGTAAGCTTTAGGTGTCAATTTAGATAAAATGAGTTTTATTTTCTGATGAGAAAAATAAAACTCCTCAAATGAGTTTCATTTTCTGACGGGAAAAATAAAACTCTTCAAATAAGTTTTTTTTGTGACGCCAAATTAAAACTCTTTTTTTTAACAATTTCATCCGAACTTTTGTTTTTACGTTGTAAAATAAGTGTTTTAGATGGATTTTTATTTTTAAAGTTTCAAAATAACTCTTATAAAATAACTTTTTTATACCCTTCACCTTCGTGAGACGGGTGATTTCTACACTCAGAGAAAAAATATAATTGGGCATGGTTACTGTAACCATTTAAATAGTGTTACAAGATTTTTAACTGTATTATAGTCACAGTAACCATTTACATGATTGTGGTAACCATAATACGGTTAATTTATGATTCAGATGATTGTATCAACCATATATATGGTTACAGTAAACAAATATATGTTTGTGGCAACCATATTTATGATGAATAATTTTATCATAATATGTTGTTCTCAGATTATGATAAGCCTTAAGCCGAGAGCAACATAATATGATAAGTCCTTCATCATATGAATGGTTGTCACAAACATATATTTGTTTACTGTAACCATATATATGGTTGCTACAATCATGTGAATCCTAAATTAACCATATTATGGTTACCACAATCATGTAAATGGTTACTGTGACCATAATATAGTTAAAAAACTTGTAACAATATTGAAATGGTTACAGTAACCATGCCCAACTATATTTTTTCTCTGCGTGTACGTTTGTACATTTGTAATTTCTACATTTTTCATTTCCGACCCTATAAAGTATATACATATATTCTGGATCCTTATAGATAGCGGAGTCGATTAAGCCATGTCCGCCTGTCTGTTGAAATCAATTTTCTGAAGACCCCTGATATCCTCGGGCTCCAAATCTTCAATAATTCTGTCAGACATGCTTTCGAGAAATTTTTAAAACAAAATTTTTTTTTTTAAATTTAAAAAAAAAAATAAAAATTTAAAAAATTTAATAAAAAAAAAATTTTAAAAAACAATAAAAAAAAAATTAAAATGAAAAAACTACAAAAAAATAAATTTTGTTTACCTAAAAATATTTAAAATTTTTATTTTGAAGTAATATAATTTGGTGAAGGGTATATAAGATTCGGCACAGCCGAATATAGCTCTCTTACTTGTTTGATATCACTTATAACCGCTACGGTCCTTTCAAAAATGTGGCTCGCTGATGCACCAGTTTTTCAAAAGTTAATATTTTGAAGGTTTCTTCTATTACAAATGTTGTACCGGAAATGATCAGTAAGTTAATTTTTAATTGTCAAAACATTTTCATGACACACTATAGCTATAGAACACTTACTCACTTACACACATGAACAGACCATGACAACAACAAGAAAGAAATGAAATACATACATGTTGATTTAATATCACTCTCTTTCTCTCACTCCATCACACATACTCTTATAAAAGACACACATACTTAAATAATGGCATTAAATTGAAATAAATGATTTCCGTTTATATTATTAAAATGCAGAGAAGCTAAAAAGAAGAAACTTATTTTTGCAAGGATGACAAGGTATATTAAACGTTAAACGTATGTTCAAGGCTGGGTATATTTAACCATATTTTGCATAATATTATAATAAAATTCTTCACTTAATCAATGAGCGTTTGTGTTTCTGTGTATAGGTATATGAACGTGTGTTGGCATGAGGAAGTAAAAGAGAGAGAGAGAGTGCGTAAGTTAAAATGAAAATGTGTAAATGTAGCTACTTTTAGCTAGTGGTAAACGTTTATCTGCTTTTTGGCGTTGTGGTTTGTCGTTATTATAGAAGAGTTAGGTAGTTTGGGTTTATTGTTGAGTTTGATTACATTTATAAATTAGAAGAAAGAAATTTTCAAACTAATTTCAAAGCACATTTGAACGGGTAACATCTGATGCCTTGTCGAAAACGTTGGTTTCCTTCGTAAGATTTTCTATAAATCAAGAGATCAATTCTCTCAATATAATTGTGAGTTGCTAATAATTCATTTAATTTATTCCTGTATGTCTTCTACCCACTATAGGGTGCTTTAAATACCATTTCAACTAACTAGCTACATCATCCTTTCGTTTCATACATTTGTTCTTTTTCTGTTATATGTTTTTTATATCATGCAGCCAATAAATAATCAACACAGCATGACTGACAGTGATGTTCAGAGGTTGATATTGCTCTTAAGTATGTCTTTCTGTGTGTATTAAGAGTGAGTGTTAGTGTACAAATGTTTGTACTTTATCATACCCAGAAATGACAATAAGACTTGATAAAAAGACTCACAAAATTGTGGCAAGTACCCATAATAAGATGAAGACATTTTGTAGCAAGCAAGCAAGTGTAAGCCAGACTGAGAGTGGGTGTTATATTTGTGACAGTTATCCATACTTCTTTCTTTAAAAGATTTACACGAACATTTCATTGTGTCATTCATTGTGATTCTTAAGGCAAACATTCTGCCATTTTACCATTTTACCGTGTAAATAGGTTTTGTGCGCTTTTATATCGCTACTTTATTTTAGCATTTAACCGAAATAAAGTCACTTCATTTGCCTTTGTTTCTCTGTTACTTCTAGGGAATCCTTTTGCTTTCATTTAATACACTACTTGAATTCACAACAGGTAACCACAACAATGTAATTTTGGAAATGTTCAAACTAAAAATAAAAAAAAATTGTAAATACTCTTGTACTTTAAGTGAATACATCGCACTGGTTCTTCTAAAGAGCGTCAACTCAAAATTTTAAAATTTTCAGCAGAAGCAAAAAACTATTTTATTTTCAATACATTACAATGAAACAACTGTACGGATACAACTGTATTTTTTGGCGAAAGAGTAGAGAAATTGATAGCAGATTTTCACAGTGGGTAGATATGACCACTGCACATCGATTTCTTGCAAAAAGTGAAAATTGACAAATTTTGAGTTGACGCTCTTTAGAGGAACCAGTGCGACATGTTTATAGAGCCTTAGTTGTTAAATATGTATTTCAAGAAATTATTATTTTTGTTTGTAAATTTTATTTATATTCCTGCATTTAAGCAGTTTACTTACTTTTGAAACGTGGCGTATGAGTAATATTTCGCTATATTCCATGTTGTAGTCAGTTTTTGTTTGTTTTTTTTTTGCCAAATTTTATGTTAAAAATATGTAAATTAAAAACCACATGAATGTTGTTTCGCGTAAAATTATATGTTAGAGTGAATGTGTATAATGTTAGAAAAATAATAATATTTTCTTGTTTTATTTAGCATAAAAAAATTCCTACATTAAAATAATAAAGTCTGCTAAAGATAAAATAATAAGATCTAAATGTTAAAGAGATGATTTATTTGAGCTTTTCATGGAAAATAAGGTAAAAATAAAAAAACAAAACATTTGGTTAAATTAAAATGTTTTAACTTTTAATTTTTAATGAGGTTACAGCACAAAAAAAGAAATTCCAAATAAGCGGAAAATACTTAGAATTTACTAATCGGAAGTGCTGAAAAATGTCATCCGAAACAAAGAATTCAACCAACATATAGTAGAAAGCATGTAATGAAAGAAAGTTCTTAAGTAATGATAACTAAAGAAATCTATAAATATTCTTTGAAGTTATCGATAACAAGAACTTTTCTATATAAAATTTTCGAAAATTATAGATAACTGCATTTCTATGGAAAATTTGGAAACTTATCGATAATCAAAATGAATAACACAAAATTTTCTATAGAAAATTATTGAAAGTTATCGACAACAAAAAAATTTCAAAAGTTATCGACAACAAAAAAATTTCAATAGAAAATTTTCAAAAGTTATCGATATTGAATGATCCAGAACAAATTTTAGAAAGTTATCGATAACACAATATTGTCTATTGAAAATTTTTGTCTGCTATCGATAGCTAAATACCTTCTATAGACAATATTCGAAATTTATCGATAACAATAAATTTTGAATGTTCAATATTTATCGATAACGATAAAAATTGTTAACGAAAGTTGTTGATAACCAGGGAAACCAAAATATGCAAATGCATGTTTTTTCTGGTGAGTCGAATGAGCACATGGATAAGTTATTTACACGTTTCAGAACTATTTAAGAATTTTGGCATCGATTTGTTAGTGCATATTTTTGCATATTTTACCCTTAAATACATATTTTTGCATATATTTGTTTTAAGAGCATATTTATGTCATATTTTGCGTTTTTAGAGCATATTTTACTGTTTAATAGCATATTTTGAGTTTATCAAAAACAAATTTTGTCTTACTTATTTTTCGCTGTTGTGTTACCGGTTTTTACTTCCTTTGTTTAAAATTAAAAATTGAAAAATAGATGGCTTTTCACCAAAAAAAAAAATTTTAAAAACAGAAATTTTTTTTAAAATTTAAAATAACAATTCGAAAAATTTTTTTATCCAAAAAATGAAAAAACTGAAAAAAAATTTTTGTTCACCTAAAAATATTTAAATTTTTTATTTTGAAGTATAATTAGGTGAAGGGTATATAAGATTCGGCACAGCCGAATATAGCTCTCTTACTTGTTTTAATATAAAATAAGCACTATTATAATAATAGCTCCATCTAAATATCAAATTTTAGTTCTAATTCAAACTTAACCGTTCTAAGTGTTAAAGAAATGTTGTCTTTTAAATTTGCTCCTGTAACATCAGTTGATGTCGAAAGAACATTTTCTATATTTAAAAATGTTTTCAGATCCAATAGACAACGATTTTTATTTGAAAATTTAAGTAAATTTTTTTGGTTAAAAATTATGTAAAAGTTTGTTTTTTTAAGAGCATATTTTTTAAATTTTAAGAGCATATTTTAAAGTTTTTACTGCATATTTAAAGCGCCTAAAACGCTTTTTTTAGAGCATATTTCCGGTTTCCCTGTTGATAACAATACATTTTCTATAAAAAACAAGTAAGAAAGTATGGTCGGTCAAGCCCGACCATATAATACCCTACACTAAGCAAAAGAGCAAAAACATTTTTCTTTTAAAATTTCAATAATTTATATTTTTGAGTGATTTTCGGAAGTGGGCCTTATATGGGGGCTATGACCAATTATGGACCGATCACCATGAAATTAGGTCGTATGATTATGTCACTATGTTGAATTTTGTGAGTATACCAACATTTTTAAGCGATTTATGCACGTTAAAGTGATTTTCGGAAGCGGGTCTATATGGGAGCTATGACTAATTATGGACCGATCGTAACAAAATTTGGTGACATACATGAGATACATTTATAAATTAAACATTTATAACCGTTAAAGTCCAATTTCGGAAGGATATTTGTATGGGGGCTAGGTGAAATAATGGACCGATTTCAGCCAGTTTCAATAGGCTTGGTCAATAGGCCTTGCACCAAATTTGATCGAAATATCTTCAAAATTGCGACCTGTACTCTGCGCACAAGGTTTACATGGACAGCCAGCCAGCCAGCCAGCCGACCAGACGGACGGACGGACATCGTTTAATCGACTCAGAAAGTGATTCTAAGTCGATCGGTATACTTTAAGGTGGGTATTAGACTAATATTTTTGGGCGTTACAAACATCTGCACAAACGCATAATACCCTCCCCACTATGGTGGTGTAGGGTATAATTATGGAGAGATGTCTAAAGTTATCATTAAGAAACACACATTTTTATACCCTACACCACCATAGTGGGGAGGGTATTATGCGTTTGTGCAGATGTTTGTAACGCCCAAAAATATTAGTCTAACACCCACCTTAAAGTATACCAATCGACTTAGAATCACTTTCTGAGTCGATTAAACGATGTCCGTCCGTCTGGTCGGCTGGCTGGCTGTCCATGTAAACCTTGTGCGCAGAGTACAGGCCGCAATTTTGAAGATATTTCGATCAAATTTGGTACATATTATTTTTTCGGCCCGAGGACCAAGCCTATTGAAACTGGCTGAAATCGGTCCATTATTTCACCTAGCCCCCATACAAAGTCCTTCCGAAATTGGACTTTATCGGTCATAAATGTTTAATTTATATATGTATCTCCACAAATTTCGCTCCAAATAAGATTTATATATACAAAATTCATGTCACCAAATTTTGTTACAATCGGTCCATAATTAGTCATAGCTCCCATATAGATCCGCTTCCGAAAATCACTTTAACGTGGATAAATCGCTTAAAAATGTTGGTATACGCACAAAATTCAAGATAGTTACTTTTAATATAGATATAAATCACACGACCTTATTTCATGGTGATCGGTCCATAATTGGTCATAGCTCCCATATTAGGCCCACTTCCGAAAATCACTCAAAAATATATATTATTGAAATTTTAAAAGAAAAATGTTTTTGCTCTTTTACTTAGTGTAGGGTATTATATGGTCGGGCTTGACCGACCATACTTTCTTACTTGTTATAAAAAAATTTCAAAATCTATCGAAAACAATAAATTGTGTATAGAAAACTTTCAATAGTTATCGATAACAAAATATGTTCTATAGCAATTCTTCGAAATTTATCGATAACAATAATTTTCACAAAATGTTAATAGAAAATTATTGATAGCAAAAAATTGTCCAAAATTATCGATAACAAAAAATTTGTATGTAAGTTAAAAAGTTCATAAAAAGCTTGCAACATGATTGGGAGCTACTCAAGCATCCATTTCAAAACGTTTGCGAGCAGCAGGATTCATCCAAAGACAGGAATACGAATTGAAGACGGGAGATCTTGAAAGATGATTTTTTCATTACATGCGATGAAAAATGGATCTATTACGATAACCCGAATCGTGAGAGATCGTATCTGAAGACCGGTCAACCAGCCGAATCGACACGAAAGACAAGTTGAAGAGGTATTTAGGTTTATTGATTGATTTAATTTTTTAGATATGGCGGCTCAAATTTATTTTTAAAATATTATTGGTGATAATATTCTAAATAAAATAGAAAAGACTTGCTAACAGTTATCTCGCCCTTATAAAAAGTTACACGCATCCAAATTTGGAACATTTAAAAATGGCCGTAGTAAGTTTTTTTCCCGAAAAAGCTCATATATTTTTTCTTTTGCAGAAAAAATTTTCTTCGGGACTAAAACAATTTTTTATATGATCTTAATGCAAAAGTGTGTAAAGAAAGAGAACTCAATGCAAAAGTGTGTAAAGTAAAATTTGGCTTACTTAAGCGGACATAACACCCCGCAGACCTTTCAAACTTGATCAATATTAAAGAAAAATTTTCAGTTTTAGTAAAAAATTCTAAAAAAGAAAAGCAGCGATCCTCAAAAACCTCCACACTTGTATGTTTTTTTAAGTACTAACAAAGTTGTTTTATTACATACTTTTTATTATTACACTATAAATAACGTCAGAGTAGACACTTTTCTAAAAAAAACTTAGTTTTTGGAACACATTTTCCTCGTTTTAGGAATTTCGGTATTTGAAAATAAAAAATGTAAAAAGTTATAATGCCATTGATTTTAGGACATTTAAGTCTATATTAGTTCCAAATTTTTTTATGATATCTTGAACCATTAACATTTTAAATTAATTCAAATTTTATATTTTTCTTCATGGAAAATCACCATATTATAATTTTTTTAGTTTTTAAGGTAAATGACGTGCCAAAAATTCATAAAATTACTTAATTTTACTAAAATATCAATATTAAAGTCCTAAGATTTCACAAACATCAAATATTTATATAAAAAGATTTTATTTACTTCTCAGAAGTTCCACAAACCTTTATCCCTTTTAAAAATTTGTATTTCTTTCATATATTTAATGCAAAGCTTGATTCGAAAACACATCAGCTCCAACCATGTGAAATTTAGTAACAATATCTCCAATAGTTCCCGAGATAACGAATTATTTCGCAAAAAAAAAACGTTTCTAAACCACTGACCAATGGCCAATACTTTGATTAAATTTATATTGTACAAATGTTTCAAAATAAAAGCTAAAAATCCCACATTTTTAAGTTAATACTATGCTAGACCAAAATAATGGAGAGTTTATCATATGGGAAATTCCACGAGAATGACTACCACGACTTGAAACCCTTGAAACTTTTTTTTAAGATGATTTGAATAGGAGAAAACACTAAAATATTACAATATCGCATACCCAGTTCAAAAGTGACACAACTCAAAATTAATTTTTCGGGTAATATAAATCCGAAAAATGAATTTTGAGCTTAAACTGTGCACAATACACTTGTTTATCAATACAAAAAAAATATCAGTGCATTCTGTTGCTGTTAACAGTTGCTAAAAAAACACTAATGTCTGAAAAATTAAAATTTTGAATTGTGTCACTTTTGAACTGGGTGTGCGATATGTAAGTATTTAGAGCTTATTACAACATTTTATTGGCAAAAATAATTAAATTGACTATATTTAATTTTTTAATTTAATTGACGTATTTTAGGCTAAAATTGCGGTTAAATCTAAGCTCCCAATTAGCATATATGTATGTATGTAGTGTGAAATTAATTTGGCTCTGATTGTTCATTTGCTATTATAAAATTGTTTATTGAAACCGAATGTATATTTTCTATTCATATAACAAATACTTTATTCCGTACCTTTTATTTTCATTGGTTCAAGTCCTAAGTTAAAAATTTTGAAAGATTTGTTTTTAGAATTGTAACTTCTTGCAGTAATATTTATATATTTATAGAAGAAGCTATCGAAGGACTCATCTACAGTGATCGAAAGTCCCTTTGTGTTTAGTTATTTGTCGAATTTCAGAAACAATACAATTTTTGTGAGTCATTATTACTTATTTAAATTGTGAACAATTTTAAGCAATTTAATAAATTTAAATATATATGAACATTTATTCGATTATTCTACATAAAATGGTTCGAATTATTCGAAAGTGGTCATTTTTAAATTGTTCGAATAATTATTCGTAAGAAATTATTCGATTAATCGAACGATCATTAGTCGAATGAATACCCTAATATTTACAGGATATATATTGTTTTATTATAAGAGAAATATGTCACGTACGGTATGTCACGTACGATATTAAATTTTATTTATTATAAAATCATCCAAAGATTGTTTTTATTTAAATATGATGAATTATAAAGGAAAAATATTTCGTTTAGTGTAAGAAATTAAAAGAAAACATAACGCCTCTCACGATTCGAACATTTTCGCATACATATTTCTATAAATTCATCAAAATGACTTCCGTTTTATGTCACGTACGATATACCCTTATGTAGATCGATATTTTGAACAACAATGTTTCGTAAGAACTTTTTATTATTTTAAAATGGAACATAAAGACCAAATAATTTTTCAAATACTCTTATTTTTGCAAAATCGATTCCACTCTATAGGCGTACAAATGTCACGTACGATGATATGGAATTGTCCATATATTAATTATGTTTTATTGGAGTCCATAGACTTCGGAAATACTTATAGATTTTTTGATTACTTCGCTTTTTGACAAAAAAGGAAAAAAATTCAAATAAAATTAAAAGAGTCTTCCAATTTCCGAATTTCACAGTTGATAGCAACCATATTTTTGTAGCCACATCTGTCTGACATTTATTCAGTCTGTTTTGCAAAATTACTTTCCACGTCGCGTTTCGCACATTTTATGGTGTGGCTCATTTCTGAATGAATGATCTATACTTATTTGAGAACGATGTCAATGGCGAGCTCTATAGTTCGATGATTACAAATTTCTTTTGGCATGACTTTGTGTTATTTTTGTGTAACTGTTCAATCAAAGTAACAATGAAACCAGTGTAATTTGTTTAATTCCAACTATCAGTATTTAAGATTCAATGCAACCAACTACATGTAACATGTTAGTCTTAACTCTGTAATGTAATTTTTAATAAATCCCAAAATCAAAGTAAAATAATAACAAAATGTTTATCACTAAACTTATTAAAAAGGTCGTTACAAAATACTTCTTTGCTGGATTCCAAAAGAAAAAAACATAATAGCAAACTGTATAATTAAAATTACATGCTCTGGCCTCTTTTGTTAAACATCACAGCCAACAAAAATTTTCATAAAAACAACCTCTAATCTTTATATTTTACACTACGTTTTCAACAACACCTACATGTAGTTTCTTTTTTGTAATCTTTTAAAAGCAACTTTCATGTGTTTGTTTGTGTTTTGTCTATTGTATATAAATTCCATTGTCTGGAGTATGTCATCCTTGATGTCCTTGTTATGTGCTTCTGGTATTTACTCTTGTTCAGCTAGATGATTATTTTTCTTTAAGAAATATTTTTTTAAAAAAAGTTTAACAAAAGTGCATGTGTAAGAACTTATAACATATATCTACATACATTGTATAAAAGATTTCTTATTTGCAAATGTATGGACACATTTCTCACTTGAATTCCAAAAATGAATACTTTTTAAAGAAATCTCTCAATGTGCTAAGTATGCGTGAAAATGTGTAATATATGTAAGAAATTTGTTATTAAAAAAGCTTTGAATATAAAGTTGAAAGAAAATTAAATTAGAAAACTCAAATTTTGTATCCAACTACATACTTACTACTCTTATAATGCAGAATTTTTATGATAAATCTTAAAATTTTTTAATATGATAAGACGCGTTTTGCAATGACCTTACACGTGTTGAATTATTAGTATGTTCAGCGTAGAATGTGTACTTGTAATAGACTAATACAACTTTTGTAAATAATGAACCCAGTTAACCTAGCTTTAATATTCCAGGATTTTTTCTATAGAATTAAATAAAACAAGAATTACAAAATTCATAATTTAAGCGACAACAAAGAGTAATTGAAGGTATTTTTATATCACCATTCGTGGGAATTGTGAATATAGTATGTTTTGTTGGATATATATTTCAGAAATTGTATTATATTTGCTATATTTGTCCTTTTGTGTGTGTAAAACATTCTCACGTCTAAAATATATAACCGAAATTATTGAAAAAATTCCTAAAATATTTTTCATTGCCCTAGGCATTACGGTATTTAAAATTAGTAGAATCGGCTTAACAGAAAATAAGTTATGAAACAAAATGTGAGACAACCTCAAAAAATTAAGGTTTCATTAAACGAAATTATGTTTAATCATTGTACATTTAACTGGTTCAATGTGTATAGTAAAGTATGTTGTTTTTTTATGTTAAAAACAATAATAAATGTGTGTGTCAATGAGCATCATTGTTGCAATGAGTGTAATTTGAGTAAATCTTTTTATAGAAAGAGATCATTGCAGCATTCAAACACAATTTAAAATAAAACCTGATATCTAATCTCACATAGTAATTCATTGACACCAAAATGTTTACTGCTCTATTTAACAATATTTTGGTGAAAATAAATACATAAATGTTTGTTTACAAAACTACGTTAATATACTAAATGAACATTAAGTAATAGAAACTTTTGAAGTACAAAAGCATCATCCACATGCTCATTACCACAAATATTCTCTGCATGTTCATCATTATCAGCATTATACAGAATAAAGTCCATTAGCTAACTAACGGGCATATTGTTTCGTAAAAATACAAAAAAAAAGCTAAAAGGAAAAATAGAAAACTATTGAAAAACTTCAAGAACGTGTTGGATTCTTCATTCCTCTTTCACACAAACGTACATATGGCCATAAACATTGTAATCAGTTGTATTAAAACTGTTTTACTTATATTCTACGAAAGAAAAGCCGAAAAAACTCCACATGCGAGAAAGATTTCTTTAATGAATTTTCATTAAAAACAAACGAAAGATTTTGATTTTCATTTCGCTGCAAATATGTAGGAAAATGTAGTTATTTATGTATAATAAGGTGACACTAACCAAAAGGTGTCACTATTCTAGAGAAAAATATTCAGAATGAAAGTAGAACTGAGATTATCTTCTATGTGGGACATTTGGCATTAATGTGGAGAGATTGTCACTCATTTTGATCCATAGCTTTTTTTCCACTGTATCTTATTTGTGATTTTCAATACAAAGCTTCTTGGAACAATGATGAAACTCTGTGAAGGGTATATATAAATTTGTCATTCGGTTTGTAATTTCCACGATATAATTTTCCGACCCTATAATGTATATGTATTCTGGATCCTTATAGATAGCGGAGTCGATTAAGCCATGTCCGTCTGTCTGTTGAATTCAATTTTCTGAAGACCCTAGATATCAGCAGGAGCCAATAATTCTGTCAGACATGCTTTCGAGAAGTTTCCTATTTAAAATCAGCAAAATCGGTAAAGGAAAAACCAGGACAACTTCGATTCATGACCTATTTTTGACCTTTATCTGGATTACTAAGTCATTAATATTGACAATATGGATATCTAATGATAGATATTTCAAAGACCTTTACAACAACGTATATAAGACCATAGTAAGTTGGGCCTACAATGGTTCAAAATCGGAAAAAATATTTTTTAACTCGAATTTTATTTTTTCACCAAATTTTTTTTTTACAATTTAAAAAAAAATTTTAAAATAACAATTCCAAACAATGAAAAAACAACTTTGGAAAAAAAAATTTGTTTACCTAAAAAAATTTTTAATTTGTATTTATATAATTTGTTATACAGTAATTTTGACTTACCTGCACAATCAACTTTGCACGATATTTTGAGCAGGTATGTTAAAAATACAGTTAACCTCAATGCACTTACCTGCTCATTGACGCTGGTAAGTGCATTTACAGTTTACTGCACAAAAAAACAGCTAACGGCAAATAATTTACACGAAGCTTTGTGATTTTTCCGCTAAAAATAACGTTAAATTGATATTTTAGCTACTTTTAAAATTATTAAGAAGTGAGCAACATATTTTTTCATTAAAAATCCTATTTTTCTTATTTGTTTTGATTTAATTTTGTATTAGGCAGCTAAACTAAATTTTTTTCATAGAAACTAGTTATAGCTTCTAAAAGTATTATGCACTTATCTTAAATGTGCAGGTATGAACAATTGACTTAAACTAACGAATTTATATGGAGTTTGGTAAATAAATATACAAAACACAAGTGCTCTTATATGCAAAATGCTCTTAAGTGAAAGGCAGGTAAGTCAAAACTACTGTATACGATTCGGTGCAGCCCAATATAGCTCTCTTACTTGTTTCTTTTTAAAAAGTTTCTAATTTTTATGCTTCAAATATATTTACTATGAACTTGGTTATGCTACTGTATTTTGTATCTTAACTGATAAATTAGATTATTGTCAAACACTTACTAAATAGTGAAAAATGGCAAAAATTAGTGAAATAAATTAAATTTTTACATGCTTTTTTTGCGAAATTTTTTAACATCAACAATTTTCTCATTTTATATTTTGAATTTTTATAAATTGTATACATATTGTTACGTTTTAACCTTTTCAAAACGTTTGTTTTATTTTATAAAAGATGTAAATATAATATATGCAATATTATAAACTTATTGTTATTTAATTATAAGATAAATTAATTTGTCAACTCTAAGCCTCATTGGCGCGAGACAACTATGATTATGAATTTTATTGTGAAATAAAATCTTTTTTTTACAAAAAAAAAAAAAAAAACGCGGATACTTTTGATTGCAAATAAAAGCCGTTTAGTAGTTTGAAAATGGTAAAAACTCTTTATTTATTCAAATGTACAACAACAACAGAATTAAACAGTAACTCAATATTTTTTATATACGTTTGTAAATTCGCAGAAATACAGACACAATTTATAATGTAGCACTCAGCAGAGACCTGCGCCGACTAAATTTCACGGCGGCGGCGGCTGACACCAAAAAAGGTCGGCGGCGGCGGCTAGCCGGCTGTCAGCCGACTAAAGAATAACTACTAAAATTCTAAATAATTAAAAATTTTAAATTTGAAAAAAGTGAAATTCTGGAAATTTTATGAAATTACTAAGGAACTTTTATCAAAAACGGCGGCTGTTTTCAAGCCGACTTAAGCCGAAAAAAATACGGCGGCGGCGGCGGATTTGAAAATTTATCGGCGGCTCGGCTCAGCCCGCACTCAGTTGATGTTTATTCGAAAATCGTCTCTGATAAACTAACTCACTACTGCAACCTCTGCCACTATTTATAACACTGCCATCTGCATTCTAGATTGCTCTTTAACTGTCAAAATTCCAATATTCTAGATCTTACTAATACATACGCCATCTGTGGTGTACTTTCTACAATGTTCTTTAACTGAATATTCGAATTCGAATACAGCGTTGCCAACTTACGATCAAATCAATTGAAAGCTTTTATTTAATAATGCCCACAGATATGTTACAGTTTGCTATTACAGCACTGTTATTTGAAAGCATTATGTTACTTTTAAATCAGCCCTTAAAATCGTTATATTTGAATTCAAGTACAATTTTGTAACAATATATAAGTGAATTATCTTTTCTACTAACACTTTAAATAACACATATTTTACATAATAATACACATAATTAAAACCTACTCATGATGACCTCAAAATATAAAAATAAAACATTAAATAAGTATGCTCAAGATATCCTTTATATCCTTAAAAGTAAGACAAAGTACATTAAGTAGGAAGTGGACATTTTGGGAGAGAAGGAGTTAAACTGTCATTAGTAGTGTAAAATATATATTTAGTTTATACCAATACGGAGCCAATAGAATGACAAAAATTTCCATAACAAGACCAATTACCTGACACAAGAATGATAAATGTTTTAAATTTTAAAAATTTATGACAATGACAAAAACAATTTAAAATAAACATTTTTAAATTTTCAGTTTTGTTATAATTTAGTTGATAAAATAAAGTTCAAAATACTATTACGAATTTGCAATAGCAATTTGAATTTAACGGTCGGTAGCAACTGCCAGCAATATTCATCGTGTTTATAAACATTTCCATCAGTAGAAGCTTCTACTTATCAACAATGTTGATAGCATGCGGTTGTCAGCATTGTTGGAAAGTATGGCAACACTTAACATTAACTTCGAAAGCTCTAGAATTCGATCGTTGTAGAATGTTCACGAGAGATGGAGTGTGTATAAATAGTGTCAGAGGTTGTAGTCGTTAGTTAGTTCATGATAGACGCTGTGTAAATAATCATCAACTGGGTGCCTTAAAGTGCTGTATTTTCCAGTGAATTTTTGCACATTATTGTTTGCACATACAGTATTTCTGCGAATTTATAAACGTGGATAAAAACACTGAGTGACTATTTAATTCCGCTGCTGTTGTACATTTTAAATAAATACAGAGTTTTTACAATTTCTTTAACTACTAAAGGCTTTTATTTGCAATTAAAAGTATCCGGTTTATTTAAAGGAAATAAAGCAACGTTTTAAAAAGAATAAAACGTATTAATACGAAGGTTGGTTTAATTAATGTTAATTTCTTTGTAAATAATAATAATAGTCCATTTAAAAATTTCGTATTATCTTTTAATTAAATATTTTCAAAAATAAAAAAATTTTATACGAAATTTTTTTTTTTTAAAAAAACTGAAAATAACTAAATATTCCAAGTGATCCTCGTAATTATTTTAAGGTTTTGAAAGGGTTTAATATTTCTTGAAAACTTTTGTATAATCTGCAATTCATTTGATATCCATTTGATGGTAGCTTGTTAGTTACAAAGATTTAAAGTAACAGATACCATAATTAATATTAATCATACGCATCGTACAGTGATTGAGAGATAATTGCTAATAAATATAGTTTTTAAGCTGCGACTGTTATAAAATTTATAATTTAAATAGAGGAATAGTTATTGCTTTATTCTCAAGCTAAGAAAAGTTTTTAAATCAAGCTCAGTATTGACTACTGAGTGTCAGATATGAACTAATCAATGGATGAAAATTGTTGAAAACTAATGAATAAATTAATACATAAATTGAACATTTTGGATAGTGTATTCTTTATAATATACCGTTAGCTTAGTGAGAAAACATGTTAATTTTAACCAAAACGGGTAAACGATAAATTTTGTAAGGAAAATGTAATTTTTTTGTAAGGAAATAATAATTTTTTAATTTTTGGATAATTTTTAAATTTATTATCATCTCCACTTCTGCTATCAAAAACATTGATCCATTGCCTTGTGTGAGCAACTTTAGTAACTAAATGAGTAAATGAGTAAAACTCAGAAAAAAATAATTGAAAACTACAATTAATAGCTCAAATAACTGTAGTTTCTTGAGATAAAAACAGTTTTTTTTTATATTATGTAATGAGAACACATGCTCGAAATTGACTCAATTTTGTTTTATTATGATTAATGATATTTTTTAAGTTTCAGATATTTGTAATTCATTTTAAAATATTGGCCAATATATGGCTATTATGCAACATTTTTTTAAATAATTCATTAGAGCACACAATTTATAATATTTATGAACATGTTCTTATTCTGAATGAAAAAAGTTTGGGAAAAAAGTCATGTTCGATTAATAATATTTATTGCAAAATTCATTCCAATTATGAATTTCTTTTTTCTGTGTAACAATTTTATAAATTCTTTTAAATTTTTCTTAAAGTATTATTCAAAATTTATAATCAATGCCCCCATAGTAGAAAAATAGAAGGTAGTTTCATTCTCTCTTTATTTTTTAAAATTCTACGTCTGACATGCTTAAGGATTTTTACGTTTTCGTTAAAATAGTAATACCATATTAATTAAAAATTTTCCCATATATTCTTTGAAGTTTGTAAAAAAATTAATACATAATTTGAAGAATATTAAAAAAAATATTTACTATCAAATTGGTATCAAAGGTAAGATTTTCATTTTCAAATATTTCAAAGCTAATTTGTGAACATTATTTTAAGATTTAACAAACATGAGTTGCATTTTCCCCAACTGCGAAAATACCAAATATTTTTGCAAAAAATTCAAATGTAAATTTGTATAAAGTCCCTACATTACCTAACAAACGACAACAGTGGCTGGATGTATGTAAAACTTGTCAGAGGGTGGATTATACAAACCGAACACCAGTTTTTTAAGCCTTTTGGAACGTTTAAATTAAATTTTTTTAAAATTTAATGAAAATTCTTTGTCAGGTAGCCCAAATTATATAGCGAATGTTAGGAATTGAATCATTAACTTCCAACACAACATACTTAATACATTTTTATTTAAATACTAAATTATAAATTACACATTTTTTGTAAAAAATTTCTCTAAAATAAAAATCATTTTTAGGAATGTGGCAACGCTTTTTATAATGCTCACAAAATAAGGAAACTTCAAAAAACCTTATTTGAAAAAAAAAATTTTGATTGAAACTACCTTCTATATTTTTATCATGAATGGCCCTAACCAAAGAATAACAAGAAGGGAAGCCTCTCAATTTTACTACAACAACAACTTCTCTCTCTTCTCACATACAAGTAGTATGTGAATTCAACACACTTGAGAGAGAGATTTATCTTCAAAACTTTTTATTGAAAATTGCAATAAAATTGCAATTCTAACACACACTTTCACAATCACATACAATTTCTTAATTTTTTTATACACATTTAAACCACTAAATTAACCGAAACATGCATATTTTGCACAAACGAAAAATATATTTTTTTATTTTTTTTGACATTAAATTTTTGGGTGTTGAAATTAAAACTGAAAAAAACACATTTGCAAAATTTAGTATTGAAAATTAATACAAAATTCAAATGAGTTTAATTATTGCAGAAATTATTGAATAAAAAGATAAAAAACCTATTAATAAAACCTTTCTAGGTCAAATATAAAATAAATAATTTGATAATTGTTCGAATTTTTAAATTTAATTGTAATAAAATTTTGTTATAATTTTTAAGGTCGCTTTTTTACAACTATGTGTGTTTGAGGAGTGTGGTGAAAGTGGTTTGATCACCAATACATATAAACAATACCTTACCAATACATTCATATAGTTAGGTTTTTTTTTGACAACCGACTTAGGTTTTTTTGACAGCGTTTCACTTCTTGTTATTATTCTTTGGCCCTAACTATGAAAGTCGACTTTATTTTAAAATAGAACTTTTGTTTTTATTTGAAAAAAACTTTTTTTTCCAAAATTTACATTCAAATAATTGAAAATATTTTTCAATGAATGTAAATAAAAAGAAGAAATTTCAAAAAATTATAAAAACAAATTGTACATAAAAGTTCAAAACAAAACGCTTTTTTTTGAAATAATAAAACAACAATTTTAAATTATATTTGAAATTTGTTCTATGGTACGAAATTTAAATTTTTAGAAACTGTGATTATTTATCACTATAATTCATACCAAATAAATAATAAAACTGGATAAACAGATTCCAAAAACAGTTTTTTAAAACAAAGGATGTATGGAAGTTTTTTTCGTGTCTTCTGTAAATTTTTCATAAAGGGACACTAAGCTCAAGATTTTTTAAGCTCTTCTTTATAAATTTAAATTTATTTCACTTTAAAGTTGGTGAAATTTTTAATTTTATTAGGAGTTTTAATAAAATATGCCTTAATTAATATTAATCATACGTACCCCATTGCAAGTAAGAGATAAATGATAAAAAACATAGTAATTTTATTGCGATTGAGTTAAAATTTTATATTTTGATAGAAGAGAGGGTTACAATTTAACCAGCTGGACTTAAACATATTTAGATCAAGCTCAGAATAAACTGGAATAACAAAAATTACACCACCTAATTTAGCTTAATGTACTTGAAATTTTAAAGACATTCAGAAGCATTAATCAATATTTAATTATCGTTCCCAAAAATTAAACAAATTGTGAGTTAAAATATCAAATTGGACGCATGAACATAAAAAAAAACTTTTTGTCCTTTGAACCAAGTTATTTTAAAATGAAGTAAATTTTATTTTTTAGATGAAAAAACATGTATTTTGGTGCTACCCTAGTATATGTAACTAATGTAGGAGATTTTTTGTTGGTGTTGAAAGAATATTGTAAATTCCTTATTTAATTTTTTTAATTTTTCGAAGAGAATATGGGATCCTCAGTTATCTGTAGAAAAATCTATGATAAATGCATTTTGTGTTCTAACTTAAAAGTCTATAGTTTGAGAAGATTCAGATTTAAAAGGCCTATTCATTTTGCTTTAATAATGACGGTATAAATGGAAAAACTAAAAATGATTTTATTTTGCTAAAGCGTACATAGACTAAAGTAAACTTGAATTTTAGCAGTTGTATTGCAAGAAGTTTTCATCTAAACACAATGAGTAAATTATCTTCGAGTATGAAGAAATAATGCAAGTACGAGTATGTACTTTTATGTTCATTTTGCACTCATTCTAGATACACTAAGGCTGTAGTAACATTGCATAACATTATAAGTCGACGTAGCTAATTTAATTTCAAAAAAAGAACCTTCCAATCGAAATTATATTGTTACGAATTAACATTAGCTATTTGAATTTAACGGCCATGTCCATCATTAGAAGTTTCTACTTATCAACAATGTGGATAGCATGGAGTATCAGTATTGTTTGTAAGTATGTTTATACTAAATGTTTAAGCTGCTAACATTGAAAGCTCTAGAATTCGAGTATTCTAGTTTTGTCCGTTAAGAACAATCGATGCTACTTGAATGAAGATGGCAGTGTGCCTGCAATTTGTGACTACTAAACTGCTTTTATTTGCAATCAAAAGCATCCGGTTTATTTAAAAGAAATAAGCCACCGTTTTTAAAAGGTAAAAACGTAACAATATTTTAAAACAAAAGTTGTAAAGACTTTTCAAATACTTGAATTATAATTCGCATTAATTTAAACAAATACTTAATCTCTTACTTTTTTTACAATTAACAGCGCTAATTGTAAACATATTTTAATATTTGATTAATGTCCCGAAATTATGACTTTAGACTTATGCTATTTTAATATGTTGCCACACAGAAATATGTGTGTAAATGATAGTAAGTGAGTGAGTAAGTGCTTAGTCCATTTTAAAGCATATGGGTGTCATTGGTTTTCATTTACTTTGAAAGAATCGTATAGTTTTTTTCTTTTTTTAACCAACGGTTGTTGCTGAGGCTGAATGCTGCAGGATGCATGAGAGAGGGACGGATAGAGGGAAGGTGTGAGGAATAAAATCAATGTAAAAATGTGGATTTAGCAGTTGCAATTTTTGTTTACAAACTTATGTTTTAAGTACATAGAGCTAGTTCTCTTACATAATACCATTAGATGCTTAACTTTGCTTTTAACTAGTAATACATACAGGCATTGTACTTCAAACTAAGTTTTGAAAATACAGTGCAACATAAAAGTAAACATACAGTAAAGAATCAAAATAATTTATAGTTTATAAGATTAATATTGCATTTACTTATTGCTTTCATTCAGTATGCAGTTTAAATGGATTTTACTTGAATTTTTAGAGGTTCTGCCGTTTCTTTAGTAAAATTTTGTATTATAGTGTACATTAGTACTAAAAAGTATGCTGAGCAGTACACAAAGTTCAATTATAATTGGTACTGCATGCTTTATAACCGCAAAACGATTTCACAAAGTTTAACAATGCAGAAAATGCTAAATAATTTAATGAGTGTTAGAAATGGAACAAATGATGTCATTAATAGGCTTGCTTTTAAATTGGGATCAAAATAAATGAACTTGTTATATTTTTCTGAGAAAATGGCTCAAGTTTTAGTCAAGAGTTTTCCAATGTTGACAGTGTGTGGAGATCACATTGTTTGGGGGGTGGCTATGTCAAATATATTTGAGGGATTCAAACGGTCTGCTATTATGTCGTATTGTCATAATGTCGTAAAATATTTTTTTAGTTTAAACAAATTCTCGTTGTGCTGCAAACAAAAAAAGGGTTATTTTATGACAAACCAATAAACATAGTTCAAAAAGTCTTATTAGTTTATAACTTTTTTGTTTGAAACCCAACAAAAATTTGTTTAAACTAAAAAAATATTTTATGACATTATGACAATACGACCTAATTGTATTTTATTCAGTTATGGATTCCAAATGTTCATGACAAGTTACGTGATTGAGCAGTAAGTGCAAATGTGACCCTATGCGGCACAGGGTATTAACCCATCTTGTACCACTACCCGAAATCGTTTACATTTCTTTACATATTTTGGTATGCTGGTTCCTATTAACCTCCTGATATATCATCGGATCGGAATAGTAAACTAAGGATATAAAGCTAAATGATTCAAATCGAAGGTTTAAAACCAATTTTATTTGCATTTAAAGATAGTGTTGCGGACAGATGAAGTAATGCTAATGTCATCATCATCATCACCTTTATCCTTATCATATTTTGTGATTATATTATGTCAAAATTATCGTACAACGCCAATTCACACAATATACACCAGTTGGCAATGAATCCACAAAAACTTGCTGGTTATTGGGGATTTAGGTATACGGCATCAATAGCTTGTATAGCTTTGAAAAGAACATTGATTATACTAGCTACAGATCAATGTAAGTCTGAATGTTTTAACTTGAAATTAACGATATGGCCGTGGACGAAATGTGGCTCCAGCAAAACGATTTGAGGGTATGGTAACCTGCACTGGTCAAAAAGTTCATGTGATTCGACACCGCTACATGTTTTTGTTCTGGGTTTTGAGATGTCGCTGGTCTTTTCCTTAATTTACCAATGATCTCAAAGGCAACATAACTCAGAACATATCTCAAATTCAATATAATAGGCAGAGCCAATGATAATTTTACCTTTCGAATCCTTAATATAATGTGTCTAAGATTTATGTGGTTTCCTGCCATGAAGACTGAATGCCAAAGTGGTCTGAACATCGACATCCACAGCTACTTAATCAGCAAAGTCCAGGACAATTATGATAACAGCAGCCTGCTAATCTAGTCCTACATATGGTCTCTAACTTCAAAAACCCACAGCCGATATAAGTAAAAGTGTGTAGTTTCACGATACACACATAATTGACCTCGAACGAGATCCATGCTCAACAAGCATTATGTCACGAATACCACCACTCCAATATATTTCCTAAGCAATGAGCCAAATGTATTGTGCTATTAAGACCCCTTTCACACTAGGTCTTCCTTTTAGGAAAATGTATCTGCTGGGTATTTTACACCTATTTATTGAAGTTACGGGCATTAATCAAGACTTTCAAATAAACATAATTAATGAAATGTATGCGTAGGCGAAATATTATTATTTTTTCATTCCACACACATTTAAAATTGGAAGCCAAATGCCTGCGTTAAGATTTCTTAAATCAGAGAAGTCACTATATATTCTATATTGTTATCAATTCGTGGAAATCTTACTTATGCAGTTCATACTGCCAACTTGTTTAAACGTTTCTATAAATAAAAGTATAAATAATCAATTTATGCCACAATTAATATTAATCATACGCACTGTTACTCGATTTTGAGGTAATTGGTAATAAATGTGGAAATTTAACAGCAATTGATTTAAATTTATTTGAAATTTTAATTTGAAATTTGGGGTGAGTAGGAGTTAAAATACTATTCTATAGTCTAAATAAATATTTGGTCCAAAAGGCTAATCAGGGAATGACTAATTTCACTGCTGATTGCTTGGATGACATTAACCCTCTAACCCGCAAACTTTAAAAAGCTAAAAAAAATTTCCAATAAATTTTTTTATTGGAAAAAATAAACTCAGAACAGCCATCCGAATCTAATTTGCAAATTAAGTTTAGGAACCAGGTGTAAAAATGTAAAGAGTGCCTAGGGGCAAAACAAAACTTAAAACTTGCTGTTGAACACGCCACTCAAATAACCCAACAAATAAGATACAATAGACTCTATTCTGCAGACATTGAACAGTTATTAGCTGAAAAAAGAAGAGTTCGTCGAGAGTGGCAACTCTATAGATCCCCTCAACTTAAAACGGAACTTAGAAAATGTCGCAAACGCCTCAGTATGCTTCTTCACAAACGCAAAACTGAATCGATTAATAAATATCTGGAGAACTTAGATGCCACCCAGTACTCAAACTACTCTCTATGGCGAGCTACAAAAAAATTAAAAAGACCTGTTACGAGCAGACCTCCTCTACGTAATTCTAGTGGAGGCTGGGCGAGAAACGATACTGAAAAAGGAAATCTGTTTGTTAGTCATCTGAAGAATGTATTTTCCCCAAACGAGTCAAACGACATAATAGAGTTACCACCTACTTTACCCCATATTACTGCAGCTGAACCACTTCGTTTTGAGATTTCAGAGATTGTCAAGATTGTAACAAGATGCTCCTCGAGCTACCCCAAATTGCATTAAGAATAATCCTATTTATTTTTAATGCTATATTACGCCTTGAATATTATCCACCAGAATGGAAGATTTCTTTACCTAAGCCGGGAAAAGATCACAGTAAAGTAGAATCATATAGACCCATTAGCCTATTGTCAAATATATCAAAGCTATTCGAAAAACTGTTAATGCACAAGTTAAAGCCGATAGTGAATCATTTTGATTGTATTCCAACTCATCAATTCGGATTTCGAGAAAAACATAACACCATAGAACAAACTCACAGGTTGATAGAAATCATATCCAAGACATTTGAAGAAAAAAAATATTGTTCTGCACTCTCCATCGACGTTTCGCAATCCTTCGATTATAGATAAAAATAAAACAATATTTACCAGTGAACACACACAAGCTTCTAGAAAGTTATTTAAGTCATCGAAAGTTCGTTCTTAAAGAGGGAGACTTCATAAGTTCACCACAGCCTATTGAAGCAGGCGTAACCCAAGGAAGTATACTGGGTCCCTTCCTATATTTGCTATATACTTGTGATATGCCTACAAACAGTCGAACCCACATATCTACTTTTGCTGATGACACAGCTATACTAGCAATTCATGAAAACCCCCAAGAAGCATCTGTACTGTTACAAGACCATATACTTGACATAGAAAGGTGGTTAAAACAATGGAGAATAAAAGTAAACGAGCAAAAATGTATACATCTTACATTCACATTGCGTAGAGAATCGTGCCCTCCAATCCTAATAAATAATCATATAATACCTCAACAAACTGAAGTTAAATATCTAGGTCTGCATCTAGACCGACGTCTTACCTGGAAAAAGCATATAGATACGAAATTGACTCAAATGAAGTTAAAATTACTACAAATTTACTGGCTAATTGGTAAAAACTCGAGATTGAGTTTAGATTGCAAACTTTTGCTGTACAGCTCAATAATAAAACCCATATGGTGCTATGGAATTCAATTATGGGGCACGTCCTCAGCTTCTAATATTGAAAAAATTCAAAGATTCCAAAATAAAATATTACGAATGATAACAGCAGCGCCTTGGTATGTGAGAAATATTAACATTCATAAGGACCTAGGTGTCTCCCTGGTGAAAAATTAAATAAAAAACAAGCGGAGTCATATTTTAAAAAGTTAGAAGTTCACCCAAATCCACTTGCACGAACATTAATAAGAAGTAATGGACCTGCGCTAATGATAGGATTTATA
Source organism: Calliphora vicina (assembly GCF_958450345.1). Classification (NCBI taxonomy): domain Eukaryota; kingdom Metazoa; phylum Arthropoda; class Insecta; order Diptera; family Calliphoridae; genus Calliphora; species Calliphora vicina. The sequence continues at coordinate 16,524,165 of NC_088781.1, read as the reverse complement.
AATTAAACAAAATTTTTCGTCCAACTGTGGTGGGACGTAAATAAAAAATAATATTTAGATTTAAGATTTGAACAAATTATTGATAGTTCACATTATTTTGTGAAGATACAATAAATAAAATATGAAATAAAAAAAGTAGAAAGTGTTAAAAACAATAATTATGATACGATTTTATTGAAAAACTAATTAAAAAAAATATTTCGAATAGATCGGGCGACAAAAAGTTAGAAATACTTTGATTTTAAAAAAAAATAACACCCAAATTTCCCGTGCTAAAATTATGACATCACTCACAAAACAGCTGATAGAACAAAAACTAAAAGTCAGAATGCATTTCGACCTTCGAGGGAAATGTTAACAAATCTGTAACTAAAGTCACAGTTAAATTTGAAAGAAAAATTATAATTACTTTTTGAGATAATTGGTGTTTTGTAATGCATGTCTTGAGGCACTTGCAATTTGGCAATTGTTAATAAATTTCATTTCCTAAAACGAAAACTATCAACATAAATTTTGTCTATATGAAAACTTTTCTTGCTATCGATTGCCAAGATCCGCAGTTTGATATTTGTTAGCAACCTTAAATTTTGTATTTTAATTTTTCTTTTCTCAGTTTGTTTAGAATTAGATTTTGGTAAGTTGTGGTAATCTTTCATATTTATTTTTTTAAAAATAATACTAACACACATATGTTAAATTAATTTCTTTTTTACTAAATTTTAACAACTAGATATTGCCTAATTTTCGGGTTGACCCTCGTATTTATTTAAAGTTTTTGGAAGCAATTCATATTTCTTAAAAAGTTTTTTTATAATTTCCTATTTATTTCATGTTTAAATTGCTGGTATTATGAAAGTTACAAAGATTTAAAATAATTTCTAAAATAATTAATATTAATCATACGCAACGTAATACTACTTAGAGATAAATGACGATAACTAGAGTATTTGTACAGTGATTGTTATAAAATTTATAATATAAATAGGGCAAGAGTTAGTATTTTAACAATAAAATCTGTAAATATCTGTAAAAACTGTTTAAATCAAGGTCTGTGTTAAACACAAATAGGCAAACATGACCAAACCAGATGAAAATATGGAAAAATTGACAATGTATTTATTCTTATAAAGAAACATATTAGAATCCCTGCCAGCAAAAAACGATATCACAAACATCAAACTTTTGTACTAACAAAGACACAATGATGCATTTTTAGTTACGAACTACTATTGTCATTTAGTAATCTTAAATTAATTTTCAGTTAATAAATCTAACAGCAGTTCAAACCTGTGTCATTGAATACTTAAACTTAAAAAGAGTATCTAACTTAAACTTAGTTTAAGTTAGTAGTAGTGTTTTATACTACCAAAAACTGGCCCCTAAAGTATGTATTCTAAAACCTTAAAAAATCCTAATAATACACATTTCATTAGAGCTTTTAATGCGGATTTCTAAGCACTTAGAAATTTTGTAAATCTTGCAATTTCCTTTGTTTTGGCCAACTTACAGTTTTATCGTACAGAAAGCTAGTGATAGAGAGAGAGAAAAAACAAAAAGAACTACAATTTTCATTTCTGTGGATTTTGTGATTATTTTTTTGTTTGTTTCAGTTTTTGGTAAATCTTTTTGCAACTTTTTGCTCTACAAGAAAAAAACTTTTCAATTGATAAATGCAATTTTCTTAAAACTTTTTGCTTTTTGGTTGTTTCTCTACCCCCTTATATATGAGAGCTCCTTTGGAAAGAAAAAAAGTTGGTTATTTTGGATTTTAGTTTTTGCTGTATTTTTTTTGTTTTGTTATATTGTGGCTAAAATGTTATTGTCATTATAGTTGTAAGTTGTATAATGTTGGTTTTTGCTGTTCAAATGTAAGTGGGTTTGTACGTTCCTAGTGCTGATGGCGACTTATTGATACTAACGGTTATTTAAAGAGCGGATATTAAGTACTATTTATAAAAGTTTGGCCAAAAGGAAGTTGCCAATATAATACTTTTAATGAAAAAAAATATTGTTTAAAGGATAAACAAAAGGAAAAGAAAAAATGCACTCTGAGTTTTTGCACAATATTTATTGATAAATGCAAAAGAAATTGGTTGAAAATTAGGAAGTATTGAAAAACAAAGTATAACACAATATGGGTTATTTAAAGATCAATTTTATATGATTAATCTTTAGTAATGAAAGTGAATGAAAGTAATATTGGTCATAAAACAAAACTGGAAAGTGAATATAGTTCAAACTTACAATAAGTAAAAGCAGCATATTACGCTGTGTTGTATCTTCAATTACACACATTAAACTCGTTTCAACATTGATACCCATTCACACACACTAAACGTAAATAACATAAATATACAACAACAATAAGAACTTACTCCATTACTACAAAACATTTAAATAAAAGTTATATCCAACTACAACATACTTAAATTTAATATTTCCTCTATCAAGAATTAACATTAAAAATCATATAAAATATTTCCTTAAATATCATAACTTTACCCACAAATCCATTTAATAGCAAAATGCAATTTTTAACCTTTACATATGTCATTTTTCAAATAAAAAACAACACGAAGTGAAAGAAAATGCTAATAGCAGTAATAAAACAGAGAGAGAGAAAATAAACATTGAAATAAATTTATTTGTTTTTTATGTATTTTCAAGGTAATTTTTCAAAACATTGCAATAACGATTTGTATTCAGAACAGAAAAAAAAACTAAATAAAAAACCACTAGAGAGCTAGCAATGGTCTCCTTGCATTTTAGAGTTTTCATATTGTATATTTCTCAAAAAAAAACAAAAAAAAACTATGGAATATGAAATATGAATATTTTAAACAAACCGCGAAATATGTGGCAATAAGCCATTTAGTTGAACTTCAACATAAAACAAATGTTGTTACGGGAAAATAGAAAATTTCTTTACTTTACTCGACAAGAAATACATACATATATGTAAATAAAAGTAAGTATATTTTCTTTTTTTTAGAAAAAAATAAAAAAAATTTTTATAAATGTAACTAGAATGCATTGCTATTTTGTGGAAATACATTTTGACTCATATGCGTCCTTTAAGGAAAGTGTATATGCGAGTGATGGAAAAAAAATATTGTATTTTTTCATATTTCTTTTTTAGTTTTCTCTATATGTTTAAGGGAAAATATTATAAAATATTTATGAAGTTATAAAAGGAAAATATTATGCACGTATTACACATTTCACTTGGTAAATATTAGTTCATATTGTTACACATATGAACAGACATTCATAAAATGATGTAAATATGTGGATGTAAAAAAACCCAGCAAAATTATATTTTGCTATTCCTTACCCTTCCCATGAATGGCATTCCGTTTGTAATTTCCACATTTTTCATTTGCTATCCCACAAATTATATATATTCTGGATCAATATAGACAGCTGCGTCTTTATAGTCCTGCCCATTTGTCTGTTGAAATCAGCAACTTAGGTTGCTATTGAAAATCGATCCAAAAATGGCTGAAATATAGGAAAAAAACACGACTACATCGATTTGTTATTGTAGTCGTAGATACGTCACAGCAAACACATTGTAATTCTCAAAAGGATTATAAAATAATACTTTTTCCAAAAACCAGTGGTTTAGAAACTTTTTTTTTCGGAAATAATTCGGTATCTCGGAAACTTTTTTCGAGTTGACACACAGCTGCTTAGCTTCCAAAGGGTAATGTGGGCCAGTGCGTGGCCCCTCAAAGTTGTTCACCTTGGAATATATGAAAAAACGTTAACATTTTTGAAAGGGGCAAGGTTTGTGGAGCCTCTGAAGAGTAAGTATAAGATTTTTGTAAAAGTGTTTGGTATTGGTAAAAACCTAAGGACTTGAAAATTAATATTTGGGTAAAATTAAGTAATTTTATGAATTTTTCAGACTCAAGTTACCATAAAAACTAAAGAAATTATAATATGGTGATTTTCCATGAATTAAAATATATAATTTTAATTAATGTAAAATTTTAACATTTAAAGATATCATATCAAAATTTAGAAATAATATAGATCCAAATGTCCTTAAATCAATGGCATTATAATATTTTACATTTTTTATTTTCAAATACCAAAATTCTTAAAAGGGTGAAAATGTGTTCCAAAAACTGAGTGTTTCTAGAAAAGTTCCTAGTGTGACGTTATTTACAGTGTGATAGTAAGACAATTTTGTATGTATTTAAGAAACATATAGGGTTAACCAAATATGGAGCTTCTTCGGAAATCGGTGCTTTGCTTTTTTAGAATTTTTCACTCAAAGCTAAAATTTATTTTTTTAAATTTGCCAAGTTTGTATAATTTCTCATTTCTGATCATATACAAATTTTATTTTTACAAAAGAATATTGAGACTTTTTTGGCAAAAAACGTAAAAAATACGGCCCTTTTTACATTTTCCAACTTTGGATGCGTGTAATTTTTTATAGGGGCGAGATAACTGTTAGGAAGTTGTTTTATTTTAATGGGTGATTCAAGTAGAGATACTTTTTTCAATAGCCTTTTTTTGACAGATCACATGAGAGTCGTGTCATGCTGTCATGTTATTTTTGTTTAGTATTGTTTGGCATTTCATAATGGAAAGATTTACGCCTGAAGAACGTTTACAAATCGTTCAAGTTTATTATGAAAATTTACGTTCTGTGAGGAATGTGTTTCATACACTTCGTGTATGTAACAAACAAGATTGCCGCATTTGGGACGAAGAGCAACCTGAAGAGATTCAAGAACTGCCAATTCATCCAGATAAAACAACGGTTTGGTGTGGTTTGTGGGCCGGTGGAATCACCGTCAGTGACGACCGTTATCGTGCCATGATAACCGACTATTTGATGCCTGAAATTGAAGCTCGTGATCTCGGCGACATTTGGTTTCAGCAAGATCGTGTGATATCACACCGTTAGACTTTTTCCTGTGGGGATATGTAAAGTATAATGTTTATGCGGACAAACCTGCTTCAATTCAGGCCTTGGAAGCTGATCAATTGCAAATTAACTACGATACACATCAGCTCCAGCCATGCGAAATTTCTACAATAGTTCCCGTGATACCGAGTTATTTAAAAAAAAAACGTTTCTAAACCACTGTGCATTGTTAGCTATTACATTTTCCCATCCTTCTGGCAAAATATGGATTCCGAGCCAAAAGAACTGCTCATCTTTTGAGGTCAAGCATGAATCCAGCCAATTTCGGATATTCTGTTCCAAAGTAAAGCGTATCTCAGAGAGAGCTTCGACCGATAGTTGCAACATGTGGCCGAGAGTAGTCATGATGGAATATTACTTTTTCACGTCTGGCTTCTGGACGTTTTTCGGCAAATGATCGCGCCGCGTCAGTTGCGTTCAGTACATTTTCCCTGTGATGGTCTGTCCAGATTTCAGCAGCTCATAATAGATATGACCCTTTTGCTTACACCAAATACAGAAAATTACCTTAGCTCCATGGATATTTGGTTTTGGTGTCGATTCGGCTGGTTCGCCAGGCTTCACATACGATCTCTTACGCTTCGGATTATTGTAATGGATGCATTTTCATCGCAAGTAATGATGCGGTGCATCGTTTCGGACATTAAAAATCTTCTTTTAATGTCTCTCTGCTTTAATTCGTATGGAACCCAATTTCCTTGACTTTGCATGAATCCTGCTGCTCACGTTTTGAATTGCTGTTTGAGTAGCTCCCAATGATTTTGCAAGCTCTTGTTGTATTTTACAATAATCCTCGATTCTTCAAATTTTTTGGCTTTTCTGGGCGATCTTTGTCTTCCGTGTCAAAATCGCCACTTCTGAACCGAAAAAACCATCTCGGGCACGTTGAAACTGATGGAACACATTACATTTGGTGAGCAATCGTGCTCAGCGGCACTTTTTATACCCTACACCACCATAGTGGGGAGGGTATAATGCGTTTGTGCAGATGTTTGTAACGTCCAAAAATATTAGTCTTTTGAGCAATCGTGCTCAGCGGCACTTTTTATACCGTACACCACCATAGTGGGGAGGGTATAATGCGTTTGTGCAGATGTTTGTAACGCTCAAAAATATTAGTCTAACAGTCTAACTTAGAATCACTATCTGAGTCGATTAAACGATGTCCGTCCGTCCGTCTGGTCGGCTGGCTGGCTGTCCATGTAAACCTTGTGCGCAGATTACAGGTCGCAATTTTGAAGATATTTCGATGAAATTTGGCTCAAGAACCAAGCCTATTGAAACTGGCTGAAATCGGTCCATTATTTCACCTAGCCCCCATACAAATGTCCTTCCAAAATTGGACTTTATCGGTCATAAATGTTTTATTTATATATGTATCTCCACAAATTCCTCTCCAAATATGTTTTATATACACAAAATTCATGTCACCAAATTTTGTTACGATCGGTCCATAATTAGTCATAGCTCCCATATAGACACGCTTCCGAAAATCACTTTTACGTGCATAAATCGCTTAAAAATGTTGGTATACACACAAAATTCAACATAGTTAACTTTAATTTAGTCATAAATCACACGAACTAATTTCATGGTGATCGGTCCATAATTGGTCATAGCCCCCATATAAGGCCCACTTCCGAAACTCACTCAAAAATATAAATTATTGAAATTTTTAAAACAAAAATGTTTTTGCTCTTTTACTTAGTGTAGGGTATTATATGGTCGGACTTGACCGATCATTCTTTCTTACTTGTTTAAATTAAGGAAGTAAAGCAAAAATTCCCTCATATGACGCTTTGGTGATACAAAATTCAAAATTTTTGATGCAAAAAAAAACTTTGTTTCCACTATAATGTTTTATCCTTCCAAATGACATAAAACCTATTAAAAACCGCGTTATATTGTAATTCATTCTTTCTCTGCTGCAATATAACAAGTAATTGCCTACTGGCGCTGAGGCACTAATATTTTATTTTTGTATAATTTTGTATTTGAATTATATTTTTAATAAAAACAATAAAAAAAATTGATTATGATTTTTAATTATTATTTCAAAATTGGGCTAAATCTTTGTTGCTTATAGGTAAATTACTGATCATGTTCGGCCCCTGGTGGTTATTTTTCTCAATTGTGCACTGCTTTAGACACATCTTTTCAGCACTTTCAAACAATAATTTATATTCGCTCCTTTGGAAGTTTATTTTTGCTGGGTTGTAAAGTTCTAAGCTCAATTTTCTATGTACATGTTCGAAGTAATCGCATAAGTTTGATCTAAAACCTTACAGAGTTTTCAATCTTTAAAAGATTTTAAATTAAATTTTATCAAACTTTAATGTTTCATAAAACAATTTTTTTTTAAATAAACTTTCCATTTGTCTCTTAACAAATTTATTTTATCTCAATATCTTCAAGGTTTCAAAAAATTATTTTCATCTCGTTTAAACACATTATGAATTAACTTTTTATGTGTAAAACTCTATTAAATATTTTTTTATTATTAATAACTCTCCTAGTAAATATAGTAAATAAGTACAGGGTAGTAAGTGTGTGGTTTTGTGCATAAAATATGATATAATATTTAGTTATGTTTTCATTCATGCTGTAGGTATGACTGAGATGTTTGTACTCACTCACTCATATTAAATACGCTCAATTTACTTTAATGCAGTTTTATACGTTTCATTTTTTTTTTATTTGTTTATACATTTTGCTGCTTTTTGGTGTATAAATATTTTCTGTTCTGTTTGAAAAATACTTTATCATGACATGGGTGTTGTTTATGCATAATGTGGAAATGTATATTATATACAGTTAAGTATTAATAAAATTGATTAGTTTTATTTATATAAAGACGATTGCCAAAATTGACCCTTCATCCACTTAGAAAAATATAAGATAAAAATTGTGCATAGGCACTTTTCTGACATGGTTGTGGTAATTATGAATATGTTTGTGACATGGTGAATAATTATATAATAATAAATTGCTCTCAGATTATGGTTATCATAATTTTAGAGAAATATATTATGATGTAATACTTCATAATGGACATGATTACTACAAACATATAACCAATGGTTATTAACCATGTTAGTGATTAGTCGTGTGAATGATAACTTTAACATATTATGGTTGCCGCAATTATAGAATATAAGTAAAGATTAAATTATCTTTGCTACTAATATTTCCTAAACTTTTTTAATAATATTTAAGCTTTATATCATTTATATCACAATTTGGTCTTTGTTTTTTTTTTGCATAAATTTGTTTGCTATATTATTTGTTAAACTGTTTTGTATTATTTTATGCTTGGTTGCAACATTTGAGTGATGGTTGTTAACTTTGTTAAGCGTAACATGACCGTCACTCAAAATAGAAAGAGAAAAGCAGCAACAAAAATAAAAAAAATTAAACAACGAGGAGAAAAGCTCAAGCGCCAACTGATAGTGATACTACACTGTTTCTATTCAGGCAGTTCATTCTCTACTATTTATATTTACATTACTCGTGTATTTCTAACATTTCACGGACAAAGGGCCGTTGTCTATTTTATACGATTCGGTTTTGATGATATTTGTTTTACTTCTCTCTAGCTTAGATCACTACGGCTGACTTCGACGTTCAGTTCAGTCTTCTGAATGTCTGCGCAGCTTGTAACCAATGTAGCATCATTTGTGGTTCAAGATATCAATATACAAAGAAGACATCAGAGAATATTAAGAGTAATTGGTACGTTAGAAATTGTAGCAACCGTAGAAATCTCAATGTTCCTACAATACGCGAGGAGATCAAAAACTCTAATTCGAACTACAAGAAAAACTTACTGGAACATCCAAATCTCCTTTCAAGGGAATTGCTGTTTGTTGAGTGCAACAGACGCCTTAGAAGAATGGAAACCTTAGACTTAGCCAGATTATTATTGATGAATTCTTTTGTTGGATATTGCAGTGCCAATAACAATTTTATATATAACTTCGCCACCCCAATTAGAAGAAAGAAATAGTACTATTAAGTCTCCCGCTCACTCGGGTCCATATAATCTTTATTTCATGTTTCTAAATTCATTGGTGAAGAAATTACTAAAAGTACCATTCGAATAAATAAATAGTACCAAAAAGTCTACCCCTAGAATTCTCACTCACTTAAGACCATATATGCTTAATTTCATGTTTCTAAGTCCATTGTAATAGAAAATTCAAAAAGTACCATTAGAAGAATGAAAAAGTACCTAAAGTTTAGTTCTCACATTTTGGTACCTAAATATAATCCCTTATTTCTAACACTAACTTCACTCAGATACATATCAGCTAACTTTAATGTCGATAAGTGAAATAATTTAAAATATTAAAAAGGTACCATTAGGAGAAAAGTACCAATTTCCCTTTTCCTCCTTGAACACCCCACAAGTTTGAAATTTAAAAATATTCCATTTTGCAAAAGTTGTTTATGCTACAGACATGTCTCAATCGATTAAAATCTGTGTTAATGTGCCCAACAATAAATATGTTTTAAAAAAAGTACCAAACTGTTTACCCGGATTTGGCCTAAAATACACCATGGCACTCGAGTTCCAAATAACAACCTGTTAGTTAATTTTTGTATGAATCCAGGAACCAATGTTAAAAAAATTCAGCTTAATAATTTGCAATAAAATGTATTTTCCCGATTTTATCCCCTTTTTGGTACCTTTTTTATCCCCATTACGGTGGTAAAATATTATTAAAATAATTTTCTGTATCGTGGTGGGAGCTCATAGTAAAATATTCGAATATCTATGTCAAATTATAGAAAAACATATTTTATGAAAAAGTACCAAAAATAAACACAATTTTTATCCCTTAAGGGTTCGAATTTTCAAAAAGTAGCAAACTTATGTTTTTTATTTTTTGATAAGTAAAGAATACGATTTAAATCTTGTTTCTATGTTTATTGGTTTAAAAGATACATAGGGTGCCAAAAAAGTACCAAAATACAGTTTTTACCCGTTTTCTCCCCTAAAAGGTTCGAATTTCGAAAAAGTACGAAACACCTCTCAGCTTATTTTTTAAATGGAGTAATATGCAATTTCAAGTTTTTTTGTATCTTTATTAGTTTTGAAGATATAAGATTACCGGATTTACCCGTTTTACCCTTTTTTACCCCCTAAACGTTCGAATTTCCAAAAATCCCTTCTTAATGAATCGTTTTGGGGAGGGAGGAAACCACGGTTAAAATTTCATGATTTTAGCTTCAGTCGTTTGGGCTGTGGGATGATGAATCAGTCAGTCAGTCAGTAAAGTTACTCTTTTATATATATATATATATATATATGGGGGATTTCATGTCAAGTGAACCAACTTTTGAAATCGATGTCTTCCGATCGGGATGAAATTTGCACCAAGGTTAGCTCTATTGGATAGTAACTCAGACACAATTTTTCAACAACATCGGTCGAGAACTCTCTGAGTTATAGGGGGTAAAATTTTGACAATTTGGTCAAACAGGGGTTTTTTCTTATCCATGTAACTTATTACCTATTGTTCTTAGCAAAATGTGTTCCAAATAGTATAGATAGCTATTTCTTCGATCTTTCGAAAAAAAATATTTAAAAAAAAAAATAAAAAATTTTTAATATTTTTTTTCCGAAATCAAAAACTTTTTTGACTTTTTTTTAAAATACGCTATTTTTTTTTATTTTTTTTTTTTTTCTTAAAATAAAGTTTAGATATTTTCCTTGAACACCTACTTGGTCGCTTAGTGGGATGCGAGTGGGATATCTATCAAAATAAATATTTTGTAACTCAAAACATAAAATTTTTGACTTTTTTTGCAAAATCAAAAACTTTGTTGACTTTTTTTTTTCAAAATGGACCCTTTTTTAATCTTTTTTTTTTAGGTCAAACAAAAGCTTAGATATTATCCTTGAAGACCCTTTTGGTCGCTTAGTGGGATGCGAGTGGGATATCTATCAAAATAAATATTTTTTAACTCAAGACTTACAATTTTTGACTTTTTTTTTTGCAAATACGATTTTTTTTCCAAATGGGCCCTTTTTTTAAAATTTTTTTTGTAGTCAAAAGAAAGCTTAGGTCCATTCCTTTAAGATATTTTTAGTCCCTTAGTGGGATGCGAGTAGGATATCTATCAAAATAAATATTTTGTAACGCAAGACATACAATTTTTTAATTTTTTTTTGCAAAATCAAAATTTTTTTCCAATATGAGCCCTTTTTTAATTTTTTTTTTTTGCTCAAAAGAAAGCCTAGGTCCATTCCTTTAAGATATTTTTAGTCCCTTAGTGGGATGCGAGTGGGATATCTATCAAAATAAATATTTTGTAACGCAAGACATACAATTTTTTAATTTTTTTTTGCAAAATCGAAATTTTTTTCCAATATGGGACTTTTTTTTAAAAATTTTTTTTGCTCAAAAGAAAGCTTAGGTCTTTTCCTTTAAGACCTATTTTGTCACTTAGGAAGATGTGAGTAGGATATCTATTAAAATAAAAATGTTGTAACTCAAGACATTCAATTATTGACTTTTTTTTTGCAAATTCGAATTTTTTTTCAAAATGGGCCCTTTTTTAAAAATTTTTTTTTAGTCAAAAGAAAGCTTAGGTCCATTCCTTTAAGATATTTTAGGTCCCTTAGTGGGATACGAGTGGGATATCTATCAAAATAAATATTTTGTAACTCAAGATATACAATTTTTGATTTTTTGGCAAAATCAAAAACTTTTTTGACTTTTTTTTAAAATGGGCCCTTTTTGTAATTTTTTTTTTTGCTATAAAGAAAGCTTAGGCCTATTCCTTTAAGATGGTTTTGATCGCTTAGTGGGATGCGAGTGGGATATATATCAAAATAAATGTTTTGTAACTCAAGACATACAATTTTTGTGTTAAAACATTTATTTTGATAGATATCCCACTCGCATCCCACTAAGGGACTAAAAATATCTTAAAGGAATGGACCTAGGCTTTCTTTTGAGCAAAAAAAAAAAATTAAAAAAGGGCCCATATTGGAAAAAAATTTTGATTTTGCAAAAAAAAATTAAAAAATTGTATGTCTTGCGTTACAAAATATTTATTTTGATAGATATCCCACTCGCATCCCACTAAGGGACTAAAAATATCTTAAAGGAATGGACCTAAGCTTTCTTTTGACTACAAAAAAAATTTTAAAAAAAGGGCCCATTTGGAAAAAAAATCGTATTTGCAAAAAAAAAAGTCAAAAATTGTAAGTCTTGAGTTAAAAAATATTTATTTTGATAGATATCCCACTCGCATCCCACTAAGCGACCAAAAGGGTCTTCAAGGATAATATCTAAGCTTTTGTTTGACCTAAAAAAAAAGATTAAAAAAGGGTCCATTTTGAAAAAAAAAGACAACAAAGTTTTTGATTTTGCAAAAAAAGTCAAAAATTTTATGTTTTGAGTTACAAAATATTTATTTTGATAGATATCCCACTCGCATCCCACTAAGCGACCAAGTAGGTGTTCAAGGAAAATATCTAAACTTTATTTTAAGAAAAAAAAAAATAAAAAAAATAGCGTATTTTAAAAAAAAGTCAAAAAAGTTTTTGATTTCGGAAAAAAAATATTAAAAATTTTTTATTTTTTTTTTTAAATATTTTTTTTCGAAAGATCGAAGAAATAGCTATCTATACTATTTGGAACACATTTTGCTAAGAACAATAGGTAATAAGTTACATGGATAAGAAAAAACCCCTGTTTGACCAAATTGTCAAAATTTTACCCCCTATAACTCAGAGAGTTCTCGACCGATGTTGTTGAAAAATTGTGTCTGAGTTACTATCCAATAGAGCTAACCTTGGTGCAAATTTCATCCCGATCGGAAGACATCGATTTCAAAAGTTGGTTCACTTGACATGAAATCCCCCATATATATATAGATTTTAACATAATTTAGGTTAAGATTAAAAAAAAAAAAAATTGTAATGTCTACGAATTAGTAATAACCGTGTAGTTAGCCACTGAGAACTACTACTAGTGAATTTTCAACCCACGCGCAATGTTAATGACTGGTGAATTTAACATGGGGATGTCACTCCAGGTGACCAATTGGCACACGTCACTATTAAATTCAATAGTACTAATTCTATATGAGAAAAAATTTAAAAATACAATTATCAGAGAGCGGGTTCTAGTCAAATGCTCTAACCACAGTGCTCTTATTTGTACTGCTCTCTATTTTTTTATTAAGAATTGCATGTGAATCTTCTCTATATTTTTGCATTTCCTGCATCATCAGTGACAACGAAAACATGAACGTCTACATTCAGCATTACATCAAATTTATTTTTTTAAAATTTATTTTCAAAAACTTAAGACGAATATCTGACTATTGTTTATTACTGAACATGTTAGCGATATGTAGTGCAAATGGTAACTACCACTTTAGCAGACACTTCGAACTAGTTAGCTGTACAAGCTATTTTAAGGATTCCACTTGGCACTTTTCAAACTGCTGTACATTCACGGAATAGGGTATTCATTCGACTAATGATCGTTCGATTAATCGAATATTATTCGAACAATATAAAAATGGCTATTTTCGAATAACGAATAATTCGAAAAATTTTATGTAGAATAATCGAATAAAACGAATAATATTTAAATTTATTAAATTGCTTAAAATGTTTCATAATTTCAAATTTAAATAAGTAATAATGACTCACAAAAATTGTATTGTTTCTGAAATTCGACAAATAACTAAAGACAAAGGGACATTCGATCACTGTAGATGAGTGTTCCGATAGCTCCATCTATAAATATATAAATATTACTACAAGAAGTTACAATTCTAAAAACAAATCTTTCAAAATTTTTAAATTTAGGACTTGAACCAATGAAAATAAAAAGTACGGAATAAAATTTTTGTTATTTAGCTGGCGAAATATTAAAAGAATCGCAATTAATAATCAAAATATTAACTTAGATTAAAGTGGAGTTGAATGTGATGGAGAATGTGATTTTGAAACGATCGTCGAAAGTGATATTGAGGATGACATTTATAATGATAACCTTGAAATATATAAAGGCCATGATCTTAAAATATATCTACATAAGTGATGTTATTATCGCGTACGTAAGTGCGGTAAAATATTTAATAAATCGAATGATAAACAAAAATCTTGCAAACTAACGTTTTGTTGCATGGAAAGCATGGAGTTCGTCTTATACATGATTTTGAACATCTTTGTCTAACATGGTAAATATTTTGCGTATTTGTAAATGAGTCTATCATGCACTGCCTGACTTCAAATTAGCCACATTCACTGACAATGATATCAAACTTTGGACAGATTCCCTTTATTGTGTAATTCCCCAAGACCACTTTATTAAGCAAAGATTCGGCAACGTTGATAGACCTTGATGTATAATACAATTTGTTATAAATAATGCAGAAATAGTGAATAATTAATTTACTAAAGAATTAGTTACTCAATTTAAAAGCCGAATTAATGAACGACATACAAAAGTTCTTAATACGTTTATATTGTATTTGAATTCAGGATCATGTCCAATTAGCTAAAATTTTTTAAAGCATAGCTCCAAAACCGAAACCAAAGGGTTTGCTAGTCAATTGTTTTGTAGATTGTTCGGGAGTTAATCTGATCAGAATATTTCTGTTGAAAATTTAATGATGGACTTTGTTTTCGAATGATTTTTAACATTATCAATACTTGAATTGTTAACTTTAACTTTAACGTTACTTTTTGTTTTTCTTTAACAATAAAATACTAAAAAACCGACATCAAAACTTCACTTTACTTTTTTAAAAACATTTAAATTATTCGAATAATTCGATTAATTTTAAACGTGTGATCGAATTATTCGAACAAGTTAAAATCTCTTATTCGAATTATTCGTTTTATTCGAACAAGAGAAAAATCGAATAATTCGAATACCCTAATACCGAAGTACATCAACAAAATATAATATTGCATATCTTTGGGTGTTCTAGTGATCACATATCTCCTTAGTTTTAGCATTTTTTAGTTTTTATACCCACCACCATACCCATACATAAATTGATTGATATCAAAGTATTGCTCGAAGACCCACAAAAATATATACATTCTGGATCCATTAAAAATTCCCGTCTGTCATATGGTCATGTCATCTAATACATAGATTTAAAATAATCATACTTTGATTGAGCAGGAATCATTATACGGTTAGGATAAACCATAATACAATTGTGCTACAACCATAATATGATTATATCAGCTTTCATGTTTTTACATAACCATTAATGCTATTATGGTTGTGGTTTTATTATAATATCTGATTATTACTAAATATGTTATAGTAAAATTGTGAATGAAACTTTCTTAAAAACATTTTATTAGTTGGAAATGGTGTAACAAGACTAAATACTTGATTTTATGTATTTGTGTTGTACACATTTTAAACAAGAACATAAACGGTAGTAGATTAATATGTCAGACATATCTGACCGCATACTTCAAGGGGATATTTTAAACAACAACAGTAGCAACAGAAATAACACTAGCAACAAAAACAACAACGATATAACACTTGCATAAAATAATAGTTAATACTTCTGCGTGATGTATAAATTTTGTAGCAAAATTTTATAATAATAAATTTAACTCAATTTTGGAATTATAATAAAGTTAGAAGAAATAAAATTATGTTATATTTTATATTTTTGATTTTAAATAGAAAATTTAAAGGGTTATACAAAAAGCAAGTACTTATACGACTGCTTATAAAGAAGTCATTACTTTAAATCATTAAAACTAATTAAAAATAATGACTTAAGCAACTAAACCACAATATGCTCATGTAAACAACTAGAAAATAAGCTGTTATATAAGAGATAATAAATATGTCATTATTCAATTACTTCTAAGTAATGCAGACGACATGTAGTAGTTATTGAAATTTATCATTTGCTAATTTTAAATTTTAAAATCTCTACACATCACTCGATGGTTGTAAAACATTACTTTCCCCTACTTGAATGGTTTTATTGAAACATTAAACTGTGTCAATATGTTGAAGATTTTTCTTTATAATCATAAAATAATACTATGATTCTGTGTAAAATAAAACATCTCTTTAAAACTTTTTTAAATCCCAGTTAAAATACAAAACAAAAAAAAAGAAACAATTTATCATATTTTTTATTTGTTTTGCAAAGTCTCAAATAAACAAAATAAAAATTGTATACAAATACGTTTTCAATATTTTTTATTTTTATATTGTTTCATTTGTTGTTGTTGTTCTTTTGTATAAAAAATATACCACTCGTACTGTCATAATGCGTTAAATAAATACAATTTATCACTGACTCGAATACGAACTCAAGCACACAAACACATACTTTACTTGAATGTGTTAATGTAGTGGATATTGGGTTAAAGGAAAAGTAAATTCTAGAGAGGAATTTTACAGAATTTCGAAATTCAAAGTTCAGATGCGTGTTAAATTCATAAAGTAAAACTGTTAATAATGTTAGAACATTAAGTAAATTTTGCAATTTTTTCTCATATTAAATATAATTTAAATAGATTTAAATTTTGTATAGCATAGAAAATCGTCCTTGAACAATGGATATCTCAAAAGAGATATCTTCCATTTTCTAAAGATTTTCCTTAATTATTATCTCTCGTGAGGGGTTCTCGAGATAATTGAAATTAAGGGGTAAAATTTATTTACGTATTTCTACATTTTTCATTTGCCACCAAATATATATGTATATTTTGGATCTGTTGAAATTATCTTTCCGAAGCACCCAAATAACTTTCATACATGACTGATACATAAATATATCGTTCATTTGCTGCAACAACGTCATAATTAAAAAAAAGTAGTTTCGAGAAAAACGGCTTTTATGACATGATATTTTTTATGACATTTAAATATTTCTTAAATAAATTTTCAAGAAATCGTACGATTTCAGAAATAAAACTTGATTTAAATAATAGATGTTAATATCTTTCTAATCTGTATTTAACCCAAATTTGTACTGTCAAATGTACGAAAAAATATGAATTTTAATTTCAATGTTTACAACCAAAAAATACTCTTATACTTAAAATAATTTACTTTTTAAAAAACTGATAAAACTATATGAAAGATTATAGAAGGGCGCATATTTTGTATTACTCAGTATAAAATACACGGATTTTAAGTTATGACGTTGTTGCAGCAAATGAGCGATATAAGGCCCCTTTCACACTAGGCAATTTAGATGCGCAAGTCTCTTGCTCAACAACAAAACATCATGCAAAATTTCCTTCTCCTCAACCCGACATTACCTCTGGTATCTACAAACACAAGAGACTTGCGCAACTAAATTGCCTAGTGTGAAAGGGGTCTAAGCTATAGTCCTACTTAGGTTTCTATTTAAAATCGAGGAAATTGGCCTACAAATGTCTGAGATATAAGCAGAAAACCGCGTTTACCACGATTTTTCACCAGTTTTTTTTTTCGACAAATATATTTTTTAATATTAATCTCAAAGTAAACCTTGGTGGAGGGTATGTAAGATTCGGCACAGCCGAATATAACACTCCAAGTGGGAGTATATCACCCAATATGAAAAACTAGAAATATAAAATCTAAAAAAATAAGGTAAATAATATTGTTTCCATAAAGAAAATTCATTTATGTTTTAAGTTACAAATTCGCTTGAGTGAAATGACAGTTAAACCAAAGGATATTTTAATTTTTTATAGAAAATATAATTAAAAATCTATATAGACAATCAAACTAATACGATATTTTGATGGTATCAATTTAGATGGAGTATCTTTTTGTTTTTAATAACTTAAATGTCATTTTGAAGGTAACATATCTGTCATTTATTCTCACTTAGTTACACAGTGCAACACGAAAAAATATATCCATATACGGACACCACTACGTGATAAAACACCAAAAATTTGGAGCCTCGGTGTTAATTTTGCAAAAAAGAATTTTTTACCTTTAAAATTCAAGGGAACAATCAACTACCAAAATGTACCTAAGATCGCAATAAATAACTTTTCAGAACATATGACCTTAATAGAAATGATTCTTAACACTATTAAGGTAGGTCAATATAAATTAGTAAAAAAAACTAAAGGAACATTATAAACTAAAGCATACTTTTAGGCAGCTTTAAAAGAATTTATTTATTTATTTAATGTTTTTTGTGATTTTTATAAATTTTTGTTCTTTATATCAAGGGCTATAACTTTGTCTCAGAGAGTAAATCAAAGTTCCTGTTTGCAAGATATAAGCCTGAGAATATGTCACGTACTGGTGTCCGTATATGTTTATATTTCCATGACTTAAAAAATTACACACAGTTTTATTGAACAATGTGTGCAATTTCAAACCATTTGTGAGCAGCAGGATTTATTCAAAAGCAGGGATATTGGGTGACATATGAATTGAAGCCGAGAGACCTTGATAGGCGATTTTGCATGTCCAAAATGAAAGAAATAATTTTTTTTTAAAAATTTTGTTCAACAAAATTCTGAATTTGTTGATCATCACATTAAAATTTATTGAGATTATAATAGGGAAGAAAAATATGAAAATATTATGTTAATACCTCTTACAGTTTTTCCGTACCTGCGATTTAACTTTTACGATTTTCAATAAAAACTAATTTTTTGTCCATATTTTGGCGAATGAGACCAATTTCCTTCTGTTATGAATTTTAAGATACAGAACTTTATAGTTCAGATAATTCTAAATATATTCTGATAGTTTTACTAAAAACGGACAACTTGAACCCTTAAATGATGAAAGTCAAAAGTAAAATTTTGCAATATTTAGAATTTCTAAATGAAAGATTTCGAAATATTATATATTTTTGGGCCGATTTTAATGAAATCTGTTAATTGTTCAAGTTCTTCATTATTAGTAGCCATTTAAAACGCAACATCCCTTTAAGAGTTTCTGCTGTTTTCAGAATTAATTTCTTCATTGAGCCAATATTTTAGTAGATTCCATCACATCAGATTACAATAAAATAAAATATTTATTTAACTACCAAAAATTTGTTACCAAAACAGGAATATCTACATATATATGAACTACAACATGGATAGCTTCCAATTCATTCATTTATTTTACTCACTGGTAAGTTGAGCTGTACTTGTATGAATGTAAAAATGCTTTTGTTGAATCCTGAAAATCTGGCCGAAAGATACTCTGTGTGTGTTTGGGCATATGATGGGATACTTTATGAGGCCATCACATAAAATATGAAGCAATAAAGTGTTGAGAATACAAATTATGGTAAATGGAGTACATTCATTTTTTTTTATAGACAAATATACTTAACAGCCATTCAAACAAAATATATATTTTTATTTAAAAAAATGAAAATGAAAATCCACAGCGGTAACACACACATACACGTAATGTAGCCACCAAAGTGAAAGCAAAGAACTGAATGCATGATGAAACATGTTTGCTATGCAGAGAATTTATTTGTTTAACACATACAGCCATTCAAAGGAAACGGTAAAAAAGATTTGAGTGGTATGCAAAAGGAACCTTTTCCTTTCTTGTGGTCGTCCTGAAGCGAAAGCGAAAGAAGAAAAAACAACAGAAAATCTATTTTCAAACAATGCCATAGGCAACCAACGCGTACAAAAACCATAAAGAACCAAAAATGAAGAAAAAACAAAACCCAAAACACGAATATCACGAATGTAACAGTATTGGGTCAGTCAGCCACTTACTTTGAAAATCCCTGCATCACCCAAAACCTGCTCAATTGAAAAAGGCATCAAAATTGTATGTTTCATTGTTTGTTTTAACTTGAAACAAATATTGCTTAGAAGATTTTTTAATGCATTCATCTTGAGCAGTAAGAAAGTTAGAAAGAGAAACGTAAATTTCAGCAATTTACACCCAAAACACTTGCAGGCATTTATTTATATTTATTTGTTTGAATTTATGTCTTTATTTTTGATTTATATTTATTGTATTATGAATTCCAAAAAAATGTAAATAAAAAAAAACAAGAAAATATTTTTATTTTTGAACATACAATAGAAGCCCGAAAACATAATTTACATAATAATTTATACAAGGGGAAAACATACAGTCACAGAAAAGAAGCTAAAATAGAAAAAACTGACAAAAAAGATGACAAAAAAAGCTTCCTATATAAAAAGCTTTATCTAGCAAAAGTCTCCATATGCAGAATTTTAGCAGTTTTTGGTCTCCGTTATCTAGAAACCAAATATAGAAAAGTTGAGCAAAATAGAATAAAGTTTAAAGGTTGCACATTTTACAATATTTTACAAAAAAAATATGAAAAGTAAATATTAAAAAAATGTTTAAATATAAAAATTTCCTTACATCGAATACCCACTTTAAATTTATACCAAAAATAAATCAAAAATTACATGAACAAATCCCAAATTTTACATTTTAAACATTCTTTTTAAAGAAATTTATAAAAATTACTGCAATTTTTTTCGTTTCAAATATGTTCTAAATGGGGATAAAAAATACAAATTTTAGATTTTAGGGTTAGCGTAGGGACTAATTTGAAATTGAAATATTTCGAGGAAATTTTGGTTTTGAACGAAAATTTTTTAAAATTTTTTACAAAAAAACATTTCTTATATTTAATTTCTCATATTTAATTTCAGATTGCTTCTTTGGATTGCTAATTTATGATTTTCTAATTTTAAATTTCTAGGACATTGTTAACAGTTTTATATCTAGGGTCAAAATAGTTCAAGGAAGTAAAGTTATACCCGATAGAAAACAATCATGTTCGACAAAGCATCGGGACTTACCTGTTCCAAATTTGTTAAAACTTTGAATATAGGTTTCAGGTCATACAAAATTTGAAGTTGTTCAAAAATTTTAAATTCGCTTTGATTTTTCTATTATCGAGCTTCAAATTTTATACAAGAATGGTGTGAAATCGCTCAATTTATTTATTCGACTAATGATCGTTCGATTAATTGAATAATTTCTTACGAATAGTTATTCGAACAGTATGAAAATGGCCATTTTCGAATAACGAATAATTCGAACAATTTTATGTAGAATAAACGAATAAAACGAATAAATGTTCATATATATATATATAATATATATATTTAAATTAAATTGCTTAAAATTGTTCATAATTCCAAATTTAAATAAGAAATAATGACTCACAAAAATTGTATTGTTTCTGAAATTCTACAAATAACTAAAGACAAAGTAAAAATATTTTTCTTAAGTTTAATCAAAATCGGCCCAAAAATATATAAATTCGCTATTTTTCCATGAGAAATTCCAAATATTGAAAAATTTGACCTTTGACCTTCTCAATTTAAGGGTTGGCGTTTTCCGATTTTAGTAAAAGTTTCAGACTATATTTAGAATTTTAGGGACTATAATATTCTGAAAAGCTTTTACTTAAAGTTTATAACAGTAAGGAAATTCGGCACATTCGCACCTGCGAAAATCGCAAAATTTAAATCGCAGGTACGGAAAATTTGTAGAGGTATTGACATAATTGTTTCATATTTTTATTCTCTATTATGTTCTCAATAAATCCCAACGTGAAGATTAAAAATTTCTGAAATTTGTTTAACAAAATTTTTAAAAATTTAAAAATGGAGTTTTGAAACTGCCGTTAAAAAATATTTTTTTTTGGTCATACTTGCGAATAGGTTAACGGTATCGTACGAAGGCAAAAACTCATATACAAGTAAATATGGATATATTTTAAGTAAAAATAAGCTTTTATTTTAATATTTCTTAAAATATGTTAATTTTGTTCCTACATTTCTTGTTCTATTGGACTGAGAAACGTAATGGCCAGGCGATTTTTTAATAACTTTAACATTTTTAACTAATTTTTGTGTTTTATATATTATTAGAACGAAAATTATGTACACATTTCGATTCTTTTAAATTAAATTGCAAAAGTAATTATTTAATTATTTAAGTGCACCATAGAGCTAAATCGCAAGTCGGCACGGGTTGCAATCATGATAGAAAGACAAAATTTCATATTTAACTATAGTTTTATATATATATAAAAATAGAGGGTATGCGTTCCAAAATTCCAAAAAAAAAAAAAAAAATTGGGACACTCCTTCTATAAATATATAAATATTACTGCAAGAAGTTACAATTCTAAAAACAAATCTTTGTCTGCTTTTACACACAGCAAGTTTACTTGAAGCAAGTCTCTTCGATTCCCTTTTAAACTTGCTCGACTGTTTACACACAGCAAGTCTGTGTTCAATTTTGTATGTCAAAACCTAATAGACGCCATAGTGAAAATGAGAAAACAAAAGAGAATTGAAGAGACTTGCCAGTACAAGCAAGTGTGTACCCCTCTTCTTTCTTCTTGCCTGTCTCTCCTATAAACTCTAGACTTGCGCAAGAAAACTTGCCCTGTGTAAAAGCAGACTTTCAAAATTTTTCACTTAGGACTTAGGACCAATGAAATCAAAAGATAAGGATTAAGATATTTGTTATTTAGCTGGCGAAATATTAGAAGAATCGCAATTAATAATCAAAATATTAACCTAGATTAAAGTGGAGTTGTATCTGATGGAGAATGTGATTTTGAAACGGTCGTCGAAAGTGATATTGAGGATGACATTTATAATGATAACGTTGAAATAGACAAAGGCCATGATGTTAATATATATTTAAGTGATGTTATTAACCGCGTACGTAAGTGTTGCAAAATATTTAATAAATTGAATGATAAACACAAATATTGCAAACTGACGTTTTGCTGTATGAAAAGCATGGTGTTCATCTTATACATGATTTTTAAAATCGTTGAACATCTTTGTCTAACATGCTAATACATTTTTGCGTATTTATAAATGAGTCAATCGTGCACTGTCTGACTTCAAATTAGCCACGTTCACTGACAATGATATCAAACTTTGGACAGATTCCCTTTATTGTGTAATTCCCCAAGACCACTTTATTAAGCAAAGATTCGGTAACGTTGATAGAGCTTGATGTATAATACAATTTGTTAAAGAATTAGTTACTCTATTTAAAACCCGAATTAATGAACGACATAAAAAAAGTTCTGAATACGTTTATATTGTACCTGAATTCAGGATCATGTCCAACTAGATCAAATTTTTTAAAGCATAGCTCCAAAACGGAACCAACGGGTTTTCTAGGCAATTGTGTTGTAGATTGTTCGGGAGTTAATCTGATCAGAATATTTCTGTTGAAAATTTAATGATGGACTTTGTTTTCGAATATTTTTTAACATTATCAATACTTGAATTGTTAACTTTAACGTTATTTTTTTGTTTTTCTTTAACAATAAAATATTAAAAAACCTACATCAAAACTTCATTCTTTAATTTTTTAAACATAATTTAAATTATTCGAATAATTCGATTAATTTTAAACATGTGATCGAATTATTCGAACAAGTTAAAATCTCTTATTCGAATTATTCGTTTTATTCGAATACCCTAGAGTAGAAATTCGGGATTTCTTAAAATTTTTAGCTTTTATTTTGAAACACTTGGGCACTAGGGATATAACTTTTGACTTTTTTGCAAATGTGCAAATTGGCAGAGCATATTTGAATAGAACATTAAAATATATGAAAAACCACGGTTTTATTTTTTCGCGGTTGTTAAAAAAGTTCACGCACCAAATAAAGTTTTTCATTCAATTTTTTCAATTATTTTGAAAAACAATATAAATAACGAGTCAAACCAATATCGGATACTCTGTTTCAAAGTGAAGCGTATCCTGGAGAGAGTTCTGCATGGATAGAAACAAATAATAATCGAATGAAGCACGGTTTGAACTATATGGTGGGTGAGACAAAACTTCCCGTGACTTGTTCCATTTTATTTTAGACTTGTAAATGTTGTAAGAAAAGCGCTTGAGGAAAACAAAATATTGTTCTGCTCTCTTCATCGACATTTCTCAAGCGTTTCATAAAGTATGGCATGATTAAAGACTTGATTTTCGGGTTATCCTTTATCAAATGACCCTTATAATACACATTAATATATTAGAATAAAAAAATTGAAATTTTCTTTGGAGAATTGAACGTAGCTTCTTAGAGATGTCATATGTTCTAAAGCTTTCCTATACAAAACTTAAACAAAAAGCTTTTCTCTAAAAATCTCAAGCTAGCTATAGCTTTTCTTTAGAAATCATATCTTATGTGCTGTTTTTCTATAGCGAACGAGTACTTTGAGTGGAAATTTAACATGTGTTTTGTTATTGTAACAAAAACAAAATACATGTAAAACGTCCACTCATAGCACTCGTTCGCTATAGAAAACAGCTCATTAATTTCGTTGAGTGTCCTTTTATGTACTAAATGCAAATAAACCTACAACATACACTTACTAAAACAACTTAGAGTTAGAAGCTTTAATACATTAATAGAATTGTAATAAAATCTTCTTACAAAGTATTCAAATTTCACTTTTTTTTGTATTAAAAATATATACAATTTTGCTATGGAAATCATTGTTGTAGTTGTTGTGAGACAAGATGACCTGACAAAAATTTATTCAAAATTGTATTCATTTAAAAAAAAAAAAACCTAAATTTTCAAACTTATAGGACTTACATACCAACACAGATCCATTTACATAGATATTGTTCAACCACTTTGTTTATTTTAGATTTGTTGTTGTTGAGGGTTTTTGTCCAATTCTAATGAAATCGAATTTTATGTTTTATCATGTAACAAAAACATTTATTTATTTATTTTTATGTCCCCTTACTCTTAACCATCAAATCGTATCAAGTTTTTTTATTTTTGTTGAATTTTATTTAACGAGTATTGTATTCGAGTGGTTATAGCCATTTTCAATAGGTGTGTATTTTTGTTGTTGCTATTTGAAAACTAAAATTTGTTTTGTTATGGGGGAAGAGGAGGCGGGGAAAACCATTTATTACCGGTGTAAAACATGTTAAGAATTTGAAATTTTTGTATTTAAATGAGAATTGTTCTCGTGTTAAAAGTATTTTAAGGGAATGCTGAAAATGTTTCTATTTTAAATACAGATAGAGATGTTTTAATATAATTTTTTGAAGTAATAATAAATGCAATTATTTTATACAATACAAAAGGAAAAATTATATGCCTTAGTGTTCTATTAGTATTAAATTGATTTATGCCAAAATATATGTACCTTTCATAAAATATTATCATTTCACATGAAAAATAAAGTGTATTAAAAAAAACCATTAATGATTTAATAATGGATTTTTTTAATATTTTCTATTTTTGCTTAAATAAATTTAATAATTTAGCTGTTGCAATTTTTAGTATTCTACTCTTTAACAATTTTTGAAGTTTATTTAATTAGTAGTGATCTTTAATTAATGTTAAAAAATAATATGTAATTGGCATTTGTCTACCTCATTTAATTTTGTATATCCTTACATTTTCATAGATACAAACAAATTAACGGATACATCAATGTGATGGACACACCAACATAAATACATAAACAAACACATAGATATTTCTCATGTGTTATTATCACAGAACAACTTAAGTTCATTTAAGTTTATTTACTCCTTAGTTATAACATTATCTAATCAGAGTTTCGAAATTTAATTTCTAGCAAAACTAATTATTTCGAAGATTAGCTCAAGCTTTCTATACATCATCTAAGCTCTCAACTGAAGTGTGATCAGTAAGTTATTGGGTGACTCTTAGTTTGCACCAAATGCTGCATACACCACCATAGCACAGTGGGGGAAATGAAAAATAAAGTGGAAATAAATCTTTAACTTCTAAACCGATAGTCCGATTTTAATAAAATTTCCCAGGGCTATAGAAAAGGTGTAGCTCAGTTTAATTGAATTTGGATTTAAAATACTAAAGCTGAGTTTCCGCAAACACCGTAATCGGCGCCGATAACGAAAACTGAAACTGAAAAACGTTGGTGTTTGTCACCTTCTCGTTTCTGAATTGTTTTCGTTTTCAGTTGGGTGCGTTGCGGCATAAAACAGAAACGAAATTATTTTTTAATTTTTTTTTTTAAAAAATTATTTTTTTAATTTATTTTAATTTTCTTCAAATTTGAAATAAAAAAATAATTAAAATAATATCGTTCCTACAGCACCGAAAACAACCTACTTGAAGTTGTTTTCGTTCCGGCCCCAAATGATAGGTTTTTCGTCACTGATCGGTGCCGTTTCGTTCCCAATTTTCGTTGCCGATTTCGTTTTTAGCGGAAACGAAGCTTAAGGTGAGGCGGAGCCTCAAGGCCCCCAAGAGGGATATCTTTTTTAAAAAATTATGCCAAATGTTTGTTCTCCATCCTCCATATATGTATTCGTAGAATCTACAAGAAGAAAATATTTGAAAATTATAATTTCAGGTCTGGATTTTAGCTAATAGCGGATCCAAATCTCCCCCAATTTTTTTCAAGTATATATTATATTTTTAGTTTTTCCGCGAATTTTTATTCGAAAAAGGTATTTACGTTAATCTTTTGTTATACAGAAAATAAAAACAACAATAAATAATTTTTTTATATTTTATTGAAAGGAAAGTACTATAGAAGAAAATTAATTTCAAAATTTGTATTACTGAGAGGGGCAAGCCTTCCGAATTAGACCAATTTTTTATGTAAATTTAAAATTTATGTCAAATTTTCTCTAATCGCATAGCTGTTTTCAAACAATTGAAACCTCTTTTGTATGACCCAATAAGTTAAATACCTTGCAAAGGGAATTTATAGCCTTAGGCTAGGTACCGTCAACAGAGTTAAAATTGGAAAACTACCATTTTTGGGGATTTCGGGTTTATCAAAAACAGTTCATTAATTTCTTTTTCACTTTTGAATTTTGATCAAAAATTTCGATATAGGATTAAAATTTCATAAACCAAACTTTTATTGCTTTTTAAAAATTAAAATTTTCTAACAAAAATCAGCTAGATTTTTTATTCCCATATTTTTGAAAAAAGTATTCTATCAATTTTTTAATTCTTAAAAATTTTATTTAAAATCTGGCTATCCGTTTAGAAGTTACAGATTTATTGCCATTTTTTCAGCAAAAGGGTTTTATCTATTAAGAGCTTCTGAATTCTGACCAGACCATTGCGTTCGCGCAACTTATTAGTAGCGAGTATTGGCTCAAAAATGCCCAGAATATGCGGCCAGATATGTAACAGTAATATTCCATCATGACAACGTTCTGACACATGTTTCAATACCTGTTTAAAAGTATTTAGAATGAAGTGGTTTTGCTCCATCCGCTTTGTAGTCCAGACCATGCACCATTTGACTACTATTTGTTTCGATTGATGCAAAACGCTCTCTCTGGGATACGCGTTGGAAAATTATCCGATTTTGTCTTGAATCCATATGTTGCTAGAAAGATGGAAAAAGTTTATAGCTAGCAATGGCCAATACTTTGAATAAATTTATATTGTTAAAATGTTTCAAAATAAAAGCCAAAGATTTGAAAAAATACCGCATTTTAGGTCATACATCAAATTTTTTTTAATTACATTGTAACATGTAGAGAATTTTTAATTGGAACAGAATATCGACCCTATATTTCAGAAAAGGTATGAATGGATTTTTGGAGATTTTTTAAAAAAATGTGAAAACTCAAGGTGGCGTGTAATTTTGACAATTAAGCGTAAAGAGCATTATTAACAACTATGGAGACCCTCACTGGAATTTTCCAGCAAAAATTTTCGTAGAATACTTTAATTCTTAGATGTCCTTTTTGGGGTCAAATTAACTACTAAAGAGAGGGACTAGATGGTTATGATCTTCCAAAAAAGTGATACCCATAAAATTCCATGATAATACGAATTCTCTCAGAAAATATCTTACAATTTTTTTCATTTAGTTAAATGCACCCTTCGATCAAAAAATTAAAACTTTGACCCACTGTAAGATCAGCTGGACTAAAGTTTATTCTACAAAAATATCTACTCAACATGCCCATTTAGAATTTTAGGGTGGCTATTATGTTCTAAAAATGCAATGTTATTAGACATCATGTATGTATGTTAAGCAATAAGTAAGAAAACCAGTATTAAATATTTTACATTTTCGAAAGGTTTCAAAAACCAAATGAAAACGAATTGCAAAACTTCTTTGTGAAATTTTAGATCTCCAACGAACATGCCAAGGTATAATATCTATAATATTTTTGTTAATATACTTGTTTAAGATAATGAGGAATGTCTAATACAACTCAAATCGAAAAGAGGATCAGATCAATAATATATAAACATTGTCCCTCATAGTATACATTTTGAAAGTATTCATAGATGTAGAGTAAAGGAAAATATATTTAATTAAATAGCTTTTTTCGACTTAAGTTGCTTTAATGTACTGCCACAGATAGCAGATACATAGATACATATTTATATGGCTCACACGTGGTATTATTTTTCATTTGGAATTGTAAAACAATGTCATTAATACATATCAAACAGTAGCAACAATAACAGCAACAACAAAATACATAAATTTCATATTGATAGCAATCAATAACGATAAAATTTAATTAACAACAACGGAATAATAATAATTTATCAAAGTAGCAAACATACAAAAACACATATACACACACACACACAAACACCTACACAGATACATACATCTATACAACAAACAAACAGACAACATTAAATGAAATTACATTACAATACTACAGCAACAACATTATTATTAAACAAAAGCAAAAAATAAAAAATAGAGAAAAAAATAAAATACAGCTAAAGCAACAGCCAATGCAAACAAACTCAAACATCCCCTTTCTCAAAAATTCTACACAAATACCTTTAAACATACCAGTCATAGAGAATAGACATAGAGTGGAAACTCTACTGTCGAAGACCTAACTCAGTTTTCAGAAACCTAAGTGCTGATAATGTATTAGTACTTAGAAAAAACTATGTACAAACAAAAACAACACAACACGTATGTGTGATTATTTTAAATAAATTTGTTGTTTGAGTTTTTTTCTAGTTTCCGCTTTATGTTTCTCTATGATTCTAGCATAGAGAAGTATTTGTGTGTGTCTGTGAGAGTATAAACAAAATTTTATTTATATAAATGTTGGCATAGAATTGATAATGACTAAATAAATGAGTTGTTTGGGGGAGTAAAAGGAATGAATTATAAACATTCTCTAGTATCCAGGACTATTACGGTAGTTAAAATTTATGTTTAAAAATAACTAACCAATTACAGCAGCAACATCGAGAATAACAAATAGTAATTTTCACACTTTCTGGTGTAAAAATGTAAGTTGAAATATTAAACTTTCAGCAATATACATACATAAATGTATAGTAGTTATAAATTTCTTTTAGAAAACTGTTTGTGACTAAGCAATTTTTTTAATTGATATAAAAATGAAACAAATTTTAAAATTACAGTTTGATGTAAATATGTAGAAATATTGTATTGACAAAATTAAGTAGTTTTTTCTTGAAAATACTTTTTTTTGCTTTCCTTAAAAGCTGCATAATTGTACAGTGATACAAAAGTGAACGAAAATACATAATATGCAGGGGTTCTCATATATCAATTATGTTTTTTTGTTATCCATAGAGTACGGAAATACTTATAGTTTTTCTCGATCAGTTCTCCCCAACTAAAGAAAATACTGCCAGTACATAAAATATTTTGTACATAAAAGGAATGAACTGCTACTGTATTTTTAATTTGAAAAAATCAAGAAGGCTTTTTGAAAACTATTAGAATTTTCATTGTTATGCTAGGTATAGATGTACAAGTAGGAAATAAGTAAAATTAAAATTTCTTGCGTCATACTATAAAATTTAATTTTTCAACAAGTTATTCATATACACTGGTGCATATTCCTATAAACGCACTTAATTTGTTTCTGTATTTTTGTTATATCTTTGTTGTTCTCATCCAAAAGCAAAATTTAACTTTTTTAATGAGAGACAACTTAACGGTACTTTTTGAAAGTAAACAAGTTTTTTTCTTATTCTTGTTGTTTGCCTTAATTATGCGATCAAATGTTCTTGGTGCTTTTTTAAGTGGAAGATTCGTATAAACGCAGACGTGAAATTTGTTTTTAAAAAAGTTACCAAAAATAAAATATTATCAATTTTAGTTTTTTTTTTTCAACCAAAGGCACGTTTCTAATGGTAACATCTCAATTTACTGCAACCTTTTCTATTTGAATCAATAAATTTCATCACTTTTAAAGATGCCCAAGGGAACTTTTTTGTCCGATCAAGAAAAGATTCAAATTAAATTTTTTTCACGAACAAGGATGTTCCAATAGAGAAATTGGACGTAAAATCGATTGTTCGGTGGTGTGTTGCGAAATTTCTTGAAGAAATGTCAAAATTATGGAGTTCGCAAACCTACAAAGGGAAATACAAAACTAACAAGAAGACAACTTAATCTAATAAAACAAGTAGCAAGCCGCAACAAATTGAATTCCACACAAATAAAGAATAAATTGAATCTTCCAGTGACTTCCAAACACGTTGCACACATTTTACGAAACGATGAAAACATAAAATGGAAAAAGTCGAAATGGAAACCAATGCTAAAAAAGCATCATAAAGAAACCCGTCTAAAATTCGCCAGAAAATATATGAAATGGACAGATGAGTGGAAAAAAGTAATTTTCTCTGACGAAAAAAAATTTAATTTAAAACTCATGCTATTGGCACGATTTGAGATCAAACGATGTTCGGATGTCAAAACGTAGTTTCGGTGGTTGCAGTGTTATGATTTGGGCAGCGTTTTCGGCAGTTGGCAAGTCGAAAATATGTTTTGTTCCGACAAAAAAGAATAGTGCAATTTATAACGAATTGTTGGAAGATGCTCTTTTCTCATTTATGGATGAAGATTGCATATTCCAACAAGATAATGCTGCAATCCATGTTTCTAAGCAATCGAAATCTTGATCTAATGAACATAGCATTCCTCTATTGGACTGGCCGGCTTGTAGTTCGAACTTAAACCCAATGGAGAACTTGTGGGGATACATGGCCCGTAAAGTTTATGCAAATAAGGCCTAGAATGAAAGCATAATGACTGTGACAGAGCTGAAGCTAAGAATTAAACAAGTTTGGGAGGAAATTGATTACGATCTGCTTAAAAATTAGTGGAATCAATGCCAGACCATATTTTTGAAACAATCGATAACAAAGGATCATCCACATTATTAATAATGCTACAGTGGCCCATAAATTAAAGTGCGTTTATAGGAAAATACCTTTAAAAATGGCTGATAATCTCGAAAGTTAAGTAAATTTTTTTTGTAAACAATATTTTAAGTGAAGTCTTAACTAATTTGTTTAATATTTTTTAGTAACGTCTATCACAAAATCGTACTTCAACTCCTAGGGTACTTCTACACGTTCAATATATATTCCGATATTTGGATCAATAAATATCGCGAAACTGGATCGCGTTCAATATATATTGAATTAGTATCGTCTATATCCAGCATTATGTTTGGGTTCATGAAAAATAATTGAAATGAAAAAAATGAAGAAAAGTATAAAGAACGCTGTTGGTAGACAATGAACGAAACCAGTAAGAGAGCTATATTCGGCTATTCGAAATTTATATACTAGCCTTCATCTTCACAATTTTGAAAAAACAAAACTTTCAAAATTGTTTTTCAAATTTTTTTTTAAAAAAAAATTTGTTTAAATTTTTAATTTATTTTAAAAAAGTTTTTCCAAATTTTTTAAAATTTTTTTTAATTTTATTTTAAAAATATTTATGAAAAAATTTTTTTTTGGTGAAAAAAAATGTATACAAGGCTACTATATAGCCTTGTATATATCGTTGCAATGGACTTTGAAATATCTATCATTGAATATCCATATTGTCTATATTAATACTTATTAATCCAAATGTGGATCAAAAATAGGCCAAAAATCGAGGTTATCCCGGTTTTTCCTTATATCTCAGCCATTTGTGGCCCATTTTCGTCGATTTTAAATAGCAACCATGCCAAAAGAATGACCAATATATTGATATTTTAATCATGTATGTAAGTTATTTGGGAGCTATGGAAAGTTGATTTCAACATACAGACTGACATGGCTATTTCGACTTCGTTATCAATAACGATCCATAATGTATATACCTTATTGGGTCGCAAATGAAACCACTCATTGTGAAGGGTATAATAAACAACGATTCACAATATGCAACCAACATCAATGCAATCAAAAAATATTTTGATATTTTAGAAACCTTGAAAACACACAATGCAACCTACAATGAAACATGCCATGTTGCATAAACATGTTGCAAAGTATGTAGCTACCATTCGAATTTTCATTATTATGTTTGTGTTCCTGAAAAACAATTGAAACAAAGTCCTATTTCGGGAGGAAAAGAAAGGAATACATGTCTGGTACATTGCAAATATTCATATCGTTTCAAATGAATATTCAAGCCGGTTCATCATTTGCGAGTAACGGAGGGTTAATTAATTACATGGTAAATAAGTTTTGTTTAGATTTGTGTGCTGGTGGTGTATACGTAATATTTTTCAACTTTAATTAGTTCAATAGGTAATATTACTCATACGTACTGTCAGTCGTAGTTCATTGTTATGAACATTTGTAGTATAAATAAATACATAAACTGCTTTATGTTATTCGTAGCAGTTTTTGTGCTTTATTTGTAAAGAATGTGGCTATAAAAAACACATTTTGCAAAGAAAGAGAAATTGTTTTGGTTAAATTTAAAAAAAAAACTAAAAAAGATTTTTTGGTTTTCAAATGTATTTAGTTTGTAATTAAAGGATCTGATGAAATCAGTTATATGTACTAGAAAAAACTAACGATTTGTATTTCATAATTAGTTAAGAATTAAAAAGAAAACTAAGTACTTTATATTTGAAAATATGATAAGGAAGTCTTTACATTCTGTTACGTTCCGAATCAGCTGTTTCTCTTTTGAACGTGAAAAACGTGTACATATAAATTGTTAGTTTTTCTGTGCTATTCCGGAACAAAAATTGTGTACGTTATTGTAAGTGACAACGGCTTTTCAAATAAAGAAAAAGAATTTTGTGAAGTTTAACCCGCCAGTTGTGATACAAATTTTACTTTACATGGTGACCCCGGTCTAACGCTCTAACAATTAACTTTTTTTTTTAAATTTATGCAAAGATATTTAATCAATATAAGTTTTTCCTTCATTTTTAAAATTCATAAAATTTTTTAAAAATAATAACAGAGAATAAAATTATTGGATTTTTTTAACACACCCGTCTCATAACTATAAAACAAATTTTAAAGTTAATTTTTGTTAAAGTCGACCCTAACTATGAAAGATCTTTTAAAGTTAATTTTTGTTAAAGTCGACTTTATTTTAAAATAGAACTTTTGTTTTTATTTTAAAAAAGCTTTAAAACTTTTTCCAACATATACATACATTCAAATAATTGAAAATATTTTTCAATGAATGTAAATAATAAAAAGAAATTTAAATAAAATTAAAAAAACAAAATGTACATAAAAGTTTAAAACAAAAATCTTTTTTTTAAATAATAAAACAACATTTTAAATTATATTTCAAATTTGTTTTATGGTACGAAATTTAAAGTAATAGTCAACTTTATTGACTTAAAATCGACTTTAAGGCTTTTGTGGTTAGGCTGAAAATGTACATAAAAGTTCAAAACAAAAAGCTAATTTTAGAATAATAAAACAAAATTTTAAATTATATTTGAGATTTATTTTAAGGTATGAATTTTAAAATAATAGTAAACTTTATGGACTTAAAATCAACTTTAAGGCTTTTGTGGTTAGGCTGTATTAATTTAAGTTTTATCGACTCGTGATATCCGAATTTCCGTATTTAACGATTCTATGTTTTACTGCTCTTTCTGTAATTCTTGATAAAAAATATCACCTGTATTTACTTCTATAGGTATTCAAATTTAAATGTCAGTACCTGTTGCTATCTTTAATCAAAAACTTTAATTTGAGCTATTTTCTTTAACAAAACAGAAAAAACAAATCTGCCATATCTCACAAATCATTTAGAAATGCGATTATGTATTTAACACAAATTCTATAGACTATTACCAGTATAACTAATATTTTAAACTTATTGTTTTTTTTCCTTCTTTTTGCCAATAATAGTTTCTGGACGATTTGCTAAAGTTCTATTTAAGAAAGTACAACAACAAAAAAATAAATAAATACCAAGAATAACAAAAAAATAAGTAATAAATTACTTGCAATAAATCTACAGTCTATAATCTCTATAGCAATTTTCTTGCATTTGACACGCTAAAGAGAAAAAAAACAGAAAACTAAGAAACATGACTTACAAAGTAGGGGAAGGTGTCCTTAGGATTAAGTCAATGGCAAGAAAACATGATTTATTTCAAAACTTCTTTAATACTTGCTTGATTTATAGGATATTTAATATAAACCTAGCTTTACTTCCCTGATGCTGCTGCAATATACTTGTTTGAAGAAGTCTTAAAAAGACTAATACTAATAACACGCAATATTTTCAGATGAAGATGAAGAAAGTTTTCTAATATACAAAATAAATATACCAATACACACCTGGGATTATAACTTTAAACACAATATTTTCACCTAAGTATAAACATACAAACACATTGCAGGCAAATGTTTCGAAGGGATCAAACAAAAAAAAAATAAGAATTTGAAAGAAAATTTTGCCATTAAGACAGACAGACTTATTGGTATAATGAAATATACTTTTTTGAAACATTAACAAAAAACATAAATGAAGGAAAAGGTAAAAAATTTAAGACAAATTACTTAAGTCAAAACAAAAATACTAAGCAGCAGCATGAAAATATTAAGAAAATATATTGTTGGGTTAGTGTGCAAATGAGCTAAGTCCTCTTTTTTATGAAAATTTACATTTTAGTAAATTAAATAAGAGAAATAAGTAATAAAACTGCATTGAAAGATTTTTGTGTTTCCTAAAAAAATTTGTAAAAAGGGAATTAGCTTATTTCCATACTAAGCTAACGATATAGATACTACAAACTAAAAAAAGGTGGTAAACAGTTAAAGGCAAAAGTTATGAATCTACATTATTGTTCGTAGACTATTTACAGCCATGAATACTTTCAACAGCCACTGTTTATCCTTTAAACAAATTAAAAAATTAAAAGGTAAAAAAATTATGATTGATAGTTGCAACTTCTTAAGCAGAAAAACTCTGCCTACCAAATAAACTCTAAGACAACCCATGTAGAATAAAAACCTTTTTTTTATTCAAACAACCAAAAAAATGCACAACAAAAAAGTAAAAAATAAAAAAAAGGTGTACATAAATGTAAATTACAGTTTAATGGATGACTTTTCAACCGCAATTGATTAATACCTTTTTGTAAAGGATAATAAGTAATCATCGTCATCATCATCCGCATCCACAACCCACATTATCATCATTATAAATGATTAAAATACAATACAAGCCAACAATGCTACAAGTATCCATCATGACATTTTGGCTTTTTAACTCATCATTTATCATTAACAACTCAACGCCATTAATTTGAGATGACATTATCATTACCACCTCATCGCATCGCAAAACATCCTTACTCTTTACTTTTATTTTCAATTTCAATTTCTCGCAGCTCTCAGCCACACGACCACCCACCTTTACCGCCCTCAACCGTGACATCCTCATCAAAAACCAGCGACAGGAAACACCAATATCAACAGCAACAACTACAACAACATTATTGTTGTCAAGCAACATTCAAAAAAACAATAGCAACCAAATGGCAAAGGCAGGAACTGTAGCAAAAACAGCAGTCAGTAAGAAAGAACATCTCTCAAATTGTAACTGAAAATATTCTTATTTAATTACAAACCTTAACTTTCAAGTGCAACCATGCGTATTTATTCATTATTATTTTTTATTTGAATGTTGTTACAACCTGCTCTTCCTTTTTTCACTCCTCTGCATCTTTTACCCGCCTCTTCATTGTCACTTTTGTTTTAACCAAACAACAAAAATTCTTGTTAATTTTATGAACAACCTGTAGACGGATTTATTTTCATGTTATTTGATACAAATTTTATTTTTATCGCTGAGTTAAAATCAATCGAATTCTCGAGAAATTGTGTAGCAAAACGTGTGATATATATAAAATAATTTTGAATAATATTATTTTCGAATAGTAATTTATATAAAAATAGTTTTAAATTGTAGTAAATCTATCTATATATATAAAAATGAAATGGTCCATGTATATAATGTCATCACGTGAGAACGGCTGGAGCGATTTGGCTGATTTTTTTCTATTTGATTCGAAATTTTCAGGAGATGGTTTGTAAAGAAAAAAAAATAAAAAAATCCGGCTAAATCCGGCTTTTTTGATTCCAGTCAACTGTAATAAAAAAAGCCCCCTAAAGTATGTAGTACAAATTTAGATATTTTATTTGCATATAAATAAATATGTGGATTTTGATACATCTTACTCTATATATCTTCTATATATATAAAAATGTAATGGTCCATGTATGTAATGGCATCCCGTGAGAACGGCTGGAGCGATTTGGCTAATTTTTATTCGATTCTAAATTTTCAGCAGATGGTTTGTAAAGAAATTCGGCGTAAAACTCGGAATTTTTTTCAGTCCAGTCAACTGTAATAAAATATGCAGTACAAATTTATATATTTTATTTACAAATAAATAAGAACAGGCAGGTGTATGTGGGTGGGACAAACTTGAAGAACTAACATTAGTAAATGGCACCGGGCGAAGACGGGGTGGTCAACTAGTATATAATACTTATTACGGACATAGTTTATCTTTCAGTGCGTAGGTACTTTATTTGTAATTAGCGGGCAATGCAATAAATATATTTTTCTGTACTTCGTAGACACATTTTAGTTAGATATTTATGTGTTTCACACAATTCTATGAAATTTGTCATCGATTTTTAGTGCATATTTTGTTCTTTACAGCCTATTTCTGCATATTTAGCTTTTTATAGCTTATTTTACTCATAACTGCATATTTGTGTTGCATAATTTCTATTTTGAAATTGATTTTTATTCTTAATAGAATTTTATTGTTTATATTGTAATTTTTTTTCCATATTTGACCATTTTTCCATTTTGTTATATTTTAATATTATTAGAATGATAGAAGCATCGTATTTTAAGTCTCTCTTAAATTATCCAATGGTTAATTAGATTTTAATACTTTTAAAATTTGTAAATAACTGAGTTGTAAATTAATCATTCATTAAGTTGTGAATCATTCATACAAAAAAAAAAAATAATTGAATGAAATTTGAGTCAATTCAAATGAATTTGGTAAACATGAATTGCAATTCGTTTCCAATTCAAATGAATTTGTAGAATTCGTTTCTAATTCAAATGAATTTGTCAAAGTGAATTGCAATTCATTTCCAATTCATTTGAATTGATTTTGAATTAATGCAAATGAATTAGAAAAAAGAATTAGCAATTCATTTACAATTCATTTGAATTGATTTTGTAAGTAAATCTACAGTAAGCTTTACTGTCGTTTTGTTATTCAACTATTTTTTTATGTAAAAGACAGCAAGCAATACATACATTGTTATTTTTCCTGTTTTTTGATTATTTGTGGAAGATAATTTTATTTTTTTTTGAAATAAATATAACATAAATATTAGCAAAAAGTTTGTCGTTTTGTGGTCGTGGATAACAAAATTTCAAAAATTATTAATTGCTTCTTGAATATTAAATGTGTTTTGTCGTTCAGCGTATTTCAAAATTAAAATCAGTTTTTCTTGAAGAAACAAACTCTACACATCATGTTTACTTTGATCAGGCGGGGATCCAGGACAAGGCTTTTAAATTTTTGTACTGAATATTATAATTTTGGTAAGAGAAATTTTTCATTCCCCCTAGAGATCTGCTCTTGAATTTGACTTGAACTAATTTTTGATTTCATTCGTTTGAATTCCTAATTCTTTTTTCTAATTCATTTGAATTAATTCAAAACAAAAATCCAAATTTAATCCTATCTTAACCAACTTTTATTTATGAGTTCAGAATTTTAATTACGTTTTATT
Organism: Calliphora vicina; assembly: GCF_958450345.1. NCBI lineage: Eukaryota > Metazoa > Arthropoda > Insecta > Diptera > Calliphoridae > Calliphora > Calliphora vicina. The sequence continues at coordinate 16,486,196 of NC_088781.1, read as the reverse complement.
AATTCTTTAATAAAACTTTGAATTTCACGTAAAAACAAGTAAGATAATCTTATATACCCCTCACCAAATTATACTTCAAAATATAAATATTTTTAAGTAAACTAAATTTTTTTTTTTAATTTTTTAAAAATAAATTTTTTTAATTTTTTTTTTTAAATTTAAAAAAAAATTTAGTTTTTTAATTTTTTTTGGGTGAAAAAAAATTCGGGTTAAAAAATATTTTTTCCGATTTTGACCCATTGTATGTCCAACTTACTATGGTCTTATATACGTCGTTGCAAAGGTCTTTGAAATATCTCTCATTAGATATCCATATTGTCTATATTAATGATCCAGATATAGGCCAAAAATCGAGGTTGTTCCAGTTTCTGGAAGGTTTGTGTGACAGAATTATTGAAGATTTGGATCCCGAAGATATCTGGGGTCTTTAGAAAATTGATTTCAACAGACAGACAGATGGACAGACAGACAGACGGACATGGCTTAATCGGCTCCTCTATCTATAAGGATCCAGAATGTATGTACTTTCTAGGGTCTAAAATTATATTGTGGAAATTACAAACGGAATGACAAACTGTGAGAAGTCTCTCAGCCCATGAAAAGAATTATGGTGTTAAATCACACTACTATTTTACTATTTTACTATTTTACTATTTTACTATTTTACTATTTTACTATTTTACTATTTTACTATTTTACTATTTTACTATTTTACTATTTTACTATTTTACTATTTTACTATTTTACTATTTTACTATTTTACTATTTTACTATTTTACTATTTTACTATTTTACTATTTTACTATTTTACTATTTTACTATTTTACTATTTTACTATTTTACTATTTTACTATTTTACTATTTTACTATGTTTAAGATGCTGTTATATAAATAAATTTTTAGTGGCAAAATATTTGAATTTTAAAAATTGGGTTACAGTGGAAGTAAATAAGTAACATTCAGTCCTGCCACAGAATTCCATTCCGATCGAAAGTGGAATTAATTAACTCCTTATTTTGCTTCTTCAGAAAGTAAAACGATATTTTTTCGGAATGAAACCCTTTCAGTTTTGAAAGTGGAATTGATATTTCTTTGTCAATTTCTGAACCAAAAGCTTCCCTTTCGTGTTCCAAAAATGTGGACGCCATGTTAAATTGACAAGTTCCTTTCAGTTAAAGTCTTATCGATCCCTATAACCTATGTAACAGTCAGTAAGCAATTTACAAATTAATACTTAGTAAAACAAATTTAGTTTTGATTTATAGAACCTTCAGATAAATGTATAGTTAAAGTTTCATTCAACAGATATAAAAAACAAATCTGCAACCTAGCAAAAACATAATTACTGTTCACTACATATACATTGGCTTTATTTTTTATTATTTGTATACAGTTATGTCATAAGTACTTACCACAAAAGCTTACAAGGTGGAAGCTGTCATTACCACGTTCGCTTACTAATAGGGACCTAAATAATCTATTACAATTTGTTTTCAACAAATTATTATTATTCATTTATTTTCTAAGGGACTTAAGTGAAGAAAAAATATTTTAAATCAATTTGAATTAAGTAAATTTTAATTAACAAAACTGTATTTATTCAAAGGTTTAACACATCTTATTATGATCTATTTCTAAATTTCGTAAACTACTTCTACGTAATGTAGATGGTATGAAGTAGTCATTGAAAATTAAGTTGTTCAGTTTTGTTCAAGTTTTTGCTGAGAAGCTATTGTATGCATTAAAAATACCTCTCCCACTTCCCATCACAATGTTTGATTTCTTCTTAGAAGAAACCAAAAACGAATAAATATGATTTTCAAGCATAAAAAACTACTTCCTTATATGCATAAGTAATTGTAAATTTCCACTTTTATTGGTTTATCTTTTCTGCATGCCATTGTAATCATAATTACTAAAAAAAACCCAACTAAAGTCGATGGAAGATCTACTGGTACGAGTGTAAGGAAAACAGAATCAAATGAATAAAATTGACTACACAAGAGGAAAATGATGAAGATGTTGGGGCCCGTTGTTATGTCCTCTCTTAACTTTATGTAAAAGCAAATAAAGTTAACATTTTAACTTAATAATACAGCACTTAAGTGGCTACAAATCTACAATATTATGTGGCATATTTTTTATGTTGCTTTTTCTCATACTTAAACTGAAAAAAAACACTTGCACACATACTACATGCAAACTGCAAAGCCATACTGTTTGTCGGCAAACACTATCTCATCTGAAATTATAAAAGGAAGGAATGAACAAAACTTAAAAAAAATAAGATGAACTATACATAGGAGAAGTTCAAAGTTAAGGCGAACTGTATAGCACGCTTTTAGAAGACAAATAAGAATCACATTTTGGAAGTTGTGTCTAAAAACTTCTAAATAATTCTAAAAGTTCCAAATTCTACAACAATATTGAATTACAAAATTTTAGTATCGATTACATGTTATTTTTCACTAATACCGAACCGCAACTCTACTTCTTTTTCACTTCTTTGGAAGTTATTTTTCCACAAAGTAATTTCAATTAATGTCATCATATGTTACAATCAAATTTTGATTTAAATTACCCAAATACCACTAAAACTATGTTTGTTTAACACAAACCTTTTTAAATAATTTTTCGAATATCACTACTTATTTGCATTAATGTAGGGTGCTGAAAAAAAAACCAAATAAAATTACTCTTACAAATAACAACTAACAACAAAACGGTAATAAAGCATAAAGTTTATACTGTTTTTTAGAAGGGGCCAACATTAAAATATGTTAAAGCAAGATATTAAACGAATGTGAAAATGTGAGGCAATAATAAGTATTTGTAGATACAACAAACAAACCAAATGATACTGACAACAATAAACAACAAAAAGCAAATGTTCCTGCAACAAAAAATTATATTATTTGTAGTATTTTCTTTTTTTTAACAACTTTAAAGTTTTATTTGATAAAATAAACTCATTGTACAAAAGACAGAAATAAAGAAATAAGAAATAAAGCAAGCTTAATGTAATTTTCAGTTTGTATTTCAGTTTGTTTGCATGTGGGTGTAGAAGATATACTGTAAGAAAAGATTTTATTAATATAAAGTAATCCAGATTAAACCTATCCGATTTCCTAGCTCTAGGGCATATTAGTGCAAAATTTGTCCAGGGCTCTAGTGACTCTATTTTAGACCTCCCATTCAAAGACTGAAAATAAATGGCTAATTTTACGATCAGAATTGAGAACGAGTTCTTTAAAATATTTTTTTGTTTGGAATTTCATCTAAAATGCGTAGTATTTTTTTTGAAAAATTTCTAATGTCTTTTTGTCATTTGACCTTAAAAGTGTAATTTTTAAATTTATAGATTAGATTATGAAAATGTAAAAAAAGTAAAATAGTAAATTGGAAAATAGTAAAATAGTGTTGGGTGTATGACTTAAAAATGTGGGATTTACAATGGATGGCGTATCTTTTGAATATGATTTTTGTTTTTGAAGGGTACATCTCTGTCGTTTATTCTCACTTTGTTATTTTTATACCCTACACCACCATAGTGGGCAGGGTATAATGCGTTTGTGCAGATGTTTGTAACGCCCAAAAATATTAGTCTAACGCCCACCTTAAAGTATACCGATCGACTTATAACCACTTTCTGAGTCGATTAAACGATGTCCGTCCGTCTGGCTGACTGGTTGTCTGTCCATGTAAAACTTGTGCGCAAAGTACAGGTCGCAATTTTGAAGTTATTTCGATCAAATTTGGTGTATATAATTTTTTCGGTCTAAGGACCAAGCCTATGAAAATTGACTGAAATCGGTCCATTATTTCACCTAGCCCCCATACAAATGTCCTCCCGAAATTGAACTTTATCGGTCATAAATGTTTAATTTATGTATGTATCTAAACAAATTTCTCTCCAAATAAGATTTATACATACGAAATTCATGTCACCAAATTTTGTTAGGATCGGTCCATAATTAGTCATAGCTCCCATATAGACCCGCTTCCAAAAATCACTTTAACGTACATAAATCTTTTCAAAATGTTGGCAAACACACAAAATTCAACATAAATAACTTTCATATAGACATAAATCACACGACTTAATTTCATGGCGATCGTTCCATAATTGGTCATAGCTCCCATTTAAGACCCACTTCCGAAAATCACTCACGAATATAAATTATTGATATTTTAAAAGAAAAATGTTTTTGCTCTTTTACTTAGTGTAGGGTATTATATGGTCGGGCTTGACCGACCATACTTCCTTACTTGTTTTTTTTTTAATTTTTACCTAAAAATATTTAAAATTTGTATTTTCGATGGCCACATGTAATGCTGAATATGGCGGTTGGTATTTTGGGACTCACTGATGATACAAAAATGTACTCAGTGGCTAACTTATTCGACGTAGCTGAACTAATTCAATGAACTGCAGGGAGAATAGTGAGGTAATGAAAAATATTATAATAAAAAACTACAGACGATCACTATGTGAAAACTGAGTATGCAGGAGACAAAACAGTAGCCTTACCCCCTGTCTATACCTGATAAATTTTTATCATGATAAACGTCAAAATCGTTGTCATGATAAAAAATTATCCAGTATAGTCTCCATTTATTAATATTATTGCTTCGTTATGACTAGTGCTTTTGCACAGACAACTTTGTCTTGGCAACAAACGTCATTAATTGTTATGATAATTATTTGTCTGGTATTGTCAGGGGGTTAAACCGAAACCGATCGGTTATCAATTTGTTCGGGTTTTCGGAAACTATAGTTAAAACAGAGCTGTAATTGCCCTCCTACTCAACATTTTTCCCAGTGCACTTAGCTTTGGGTGAAAAGAGATCATGGAGAAGAAAATTATTTGTTTAATATGTGTTAGTGTGTCATTTTACTCGTACTTGTACATACATATACATTGTCATTTTAAGCTTTAGATGCTGCTAATGTTTGTGTTGTTATTATTGTTATTTTTTTCGTTGGTTATTCATTTTTTATGTATGTTTTATATTGTTTCAAAAAGATATAGAATTTTTAAACAAATAAAAGAAAGAATGAAAAAAAACGAACGCCAAAAACAAGATGGAGAAAAGTTAAATCTAACACTCTCAACCACAACTCAATTATAAAAGTTTAACAAAGATTTATTTATGTACAACGACAAAGATGAAACCAGCTAAACAATGGCCATAAGGAACTTTTTTCTTCTTATCCTGCTGCTGCTACTCAGAAACGACCTTACAACAATAATAAACAAATATTTTTGTTATTGTAGTTATGGTTGTTGCTGTTATTTTTTTCACAGTTTAACAAAAGATGTGTTAAGAGAAATCGTATGTTTTGTTTATTGTAATAAAATGAAATAAAAAATAATAATAAAACAAAGTAAAATAAAGTGTACTTGTATAAATAAACAAAGTTTTTGCTTGTTGTTTTTTTTATTATTCATTATTACATTTATAAGATTATTTAGGACATACTATACACAGAGATTCATGGTTTATGTGTTTATGTATGTATAAATATGTGTGTGAGTGAGTTCTTGCCCATGTCCTTGTAAATGTTACAAGTTTGAGGTTTAATTTTAACGTTAACACGAAAATTAAGGCACTTTAGGTGACAAAAGATCTAAAAGACAGACACATGTTTCTTGTTACTATGTACCCAAGATGTTGGCTTATGTTTGGGGCGTTGGAGGGTGATTGGTCTTGAACAATAACTAAGAAAACATTGTTTTATCTGTGTTTGATATGAAAAAGCATTAAGGATGTTATAATTTACCTATAAAACAAACTAATCTCTGTTTTATTACCTGACCAGTGTAAATATTACCCAGTAAGTTACACGTGTATGGAAAATTCATCATGTTTAATGTAATGGTTTTCTCTTGTTAACGAGGGTGAATGTCCTTTTACTTTAAAAAAATATTGTCTTTTACTTTAAAAAAAGTTTTTTTAAAAGAAGACTTAAAAATTCGGTATTTTTTAAAATTTTTAGATTTTATTTTGAAACATTTGTACAATTTGTACAATAGCTATGACTTTTTCCCATCTTTCTGGTAACATATGGATCCGAGCCAAAAGAACTGCTCAACTTTTGAGGCCAAGAACGAATAAAGCTAATATCGTGTAATCTGTTCCAAAGTAAAGCGTATCTTAGAGGGAGCATTCTGCATCGATTGAAACAATTATAAGTCGGTCAGTACACGGATGGACTATAAAGCAGGTGAAGCTAAACTTTCCAACCACTTCATTCTAAATACTTTTTAACAGTAGCTCTTAATAGACCCTTTTGCTTCCTCCAATACAGATAATTACCTTAGCGCCATTGATATTTGGCTTTGATGTCGATTCGGCTGGCTGGCCGTGCTTCACTTCGTATGGTACTCAATTTCCCTACTTTTGGATGAATCTTGCTGCTCGAAAACGTTTTGAAATTGCTGATTGAGTAGATTCCAATGATTTTGCAAGCTCTTGTTGAGTTTTACAACAATCTTCATGAAGTTATGCCTCCAATTCTTGATCTTCAAACTTGTTTGGCTGGCATGGGCGGTCTTTTGAAAGCAATCGGTGTGCATTAGGGTATTCATTCGACTAATGATCGTTCGAGTAATCGAATAATTTCTTACGAATAATTATTCGAACAATTTAAAAATGGCCATTTTCGAATAACGAATAATTCGAACAATTTTATGTAGAATAATCGAATAAAACGAATAAATGCTCATATATATTTAAATTTATTAAATTGCTTAAAATTTTTCATAATTTCAAATTTAAATATGTAATAATGACTCACAAGAATTGTATTGTTTATGAAATTCGACAAATAACTAAAGACAAAGGGACTTTCGATCACTGGAGATGAGTGTTCCGATAGCTCCTTCTATAAATATATAAATATTATTGCAAGAAGTTACAATTCTAAAAAAAGTCTTTCAAAAGGTTTAATTTAGAACTTGAACCAATGAAAATAAAAGGTACGGAATAAAATATTTGTTATTTAGCTGGCGAAATATTATAAGAATAGCAACTAATAATCAAAATATGTGATTTTGAAACGGTCGTCGAAAGTGTTATTGAGGATAACATTTATAATGATTACATTGAAATAGATGAATGCCATGATCTTAAAATATATGTAATTAAGTGATGTTATTAACCGCGTACGTAAGTGTTGCAAAATATTTAATAAATCGAATGATAAACACTAGTTTTGCAAACTAACGTTTTGTTGCATGAAAAGCATGGAGTTCGTCTTATATATGATTTTGAACATCGTTGAACATCTTTGTCTAACAGGGTAATCAACTTTTTGCGTATTTGTAAATACGTCAATCATGCACTGCCTGACTTCAAATTAGCCACCTTCACTGACAATGATATCAAACTTTGGACAGATTCCCTTTATTGTGTAATTCCCCAAGACCACTTTATTAAGCAAAGATTCGGAAACGTTGATAGAGCTTGATGTAGAATACAATTTGTTATAAATAATTTAGAAAAAGTGAATTAGTTACTCAATTTAAAAAACGAATTAATGAACGACATAAAAAACTTCCTAGTGCGTTTATATTGTATTTGAATTCAGGATCATGTCCAAATAGCTCCAAAACGGAAACTAATGGGTTTGCTTGTCAATTGTTTTGTAGATTGTTCGGGAGTTAATCTGATCAGAATATTTCTATTGAAAATTTAATGATGGACTTTTTTTCGAATGTTTTTTAACATTATCAATACTTGAATTGTTAACTTTAACGTTATTTTTTGTTATTCTTTAACAATAAAATATTAAAAAACCGTCACCAAAACTTCATTCTTTACTTTTGAAAAAAAATTTAATTATTCGAATAATTCGATTAATTTTAAACGTGTGATCGAATTATTCGAACAAGTTAAAATCTCTTATTCGAATTATTCATTTTATTCGAACAAGAGAAAAATCGAATAATTCGAATACCCTAGTGTGCATAAAATTTTTATTGTAGCAAATGTGTTACAATAATTTAGAAGTTATTTATAAATGGTCGTTCATTAAAAGTTTCCTATATTTTAATTTAAATAAAACCAATTGTTTTATTCGCTTGAAAAGCCATTATGTTTGGAATATAACATCGTTCAAATTTACGTCGTGGTTCGCTGGGTGGCTCCCATCCGAAATGTAAATTTTTCGACGACTAGTGCATAAATCAGTCTGAATTTGACCGATGGCGTGGGTTATGCTGGTTTTAAGGGCCACTGTAGTTTGTGGCTTATTCGCATAGACATGCGACTTAAGAAAACCTCAAAAGAAAAATTCGAACAGGGTCAAATCGCACAATCTTATTGGCTAGTTCACACCACCTCCACGTGAGTTGGCCATGCGTCCAAATCGCTCAAGCAGAACTTCCAATTGTTGAAAACACATATCATTTGTCTCATTCAATTCAGCTCAAAAGAAGTTGGTAATCTTCGATCTATAGCGCTCGCCGTTGATGGTGGTGGCAAAGCCAACATTGTTCTCTACGAAATCATGGTTACTCTTGGATCTCATATGGATTGGTATCGTCCAAAATTTTAAAATTTTGTTTGTTGAGCTACCCATTCATCCAGAAATTTTGATAAAATAATTTTATCATTTGCACGTGTTACTGGATGCTATATTCGTCCATGGTGATATTGCAAATTTAGCAGTCAATTCGACACAAGTAGCTTCAACATTATGTCCGCTATCAACAGTTAATGTTCGGAATTTCCTGTTGGAAGATCCTAATTACAAAGATATGCCTAAAAATATATTTTAAGTATTTTTTGAATATTTTTAGAAATATAAGGAAATTTTTACTAAATGTTTGTTATCTCGAAATACCCTCATGGTTTCACTCCGAATAACAACGCATATAATATATTATAATTGAGGAAGATCTTTAGAAAATGGAAGATATCTTTTATGAGATATCCTTTGTTTAAAGACAATTTTGTGGTTTAATATTCTGTTTTCGAAAGAAAGGAATTTTTAGAAAACATTGTTATGAAATTGTACTTGAATTCAAATATAACGATTTAAAGTTGCATAATGCTTTCAAACAGCAGTGCCTCTCAAACTGTAACATATCTGTGGGCATTATTAACATTGAATAAAAGCTTTGAGTTGATCATTGATCGTAGGTATGACAACTTGTATATTCGAACTCTAATATACGAGCTTTGACAGTTAAAGAACATTGTAGAAAGTTTACCAGAGATGGCGTGTGTGTTCGAAAGAATATACGAGCTTTGACAGTTAAAGAACAATCTAGAGTGCAGATGGCAGTGTTATAAATAGATAAGCAGTTGAAAAGTTATTTGCAATTGAAATGGAACGATTTTGCAACATTCTTATATAAAATTTTAACTCGATTTTTTTTTGTATAAATAAAGTTATGAGATGGGTGAAAGAGGGAGTAGTATTTGTGGACGTTTGACTTGAATTGATAAATATTATATTTAGCCGGAAAAATGTTGGATTCCACATACGTATGGTTCGACCAAAAAATAATTTTAATAAGTCGTGCGGTCGATACATAAATTTATAGCAAATGGATGCGATCTGCGTGATAGTAGAGTGTTTTAGGTATAAGACTACACAGAGAAAATAGATTCGTAGTAGCAACCAAATTTGTTGCCAATCGAAAGTCAGTTAATAAAGAAGAATTTCGCTTGAAGCTACCTAACTTTAAAATTCGTAAAATTCGGTGACTTAGGTAGAATCATTCGATTGGCAAAAAATTAGGTTGCTATCACGAATCTGTTTTCTCTGTATACTTATGTCTGCAGAACAACAGCAGTGGCAATATTTGTAAAATAAGGATAAGTATTCCACATTCCAACTATGTTCTAAAGTATCAATGAACTGGCTAACGGTTTCATTCTCTGTTAGATCCAATGCCCTTCTTTGAATCGGTCCAGCAGCTGTAGACTTGACCTTGCAGCTCCTTCCTATATGTAGGAATATATAATATTTTTGGACGAATAAAGCTGGTGTATATGTAGGTCGGAAGGGGTTTCCTTCGAAACATCAAATATATGTATGACGATTTCAAGGGATGTCACACTGTATTCTCGTACCTAGAATCAAAAGGTTATCTGAAACTCCAACAGTTTCTTTAGCCATATGAAAACATGATAGACAATATTGAGTTTTGAGTGCTTTGAAATTAATTCGGTTGAATTCACCCCATCTGGAGATTATTGTAGGGTCATGATATATCGAGACATACATATTCATTCTTAAGAGCTTAATCTCAGAAAGAGTTGATCTATGATCAAATGAATATGAGTGACAGATAGTACTATCATCCGCGAAAGAGTAAATTGGATTTTAAGGATGGTTAGTAAATCATTCATGAAAACTAAAAAAGGGAAGGAGAAAGAACAGAACCCTGGGGCACTTCAGAGTTCCATAAGAAATTCTTGGAACAAACAAATTTGGAACGGTTAGGGTGCGATGCCTTGTGTAAAATTTGTGTTCCCTATTATAATATTTTGATAAACACTAGGGAATATGGGAATAAACTAGAATTTGACTGCTCAATTAAATGCATAAAAAAGTTTATCAAATCCTGGAATTGGTTTAAATATATTGATCTTTTAAATTTTTTTACTTTATTGCCTTTAAATACCGAAATATTTACTTCTACATCCTTTTCTACCGCTATTAATTAAACAAATACGAAACCCCCCTGATCCATCAACACTCGTAAAATGATATTTGTTTAAATTAAATGTTGATACATATCTACTCCAGCCTTTGTATATAATGTATACTTACTTATATTGTATTACAACGAAACAAATTTTCTTAAATTATATTTATCTAAGAACATCCTCCAAGTCAAGCCCCTAACAACAAAAAAAAACTTTACAAATAAAGGCATGAGAAATAAGCAAAACAGAACTCAAACAAACAACAGTCACCACTTTTTTTCTCATCTTTTCATCACTCATTCAATTTTGGATTTTTCTCATGCCATTGTCACAGCTTGTTTGAGTTGTTTTGCGATTAAATTGTAATTAAATTATTTACGTTATATCGCGTTTTCTAACACACACACACAATCAAACAAACAAACAAATATTTATATAAATAAAATAAACTCTATAAAAGTTACAAATATTCAAAGCAGCAGGCTGTTTGACAGTTAGGCGGCAGTGACGACACCAATTTAACATCCTCAACAACAAAATTTGAAAATTTTTTGTCTAAAATTTATCAACAAAAAGTTAAGCAAATGTTGTTGTTAGTACAAGAGAAGAGAGAAGAGTTATGAAGAGAGAGATGGAGTGTTTAACTTTGTAAACATTTTTGTACGAGTGTATTTCGTTTCTTTAACATCCTTTTATTTTTGATGCTGCTGCTGTTTTTCCTCCTTTTCATTTGCTACTTCCTCCTTCAAATATTATTCGACAATTTTTGCATATTTGTTATTGCTGTTTTAGTTCATGTTGCCGTTGTTGTTGATATTTGTTTGCTGTATGCTTGTTTGACTATGAAATTGCAAGGGGGAAAGGCTGGTAAAAAAAGAAGAACAAATAATCGAAATAAAACAAGTTAAGATGTTATAAGTCGGTGGGGATGGCCTTGAAATTGAGCTACATATGTATATTGAATGATGTCAGTGATCTCATTGGTTCTAACACCCTATTTGCATCTAAAGAGTAATTTACTTAAATGAAAAACATTCCTAATGTAATTAAACCTTGGGTTGCTATAAAATCAAAAAAAAAAATACAATTGATAATTACACTGTCCAACAGCACTTTTGAAACAGAATAGCGACCCTATAATTCTGAAAGGGAATGATGAGTAGATCATTTTTGTAGAATAAACTAATTTTTTTTACAGTGGGTCAAATTTTTCATTTTTTGGTCGAAGGGAGCATGATACTAAATAAAAAAACTGTTGTAAGTTAATGTCTAAGAGAATTCTTATTGTCAGAGTTATAAGGTGGAATTTTATGGGGATCATTTTCGTGGAAGATCTTAACCCTCTAGCACCTTTCTTTAGGGGCCAATTTGACCTCCTTTGCGAGAAAATCAAAAAAAGTCCTTTCAAAGAGGACATTTCAGGATTCAAATGGATTCACGCTATCTTGGGTCTCACATTTTATAAAAAATCTCCAAAAATCCATTTATTATCCGAATGAACTGAAATTTTAAATATAAAAAGTTCCGAAGAAGATATACAAAAAACATGCGTATATATGTAAGATATCTCTTGATTCAAGAGATATTTAGGATTATTTATTTATTTTTTAATTCTACTCCATCTTTTTTTGTTTTTTTAAAAAATATTTTTTTAAAATTTTATAAAATCAAAACAACTTGTTAACAGTTATCTCGTACCTATAAAATGTTACATGTATTAAAAGTTGGAAAATGTAAAACGGCAGTATTTTTTTAAATTTTCCCAAAAAAGTACCAATATTTGTTCTTTTGTAGAAAAAAATTTTCTTCGGGACAGACCAGCCAGTTTATTCTACAAAAATGATCTACTCAACATGCGCTTTCAGAATTATAGGGTCGCTATTCTGTTCAAATCAAAAAGACTCAATTTGTTGGACAGTGTTTTTATGGGGGAATTTGCGCAGAATACTTTGTAAGAAAGTACCAATGTGGAAGCTGAACCACAGAAACGAGTTACTATGAAATTTTGAAGGGAAGAGAGTCCACTCGGTATTAGTCACTAGAAATAAATTAAAAAGTTTTGTTCTACATATAAATTTGAAAAAAATAAAATGTTTTCTTTAAGATTACAGCTATAGAAAATCCGTTACAAAGTACTTATCAAACAATTTGTGTATAAAATAGTCAAGTGACAAGAGACATGAGTGAAACAAATCTGTAAAAATATTAAACATGAATTTAATTTGCTTTTCCCCTGATCTAAAATGATTTTATTTGTTTCTTATTTTTTGTATCCAACTTGGCAAATACTGCACAAGTGGCATATGAGAATATTTATACAAATACAAACATATTTACTTATAAAGTACTTTCAGTTCTTTTGGGGTGTTGCAAGTAAAACGAAAAGTCGTTTTTATTTTGCCAACTTGTTATTAAAATTACTTTTTTTTTTAAATTGTGTTTTGTATCGTGTCGTTATGAAATGACATAAAGAAATAGAGTGACACTTGAAAACAACTTAATTTGTATTTAAAAGATTTGCTCATAAGTGGATTTGTGTATTTATTTTGTTGAGATTCGTAGGAATGAAGAAATTATTAAAAGCAATAGGAGAGAGAATGCTATTTGCGGGAAACAAATAAATATTTATGGTAAAGATTTTTGAGGAAAGTTTTAAGGATATTGAGGAATACTATTACAATGAAAAGTAAGTAATATATAAAATAAATCGTCCTTAAATTTCCAATTTGAAACCTAATTTTACTATATGATCTTGATTTCGATCAAAAAACTTAAATTTAATGGTTTAGAAGACACAAAACCCCAATTTTAAATCGTTTTCTCCACTTAAACTTTATAATTTCCAAAGAGTACCAATTTATAATTTCCAAAGAGTACCAAGCTTCCGTCAGCTCCTATTTTGATTACATGAAGATATATTTTAAATGTTATATCACTCTTCATTAGTTTAGATAAGAATACAGTTTTATAATTTTTCTCTGCAAAATATTTATCACCTTCCCATTGTAATTATTTAGCGAGAGGAATTAATACAGTCCCAATTTCATGTCTTAAATTCTTAAAATAGTTTTATTTTCCTTTCTTAATATGAAACACCAAAGAAATCACCCTTCATTTATTTCAAATTCTAAATTAGAAATAAATTCGAATTAAAAATAAAATAAGACTGTAATTAGAAACATAAATAAAACTATTTGACCTTAAATGTGAAAATCAAATAGAGACACACTTGTATTGCTTTTGGACAAAAAAAAAACAACTTCCAGTTTAAAAGTACGCACAGGATGGTAATTTATTGTACTTGCGTTGCGTTTCCTTGAACAAAGACAATGAGGATGAAGTTAACCAGTGAACAATTTGAAAACTTAATTATATTAAAATAACAACGATTCATTAAAAGTTTGAATATTAATAGAATAAGGATTCATTAACAGTTTGAATATTGAAAGAAGAACGATTCAGGAACTGTTTGAATATTGAAATAACAACGGTTCAGTAACAGTTTGAATATGGAAAAAATAACTATTCAGGATCACTTTGAATATTAAAAGAACAATGATTAAGGAACAGTTTGAATACTAAAAGAACCACGATTGAGGAACAGTTTGAATATTAAAAGAACAACGATTTAGGAATAGTTTGAATATTGAAAGAACAACAATTTAGGAGCAGTTTAAATACTAAAAGAACAACGATTCAGGAGCAGTTTGAATAATAAAAGAACCAAGATTCAGGAGCAGTTTGAATATTAAAAGAACCACGATTGAGGAACAGTTTGAATACTAAAAGAACAACGATTCAGGAGCAGTTTGAATAATAAAAGAACCAAGATTCAGGAACAGTTTGAATATTAAAAGATACACGATTGAGGAACAGTTTGAATACTAAAAGAACAACGATTCAGGAACAGTTTGAATATTAATAGAACCACGATTGAGGAACAGTTTGAATATTAAAAGAACAACGATTCATGAGCAGTTTGAATATTAAAAGAACCACGATTGAGGAACAGTTTGAATATTAAAAGAACAACGACTCAGGAATAGTTTGAATATTAAAAGAACAACGATTCAGGAAGAGTTTGAATATTAAAAGACCAACGATTCAGGAGCAGTTTGAATATTAAAAGAACCACGATTGAGGAACAGTTTGAATATAACAAGAAGAATGATTCAGGAACTGTTCGAATATTAAAAGAACAACGATTCAGGAACAGTATGAATAATAAAAGAATCACGATTCGGGACAAGTTTGACTATGAAAATAACCATTATTAAGTACAATATTTACGATTTATGACAAGTTTGACTATTTAAAGATCTACGATTTGGGACAACTTTACTATTTAAAGCACCACGTTCCAGAACAAGTTCTACTATTAAAATAATCACGATTTAGGATAAGTTTACTTCTGAATGATCTACTATGTAGGAGATATTTAGCTATTAAAATATCCATGCTTTACGATAAGTTTGACTATTAATCGAACCACGATTTTGGGACTAAATTTATCATAAAAAGTTTCACGATTCTATGACAAAATTTACGGTTGTATGACAAGTTTGACTATTAAAAGAATCACTAATCTAGGATACAATTTAGTATTGCAAAACACGATTCTAAGATCAAATGGGTTTTAAAAGTATAAAGATGATAACATCAAAGATTTTCCACAATCTAGACAAAGAAAACCTTAAAAGTTTGCTGGGTTGAGATTCATATTATTAAAGGAAAATAAAACTAAACCAATAAATATCACAACTATATAACAACACAATGGAAGTTGCTATAAAATAATGATAATACGATAACTATGCCACCAACACCATGCCACCATCAGCAGACTACAAAAAAAAAAATCCAAAGGAACTTCAACCAAACTTAACAATGCGGAGAGCAATGCAAAATGCAATCCAATCCACAATGCATTTCTACATAATAAAAGTATGCATTCTATTTAAGAAGAACAAATTTATTAGAATTTATTGTATGCGAAAGCAAAGTAAAAGAACACTCAAGTTTAACAACACGGCTACACACTGTGAGTGCCTTCCCAGCGTATGAATATTGCAATAATAGCAACAATGCAAGAGCAACAGAAAAAAAGCGATTAACTTGAATTTGTAATTTGCAAGTAGTTTGTTCATTTACGACTGCACGAGAATATGTACATGCAAAAAGTGTGTATGTAACTAAAAATAGAGTTCCAAGAAAAGGGTTATTTTTCTCCATATAAAATGTTGCTTGTAAAGAAATAAATGTTTCATTGTCTGCTGAATACTGTACATTGAGCAAGCAGTTAGTGACTGCAGCACTAGCAAAATGTCAGTGGTATTGTAGTATTTTGCTTACTATTACTACTTTAACTACAACTTTTTCTTCCATTTACGGGTGCAACAACTAGTGCTCCACTGTTATACAATTATAAAATTGCAATTTATCATTTGTAATTTGTAGCATTTGTTCGTTAAACAAAGAGCAACCAAGTACTTTGGAAATATGTAGTGAAATAGGAACTAAATATAGATAAACAGATTTTAGTGGTAACCGAAACCAAATAATAGTTACTTGCAGTCTACAGCCCAATACAAAACAATACTTGCAAGAAGAATGAGCGACGTTATCTACGGCACTTAACTTTTCTTAATTATATTCTTTAGTCTATTTTGATTGTAGGGGAGGGTGATTAATATGAATTACAGGAACTAGTAAGGTTAGAAGGAGAAATTGACTATAAAAAAATATAATTCTTGGACAAAATTAACCACGATTCTAGGACAAAATTTTCAATAGCAATAAGGTAGTCATAGTTGATTACAAAAAGATCCACATTTCTAGGACAAAACTGACTATAAAAAGAACCACGATTCTGGGATAAAATTTACTATAAAATGAACAACGATTCTGGGATGAAATTTACTATAAAAAGGACAACGATTCTAGGATAAAATTTACTATAAAAAGAACCACGATTCTGGAATAAAATTTACTATAAAAAGAACCACCATTCTGGGATACAATTTATTATAAAAAGAATCACGATTCTGGGATAAAATTTACTATAAAGTGGACCACGATTCTGGGATAAAATTAACCACGATTCTGGAATAAAATTTGCTATAAAAAGAACCACGATTCTTTGATAAAATTAACCACGATTTTGGATAAAATTAACCACGATTCTGGAATAAAATTTGCTATAAAAAGAACCACGATTCTTTGATAAAATTAACCACGATTTTGGATAAAATTAACCACGATTCTGGAATAAAATTTGCTATAAAAAGAATCACGATTCTTTGATAAAATTAACCACGATTTTGGATAAAATTAACCACGATTCTGGGATAAATTTTTCTATAAAAAGAACCACGATTCTGGATAAAATTAACCACGATTCTGGGATAAATTTTTCTATAAAAAGAACCACGATTCTGGATAAAATTAGCCACGATTCTGGGATAAATTTTTCTATAAAAAGAACCACGATTCTGGGATAAAATTTACTATAAAAGAACCACAATTCTGGGATAAATTTTTCTATAAAAAGAATCACGATTCTGGATAAAATTAACCACAATTCTGGAATAAAATTTACTATAAAAAGAACCACGATTCTGGGATAAAATTTACTATAAAAAGAACCACGATTCTGGAATAAAATTTACTATAAAAAGAACCACGATTCTGGGATAAAATTTACTATAAAAAGAACCACGATTCTGGAATAAAATTTACTATAAAAAGAACCACGATTCTGGGATAAAATTTACTATAAAAAGAACCACGATTCTGGAATAAAATTTACTATAAAAAGAACCACGATTCTGGGATAAAATTTACTATAAAAAGAACCACGATTCTGGAATAAAATTTACTATAAAAAGAACCACGATTCTGGGATAAAATTTACTATAAAAAGAACCACGATTCTGGAATAAAATTTACTATAAAAAGAACCACGATTCTGGGATAAAATTTACTATAAAAAGAACCACGATTCTGGAATAAAATTTACTATAAAAAGAACCACGATTATGGGATAAAACTTACTACGAATCTGGGATAAAATTTATTATAAAAAGAATCATGATTCTGGGATAAAATTTACTACGAATATGCGATAAAATTTACTATAAAAAAAATCACGATTCTGGGATAAAATTTACTATGAGTCTGCTATAAAATTTACTATAAAAGGAACCACGATTCTGGGATAAAATTTACTACGAATCTGGGATACAATTTACTATAAAAAGAATCAGGATTCTGGGATAAAATATACTATAAAATGAACCACGATTCTGGGATAAAATTTACTACGATACTTTTTCTATAAAAAGAACCACGATTCGGGGATAAAATTCACTACGAATTTGGGATAAAATTTGCTATAAAAATAACCACGATTCTGGGATAAAATTTACTATAAAAAGATTCTAGGACAAAATTTACTATAAAAAGAACCACGATTTAGAACAAAATTGACTATAAAATTAATCTCGATTCTAGGACAGGATTGACTATAATTGACTATAAAAAGAATCACGATTCTATGACAATTCTATTACAAAATTGACTATAAAAAGAACTTCGATTGTAGGAGAAAATTTACTATCAAAATAACCACGATTCTAGGACAAAATTTACTATAAAATGAACCACGATTCTAGGACAATTCTATTACAAATTGACTATAAAAAGAACATCGATTGTAGGACAAAATTGATTATAAAAAGAACATCGATTCTATGACAATTCTCGCACAAAATTTACTATAAATAGGACAAAATTGATTATAAAAAAATTTGCGATTCTATGACAAAATTGACTATAAAAAATTTAAATTTTTTAGAATAATTTACTTCTAAAATAACCACTACTTAACTTTTTAACAATTTCAAATTTAAATATAACAATAATAAGTACATTATATTGTAAATAACAATTACAAACACATATGTAAGCAATTTTAAAATAATTTCAATTTATTTTGCAGATGTTAACAGTATTGAATTCCAAATAAATGCCCGGACTAAAACTAAAATTCTAATTTATACCAAGAACTAAAACAATAAAAGTTAAATTGTTTAAGCTTAAACTATCAGCATCAGTATGATAATGATGACAATAGTGTGGTGGTGATGACTACAACGATGATGATGGTGATGATGATGATGATGTATGGTAAAACCACCACAATTTGCGGTTTTTGGGTAAATATCTCTATGTAAATGTGTTTATATATGTCTTAAAATATATACATATATGTATGCATATAAATACAAGTAGAGATAAATATATTGGTTCTAGATGAATGTACGAAGAATACCAGAATGTATGTATGTATGTTTGCATTTGAGTATGTTTAAGCATATAAAGTCCTAACATTAATTTTGTATCTTGAAAGTGTTTGGGCAAATGTTCATTCAAGTAGATACAACAAAATGTTATTTTACTCCTTCTAGATTTTATAGCCATTAGCACAAGTTGTTGTGAGACGAAAAGTTAAGACTACATTACATTAGTATTTAGTAGAGCGAGTAGTCGCAGTATCCCAAGTAGTTGTAGTTTCTGCTCTAGTCTACTATACCACATTATGGCATATACCACACCCCGTATCATGTTACCCACAGAGTGTCCATAATAATTGTTTGTGTGAATGTGTGTTATTCAAAGCTAAAATTCAATTAGTATCTCTGAAACACAATTAATTGTTTTGAGTTCATATTACTCTACCAGCATCATCTTCCCTACGGCCCTCCCTAAAAATTATGCTATGCTATGATGTGAGATGTGTAGTCGTAGTATTGTAGATTAAGTGCGTGTAACTGTGTTAAGTTGTTACAAGGAGCGATGATGATTTTAATAAGTAAATTGTTTGCTTTTTTCGGTTTGGTTATGTCAATTTGTGATATTACTAGGTGATATAACTTTATTTCAGCATGAGTTTATATATCGTACAATAGTAATAAGGGATGCTTAAATGAACCATGATTGTAAAGAAAATTTAGAATAAAAATAATACTAAGATTGCAGAGAAGATTGTAGATAATAAATGTAAACGAATCTTCAGTATAAAAGTTTACACGATCGTAGCGAAAAGTTGTATGAGAGGAACCACGATCGTAGCGACAATTTTATATAAAAGGAACCACGATCATGAACGAACATTTTGTATAAAAGGGACCACGATCGTAGCGAACATTTTTTTTCAAAAGGAAAAAATTTTATATAAAAGGAACCACGATTTTGGCGAAATTTTTTTTTATAAATCGAACTACGTCAAAGACGGAAATTTTGTATGAAAAGAACCACGATTGTAGCAAAAACTTTATATAAAAGTAACCACGAAATTTTTTATGAAAGGAACCACGATCGTATCGAAATTTTTATTATAAATCGAACGGCGTCGAAAACGGAAATTTTGTATGAAAGGAACTATGATCGTAGCGAAATTTTTTTTATAAATCGAACCACGTCGAAGTCGGAAATTTTGTATGAAAGGAACCACGATCGTTGCGATAATTTTGTATGAAAGGAACCACGATCGTTGCGATAATTTTATATAAAAGGAACCACGATTGTAGATGAAAATTTTGTATAAAAGGAACCACGATCAATTTTGTATAGAAGGAACCATGATCGTAGACGAAAGGAACCACGATCGTATCGAAAATTCTGTATAAAAGAACTACGATTTTAACGAAAAGTTTGTATAAAAAACATGATCTTACCGACAATTTTTTATTAAAGGAACCACGATTGTAGATGAAAGGAAATACGATCGTAGACGAAAATTTTGTATGAAAGCAACCACGATCGTAGCGAAAATATTGTGTTAAAGGAACCAAGATCGTATACGAAAATTTTGTATAAAAGGAAACACGATCATAGACGAAAATTTTGTATAAAAAGAACCACAATCATAGCCGTAAATTTTGTTCAAAAGGAAGCAAGATTGCAGACGAACATTTTTTTATAAAAGAAAACACGATCGTAGACCAACATTGTCTATAAAAGGAATCACGATTGTTGGTTACAAATTCTGTAAAAAAGGAACTATGATTGCAGACAAGCATTTAGTATTAAAGGAATCAAGATTGCAGGTTACAAATTGTGTAAAAAAGGAACTACGATTGCAGATGAACATTTATTATAGAAGGAACCACGATTGTAGAAGAAACTTTTGTTTAATAGATTCATGATTGTAAATATTTGTTTAAAAACTACCTTGAGTTTAGATAAAACTAATAATTTATCAACAAGTTCATTTATCATTAAACTTTAACTATTGAAGAAAAAAAAAACTGTCACAATTTAACCTTTGATTAACTAAACCTGTACCTCCCATTGCCTTCAAAGTTTAAATACTTTATTTGAAATATTTTAATATGTAGTAGTGGTAAATACATAAACTCAAACGTACGCATACAATTGTAAGGTTGATGTTAAAAACTTTTATAATAAATTATTGCAATAATTAGCATGCCATTATTAACTGCTACACAATTACAAATGACTACAATTCCCAATGCAAATAATTATACTCATGCTAAAATAAAATTGGAGAAACAAAATGAATTAAAAAAAATAAAACTGAAACGAGTAAAACTCACCAACTACAAAATAATGCGGGAAACTCCTCATAAAAGGCAACTTTAAATAATTCACTCCACCGCCACTCACACCCCCACAATTGCGCTGCTCATTTGACTTCAGTGAATTTAAAATAAATAAAATTACAACAAATAAAATATATCGTTGATGTTGTATTTATTTGTGAATAGTTATTTTTCGAATGAAAATAAATGAAATTACAGCTGTCAAGCTGTTAATTATGGTAGTACAGTGAAAAATAAGCAATTATTCTCGCCTTGGCTTGGTTGCTTTTTTTTTTGTTATATATTTTTGCTGCTGTTGTTTGAGATGTAAATTATGGTTGGTTTAGCAGCACAAGCAAGCTATATGTTTTTGTATGCCTGGCGGATGCTGTTTTATACTGCTGCTGCTGACTATAGCAGTTGAAAGTCGATGTTGTTGAATTCTTGTGAAGTAGGTGTGTTGCGGAGGTGGCATTCAAAAAACATTTTAATTTTTGTTTAAAGTGTTAAAATAATAAAATTAATAATAGTTGGTTGTTATTTTTTTTCTCCCCTTATTCTTTGAATTCTCATTATTTGAGTATAATGATGTGATATGGGTCACAAAGGAATGAATTAAAGACAATTTATATGTGTCATTTTTACTATTAAATACATTTCATGCATTATTTAATGTATAATTTGTATTTTGGTAAGCGCGGTCGCAAAAGAAGAACCACATTTATAAAGGGAATTTTTGTATAAAAAAACAAGATTGTAAAAGAAATTCATTTATAACAGAACCACATTTATAGAGGGAATTTTTGTATTAAAAGAACTACGATTAAGGAGAGAATTTTGCTGAAGAAGTTTTTGTATAAAAAGAACCATGATCAAATAGAGAATTTATTAGATGATTTTTTTTGTATAAAAGGAACCACGATTAAAGAGAGCATTTTTGTATAAAAGGAACCACGATTAAAAAGAGAATTTTGCAGAAGAAGGTTTTGCATAAAAAGTACCATGATCAAAGAGAGAATTTTGCAGATGACGTTTTTTTGTATAAAAGGAACCACGATTAAATAGAGAATTTTTGTATAAAAGAAACCACGATTAAAAAAGGGTATTTTTTTGTAAAAAAGGAACCACGATTAAAGAGAGAATTTTTGTATAAAAGGAACCATGATGAAAGAGAGAATTTTTGTATAATAGGAAACACGATTTAAAAGAGAATTTTTGTATAAAAGAAACCACAATTAAAAAGAGAATTTTTGCATAAAAGGAACCACGACTAAAAAGAAAATTATTGTGTAAAAGGATGCACGATTATGAGAGAATTTTTGTATAAAAGGAACCAAGATTGAAGAGAGAATTTTTGTATAAAGGGAAGCACGATTAAAGAGAGTATTTTTATATAAAAGGATGCACGATTAAAGAGAGAATTTTTGTATAAAAGGAAGCACGATTAAAGAGAGAACTTTTGTATAAAAGGAACCACGATCAAAGAGAGAATTTTTGTATAAAAGAAACCTCATTTAAAGAGAGTATTTTGCAGAACAAATTTATGCATAAAACCACTTTAAAAGAAGGCTTTTTTGTATAAGGCGAACCACGAAGTTCTTATATGTACTATAACATATACATATGTATGTAGTTACATATTCCTCTAACAGAAAACATCATTTTGACCTACTGCTATCACAAAATTGTTAGATTAAATAAAACTGTTTTCATATTACTTTGTTACAACATTAAAAATCTAATTGTGCTTAAACCTAAATGTTTTGTAATTTCATAATAATTACAAGAAAATTATAATAATTTAAATGTTAAATGTGACATTTCTTGCCTGCTTTAAGGAAATTGTTAAATAAAATTATAAAATTTCTTTGTGAATAAAGTAAAACCAAAAACAAAGAGAATTCTATTTAAGCAAATTCTCAAATAAACTCATACCTCTTTCTTTATTCTTATTATTTAAATAAAATTAATGATGCTCTTGGCTTGTTTTTGCACTTGTATTAAATAAGAGTTGTAGACCACAGCGACAACAACAAAACATCATGAACTAAAATGGACAATAACACAACAAAAGGTAAATACCGTTGAAAAAAAAAGAAATGGCGAAAGGAAGTCAGCGAAAATATAGGAAATACCACTAACACAAGCAGCCATTAACAGTTTGTGTGTGTGAGTGTGTTAGTAAAAGAAACAGTAATAACATTATAATAATTAAAGGTACCTTAAAGGGTCATTATGCAAAATGTCAACAACATCATTTTGTTGTTATTTTTAGTTTTTTTCCATTTTCTCAGTTACCAGCGCGAATGAATGACCATGTTATGCATATAACATACCATCATCAAAGCATCTAGAGGAGAAAAATACTTAAGCTGGGTCAGTAGAATTCCTTTTAACGTTTCGGTGTTTAAAGGTTAACATTTACGTTTATATAAAGTTACAACAAGTATGTAAAATTAAAAAAAATCAGGTTAAAACAATATTGAGTTAAGTAGATGTTAAAGGTGTGGACGAATACCAGAAACACTTTAATGATACTCTATCGAGAATATTTTAAAATTTAAGCGAAACACTTCAGTACCAAAAATTGAACCACGACTAATGAAGATATTTTTGTTTAAAAAGAATCACCATTCAACAGAAAGAACCACGATTACAGAAGAAATTTTTGTCTAATAAGAACCATGATCAATAAATATATTTTTAAAAAGAATCACGGGTAAAGAAGAAATTCATGTCTGAAAAGAACCACAATTAAAGAAGAAATTACTGTTAAGAAAAAACATGATTAAAGAGAGATTTTTTGTATAAAAGGAACCACGAATAAAAAGAGAATTTTTGTATAAAAGGAACCACTATTAAAGAGAGAATTTTTGTATAAAAGGCACCACGATTAAAGATAGTTTTTGTATAAAGGGACCACTATTAAAGGATCCTCGATTAAAGAAAGATTTTTTGTATGAAATGATCCGCGATTAAAAAGAATTTTTTTTTTATAAAAGAGCAATGATTAAAGAAAGATTTTTTGTAAAAAAATAACCACGATTAACGAGAGAATTTTAGTATAAATGAAACCACGATTATAGAGAGATTTTGTGTATAAAAGGACTCAGGATTAAAGAGAAAATTTTCGTATAAAAGGAACCAATATTAAAGAGAGATTTTTTGGAACCACGATTAAAGAGAGACATTTTTTATAAAAGGAACCCCGATTAAATAGTATAAAAGGAATCACTATTAAAGAGAGATTTTTTTCTAAAATTAACCATGCTTAAACAATATAATTGAACCACGATTAAAGAGAGAATTTTTGTACAAAAGAAATCCGAGTTAAGATGAAATTTTTGTACAAAAAGAAATATTCTAAAGAATTTATATACAAATGGAATCACGTTAAAAGACATAATTTCTGCATAAAAATAACCACGTTAAAGAAGAATTTTTGTATAAAAAAAAACAAAGTTTAAAGGGAGATATGAAACACGTTTAAAAGAGAACCATCGCTAAGGCCAGCCAAAAAAGTTTAAAGATCAAGAATTGGAAGCATTGCACCATGAAGATGGTTGTCGGACTCAACAAGTGCTTGCAAGATCATTAGGCAGCAATTTAAAATATTTGCGAGAAGCAGGATTCATCCAAAAGCAGGGATATTGGGTATCATACGAATTGAAAAACGACTTAGCATGTCCGAAATATATCTTGAATTTTTGCACCGAATCATTACTTGCTATATAAAATGTATACATTACAATAACTCGAGATCGTTTGTGTAGCCCAGCCTACCAGTCGAATCCGGACCAAAGCTGAATATCCATGGCGCTAAGTAAATGCTATGTATGTGGTGGGACCAAAAGGGTCTTATCTATTATAAGCTGCTGAAAGACCATCACAAGGAACTTCTACCGAACGCAAATGCTTCGTTTAAAGCGAGCTAAAAAATACCTAATTTTCAAGTCATATACCCACAAATTTCAATATCTTTACCTAACTCCTTTATTGCTTTTGCTCCAAGTTTGCAAAATAAATTTGCGGTGGTACAATTTTAACGTTAATTGTGTTTCCAATTTATACGAAAAGGAAGTATCAAACTGAATAATTGGTTCTAATTGACCACAATTTATTTAATTATTCTCTCTTACATGACACTCGTACAATTAAGTAGGGCAAAAACAAAAATAACAAAAAATATTTTAAACCATAGGGAAATACAATATTTTAGCTACAAACTCATATACATATAAATACTTATAAATAGTAAACCATTTATAAACATTAATAAACATATTTTTGTATGTACGACACAAAAAAAAACAAGCTTACAAATGGTTATTTAAAACACTTTATTATATTTAGTCTGAGTATTTCATTTTTTTGTTTCGCTGCTCAGTAGGAAAAAAACCCAACAACTATCAAAGAAATAACAACAACAAAAATCTGTATCTGTAGCTCTTTTAATATTAAATTACTAGCTGTTAAATGGAAAATATGGTGAAAACGAAACCAGGCTACAACCGCTGTTGTGACTGTTGACACTTGGTGTTTTTGATTTAAGAGGAGCAGCAGCAGCAGCAAAAAAAAGGACGAATGAAATGCCAACCATTCATTCATTCATTCTTATTTGAACTCAGCTTTTTTTTCACTCATCTTCCGTGTTTTTGTAAAAGTGTGTTGTTTTTTGGTGAAATTTAAACCAGGCTGTTAGGTTGATTACTGTCTGTTATCTTTCCCTTTTTTGTGTGTGTTTTTTTTGGCTGTCTTTATGACAGGAAAATGAGTTTTCTATGTTGTCCAGAAGAGGTTGGTTTTTTTTCGGTTCCGGCAAAGTGGTTCAAGTAGAGTTTTTATTAAAGAAACTTGTAAAGTTTTGGTTAAAATTGTATTAAAGTGTTTAAGTAACGATTGTAGCTAAAATTATAACTATTTTGGGTATAGAAAATCTCATCTATAAAGCTGGACAATCAAGTGTGTTCCCATAAAATGATGGTCTACATATGGAACCTCAATTTTTCTAAAAAAGAATGGAACAATCAAAATTTTTTGTCTCTGTAACTTATGAATATTATAGCAAAATTTCATATAAAAACTTAGTGTTATAATCATTATGTATATATAGAGCTTCGTATTAATTAATTAAATTTGAGTTTATGCGTAATTAAAAAATGTCAGCCTTTCATTCCATAAATCCATTCCCAATATCTAATTCTTTAGCTTCATTTAAATTTAATTAATTTTGCAGATAATTTATTCAAACAGAATTTATTCAAACTTTGTTGATTCAAAACTACTACAAATTGAGTTAAAATGTTGTTTCTTCGTTCAGTTTTATTTAGCTTTTAATCATTTACAAAACAAGTACTATTGCTGTGTTTTCTTTCAAGGCCAAAATCCATTCTATACTTGAAAATACCAAATGGTGTACCATCAAAAGTAGGGGCATTTGTTCTACTAGAAGTTTCTGGAATAATTCGCACCGGTACATCTTGGCATTGAAGATTAGTCAACTTTATTTCTAGATCATGCAGTTTTCCATATGTCTTTTTAAATGTTCATTCGAAAAACCCCAAATAAATAATAATAACACAGTGCAACAGTGAAAAAAACACACGATCATGACTATATAGGTTCGACTCTACTACCAAAGGGTAGTAAAACCCTATACTCAGTTTGTCCATTTTGGTGACCGTTTTTTTTTTATGGGCCCCCAAAGTTTCTGAAAATCAGTTGGGCCTCTAAAAAAGGTGTCATCAGTTTTTTGTTAACAGCTAATTCAGACTTTGTGATATGACTTAACTTTATATGGCAATAATAAAGCTAAGATTCCGCCAAATAAATTTTGTTACAATTTTTTTTCATAAAATAGCTTTTTCGTGCACTTTTGTTTAAAAAATATAGGAAGAAAAAATTTTTTTTTTACTTTTTTTAGAATAACTTCCAGGGTCTCCTAATTTTTCACTAACAATATTTAGCAAAGTTGTAACTACGGTAAAATTGAACAACTCTTGAGAACATATCAATGCATTCTGAACGTGTCTAGTCACTCTAAATAGCACATAAAGATCACTTTGTACCTTAACCATTTTCGTTTTTACTATTTTTTTCGCTAAAACAAAGATTTTTTGTTAAAATAGTATGATCAAGTCCACACTTCTATGTTGTGCTGTATTATTTACTCGGCTTAGGTGTTCGGAATGGGGATCAGTGAGTGGACCTTCAATGTCACACATTTAAAAAAAAAAATCGCCAAAAAGCCATTTATGATCCGAATGAGCTGAAATTTAAAATGTAGATAGTCCTTGAGAAGGTCTACAAAAATATGCTTTTATCTGCAGGTATCTCTTTTAGTTCAAGAGATATTTAAGTTTAATTTTTTTTAAATTTTGCTCGATCTTTTTTTTGTATTTTATATATGATGGGCCTACGAAAGGTCGAAATTTGTTTTTTATATACGACGTATATTCGCGATAAAATTCTAAAGAAAATTAAATAAACCTGATAACAATTATTTCGTACTTAACAAGTTACACGCATCCAAAGTTGAAGCTTCTTTTTATATATTTCAACTTTGTATGCGTGTGTTTTTTAAGTTTTTTCCCAAAAAAGTCCCCATATTTTTTCTTTTATAAAAAACTAATTTTCTTCGTGGCTATATACATTTTTTTATGATCTGGAAAGAGAACTTAATGCAAAAACGTATAAAGTAAAATTTTACTAACTTAAGCGGACATTGTACCCCCCAGCCCTATACAAACTTGGCCAATTTTGAAACAAAATTTTAGGTTTGAGTAAAAAATTCTAAAAACGCAAAGCACCGATCCTCAAAAGCTCGTCATATTTGTATAGCCCTATATATTGTTTATATATATGCAAAATGTTTTTACTATCCTTCTGTAAATAACGTCAAAGTGGGCTATTTTCTTAAAAAAACTCAGTTTTTGGAACACATTTTCCCCGTTTTAGGAATTTCGATGTTTGAAAACAAAGAATGGCAACATTAGTGATGCCATTGACTTAAGAACATTTAGATCTATATTACTTCCAAATTTTATTGTGATGTCTGTAACTATTAAAATTTTACATTAATTCGAAGTTTTTATTTTTCTTGATGGAAAATCACCATTTTATAATATAGTTAGATTTTAAGGTAAAATACGTCCGAAAAAACCCAACATTTATTCATTTCACTAAAATGTCAATCTCCAAGTCATAATGTTTCCACCGATATCAAAAACTTATATAAAAAGATTATATTTACTCTTCAGAAGCTCCACAAACCTTGCAGACTTTCAAAAATGTTGATGTTTTTTCATATCTTGCATCAAGCCGGTCTTGCGTGATCAAGATTGGATAAAGTGATGCGCCCGGATCATACCGATAATGATTTGCCCATTCTTCGTTATTCCAGCACAATAGAGAAGTATAACCTCGAACATACATTTTTAACAAAAAAATGTTCGTTTTAGAGTCAAAAAATAGTAAAAAATTAAAATTTTTAAGCTACAAAGTGATTTTTGACAGCTATTTAGAATGCCTAGATATGTTCGGATTGCATTGATATGTTCACAAGAGTTATTCAGATTTACCGTAGATACAAATTTGCAAAATATTGTTATTGAAAAATTAGGAGTCCCTGGAAGTTATTCTAAAAAAAGTAAAAAAAAATTTTTTTCTTCCTATATTTTTTCAACAAAAGTGCACGAAAAAGCTATTTTTTGGAAACAAATTTCAACAAAATTTATTTGGCGGACTCTTAGCTATATTATTACCATATAAAGTTAAGCCGTATCACAAGGTCTGAATTAGCTGTTAACCAAAAACTGATGACACCTTTTTTAGAGACCCCACTGATTTTCAGAAACTTTGGGGGCCCATAAAAAAAAAAGGGTCACCAAAATGGACAAACTGAGTATAGGGTTTTACTACCCTTTGGTAGTAGAGTTGAACCTATACTGTCATGATCTTGTGTTTTTCCAAAAGTCTTCATTTGTTGCATAGTGTAATCGGTCTCTTATTGCCGAAAAACTGTAAAAAAAACCAATCACATTTTTTTAAAAAAAACGAGTTCTAACTTGTTTTCTTTCTTTATAGTTTCGTCAGATTTTAATTCCGGGGAATCCCGACTAAAAATACCAGGAATCGGGTAGTGAAAAATTGGCAAAATTCCCGTGAAATTTGTATCGGGAATTCCCGGGATAAAAACCCTAGTGGCCATTCAATAAATCACTTTTTAACCATTGAAATTGATGGTTCAGAGTTCCCATAGTATTTATCAAGTGAGTGATGGTTTTTTTTCACAAAAACTAATACTTAATGAGCAGACGAAATTCACTTTATTTTCAATTTCTCATCAGGTCAGGGGGTAAAAACTAAATGACTCAGCTTGTTTAAATTTTGACAGATGTCAACTGATTGCAGGAGCAATGTTGCCCTTTCAGTTAACAGTTGCGAAATTAAAAAATTCGGGGACGTCGTAGGAAGCGATTGGGAAAACGCATTTTAAATTGGGAAGTTACTGAAATTATCGACTATTTCCTTTCAAATGCTTCGTGCGCTAGTTTAGGCGACTACTGTTCTTTTGAATCAACATATTCCTATTTAGTATAGTTCTTGGGTTATTTGGTACTTCATCGAGCACATCTTCTTGCCTTTCGATTTATGATTGTCTTCTGTCCTGGCTTTCATGTATTTTGGCATTAGGAACTGTATTGAATAAATCATTGTGAATTGGTGCAAATAATGTTTTAGAATTTCATATAATTCGGCGGTTTGGTGGTGTTTTTGTGTTGAGAGTAGCCGCATAGTTAACCAGACATTTAGTTTTTAGAAATGTTGTACCTCATTCGTGAAGTATTCTTCATATGAGAAATTCCGAAAATTCTTCTCATAATGTAGCCATTAGCCATTACAAGGGTTTAAGAGTAATTGCAATTTATATAGTTTTACTTGTTGGTGCAACAATTTTTATATATTTACGTCCTTTATCTGCTACGATATTGTGAAGAATCGTGCTTATATCAAATGAGGACAATAGTAATCCCTGCCTGACATCAGATTCCGGAAGAAATGGTTTTGGAAAACGGTTGTAGAGAACCCTACATTGAAAGCAATAATTTTGGGTTCTTATGAGTCGGATTAGCTTAGGTGCAATGGAGGACTCTGTCATTAAGAGATTTCTTGGTTTGGAATGCAATATGCTGCCAAATGCTTAAATATATTCTCTATAATACGATTTAAATAGTGATTGTTTTTTCGTTTTTAAGTATACACCGGCTTAGAATTTTAGAAGAAATTTGAAAATGTATATAAAGTGATTTCCACTAGATTCTTAGTACTAGCATTACATGGCAACCCTATTCAAGTCCTCTCAAAAACCGGCTGTGTGACATAACAACTAATTAGGTTACCATGCTACAATATGTTTCCTTGTGAAACCTCGTTTTATTTCTTCTTTTTTTTGCAAAAACTCAAAATTCCTTAAAGCTTTTGCTTAAACAAAAATCTGTTTTTAAATATTTTCCTTTTTGGTATTTCCTGGCGATACTTTTCTTGCCACAACAAAAAAAAAAAATAAGACAAAAATTTATAAATGAATGAAAGAAGTTGCCATTTTATTCAATTTATTTAACTCCAAAAACTGAATTTATATATTTTTTAACTTAATTTTCTAGCAACCGCAATTAGTTTTAAAAAACAATCCGACTCAAAAAACAAAAAAACGTACAAGACAAAGAGACAAAGTCAATTACATTAGTTGTGCTGGCTTGGCTGGTGTACAATAAAATTTATAAGGACTCTAACAACAGCAACAACTACAACTAGCTGGGTAAAAGTACTGAAAGCTGCAAAAAAATAGAAATGAAATTTCAGTTTCACTTCTATTAAGTTTCCACAAAATGTACAATTATGCATTTTAAAAGATTTCGAATGTCTCGTCTTGAGATTCCATTTTCATTAAAATTGAGTAGAGTTTTCTTTCTTTGTTTTAACCAAAACAAAAACAAAAAAGTTTATATTTTGTTGGTGTTGTTGTTGTTCCTTCATCTTATCCTTAGTTTTGCTAGTTCGAGTAATTTTAGACTTTTTTTTTCCGTTTCGACTTTAATTGTGTTTTCAGTGCAGTGTTCTTGGCACTAAGGCAACAGACGAAGAGCGAGAGAGACGGAGAGAAAGAGTAATGGTTAGAAAGTCGTTGTTAAAGATTTGTTTTGTTGAGGTTTACTTAACAAGAAAACTTTATTTAAATCAAAAAAGTAGTGCCAGCAAGACAGATGAATGAATACGAGTATAAATAATTAGAAAAATCCAGAAATTAATTTAATAGATTTAAAGTTAAAACGATTGAATGCAATGAGGAAATGTCTAAAAGCAATTATAAATTGCTATTTAAAAAGGGATTTTTAAAAAAAAGGAAACTTTTATGCAATAATATTGTAAAAGTTTCCATATTTGAATAACGTAAAAAAATGTCATAAAGTCCTTTTAATTTAAAAGATATTTTTCATGATTTCTATATGAAAAAGTGGTTGGCACTTATAGCCACCAGAGACCGGACTCAATCGACTATTCAGATGTACACATCAGGAATGAGAGAGAAACTCGTCAACATCACCAGAAGGAAAACAAATTGAAGATTGTGCTTCAATGTACTAAAAGGGACTTAAAACTATCACAATTAGTTAAATATGCCCTTTTTGACAGCAGTGTTTAACGCTTTTTTTGAAAAACGCACTAGATTGGCGCATTACATTTTAATGCCTTTTAATATAATTTTGGTTAAATTGCTAAGTTTTATCTTACAATTCTACCAACTATTATGGTAAAGTGGTCGACGTCATAGTGGATGAAAAGGGGACCGTCATTGAATTTGAGCTTAATTCACTAAAAACTTAATTCGGAATTACACAATTTCGACCATTCATTCTATAAGTCCATTCCCAACTAACTAACTAACTAACCATTCGTCGTTGAATTAGTTCATATTGGAGTTACAGGCAAATCCCGGTATAACGAACGATATGTTGTCAGGCCTATTCGTTAAATTGAAAAATTCGAAATATCGAGATGTTTTTTTTTTAATTTTGG
Organism: Calliphora vicina; assembly: GCF_958450345.1. Classification (NCBI taxonomy): domain Eukaryota; kingdom Metazoa; phylum Arthropoda; class Insecta; order Diptera; family Calliphoridae; genus Calliphora; species Calliphora vicina. Next base: position 16,453,845 of record NC_088781.1, on the reverse strand, counting down.
ACAACTTTTTCTGTATTGGAATTTAACTAAACGTATGGCATTTTGATCGCTAGGTTGCTGTGTGACATTAGGAGGAATGAATATCGTCCAAATCGAGGAATGGCTTGGTGCATTATCCATGATTAATAAAGCCTTCATTGTAAGGGATTTTGTTTCTGAAAATGATTCAACCTGTTGAAAATAAAACTGAGGGATAAACATTTAAAAAAAAAAAATTTTGAAGATTCGACTTAATTTGTGTAAAGATAATTTACAGGAAACACAATTTTAGTTTTATTTTCTTCAAAATGTTGAGAACTTTGTTATTCCATATTTCGTTCATTCATTTAAATTTTTTACTTTTTCTTTCAATGAAATTCTTCTAAGGTTTTCCATATTTAATTCACATGAACACTTGCACAATTATTGCCTGTTTCACAATATTGAATGAAAGATTTCGTTCGTATTATAAGCGAATAGAAATAGAAAAAATTACAGCACCTATTTTTAAAGAGAGTTACCATTGAAAACGGTACTGTAACGACTTCTTTTCTTACTTTACATTCTTTATACTTTTGTTTTTTATATATTCTGTTCGTTATATTGAGCGTACAATATTCGAAAAGTTCGCTATATAAGGTTATCAATGTTAAAAATTTGGTTGTTTGTTTGATTTTGTTTGTTTTTTCTCACCATTCGTTATATCGAACATACAATTTTTGAAACGTTCGTTATAAAAGGTAGTCAATGTTACGAATTTGACCGTGCATTAAATCGGATATTCGTTAAAGTGAGATTCGTTATACCGGGATTTGCCTGTAATTCAAAACTGAACTAAATTCACCAAAATCTTAAATCGGAATTCGAAATGTCAGCCATTCATTCCATAAATCCATTCCCAACATCTAATTCGTTAGCTTCATTCAACGGCTTTTATTCAAATAGAAGTCATTCGTCGTTGAATTAATTCAAAACTAGATATTGGGATGGATTTATGGAATGAATGGCTGACATTTTTAATTCCGATTTAATTGATTAAATTTTTGTTAATTCAAATACACTAATACCCCGCACAGTGGATTATATATGGTGAATAATTGAAATTGAAATTAACCATAAAACAAGTTGTACCGTAAAGTTAAGCTGTCAAGCAATAATTATTTGCAGAAATTATAATTATTATGTCAACAGAAGTATTCGAAAATGGCGACAGAACACACTACTTTCGACTTTGAAGATTTAATGAGTTAAAATTAAATACCATATTCAAATTATTTTTTTTGGATTGTTATACCTTGTTGGAAAGGGTATCTTGTCCAGATTCTATCTTTGTAATGAGTTTTGCATATATTGTCAGCACATTTGAAATTTATTAATTTAAAATATATAATGTTTTTTGGCTTACCTACACAACTTAGACTAGGATTTTAATTATTGGCGCCATTTGCCGCCAATCTAGTTTTAAAATGGAATTAACGTTTAACTTATTATCTAAAAGATATATGAAAATTAGCTGCCTTTTTGTGCCTATAAACAAATGGCATGCAAAAATGTAGAGCAAATCAGAAATTTAAAAAAAAAATTATCAACTTTTTTTGATTTTAATTGCTTTTCATTGCTTATTTTGCTATGATAGCTTAGAAAAATTTATAACTATGTATAAAGTAAAGTTAGTTCTTAACAAAACAGTGTTTTAATTTTTTTAATAGGATTTTTTCATTAACACCTTTTGTAGCATTTTCTCCCTCAACGCATGTGAATAAAAAAAAAACAAAAAACCAAGTATAAAAAAATTTGTTTGTACAATTTTTAATATACAAGGTAAATTTTTACGAAAAAGTTTAATAACTTCTGCAAATATAAACCGACTTTAACAAGTAAAATCTAATTTTTGTCTATATAAAATTATCTTTAAAACACTGTGCAAAAAAAATAGGTTTTTATAGAAAAAAATAACTATTGTTGAATTTGAAAAATTACGAAAAAAAGGAAAAAAATGTGAAACTTTTTATAAAAACTTACATAATTTCATGAAATATGCAGAAAATTATGAAAGACTAATTTGATGCCTCTCCATAATTGTTTAAAATTTTAAAATCGGTCTAAAAATATGTGAATTAGAGGTAATATAGTACTATTACTTTTATATAAAAACTCAAAAAAAAATCAAAAAATTTATTTTTAACCCCTCATAACTTTTTTTTAATAATTCGATTTTTATGATTAAAAATCCACATTTAAAGCTTAAAGTCCCACCTATTCAACAAAAAAAATCTCATTCATTCAAAAGTTACAGATTTTTGATCCGAAAGTGACCAAAATTTTCCACTGAGACCTTTTTTGCGTCGCTTTGTTATACGTTGGTTTCGAAGTTGCGTATTTTTTAAATTTCTGTGATTTCGAAGTTGCGTTGATTTTTTTCCAGTTTGCGTAGCATGGGTTCGAAGTTGCGTCGTTAGTGCTTCGACTTGCATCGTTTTTGTTTCAATTTGCGTCGCTTGGCTTCGAAGTTGCGTCATTAGTACTTCGATTTGCGTCGTTAACATGAAAATTTTTGTATTGAAAAATCAATTTTATTTAGCAAAAATTATGAATGTATGGAAAATCGTGCCTGGTTTTGCGTCGTTTCGGTTTCTCCAGGCCCAATTAGCGACGCAAGCTGTGGTAATAGTGTATTATTATTTTAATTAATTCTTCTAATTGTAATGAATTCTCAAATATAATATGATTTGAAGTAAATAGGAATTAAGCCTATGAATTATTTTATTAACGGTGTTTAAGAGATGTATTTTATTTTGATTTCGAAAATGGAATTAAGAATTAATTCTTTCGAACATTAGGTTTATCTAAATAATTTAAGTCTTTAATTATTTTAAAATTTCAAACTGAGTTATTTATTTTGAAAATCTACAAAATCTGTGAAAAATTACAAAATTGCTTCCTACAATCTTTTTACATTTTCGCTGCAATTGTTTTTTTTTTTTGAATAATCTGTGTCTTGTCTTTAAAAAACAAAATTTATATGTACATTTTACATTTGTTTAACCTCCAGCTTTTAAATGGCAACTTTAAATAAAATACGTAAAAAATTATTTTAAAAATATGTACATTGTATGAATGTATGTATGTCTGTATGTGCTGCACAAAAAAGCATACAAATTGCAAAAAAAGACAAAAAATAAAAAAAAAAAATTGTATGATAAATGACAGTTTTTGTACTCACCCTTCAATGCAGTATGTTTGTTTATTAAATATTTACATTTTTATGTGAATGCTGCAGCTTAAATAAAATGACAAGCTATGAAAATGACCGCGAGCTGACAGCAACACTGAAAGGACAAAAATTAAAAAAACGAAAATACAAATACATACAGAGAATTTAACAGAAAAAAAAATATAAACAAGAAATATGACATTTATCGCATTAAAAGAATTAATACTTCACTTTTGTATAATTAAGAAGAGTAAAAAAGTTGTCAAGAGTCATGGTCGATTATTATAGATCACTAATGGATGATAAAACAAATGATCTTCTTAAACATACAGTTCAAATGTATGTAATAATATAAAAAGATGAGCTTTGTAGCCCACCAGTTCTACATTGACTACTAAAAAATTGTCACTGTCTCCACGTATTTTCTGGAACATACTCACGCGTTTGTTGACATTTTTTATGATCATTTCAAATATCGCTCATTTGCTTCAACATCGTAATAATTTAAAAAAATATTTTTCGGGAGAAGCACTTTAAGTTTTTAAACCGGTGGTCAATTCCGACCAAAAATCCTTAACTTCTTTATTTCTTCATAAAAATTTTTGAAATTTGGTTTTTGTATTAAGAATAACATAACCGATCGATCGATAAATATTTCGATGTTCAAATACAGTTTTCGGTCAAAAAAGCATGGACGTTCTAAAAGGAAAAAAAAAAAAAATTGCATGTAAGTGGCTAAAATTTTGTCCAAAAATAAAGAATAAAATATATGACCAAAAAAAATAATTGGTCATTCAAATTTTGGATTACATACAGGGTTTGGCCAAACAATCATGGACATTTTAAAAGTATCGAAAAAATTAGTTTATTCATGTAAATGCCTGAAATTTAGTCCAAAAATGAAGAATAGCATAAGTGATTGAAAAAAAGGGTCGTACAAATTTCGGAATACATATACAGGGTTTGGCCAAACAATCATGGACGTTTTGAAATTATCGGAAAAATTAGGTTATTCATGTAAACGCTTGAAATTTTGTGTACATTTAAGAACAACATACTTGATTAATCGCAAAAAATATTATAAAATGCTTACAGGGGTTGGCCAAATAAACATTGACGTTATAAAAGTATCAAAAAAAGTATGTAATTTTTGTAAGTGGCTGAAATTAGGTTTATAATTAAAAATAACATAAATGATCCATTGTAAAAATTTCGACATACTACATGCACTACATACTAGCATAGACGTAAATACAACTCTCAAACTTTTTGCAATTGACCAAAAAAATTCAAATAAAAAAGTGTAAATTGAAGGCACTGAAATCGTTCTGGTTATTGGAATGGCTGCTGAAATTTATAGTACTTGCTCTTGATACTTTGTAGTATTATCTTTTAATTTGTTCTGGCCTTTCAAACTTTTTTCAATTTAGTTTCTGTAGATTTAAAACTTGTTCCTAATCACTTCACTTTTATATAAAAAGAACATACAAAAACTCTGTAATAACCACGTGGAATGGTTAACTGCTAACATGTGCAAATTTGCAAAAAAAAAAACTTTAAAGAAAAAAGCACAGGCTACTTCGATTCAAATGTAAAAATAAAATCACATTTTTCTGGTATTAAAATGACAAGAAAATACCTTTGACTTTACAGCACTATAAATTTACTATCAAAGTTTTATAATAATTAAAAAACAAAAAAAATAAACATTTTTGGTCGGAATTTACTACCGTAAAGTGGTTTTGTCAATAAGAATTTGTTGAACATGAATTCTTCATATCAGATCATTTCGGACAGTGACAGAGTATATGTTGAGAAGTCTCCTCTTCATCATAATTTGTAAAGCTTCTTTAGAAGTTATTGCATATTCTTAACCTTTGAACATGAACAACTAGAGGTCGGTGTCCAGTAATGATCGCTAATTCTTATTACAAAAGTAACGGGAAAATATGTCGCATACTAAAGGTTGTAATAAAAAAACTCATGCAACTATTCCACCATTAAGCTACAAAATGATGCTACAATTCGCAAGGAAAAAAGTTGTAGAAATTTCGTTAATTTTCACACTTAAAAGGCGTATTTAAGACTGTCGCGTTTAGGATCTTGGAAATGCCCATATGTAGTTTCAAAAGAATATACAGATTACCATCATATCATAAGAAATACATCTCAAAATCGACTACCATATCTATAAGGGTGTCCCAAAATTCATGCGAGATTTAAAATTTTCTTCCAATATTTTTTTTTAATTATAATTGTTTTACTGCAGACACTTTATGCTCATTAAAAATTGATCATTACACTAGAGAACAACATGTTTTCATTCTTGAACAATATATTAAAAATAATGAAAGTTTTGACGACCACTGTTCGCACAAAATCATTCTAAGCGACAAAGGACATTTTGACCTTGATGTTGTTCAGAAAATCCACAAATGTATCTCCAACGTGTCCATGTTTGGTGACGAATTTGGTTCCTGTTACTGATCCTCGATATCGCGAAATGATAAACGAGTTCTTTTTCAGACATTTCGAACGTCTAGTGAGAATGGTGGTTTTAACAATGTTTCCTTGCAAGTATAAGGCTCAAACTTTTGTTTTTCTTCAGCATATTTTTTCTTCATATCGCATCATTTTCTGCCTGGTTGTTTTTACCAATTTCTACTGCCTTTTACTGTGTTTCCTCAGTTGCTTTATGGAAATATTATTTATGCTTTAGTGAATCTCTATTAATTTTCCCATATCGTAGCTTTTCTTGTCCTTTAGGCACACGTTTTATCCGTCTGAATATGAATGTCGAAACAAGCGATAGTGAACGTGACACACTTTGAAACTCAAATGTTTAGTGCGATTATTATATGCAGTAACTCCATTTTTAATTAAGCCACAAAATTTGAATTAAAATTTCCAGCCACCTGATTAGAACGATTGCGTAGTACTGATAGCAAACGGTGATTTAGAACGTGGCATAAGAACATGAACAAAATCAAATGAAACACATTACCGTTAATCTACACAGAGAAAACAGATTCGTGATAGCAACCGAATTTGTTGCCAATCGAATGATTCGGTTGCACACATAGAATTTTTCAGTTCTAACAACAGAAAGTCAGTTGATAAGGAAGAATTTCAGTTGAGGCAACCAAACTTTAGTTACCCCTTACAAAATATTTTTTTATATAATAATATTTTTTTTTATATAAATATGTAAAATACAGTCACTGAGATTCGATTGGCTACAAATTCGGTTGCTATCACGAATCTGATTTCTCTGTGTAGCTGTGTTCGGGTTCTTTTCATTTGTTTATATTAATTTATTGTTGACAGAAAGAGTACCTTTCTGTGGAAATGCCAATATTCTATTTAGTTCCTCCACACTGCCCAAAATAGAGCAATAGTGTCTACTCTTGCACATGTCTAAGCTGTGCTAGCATCGAAAGTTCTTTCGTAAAGAAAAACTTTTAGTTGATACTTCTATTTTGACAATCATTTGCCAAATTAGATTCATGTCATTCGGTAGCAAAGCTGAAATTGTAATGGATGCGAATTTATATTTTAGTTTTGTTAATAGCAAATATCACTATTAACCATCTTCCTCTGTAGGGCATTAATATTTTGGTTAAATAAATAAATACATATATTAAATTGTAGCCAAACAACCAAGGTTAAATCTTAAAAAAATCATACAAAAATATTGTATACAAAAAAAAAAAAATGAATTAAAAGGAAAACGAAATTCCAGGGGAAATAAAATAAATTTTTATTTAATTTAACATTTTAACAGAATTTTAAAGTTAAATGCATTTCTGCACATTATTGTCGCACAAAAGCAAAAAGGTAATTAAATGGTTTAACTTTTTTTTCCACTCAGTCTTTCCTCATTTAAACATTTGCGTTAGTGATAGTGTGGCAACAAAATAAATATGTGTGTAATAGGATGGTCCTTGTTAAACACTTTTTCGATTTTCAAAAATTTAAATTTTCAATCAAATGTTTTGAAGATAACCAGCAGTTAAGCAATTAGTCAATGTATTCCTTGTAGTAATTATCACTAATGTCTGATCACATGACTAACTCTAATTGATATATTTTGGGTCATTTGACACATATGTGCAATTTGTGGTTTCAGATGGAAATCAATTGGCTACTTCATACATCCTAAGTAATCTAGCGTGATGTCAATTATCACTTATGTGTCTCTAAGTAATTTAGAGTGTAGTCACTTTAAACTTTTATTTGGTACTGTTATTTTACCCACCAGAAAAAATCAATTGAAGCTTTGAAAATATGAGAGCCTTCTCTTCAAGTTATTCTTTGTTTTATTTGAAGTTTCGAGTTGTGGATCAAAGTAGCAATATTTACCAAAATATTTAAAAATTGATGTTGAAAAAAATATATTAAAAATAGTTATTGGCTTTTAGATAATGGAGAATCGTTTTAGACCTTGTGATCATTGGAAATCCAAAAAAGTGTAAAATAAGGACCATCCTAGTGTGTTTGCTGTGGTGAAATTATTATACGACAACCAACTCTCATACAGCAAAATGAGTGAGTGCATTTTGCAATAGGATGCCTACCAAATGTCTGTCAATATAATTTTGGGTTTTTTGGTCGGGCTGTTTTGTTTGTTGTTTTCGTTGTTGTCACATTTTCTTCTTGCCTTTTGTATTCTATTATTTAGTATTAAAATTCATGAAAATGCACAATAAATTGAAATTCTCATTGTGCAATTTTGTGGCCTCAACTAAAATAAATATTTATTTAGTGCCAAATGTAATTGTTAACGTTAGAAGGCAATAGCAAAGGCAAGCTGATGATAAATGTATGACCCGAACAGGGAAAATTAGTGGGGCGAGTTAAAATGGGAGAGAAATTGCCTTAAATAATTGACACAAATTAGAATGAAATTAAGCTAAAACTTTATATTTAAAATAAGTTAATATTGTTTTATCATTAACGATAATACAAAAATACAGCCGCTAGCTAGCAAGTTCTTTGATAACTACATCTGGGAGACGCTACTGCCTCATCTCGAACACCTTCCCCCTGGTATTTAAGTTCCCAAAACTAAAGAACATAGTTTTCGAAAACATACATAACAACATAATTCATTACAACCTTACAGCGGTGAGCGGCAAGAAGTTTGCAACCAGCAACAATTGTTATTTTTCCATTGCCAAAGTAAATGCAGCCACAAATAACAAACAGCAAAATACAGCCGGCAGTGAAAAAGAGCAATTTCAACAATGAAAATAAAACTGACAAGAAAAAACCCACAGAAAACAGGCAGCAGAACAACAAAAATTGTCATCAAGCAACATGGTTAAAATGTTTTCGTGTAACAAGTTAGTTTTGTTTAGCAATGTTAAACTTTAGCTACAGTAAACCCTCCATAGTAAGGACTTAAATAAATAGTTAAGTTATATTACAAATCTATATGAAATAAAATGGTCTACAACTAGTTTTGCCTGTACTCCCTGGAATCTAGCTAAAATTCCCTACACACCCAATAAGTGCATGTCTAAATAGTGTTTGCCTGACTGCCACAAAGCAAAAGACGAAGAAAAGCAACACAAATACTTACTATACAAAACTTGAAGGAATTGCCTGACAAGCAAAAAAGTAGAAAAAAAAGTTTACGTTTCTTTAATTTTTTTTGTTGTTGGTTGGTTGGTTCTGTTGTAAGATATTGTAGTAATGTTATGGAAAGCAATTTACTTAACAATGAACAACATGAGCAACATCTTCTACTCACACAAATATGAGCCAATGTTTTGTGCTAGTATTTTAGAATAGACTATTTATCTAAATAGTCTAAGAGCCAGTTTTTGACTTCGTATTTAAATATGAATTATATTTAAGTTCTATTTAAATACGAAAATGAGTTTCTCAGTGCTTTTTTAAATGATACTTAAATGGCCAACGTTGGCCATTTAAATTCTATTTAAGTTTCATAAACTACCATATGTTTTTAAAAAAAGCGTCTTGCAAAAACTACAATTCCGATGCGGGGCAATTGGAGCTTCTTTTGTGCATTTTCCTACCAATAATTTTATTGTTTAATAAACTTTTATTTCTTATTGGGCAAAATGTATCAATTTTTGTTTTGGTTGAACAGCTGTTTTAAGCAAAACTATCGATAAATTTTTGATATTTAGTAGTGCTACCATACTTTTATCTTATTTAAATAAGACAAATTATGTAGCACTGAAAAACTCAAACTGTATTTAAATACAACTTAATTTTAAGTTAAAATTAACTAAATACGTATTTAAATAACAAGTCAAAAACTGGGCATAAGACTTTATCTTGACTGTGTAGTGGGAAATAAGGAACATGGTGGTTTAGAATATCAGTTTGTATTAAATATAAGAATTTTAGCGCGTTTTTTTTGTAGTTAAAGTGTTGCAGTGCAAAATGTATTAGATAGGTAGGAAAGAAGAACGGAAATGAAAATACAAACAAAAATACCACACAATGAGTTAAAGACTCATGTAGGGAAAAACATGAGTAGAAGGTTTCCTACAGCTATATTAAAGAAATTGCAATTAATTTTGACTGATAAAATTTAATTAAATTTAATATTTTTTGTAAGAAAATTGATGCCATATTGAAGGCATATTTACATGAGAATACTCGATTCCCAAATCGTACACGATTTCCATCCGTCTGTCCATCCGGCTGGCTTTTGATAAAATTTGGTGTGTTCGTTTTTTCAGCCCAAAGACGAAGCCTTTTCAGATTATTTAATATCGGTTCATTATTTCTCCTGTCCTCCCGATCTCCGACTTTATCGGTCATAAATGTCTGATTGACATATGTATCCACTATGGTATTCGAATTATTCGATTTTTCTCTTGTTCGAATAATTCGAATAAGTGATTTTAACTTGTTCGAATAATTCGATCACACGTTTAAAATTAATCGAATTATTCCAGTAATTTAATTTTATTTTAAAAAGTAAAGAATGAAGTTTCAATGTCGGTTTTTTAATATTTTATTGTTAAAGAAAAACAAAAAATAACGTTAAAGTTAACAATTCAAGTATTGATAATGTTAAAAAACATTCGAAAACAAAGTCCGTCATTAAATTTTCAACAGAAATATTCTGATCAGATTAACCCCCGAACAATCTACAAAACAAATGACTAGCAAACCCTACAGTTTCCGTTTTGGAGCTATGATTTATACAATATAAACGTATTAAGAACTTTTTTATGTCGTTCATTAATTCGGGTTTTAAATTGAGTAACTAATTCTTTAGTGAATTAATTATTCACTATTTCTAAATTATTTAACATATTGTATTATATATCAAGCTATATCACACAATAAATGCAATCTGTCCAAAGTTTGATATCATTGTCAGTGAACGTGGCTAATTTGAAGTCAGGCAGTGCATGTCTGACGCATTTACAAATACGCAAAAAGTTTATTACCATGTTAGACAAAGATGTTCAACGATGTTCAAAATCATGTATATGACAAAGCGTTAGTTTGCAATATTTGTGTTTATCATTCGATTTATTAAATATTTTGCAACACTTACGTACGCGGTTAATAACATCATTTATATACATATATTTTAAGATCATGGCCTTCATCTATTTTAATATAATCATTATAAATGTCATCCTCAATATCACTTTCGACGACCGTTTTAAAATCACATTCTCCATCAAATTCAACTCCACTTTAATCTAAGTTAATATATCGCCAAGCTAAATAACAAATATTTTAGTCCGTATCTTTTATTTTCATTGGTTCAGGTCCTAAGTTAAAAATTTTTAAAGATTTGTTTTTAGAATTGTAACTTCTAGTAGTAATATTTATATATTTATAGAAGGAGCTATCGGAACATTCATCTACAGTTATCGAAAGTCCCTTTGTTTTAGTTATTTGTCGAATTTCAGAAACGATACAATTTTTGTAAGTCATTATTAATTATTTAATTTTGAAATTATGAAAAATTTTAAGCAATTTAATAAATTTAAATATATATGAACTAAATGTTCTTTTTATTCGATTATTCTACATAAAATTATTTGAATTATTCGTTATTCGAAAATGGTCATTTTTAAATTGTTCGAATAATTATTCGATTAATCGAACGATCATTAGTCGAATGAATACCCTAGTATCCACTAGGGTATTCGAATTATTCGATTTTTCTCGTGTTCGAATAAAACGAATAATTCGAATAAGAGATTTTAACTTGTTCGAATAATTCGATCACACGTTTAAAATTAATCGAATTATTCGAATAATTTAAATTTTTTTAAAAAAGTAAAGAATGATGTTTTGATGTTGGTTTTTTAATATTTTATTGTTAAAGAAAAACAAAAAATAACGTTAAAGTTAAAAATTCAAGTATTGATAATGTTAAAAAACATTCGAAAACAAAGTCCATCATTAAATTTTCAACAGAAATATTCTGATCAGATTAACTCCCGAACAATCTACAAAACAATTGACTAGCAAACCCTTTAGTTTCCGTTTTGGAGCTATGCTTTAAAAAATTTGAGCTAGTTGGACATGATCCAGAATTCAAATACAATATAAACGTATTACGAACTTTTTTATGTCGTTCATTAATTCAGGGTTTAAATTGAGTAACTAATTCTTTAGTAAATTAATTATTCACTATTTCTAAATTATTTATAACAAATTGTATTATACATCAAGCTCTATCAACGTTGCCGAATCTTTGCTTAATAAAGTGGTCTTGGGGAATTACACAATAAAGGGAATCTGTCCAAAGTTTGATATTATTGTCAGTGAACGTGGCTAATTTGAATTCAGTCAAAGAGGTTCAAAATCATATATATGACGAACTCTTGCAACAAAACGTTAGTTTGCAATATTTGTGTTTATCATTCGATTTATTAAATATTTTGCAACACTTTCGTACGCTGTTAATAACATCACTTATATACATATATTTTAAGATCATGGCCTTCATCTATTTCAATGTAATCATTATAAATGTCATCCTCAATATCACTTTCGACGACCGTTTCAAAATCACATTCTCCATCACATTCAACTCCACTTTAATCTAAGTTAATATTTTGATTATTAATTGCGATTCTTCTAATATTTCGCCAGCTAAATAACAAATATTTTATTCCGTACCATTTATTTTCATTGGTTCAAGTCCTAAGTTAAAAATTTTGAAAGATTTGTTTTTAGAATTGTAACTTCTTGCAGTAATATTTATATATTTATAGAAGGAGCTATCGGAACATTCATCTTCAGTGATCAAAAGTCCCTTTGTCTTTAGTTATTTGTCGAATTTCAGAAACAATACAATTTTTGTGAGTCATTATTACTTATTTAAATTTTAAATTATGAAAAATTTTAAGCAATTTAATAAATTTAAATATATGTGAACATTTATTCGTTTTATTCGATTATTCTACATAAAATTGTTAGGATTATTCGTTATTCGAAAATGGCAACTTTTAAATTGTTCGAATAATTATTCGTAAGAAATTATTCGATTAATCGAACGATCATTAGTCGAATGAATACCCTAGTATCCACACATATCACTGATCAGTGATGAAGACCTAGAGTCTTGGATCATAATTTTGAAAGAACACTCTCAGACGACTTTCATACTTCTTTAAGATTGTTTCTTTGGAATGATAAATTACAATTTTGTAATTTTACATTTTTAGCATATTGTTAATTTGAAAATACAATATTCAATAGGAAACGAATGTGAAATATATTTTCAAACCGCAATCATTTTGACAATTTCTTTTGTTATTTTTCTATTTTCATAATTTTGAAATCAGCTGATTCATATCTGTATTATTTGTGCTATTTATGTTGAGACTTTTGTCTGTGTAGAGAATTTTTTAAAAAAAATTTTTTATTATTATTTTATTTTATTTTATTCTTTTTAGAGCTCCTTGAATTTATATTCGAATTTTTGAACATATTTTAAAAAGCTTATTTTCTGATACTATATTAAAAATACTTTAAAATTCATGAACGGTTTAATTTTTTTTTTTAAATTTTGAAATTGGAAAAATTAAGAAATTGGTCTCAAATACAACTGAAATTATTTCGGTTAACTGTTCGAATAATTCAAAATTGCCGATTTTCAAATAACGAATAACCGAATAGTTTGTGTCGGTTAACCGATTTTTCGAAATTTCTTTTTTTTTTGCACTTTAACATATTTTTTTTAATTGATTTTGTTCATGTTTTAAGGTCCCGTTCTTGCACCTAAATTATTGTTTGTTATCAGTATTCCGCAATTATTCTACAATAAGTATAACGCACCAAATAACAAATACGATTTGTCGATTGGCAACAAATTCGGTTGCTATCACGAATCAGTTTTCTCTGTGTATTCAATTACAATTAAGAACAAACTATATTCAAGATATTTTTAATTTGTTTTATCGATAAACCTCAAACCACAAAATTACATCCGTATCGTAACATAAAACCAAGAAATGACGTTTGTGTCAAAATTCTTGAAATTTAAACAAAAAGGGTTGAATGTTAAGTTTTCTTCATTTGTGTATTTCTTTAAATTTGCTTTAAATTTGTTCCTGTACATTTATCTCTATTCTGGAGTAACAAGTGCTTGCACACATTTTGTAGTATAACTCGGTGCTAATAATTTATTTATATTCCTATTCTCATAAATTTATACTTTGTCTTCGAAAGAAATGCATATAATTGAAAGTTTCCTGCTGTCTGTATGTGACTAGGTATTTCAATTGTTGCTGATATTGCAGTTTAATACTTTAAACGCCTGAATGTTTATTGTGCATTAGATGGTCGTAATTTAATGCCAACTTTATGATTTAGTTTATGAAAGAAAAAATACAAATATGTATGTGTAGAATAGCAAACTAAAGGTGCCAGAAGAGTTTATGATTTTAAAAGTTTAGGTAATTCAGAACAAATTTGTTGGGGTAAAAAGTTGCAAAAAAAAAATATAAAATTTTATAAATAAAAACAAAACAAAAATAATACCCTACATGAGAAAATGTGCATAAAAATTGTTCTTTTAAAATTTCAATAATTTATTTCGGTGAGTTGTTTTCAGAATATGGTAGATATGGGCAATTATGGTCAAGTGATTTATGTCTATGTGTAACATATTTCTGTTGAATTCTATGTGAATATCAATATTGTTAAGAGTTTTATGCTCGTTAACGTGATCTTCGGAATGAGACCTATGACTGGTTATGGACCAATCATCATAAAATTAGGTGACTTATTTGGAGCTGTTTAGATAACTAGATTAATTAAACATTTATGCCCGATAAAGTCCTATTTCGGGAGGACATTCTGAGTCGATCTTTATACTTTAAGGTGGGTGCTAGACTGATATTTTTGGCTTTTTTCAAACTAAAAAGTTTCGTTTGACCTTTTGCAGAAACACATAAAATATTCTTAAACGCATGTTTCTTTATTATATTTCTACCTTTAACTGTAATTAATTTTAAATAATTTTTCTTTCTGTTTACAAAAGTAGATACAAGTATAAACCAATTTCACAATAATCAAATTGTTCTCTGGCAAAAAATAAAAAAAAGAAACGCCAAGTAAAGTTAATATTCTTTTGATGTCAATATTACATTACCAAACACACGCTTACACTCAAACTTACGCATTTATACTGAAACCTATAAACACAAATGCACACATATTCATATACATGAACACAGTAGGGTGGCCCTCATATTGTTCATTTTAGATTTATGATGCTCCCAAGGTCTTAAATTGTTCTCCGTCATCTAAAAATTAAATGCAGAAAATTTGGACAAAATCGAATAATTTCTAGAGAACAATTTTTACTCTAGATATAAATGGGTTGTGCACCTACCTAAGTACAAAAATGGTCAAATTTTTCAATTCTACGGAGAGATTTTTTTTTAATTTTTAAGTAAATTATAAATTTTGTTAGACGTTTCACCACATATTTAATGATAACACAAAAAGGATTAGTCACATATTATTAAATTAAACTTAGAAACATTAAATTTACATAACTTTTAATTTATTTATATATTGCGTTTCAATCGTCTCAGTAGATTCGGAGTTATAATAACAAATTGAAGCAAAAACAAGTAAGAAAGTATGGTTGGTCAAGCCCGACACTAAGAAAAAGAGCAAAACCATTTTTCTTTTAAAATTTCAATAATTTATATTTTTGAGTGATTTTCGGAAGTGGGCCTTATATGGGGGCTATGACCAATTATGGACCGATCACCATGAAATTAGGTCGTGTGATTTGTGCCTATATGAAAGTTTACTATGTTGAATTTTGTGAGTATACCAACATTTTTAAGCGATTTTTGAACGTTAAAGTGATTTTCGGAAGCAAATCTATATGGGAGCTATGACTAATTACGGACCGATCGTAACAAAATTTGGTGACTTGAATTTTGTATATATAAAACTTATTTAGAGCGCAATTTGTGGAGATACATATATAAATTAAACATTTATGAACGATAAAGTCCAATTTCGGAAGGAAATTTGTATGGCAGCTAGGTGAAATAATGGACCGATTTCAGCCAGTTTCAAAATGCTTGGTCCTTGGGCCGAAAAAAATAATATGTACCAAATTTGATCGAAATATCTTTAAAATTGCGACCTGTACTCTGCGCCCAAGGTTTACACGGACAGCCAGCCAGACGGACGGACGGACATCGTTTAATCGACTCAGAAAGTGATTCTAAGTCGAACGGTATACTTTAAGGTGGGTGTTAGACTAATATTTTTGGGCGTTACAAACATCTGCACAAACGCATTATATCCTCCCCACTATGGTGGTATAGGTATAGTATAGTATTTGCAGAAAATTTCTGCCAGACAGGCCAACGGACGGACGGACGGACATATCCACATCGTCTAGACTCCTTTGAGGATCCAGGATATATATAATTTTTAATTCAACGACTAATATTTCGATATGTTATAAATGGAGCGACAAAATCAATTTTGATGGTGGGTATAAAAACTAGTTTTAATTTAAATTTTTTCTGTTACATTTAACTTTTTTAAAATATTGCTAATTTGAGCCAAAATTTAAAACTTCAAAGAAAATATAGTTTGCACATTAAAAGTTATGCGATTTTGTTCCAATTTTTAGCAGTTAATTCTTAAATGACAGACACAAATTTCAGAACTTGGTAACATTTAAAATCGAAATCAGTACAAAATAAGGGCCACCCTTATATAAACATTCTCATATAACCGAAACAAACAAGTGGCATAAAACTAAAGTAATGTAAAATGAGTTACTTTTCAAACTCACTGTTTGTTTGTTTATTTGCCATATACACACACACACATAGACTCACACACATTTCAACATATACACACACGTACACATTCATAAGATATTTTTTTTGATATTCTGCTGGTGTTGATAAACTTGATGTTTATTCGTGAGTCTGTTGTTTTTTTGCTTCTTTAACGAAAAGTTTTTATTTTTCAGTTTTTAACACCAGCAATGGAACAAACTGGCAAAAAAATACCAAAAAAACGTTAAAAATAAGGCCAAATACATACATACACTTACGCATACACGTACAGGCACATATACACACAATTTTATGTTTTAGTATGTGTGTGTGTGTGTAAGTATGAGCTTGTAAGTACAAATGAAATGTAATTCCACTTGCAAACTTTATTGTCAATGATGAAAGCGGAAAGTACGTGGACACACATAAAAAAATACTAGTGGGTACAATGACGACTACGATCATCAGCACGATAATGACGATGATGAGATGCGTAGTTAAAACATGATTCAAAAGAAGTTGAAGCCGTCTGGTATATATCCAGTATCATTATACCCAGTCATTATTTGACTATAAAATGCATTAGATGTTATGAATCTAGTTTTTATAATACCTTAGTATCTGCAGATATTTTTGTCCTGAAAACTGAAAATATATTTTTTCTAACTCTTAGCTACTTTTTCATCTTATTAGTGGTTATTGCTTACATATTTATATCATGATTGTACACATCTTATGATGGGCTTTCTAACAAATCTCGATCTAATGTCGCGTTTTTGTACCTAAAAATTTAGTGGCCTTATATAAAATAGTGACTGCATATAATAATCACACTGAACAATTTATTTTGGATTTAAAAGTGTGTTGTCGCGTTTGCTATCATAGACACACATACGATAATATTATCTATTTTCAAAAACAAATGTTTGTATTATTTAAACATTCTTGTTTAAGTTAATTACACGTGTACCGGATGAAGTAGGAAACAACTATGCAGATTTTGGAAACAATTTATAGAATTTCAGTAAAGTAAAACTAATATTTCGATAAAGCATCTTGGTAAACGCTGAACTTTGGGTGAAATTAAAAATAAGTGAAAAAATATTGTATCTCAATGGATATTTCGATTTCAATAAAATTTTCCATGGCTATAGAGGAGGTGTAGCTGTGTTTAAGTTGTGAATTTGAACTTTGAATATCAATAGTGAGATAGAATCTCACAATTCCCAAAAAACTTTTCAAAAATCCCAAAATGGAATTTTTTATAAATATAATTTTAGAGTACTTAGAACCGCATAATCAACATTAGGTGTGAGATCGAAAAAGCCTTAACACACGTTTTTCCTTAAAACTTATTACTATTTATTTCTTTTGAAAAGTATGTCAGTTATTATGTTTAACGTCAATCATGTTCATTTGTTGCTAATCTGATTAAAATGGGTGACGAGAATAAAATGAGTACTAAAATGATTAAATATTTACAACAAAAACCAATTTGGTCCTACAAAAAGTTGGCCAAACAATCAAAATTGCCGTCAATCTAATTCCAATGCTATTAAAGAGTATCGGGGAAATTTGTCCGTTTATAGAAAACCTGGTTCAGGTAGATATTTCTAAAGCCAATAAATAGAAAGAATTTTCAAAAGAGCTCCCAACTAGAGATGCTAATCGGGACTGATTTTTGATAATGCCGGGGTTCTGGATTTGATGAAGAATCCTGAAATTCCGACCGGGGTTTTCGGGAAATCTAAAATCCCGAAAATTATAAGAAAGAAACGTACATAATTATGTCTTTACTATTGAATTAAGCAATTTAGCAATTAAATTTTATTAGACATAAAATACTATAGCCGAAACTCATTCTACAGAAAATTCTAAGAAATTTTCCCCAAGAAACCATAAGTCTAAAATCAAATCCTATCTTGTGCAATTCGTCTTTTATCCAATGATATTTCAGTATTTATTTTTTCAAATAGTTTTTTTAGGATAAAAGACGAAATGCGCAAGATAGGATTTGATTTTAGACCTATGGTTTCTGAGGAAACTTTCTTAGAATTTTCCGTAGATTGCGTTTCTGCTATACGATTTTTTACTTTTTGATCGTCCATACAAATTGACCCAGCCTAATTTACATACTGGTAAAAACAGTACCTTATCTTTTAACCTTTTAGCAATCGAAATATTTTCATTTTGTTCGAGATCCTCATCTGAGATAAAATCTATTTCATTTGAAGAGAACTTAAATTGAGTTTTGTTAAACAACTTTAAAAAAAGGTGAAGAATTGAGTTTCTAGAGCCCCACTCAAGGAAAACCAAAAATACCGTTTTCCTTTATTAACTATATTTTAGCAGGAGTTGAGCTTAACAACTTTGCTGAACATCACTTTGTGATATTCGGACATGTAGAATCTCAAAATGTATGAAAAAGGGTACACAAAAATGACAATTTCCACTATTTATTTATGAAAAACGGGATTTGGAAAATCCCGAAAACCTCGGGATTTAAAATTAAAAAATCCCGGGCTTCGGGATTTAGGAAATTCCCAAAAACCCGGGATTTTTGGGAACGGAATTCCCCGTTTGGCATTTCTACTCCCAACACATCCGGTAGGAAAGCAGTATGGTTAGATCAATACTCGGTATATTTGATACGAAAAGTTAAAGCCAATGTAGGTTTAAAAACATACAAGGCTCAAAAAGGAACTCTGCTAAAAATGTAGAGGCTAAAGACAGAGCACGTAAATTTATGTGAAATTTAATAAAAAAAATATACCTGCTGCATAATGGATGACAAAACGTATGTTCTGGAAAATTTTTCGCAGTTCCGGGTCAATATTTTTATGTTGCTGATGCTCGAGGGAATGTTGTAGAAAAGTTTAGGACCCAAAAGCAGAATATTTTGCCAAAAAAGTTCTTGGTTGCGGAAAAAAGCCAAACATTTGTTATAAAGGGCTTTATAAATACCGATATTTACATCAACGAATTTTTGCAAAAAATTATGCTTCCATTGATAAGACTTCTTAATTTGTCCACTTATTTTTGGACTGATTTGGCATCCTATCTCTATGGTAAGCAAGGTCTTGAGTGGTACAAGAACAATAATGTGGTATTTGTACTAAGATAGGCAAATCCTGCAAACTACCTGGAGCTGAGGCCAGTTGAGAGATATTGGGCTCTTGTTAAAGAAAAATTTTTAAAAAATGTGTTCAAAAGAGTGGTCAATTTTAAACGGAGAAAGCACTATAAAAACCTTAATGGAAGTGTTTCCGGAAATGATTCATAAATTCAGCACTACTGATTAGAACTATAAAAGTTATATTTTTTGTAAGTTGTAATAATAATTTCAATCAAATTAACCGAGAGTATTTGTGGAAAATGTCAGCCAGCTAGCTCCTTTCGTTTGAGCCATATCGTATTTAACAAAGTCAGACAGACGGACGGATGTATGTAGCTAGACCATCTTGGAATCTTATGAGTACCCAGGGTATATCGCTCATTTGCTGCAAGAACGTCATAACTCATAATCTGTATTTTTTAAACTTAGTAATACAAAATATGCGCCGTTGTATAGTATTTCATATAGTTTTATCAGTTTTCAAAAAAGTTATGCAAACATCAACATTAAAATTCATGCTTTCTCGTTTATTTGAGATGTAAAAATTTTGGTTTAATGCAGATTAGAAAGATGTTAACATCTACTTTTTAAATCAGGTTTTATTTCTGAAATCGCATGATTTGTTGAAAATTTATTTAAGAAACAGTAAAATATTATAAAACATTCTAAGCCGTTTTTCTCGAAACAACATTATTTGAATTATGACGTTGTTACAGCAAATGAGCGATATATTCTTTTTGGTTCTACAACCAAGAAGTATATATCGATATGTTACAAACGGAATGACAAAATCAATATATCCCCCATTTTGTTCATGGGCCACCTTAGCGTACAGTCTTCCCCATAACGCTGACGAAGGGTATATTGGATTCGGCCCACAACCTTAGAAGTTAAAAGAAATTACAATTCTCTATATTTGAAGTTATTTGTATAATTTTATTTGTTGTAGTTACTATTTTAACCTTTTGTATATTTGGCAATCAGATTTGTTATGTCAATTGCTTTTGATATTTGTCACAAAAGCTTTAACCAACTGATATCAATCCCTGGTTCCTACTTCTAAAGAGTTTTATAAAACAAAACAAAAAAAGCATGGAAAATATTTTTGGTAGATGGTTGAACGTATGCACGTTTTTTGTTCCATGTTATTTGAGTATCAAACAGATTCAACACATGCCACACATACATGAAATGAAATGCATACATGCTTACACGTATCTGTGTGTATTAGTGTATGTTTAAATGTGTTTGTGTCAGTGTGTTGTATGTAGTACATAAAAATGCAATCAAAAGTATACACTTGAAAAAGTTAAAAAATGTACAACTGGACTTTTTCAGCTGTGTGAGTATGTGAGTTTTTGCAGCCACCAACAAAAAAAAGGAAAAGGTAGTATATTTATTTTAGTGGATCATTGGTAACTTAAAACTGGAATATCTATTAAGCCAAATGGGAAAATTTAAAGGATTTTAAAGAGAAAATGGGTAAACTTCATTACATCCACAAACAAATATTTGCGTTGTTTACCCTCGTGTGTTGTTTTCCACACATATATTATGTAAAGTATTTAGCAATAGGAATTTGAATTTGAATTTTTATTTTTTTATATTTTGTTATCTGCTACATCAAACATTATTATCATCAACACATTTTATACAATCACTTCGGTTGTGAGGAGGCTTACATAAACACCTTTTTTTAAAGAGTCAGCACATTTGATGAAAAAGTTCAGTTCCTAGTGCAAGATACATAGAAATATCATGTGTGTGGAAAATCACACATCAGTGTAAGCAACGTTACTTTTTAAATATCTAGTTATCAAGACCAATTTTTATCAATTAATGGATTTTCTATGCAAAATTGATGGGGCAGGAAATTGAAAATTTATAAAGAATATTTATTTTGTGTGGTTTTCTACACAAGGGTGAGATGAGGGTGAAATATGTAAAAACTTTTTGACTTATAAGTATTTATAAGTCTAGATTTATTTCGTCCTTTATAATCACTTTATAAAAAATATATCTAATGATTTCCATGAGGTGCATCAACTTCGTTGCAAAGGAATATTTCCTTTATAATGTTGGTTTTTTTCTTCTTTGATGTTTTAAGCTTTTGACCTCCAATGAAACAGTTTCGTTTTGCTCTCTTTTAAGTTGTTTTTGTTGTTGTCGAGTTTGTTTTATATATTTTTTTCTGTACCTCCTTTGGCTTTAATGTCCTTTCGTATGTGACACTCGTTTGAGTAAACAAGGTTTAAGTTAAAAATAAAAAAAAGACACTTCTGTGTGTGTATGATTATTTTATATGTATTTCTTGTTTAATTCGACTTTTGCAAGAAACAGCATTTTCAAAACGAGAGTATGATTTAATAATCAACAAAAAGAAACATTTCTTTTAAATTGGAAAATATTTTGGATAAAGTGAGAAAGTAAATCAAATTCGTGGCACATGCATACATGAGTAACTTAATAATAAAAATAAATGCAATGTTTTTATTATAAGGGTGGCTCTTATTTTTATTTTTCCAAAATCTATATCTATTTTCTGTCATGTAGAAACCAAACTTGATCGAAATCGTTAATAGGTTGCACATTATGTGTAAAGTATCGAGTTTTGGGTCAAAGTAGCAATATATATGGGGGATTTCATGTCAAGTGAATCAACTTTTGAAATCGATTTCTTCGGATTGGACACAATTTTTTAATAATATCGGACTAGATTTGACATTTTGGCCAAACAGGAGTTTTTTCTCATCCATGTAACTTATGACCTATTGTTTTTGGCATAATGTGTTCCAGATAGTTTAGATAACTATTTCTTCAAACTTTCGAAAAAATTTTAAAAAAAAAAAAAAAAAAAAAATTTGGAAATTTTGTTTCCAAATTAAAATTTTTTTTTTACTTTTTTTCAAAATGTGCCCTTTTTAGTTTTTTTGTTCAAAAGAAAGCTTAGGAAAAATTGTGTGAAAATTACTATACAATGGGACTAACCTTGGTGTAAATTTCATCTCGATTAAAAGACATCGATTTCAAAAGTTTGGTCATTTGACATAAAATCCCCATATATAAACAAATTTAATTATGTCATAGATGCTTAAATACCTCAATATAATAAGCCATTAAAATTTGATACCAAAAAAAATTCATTCTTATCTCAAATTTTGAATTTTTAAACTTTCAGTTAAATAATAAAATTGACTTCGATTCAAATAAACACACAATGAGTATTAAAAATTTTGTTTTGAGTCACAAATGTTAAAATTATTTCTTAAAAATACATAAAATACAAATTTGATTTTTAGACGACGGAGTACAATTAAACCTTGGTAGCATTGAAAATCCAAAAAAATATGGCCCACCCTATTGTATTAACTGTAGATTGGGTGTAAAACTAAAAGTAACATACAAGTTACCAAAATTTATATATTTTCTAGGAAATTTTAATAAAACCATTGCACAAAACCAAATTATACCAGAAAACTCTTCTCAAACGGCATGAGAAACGTGTTTCTTATTTGCAACTCTTCAGGAGCAGTGATTGTCATAAAGAAAACATGGAATATCGATTGTAATACTTACTCTGTTATAGCATGAGCAGCTATAGATTGTGTTTATTTGATAACTTTTATGAACCTTATTGACATTCGATTAGGTTTGGCCCCTGGTGACTATGAGTGCCGACTACTGTTGTAGAGTATATAGTTGTACTGCCAGTAAATATGTAATCTTTTTCAAGTTTTTAAGAAAGCCATGAAAATGTGATCATCTTTTGAGGCCATGAACGAATCAAGCCAATTCTCTGCTCTGAAGTATAGAGTATCTCAGTGAGAACGATCTGCATGGATCGAAACAATTAGTAGTCGGACGAAACAAGATCTGCAAAATAAGGCGTGTGAGTCGAAACTTCCCAACATCCTTTTTCTAAAAAGTTTTTTAATAGGTTTTGCAACATGTGGCCGGCGTTGTCATTATGGAATATTACGTTTTTATGTCTGGCCGAATATACTGGGCGTTTTGCGGTAAATGCTCGCTTCAAACGTTATGTACAGGTTCCCTGTGATCTTCTGGCCAGATTTCAGAAGCTAAAATCTTGCCATGGTTGCCACAAACATATATTTGTTTACTGTATCCATATATATGGTTAATACAATCATGTGAATCATAAATTAACCATAATATGGTTACCACAATCATGTAAATAGTTACTGTGACTATAATATTATTAAAAATCTTGTAACACTATTTAAATGGTTACAGTAACCATGCCCAATTATATCTTTGTCTCTGCGTATACGATTCGTTGGTATATCATTTTACAATTGGATCAGTAGTTTAGAAGATTCTTATTTATTACCACTTTTTTCGATTGACCTCACTGTGCGGAGATATATTAGTTTGTAATTTCTACAATATTCATTTGCGACATTATAAAGTATTTTGGATCCGTACTTTCAATAATATTTCCCAAAAATTAGATGGGCCACAGCCATAAGCAAAAAAATTTAACAAGCTGAAAAACTATTTCATTTCGTTTGGAAAAAAATTCTTCCACTCATGTACAGAAACAATAAAGTAATCCTAAAATAAACTTTTGACAAAAAAATCTACTAACATTATAGGTCAATTTTAAATCCCTCTTAATAATGACCAGCTTACTGTAACCCACCAATGACAACTTTCCTATTAACAACATAAAATAACTTACATTTAAACATTAATAATTTACTCTAGTTGATCACTGAAATATGTTAAACCCACATTACGATGAGATATCTTACAAAAAAGCAGAAAATTACCAATTTAGTTTTTTTCACATTTGTACAACGTTTTTTCTTCTTTTCTTCTATTTGCCTTTTTCATAAGAGCGTAAAAAGTTGAAAAAATTGACTTTTCCTAGATGAAGACATCACCTTTAAAAGCTCATATTTCTTATAATCTCTGAAGCATAAAATACCCATACATTCAAACGTACACATAAACCTACATATACACATGGACAAACGCTCATTCACATTCATTCGTACATTGGTAAGTAATACAATTTATAAATTTCAACTCATAATTTACCGCTATCATACTTACTCACATACATACAGACACAGACCCACTGACACGCACACATATGCACTCATACATGTGATTTCTTTAGTAGGAATATTGCAGAAATACACACTCATCACTTACATACACTAGTAATTTACAGTGTCAGACAAATGTGAGGAAATGTTTTAATTGATTAAGGGAAATAAATTAATTTAGCATGGCTAACGAGAAAGATTTAATTCTTGGTTACGTTCAGCAGGGAATATTTTGCGAGTAAAGTAAATAAGTATTTGTACTGATCTGGTTATAAAGAAGTGGCCACTTAAAATCCGTACGCACTGTAGTAATCATAACAACGGCCGCTGTTATCAAAATGGAAAAAGATTTACATATGTTTTTAACAACAAATATACCGTTATTCTATAATGAATTGCAAGTCATTATGTTTAGTTTTAAAAAGTGTAGACACAATGGAAAAGAAGATAGAGAAAAAATTGTGCACAAATATCTAGAAAATCCGACTTTGTCGGGTTATAAGATAGCCAAAATCTGATTTTTGGCAGATATCAGATCAAAAATTTTACGTCTCTGCAGCTCGAGGTTGTGTGGACTTTAAATATGAATACGTAAAATTGAACAAAAATATTAATTTTGCAGGCAATTCGGAGTTGCGGTTTGTAGAGTCAAGCTTTTCAGACATGTTTTTAAAGAATTTTCAGAATTATATATAAAAAGAGAGTTTGGAAAAGCGATTGCTGTCATTTATACGACATTACACATCTGATGCAAAGTTTTAGCGAAGTTGTCATTACTCAATGACAAGTTGTCATTACTCAAATGCAACTATGAAGTGGTATAATGAGCATAATATTGATGTTAGACCAAAACACATCAATTAGACAAATTGCCCAAATCTTCGTCCAATCGAGATATATTGGACAATTGTTCAATGTAAATTGAAAAAGAGTGCAGGTACAGTATATAACCAGATTTTGATGAGAACAAAGTTTAATACATATGCTGGAATAACGGTAGAAGTGGGAAGAAAAGTTGTGCAGCTATTAATGGGAGGCATAAGAAGAAAAGACAGAAAATTTATTCGCAATAAAGACACATAAACATACAGTTATATTTTTTTGAAAGCTTAATAAATTACCTTTAATTTCATGTATAAAATGTTAACATATGTTGTTTCATTTAAAAGTTATGCTCGCTTTAATCCGTACGGATTTTAAGTGGCCACTTCTTTACTCTCTGGCAAGAACTGCTAGTTCTCTCATATGGATGCCAATCAGTTAAAGTAGCGTATGGTCAAATATGGGAAAATGTTAAAAGTAAAACAAAACAATTAAGAAAGTATAGTCGGTCATATGATACCCTACACCGAGAAGATGATTATAAACAGTTCTCTTTTAAATTTTATATGGGATAAATCGGCATAAAATTAGGTAGCATGAATATATGAAACTTATTTGTATTGAATTTTATCTGAATACCAACATTTTTAAGAGATTTATGCTTGTTAAAGTAATTTTTGAAAGTGGGCCTTATAGTGTTTTCACACCTAAAGTTAAAACCTGGTTTTAACGTTAAAACCTTAATTAGCCAATTTTGCGTTCACACTATAAGTTTTCATACAACAGCTGTTTTTGATTGTTTTTTTTTCCCACATTTCAATAAAAACATTTTCATTATTTTCTGTACAAAAGCATCATTTTCTTTTGTGTTTTTTTTATTGTTGCTCTTGAATTTATTATTTAATTTTTTATTTTTTACACTTTGTCAACGGCTTCCTTCGTTTTTATATTTGTTTTGTTTACTTTTATCAGCTGTTTTCAACATTTTAATGTTGGTACCTCTGAATTTATTTCATAAAACCCACTTAAAACCAATTCAAAAAAGGTTTTAAGATTGTTTTATCATAACAATTTTGTATGGTAAAACCAGGCTTTAATAATGGTTTTAACGATAAAACCAACTTTTGCATTAAAACCCCTCAGTGTGAAAACACTATTACGTGGAAGATATGACTAATTATACACCGATCGTTATAAAATTTGGAGAAATGCCTTATTTATGTCAAGTTAACCAATTTTTGAAATCGATGTCTTCCAATCGGGATGAAATTTGCACAAATTGGATAGTAATTCAGACACAATTTTTCAACATGATCGGTGGAGAACTCTCTGAGTTAGAGGGGGTCACAATTTGACATTTTGTCCAAGCAGATGTTTTTTCTTATCCATGTAACTTATTACCTATTGTTCTTAGCAAAATGTGTCCCAAATAGCTTAGATAGCTCTTTCTTCAATCTTTCGAAAAAAATATTTAAAAAACCTAAGCTTTCTTAAGAACAAAAAAAAATTAAAAAAGGGCCCATTAAAAAAAAAAATCAAAAATTAAATTTTATTTCAATACCAACATTTTTAAGAGATTTGTGCTAGTTAACGTGATTTTCGGAAGTTGGCCTTATGTGGGAGCTAGAGTAATTATTGAGCGATCATCACAAAATTTGGTGGTGTGAGTTCGGCTTATATAAAAATTATTTTTGCTAAATGTGATTTTGGATATTAATTGACTCATATCCTGATCCTGAGCATATTGGTATACTTTATTGTGGGTGTTGGGACAATATTTTTGCACTTATAAATATGTAAAAATTTTGAAAATAAATTTTGATTTATGATGGATGAGGAATCTATATTTTTTCCATTTTTGCTTTTCAACTTTCAGCATAAATTCGAGTTTTCTGCAATTCAAATAGTTAATTGCTACTTTGACGAAGTGGGTCGCCATGAAATATGACCAAAAGATTATTTTTTGGTTAGTGTTGAATTTTTAAGTTTTAGAATATAATAAACTTTTGCAGATATCTACAATCCAATTTAGTGAGACGAAATCGTATTATCATATCATGATGATGAGCACAAGTGAGTGATTGATGAGATTAATTTTTAAAGAATTAAAAATCCAATCCAAAAATTTATATATTGCTCAACGTGTCAAAAAAACGCGTTGTATTTGAATTTGATTTTCGAAAAATACATGCGGGTACTCAAACCACCAGATAAGACAATTTTGACTATACTTCTTCAACCATGAAGCTGGCCAAGCACTGACTGTCAATTTCGATGCTAAACTAAATTCCACTAACAAGTTGTATTCACTTGGATAGAGCTTTCTCTATTCTTAGATTTCGTTAAATTTCAGTTGAGATACGTTTGGTATGAAACCGAATTGTTAATTTTCTATGAGATTTTTTCATCATATTCTTATATTATATTATCAGAGTAGTTAAATTGTTTAGATTCTTGATTTTATTTCGTTAGTCACCCAATTAGCAGTTTACGGTTTAAAAACTTTTTTTTTTTAAATAATTCGTTAGCTTGTTAATAACTGAAGATATATTAATTTTGGTGACAGTCCTCAAGTCCCCATTCCAACTACGAATCCATGTAAATACAATAAAAACCTCTTAGCAGTGACTATGTGAAATTTCATTAAGATATAGCCAATCGTTCACGAGCGAAATAGGAGACAGTTTGACTTCTAATGGAAACTAGGAGGAGTCTACAAGCTATAATTTATTGATTCATTCCTAATCGTTAATCATCAATTTTTAAAGGTGGAAAATTTCCTTTTCTTCAGTTTGTGTAACAATTGATTGATTAAATCATTTTGATTTCAAACTCCACTGTACGCACTATAAGCGCCTCAGTCACTATAAACTCTATAAGGTATTGTGGATATTTTGTGCAATAAAATAAAGAAAACATCCTAGGAGAACTGAGTGACTGAGGTAGAAAACTGAACAAAAAAAAAAATATGAAAATGAAAACAAGAGGGGGACAGAGAAAATAATGGCGTTAAATAAAAGTTAAATCTCATTTTTCATGGCATACCGTACATGTGGCACCAATTATGTCGACATTTATGAGTCGTGTTGGATCAAGTGCTCGTTTATCACTGTCATTGTTCGTGTAAAAGTAAAACAACAACAAAGAGAACAACAGAGAAAAAAGTAGCTACAACAACAACAATATCAACGGTAGCAAACGCAGTAAAGGTTTTGAATGCTGCGTGTGGCTTTGAGACTGCCATAAACTATACAGCACAGACCAAAACAGCAGCAGCAGCAACTACAACACCGACTATAAAACTATTTGTATTGTACATGCAGAGTGTTAAAATGTAAAAAAAAATATAAATATTATTACACACCAACGACAATTATTTGTTGTAGTTTATATGCAAGTGCGTATGTGTATAACAGCAGCAGCAGGAGGACAATGTTCATGTGTCCCTCTCTCACTTTCTCTACATACTCGTATGATGACTTTTGTAAACTTTTCTGGTTTCTGTTGTTTATCCTTAACTGTCCCTACACAGAAGGGTGGCCCTTATTTTGCACATTTGGGATTTTCGATGCACCAAGGTCTAAAATTGTTTCTCGTCACCTTAAATGCTGACAATTTGAGCAAAATCAGTTAACGTTAAGAGTTTGCTCATTTTATTTGAAGTTTCGTGTTTTCTGTAAAAGTAAAATTAAACAAGTAAGAGGCTATATTCGGCTGTGCCGAATTATACTTCAAAATACAAATTTTAAATATTTTTAAGTAAACTAAATTTATTTTTGTTCCAAAGTTGTTTTTTTCATTTTTTGAAAAAAAAAAGTTTCGAATTGTTATTTTAAATTTTTTTTTATCGAGCCCTTAGCGCCAAATTATCGTAAGCGACATTTTCAAAATTTTTTTATTGCAAAAAATAAAATTTTATGGACCGGCTGATGTTTTAGCGTTCTTAGAATATCAAATTTGTTAATAACTTCAAAATTATAGGGAGTAAGATTTTATCGTAAGTCAATGTTTACATTTTACAGCAAACGAATTTTATAGTAAGCGACACACAGTGGTATAGAAAAAAAGAGGGAAATAAATCTGTAACTTCTAAATGGTTAAATTGGTTTGAATGAAATTTCACATGCGCAAAGAAGAAGTGTTGTCGAGTTTAAGTTTTGAACGTGTCCACCAGGGGCGCGACTAAGGGTCCTCACAGTAGGACACCTTGGGTATGTTACATTTTAAAACGACCCTATTTCTTCGTTTGTGTTTCGATTTCAAAAAAATTACACATATAAAATCTCATCGAGCGCTACAAAAGACCTAGTCGTAGCTATCAATTATATCTTAAGCTTAGGAGATATTCGCATCTGAAAATTATATTTTCAGTATTTTACCCACCCTACTCCAGTTTTTTGATAGCAGCGTATCCAAATATTTCCCGATTTTCTCAAGATTTCCTCTGTTGGACTAACAATACATGTATTTTTCAAATAGAAAAAGAATTGTTTAAAAATAATGACAAAGTCCAAAGTTATATGCATTTGAATTTAAAAAATTTTTAAAATGACGATTTTTCGCTAATTTTTTGCCAAAAAAGAACTTTTTTTCTTTTTAAGTTATCGCAAAAAATTTCTAAGAGGATCTATAAGGAATTTATACTTTCTGGAAGCTAAGTTTCGATAAAATATTTTAATGAAAAAAAAATTTAAAAATTGTTGTTACCGAGGGGACCAAGTCCATTCAAAAAAAAATAATTTTTTATGTAAAATCAAACTTTAGGGCAAAAATTCTCAAATCGCATATTCGATATCAAAATATATAGTAACCGATTTTAGGTGGCCCAATATGTTTCTAATTATTTTGTAAAGGGTTCCGATAACCCCGACTCTGGTTTTTTGGAATTTTTCAACACTTTTTTGGGAATTGCGTGATTGCTGATAATAAATTTTAAAATTCGTTTTTATTTTTCCATTTTAAATAGAAAAATCTACAGAACTGTGAAATTTTATTAAAAACTATTCGTAAATAAAAATTTAATTGTCATATTTTTCAATAAAGTATTCCATGAATTTTTAATTGTCAAAAGTTATAAATATTTTTCAAAAATAGACAAATAGCTTGATCGAAATTATATTATATCGCATCATAAAATTTTTAATTCTATGTATAAATTTCAAAATAATCAAAAAAACTTTCTCCTGTAAAATTTGTGTTTTGTCGCTTATGATAATTTGGCGCTAAGGGACCGATATATGTTCCTGATATAGGTCAAAAATCGAGGTAGTCCTAGTTTTTTCCTCATATTATTTTAAACAGAAAACTTCTCGAAAGCATGTCTGACAGAATTATTGAAGATTTGGATCCCGAAGATATCTGGGGTCTTCAGAAAATTGATTTCAACAGACAGACAGACGGTCATGGCTTAATCGACTCCGCTATCTATAAGGATCCAGAATATATATACTTTATAGGGTCGGAAAATTATATTGTGGAAATTACAAACGGAATGACAAACTTATATGTATATACCCTTCTCACGAAGGTGAAGGATATTAAAAAAAGTATTAGAAATTTAGCAAAATCTTAACGTTAACCTATTTTGCTGAAAATATCAGCATTTAATGTTTATATGACGAAGAACAGCATCGAAAATCGCAGAATAGCAAATCAAGGGCCATCCTAATTCATTCATACCGACTACCGTGCAGGGTCGGTCTATAGCATTTTGCTTATGTATGAGTATAATTGTATAAAATTCAGTGTCTGGTTTTCTCGGTGGAACAATTTGTTGTGATTGTATAAATGTTTTTGTAACTATGTTTGTATGTGTTTATACCTATACAAGGATATTGCATTGTGTTTAATAACTTTGTGTGTGTTTGAGAGTTTGAGTCCACATATTGTTGAATATGACTAATTTATAAATATTATTAATAACTTATGCCCATATACACACATACATTTATGTACATGTTTGTACATGAATGGACATTTACCACTTGACCAGTTCTAGCCACAGCCAACATTGAGTACAACAAGTATAAACTACAACAAAAAAACAACAAGTGGCCTGTATTTGGTAACAAAAGTGCAATATTAATGCAATAATTCTGTTGAAGTTATCGCTATTTTAAACAAAGAGCAATGTTATGGTATTATTGGGTGAAAAAAACATTAAATGAAATTTTAAATAATAGATTGGAGATATGAAGTTAAACTATGAGCAAACCATATATGCCTCGTAAGCGTATTAAAATATTGTACGTTTGAATATAATCTCACAATATAATAGACGATTATATAGTTGCACAGAAATATATATACATTTTTGTCCAAAAAAGTCTATCAACTGGTATTTTATTTAATGAAATCAAATCCATTTTTACTTATATAAAATTATTTAAACAGTTCCTAATTACACTATGACCCAGATCTATGTCGTTATTGAAGACCGAATAAATGCTACGCAAACCGAAAAATGTTGTTTACATATTTGCACTGCTTTCTTATTATTGGAGGCCAGAAAGAAAATATTTGATAAAACATTTTGTAGTTTTTAAGACAAATAAATATGGATGTATTTTATCTTCTATTTATTCCAACTTTTAATTATTCATATAAAAAGATAAAACGGAGTGAAAACTAACAGGATAAAATGAATATTTCCTTCTTTATATGGTCATTTCCCTTATGGCGTAACGTGACAATTGTACGACAAAATGTTAATAAAAAAAATGAAAAAGTCAAATTTGCAAACAGTTTTTTTTTTAATTAATTAATTTATTTATTAATTAATAATTTAATTAATTACCACAATTGACTCAAAGGAGTTGCAGATATTAGCAAAAATATACGATTGCGAGACGTTACCAAAAACAGAAGAGCGCACAGTGGATAATATAATGTGTATGCATCTGATTTTTGCAAATGTTTGAAATTAACCATAAAACAAGTTCTATAGTAAAGCTAAGGTGACAATCAATAATTATTTGCAGTAATTATAGTTATTATGTCAACAGAAGTATTCGAAAATGGTGACAGAACACTCTACTTTTAAATTTAAAGATTTGGGGAGTTAAAATTATACCATATTCAAGGGCGTATTTTTAATATTTATAATTATTTGTTTTAGTATTCTTTTACCATGTTGGAAAGGGTGTCTTGTCGAGATTCTATTTTTGTTGTGAGTTTTTGTATATTGTTAGCAGATTTGAAATTTATTCATTAAAAATATATAATGTTTTTTGGCTTACCTACGCAACTTTGACTATGATTTTAACTATTGGCGCCGCTTGCCGCCGATTTAGTTTCAACATTGAACTAAAGTTTAGCCTATTATCTAAAAGATTTATCAAAATTAGCTGCCTTTTTGTGCCTATAAACAAATGGCATGCAAAAATGTTGAGCAACTCAGAAATTTAAGAAAAAAATGTATCAACATTTTTTGATTTTAGTTGCTTTTTATTGCTTATTTTGCTATGATAGCTTATACAAATGTTTAGCTATGTATAAAGTAAATTTAGTTCTTAACAAAACAGTGTTTTAACTTTTTTAACCGGGTGAAAATTGTAAAAGTTATTCCACTTTTCATTAACACATTTTATAGTATTTCCTCCCTCAGCGCATATGAATAAAAAAAGTATAAAACAAATTGTTTGTACAATTTTTAATTTACAAGGTTAATTTTTTCGAAAAAGTTTAATAACTTTTGCAAATATAAACTGATTTTAGCAAGTAATGTCTAATTTTTGTTTTTATCGATGCCTCTCCATAATTGTTTAAAATTTTGAAATCGGTCTAAAAATATGTGAGTTAGAGGGACTATAGTACTATTACTTTTAAACAAAAGCTCAACAAAAATCAAAAATGTTTTTTAGCCATTCATAACCTTTTTTCTAATAATTCGATTTTTATGATTAAAAATACATATTAAAGCCTAAAGTCCCACCTAGTCAACAAAAAAAAATAATCTTACAAAAATCCTCAAAAATGTTGAGCAACTCAAAAATTTTTTAAAAAAAAATTTATCAACTTTTTTGATTTTAGTTACTTTTCATTGCTTATTTTCATATGAAAGTTTATAAAAATGTATAACAATATGAAAAGGAAATTTAATTCTGAACTAAACAATGTTGTAATTTTTCAATTTGGATGAAAATTGTAAAAGTTATTAAATTTTTCATTAACACCTTTTATCGTATTGGTAAGTCCATCATCATATAAATGGTTGTCACAGACATATACTTGTTTACTGTAACCATATATTTGGTTGATACAATCATGTGAATCGTAAATTAACTGTATTAAAAAACTTGTAACAATATTGAAATGGTTACAGTAAACATGTAAAACTATATTTATACCCTACACCACCATATTGGGGAGGGTATTATGCGTTTGTGCAGATGTTTGTAACGACCAAAAATATTAGTCTAACACCCACCTTAAAGTATACCGATCGACTTATAATCACTTTCTGAGTCGATTAAACGATGTCAGTTCGTCCGTCTGGCTGGCTAGCTGTCTGTCCATGTAAACCTTGTGCGCAAAGTACAGGTCGCAATTTTGAAAATATTTTGATACATGCCCAATGACCAAGCCTATTGAAACTGGCTGAAATCCGTCAATTATTTCACCTAGCGCCCATACGAATGTCCTCCCGAAAATGGACTTTATCAGTCATAAATCTTTAATTTATATATGTATCTACACAAATTTCGGTTCATAATTAGTCATAGCTCCCATATAGCTCCCATAAAATATGAGTGATCTTATATTGAGCTTATTTTTCTAATTTTTAGATTATTTCAGGTTTTATGAACTATTTACGATTTTTATCACACATTTTTCTTTTATTGGAATTGCCAATTTAAGATTACTTGTGTAAGAAACCTCCGGTTACTCCGGGTTTGAAGCTGGGGTAGCGCTCAGTCTAATCCTGGGTCCTAAACATAAAACTTAAAACACTTTTTTTTTCTTAATTATATTTATTGAGCCACAAATGCTTCTTTATTGAGAATAATTTGCTGTTGCTCCGTGAACTCCCGGGTGACACGTACCAATGCCCTATCACTCCTCTCCACTAGTTCCTGCTCTCAAAATATTCTAGAATGTAATTCTAGAATCTACACTCGTCCCTCATTTTTCCTAGTGTTACTTCCAAGAAAAATATCTACCACTCTTGCCCTGAGCCAGTGCCCTAATCTCCTCCCTCCACGGATGTAAATCTGTTTTGGGTAAGGTAGGATGTAATCCGCCTTGTTTTGCTGATTGTAAACCAGCGCCCTGTTCTCACTTACAAGGGATCGGTGTTACCAAATCCAAATTTACTCCCTAGCACTGCTCTGTAACTTGTTTATTCTTTATCTTACCGGCTTGACACATCTTACCCGTTCACTTGTACAACACAAAAGAGATATCGATTGCTCAATTACATTAGTTTAAATACATGTTATTGTTTTCTACAACTATTGTAGCTTTGTAGCTAATGCAGTAAAAAAGGTTTGAACCGGTAGCGGTTGTAACAAAATTCATCTAAGTTGTTTGATCCTCTGTGTGTGTTACTCTGTTTGTTTGTGATGCGGACTGCCTGTGTGTGTTGGTATATATTGTGTTTGTTGTATTTCTTGGCTACTTCCCTGTCGGACTTTTATGAGCTGACTCAAAATCAAGTTGACTTATTGCTAACTCATTTACAACTAACTTCTGAAGTAACTCAATATTGATGCAGAGATGAGCTATTTGTTTTTTAAAACATCTGACTTCTCGATAAGTATTCAACTAACTTTTGACTCCCTCAAAGCTGATGCAGAAATCAACAAACATTAAAGAGAGTAGCGAGATTAAATAGCAACATAACTGCAAAATTGTGCATAGATGAGCTATTTTATTATAACAACTGACTTCATCTCGATAAGTATTAAGCTAACTTTTGACTCACTCAAAGCTGATGCAGAAATAAACAAGCATTAAAGAGAGTAAAAAGCAAATAAGAAAAAATATGTTCTATATTTTTTTTCTTCATGATCATGACAGTTAAAACTGTATATATTTGTTTTGTTTATATTTTTAATCAGTTTGTCTAGAAATTTGAGGAGGACCACATACGCAAACGGTTTAAAAATGTCGCTTTTTATTAATTTCAGCACATTTCTAATTACTTTGTCTGGTTTCTTATACATTATCTCGAACTGCATCTATTAAATTATACGATAAGTAGAAAATTAACGTAGTCACTCGAAAGTAATATATAAAAAGAAGTGTACACTTTGATGTTAACACTAACTGCGGAAACGGGTTGACCGATTTCAACCAAAATTTCTGGGTACTTAGATTTTTCTATATATTCAGCAAAAAAATGAAAACCAACCAAATTAATATTAAAATATAAAATAAAACAATGATAAAAAAAAATTCAGCTAACCACAAGCTAGCTCATTGTGAGTTAGCTTGTGGTTAGCTGAAACTTATGTAGAATGACTTATTTAAATTAACTATAAGTTAACTTGTAAAACCTAATCATTAATTAGTCAGTTCATAGCTAACTTATAGTGCCCTCATACTTTATGTGCCACAAGCTAACTCATAATGAGTTAGCTTGTGGTTAGCTAAAACTTATGCATAGTGAGTGAGTACTGACTCGCTGTGATGACACTACATGGAAAAACTGAATAGGGATTTACAAGGGAAATGAGCTAGTTTTTTAGTCACCTGCGACTCATTTCTGATTGACCATTAGTTAGTTTTAAGTTAACTCAAAGTCCGAATTCCTTCTTTGTCTTGTGTCCTCTTTAATATGGCTGAATATCTTCTCTCTCTCTTGACTACCCTCTCTTGACTCCTCTATGTGACTCCTCTCTGTTGACTTCTCTCTGTTGACTTCTCCCTCTGTTGACTCCTCTCTGCTGACACCCTCTGCTGTTGATATACTTCTGTAGACACTCTGTTGTTTATTTTCGCAGTCAGTATTGTACCCACCACCTGCCCCTGACTGTCCTCCGGTACTCTGAAAGTAAATTAAACCCAAATATTGGCGGATGTAATCCGCCCCACTATGATGGATATCATCCATCATCTGCCCAATAAAACAATAATAGTTTCTTTATTTGGCTTATTCCTAAGTTTTGTACAAATTAATTTATGTGGGTCTAAATTCCAAGAATTTAGGTCCTCACACTTGAGATATTAATATAAATGGAATTTTGTCATTCTCATAAAGTCTAAAATTAAAGTATTAGTCATAATATTCCATAAAATTTGTGAAACTTATCTGTAGAAATGTTAATACTATAAATTATTTACAACTAACAAAATTTGCATAATTCAAGCCATTTGCCTAAATAATTTTTTTGCAGATAATTTACACAAAACTTGAAGTTATGATTTCATATACATACTCTCCTATTACTTATTGTTGTTATTATTAACTTGGAATACAAAATATTTATTATCTCACACATTCTCGTTCACTCTGTTGTATTCAACTAAATATAATTTCCAAAGTTAGCTAATTACTAGTTGGTCATTGTGTTAACTCGGCTGTTTCAGTTGCTTGGCATTTTACGAGTAGAGTAGAGTTGGCTGAGTAAGATTATTAACTAAGTAACTAACAATAGGTAATTACGATAACTTTCATAATTATGTACATAATACTTGTATTGTATCATTCTTGTGATTATACTTATTTGTTTTTTGTTTGTTTTTCTTATTGCTTTCTGCTGATACTACAGCTACTGCTACTACTTACATTGTTTTGAAATTATGAAAAAAGTTTTCATATTTTCCTTGTTGTAGTCTTTATTATAGCTGTTTTTTGCGTTTTACTTTTTGAGTTAATGAAGTGATAGCTAAATTTGCTGATAAGTGGACCAAGAATGAAAGAAAAAATATTTTTATATTTTTTCTTTCATTTTTTCTTTCATTCATGGCTATAGAGTGAACAAAATTATTAACTAGAGCATCGTAAAAAGCACAAGTGTGCAATACAATAGATAATGGAATTAAGTAAGAGAAAAGTCAAATTGCAAATCCGGATGTTGGGCACATAAAATGAATATTTTAAAATTGCAAAATTTAAATTTAGTAAAAGGATTAAGAATTTGCCACTGATAGTTTTAGAGTTTTAAATTGTTTGTGTCAGCATTAATTTTTTATGAATTACTCAATAAAAATTTAATCGATAACTAAGAAAATTGGTGTAAATTTAGGAAAATATGCTTTATAATCACTCATGTATTTCACCAACAACGTTTTTTTTATAAAATATTTAGTAACTTATAAAAGGAATCCCTGGATTCATTAAAGCGAAATATCTCATCACTGATGTCAACTATATGAAGTATCTGATGGCGTATACTTAATATTTGAGAATTTTCTAACAATAATAATACTCATACGTACCCTTACCCATGACACATTGCAGTTATTTACATGACTCTAGAAAAACACAACTTTAAATCTTAAACCAATAATCAAATGTTAAGTTATAATGCCAAGAAAATGATAAACATTTGTTGCTAATTAGTTAAGAAAATATTTGTTTACACAATTAAATAAGAGCATTTTCCTAAGAAAAATTTTATAAGATGTTTTTTTTTTTGTAAAAGGATTTTCAACGCTAATAAGGATTTACATGTTGATTGTAATAAAAATGTGTTTCTATCCCTATAAAAGGCATCACATTACATTTTACTCATAGTATGTGCAAATGATAGTAAGACTATATATAGATATATTCTTAAGAATGCTGCATAAATTCTGAAATATAAACAAACATATGAAACTTTCAACTTATGGTATGTAAAACAGGTAAAATTAGTTGTTTACCAGCAAACAACAAGAAAATATAAAGATATACATGCTAGAGAATATTTACTTTCCACCAGTAGCTAACTAGTTGTGTATGTTTGTATGTAAGTAAAGTATAATTTTTGCAAAACCCATACAAGTTTTAGTTTTTATAGCTTGTATTACTCATATGAAAATGTTGAGAAGTTGTTATTGTTGTTGTTGCTGCTGTTGCCAGAAACCCTGGTTACCATTAATCTAAAACCTAAAATATGTAAAGTGTTGAAAATTTCTGCAGTTTACACTTTTAAAGGATAGTGTATGTATGCATGTATATTAGGTTGGCACCGTTTGTATGGAGGAAAAATAAGGTGTCAAAGTTCCCATCTAGAATTAAAGTTTATTTTAATTGTGGCGACCTTTTCTTAAAATGTTAGTTCTGGGTGGTGTATTGGGTGAACAAGACAAAAGGATAATTTAGTTCTTTTTGAAGGTTTTATGAATTTTTAGAAATTTTCTCCAAAATTATTTATAAAATATCATGTGTATGTTCTTTAAGAGGCGTTTTCCAAGCTGTATCGTAAATTTTGGTGTAAATTCAAAAATATTCGAACTTTTGTAATTTTTGAAAAAATTTAATGTTTTTTTTTTTAAATTTTGACTTGGAATTGAGAAGTTGTCAGCCGTACGTTTTTATTTGAGAACGACGTTGAATCATTAGAACCCAAAGGGGGTAGTAGATCGTTCGTTAAAACACTGATATTTGTGCTAGTGACAAATTTCTGACCAGCAATTTTATCTTACTAGGTGCTGTTAGCTGTTAACAACAGGGCCATTAAAAGTAGCAGATAGCTATTGGATCAGTACTCAGGAAACTTTGACTACTATTGGCTAGGAGCTTTTGAAGCCAGAGATCATATATCGGATTGGATTACCAAACCGGATGCTGCTGCTGCAGAGACAAAATATAGTTGGGCATGGTTACTGTAACCATTTCAATATTGTTACAAGTTTTTTTAACTATATTATAGTTACAGTAATAGTGTTTATAAAAAACCGACTTTTTCAAAAACCGGTTTGTCGGTTAACCGAAAATTGGCCTTTTTTAGAAAACCGGTTTTTCGGTTAACCGACATCGAAAAAACCGGTTAAACCGGTTAACCGACATATATGTGTAAAAAACATAAAATGTCCAATAAAGTATATACAGCTTTAAAAGTTGTAGTTTTTAGTAGTCAGGAATGGTTAATATTAAATAACTATAAATATACAAAAGTGCTAAGTCCATTTTATTTAGTAAAAATTTCAAAATTATTATCTCAGTCAAATGGTATTGAGTATATATATATTACTAAATATATATATTTGATAATTTTAAAATTTATTATCACCTCGACTTTCTGATATGAAACAGAAAATGTTACAAGTCCCAAAAAGGACCTATAAAATGCAAACGCACTTCTTCTTAGCTGTGATTATTTATGATTATAAATCATACTTTGTACATTAATCTAACGAAATGAATAATAAAATATAATTTTAAGAACAAAACACTCTAATGAAGTCAAATTTAATGATTGGTAAAATCATCACTAAATTTATAATGAATCGTTATTATGATTTAGTTTAACTTCTAGAATTATGCGGAATTTAATTTTTAATAGTTTCATTATATGAAATTTATTCTGAAAAAGTTTTTAAGTAAACTCATCGTCCTCTACTATTTAGAATCAATGTAATTCTTAAAAATATTAATCTAAAGAGGACTGTATTGTAAATCAGCAGTTTAGGTTTAGGTTATATATGGTTGCCACAAACATATATATGTTTACTGTAATCATATATATGGTTGATACAATCATGTGAATCATAAATTAGCCATATTATTGTTACCACAATCATGTAAATAGTTACTGTGACTATAATATTGTTAAAAATCTTGTAACACTATATAATTGGTTACAGTAACCATGGCCAATTATATTTTTTCTCTGCGTGTTCCTACGATGGCAGGGATTAGAGAGCCCGAGCTCTCGAAAATCACACGGTGATAGACGCATTGTTTGTATCCAGTGATAAGAGCACCATATGTTGGGCCGCCACAATAATGTTAGACACACTGTCTGAACTGGCTGATATGAACACCAACGATAAGTGATTTCAACAAGACGGCCATATTGCCATATGGGATATTCTGAACAAGAAATTTCTGGGCATGTTCATCTCATGTGGAGGTGATATGAACTGGCTACTGATATCTTGCGATTTGGCTTTTTATTGTGGGGTGTTCTTAAGTGGCAGGTCTATGCAAATAAGCCACAAACTACAGCGGCCCTCAAAGCCACATTTCCAGTGTCATCGTTCAAATTCAGCCTAATTTATGCACCAGTGTGATGGGAAGCGGACATTTGTAAAAGGTTATATTTACAGGGCAACGATAGGCCTTTTAAATTAATAAGGAATGTCGATGATATTAGACACACATATGGATACCGAAATAAAAGAATTGCTCATCTTTTGAGGCCAAAAATGAATCAAGCCAATATTGGATACTCTGTTCCAAAGTGAAGCGTATCCCAAATAGAGCATTCTGAAGCTATCGAAAGAAATAGTAGTAATAAGGTAGATGAGGCAAAACTTCCCAAACACTAATATTTATAAAATTATTCTAAATAATTTTTAACAAGGTATTGCAACATGTGGTCGAGCGTTGTCATGATTGAATAGTACAGTTCCATGTCTGGCTGCATATTCTGCGCGTTTTTCAGTCAATGTTCGCTTCAAACAAATCTGCTGCTATCGGTGCAGGTTCCCTGTGATGGTTTGGAAAGATTTCAGCAGTTAAAAATAGACCCTTTTGCTCCCACCAAATAAAGATAATTATTTTGGCGCCATTGATATTTCGCTTTGCTGTCGATTTGTCTGGTTGGTCGGATGTCACAGGCGATCTCCCACTCTTCCGGTTATTGTAATGGATACATTTCTCATCGCAAACATTCAAAATCGTCTTTCAATTTGTATGATACCCAATTTCCCTGATTTTGGATGAATCCTGCTGCACGAAAATGTTTTGAAATTGCTGCTTAAGTAGCCCACAATGATGTTGTATGCTCCTGGTGAGTTTTACAACAATCTTCATGGAGTAGTGCCTTCAATACTTGGTCTTCAAACTTTTTGGCTGGCATAAACCGTTTGCTTATTCATACTAACGTTTTATCCAGATGCTATCTGACCACATTAGAAAATAATGTAATTTTTGATCCTTGAATCCAGCTCACCAAAGATTGATTCTAGGACACAAATTTTGAGAAAAAATTTCTTAGAATAAATTGCACTTTTATTTGAGTTGGGAACATCCGCAACATTTTTTTTGTTTCCACCCTAATGTATATGTGTTTAGGGAAAATATGTGTGTGTGTGTGTATTTTATTTAAGTAATAAGAGGTTTCCTGTGTTACCCAATATTATTAGATTGTGCTAGTGTAAACTGCTGTGTGTTTATGAGTGTATATTTTCCTAGTATCTAGCAGTGTGCATTTTGTACTTCATGGTTTTTGGTTGCTAACTTGGAGCATTTCATCGCCAAAGTTAAGTATACATTTTAGTTGTACAAATATCGCAGAAAGTTTAACAAAAACAAAGATTAGGAATACACTAGAGCAAAACTAAGGGTTTTAATAGTGAAAGTGTGTTCAAAATAAATTTCAAAAGGCAAAGAAATTTTTAAAAATCTTTAAACAATTGTCAAACTTAACTATTCTACTTTTTTTTTCTTAACAAATCTTTGGCAACCAATTTAATAATGTAGCTGAGAGACACCAAAATTTCTCTCAATGTAAAATTTACGCTGTGTTTACATTTATGTGCTGGCTTGTCTTTAAGAAACAGCGAATTGCAAAAGCGCAAGTTAAACCAAAATTACCACAAAATAATAAAAGTCTTAAATTATATTCGCACTTGTAATGAATTAAGCTGTTTATATTTAAGTATTTTATATTTAGTTTACATGCATAATATTAGTTTTAACAACTATTTACGAAATAAAAGTTAAACAGCAAGTCTCGGATAAATCAAAATATAGCCATAACAGAAAATATAGACATTAATTAAATGTAATTATTAAAAACAAAAACCAAAGTGGCTTTATTGTTTCTCTAAATATTAATAAATATTTGTTAGTATTTGAACTAATATTGGAATTGCTTCTACTTCAAACGAGATAAATTTTACTTGTAGTTTAAAATGTCCAATGTCCTGATGATTGCTTTAAAGCTTATGCAGTAGTAAAAGAATATGTTCATCGTCTGCATTGTTTGATAAAAGTAGATCAATGACTGATACAATGCAGGGTATACTCTAGCGAAAAATGGAAGCGAATTAAAAAAAAAATAATATTTCCACTTTTGAATTACTAAAACTTAAAGATGAGAAAATTAGGAACCTATGATTTGGATTCACAGGTTTTTTCA
The DNA here is from genome assembly GCF_958450345.1 of Calliphora vicina. Lineage (NCBI taxonomy): Eukaryota > Metazoa > Arthropoda > Insecta > Diptera > Calliphoridae > Calliphora > Calliphora vicina. Next base: position 16,411,117 of record NC_088781.1, on the reverse strand, counting down.
TATGGTTTACAGATGTGTCACTAATTATTTCATTTCGAAAGCCAAACGAAATACAAGCCATTTGTAACGAATAATTCGAATAAGAGATTTTAATTTGTTCGAATAATTCGATCACACGTTTAAAATTAATCAGATTATTCGAATAATTAAAATTTTTTAAAGAAATAAAGAATGAAGTTTTGATGTCGGTTTTTTAATATTTTATTGTTAAAAAAAGCAAAAAATAACGTTGAAGTTAACAATTCAAGTATTGACAATGTTAAAAACATTCGAAAATAAAGTCCTTCATTAAATTTTCAACAGAAATATTCTGATCAGATTAACTCCCGAAAAATCTACAAAACAATTGACTAGCAACCCCATTAGTTTCCGTTTTGGAGCTATGCTTTAAAAAATATGAACTAGTTGGATATGATCCTGAATTCAGATACAATATAAACGTATTAAGAACTTTATTATGTCGTTTATTAATTCAGGTTTAAAATTGAGTAACTAATTCTTTAGTAAATTAATTATTCACTATTTCTAAATTATTTGTAAGAAATTATATTATACATCAAGATCTATCAACGTTGCCGAATCTTTGCTTACAAAAGTGGTCTTGGGGAATTACACAATAAAGAGAATCTGTCCAAAGTTTGATATCATTGTCAGTGAACGTGGCTAATTTGAAGTCAGGCTGTGCATGATTGACGCTTTTACAAATACGCAACAAGTTGAGTTTTAGACAACATCTGTCGGAGATTAGGGCTATGATACAAAACATGAATGATTCCCTTAATCGGGACCTTGTGACAATCTCAGAATGGGGTTGCTTTCAACGCTCGCAAAACACATACTCCCATGTAGGTGTCGCACAGTGGTCCAAATGCTAAATCTAGCCGGAAAAAAGTCTTTTGAAAAGCCGTATCAACATGAAACTTTATCTGTTTATATATTTCATCAATATAAACATACTGAGAAAAAAAAAATTTTTTTTGGGCTTGAATGTGTGTGATTGTATGTGCATTTTTTCTTTGTCGGTTTGTTTGAAGCCAATAGGCGGCGAAACGGCTGGACCGATTTTCCTGAAATTTTCACACCGTCTTTCCGTATATATGGAATGAGTTAAGGGCTACCTTTTATTAAAATATTTGAAGTGGGCGAAATGCCACGCCAACCTTAAAAATAAAAATACAACTCCTTGCTTATAATGGACATGTTAAACTCTAAATGAAATAAAAATAGTTTAGGCAAAAAAGCTACATATACAGTGGTGGCCACCAATTTAAGACAAATACTTGAATTTTTTTCATCAACTGAATTTTAAGTGCGATAGAGCCAAAATAAAAGGACCTCTAAGGGTATGAAATTTATTATTAATGTTTCTAGTTTCTCAAAAATGTTTGGAAAAATCGGTAAAACATATATGGACAAAGATATGTGGAAATACGTTGACCCACCTCAGCGAACATCCGCTGTTAATAACATGATATGACCGAAAATAATGGAACTAAAAACACGAAATTTGGTCCGAATATTTTATAATAATAAAAATATAATGATATAAATGTGAGAAAATATGTTTATTTAAAAAAAAATTTTTTTGGTCAAGTTGTAGATGTCGGTGTTCATGGTGAATATGTATGAATTGACACAGTCGAATAAAACACACTTGTGTGCTAAAACAGTCCTCATGCATACATATTTGTGGAAATATTTGAAAAAATAATTGACAATCACGTGGAATTTAGAAAACAATTTTTGTCTTAAATTCGTGGCCACCACTGTATATAGATGACGACAACATAAAAACTAAAACTTAACTCCGATAAATTACCATTTGAAATTCTAATAGAATATGGACATTGAACAAAAATTGCACATTTAAAACACACATTTACATAAGTGCAATTATTTTCTAAACAAAACATATTTTATGAAAAATTTAAACAGTTTCTTTTACTCTTTCTTTTGTTATATTAATTACACCAACAAATTTCTTTCTAATTGTTCTTATTATTTTTTGCCGACACATTCACTTGCACTATTAAATGTCACTTGATATATTAATTTTTTAGCAAAGAAACAATTACTTATATTTAAAGTAATATATCAATGCTTGTGTAGCTATTTCAAGAAAAAACAAGTAAGAGACCTATATTCGTCTGTGCCGAATCTTATATACCCTTCACCATATTATAGTTTAAAATAAATTTTTTTAAATATTTTTAGGTAAACAAAATTAAATTTTTTTTTTAATTGTTTTTAAAAATTTTTTTTTTCGAAGTTGTTTTTTAATTTTTTTTAAAAAAAGTTGTTTTCAAATTTTTTTTTTGGAAAAAAAATTTATGATAAAAAAACTTTTTTGATGAAAAAAAAAATTCGGGTCAAAAAATATTTTTCCCGATTTTGACCCATTGTAGGTCCAACTTACTATAGCCTTATCTACATCGTTGCAATGGACTTTGAAATATCTATCATTAGATATCCATATTGTCTATATTAATGACTTAGTAATCTATATATAGATCAAAAATAGGTCAAAAATCGAGGTTGTTCCGGTTTTTTGCTCATATCTCCGTTATTTATGGATTGATTTTGCTGATTTCAGCAAACTTCTCGAAAGTATGTCTGACAGAATTGTTGAAGATTTGGATCCCGAAGATATCTGGGGTCTTCAGAAAATTGATTTCAAATAACAGACGGACATACAGACAGACGGATATGGCTTAATCGACTCCGCTATCTATAAGGACACTTGTCAACATATTACCATACAAAAAATTTGATTTAGAAATATTTATAAAAATGACTTTATTCCGGCTTTATTGAGATTTTGGACCACAGTGTGTCGGTGCTTCCCGACCGCGTACCGGAGAGGGCGAAGGTGATTAGTGGTGACAGTAGGTTCTCCAACTCTATTGATTAAACATTTTTAATAAGTATGACAACAGTAACATCAAAGCAACTAAAGGCTCCAGGTGAAAATAGAACATTCTAGTTTTGTCCGCTAGACAATTCATGAAACAACTACAAGATGACACTGAATATATGAATTATATCACCGTGTTAAAGTAATTAGTTATATTTTATCTAAAGCGATATTTTTGTTGGGAACATTTTCTGGGATATTGTTTGTTAGGATAATGTTTTTCAATGTCAAGGGTACACATTTGTTTTGATTTATTATAAACAATTGATATGAACTACAGGGCTACCAACAGGAAATCTAATAGTATCAAAGTTATTATAATATTATCATAAGTGACATAATTTGGTGGCAGCAAATCACTTCTGAATATTATTAATATAACATAAATTAATTAATTTGAAACACTTGCACACAATAAGCTCTACAGGTGGGATTTCTAAACTTTCTTTGGCCTTTCAACTTCTAATGGAGGGATGGACTGAGAATTAAGGCAACAAAGAGAAATAATAAATACAATTTATAAATATTTTTTTAATTCTTCAGCAAGATAGCAGCTAAAAAAGAAACTAATAAAGTACATATTTAGAAAGCTTTGTTGATTTTCTCCTAAATCTTGTAGGAAAATAATTGTTTCTAGTTAGGACCATTTCATATATTTTAAAAATTTCTCTCCAACCCTCGTTTTAACAACAAAATAATGTTGGTCATAAATAGCATACAGCAACAGCAACAACAACAAGTACTCTTATTATCATTGTAGGGCTTAATTTGTTAGTCTTATGGCTCTTTGTTTCTTTGTGATACGGTTCATTGAATTATAAACGGCTCATTTCATTTCTTTATGTTGTTCAAACTCAGACTCAGAGCGAGGGATAGAGAGAGAGAGAGCTTCGTGTACCCTTACAACAAAACAAGCAATGCACGTGTATGATGAAGATGATGTTGTACGTGTGCCGGAGGCCTCTTGTTGTTCATCATTTGTCCTCCCTTCTAACATTTGTTTATACATCCGGTGTTGGCGGGAGGTTTAAAGGAGTGCAGTTTTCACGCAAATAAAATTAGAATGATATTTTAAAACTAGATACAATATTATAATAAATAATAGAAAGTTTAAGGTAAGACTGAGCGGCCCACGCACACACCCTTTTCTTTAGTTGGATTTTCCAAAAAAATTAATGCCTACTGAACTATATTTACTAAAACTCTCCCTTTATAATTTGGTAGATATAGAAAACTTTTATGGTGGTTTCCCATATGAACTTTTTTTTTCTCTTAAACGAGAACTCAGGGGATGACCCCTACTCATGGAAAGCATTGTGTTGGAACTAGAAAAATATGTTATGGGAGGGAGGAAGGAAGGAGTAGTGTTTGTGGACATTCGATTTGACTTTCCACAGTACGGCAAAATATATGTTCTTGATGAAAAACGTGTAATGCGTAAAAATATGCGGGTATCAAGAACAAGTTCCCTAATTTCATCAGAACACATTCCATTGTGGTACCGATAGAACAGTGAAAAGCTGACCACATTGCGTCGCTCAGTGGCATAATAATAGTAGCATATTTGAAGTCGTTGGACAATTTCCCCATGATTTTTTGATATTTTGTTACCCTAGGTTAGGTTAGGTTCCATGGGCAGCTGCTCCTCAAAGCAGCTCACTTGGGTCCATTCAAAACTGATCCCATTGTGATACCCATGGGGTAGACAGCAGGGTATTTACAATACTTCCGTTGACTCCTAATTAAACCAACCAGATTCCCGGATGAAGGAGTAGATTCGTCTGAGATTCATCCTTGATAGCTCCTCCAAGCATGATAGGAATGGAAGTCCGAGGATGCGTTCCCTCATGTTTGTCAGAGCCGGGCATTGGCAGAAAAGGTGATACACCGTATCTTCCTCTTCTTCATTATGGCAGCTTCTACAATAATCATTGTACCGTAGGCCCATTCTTCTAGCATGTGTCCCGATTAAACAGTGTCCTGTAATAAAGGAGACAATTAGCCTTATTTGCTCACGACGGTAATCTATAAGTAGATTCGTCCTGCAGGCATCATATACGGGCCAAATCGACCTCGCTGTAGCACAGGAAGATTCATTAGTCCACCTGTTTTGTACAGTCTCATATAGTTTCCGCTGAACAGCCAACTTGCATTTGGCAAGGGAAATATCAGAAAAGGGATCGATCGCCTCATCACTCATCATCGCACCCCTTTTGGCCAAATCATCTGCTATACAATTACCCTGATTTCCATCGTGTCCAGGGACCCATATAAGCATTATCCTAGAATGCCTCGCTATCTCATTTGGGGATACCCGGCATTCCTCGGTTAACCTAGATGTCGTAAAGACACCCGATATTCCGTTAACGGCAGCCTTGCTGTCAGTAAATATACATATATCACCAGATATTCGATAATACCTCAGCCAGTTGGATGCACGTTTAATGGCAGTAATTTCCGCCTGAAGAGCAGTACAGAAGTTAGGTAGCCTAAAGTAGGATTTTATCCCAAAGTTTTCAATATAGAAACCTCCACCTACCCTATTTCCCCTATTAGAGCCATCAGTGTATATCCGTATGACATCAGCAGGGGGAAGAGTCCACGCTGCCATAAATCCCTATTCGGGATCATGATATGGAAATGCCTATCGAAAAAAGGTTTTGCGATGCAGTAATCGACATTACCATGTATGTGCCCATAGTAGTTCAGTATTTTGTTATCCTAATGTCACCAATAATCACCTTTGCCCTCTCCTGTACGCAGTCGAGAAGCTCCAAAATATACTTTGAAGCACCGGTCCATTCATGGGAGTTGTATTTCATTTGGGATGTAAGTGGTGTAAATAGTGAGGAGATCGGATGGTGTGAAAACCGAGGAACATGAATGCTTCTTCGACTCTTTAAAAATATGTTTAGATCAGCGGACACCACATTGTATTCTCATGCCCAGCACACCAAGAGCGTCCAATACCCATAAATGCTGATGAAGCAACATAGTCTGCCGTTCGTTTTTGTATCAAAATGTACCACTGAATCTTGCGAGCATTGAAAGCGACCCTATTCGCATGATACCATTCAGAGATTGTTAGAAAGCCCAGATCAAGGGAATCATTCATGGTTGTTCTCATCCCCAATCTCGGACAGCCTTGTTGTATAACTGAATGAATATGGATGGCAAATGTTGCTGTCATCTGCAAAAGAATAGATAGGATTCGTAGTTTGACTTAGAAGATCGTTTAGAAAAATAAGAATTAGAGTAGGAGAAAGTTTGTGGTCTTGCGATACCCCTGAATTTATCATGAACTCATTTGATGAGATCCCATCTATAACAACTCATATAGTGAGATCTCTGAGAATGCTCGATATAAATCGTGAAACTTATTATGAGTTGTCAACTTTCATTATTTGTATCAGTTTTTTCTTTTAAATATGTTGGCAATTCAACATTATAAAAAAAAATTTAAAATCCTTTTGTGACCAAGAACGAATCAAGCCATTTACTCTGTTCTGAAGTGAAGCGTATACCAGAGAGTGCCTTGTATATCGATCTAAACAAATAGTTGTAGGAAGAGGCCAGGTCACTCAGCTTCAATCCATTTGGTACCCAATTTGGATAAATACTGCTGCTTGCAAACTTTTTGAAACTACTGAAATTGCTCCCAATGACTTCTTGAGTTTGAAAACAATCTTCATGGAGTAATGCCTCCAATGCTTGGTCTTTAAATTTTTTTGGCTGGCCTGGGCGATCTTTGTCTTCCGTATCAAAATCGCCATTTCTGAACCGCACAAACCATAATAAATATTTTAACATAAGCTGATAGTTCCGAGAGATTTTAATTTCACTTAAGCAAAAGCTGTAAGCCAACAACATTTTTTTGAGAAACATGTTTAATGCGAACAGTTTTAACATGCCTAAATATCGACATATAGAACTACAAAAAGGCGTACTGGTCAAATTCTCCTCATATATTCAAAGTTTTTCTCAGAAATGTTCTATAGTTGGTGTCGTACTTATGATTTCCTCATATTTCATTCCCCAACACTTAATTTCTTTTAAATACCTCCTTTATATATAACATTTTAACATTAAAATAACAACTTTAGTTCAGTTTCTTAAAACAATTAATTCCTTTAATATCAGCCTAGGGGACATATATTGACTTTCAAAGTTACCACTTTTTTCTTTCTCCTCCATTACCTCTTACACTCACTTACATTTGGCAACGGTGCGGATGTGTCGTTTTCAACGTTCAACAATCATTTTTCAATAAACAAACAATTTAAAGGCTGTAGTTTGTCTAAGTAAAATACATATATATGTATGTATATCTTTTTTTACTTTTATAAAATAAAAAATAAAACGCCAACAAATTCTTAGAAAAATCTGAACAAGTTTTCTTGCCAAAGCAGAGCAGCAGCGGCAAGCAACATGAACAAGTTTAAGTTTATGGCTTGTTGAGCTTTTTATTCTATGAGTATAAGGGTTGTGATATCTCTTCTTAAACAACAACAACAATAACAGCAACAAAATCCTGTGCACATACTTAAGTTCTTCTCTTCTATAACTATGTACTATGTGTTTGTGTGTAAAAGTATTTGCTAAATTGTTTGCTTGTTTGTAAAACAGGACTATAAGATGAGGTTTCCTGTTTGTTTTTTTGTTGCTATAGCTTTTATTTACGGATATTTAAAGTGTGTCATCTTTATTTTAAGAACTTTTTTCTTGTTGTTGCTGCCAGCCAACCTTGTTTATGATGAGAGGCAAAAAAAGTTTTCTTTCCGTTTTATTTTTATTTTTTTAAATTTCTATTTTATTTCTTTGTTATTCAATGTTTAACTTGTCGATTAGAGAGATTTTTATACACAACTTCATGCATTGTTAATGTGGCTGGCATGTTGTTGGTTGGGTCTATAGATTTGTTTATTGTTAACAAATATTTATTGGTTGTGTTGCTTTGAGTACGAGGTTGACCTTGTTAAACATGAATCCGTTTAATATACATAAATTATTTTTTAAGTCTGTGATTATCTCAATGAAAGTAGGAGAAAATACTTTTGAGACAATTAACCCTTTAGCTAGCTGAATTGTTAGGGAATGCAAAACTTTTAGTTAATTCAAATTAATTGATTTAAGTGATTAAAAAGAAAAAAGTAAAAGTTTGTCATAAAATACGAAAATTTTGTTCAACTAGAGCTTTAATTATCGAGAAGAAACCAAAAAAAAGAGTTTTTGAACCATTACTCTTCTGAAGTCGACAATACTGGGTATACATGTTTTCCATGGCCATACACAATTTACGAATCATTAACCAGCAACTTAGTTGAATATCTACTAATTTTATGTTTCTCAGAGGATTTAGAAACTGAGGCCTTTCGAATGGTACACAGAGAAAACAGATTCGCGGTAGCATTCGAATTTGTTGCCAATCGAATGATTCTTCCTCAGAAGGGGTAATAAAAGTTTGGTTGATTCAACCGAAATTCTTTACCAACTGACTATCTATTGATAGAGCCGAAAAATTTTATGTGAGCAACCGAATCATTCGATTGGCGGCAAATTTGGTTGCTACTACTAAGCTGGTTTCTCTGTGTATATATACTTTTTAAACAGCATTGACAAATCTGTGTTTATTATTCAAACATTTTTCAAAATAAAGATTCTTGTCGCACTCGACAAATCCTACTTAGAGAAAACTGATTCGTAGTATCAACCGAATTTATTGGCAATTTGTTTTCTCTAAGTACGAGAAAACTAGAATCACTTCTCAGGTAATTCTACTTCATTCTATTTTGTATCACTGTGTAATTGATTGGTTTTTGATTGAGAATATTCTCCAGGTCTTGCATTGAGCTTGTTTTATAGAGTTTGTATTTTTAAGTAACCATCTCAAGTAATGTCAATTCATACAAACTTTATAGCAATTTCTATAATTAAAAGTAATTTTCCTACCACAACATTATACCAACATAATATGAAATATTGGCATACTTTCGTCACATGTACAATAGAAACTGTTCCTGCTAAAATAATTGTAAAAAAATTCCCACATAAATACATGCATCCAAATTAGCATGATAATTTCAACCGAAAAGTAAATAAACTCACAAAAGTTTATTTTTCAGGAATTAAAATGAAAAAATAAAATAGAGAACAGAAAACTACGTAGGTATGAGGAAAACTTTCTTCCTCAGCTTAATTAATGAGAAACTTTTATTTCAATTTGAGCGATTTTACACCCATCTTATATAAAATTTAAACTTTGAAAATCGATCAAAGACAAATCAAAGTGAACTTTGAATTTTTGAACCACTTAAGATTTTGTATGACCATCACATATCTGTATACCAAGTTAGACTAGACGATAGTGTGCTTGACTATCAATCTGGGGGTTGAGGGTTCGATTCCCGCCAGAGACTCTGGGTGTATCTGCAGACAAGCAAAATGATTCGCAGTTTGTGTTTGTTTTGAAAAAAAAAACAAATTTCGAACATGTAAAGTCCAGTTTTTGTGTCTTCCATTCTGTGAAATTTGTTTCATTTTTTATGATTTTCAGCTACAAAAGTTGAAAATGTGCGCGAAATTGAAGCCATTTGTCGAAGCAGTTGAAATGCTTCAATGTTAATGCATATTTAATTGTACAATTTATTGTGCAATATCAACAAATTTATGTAAAAACAATTAAGAAAGTATGTTCTGGCTTGACCTACACTAAGTAAAAGAGCAAAAACATTTTTCTTTTAAAATTTCAATAATGTATATTTTTGAGTGATTTTCGGAAGTGGGCCTTATACTGCTTATACGGCAGCTATGACCAATTATGGACCGATCACCAAGAAATTATGTCGTGTGATTTATGTCTATATGAAAGTTAATTTTTAAGCGATTTATGCACGTTAAAGTGATTTTCGGATGCGGGTCTATATGGGAGCTATGACTAATTATGGACGGATCGTGACAAAATTTGTTGACATGAAAAATGTTAATATAAAACTTATTTGTAGCGGAATTTGTGGAGATACATATATAAATTAAACATTTATGACCGATAAAGTGCAATTTCGGAAGGACATTTGTATGGGAGCTAGGTGAAATAATGGACCGATCAGCCAGTTTCATTAGGCTTGGTCCTTGGGCCGAGGAAATAATTTGTACAAAATTTAATCGAAATATCTTCAAAATTGCGACCTGTACTCTGCGCACAAGGTCTACATGGACAGCCAGCCAGACGGACGGACGGACGTACATCGTTTAATCGACTCAGAAAGTGATTCTAAGTCGATCGGTATACTATATACAAATTTAAACATTTCTAACCCTTTGTCGGCCGACGGTACTATAAGTACCATAACAATAATAAGCTTACAAAATGAAAACAAATTATATTTTGACCCTTTTTGCCCAAAATTACTTTGAAGTACACTATCATCTTTGGAATAACATATTTTGTTTGCGTATTTGCTAACTCACTTACCCAGAATAACGGTGAATTATTTCATGTTCTCATTGTGGTGTTTATGTATGTTGCAATGACAAAAAAATTCTGTGTCGTAAAATACCAATTTAAACAAAAAACTATAAAAAAAACTTTATTGAGTTATGCTGACCCAACAGTATCAGGTCCCTTTCGAATCTTTGCAGCTCCATTTCGGTTCCTTGTAGGTCCCCCATAAAGTTAAAATTTTATAAATAACTTCATGAAGTCCTTATTTTCAATATTTCATAAAAAAAAAATTTTTCAACGATTTAAAGCATTGGTCTCCAGCACTACGCCCGCGGGCACCGTCTATTGTTGTGAGAGTTTGGTTAACAATGATTTAAAGCCTTGGTCAACAAGGGGTTAATTCATTATTTAACCGATTTGAAATTTTTAAAGGACATTAAAAAAGTACGAACGAGGTATTTCCAAGTATATATACTTTCACTATTCTATTAATACAAATATGTATAGATTTTTACTTTTGCCTATATCTCAGAAATTTGAGGGTGTATTGGAACTTTTAAACCCGGTTTTGTAATACAGCTAAACCTGTAATACATACAACCTGCACTAGGTCATTCGCCAAGTTATTGCAAAAAAACCTTTTTTGTCGCGCCATGTAATATTTATTAAAATATTCATTTCAATTATGAATTTATTTTTTCAGTGTATATTTTAATTTAATTACCTAGAAAAGAAAAATTTTTTTGCTCTTTTACTTAGTGTAGGGGTATTATTTGGTCGGGCTTGACCGACCATACTTTCTTACTTGTTTTTATCTATATCTGGATTACTAAGTCATGAATATATATAATATGGATATATACATAGTAATTTGGACCTACAATGGGTCAAAATTGGAACAAATATTTTTAAGCTGAATTATTTTTCACCCAAAAAAATTTTGTCTTACAATTTTTTTCATTAAAAAATTAAAAAAAAAAAAAATTATTATCTAAAAATATTTAATATTTTTAATATTTATAATTTTATAAAATTATAATTTAATATTTTATTTTAAAGTATAATTTAGTGAAGATAAGATTCGAAACATACTTGTTTGACATAAATTTGTTGATATTTCATAATAAATTACGTAATGATTTTGTTAAAATATTTCTGTATAACAGCCCTATTATGAGCAAGATGAATCAACAAATCTGAAACATAAAAAATATCATGAAATATACAATAACTAAAACTTTTCTAATTTTGTAGCTGAAAATTATAAAAAAATACAAAATTTTCTAATCCAAAATTTCAAAAATTTTTGAACATTATTCAAGCCAAAAAATAAATAATTTGAAATAAATCATACTATTTATGAAATTATTTATAAATGTTATGAATTAAATCAAAGAAATCAAATCATGTTATTTATGTTGAAACATTTTACTGTGTATATGAATTATGAACGAATATTTGGGGGATTCAAACGGTCTGCTATGAAGTTATATTATCACAATGTTCTAATATACATATTATTAGAGTTTAAACAAATTGTTGTTGTGCTTCAAACAACATTTGTGCGTAGGTTATATAGAAAACTATTAGATAATTATTTTTCTTATACACCAACCATTTAAAAAATCAATGTTGATTTTTTTCAAAAATTCATACATAATAGAATGACTTTTAGATACAAAAACATTTTAACATTTAAATTAATAAAATTGTTATTGTGTCGACAAAACAAATATATTTTGTGACAAAACAAACATCCATACTTAAATATTTATTTATAAAAGTAAAACAAAATACAAAAAATACTCTTCTACATAAAAACATGTGTACAAATCTTTACATTCTAAAAAAGAATAGTAAAAAAATTGACAAATCTCTGTTACATTTTCATCATCATTATGCTTGGGAAACATCATCATTATTAATAATATTTGCATACAAACTTTAGAGTTGCCTTTTTTGTAAATTGTTTTAAAAAATATTTTTTATTCTTTATTTCCTGGAATATTTCTTTTTGTTTTTTTATGTAAATATTTAATTTTTTTTTACCTTTCTTCTCCGAGCACCTATATAAACGGATGAATGACTAAGTGGAAAGGAAGGATAAATGGTTGTGTACAAATGGTTGAGTGGGTGTTGGATTCTTTTTCATAAATGTTTAGATTTCTCAAAGTCAACATTAGATTTGTGCGTAAATATAAAAAAAATGTATATATACATTTTATTTATACTTTCAACAGATACATTTACTTGTTTAATATCTATCTGCTTTCACCTACACATGGACGTACGTACTTTAATGTATTTTAATAAGTTGTATTATTTTATTTTATATTTATGTAGCTCTCAGTTTGTTTTGCCTTTAGGTGTAACAGGGAAAAGGTACACAATTTGATAGAAAAATATTTTTCTTGCATTTTAACATTTTTCTTAGCTTTCTGTCTTTGTTTATTCTTTTTCTTATAAATATTAAATGAAATTTTAAAGTTGTTTTGAAATGTTCGGGTAAATAAAACTGGGAAATATTTTTGATGCAGACCAATGACGTCTAAACTAAGTTTTTAGCAGGAGATAAATGTTAAAAATTATGGAAGAAATTATGCAGATACTGAAAAAACCTAATCACGATAATTGGAAATTTCTGTATGTTTTTATTAAAATAAAACCAGTAAGTGTGCTTCTATTCGGCTGTGACGAATTTTATATACCCCTCATCAAAGTATACTTTATGATAATTAAAAACCTGTGCCGAATCTTATATAAAATTTTAAATATTTTTAGGTAAACAAAATAATTTTTTTTCCAAAGTTTGAATTGTTTTTAAAATTAAATTTTTTTTTTTTATTTTTTAAATTTTTTTTTAATATTTAGAAAAAAAAATCGGGTTAAAAAACATTTTTTCCGATTTTGACCCATGGTAGGTCTAACTTATGGTCTTATATACGTCGTTGCAAATTTCTTTCAAATATCTATAATTAGATATACATATTGTCTATATTAATGACTTAATAATCCAGATACAGTGGTGGCCAGGTAATTAAGACAAACATTTTTGGCTAAATTCAATGAGATTCTCAATTAGTTTCCATTATATTTCCACAAATATGTGTGTATGAGGACTGTTTTAACACACAAGTGTGTTTTATTCAACTGTGTCTATTCATACATATTCACCACGAACAGATAAGATTTTTCTACAACTTGACCAACAATTTTTTTTTAAATAAACATATTTCTAATTATTTCATTATATTTTTATTATTATAAAATATTCGGACCAAATTTCGTATTTTTAGTTCCATTAGTTTCGGTCATATCATGTTATTAACAGCGGATGTTCGCTGAGGTGGGTCAACGTATTTCCACATATCACATCCATATATGTTGTACCGATTTTTCCAAATTCCAAATAAATTTCATACCCTTAGGTCCTTTTGTTTTGGCTCTATCGCACTAAAAATTCAGTTCAAGTATTTGTCTTAAATAGCTGGCCACCACTGTATATGTAGGTCAAAAATAATTCAAAAATCGAGGTTGTCCTGTTTTTTTCCTTATATCTCAGCCATTTGTAAACTGATTTTCTCGATTAATACCCTTTCACAAAGGTGAAGGGTATAAAAAGGTTGTGATAAAAATTTTGGTAAAACAAAATATTGTTGACAAAAAAATAGTTAAAAAAATGATCGTGAAAAAAAATTTATGTTGGATAAAAATTTAGTTAGTCGCTATTTTTTTTCATATATTTGATAAGTGATAACCTACATATGTAAGATAACCTACTTTTGAAAATATGTCAGATATTATCTTTTCTAAATCATTTATTTTCAACTGTTTTTCGGACAAAATGGTCACCAAAAAAAAGTAAGTGAAAAAATAAAAACCTTTCAAACAAATCCAATATGGACTTTAAAAAAAATAGCAAAAGATCTGAAGATTCCTCGTCACACTGTTCCAAAAGCCATTAAACAGTATAAGGAAGACTTGAACATATATAGCAAACCTGGATCAGCAAGAAAAAAGGTCTAATAGATATTGATAAGGCAAAAGAATTCGACCAACTCTTTCGAAGAGCACCGAACTATTCTATTAGAAAAGCAGCTCGTAATGTTAAATGCTCTGATTCTTTTGTGATCAGAGCCAAGTCGTATAAAGTTCAGAAACTTTCTGATTTCAATGCGGTAAACTATTTGAAGCAAAAGAACGAGAGAAAAAAATTGTGTACCACGGTATGCAAATTCACCCAACTGTCCAGAACTTCGGCCTGTGGAAGAGTATTGGGTTCTTACAAAAAAAAGAATTAAAGAACGCAGGAAAGATATCCCAGGACATATCGGATTTGTGCAACCTCGCCCAATAATGTAACGGAAGTAACTATAAAATCGTTAATGGGAGGATTTTAAGAAAACGTGGATAAATTTATAAATACCGAGTAATATGACAATATTTTAATGTTAATAAATTTGTACAATATTTGAATAAACTAACGTATGTATTTTTGAGAATTTTTATATTGAACGGGTTGTTTTGTTTAACGTAATACAAGTATATGTTTTTTCTGGCTCAGTGATATTATCTTTTCTTACATTCCCTACTACAATTGGTTGTTTTTTTTTGCCGACTCGAATTTTAATTTCAGTTGTGTTTTCGTAATATTAATTTCTATTTCTCAATTTTGAACTATTTTTTATTCTCAATATTAATTTGTTATTCTGAATTTTCTTAATAAAATTTTCTGTGTACCATGTTTTAAGTAACTAGGAACTGGTAAGGTTCGTTGCTTTATCTAACATTTTTATTTCGTTCCTGTATATTCAAGTATATGAAATCAAAATTGTGAAATTTTAGGGATGAAAAAGGCTATCAAGGTGGAGGAGTTCTTAATTTAGAAGATTTGGCTATTTTGGACAATATTTTTATTTTATGAAGATTATTAAACAATGTCTATATATTTACTTGCAATTTTTAAAAATACACCAATTAACCCTCACCATGATATTTATGAAATTTTACTTAGAAAATTACACTTGTTGCCTAATCCCTGCTCACGGCCCCTGAAGGTTGCTTGGTAAATTAAAAAAATCTTTTATTATTTTGCAATTCTCATCATGTTTGCATTCCATTCTTTATGACCTTTTGTAATGCACATACTTAAGTAGGAATATGAATTGATATAAAGGGAAGTGTAGTTGTAGTTTTTGTTGCCAACAAAAGGCTTAATAAAGTATTTATTTCTACTATTTCTGTTCTCTATTTATGTGCATGTGAGTGGTATTACGTGTTGAATATTATAAAAAGTATTTCCTTGTTTAATTTATGCTATTGTTAGCATAATTAGTTAGAGAGATGCTATAATTTCAAAATAAAAACGATAATTTTTGCATTCTTTACATAAAGCTGATACACCTAGAGTAAAAATATAGTTGTACATGTTTACTCTAAACATTTCAATATTTTTACAATTTTTTTAACAATATTATAGTCACCGTAATTATTTATATGATTGTGATAACTACAATATGGTCAAGTTTAGATTCACATGATTGTCGCAATCATATATATGATTGTAGTAAATAAATATATGTTTTATGGCAATCATGTTCATGATTATATTATCATAATATGTTTTTCCCAGATTATGATATACAAAGCCGAGAACAACATAATATGGTACATCCTTCATTATAAAAATGGTTATCACAAACATGTACTTTTTAAAATATATGATTGCTACAATCATGTGAATCCTAACTTTATTATATTATGATTACCGCAATCATATACATAATTACGGTGACAATAATATTGTTTAAAAACTTTTGAAAACGATGAAATGGTTAAAGAAAACTTGTACAAGTATGTTTATCTCTGCGTGTAGATAATGTTGTGGATTAGAAGACGTGACTGGGAATGTGTTGTACAGCAAATAATTTAACAATTGTATTTCAATTGGCTACGATGAGAAGTGAAAGTAGATTGGGAAATACTTTGTATACTTATTGTATTACAAAAATCTATTAATATTTAATTATCAAATGGTATATTAATCTATAATGCATTGAGATCAGAGTTTAAGAGTATGTTACTGTAAAAGCAATTCTTCAACATTATTAGAATCATATTATTTGAACTGCCATTACTTAATATGACAAATCCTTCATACATATTTGAGACAAACTATGCACATATTTTCAGCTTTTTTTATTACAAAATACAATAGAAATAAAGCAAAAAAATTCACATAATAAACTAAACTACAGACAAACATGTACATATACAAGTATTTATTTATATTGAATCAATAAAATAAATGAAATTTTACAATTTATAAAAAAATGTTTTATATATTGTATTTTTTCCTTCTCTACTTCTGTTTGAATTACAAGCACTTTGCTGTGGATTGGTGACATCTTTGTTATAGTATGTATCCCAAGGATACTGCAGCAGCTACAACAGTAGCAATTTGTTAAGAGCTGCAACAAAAAAAATTGTTTTATAGATTTCAATATTTTATGCTTCTTATCGCTGCAAATGCAATACAAATTTGTAAAATAAATTCAGAAAATTTATAAAACAACAAATAATCGATAATAAAACTGTAAGAGAATTATGAATTGCAAAAATGGCAGACGAAGGGCAAGAGCAGCTTAAACCCCTGCTACTTGCAGCAAGCTTGATAAAGAATAACAATATTGTGACTATGTTATTTTCTATATAAAAAACAACTAAAGGAATAGAGACACAAATATTTTATAAGCTTAATAAATTTAAAGTAAAGTAAAATAAACACAACAGGAGACTTGTGAATAAAAATGTTCAAATACCTTATATCAATAAGGGAAACGGATGTGACACAGACATATTTTTAAAAGATTTCAAAAACGTAATAAACCGGAATGGAGACTAAATATTATTATATACAAGCTGATTTAAAGAAATTTAAAAAGAATTACGGATAAGAGAACGTGAGTATCAAGCACTTAATTATTTATTTTATAAGAATAGTTATGTTGAATTAAGTTTCCAAATCATTAGATTAACTGCAAAATTATTATTAAGAGTATTATTTTTATTTATTTTCATTTTAGTTGAACTAAAATGATACAGTTGATATATAAATCATATTTCGTATTAAGTCATTTTACTTATATATTTCAAATTGGTTTCCTGTGTTAAATAAACACTTTATTGCAGTAGTTTGTGTTAAAAAACAGTTTACCTACAATTTATTTTGTTAATCGAACACACGGATTTCTATAGAAAAATTATCGTAGCTGAGTTTTCCATAGAAAATACATGGGCATTTTTTTTATAGAAGACTGACTGATCGTTTTCTATCAGTCACGAAATTATGTCCATAGTAAATTGCGGTCAGTCGTGGAAATCTGTCTATCGGGGATTTCTATCGATGTGAAATTCTGTCCATTGTGGATTTTAGTCAGTCAAGGAAATCGATTGGTTTCAGATTTCTATAGGTCGTATAATTTGATTATTAATGGAATTTCTTTCATTTGAATGCCTACAAGTCAGATAATTCTAATCAGTTGTGGAATGATGACCATTGGAGATTTCTATCAGATTCTAATTTAGAAGACAACGTTTTCTGTAAGAATCTGAACGCTGACAAATATTTCTATAGGAAACTGATAACAAACAAATATATCTATGTATAAGAAATTGATTGCAGACATAAATTTCTATAGAAAACTAATCGCAGACAAATTTTTCTATAGAAAACTAATCGCAAGTAAAGATTTTTATGGAACATTAATAGCTGCTTAATATGGAACACTATTTGTTGACTAAGTTTATAGTAGCAATGATCGCTGATTATAATTTCAGTAGAAAACTGATTGTCAAAAAAAAATTTTCTACAGAAAATTTATTGAGAGAAATATTTACAAGACAGAAAGCTGATTTCAGACTATGTTTTCTGTAGAAAGCTGACCGCAGACAATGTTTGCTATAGAAAACTTATCTCTGACAAAGTTTTCTACAGAAAATTTATTTTTAATTCAGATGCTGTTTAAGTTTTCTACAGAAAATTTATCACTGTTTAAGTTTTCTATAGAAAAGTGATCGCTATTTAAGTTTGAATTTCCCACCTCTCAAACTGAAGGTCAAACTGAAGGTCAAACTCAACGTCAAACTCAACGTCAAAGTCAAGGTCAAACTCAAGGTCAAACTCAAGGTCAAAGTCAAGGTCAAACTGAACGTCAAACTCAAGGCCAAACTCAAGGTCAAACTGAAGGTCAAACTCAACGTCAAACTCAACGCCAAAGTCAAGGTCAAACTCAAGGTCAAACTCAAGGCCAAACTCAAGGTCAAAGTCAAGGTCAAACTCAAGGTCAAACTCAAGGCCAAACTCAAGGTCAAACTGAAGGTCAAACTCAAGGTCAAACTCAAGGCCAAACTGAAAGTCAAACTCGAGGTCAAAGTCAAGGTCAAACTGAAGGTCAAACTCAAGGCCAAACTCAAGGTCAAACTGAAGGTCAAACTCAACATCAAAGTCAAGGTCAAACTCAAGGTCAAACTCAACATCAAAGTCAAGGTCAAACTCAAGGTCAAACTCAAGGTCAAACTCAAGGTCAAACTCAAGGTCAAACTGAAGCTCAAACTCAAGGTCAAACTCAAGGCCAAACTCAAGGTCAAACTGAAGGTCAAACTCAAGGCCAAACTCAAGGTCAAACTGAAGGTCAAACTCAAGGTCAAACTCAAGGCCAAACTCAAGGTCAAACTGAAGGTCAAAGTCAAGGTCAAACTGAAGGTCAAACTCAAGGTCAAACTGAAGGTCAAACTCAACGTAGAAGTCAAGGTCAAACTCAAGGTCAAACTGAAGGTCAAACTCAAGGTCAGATGCAAGGTCAAACTCAAGGTCAAACTCAAGGCCAAACTCAAGGTCAAACTGAAGGTCAAACTCAACGTGAAAGTCAAGGTCAAACTCAAGGTCAAACTCAAGGGCAAACTCAAGGTCAAACTTAAGGTCAAACTCAAGGTCAAACAGAAGGTCAAACTCAAGGTCAAAGTCAAGGTCAAAGTCAAGGTCAAACTGAAGGTCAAACTCAAGGTCAAACTCAAGGTCAAGTCAAATGATTTGAGGAACTCTTTGGAACCGTACTCTTTGGAAAAACAGTGGCTGGTGAATCGGCGCCAAAGAACGCCAACGTTTGTTCAGTTTTTTCAGATGCTTCAAAAGTGTAAACAATCTATGGCGAATATTGTGCCAACTTATTTGGTACATTTAATGATGATTTCTTTTTGACTAGGACAATGCAATAGTGCAAACGTGTGCAGTTTCCATGGCAAAATCCATAAACTGGGCTACGAATTGCTCCTTCACCCTCGCTATTCTTTGGATTTAGCCCCGAGTGACTATAAATGGATCGGCGAAAGTAGATTTCACTCCAACGATGAAATTATCTCACTAACAAATACTTATTTTGATGACCTCGACAAATCTTATTTTTTGGAAAAAGTGACTAGGGCTCGAAGGATACAATGTTGAAAAATAAAATGATTTTTTATCCAAAAACTTGTGTTTCATTCAAAATGTGTCAGATTTATTCACATTTATATACATAAACCTGTTGTTGCAATACCCTTTTATATAATTCTTACAATCTTTTTTTGTTGCACATACCTCTAGTTAGTGCGATTATTTTCCTTGTTGTCTCTGCCGTTGTTGCACGATAATACTGTTACCTCATCTACAGCGCTCACTTTTCCCAGTTGAGGGTTTGGCTGTGAGTATTTGAATTTTTTTTTATTTTTTTTTGATGAGTTGCCATGATGACAATGATGATTTGAACGACGACAAGAACATCGACAATGCGTTGTCGCAACGTAGATACTTGTACATAGGATAGGTACGAAACTGTTATTGATAAAAATGATGGCATGGCGTCAATGACGATTACGTTGATGTTGCCAGTGTCATTATCGCAGTTGCAGATGACGATGATGTTGCTGTTGTTGTAGTTGAAGTTGATACAAGTATAATGTTAAGTAATTTGGTTAGTTTTAGTCATAGTAGATGTAAATAGTGCTTGCTGCATTGCAGTGTCATTGTATGCCAAACGACTTGAAAATTAATATCAATATTTTTCATTTCAGTTTCCGTTTAATATAGATATGTATGTATTTATATCATATTAGGTATAGAGAGTTTTAGAGTTTCTGGGTAAGAAGATTAGAAGATTATTTGATGATTTGGAAATTAATATTGTACATTCTTTAAAAACTCAAAAATATTGAAAACATTTAATGATTGAAATTTACTTATTTAAGTTAATCTATTTGCTGTGCTTTTAATTTCTATGCAGTTCTATTTAATATGCCATTGTTTTTATTATTTACATGAAACTTTTTCAATTGTAATGTTCTTTTTATTAAAATGTTTTAAACTCTTAGGATCGTTCGTTCATTTACTCACAACATTTATAATTTTTGAAGTTAAATACAATATTTTTCTATGGCAACTATGAAAGGCAGTGCATTTTTATGATATTTAATTGTGCGGTCTTAATTGATTTTAAAGAATAAATTTAACATTAATGAGCAGTAATAATAACCATAATAATAATGGTATGAAAGTGCTTTAAAGTAATAAAAAAAATATTTCCATAATATTTAATTATTTTATTGTAGATAAGTTGATTGTTATTTTAATGGTTTTGCACGCACACAAATAAATAAAATAAAAACTGATACCTACAGAATCCAAGTAGCGAAAAAAAAAATTGAATAATATTTTTTTTTTATATAAAAAACATGGTCAGTTTAAATAAAATTCACATTATAGTGTCGATATGGATTGTATTTAATAAGCGTATGCAGTAAGCTGAACAGTGGCATTTATATGGGAATATTAATGTATTTTAAGCTATTTTGTATTTCATTTCAAGTGTTTACTGTAACTCTCTAGATAAATATGAGACGAGGCAAAAATAAAACATGAAGTAATGTATTAATAATTTGATAATGGATAATGTTGTATTTATTTATTTGTTTGTTTATTAAAATGTTGATTTATGTATTTAATTTTAAATATTTTTACATATTTATTTTTTCAACTCCACGAGGCTATTAAATTAACCCTAAAATGTAAATAAATATGGGTGTATGACTTATGAGCGATTCTTGTTTTTTATAACTTATATGCCAATTTAAAGGATACGTATATGTTATTTTTTCTCATTTAGTTATTGGACAATACAGTGTAAACAAAAAAAATTTTTTTTTGCTTTCAAAATGTTGAATTTTGTACCAATAATGCGTCAGATGTGCTAAGTTTTGCTTAACTTCTAGAATTGGTGCTTTTAACACTGAAGACAAAGATCACAAAGGCCAGCCAAGAAACTTAAGACCAAGTATTGGAGGCACTACTCCATGAAGATCGTTGTAAAGCCCAACAAGTGCTTGCAAAATCATTAGGACCTACTCAAGCAGCAATTTGAAAATTACGTTAACCCGAAGCATAATAGAGATCGCTGTGAATCCCCATCGTTGTGAATCCCGTCCAACCAAACGATACGACACCAAAGTCAAACATCCATGTTGCTAAGATAATTCTCTGTAATTATTGGGAGCAAAACTGTCCTATTTATTATGACCTGCTAAAATCTGATCACAGGGAACCTGTGCCGAACGCAACTAATTCGTTTGAAGCGAGCATTGGCCGAAAAACGCCAATAATATGGCCAGACATGAAACCGTAATACTTATTCCGTCATGAAATTTGAAAATTGGTACATTTGGTACATATATTTTCTGAAACAAAAGAAGAACGTATGCTAAGTTTTATTAAAATCGGCCATGCCCACCGCCCACGAAACCCAGGCATAGATAAGATTTTTATTGATATTTCGTTTATTATTCGACAAAAAATGTTAAGTTTTCATCCTGTGCCGAAAACTACCGAAAACAATTTTTTTTAATCGAAACAAGACACTCCCACCTTTCATTTTATTAAAAAAACAGCATGTGGGAAAGTGGGGCTAAATTTTTTTCTCCATGCAAAATCAAAAATAAAATTTGAGCATATCTTCTTAACTGTTTATGGTATCCCCATAATTTTTTTTTATTGATGTAGAAATGTTATATTTTTCAAATAGGTTAAAGGTAAATGGTATTATTAGGAAATTGCGTGGAAATATAAAGACAGGGGCTTTACTTAAATTTTTTAAAAATAAATTAAAATTTTTCTTAAAACTATAAGTGTCTTTAAACATTTCTCTACAAAACAGCATCATTTGATTTTTGAAATTAAGTGTTTGAAAAATTGACTTTTTGACAACAAAAATTGGCTGCATTCGTTCTTGGCCTCAAAAGATGATCAGTTATTTTGGCTCGAAATCAATATGTTGCCAGAAAGTTGGTAAAAGGTCATAGCTACCAATGGCCTCTACTTTGAATAAATTTATATTGTACAAATAAAAACAATAAATATTTTTTGTAAATTCTTGTTTTTCTAAATCGTTGTTTTAGTTTTGAAACTTTCCCATCTACCTACCCATAATTTTCCATCGATTTGTTTTGGATTTTAATACAATTTCATAATCTCAATATTTCATCCCCGATAAAAATTAAATAATACAGTGATTATTCATTACTTATACTTATATGAGCACTCTCAAGGTGAAGATCTCGACATTCACACGTCTTTGAAGATAAAAGCTATAGAGAAATTTTAAAATTTTTAATTTTTGTTTTCATTTTGCGATATTATTTTAATATTTAGCACAAAATATAGTGCAAAAGTTTTCAATATGTTAGCAAATTGAACAAATTTTCGACTGCATCTAGAAAAAGTAAAAAAATCGTTTTTTTTAGAACCTTCAGTGTACGCGACATATTTTCCTGTCACATGTGTAATAAGGATTAGTCTAAATAATATCAGCAACAGTTCTGTATTTATTATATATCACTTAATTTTAACACTTCATTTACGTAGAGGTAATTTTTTATAGAGGTAAATATTATCAACAATTTAGTGGATCTCTTTAACCCAGATATGCCGACTGTACTACATTTAGTACATATAGTTCTTGTTTACAGGATACGTCACATTTATCAAAACACCATTTTTTTTTGTTCACATACTTAGTACTCATCAATACCGCATGGGCGATTGCGTTATCGCATTATTTTTTGCTACTATTTTTGACTTAAAAAAATACTTTTTTTAATACATTTTTAAAAAACTATAATTGCAATGTTTTTTATTTCTCATTTGCTTCCAAAATAATAGAAAAGTACTTTTAAATTTATCAAGCTATCGGTTAAATTTGTCCTATGAACACATTGTTACTTCCCATGTTAATTCTACAGCTAAGATAGCGAACGTGACGCACTTTGATAATCAAAATAAAATGTTTAGTGTGATTATTATAATTAAAGCCATTAAAATTAGATTTGAAGAAAAATATTCAGCCATAGATTAGAACAATTGCAGAGTACTGATAACAAGCGATAATTTAGGTACAAGAACGCGACATTAAAACTTGCGTAATGCAGATAGAATATTAATCAGGAAGTATGCAAACTTTAAAACATTTAAAAAAATCAATGGAAATCTACAATACTAAAAAGTAAATCATGTATGCCGATAATAACTTTCATAAACTATAGGTAATTGTTAAGCTCAACTAAATCTATATTACTTGCACCATTAAATGGTTAATACAAAATTTATTGTCGATTTTGTTTTTTTTTTATTTCAATAGACAATTTACGTTCATAATATTATGAAAATACTCGTATTACTCTGTGGTTTATTGTGCGTTGATCTCTGTTAATATGGCGATGCATCAATATAGATTTCTGTAAATGTCATACCGCAATGCTTGCACACAAACATGTATACGCACTTATTTATGTATACACAAATACATACATAAACACTTACATACATATGCTATACATGTATGTAAATTAGGGAGGTTAAAGTTGAATCAAATGTCGATTTTTAAAATTTCTCATATTTTACTTTTTATTGTTCCAATTTTTTTCTGTAAATTATCAAAAATTTATTTGTCACAGATGCAAAAAATGCAATATTGGGTTGTGTAAAGCATGTTGGATTGACTTATACTTCACACAGGCAATCAACGCTCAAAGGCTGTTGGATAAATTTGTGGCCAGATGTAGGAGAAAATGTTATACAATCTTGTCAATCCTTGGAGTTGATACATACATTGGGAGGAGGAGGTTTTGATAATAAAATTGGGAAATATTTTTTAAAAAATAGCCAGATGTTGAAAGGGCCCTCGTATTTCAGAGATCTCTACGAAATTATGTTATTTCCAATTTATCAACTATCGAACCAGAAAACCACGAAAAATTATCTAGTCAGAAATGATACGCCTTAAAAAAGATACGATCAGTAGTGGAAGACAGTGATAAAGAATTGATTGGAAGGTATGACTATAAATAATAGAAATATATTTCTAATTGTTTTTTTAATCAACTGACATGTTTTTTATGAGTTCCATTTATTTTGTTTTATTATAAGTATGTTCCCAGTATGCAACATTTCGAGTCAGTTCTTTTTATCGAACTTATTTCGAATTAAAATTGAAAATATGAATTTATTATGATGCTCTATCCATTCTACATTTTTTAGAATATCGTATTTTAATATTTTATAGAAATGGCGAATAATGTTCGAGTTTTTTTTTATGCCAAATTTTTTTTTTGCACAAAATGGACAAATGAATATACATACATATTATTCTTTTGTCAATTTGTGAGAAAATAAAATTTTATTTCTTATCCTATCATAAAAATTCATAAAAATATAGTTTAACACGAAAAATGGATCAAAGACGTCTTAAATGAAAAGCGCAGCCAATTATTGATGTTGTTTTTTGACAATTCGAATCTCATAATCAGCAAACATCAGAAATATGTGCAGAGCTTATTTCATTTGAAAATGAAAACACATCTAACGCAGCATTATTGGATAATAATAAAGGTATTGAATATGCATTATTTCAAGAAAAAATTGCTCGATGGTATAAAGTATTCGAAATTGTTCATATATTTAATCGAAATCGAATCAATTTAGAACATTTTTAATACCGAAAAAGGTATAGTATATCGATAAAAATTAGAATCAGAATAATAAATAATTTTCGACTCTTTATCGCTCTGCACTCTACTTAGGAAAACCCGCACATTCTCGACATTATATCGAAGTCGATATCGATAAAATTTTACGAAAAAATGATTCATTTTCATAACTTCGAATCATTTTGCGTACTGGGTTTTAACTACAGCCACTTTAAAATAAATTAATTTTCTAAACAAAATTTTAAATTTATTCATATTTGGGTCTTTTTTTTCGTTTTACACGATTTCTCATGCTTTATTTCAATAGCATGCTCCAGTAAAAAATAAACATAAAATAAAGCCATATGTTTTCTGTAGAAAAATATTATTTTTTTTTCAAATATTTTTCAAGTTTAAAACATATTTATATTTGCATTTAAATCAAATTCCAATAAAATGTTCAAGTGCTTGAATTTTCGGGCTTTGGTACTTATTGAGATATTAAAGAAATCAATATTATTATTTGTTAGTTTTTTCCCTGGAGATGCTACACAAGGGAGTAGCGACAATGGAGTCAAGCTCAATAAATAATAATTTTAAAAATAAATGAACAGTTGAAACTAAAATGAGGGACTTGGGAAATGTTAAAATTATAAAGAGTATTGCGAAAAAGCAGCTGAGACTTTTTAAATGTCGCGTGCTTTATACTAAAGGTTTTATAAAAAATGAAAGCAAATATTCCAACTTGACCACTACTAACACCAACGTCATTATTCTACTCCAGTTAAAACCTTTTTAAACTAAATTTAAGTTCCAATTCGCAGTCGAAAACGAGTTCAAATTTTTACTCGTTGTTTAAACCTTGTTTATCGATGAATATTGTAAACATTAAAATCTACATTTTGCTCTAAATTTATTGCCATTAAAATGCTATCGGAAAATGGAACATAGATAGCAACTGTTTTCACTTCAAAGGCTTATGAATGTCGCGTTCTTGATCTTGAAAATGACCACATGAATATTTCGAAATAATAGTTCTGTAGCTAATGAAGTTATTGTATGAAACATCTTTGAAGGGGCTATTGAATATATTAAATTGTATTTGAAGTAAAAAAAAATTAAATTTAAGCGAAAAAAATCTATAAATAAAATTAAAATTTTTGTGAAAAGTCTTGGTAATTGAAATGGAAATGTAAGAAAAGATAAAATCACGGTTTATTGTTGGTGTTTTGTTTAAGCTTTGATATTTTTACAAATAAAGCTTGAGTGCCTGTAATTCTCAAACACTCTATAGTTTTATTTGTATAATATCTTTAGTTTTTCTAAAGCCTTTTGGGAAAAGGTTTCCTGATGATCTGGCCTAAGCAACCAGTGAAATGCGCATAGGAACTAGCTTATCCCCAATAATAAATTTCAGTGACTTTATCAAATTAAAAATTGGGAATTTAGCATAAAACAATTTTACTAAAATAATTTTTATAGTTGCTCAAAAATTGGTTGCATTTTGGTCAATGTTTTTTTTAGATATCCTTGTAAATAATAACCTGAGAAAAATATATTGTAAAAATGTAAAAAGCGATATTTTTGTATCCTTTAACCCGAATTAGCAACTAAATAAATAGAACAAAACTTTTTAGCAATGGTACTTTAATAATCTTTCATTATACTAGGGAACATCGAAAACGTTTTATAGATCTATATAAATGGCGACACAGATTGACTCAGAAACAATAGGTAATCTGGTTACCGCCTAAAAATTAAGTTTATTTCATTTTCATTTGTTCTAGGACTTAACTGACTGACTTAGACACAAGAACGAATACTTATAATGGCATATGGAAATAAATGAATTTTTCCGACGGGTTTTTGCATCTAGTTCGAGCCGCTCTAATGTGTGTATATGAATGTTGTTGTTGTTGCAGATTAAAGTTGTATATTTGTTGGTTCATTTTTAATGTATTTATAAAGATAACAAAATTACTCGTTTGTTAATGAATTATTGTTAATAATTTTTGTTGTTGTTATTGCTGTTTTAGCTGCTGCTACTGCTGTGTTGATGTTGTTATTCATGCTTTTAAATAGCTACAATTTAATAATTAACTCTATAAACAGGGGGAGCAAAAATATTTGGAACATAATATTTGAATAAACATATTCTATGAATAACTTGTCAGATGAAATCATAATTAACAAATAAAACAGTGAAAATAAAGCTAATGTAGTGAAATTTCACTAGCTGTTATAATGGGCTAATTTAATTTCAATTTGAAAAATTTGTATCTTTGCAAAAACTCAACGAAAAGCCTTTTTTGTCATATTTTTCTCTGCGAGTTGTTAAGTTTTCCCTAATTAATTTGTCTCGTAAAAAACATAAGGTAGACATGTTATTATCAATGAATAGGAAAACAAATTTTCCAGTAGCTAGAAAATTACCACCTTGTCCGTGAGAAGTTGTGAAAAATTCCATTCAAAGTGAAACTACTCAAAATTAATTTGTTTCTAAATTGAATGCGCAAAAATATAGCTGTCAATCGAAATATTTTGTTAACACTTAAGTAATGATAAGAACACATTAAAAACTTTAATTTTTATACCCTTCACCATGAGTGGGTATATATAATTTTGTCATTCCGTTTGTAATTTCCACATTTTTCTTTTGCGACCCCATAAAGTATATATATTCTGGATCGTTATAGATAGCGGAATCGATATAGCCATGTCTGTCTGTGTGTTGAAATCAACTTTCCGAAGCTCCCAAATAACTTACATACACGATTCATACATCAATATCTCTGAAATTCTTCCGGCTCGGTCGCTATTTAAAATCGAGAAAATTGGTCCACAAATGGCTGAGATATAAGGAAAAAACTAGGACAACCTCGATTTTTGACCTATATCTGGATTACTAAGTCATTAATATAGACAATATGGATATCTAATGATAGATATTTCAAAGTTCAAAGACCTTTGCAACGACGTACATAAGACCATAGTAAGTTGGACATACAATGGGTCAAAATCGGGAAAAAATATTTTTTAACCCGAATTTTTTTTTCATCAAAAATTTTTTTTTTGGCATAAATTCTTTTTCCAAAAAAATTAATTAAAGAAATTTAAAAAAACAATTTTTCAAAAAACTTTTTTTAAAAACAATTTGGAAAAAAAAAATTTTGAAACATTAAAAAAAAAATTTTGATTTTGTTTAAATAAAAATATTTAAAAAAAAATATTTTTAAGTATAATTTGGTGAAGGGTATATAGGATTCGGCAAAGCCGAATATAGCTCTCTTACTTGTTTTTCTATACCACTATGCACCGGTGTGCCTGTGGTCGTCAAATTACGTAGAATGTTAATCATGAACTCATTTTACGTAATTCAGATTTGATAATGCAGCCATGTTTTCTTCTATTCTTTAAATCATTTAAGAAAATTAAAAAAGTATGAATTATTCCCTGTTACCCTGTTTGCAAATTAATGGTTGCTTCTGCTTTTTTAATTTCATTTGTTGTTATTGTTTTATCAACACATGTTTAAGTTGTTGCTGTTGTTTTTCTGCGTATTTAGTTTGCTTGTTGTTGTGTTTTTGTTGTTTTTGTGCTGTTTTGCCACCGACTAACAAGTGTGTTTATTAAGAATTTCCTTGTTAGTATTTCAGAGCGTGCATGTGTTTTATTTTTTTGCCTTAGCCATATGTATGACCATTAATGACCAACTCATTTAGTTTAACAAATACCAAAATACCAACAGCTCAACAACAAAAAACAACAAAACATTAACAGCACAACAAACAAACAAATGAATGAATGAAATTCTTAGAATTCTTTGGCATTTAATGTCTTTCTATAGTTAATTTTGTTTTTGTGTTTAAGACTTATGTGGAAGACTAGAGGAGCTAGAGTAGTAGGCCTAAGCTAAGGCAAAATTTGTTGGTGCATAAAGATGTTAATTTAGTGGAGGCTAATGATGGTAGGCTTCCGGTAACATATAAATTAGGAGTGAATGGTTTTCATAGATTTCAGAAAAATTTTAAAAGATTGTATTAAAATTCAAATAAAAATAAAAATGATATAATACAAAACAGATCCAAAATACAAAGGGCCTGATTCTGAAACGCGATCAGTTTTCAAATCATGTTTGAGTGTTTTTCATACAATGATCATAAAATTCTTTTTCGGTCGTGCTTCTGAATCAGGGCCTAAAGACTAGCACCTTCCAAAAATCTTCTATATGTTATCATAATGTCATACAATAGTTTTTTGCAAAAACTATCAGACAAATCTGATACTTTTCCAGCAGTATCAATAATAATAACCTAAAGTAACTTTTTTTTAGTTGAGAATATCAAAACCATTTAAAAACACCTTATAATCGGGGCCATACTAATGTTCATTTGTTTGTAGGTTCATGTGATATACACTTATTGTAGTCATGTTAGTGCCTGGTTTAGGGATTTAATGATAAACAAAATAAAGACAAAAAAGGCTGTTAATTAAATATGTTTTTTGTTTCCTCAGAAAAACTAAAAAAAAAAATGTGAAGGCAATATAAAATCTGACATTTATTGGCAGTTGAGATTGAATATTAAATGCTCTACAAATAAATGGGTTAATTGAGAGAATTTCGATGTAATAAAAACACGCAACAATTTGCTAAGATTGATAGAAGCTGATGAATTATTGAATGAAAAATTCAGTTGTAAGTAGTATGAAGAAGATAATAGCAAAAATTTTAAATATAAACTAGATTCTATCAGTCTTAACTCCTAGATTATGAAGTTGATCAGAAATTTAAATGAGACTCTTGAAATTAGATAAATGTAAAATGAACGTTTTAAACAGTAGCTTATTATTAGCTTGCAAAGTTGGAAAGGGGGTAAAGCAAAAAGAATACTACAAAATAACAAGTAAGAGAGCTATATTCGAATGTGCCGAATCTTATACACCCTTCACCAAATTATACATTAAAATAAAAATTTTAAATATCTTTAGGTCAACAAAATTAAAAAAAAATGTTCTGGGATTTTTTTTTAATTTATTTGTGACAAAAATTTTATTACAAACATTTTTTTTGGAGAAAAAAAAAGTCGGTGTAAAACTATTTTTCCCGATTTTGACCCATTGTAGGTCCGACTTACTTTGGCCTTATATACGCCGTTGCAAAGGTCTTTGAAATATCTATTATTGGATATCCTTATTGTCTATATTAATGACTTAGTAATACAGATACATATATATCAAAAATAGCTAAAAAATCGAGGTTGTCCTTATATCTCAGCCATTTGTGGGTCGATTGTCTCGATTTTAAATTTCCCAATATATTGATGTATGAAACATGTATATTAGGGATATAACTTATGACATTTTTTGCAAATATGCAAATTGGCATAGCATAGTCGAATAGAGCGTTATGAAAATCCACTGTATTAATTTTTGGCGGTTGTTAAAAAGGTTCACGCACCAAACGCAATAAAGTTTTTCATTCAATATTTTCAATTATTTTGAAACACAATTTATTTTATATTAATAATAACTGCGGAGATACTTCTAAAGATAATTTTTAAATAAGGGAAGTATCCCTCACAATTGCAAAAAAAAAAAAAATATGAAACTATTTATATAATTTTTCAGAAAAAAAAAATTTGGTGCATTTTAGAAATTGGTGTTGGTGCGTGATATTTTTGATTCCAAATGACCTTAAAAATGATTTTCATTGCTTATACAACATTGTCCATTTCGCCAAAACTAGTTATATGCCTAATGTATATAAGTTGTTTAAGGGCTACGTAAAGTTGATTGCAACATACGGACGGAAAGACGGACATGATTATATCGAATTCGCTATATAACGATCCAGAATATATATACATACTTTGAAAAATGTAGACATTTCAAATGGAATGACAAACTTATATATACCCTTGCCATTCATGATGAAGGGTATTATAAGTTACTGCACATAAAAAGAATATAACCAGAACTTTATTTTTGTGACAGTCACTGATTTAAACTATTGGTCTATTCCAATACTAATCAGATTTACAGGTTTCAATCGGAAATAGCCATCAATTATTTAATAAAGATCAAAATAAGTACACTCAGGTTTAGTTTTATGCGATAGATGCGTTCCAAAAAAAAATCGCATAAACTGAATTCGCATAAAACGATACTCTAGCTTCATATAAAAACTAATGATTCCAAAATTCTGAAAAAACGCATAAATTCAGATTTTAATTAAAAAATCAGAACAAAATCGCATAAAAAATAAATCAACAAAATATATTTATTTAATTTACTTAAACATACGTTAAAAAAAATAAACAAAAATATTTATAATTACAGAAAAAGTGAAAATGATCCAAAAAAATGAGCTAACACATTTCTTAAGGAAATTCTGTAAATATGCATAATTAATCTGGATCACTGAATAATTGTCTGCTTCGGTTTGGAATTGGTTCAACGTCACTTTCATCACTAGATGATATAACCATATTGTCATCATATGGTAAAATATCATTTTCATCACTAGAATTAATTTAGTGAATAGGGGACGAAATCGAAGAATTTTTAGGTGCTTCAATTGCTTCTTTTCTTGCAAAATAATTTGTCATTAAACTTTGCGATTTTGAATTTTTATGTTGCTTATGCAACTCTTGATATCCGGAAAAGAGATCAATTAGTCCGCGATGAATCTTTAATTCTTTTTCCGTATATGAATCTATATTAAGAATTTGATTTTGTAAAAAATAAACTATAATCACCATATCTGCAATGCAAACTTGGTTTAATTTAAAAATGGTAAAAAGGTAAGGCCCTTAAGGGCTCGGTTATGTAAATGAAGAATTAAAAAAAAAGCTTTAAAAACCATTTAAAATTCTAAAAAAAAAATTAATTTTAAAATCGCATAAATTTGAATCCGCATAAAACGAGACCTGAGTGTACGTTGAAATTTCAAAAACGGCACCGATTTCCTGCAATACCAGCAAATCCTACATATACTGGATCAAAGATTTTGCAACGGTGCGTGTGATCACTATTAATGTAATAATTAACACTCATACGTCACATACTAATTCTATCACTAGCCAGCATAAAAAATGGAAGTAGTTCAAAGTGAATGTCATTTTCACGATTACTTAAGCAATAGTACATTTGAATTCATTCCAAATGCCTTCCTAAATTCGTCAAAATGAAGAAATTAAAATATTCTAGAACGGTTTTTAAATATGATCCGCGAATTCAAACGAACAGGCTGTTTATTTAAAATTATTTGAGATTAAAGTCTTTTTGGAAATAAATATGAAATTAAACATACTTTTGTTTAATATTGTTATTATAATTTATTCTGCATTTGATTTCATAAATATTTTAAAATATCTTCCGCAATGCATATAACATCAAATGAAAAAAAAGTAGTCAATTGATCGAACATCCATGTGTGCATAGAAACATTCGAATGAGGATCGCATAATCACACGATCTGCAATTAAATCTGCATATTTTCAAAATTTATTATGTCTGTAAAAACTATGGAAGTAAAGCTCTTAATTGTATAAACAATTTTATTTTAATATTCTATTCTCAACTAAATAAAATTATTACTACATGATATTGATAATTTTACATTAAATATTTATTAAAACTCGAGTTTGTAGTGAAAACATAAAAGTCTGATGGTACACAGAAAATATTATATTTCAATTTAAACATTTATCCCATATTGAACTGGTTTCAATTATTTCATAATTAAATCAAGTATTCATTTGCTCAAAAACAAAATTTCTTGATATTATCTATTGAATTTGATTATTTTGACAATTGAATATACAATTTTCGTTAGTGGTTGAATTTCAAATACAAAAATTATTAAATAGATAATTTTCGTAATTGGAACACAAAAAATAACAAAAATGTGTTTTCAATTACGAAAATTATCTATTCAATAATTTGTGTATTTGAAATTCAACCAATAACGAAAATTGTATATTCAATTGTTAAAATAATCAAATTCAAAACTCAAAATTCAATAGAAAATATCAAGAAATTTTGTTTTTGAGCAAATGAATACTTGATTTAATTATAAAATAATTGAAACCAGTTCAATATGGGACAAATATTTGAATTGAAACGGTTTAAGAAATAGTTTTTTCTGTGTATTACTTCACTACTATTTGAGCTACCACCTTGTACGAAGGCTGAGTAGATTTAAGAGTGTCTATGCATTCGGTAGGGGACATAACATCTCCAGTTGCACTAGCTACTCTTTTTGAAGAATTCGTTTTTCCGGAAGTGATTCGTTTGACTTACCTCTCTTCCTAGGGTTATTAAGGTCACGCAGCTAGCTACGCACCTCTTTCATCTATCATTCACTAGTTTTGTCTGGCGCACCGTGGCGGATGTATAGGTTGCGTGTTAGGCATTGATTTCAGTAATGCGTCTTTTTCATCTGTTGGAATAGATACCCCAGTTGATTCGGACAATAGTCCCCCAACACCAAGGTATCATCCATTTCTTCGTTTATCGAGTGAGGATCATGAGATCCTTCAACAGGTTCAGTTAGCGACCTGTTCCGATTTATTTTTATTATGATTGTTTTATATATTTTCCATCTGTAATAAAATATATAAATTAATGGGGAGAAAAACAGGACATCATACAACAGAACCCCATACGACTACAACTGGGAAATTCCCTTGTTCGGTGGCCACCGTTACGAGAGGAGCTAGGTGAAATTATAGACCGACATTGCCCATTTTCAATACCAAAAAAACCATATCAAGAGATTATTTGATGTGTTACAAATGGAATTACAAAATAAATATATCCACATCTTTTTTAATGGTGGGTATAAAAAGGTGTTTTCCAAGAGGCTTTTGAATAGTGTAATTGCAAATGGAATAGAAGTTTCGGAAAAGCTACATCATCAAATTAAACTACGTATACATTTAATTGGATTTATTCACAACTTTTTTCAGAACTCACTCACTTTAATGTACATTTCAGTGACTAAAGCATAACCATTGTTTAAAATATATACATACATTTACGCATATCAACAAACATTTTTTTGATGACAAATTTGTTTGCAAAAACTTTATGCTTATTTTAAGCCAGAATGACTGACTGACATTCATTCGAAATCACTCATTAGTTAACTAAACATTTTTCAATAGCACTATACTTAATAGAGTGAAGAAGTTTTTCCCTGTATTTTATTATTTTTTTTGGTTGTAAGTTTGTTTAAACACAATTTCATTAAACACACCAGCTGGTCTGGAAAACAACATCTCGTTTAACAAATATTAATGAACAACATTTTTATGTCTGTAACATTTTTTTTTTTTTTGTTAACATTTAGTTTTTTCTCTGTGAGTCATCAGTAAGTAACCAGCAACAACAGCCCACTGAACAACAAGATGTTAATGATTTCTATATTTTTTTTGTTGCTGCTAAAACACAAGTTTGTTATAAATGAATCATAGTTTTTTGTTATAAAGTTTTGGTTTTTTTTTCTGCAATTTTTTCTAGTTTAAAATAATTATGAACACACCATTGAATATTGCTCATACGCCAGCAGCATCATCGTCATCATCATCAACATCAGATGACATGATGTAGTGGATGGAATGATGGTATTGTTTGTAGTAGTTGCATTCAATGGTGTTGGAGTGATGCCTGGCATCATCATGTTGTTTTATATTTTTATAAAATAACAAACGTTGTACATAGTTACAATGTTTTATAATATAGTGTTAGAATATTTGTTATTGTTGCTGTTGCTGTTGCAACCAGTCAACCATTAAGCAAGCTGACACCAACTTTTTGTTGTTCTAGTTGAAAAATTGTTTATATCATTCAACTAAATATATTCTCATACATGCAAAAAAATGTGTGCTTGTAAATATGTGTGTGAGTGTGTGTTTTCTAATTTAGATAAATGTTTGTTAGTTGATGTTTCATGTTGGTCTGACAATGTCACATCACACAATGAAACTACATGCAACCGAAAATTAAATTAAAAAAAGTTTAACGAAACGAAATCAAGTGAAGAAATAATCTTTGTGGTTAAACACACAAATATTTATAATTTAAAATTAAATTATTAAAAAAAAAGTTAACAAATTTTTAAAAAAGTATTTTAAAAGGAAACTAAAATTTTCGACAAGGCATCTGACCTTAACCTTTGCAAATTTCCTAAAACTTGTAACACCGATCATTTAAAATTTGAAGTCGTTCAAAAACATTAAAATCGCTTTAGTTTGTTTTTTTTTTTTGAGGTTCAAAGTTCGAATTTTGTATACGAAAGCTGCAAAATTGCTTAATTTAAATTTTTAGATCATTATATACATAGTTTCTATATACATATTTTCTAAAAATCCTACAATAGGGAACCCAGAAATTGTCCATGAACAAATAAAAATGTTTGTCATAAATTTGTTTCACTAATAAATTCAACAAAATTTAAAAAAAAATTAATAAAAACCAATTTTTTAAAAATTTTCAAAGACAATTTTGAAAAAAAAAATTTTAAATTTTGTGTTTTAAAGTATAATTTGGTGAAGGGTGTATAAGATTCGGCAAAGCCGAATATAGATCTCTACTTTTTCTTAATGCAACGGCTCTTTTGGAAAATGGAAGATACATTTTTTGAGATATCCTTTGGATAAGATTGATTATTATATGGTCAGCCCGACCAAGTAAAAGAGCAAAAACATTTTTCTTTTAAAATTTCAATAATTTATATTTTTGAGTGATTTTCGGAAGTTAGCCTTATTTGGGGGCTATGGCCAATTATGGTCAAGCCCGACCATATAATACCCTACACCAAGTAAAAGAGCAAAAACATTTTTCTTTTAAAATTTCAATAATTTATATTTTTGAGTGATTTTCGGAAGTGGGCCTTATATGGGAGCTATGACCAATTATGGACCGATCACCATGAAATTAGGTCGTATGATTTATGTTTATATCAAAGATAGCTATGTTGAATTTTGTGTGTATACCAACATTTTTAAGCGATTTATGCACATTAAAGTGATTTTCGGGAGCGGGTCTATATGGGAGGTATGACTAATTATGAACTGTTCATAGCAAACTTTGGTGACATGAATTTCGTATATATAAAACATATTTGAAGCGAAATTTGTGTAGATACCTATATAAATTAAACATTTATGACCGATAAAGTCCAATTTTGGAAGGACATTTGTATGGGGGCTAGGTGAAATAATAGGAGTTTCAATAGGCTTGGTCCTTGGGCTGAAAAAATAATACGTACCAAATTTGATCTAAATATCTTCAAAATTGCGACCTGTACTTTGCGCACAAAGTTTACATGGACAGCCAGCCAACCAGACGGACGGACATCGCTTAATCGACTCAGAAAGTAATTCTAAGTCGATCAGTATACTTTAAGGTGGGTGTTAGACTAATATTTTTGGGCGTTACAAACATCTGCACAAACGCATAATACCCTCCCCACTATGGTGGTGTAGGGTATAAATATATACGCGGCAAGGCATGGGAGTATACGATCATATACATACATAACAAACATACATTCGAATGATTGTTTAATTTTTGTTGCAATACTCACTCACTTGTCAATGACAGTGAGCGAAAGAATGTTAGAGCATTAACGAGTAAAGTGAAACATTTGAAACATGTGAAACATTGAAACATCGAAGACGACAAATGAATGTGCTTGTGCAGCTCTTTCATGAGTCCTGAAAGAAGTATGAGCATATTTCAAAACAGCTCAGTTGAAAACGCTCAGCGCTCAGTTGAAAACGCTCAGTGCTGAGCTGAAAACGCTCAGTAAGATGAATGATTCACTTCGCTCAGTTAAGTGAATAGTTCAATTGAACTAGGTCATTCATGAGCTACACAACTCTACAGCCAGCCAGCTAGACGTACGGACATCGTTTAATCGACTCAGAAAGTGATTCTAAGTCGATCGTTATACTTTAAGGTGGGTGTTAGACTAATATTTTTGGGCGTTACAAACATCTGCACAAACGCATTATACCCTCCCCACTTTGGTGGTGTAGGGTATAATGATAAAAGCTGACTAACAGTTCTAACCGTTCTAACATTAATAAGAGTTTTACTTTATCTATTTTGAACACATCTATTAAAAAAATATGAACTTTTAACTTATACAAAAACCAAACTAAAGCGAAATTCTGGAAAATTTTTTATGTTCATTGAAAATATGTATGTAACTAGGCTAGTCGAATTATTCGATTTTTCTCTTGTTCGAATAAAACGAATAATTCGAATAATAGATTTTAACTTGTTCTAATAATTCGATCACACGTTTAAAATTAATCGAATTAGTCGAATAATTTATTTTTTTTTTTTTTAAAATTAAAGAATGAAGTTTTGATGTCGGTTTTTTAATATTTTATTGTTAAAGAAAAACAAAAAATAATGTTAAAGTTAACAATTCAAGTATTGATAATGTTAAAAAACATTCGAAAACAAAGTCCATCATCAAATTTTCAACAAACAAATTGACTAGCAAACCCTTTAGTTACCGTTTTGGAGCTATGCTTTAAACAATTTGAGCTAGTTGGACATGATCTTGAATTCAAATACAATATAAACGTATTAAGAAATTTTTCTATGTCGTCCATTAATTCGGGTTTTAAATTGAGTAACTAATTCTTTAGTAAATTAATTATTCACTATTTCTAAATTATTTATAACAAATTGTATTATACATCAAGCTCTATCAGCGTTGCCGAATCTTTGGTCTTGGGGAATTAGACAATAAATTGTATCTGTCCAAAGTTTGATGTCATTGTCAGTGAACGTGGCTAATTTGAAGACAGGCAGTGCATGATTGACGCATTTACAAATACGCAAAAAGTTTATTACCATGTTAGACAAAGATGTTCAACGATGTTCAAAATCATGTATAAGACGAACTACATGGTTTTCTTGCAACAAAACGTTAGTTTGCAATATTTGTGTTTATAATTAGAATTATTAAATATTTTGCAATACTTACGTACGCGGTTAATAACATCACTTATATATTTTTAAATTGTTCGAATAATTATTCGATTAATCGAACGATCATTAGTCGAATGAATAATGTATACCATATCAAAATCAGAATATTAAAGGTCCAAAAATTTATTTTAGATATAAAAAAATCCTAAATTCCATATCTCAAATCCCAAATTCTACATTTAAATTTTTTTTTTATACCCAAATTTCAAATAATCAAAAAAAATTTGCAGGTTTTAACCACTGCATTTTTTACTGTTAAGTCCCTATTATATAAATAGTAATAAAGTAAATTAGAATTTCAAAGCTTTAAACTTACCTCTATATTTTATGTAAATACTGCTTTATTTACAATATTTAAAATTTATTCTATATCAAAAATATTAACTCATTACATGTAGCATTTCTATAAACTTTATTTTACAGAAATAAAATTTCATATTTCATTAAACGCCACGAAAAGTTCCCTTAATCCACATGTTGCTAATAATCCTTGAAATATTTTTTTTCGCTTACAAATCGTGTGAATCAAAGGAAATGCCTGTGAGCATGTGTTAAGTAGTTTTATATCCGTTAATTGATTATTAATATTTGCATTTATAATTTGTTCAGCTTTTTTTTTTTTTTTGCTTTCATATTAATATTTTATTTTTAATATAAAATACCAGAGGCAAAAATTACTCGATGCATATATTTTGATTAAATAAAAATAAAATCCTTTGCATAAATTATAATAAAAATCGTTGGAAAAGTACAAGAGAAAGAGAGAGAGCAACAGAAAAAAAAATGCAAAGAAAGAAATTTAAATAAATATATGATTCTGTTTTGCATTTGACACGTACAAAACACAAATCATGCATTATAATATGCTGAAAATATACAGTGTGTGAGAAAATATTTAAAATAAGGAATTTGCAAGAGATTTTAAATAATTGTTTAGGCTTATTCACCATTATTTGTACAAGACAACATTGCGCCCATATCACCTATTCTAAATATTATCGCATTTATATTATCGAAATTTGAAATACAACCAAATATCCCCATTTTAGTTTATTTTTACAGCTTCATACCACCAATATAAAGAAAATCTATATTTTCAAATAACTGGAGTACTGCTGTTGTGAGAGTATTCAAAATTGTAAGTAGTTGGGTATCGAAACAATTGGCATAGCCCCTATCATACAAATATAATATTTATAGTTTAGTACTTGAGAAACTATTATTATAAGCGTCTTTAAACTTCTTGTTAATTTATGTTGATGTTAATTTAGAATAAAAACAAAAATACAACATAATAAACAGGATATCTGAAATTACACGAACTTCAATATTGAATAATTTGTTCATATGAGCAATTACGCCAAATCACACAATCCGTAAGTTGAAATTTATTATGATTTTTATTTATAATACACCTTTTCCATGCACAATTATGAAATTCTCTTGAGTTTAGTTTTTATATAGGTTAAAATTTCTTATTTATGCCCTACACCACAATAGTAGGGAGGGTATATAGGGTTAGTGCTGATGTTTTTAATGTGAAAAAAAAACTTGTCCCAACCCTCCTTAAAGTATAACAATCTGATCCAAAGTGATTCTAACACTATAACCAAGTAAGAGAGC
This sequence comes from Calliphora vicina, assembly GCF_958450345.1. NCBI lineage: Eukaryota > Metazoa > Arthropoda > Insecta > Diptera > Calliphoridae > Calliphora > Calliphora vicina. The sequence goes on along the minus strand of NC_088781.1, from coordinate 16,371,074 downwards.
TATATTCAACGGTGTCGAATCTTATATCGTCCCCCCAATAAAACAATAGTGTATAAGCATATATTGCATAATAAGAATCTACATAACTGATTCTATACGTGCTCAAAATTTGGTGAAATTCTACTTAAGCAAAGTGGGTCAAAAGTTCAATTGAAATACTACTATTTTATACCCTACACCACCATAGTGGTGAACGGTATAAAAAGTATACCTTAAAGTATACCGATCGACTTAGAATCACTTTCTAACACTAATTAACGATGTCCGTCCGTCCGTCCGTCCGTCCGTATGGTTTGCTGGCTGGCTGTCCATGTAAACCTTGTGCGCAGAGTACAGGTCGAAATTTTGAAGATATTTCGATCAAGCTTGGTACATATCATTTTTTCGCCCCAAGGACCAAGCCTATTGAAACTCGCTGAAATCGGTCCATTATTTCTCCTAGCCCCCATACAAATGTCCTTCCGAAATTGGACTTTATCGATCATAAATGTTTAATTTATATATGTATCTGCACAAATTGCGCTCCAAATAAGTTTTATATATACTTAATTCATGTCACCAAATTTTGTTACGATCAGTCCATAATTAGTCATAGCTCCCATATAGACCCGCTTCCGAAAATCACTTTAACGTGCATAAATCGCTTAAAAATGTTGGTATACACACAAAAATTCAACATAGTAAACTTTCATATAGACATAAATCACACAACCTAATTTCATGGTGATCGGTCCATAATTGGTCATAGCCCCCATATAAGGCCCACTTCCGAAAATCACTCAAAAATATAAATTATTGAAATTTTAAAAGAAAAATGTTTTTGCTTTTTTACTTAGTGTGGGGTATTATATGGTCGGGCTTGACCGACCAAACTTTCGTACTTGTTCCAGATGTCTACTACCACAAACATTTTAAACTTAATTATTTCGAAATGGCAAACAAATTATAAACTATTGTTTTATTAAGGGGACGATATAACCTTCACCAAATTATGCTTTAAAATAAAAATCTTAAATATTTTTACAATTTTTTTTTTAATTTTTTGTTTAATTTTTTTTAAATATTTTTAATGATAAATTTGCATCAAGACTAAACTGGCAACACGCTTTATTATGATTTTCTTGCGAAAACATTAAAGTAAGTTGTTTTACTTTTGTTTTTTCTTTACCCACTTACAAACTACAGTTTGTGTCTGCAAGAAATCAACCAATTGTAGTAGGGCGTGTGAGAAAAGATAAATCACTGTTGATTTTTGGTGTTTTGTTTAAGCTTTGATATTTTTACAAATAAAGCTGGAGTATTTGTAATTCTTATTCACTCTATAGTTTCATTTGTATAATATCTTTAGTTTTTATAAAGCCTTTTGGAAAAACGTCTCCTGATGATCTAGCCCACCTGATGATCACCCCCACCAATAAATTTCAGTGAATTTACCAATAATTAAATTAGGAATTTAGCATATGAAAACTAAATCTTACTTATTTAGTATTTATTAGTAAAAATATTTTATGAAAAACTTATTTTTTCGGTGAAAAAAATTCGGGTAAAAATATTTTTACCGATTTTGACACTTTGTAGGTCCGACTTACTAGGGCGTTATTTATACTCTGCTCACGGTGGCTCATATCTCAAAAGTCCAACATTTTGTTAACTCCGATTTCAAAAATTTTAATGCCATTCGATAGTAAACACATTGAGTCTAATGTAGCCAAAAAATTAGACAAAAATATTGTAAATTGTATGCGTGGCATGCTGTTAAAGTCAAATATTTTATGTCATTTTATAAAAAATGTGATTTTTGTAAATTTGATCAGAAATAAATTATTATTACTCGCAAACTATTACCGAAAATTTGATGATTTTTATACCCTACACCACCATAGTGGGGAGGGTATTATGCGTTTGTGCAGATGTTTGTAACGCCCAAAAATATTGGTCTAACACCCACCTTAAAGTATACCGATCGACTTAGAATCACTTTCTGAGTCGATTAAACGATGTCCGTCCGTCCGTCCGTCCGTCCGTCCGTCTGGTTGGCTGGCTGGCTGGCTGGCTGGCTGGCTGGCTGGCTGGCTGTCCATGTAAACCTTGTGCGCAGAGTACAGGTCGCAATTTTGAAGATATTTCGATCAAATTTGGTACATATTACTTTTTCGGCCCAAGGACCAAGCCTATTGAAACTGGCTGAAATCGGTCCATTATTTCACCTAGCCCCCATACAAATGTCCCCTCGAAATTGGACTTTATCGGTCATAAATGTTTAATTTATCTATGTATCTACACAAATTTCGCTCCAAATAAGTTTTATATATACAAAATTCATGTCACCAAATTTTATTACGATCGGTCCATAATTAGTCATAGCTCCCATATAGACCCGCTTCCGAAAATCACTTTAACGTGCATAAATCGCTTAAAAATGTTGGTATACACACAAAATTCTAACTATGTTGAATTTTGTGTGTTTAATATAGACATAAATCACACGACCTAATTTTATGGTGATCGGTCCATAATTGGTCAGAGCTCCCATATAAGGCCCACTTCCGAAAATCACTCACGAATATAAATTATTGATATTTTAAAAGAAAAATATTTTTACTCATTTACTTGGTGTAGGGTATTATATGGTCGGGCTTGACCGACCATACTTTCTTACTTGTTTTTTGTTATGTTGGTAGGATAACAGTTTTTAAGAACCGGTATGATTTGTAACTGTAACGTTTATACCTGCTGTGTTAATAAATTTTTTCACAGGTACTATAATTTAGTCAAATTTGAATTTCTGTGGAATAAAAGTGCTTAGGGTCAAAAGGAGTTAAACAAATTTTACTACCAGGAGCAAGGCCAAAGTGTCCTATTTAAGCCTATATATACTTGTTGACCTGTTTGTTGAACACTTTTTTCATTTGAATGAAATTACTCCCAAATTTTTTTGAAAATGACTGAAATCCGTCCATTATTTCAACTAGCACCCATATAAATGATCTCCCGAAATTATACTTTATCGGTCGTTAACGGTTAATTTATACAGGTCTCTACGCAAATTTTGTTCCAAATAAGTTTTATATAAACTGTATTAATGTCACCTAATTTAATGGCGATCGGTCCATAATTAGTCATAGCTCCCATATAAAAAAACCTCTTAAAAATGTTGGTATAAACACAAAATTCAACAGAACTAACTTCCATATAGACATAAATCACACGACTTATTTCATGGCGATAGGTCGATAATTAGTCATTGCTCCTATATAATGCCCTCATCCGAAAATTATATGGTCGAGCTTGGCCGAACATACTTCATTACATGCTTTTATCAGCTGATAACTTTTTATACCCTACACCACCATAGTGGGGAGGGTATAATGCGTTTGTGCAGATGTAACGCCCAAAAATATTAGCCTAACACCCACCTTATAGTATATCGATCGACTTAGAATCAATTTCTGAGTCGATTAAATATTTCGATGAAATTTGGTACATATTATTTTTTCGGCTCGAGGACTAAGCCTGTTGAAACTGGCTGAAATCGGTCCACTATTTCACCTAGCCAACATACAAATGTCCTCCCGAAATTGGACTTTATCGGTCATAAATGTTTAATTTATATATGTATCTCCACAAATTCCGCACCAAATAAGTTTTATATACACAAAATTCATGTCACCAAATTTTTTTACGAGCGGACCATAATTAGTCATAGCTCCCATATAGACCCGCTTCCGAAAATCACTTTAACGTGCATAAATCGCTTAAAAATTTTGTAAACACACAAAATTCAACATAGTTAACTTTAATATAGACATAAATCACACGACCTAATTTCATGGTGATCGGTCCATAATTGGTCATAGCCCCCATATAAGGCCCACTTCCGAAAATCACTCAAAAATATAAATTATTGAAATTTTAAATGAAAATTGTTTTTGCTCTTTTACTTAGTGTAGGGTATTATATGGTCGGGCTTGACCGACCATACTTCCTTACTTGTTTTTTTAATTTATTAGTGAAAAAATTTTATGAAAAATTTTTATTTAATAATTTTGTTTTTAAAATTATTAGTAAAAATTATCTTATGAAAAACATATTTTTTCGGTGAAAAAATTCGGGTAAAAATATTTTTACCGATTTTGACACTTTGTAGGTCCGACTTACTAGGACATTATTTATACTCGGCGTTACAAAGGTTTTGGAAATATCTATCGGAAGATACCCATATTGTCTATATGAATGACTTAGTAATCGAGATATAGATTATGAATAGTTTTTTCCTTTTATCTGAGTTATTTGTAGGCCGATTTTCTCGATTTCAAATAGTAACCGATGTCATGATACACATCTGCTCAAAATAATAGATACACCTAATTGGAAAAAATTTAAATGGCGGTAACATTGAAAATTTCAATTTTATAAAAAATAGGACTCTTTTGAAGAAAATGGGACGAAATCATCATTGTACCGAAGATGAGAAAAAAATTGTTCAAACGATGAGAAATCAAGGAAAATCATTACGGGAAATAGCAAAGAGCATAGGAAGATCTTTACATTTTGTCCAAAATGCTTTATCTAAAAACAAAAACGAGAAACTCGCGGTAGACCAAAGAAAACCAGTCCAGAAACAGATAGGCGGATCGTCCTTATGGTTAAAAAAGACCCTTTCATATCATCGAAAGCTATTTCTGCGGAGCTATGTAACGAAATCAGTCCACAAACAGTTCGTCGTCGTCTTTTACAAGCTAAATTGCCGGGAAGAATTGCCAGAAAAGTGCCACTAATGCGCCAAAAAAATATCAAGACAAGATTAGAATTTGCTAAAGAGCACTTACAATGGTCCGGGTGTGAAGGCGAAAAAAAATGGAGAAATATTTTATGGAGCGACGAAACAAAAATAAATTTGTTTGGAAACGACTGCCAAAGAAATGTACGCCGACCAAAAGGAAAAGAATTCCACGTTAAATTTACAAAAAAGACGGTAAAACATGGCGGGGGAAACATAATGGTTTGGGGTTGCTTTTCATGGAATGGTGTTGGTCCGATATTCCGAATAGAAGATACCATGAATGCTAGTGGGTATAGAGACATATTGGAAAACGTAATGCTTCCATATGCATCGGAAAATATGCCATTAATATGGACATTCCAGCAGGACAACGACCCAAAACATAGTTCAAGATTAGTTAAAAACTGGTTCTTGGAGAATAACGTACCTGTTTTAAGCTGGCCCAGCCAATCCCCTGATTTAAACCCAATAGAAAACTTGTGGAGTGAATTAAAGATAAGGCTTTCGAAGGAAGTTTTCAAAAATAAAGACGATTTATGGGAGAAAACGCAAAAAATATGGTACGAGATTCCATTGGAGAAGTGTCAGAACTTGATATCCAGTATGCCCAGAAGAGTGGAGAAAGTTTTACAAAACAAAGGTGGATATACTGGATACTAGCTTTACTTTAATAATAAACTAATTTTTTTAAGATAAAATTTATTAGCTTTTGTTTAATAAGAATTTTTAAAAATGTATCTATTATTATGAGCACCAAATTTTTCGAAATTTAAGAAATTTAATTTACTTTATAATATTTATTATTAATTATGAAATATTTTGTTTTTGTTTTTTACTCTCCTTTTAACTATAAATAAAAATCGACTGAATTTTTTTTATAATTTTACAATATACCATTATTTTTTTTCGTTTTTAAAAAATAAATTTTGGTGTATCTATTATTTTGAGCAGATGTGTATATGTATAATCATTATGTTAGTTATTTTGGGGCTACGAAATGTTTATTTCAATATACAGACGGATATGGATATATCGATTCCGATATCTATAACGATCCAGAATATTTATACTTTGTGGAGTCCCGAATGAAAAATTTAATTTTAGACAATTGTCAATTTGCCAATTGTCTAAAATTTTAGTATTCAGTGATATTCTTTGAATTATTACAAATAAATTATAATAAAAATGAACTTAAGCCTAATTAAAAATTTACTTTCAAATTAAATATAATAATATTATCGAAGGATATCTCAAAAAAGCTATCATCCATTTTCTAAAGATTTTCCTCAATTATAAGCCATTGGGTGGTAAATATATTTTTTTGTCAGAAATATTTGGCTGACAAAAAAATATGTTTATTATCTGATACCATTCTGACTTTATACCATTCTGACTTTTTATGTATTGTTAACCACCCAATGGCTTATAATTGAGGAAAATCTTTAGAAAATGGATGATAGCTTTTTTGAGATATCCTTCGATCAAGGAACATTATTTTGGTTCAATAAGCTGTGTTCAAAAGCATGTGAGTTTTAGGAAAATAAAGAGTGTTTTTGATAGAGACAAAGAACTTTAAATAATTGCCGTTATTTCCAACATTCCATCGTTATAATTAGAATTAAAAAATCTCTTTTATATTGAAAACAAGAAAATATTGGTTATGTTGGGAGTTGCATTAATTAATACTTGAAAAAAGTACTTACAGATAAAGTGAGATTAACTAAATATATACATTTTTCACAAAATCGTTGCACACTGTATGCTGCATACTCGTATACATACATATGTTAGATATAAACTGGCAGTAGTAGTTTTCTATAAATGTTTTATTTTTTCCAACACATACTTACTCTTTTGCTATCAATTTAAACACAATGCTCTAATACATATGTATATAAACACACACAAACATAATTTCTACTACAACTACATAATTTTTCACATACACATAACTTATATTGCATTGCATACAGCAAATATATAAATTTAAACTTGTATAGAAGTTGTGCATGTTAGTAAGCATTTACATATATGCAAATATATGCTTTTTTTATTATATATATGCTATGGCTTTATACACATACACAAGCATTATAAATATAATCATTATTATAACTCACAAGTATGAGTAATTTTATATCAAGGTTAAATGTTTTTTATAAAATATAAATTATGGAAAAAACAACGACAAAGAATTTGAAATTTTGTAGGTCACTGGTTATCGAATATAAAAGAAATTATATGTTTTTGCTGTACATTTTTATAGAATTAATTATTTATTTAGCAAAACATTATAAAGCAATAAAAATTTCTTTCTATGAAACTCCCCCTCTAAAGATGTGTGTCGTAAATACAAAACTCTATATATGTATATTGCCTTAAACAGGAAACTTTCGTCTCTTTCCGTTGGGTCCTAGAGTATATTAGTTTACATAGAAAACCATAAGGACAACTATGAATTATGAGCTTTTAAATGTAAAAAATTAAAGTATGCAAGTTATAATACATTTCTTGTAAGCGCTGGATAAGATTTTTTTTGAATTTGTTTTATTTGGTTTTTGCATATTTATGAATTGTTTAAAGAGACGAGAATAAATTTATGTTTCAATTGCAGCAAATTGATAAATTTAAAAATAATTTGGGAAGGATTTTCTGAAGAAATATTTTCATGTTTTAAACCAGTAAGTAACTGAGACTCAGATCAGAGATATTAAGAAATTTGTTGAGTTTTATAACAACCTTCATGGTGTTTGCCTACTATTCTTTGTCTTCAAAATTTTTTGCCTGTCATCGGTGATCTTCATTGACAAAATCTCTCGCACGCACAGTGGTTTAGAAATGTTTTTTTTTGGGAAATAATTCGGTATCTCGGTTTTTTTTGCATTCAATATTTGAAAAAACGTACAAATTTGTCAAAGGCGGCAAGGTTTGTGAAACTGCTGAGGAGTAAATAAAGGCTTTTTATATAAGTATTTGATATTGGTGAAAACCTTAGGACTTGAAGATTGACAGTTTAGTAATATAAAATAATTTTATGGCTTTTTGGGATGTCATTTACCTTAAAAACTAAAAAAATTATAAAATGGTGATTTTTCATAAAGAAAAGTATAAAATTTGAATTAAAGTAAAATTTTAACGGTTAAAGATATCATATCTAAATTTGAAACTAATGTAGATCCAGGTGTCCTTAAATAAATGGCTTTATAATTTTTGACATTTTTTATTTTCATATACCGAGATTCCTAAAACGGGGAAAATATGATCCAAAAACAGAGTGTTTTTTAGAAAAGTGTCTACTGTGAATTTGTTTAGCGTGCTATAGTAAAAGGTTTTTTTAGGTATTTAAGAAACATATAGGGCTTTTTCGTGGATCTATGATTTGTCTTTTTAGAATTTTTTACTCAAACCGAATTTTTTTTTTAAAACTTGGCCAAGTATGGATTGGTCTGTAGCGTGTTATGTCCGCTTAGGAGAGCCAGGTTGTTTTTCACTTTATTTAGAATTTTATTTCGATCCTCCGTCTATCCACCATATCTAAAAAACCATAAAAAGATCGAGCAAAATTAAAAAAAAAAATAAATCAAAAAACGTAGATATCTATGATAAGCGTATTTCTTGTAGATCTTTTCAAGGACTATTTATGTTTTAAATTTCAGCTCATTCGGATCATAAATGGATTTTTAGAGATTTTTTTCAAAAAAATTGAGTCCCGAAGTGACCAACTTTGGAGGGTTATGCACTGGTCCCCAAATCAACTCGAAAACAATTCACCTCCGAGACATCAAATTATTTTCGAAAAAAATAATTTCTAAACCACTGTGGCACGTTGGAACCCACACTTTTTTTTTCAAATTAACCCTCTAACCCGCAAACTTTAAAACGCTAGGGTAATTATGACCCAAAAAATTCAGAACAGACATCAGAAACTAATTTGCAATTTAAGTTTAGGAACCAGGTGCAAAAAGGTGAAGGGGCTTCAGGGCATTGTTGCCGGTTTAGGTGTAAAAAACAATAATTATGATACGATTTTATTGAAAAACTAATCAAAAAGAATTAATAAAAAACAAGTAAGAAAGTATGGTCGGTCAAGCCCGACCATATAATACCCTACACTAAGTAAAAGAGCACAAAGGTTTTTCTTTTAAAATTTCAATAATTTATATTTTTGAGTGATTTTCGGAAGTTTGCCTTATATGAGAGCTATAACCAATTATGGACATATGGGCTTTATAAATATGGAGCTTTTTTGTGGTTCGGTGCTTTGAAATTTTAGAATTTTTTACTTAAACCGAATTTTATTTTAAATTTGGCCAAGTTTTGATATGTCTGGGGGGGGGGGTGTGTTATGTCCGCTTAGGAGAGCCAGACTGTTCTTCACTTTATTTAGAATTTGATCGCCAATAGAGCTGATGTTTTAAAAAAAAAACCATAAAAAGATCGAGCAAAATTAAAAAAAATAAATCAAATAACGTAGATATCTATGATAAGCGTATTTCTTGTAGATCTTTTCAAGGACTATTTATGTTTTAAATTTCAGCTCATTCGGATGATAAATGGATTTTTAGAGATTTTTTTAAAAAAAAAATTGACTCTCGAAGTGACCAACTTTGGAGGGCATCCCCAATAGCTTCGGATCCGAGAAACCGATTTATTTGCGAAAAAAAAACATTTCTAAACCACTGTGGCACGGTGGAACTCACACTTGTTTTTTTCAAATTAACCCTCTAATCCACAAACTTTAAAAAGCTAAAAAAAGTTGTCGAATATTTTTTTAGGGTAATTATGACCCAATAAACTCAGAACAGCCATCAGAAAACAGTTTTTCATATTAAGTTTAGGAACCAGGCTTAGGTGTCAAAAACAATAACTATGATACGATTTTATTGAAAAACTAATGAAAAACTACTAATAAAAAATATTTCGAATAGATGGGGGGATTAGAAATTAGTAGAACTTTGATTTTAAAAAAAGTCAAACAAAATTTCACGTGCTAAATTATGACATCACTCACAAAACAGCTGACAGAATGTCTTCGACCTTTGAGGAAAATATTAACAAATCTGCAACTAAAATCACAGCTTAATTTAAAAAGAAAATTATAATTATTTTTTGAATTAATTGGTGTTTTATTATGAATGCCTTTAGGCACTCTTGCGGGTTAGTTCAATAACTAAGTGAGAATACATGACAATAAAAATCGCGTTCGAAAGATACGCCAATGTAAATCCAGCATTTACATTTACGAAGGAAATATTAACAAATCTGTAAAAGTCATAGTTAAATTAAAATAAAAAATTATAACTACTTTTTCAATTAATTGGTGTTTTGTAATGCATGCCTTGAGGCACTCTTTGAGAATAAATTTTGGAACCTCCAATAAAATGAAAAAGTCTTAATTTTTTTTACAAAGTCTACAAATGCTCTTTTACTCACCCAACAATCTTAGCAAATTCAAAAAATTATAACTTTAGGCCTGTAATAGTCATTTTACAACATGATACAAACATAAATGAAAATGAATTTTCTTAGTTTGGCTTTTTTTCTTATTATACGTACATTTATTGTGGCAAATATGCTTTAGCATTCGGTTGCATTTAATCATAAATAGACTGCCTAAGGATTTTGGCTTTTTTTTGGTAATCATATTTTTTTTTCGTTTGTTTTTGATTTCTTGTACTTTTTACCGTTTTTGTTTCGTTTAAGATCCGATTTTTGTTTAATATTTTTCCAATCTCAATGAAGTATCGAAAATTTGTGATTTTTTTCTTTCATTAAACCACAATTACTGCCTTTAGGCCAAAATAATATTTTTGATGGTTATTGGTTTGTGCTCTCTTTTTTTTGTTGTCTTGTTGAAATTTCTCTCTTGTAAGTAAATAAGTTTTGATTACAAAGATTCAAAATCTGTGCAGTTAATGACCAGTGGTTGATGTTTAAGATAGATTGTTAGTGAAGTTTTTTGTTTGTTTTCATTTTCATGTTCTTGTAAAACTAAATTGTGTTAAAGAAAGTTTTTTTTTTGGGTTTTAATGAAATTTTGTTGAACACATGTCAGAAAAAATAAAGTAAGGAATTAGAAATTTAAATAAGATTTTAATGAAAGCATAAAAGCAACTAGAATTTAATAAAGAATTTTATGAAAATTTAATTTTAATGCAATTTTGTTTAAATAAAATTTTATAAATTTTATAAAAATCTAGTGGGATTAATTTGAGTTTTTAGATATTTTTACATAAATTATATACTTTTGTTGAAAATTGTACAATTTTTAAAACAGCAGTGGGATTTTGTTTCTTAATTTTATAGACCTGAAGAGGCCAACTATAAGGGTCCACCTTCTAAGCTCTATTACAACTATGAAAACATGTAACTTGCGGTAAATTCAAACCTACCCCATCTCTCGCTGTGTAAAATTTAATTTTGATATCTCTTATGTCTCATGAGAAAACGAATTATTTCCAAAATAATATATTTCGAAAATACTTTGCAATGTTGTGTACTTCATGGCGTATGATTTATTTAAAAACAATACTGTTTCAAAGCTAATATTTCACATACGTCACAGTGTACTCAAATATTACATCAGTGATAGAAAATACCCTTTTTATACCCTACACCACCATAGTGGGGAGGGTATTATGCGTTTGTGCAGATGTTTGTAACGCCCAAAAATATTAGTCTAACACCCACCTTAAAGTATACCGATCGATTTAGAATCGACTTTCTGAGTCGCTTAACCGTCTTTGTTTGTGGGCAGAGTACAGGTCGCAATTTTGAAGATATCTCGATCAAATTTGGTATATATAACATCTTCGGCCTAAGGACGGAGAAATCGAAAGTAAGTCATGATAAATAATATCCAATTTCTCACATCATTTTTACTTTAATAGTATTTATAAAAGACTAGATTCAGTAATGTCTTGTCTATTACCATATCGCCGTCCGACTCATTAGGACAAAGTTCATCATAGAAACATTTTAGAAAAATGGTCATTTCCAAATTCCTTAGTTTGAGTTTTCGTAATATACTTCAAAACACTATTGCTAGGAGGGAATGTTTACTAGTTAAGAAATAAAATTTGTTATCAGTTAATCGGTTAATCGACACAAATTAATCGGTTTATTTGTTATTTGAAAATCGTAAATTTTAAATTATTCGAATAGTTAACCGACCAAAATTAATCGGTTAACCGATTAGCGGTTAATCGATTGAATACCCTAGTAGTTATACACAACTACATATTTTCGTTAGAGAAACCTTTTTATACAAAATTTTCCATTAAAAAACTTATACACAAAATTTTCTGTGAAATAAACTGTAATGTATGAAGTTGCTATAGAAAAAACTGTTATACAGATAATTTTCTATAGAAACCATTGAGAATTTTAAATAGAAAAACTGTTATACAGTTAATTTTTTAAAGAAAAACTTTCTATAGGAAAAACTGTAATACACAACTTTTTTAAAGATATAAAACTATACAAGAGCCACATACCATAAAAGGCCGAAGTTCAGGACAGTTGGGTGGATTTGTCTCCTATGATACAAAATTAACATTATTGTTTGAATACAAGTCAAGAACTTTCCGCCGATAAAAGTGTTATACAATGAATTTCTTTAGAAACCACTGTTATAAAGAGAATTTTCAATAGAAAAACTGTTATACAGTTAAATTTTTATAGAAAAAATGTTATACAAAGAATTTTCTTCTATAGAAAAAACTGTAATACACTATACAATTTTCACAACTCAGGATAGTTGGGTGGATTTGTCTCCTGTGGTACAAAATCAAATCTGATATCAAATCTGGCCAGAAATATGAAGTAAGGCACTCTGTGCTGTGCTCAAAATTGTATGTCTAGAGTTAGAAAACATTTATTTTGATATACATATATCCCATTCACATCCCAAAAATATTTATTTTGATAAATAACCAACTTGCATCCCACTAAGCTATCAAAAAGGTGTTCAAGGAAAGAGCTAAGCTTTCTTTTGAGCAACAAAAAATTAAAAAGGGTCCATTTTAAAAAAAATGTCAACAAAATTTTGGATTTTGTAAAAAAAAGTAAAAAATTTTATGTTTTGAGTTACAAAACATTTCCTTGATAGATATCCAACTCTCATCCCACTAAGTGTCCAATTATGTCTTCAAGGAAAATAATATCTAAGCTTTCTTTTGAGAAAAAGGCCCATGTTTTTGATTTCGGAAAAAAATTTCAAATATTTTTTATTTGTTTTCCAAAGATTGAAGAAATTGCTATCTTACTACACGCAGAGAAAAAATATAATTGGGCATGGTTACTGTAACCATTTATATAGTGTTACAAGTTTTTTAACTATAGTATAGTCACAGTAACTTACTATTCACATGATTGTCTCAACCATATATATGGTTACAGTAAACATATATATGTTTGTGGCAACCATATTTATGATGAATAATTTTATCATAATATGTTGTTCTCAGATTATGATAAGCCTTAAGCCGAGAGCACCATAATATGATAAGTCCTTCATCATATAAATGGTTGTCACAAACATACATATATATGTTTACTGTAACCATATATATGGTTGAGACAATCATGTGCATAGTAAGTTAACCATATTATGGTTACCACAATCATGTAAATGGTTACTGTGACTATAATATAGTTAAAAAACTTGTAACAATATTGAAATGGTTACAGTAACCATGCCCAACTATATTTTTTCTCTGCGTGTATTTAGGGCACATTTTGCTAAGAACAGTAGGTAATAAGTTAAATGGATGGGAATAAAGATTCAGAAAGTTCTCGACCGATATTGTTGAAAAATTGTATCTGCATATTATTCAATAGGACGGAAGACATCGATTTCAAAAGATGGTTCACTTGACATGAAATTTCTCATATATTTCTGTGTTTATCGTACTTGATGTCACAAATAATTGGCTTATTTTGCCTCAACTGCAAATTGCTTGCCACACAAGAAAGTTCTTTGGGGAATTTTGTTTATTTTTTTGGTCCGGTTTTACTTTTGAACATTACCTAGTCCATCAGCTACATAAAAATGTTGACCGGAAGTTGTTAGAAGTCTGCCAGTGCATAAGGTTCATTATCCATTATACAACAGGTGTATTTTTTATAAAATTTTACCAAAGCTTTTTCTCTCGTTCTTTAGCTTCTAAGTTCTTCTAAGTTTTCAAGCCAGCATTAGCTTTGGCTCTGCGCACAAAAGAATCAGACCATTTATCTTTACGAGCTGCTTTTCTGATAGAAGTGTTCGATGCGCTTCGGAGGAGTTGTTCGACTTCTTTTGTCTTACCAATATCATTTTTTCTTCCTGATGCAGGTTTTCCTTCAATGTTCAAGTCTTTCTTATAATGTTTAATGGCTTTTCAAACAGTGTGACGATTAACCTTCAGATCTTGTGATTTTTTTTTGAAAGTGTATATTGGATTTTTTGAAAGTTTTTACTGTTTTTTCACGTACTATTTTCTCGGAGACGATTTTGACCGAAATAAAATTTGTAAGTGAATGATTTAGAATGGATAATATCTGACGTATTTTTAAAAGCTAAAAAATTAAAATTTTAAAAAATTGTTATTTTTTAATCTTAATATTTTTGGACGTTATAAATCTGCACAAACGTATTAAAACTGTTTATGAATATGGGCTTAGTGTGTAAATGAAAGAAGTAAGATAGCTATATTCGGCTGTGCCGAATCTTATATACCCTTCACGAAATTATACATTAAAATATAAATTTTAAATATTTTTATGTAAGCAAAATCTTTTTTTAATTTTTTTTTTTATTTTTTTTTAATTTTTTAAATTTTTTTTAGGGATTTATTATTGAAAAAAAGTTTCTTGTAAAAAAAAAATCTAGTCAAAAAATACTTTTTCCGATTTTGACCTATTGTGGGTCCATTTTAATAACCTTATAAACATCATTGCAAAAGACTATGCAATATATATCATTAGATATCGACCCCTTTGCTCGAAATTATCGTATGTTACATTTTTACATAGTAAAATATTATACCGATATTCGCTATTTTTATCGATGTGGTCCTGTAGTACGATTCACTAACTTTTATAACGATAATCGGTGTCGGTTGAAATCAGCCGTTTCTTTCGTTACGTTAACGACAATAATTTATGTTGTGTTTATTTAATCGATAAAGTGTATTTGTAAATTTTTCTTCGACATCTTCACTGCTGGAATTATCGTAAAATTAATGAAAACACAATTTAGTTTACTTAACTTATTAAAATTTACAAAAAATATAAAAAAATAAGCCAACAAATAAGGGGAATTTGACGATTAGACTACTAATTATTCTACTGGAAGAAGTACTTATTTTTGTTCGCGATGTCCCAAAAGTAATTCTTCATATTTTGGCAGGAAATTAGTAGTTTTGTTAGTAGGGTTATTTATAAAGTTATGTATTTACAAAAAAAGTAAGTAGCAGCCACGAGTCGAACCAACAACCTTCCGATTGCTAGTCAACGTTGTACTCACTACACCGCTGGTTAATTATTTCATTGTGCGTCAAATAATGGTTTTCTGCTTTTCGCTTATTTTAAATTATTTGTATACAAAAATACAGCTGTAAACAATCGTTAAAAATAAATTACTGAATCACACTATCGTTACTGCAAGTGATTATTTATATCGATAAACGTTATGATTCGTTAAAAGTTAGTGAATCGCAGTGAATGGTTTTTTTCTTAGATCCCAGCAATTTGAAGGCCGATTTTCTCGATTTTAAATAGCAACCGCACCGTGTCTATAGCGGATATATTGATATATGAATCATGCATATATGTTATTTGGGGACTACAAAAAGTTGATTTCAACATACAAAATGTAGAAATTACAAACGAAATGACAAACTTATATATACCCTTGCCACTTATAGTGAAGTGTATATAAAATAATTTACTCTATTGTATTATTTTCGCAAGAAAATTTAATAGTTTTTGATGTTCGTAAAATGTTGTGTCAAAGAGTGTAAGTTTTTTAAAAGTCACATACTCCCAATTTATAAATATTTATTTTCCATATTATTGCCCAAATATTTAAACAAATTATTAAACTACTGTTTAAACTCCAGTTTAAAAAATTTGTTTTAATTATATCAACTGTATATATTTAGTTTTTCAAAATAAAATCTAAAACAAAGAACAATGTCAAAGTCCTATGATGCAAATTCATATTACCAGTATAACCAAAAGGAGTAAATGAAACAAAAACCATTTTCAATATGGTAAAACAATAATGTGCCAGTAAAATATTTAAATATTTTCAAATGCACTTTATAAACAAACATTATCTTTAAAAATATGTATTGTGTGTGTGTGGGTGAATGTGAGTAAGCAAAAGTTTTTAAATGTTTATTAAAAAAGTATATTATACAAAAGAGCTTCAATAGGTTTGTTAAACTGTTTGTAACATTGCACTATGGGAAAAAAAAAAATATAAGTAAAAATAACTTGCTGTATTAAACTTGTAACAATTTCCAATAGATCTTAGGTGATTTAACCAGAAAACTATATGAAATACATAAGTAGACAATAGATTGATAATATAAAAGTCTTAAAAAAATTGTTAATAACTCACAATTTAGCTCTTGACTTAAGCTGTTTTAATGTGTTTCTCAGATCTATTAAAAAGTTCCTCTACTTAAAGTAGAGTACCTTAAATTCACCTTAACCATTCCCGTACAATCAAATATTTACAATCAAACTTTAACTTAAAAATTCCAGAGAAAAAGAACAGCAACACAATTCAAAACACATGCAGCTACAACAAATTTTAAATTATGATTTAAAATTTATTTAACAAAAAAAATTATTTTAAATATAAAATTCTTTTAAAATATTTAAAAATTATCTCTGAAAAAGAAATTTAAATTTCATAAATAATTCTTATTTTTAAAGAAGCTCATGAATGCAGCATAAAGATTTTTTTTTGCATTTTGACACAGAAACATCATGATAAATTATGCTGGCTGCTGTTTGAAACAACATGGAACAAATTTTTTGAGGAAAACACAAAAAAAACAAGATAATAGGAAATAAACTGCATGTCCTTGCATGTTAGCAAGAGTGTGCAGAGAAAAACCGAGCAAAATATGACCTGAAGTTTATGACCACATGAGGTGCATGTTTTTTCTTTATGTGGTGTACAGAGATACAAAAATATATATGAATGTATGCTTCCTTGTGTATGTATAGAAACTAGTGCGAATTTAAACGTGAGTCTGAGAGTGAGTTTTTTCTCTATAGACTTCTAATGTCCATTAGACATATATGTTTGTAGTATAAATTCATGTTATACGGCTGCTTGTTTAAATTGCATTTGACTTTTTTCCATGTTATTTTTTTTTTAGTTTGTTCCTGTAGGACTTGCATTGAAGTTCTGCTGCTACCATCAGGCTTGAAAATTGTTGTTATTTATATTTTCGTTATATATTTTAGGGTAGTTTCCAATAGTCTATCATTTATGTTAGTGAACTCTTATAAAATTGGTTAAAAATGGATAAAGATAATAATTTTGGTTAGAAATGAACGGCTTTTTTAAATTGCTTAAGTTAGATGATGAAGTATTTGTTAAGAGAATGTTTAAATTTTAATATATTAACAAAATTGTGGAAAATAAAACAAAAAAAGTTAATTATCTTTAAATGACTTTCTACATTAGTTTCCAATCAATATTGGATGAACACACCAATATCAGAATATTTTGAAACTTAACTTAAAAACGAAAACCTGGCACAACTTCCCAACCACTTCATACTAAATACTTTTTAACAGGAACGTTGTCATGAAGGAATATCATGTTTGGCCGCTTATTCTGGACTTTTTTCCAAGGAAACACAGAGTAATAGCAGTATTTTGACCAAACAAAAAACGAAAATTTAATCTTTGGACTCATGAAAGATATCGCTAATTTTCTGTTTACTGAGGGTATTTTGGTGTCCGTGGTAAAAAATTAAACTCGAATTTTCCTCTGCCATTTCTAACTTTATTTATATTCAACATATTTTGATTCTTCCCCATTCAACAGTGTTGCATAGTAAATATAACCATAAATAAAGTTGCGAACTTATTTTTGCTGTCGGATGTATTTTTTAGTATCTCAAACTTATTCTCTATAGATATATTGTATTTGTAAATAAAGATTATAAATGCACTTACTTATCTCTCAAAAATATTATCCGTTTTTATTTGATTATAACATTTAGAATTTCACGTTTCATCTTAAACGCTTTTAAACTCCTGTTACTATGCTTAAATAATCGTTTCTTAAATCAAAACGTATTTATTTCTTAGTGATTTATTTTCAAATGCATTCAAGTGTTTTATAAAGAACATATTTTTACTTAAATAGAATGAAGAAAATAGAAAATTCGCAAAAAAAAAAAGAGAAAACAGCACTCATTTCTTTTCCTGTAAGCAAGTGCAAGATAATAAAACAATAGAAACTCAAGTACGAAAATTGTTAAAATGAAATAAACTATTGTTTCCTAAGCCACAGAAATCAAAACGGATATTGAAGCAAATTGCAAACCCAAACAACAAACACGTATGAATAATAAAATAAAAAAAACTAAAAAAATTAAGTAGAAATGGAAAATGGAAAGCAACAAAAGCAAAGAAGTAAAATCTGTTGAAACCCAGAAGGAAAGCACAAAATGGAGAAAGAGAGAGTAAAAAACATATTTGCTTATTCTATGGATCAATGAAGTTTAGTTGTAGATTGTAATAATATTTCTTTGTCAATAAATAAAGTGAATTGAACAAAACGAACAAAGGATTCTTGTATATTTTTTCGAGTTTTATTTTTAGCATTGCTTTTGTTTGCTGCAAATGTATTTAAAAGTTAAAATTCTTAAAGAATTTAATAAAAGAAAAGCTTTGAATTCAACACAAAAACAATAAGAAAAATTGTAAACAAAATAAAATAAACTCTGAAAGAGCAAGTTTCTATTTTTTTTTCATATGCAACAGACCATGTAAGAATAAATGCACTCATATTCATTCCAAACTACGTTTGTATTCTTAAACAAACTCAATGTCCTTGTTGCTGCTTCTGGTTTATGCTGCTCATATGTATTTGTATAGTCATTTATTTATATATATCTTTTTTAGTCTACAGAATTTTGTTTCTTTTTTGTTTGTTCTTTTTTTTGTGTAAATAGTACATAGTTATATGAGTGTCCTTTATGTGTGTCCTTTATATGTGGCTGTTTTACACCATTAATTTAGTTTGCATAACATCAACTTGCAACTAAAAGAGGACAAACAATAATGTCACTCCTGAAGCGTATGTTTATGCAGCACATTAGTGCTGCTATTTGTATGTTGAAATATTATCAGTTTAAGAAAAAATTCTGTCAAAAAATTTAAAAAGTATTTTTTTTTAAACAAATATTCTCTTTTTTACAGACATCATAAAAGTTAGGAACATTCATATTAAAAATCAGCAAAATCATTTTTGTTCGCCAAAATTTATATTTTTTTTTTTAAATTTTAGATTTTATCTGAAATTATTATACAATAACTTTCATTAATTTCTCAAATTTTTATAATGATACAATAATTTTAGAAAAATCTCACTTTATAAAAGACGACAATTTTACAAATAATTGAAAACTTTACTAAATTTAACAAAAACAGCTAACTATAGCAGCTAAAAATGAATTTAACAACAAATAGAATAATCAAAAAATTTTATAAGAAAAATGTTCATTATGGGTATAGAATTTTATTTTCAAATAAATGCATAAAAATAAATTAATGGTGTTTTCTTTTCTGGCATAAATGATGCATATGTTCTGCCGTTTACCCTTCTTTTTGTTCTTTTCTGAAAAAAATTTTGTTTGGTCATGTTATTTTTTCAAAGGGTTTCTAACCACTGCACTACTTTTTATGTAAACAAAAAAAGACTATACTTTTTTAATATTTAGAAGCTACATAAAAGAAAATTGCATAAATGGTAATGATTTTGTTCTATTGTGATCGTTAAAAATGCAACACATTATGAGTTTATGGATAATATTTAATAAATGGTACACAATATATGGGCAACATTTTGTTGCAGAAAAGAAAACAGAACATTAGTTTAAACAACAAAGTTTTTTTTGCTTCTAAAATTTCGAATTTTGTACCAAAAAAGCTTTACTTTTTTAATTTGGAAAAAACTGCACACCGATTGATCACCAAAGCTTATGGTAAATGTATTCCATTGGCTTCAATGTGCGAGAGATGGGTTGTACGGTTCAGAAGTGGTGATTTTGACACGGAAGACGAAGATCGCCCAGGCCAGTAAAAAAAAGTTTTAAGATCAAGAATCGTAGACATTACTCCATGAATATTGTTGTCAAGCTCAAAAAGAGCTTGCAAAATTATTGACAGCTACTCAATCAGTAATTTCATAAGGCTTGCAAGCATAAGGATTCATCAAAAAGCTGTGAAGTTGGTTACCATTCGAATTCAAGCTGAGAGCCCTTGAAAGACGATTTTTCATGTCCGCAATGATGTTTGAACGCTATAAAAGACAATAATTTTTGCACCGAATCATTACATGCGATGAAAAATAGATCCATTACGATAAGCCGAAACGTAGGAGATCGCATTGGAAGCTATCGGCCAACCAGCTGAATATCCATGACGTAAGGAAATTCTCTATATTTGTTGATATGAAAGGGTAGGACCCTATTTTGAACTGCTGATATCTGACCACACAGGGAACATGTACTGTACGCAAGTGATTCGTTTAAACTAACTAACTAAAACATCTGTACAATAATAATTTATTCAAAGTATAGGACATCTGGCAATATACTTTGGCGGTTTTCGGCCAATGCTTGCTTCAAAAGAATCATTTGCGTTCGATACAAGTTCCCTGTGATGGTCGGGGCAGATGTCAGCTCATAATACAAATACAGAGAATTACCTTATCACCATGGATATTTGGCTTTGATATCGATTCGGCTGGTTAGACAGGCTGCACATACGATCTCTTACGCTTCGGGTTATCGTAATCGATCTATTTTCATTGCAATTAATGATTCGGTGCAAAAATAATTTTCTTTTATAGCGTTCTTATGGTACACAATTTCACTACATTTGCAAGACTCTGGCTGCTCGCAAACATTTTGAAATTGCTGCTTGATTTTGCAAGTTTTAAACTGGTACTACTCATGTAAAATCGACAACAGACAGAACATTTTCTGAATCTTGCCGTTTTGTAATATTTTTAGTTACTGCATTACCAATTACGGCATTACCAATTCCCCTCTTTCCCAACTTTTGTACAAAAGCTTGCAATTATTTCTTATTTGTATAACTTTTGAAAGATTTTTAAGTCGAGTTTTTTTTACAACAGTCCTTAATTTTTTCTAGTAAATGTTTTAAATTTTTTTATTTTCTCTTTAAATTCATAAAACCAAAAAACACACTCAAATGTGCAGAAATAAATTTCAAAAAAAAATATTTTTTAGTGCTTGATGATGGAAAATTTTTGTTTTAAACATCAATGGTATAGTGGCATAAAAAAAACAAGTAAGAGAGCTATATTCGGCTGTGCCGAATCTTATATACCCTTCACCAAATTATACTTTAAAATAAATTTTTTTTAAATATTTGTAGGTAAACAAAATTTATTTTTTTTTTTTTAAAGTTTTTTTAATTTTTTTTTTTTTGGAAAAAAAATGTATGACAAAAAAATTTGTTTGATGAAAAAAATATTCGGGTCAAAAAATATTTCTCCCGATTTTGACCCATTGTAGGTCCAACTTACTATAGCCTTATCTACATCGTTACAATGGACTTTGAAATATCTATCATTAGATATCCATATTGTCTATATTAATGACTTAGTAATCCATATATTAATCAAAAATAGGTAAAAAATCGTGGTTGTCCCGGTTGTTTGCTCATATCTCCGTTATTTATGGATGGATTTTGCTGATTTTAAATAGCAAACTTCTCGAAAACATGTCTGACAGAATTATTGAAGACTTGGATCCCGAAGATATCTGGGGTCTTCAGAAAATTGATTTCAACTAACAGACGGACAGACAGACGGACATGGCTTAATCGACTCCGCTATCTATAATATCCAGAATATATGTATATACTTTATAGGGTCGGAAATGAAAAATGTAGAAATTACAAACTGAATGACAAACTTATATATACCCTTCTCACGAAGGTGAAAGGTATAACAAGTTATAAGTGGATTTATTTGAAATATTTAATTTTTTTCAATCTAGCAATTGACCTGAAAATCGAAACATTATCTTATTTTGCTAAATTTCCAACATTTGATTTTCAGATGAAAAATTTTTGGCTTTAAGAGCATCGAAAGTCCAGAAAGTGCAAAATAAGTGCAACATTTTATAACTTTGATCAACTATTCACAACTTTATAAAATTATCATATTTGTTTTGTAAAAATGATCATTCATAATTTTCCATTTGAATTGAAATAATAAAAATTTTATCAATAAATAATATAATAAAAAATAATAAAGAAATCATTTCTTTACAAATTGAGGACCCCGAGAATAAATGAACAAGCATGATATGAGGAGTCGCAGAACAAAAGGTACTTTTTAGCATTTTGTCAAAAATTGGTTTCATGGTATTTTTATAATATTTCGGTTGAAATATTCCAGAAATAATCATGTTAGCAAAATTTTTTAAATTTTTTTACTATTTAAATGGGTTCTAAAAAAATGGGTGCTTAACAAAACGTACAACACTAGTATAAAACGAAAAAAAATATTATTTAATTTCAATGTGTAATTTGTTTATATTTTAAATCAGGATTAAAAACATTCGTTTAAAATATTATCGTTAAAAATAACATAAAAAACTTACTTTTTAATTTTGTTTTAAAAAAAACGTACTTATTTTTCTTTATTTTTTAACAATATTAAAATGGTTTAAGTAATATCAAAAATCCTTAACATTTAATGTGGTGACTTATGGCAGTTAGATGTATCTATTGATAAGTAAGAAATTTGTTACCATTTTCAGGTTCATGTAGTTTTTTAAGGGGTCGAAATAAATAAAACTCAATTTCCCAAAAATATGAAATGAGGGAAAAGTACCTTTTGTTCTGCGGCCCCTCATATTTGTATGTTTTATAATGTAATAGTATTATGAATTTCATAACTTCTCTGATAATACCATAAAAAGGTATTACAATTCAATAACTAAAGCTCTAATTTCTGTAAATCTACATTCGAAGTATTTATGACACTACAAACTTAAATATCATAAATTCACGTCTTCGTTGACTCTGTTTCAAAGCAACGCAAAATTTCTCTGACTACATTTTCTTAAAGCTAATTTAATATTGTAAGATTTAACAAAGAATATCAATGTCTGTAATTAATTAATGAAATATTAATTATAATTACATTATAAATGTGCCTTCTAAACATGAATAGATATATTAAAGTAAAAATTTAATGGAAATTTCAAATGTCAACAAGAAAATTTACCAAAAAAAAATTCCTTACTACCAACAACCTTAAGCAAAAATGAACAACATTTTTATATACTTACATAAATACACACTTGCATTACATTCATAACATTCATTTCAAAATATTTACATGTATACATTTGTTTTTATTTACATTCATGTATGTTTTCATATTTTCATACATAATTACATATTTACTTAAACATACATACATACGTACGTACCCAGCGGGAAAAAATTATAGGACTTCAGTTTGTAGGCCTTCTAAAAGGCATACTTACACATTCTAAAAGATCCGATACTCATTCCACACTGCCTGCTCTTAGAAGGTGTTCAAGAAGGCCTATGAATCCCCTTCTAATAACAAGTGGTTAAATAAAAATAGTCTACATCAAAAAATAAAATCTCTTTGATTAACTCTCTTTACAAAATTTACAACAATAAATTGCTTGATGTGGCTTCTTATTTATTTTTGTTGTTTTTAAGTATGTAATCAGAAATTATCATGTTTCAAAAAATTAAACAAACAACTTCATTTTAATTCTTATTTTTATTTTAGATCTTCTAATAAGACTTTAAATAGGTCTTCCATTGTAGACGTTCTATAAAACTTGAAAATGCACGACTTTTCATAGGCCGTCCTTTGATGCCTTATTCTAATGCTGTTTTTTTCTTTTAGGCACTTTATTAGGCCTCTCATGTAACCCTTCCATAAGACTTTGCAGGCTTTGCAGTAGTCCTACCATTCTAGGCATTCCATATGACATTCCCCTACAGGCCTTTCATTATATCAGTAATAACAGGTTTTTGTACAGGCATAAGACCATATAGCAGCCCTGCGAATAGCCCTTCCAAAGTAGACCTACTAAAAGCCCTTCCAAAGTAGACCTTCTAATAGCTCTTCCCAATTAGGCCTTCTAGAAGCCCTTGCAAAGTAGGTCTTCTCTCAGCCCTCTAACAGCAGCGAGTGTGCAAGGCCTTGGCTCGCAATGACACGCCGTGTAAAACTGAAATGATTTCGCAATGCGGCTAGAAGTCCTTGTGTCTGCAAAAGAAGGCCTTTAGGAAGGCCTCTTTACTGCATCTTTTTCCCGCTGGGTACATATTTACTTTCTACATGTATTCGTATTTATTTTAAAAACCACATATCAACAAGGTTTTTTGTGTTGCTGTTGTTTTAGCTCTCATTTAATGGTATAAACAACAACCAAAACAACAACAGCCAGAATAGACCTCTTCCTGATATTAATTTCAGACGTTTATTTACGTTACAAATATAAAAAAATGTAAAACAAATATTTTGTTTTACTTGTATGTAGATGTTTTATTTTGTGTTGTTGTTTTTTTAGAAGCTTTTCGCAAGGATCTCTGGTGTTGCTCTCTGCTCTACTCTTCTCTTTGATACGTGTTGAAGTATTTTTGTAATATTTTGTTGATTTTACTGTTATTGTTAGTATTTTTCTTGTTGGTGTTGCTGTGTTTTTGTTTGTTCGTTTTATGAATGTGTGTTTAATTGTGTACACAACGCTGTGTCCAAAAAAAGTCATAAGTCAAAAATATAATTTCTAGAGAAATAGCTTTAATGTCCTTCAAATATGTAGATATTAATTCCTAGAATAAATATCTCAGTATTTGAAATACCAAATGATTTACGAAAAAAAATTTACTGAATATTTACATAGGAGACACAATTGATTTGAAGTCATTTAGTGATCCACTGCTGATTTTGGATTAATATTCATTTTAACAGATTGCGTAGTTTTGTTCTTACAAATTTGAGGTTGTTTTGTCATAAAGCTTTAATATTAAGATCATACTACTATCAATATAAAAACTAATTCATTCATTTAAACTGAAATTTTGGTTTTCTGTGAATGTATAATAATCTTTATATATATAATTCTTCTGTACGTGTGTTAGTAACTAAACTCCTCCTTAACGGCTTGGCCGATTTCGATGAAGTTTGTTGTGTGTGTTTGAGTGGGTCCCTGGATGGTTTAGATTCACAATTGACCTATATAGGAACATTTATTATTGCGTATGTGGAGTACTATTATAGTGGGAGTCTTCAAACTTTGTGTGTGCTAGGAAGAACAACGTTTGCCGGGTCAGCTAGTAGTTTTATATTAATTTTTGGTTTGCTATGTAACTTTTATTATTTTTATTATCAATTGTAATATTTTGTTTGGCAATTGAAGGTATTTTTTATTACACAATTATTTAAATAAGAAAAAAACTATTTTTAGTACAAATTCCTGGAAAGAAATATACCTGAAAACACCATAATTAGTGTAAGAATACCAAATGGATTTATGATTAATCTATAACAGTGCATTAATAAAAATAGTTTTTAGTAAAGATGTCAAAAATTTAAATCCTGGAGTTGTGACTATCTAACATTAAGTAAACGCTTAGAGTTTAAGAGAAAAGGGTAAAGAGTGAAATATGTGTTGCCTGCTAAAAAGAAAATTTTATAATAAAAACACTCGTATTCATTATATTCCGTCATTTCTTACTAAAAGGTTTTTTTTTTGTTTTTCTATTACTTTTTCCTGTGCATCCTTGTTTTCAGTTACTTTATACAAATACAAATGCAACTTATATATTTGGGTGGCCCTTAGTTTGCAATTTTTGAATGTTCGGTGCTTTCAAGATCTAAATTGTCCATTTCATTTGATGTTTAGAGTTTTGGGCCATAATAGAAACATTTTCCATAAAATTTCAAAAACTAAATATTGAAAGAAATCTAAGCCTGTTTTTAAAAATTTTTACGAATTTTTGACAAAATTAGTTTTTACTTGTAGAGTATCAAAAACCGGTTTCATTTTTCTTTAACTTTTCCGTTTTTTGAGAAACCGGTTTTGTAAGACGGTTACCGGTTTTAATGAAAAATATTTTCTAAAGCTCATATTTTCTAACCCTCCGGCGGGTGAGAAAAAGTTACCTGGGGACCTTTTGTTTCTAACATTCATTATACTTGTATAATTAGTAAATAATAATTAATCAAAACAAAAAAATGCGTTTTCATATAAAATTACCTAAAGGTCCCTGTGGGCCTTGTACTTCGTATAAGGGATGACTCAACCGTCGGAGGGTTAAAACTTATTTATGAATTTTTAAAAATATTGTTTTATTTTATAGAAAATTGTAGCATTTAACAATATTTCGTTAAAGATATAAAATAATTGCATAACGATAGATCCTTAAGAATCAAAAAAGTTAAATTTCCGAGATTTAGTACACATTTCCTAACACATTTCTTATTACCATACACAAATAAAAACAAGTAAGAAAGTATTGTCGGTCAAGCCCGACCATATAATACCCTACACTAAGTAAAAGAGCAAAACAATTTTTCTTTTAAAATTTCAATAATTTATATTTTTGAGTGATTTTCGGAAGTGGGCCTTATAGGGCCTTATGACCAATTATGGACAGATCACCATGAAATTAGGTCGTGTGATAATAATGCTCTGTATTTGGTGGGACCAAAAGGATCCTGTCTATTATGAGCTGTTGCAATGGCCAATACTTTGAACAAATTCAAGATAAAAGCTAAATAATTCATAAAGAAATTAATTCATAACAGAATTCATTCAACTTTTGAATAATAGATTTAAATTGAGAACATTTAAATGCTATTTGGTGATGGATTTGAATTCAAGAAAATAATAATGACGCCTTTAAAGGAATGAATTCAACGCATTTGAAAAAATTAAGCCTATGAATTAATTCATAATATATCCATTAACGAAATGGTTAAGAGATAAAATTTAATTTGTTTTTGAATTTAGAATTAAGATTTAATTTTTTCGGAACTTCGTCCCAAATTTTACATATAATATTTTCTTTTTTTTTTGCGAAATTTCAAAAAAATTTCTAATATGTTCTAAATGAGGATTGAAAACGCTAATTTGAACAGTTATAATTACTATAGGTTATTGTGGGTACCGATTAGAAATTTCTGCATTTCGGGGAAATTTTGTTTTTGGTCCTAAATTTCTTAAACATGTTTGTTAAAAATACACTTCGTAGCTTATTTTCTAACATTGAATATTTTGAGTTGCTTATTTACGATTTTGTAATTTGAAATTTCTAGGGAGTTATTAACTCTTTTATATCTGGAGTTAAAATTGTCCAACAACAACATGTATACATACCTCTACATTATATGTTTTTGCTTGACTGCAGAAACACCCAGAGTCTTTGGCAGGAAACGAATCCCGCAACCCTTGGATTGATAGTCCAGCACACTATCGTCTATTCTATCTATAAAATACAAGACATTCGTTTTGCATTCTTTTTCTAAAAAATAAAGTTTTATTATTTTCTTTGGAAAAATATTTCCATTTTGACCCAAAACTTGAAACTTAAATTAAAATTAAAACCTTTGAACATAATCCGATTTTGCTAAAATTTTCAGCAATTGGTTTTAAATGACGGATAACAATTTTGGAACTTGGGATCATCGAAAAACAGAAAGTTAAGGTCCACCCTAATACGTATATGAGTGTGCTAGTTTTTGTTTATTTGTTGGTAAATAAAAAACTTTTAAAACAAATGAACAAAACAACAAGCTACACATGAAATGAAGTACAAGAAGACAAAAATTTAACAAAAACGTAAATACAAAAGGACGTGGAAGGGCTAAATGAAGACCAGCAACATGTGCCTTTAGATATTTCACACTCTTACTCTCTTGCCCACAAACACATACTCATTTTGCCATATTAAAAGTTCAAATTGATGACAGAAGAATTTGATGATGGTTTGTGATTGCATGTGTGTTGGAGTGGCCAGTAACGGCGATCATATTTTATTGAGTGGGGGTTATGATAAATGAGATAAGATAAATAAAATATGATCTCTTAGTTCTATAATCAAGATATAGTGTAACCAATATATTGATAAGGGATTATATTCTCATGAGCCGTAAAAATGATAAATGAGATAAGATAAATAAAATATGATCTCTTAGTTCTATAATCAAGATATAGTGTAACCAATATATTGATAAGGGATTATATTCTCATGAGCCGTAAAAATTCCCTGGATCTAACCGAATTGGTCAGATATTCAACTATTTCATTTTTCTGGTTCTCGCAGTAGTTTTACTCAGTTGAGTTCATACCACAGTCAACTAGATAAAGAACTTTTCCAGTGTATTTGTGATACTGCCAATACAATGCTTTGCAGTAGAGGGACCATATCGTGAGGACTCACGTATGAAGAAACTAAAGTACGAATCTACTTTAAATTTAAGAATATTAACAGCAACCCCCATACAACTATATAAAGCTACGACACCGATTGTGAATTGAAAAAAACTGTTAAAGTTGTTTAAATTTCAAAATATTTAATTAAAGAGCTAATTACACTATACAACACCAAAAAAAATTACGAGGTCCGACCAATAAATTTTGAAAGAGGAGACAAAAAAACGACATGTGTATCGGCGTTTTGAAAATTTACATCTGAATTTCATTTGAGGGAGGGTTAAAGCTTCCCAACTCTGGCACATTCTTATTGTTAATAGGCATAAGAAACCATTTGATCCTTACATTTTATGTATAAAATGTGTTCAGCAAATTTATGTAAAATGTTAAGGAGAATATTTTTGTATAATATGTTAACCCTCTAAATCCTCAAGGCATGGGTCTTTTTTGTCCTTCTTTTAAAAAGTCTAATGTCTTATGTCTTATTTCTGACTTTCTGGTTGAATTTTCCGTTTTGGTGTATTTAATGACTTATAGTAAAATTTCACGGATAATATTATTGCGGAACAGTTTAACCCCTTAAATCCCTGCTTTAATGGTGGATTTTGCACTTTTTTAAAAGAAGGACAAAAAAGACCCATGCCTTGAGGATCTAGAGGGTTAACATATTATGTAATTTTGGAAAAAATTTGATTTTGTTGTATAGTGTTGTTTAAGTTTTTATACTGACAAATTAAAATTTTTGAAAAATATTTTCATACTGACCTCTGATCTTAATTAACAAACCCCTTTGGCAAATTAAGTTTTACAACAATTTTGTCTGATACGTCCCTGTCAAAAACATCATGCCTGTCGTTTGGCTGCTCTATGCCAAAGATGTATGCAATGTAACCATACTTGGCATGAACTCTAATTTGTATTGTGTTTTTGTTCTTTGGGTATTTAATGCTGCTGCTGTTAATGAAAATGTTCAAAAGAGATATGTAGTTTTTGGTTTAAGTGTGTTTGTGTAAGTCATCACAAAGTTATAATGAAAAATTATTTACAAAGTATCAAAAATCTTTGAAATTATTAAACAAAAAATCATAAATTCTCAAGGAAAGTTTTAGAATATCAATATATTTGCAGTAGTGGAGACTGTGTCAAATTAAGTGGCTACAATCTAGATTAATCAGGGACAATGTTATAAATATTGTTTCTAATGCATTGGCATTTTAAGGCCCTAATTTTATAAATCACGTCACCAAAGTGATATTTATATGGAAAACAAAAACAAAATTTCAAAAATTTTAAAAATTTGTTTTTGTTTTATATACAATATTTTCAAATTATGAAAGGCAAACCAACGCTTGAATTTTGGTGCGTTTGTTCTGTTAAGAATTTGTATATAAAACAAAAACAAATTTTTAAAATTTTTGAAATTTTGTTTTTGCTTTCCATATAAATATCACTTTGTGACGTGATTTACAAAATTAGGGCCTAAGTTTTTATTTTAAATAGGTGACAGGGCAACAAAATCGAAAAATTTTTAGAGTTTGATGTATTATGGTTGCAGTAGTACAAATATGGTCTAAATTTTAAATGGTATTGAGAATTTTTTTTTTTTTAATTTTTTAAGTCAAATTGTGATTTTTTTGTATGTTTCGCCACATAATTAATGACTGCTCAAAAACGGTTTTAATTTGTAAGCACATTTTCTGAAGATGAGAGAATTCACTTAATTGTGAATAAATTCGAAAAGAATTCATCGATTTTTATGATCGGTATCTCATTCCCATTTGTGATAAAGCTATAAATATGATGAATTTCTAGCGTTTTCAATTTTTCATAATTTTTTTAAAACAAACAAACAAAAAGTGCTACTTCACGTAAAAAATATATTTTTGCTTCAATTTGTTATTATAAAACGCAATATATATGTGAAATTTTGTACATAGTATGAGGAAAATATTTTCAAAAGTTAGTCATTCAAAAGAGGATCATTAACTACTCAATTTTATATATATCAAACGTAAAACAAAAATTTTGTGAAAATAAGCGAATTTACTTAATTGTCAATAAATTCGAAAAGAATCAATCGGTTTTTACGATGGATGTCTTATTTTGTTGCTATTATATGTGGCTTGTACTAAACTTGAAGTACTAAACTTGAACAATTTCTTCCGTTTTCGATTTTTCATGATTTGTTTAAAACAAAAAAATTTGCTATTTTCACTTAAAAAATATATTTTTTGCTTCAATTTGTTATTATAACTTCGAAACTACTGAGCCGATTAAAACCCAATGTATATGTGAAATTGTGTACATAGCATGGGGAAAATGTTTTCAAAATTCAATCATTCAAAAGAAGACCATTAACTACTCATTTTTATGTATATCAAACATAAAACTAAAATTTTGTTAAAACGAGCGAATTCACTTAATTGTCAATAAATTCGAAAATAATCAATCGCTTTTTACGACTGATATCTCATTTTATTGCTATTATATGTATCTATGTGATAAAGTACTAAACCTGAACAATTTCTTCCGTTTTCGATTTTTTATGATTTTTTAAAAACAAACAAATTTGCTATTTTCATATAAAAAATATATTTTTTGCTTCAATTTGTTATAATAACTGCGAAACTAATGAGCCGAGCCGATTCAACTACAATATATAAACGGATTAAAGGCTATGTAAATTTGAACTTTTCTAAGTTTATTTTGATAACAACGGACTAACACTTTTTGAGTTAGCATTAATTATGTGTAGAAATTATAATTTTACTTAAAAATTTAAAAAAAAATCAAGTAAGAAATTATGGTCGGTCAAGCCCGTCCATATAATACCCTACACTAAGTAAAAGAGCAAGAACATTTTTCTTTTAAAATTTCAATAAATTATATATTTGAGTGATTTTCGGAAGTGGGCCTTATAGGGGGGCTATGACCAATTATGGACCGATCACCATGAAATTAGGTCGTGTGATTTATGTCTATATGAGAGTTTACTATGTTGAATTTTGTGAGTATACCAACATTTTTAAGCTATTTAAGCACGTTAAAGTGATTTTCGAAAGCGGGTCTATATGGGAGCTATGACTAATTATGGACCGATCGCAACAAAATTTGGTGAGATGAATTTTGTATATATAAAACTTATTTGGAGCGCAATCTGCGGAGATACATTTATAAATTAAACATTTATGACCGATAAAGTCCAATTTCGGAAGGACATTTGTATGGGGGCTAGGTGAAATAATGGAACGATTTCAGCCAATTTCAATTGGCTTGGTCCTTGGGAAAAAATAATATGTACCAAATTTGATTGAAATATCTTCAAAATTGCGACCTGTACTCTGCGCATAAGGTTTACATGGACAGCCAACCAGACGGACGGACAAGAAAGTGATTCTAAGTCGATCGGTATACTTTAAGGTGGGTGTTAGACTAATACTTTTGGGCATTACAAACATCTGCACAAACGCATAATACCCTCCCCACTATGGTGGTGTAGGTTATAAAAATCTATCCATAGAATTGAAAAATTTTCCCACTTTTGAACTTAGGTAGCCATGATGTAACAAATCTATATAATGGTTAGCCAAGCCCTTTTTTGCTGTTGACCTGTAATCTAATTATAATAACTAGCCAGACTTCGCTGACTAAATATTTTACTAAAAAATAATAATTTCCATCAAATCACTAATATTTTATGTAAATTAATTTGCATGCTCATAAACAAATTATACAATAAATACTTGGAGCCTCTTTTAACATTCCAACCATAAACTTTGCTGTATATTTAACATTTGACCAGCAGCCATTTACATTAAACACACAAATTTATTTGCCAATTTTTCCAGTTCAATAATTTTTACTGCCTCTGTTTGGTCTTGTGATGTTTGCAAGTATAAGTTTATAATTCTTTATGTAGGTATTGCAAGTAAAGTCCTTTGGATAATGTTGCTCATCTAATTGATTTTTGTGTTTATCTAATCTTTGTTTACTTGTTTATATATTGAAAATCTCTTTAACAAAATACTAATAATCATTTTCATGTTTGCCCATTATATATCCACACGGAGAGAGAGAGATATAGAGAGATATTCAATAAAGTCCTTTTGCTTATGTTTGCTGTTGTTTTTCATCTTCGATAATCCACTAATTGGAATTAATAATGAAATGTTTACAGTGTGTTTGCTAAAGGAATAAAAAGATGTGAAACACACAGCCAGAGATTATCAAGATTTTTAAGAATCTGTTTTTTAATTAGCTTAAGTAAACAGTTTTTGTATAGGTAATTCCTTTACATACTTGTAACTATTTAAATATGTTGTCGAGGTAATTATCATATTTAATTTGTTTGTTTAAAGGTAAACAGATTTTTATAAAACTTATTAAACAGTTTTTTTAAATTTAGGTTGGGAAAATGTGTTTAGCCAGTTGGAATTGCAGAAAACTTTGTTTGGTATAGGTCTGAATTGTTTTCTGAGTTATGACTGTTGCACTATTCTATTCTTTAAATTTTACTACATTTAACAATTCTACTCTTAATCAAGCTTCTCAATGAAAGTACAACAAAAATCCTACTAGTACCCCTGATTAACTAGCAAGTATTTCAATTTTTTGTATGTTTTCATTTAACAAAACCCTTACAAAATCCCAAAACAAAATTTTCAAATTACAAATGGAAACATAATTAAGATTGCCCTTTTTGCAAAGTTAATAAAATTGGTTAGCAACAACTCATCAAATACGTACAGAGAGTTTTGTAATTAAAAACTGTATTTCGTATTGTGTGCGAGTGTTTTCTTTAATTTTTAGACTTTTATGATTGCATAATAAAGATGCATTTGTCAGAGAAGAGATTCCTTAAAGGCAAGGCAACCTCTTATTTACAAAATCAATAATCACATCAATTTCATGAAAATTTACATAATTATTTTTACTGCGTATGAGTAATTTTTAATTTTGTAAATTGAATATTCATCATGAATATTTCATAAGATTTTTTAAATTTCGTAATTTACATTACAGATTTATATTACAATTTAAACATCATGTAGTAAATGCATTATAAATGTGTAAACTTTCACTTTCAAGTAATAAAAATAAAATAGTTTAAAAAATTACGGAGATATAAGCCAAATTAACAATTTTGTCACTGAAACAAAATATTCTATTGGGTGTATACTAGGTTATTCGAATTATTCGATTTTTCTCTTGTTCGAATAAAACGAATAATTCGAATAATAGATTTTAACTTGTTCGAATAATTCGATCACACGTTTAAAATTAATCGAATTATTCGAATAATTAAAATTTTTTTAAAAAGGAAAGAATGAAGTTTTTTAATATTTTATTGTTAAAGAAAAACAAAAAATAAAGTTAAAGTTAACAATTCAAGTATTGATAATGTTAAAAAACATTCGAAAACAAAGTCCATCATAAAAT
This sequence comes from Calliphora vicina, assembly GCF_958450345.1. NCBI lineage: Eukaryota > Metazoa > Arthropoda > Insecta > Diptera > Calliphoridae > Calliphora > Calliphora vicina. Next base: position 16,337,144 of record NC_088781.1, on the reverse strand, counting down.
TTTCAACAGAAATATTCTGATCAGATTAACTCCCGAACAATCTACAAAACAATTGACTAGCAAACCCTTTAGTTTCCGTTTTGGAGCTATGCTTTAAAAAATTTGAACTAGTTGGACATAATCCTTAATTCAAATACAATATAAACGTATTAAGAACTTTTTTATGCCGTTCATCAATTCGGGTTTTAAATTGAGTAATTAATTCTTTAGTAAATGAATTATTCACTATTTCTAAATTATTTATAACAAATTGTATTATACATCAAGCTCTATCAACGTTGCCGAATCTTTTCTTAATAAAGTGGTCTTGGGGAATAACACAATAAAGGGAATCTGTCCACAGTTTGATAACATTGTCAGTGAGCGTGGCTAATTTGAAGTCAGGCAGTGCATGATTGACGCATTTCCAAATACGCAAAAAGTTTATTACCATGTTAGACAAACTATGTTCAAAATCATGTATAAGACGAACTCCATGCTTTTTTTTTGTGTTTATTATTAAATATTATTAAATATTTAAATATTTTGCAACACTTACGTACGCGGTTAATTACATCACTTATATACATATATTTTAAGATCATGGCCTGCATTCATTTATATCAATGTAATCATTATAAATGTCATCCTCAATAACACTTTCGACGACCTTTTCAAAATCACACATTCAACACCACATTAATCTAAGTTAATATTTTGATTATTAATTGCGATTCTTCTAATATTTCGCCATCTAAATAAACAATATTTTATTCCGTATCTTTTATTTTCATTGGTTCAAGTCCTATGTTAAAAATTTTGAAAGATTTGTTTTTAGAATTGTAACTTCTTGCAGTAATATTTATATATTTATAGAAGTAGCTATCGGAACACTCATCTACAGTGATCGAAAGTCCCTTTGTCTTTTGTTATTTGTCAAATTTCAGAACCAATACAATTTTTGTGAGTCATTATTACATATTTAAATTTGAAATTATGAAAAATTTTAAGCAATTTAATATTTTAAATATTTATGAATATTTATTCGTTTTATTCGATTATTCTACATAAAATTGTTCAAATTATTCGTTATTCGAAATGGCCATTTTTAAATTTTTCGAATAATTATTCGTAAGAAATTATTCGATTAATCGAACGATCATTAGTCGAATGAATACCCTAGTGTAGACTTAAAAATGAGGGATTTTTAAATTTTGAAACATTTGTACAATGTAAACTTGCTCATAGTACTGCCCATCTATAGCTATGACATTTTCCCATCTTTCAGCCAACATACGGCTTCCGCGCCAAAAAACGTATCATATTTTGAGGTCAAGAACGTATCAATCCCTGAGTATCCCATCACCATTAGTTATAAATAGTTGAAGCACGGGGCAAGGTGTGGAATATAAAACGGGTCGGGCAAAACTTCCCATCCACTACATTCTAAATAGTCTTAACAGGTATTTCAACATGTCGAGCAGCTTTGTCATTTCGATTTCGATTTCATTGTAGGCGTTTCTGTAAAGGTATTCAGTACAGGTTCCTTGTGATGGTCTGGTCAGATTTCAGCAGCTCATATTAATGGATATGATCCTTTTGCTTCCACCAAATACAGAGAATTACCTTAGTGCTATGGATATTTGGCTTTGGTGTCGATTCGGCTGGTTGCGCGGGCTTTACATACGATTTCTTATGCTTGGGTTATGGTATTGAATCAATTTTTCATCGCAAGCAATGATTAGGTGCAAAAATGTTTTGATGATGATAACATGACACCATTTCGTCTTTCAAAGTCTCTTAGCTGCAATTCGTATGGTGCACAATTTCCCTGCTTTTGGATGAATCCCGTTGCATTGAAGTTGCTGACTGAGTAGCTCTCAATGATTTTGGAAACTGTTGTTGAGTTTGAAAACAATCTTCATGGAGTAATAACTCCAATTCTTGGTCTTCAAACTTTTTTGGCTGGCCTGTTGCAAAAGCCATTAAACAATATGAAGATGTCATAAGCATTGAAAGAAATCCTTGATCAGAAAGAAAAAGAGGTCTAACAAATATTGGTAAGGCAAAATAAGTCGGATTACTCTTTCGAAGAGCAGCAAAAACTTCTGTAAAAAAATTAGCTCGTAAAGCTATCGCATTCATATAAAGAATAGTCATTGTTTAAGCCCATTCTGGCTCAAGTTTTTAAAAAAGATGGCAGATTTATTTGTAAAATTTTTTGATTATACCAAACTGTCCAGCAGTTTCTGGCCTTACATATATCTTTGACTTCCCATAACCCCTTGTTTCTGACATCAATAACAAAAAAAATCATAAAATTTCACACACATTTCAAAACAAATGTTCTCGGTTCAAATAAATGCTTAATGAAAATTACAGATTTTAGTGATTGTACCTATTCGGTATAGCATTGGACAGTTCTTAACCAGTTATGAAAAGGTTAGTTAGAAATGTCCTTTAAATTTTAATTTACAGAATCTGAATAAGCAATCAGAATTAAAATAGGCTACAAAATATATTTTAAAGAAATAATTTTAACAAATATTCCAGCAGATTTATTGAAATTCATATAATTGTTGTTATTATCATGATATTGTTATGTTTTTACCTTTTAAAAGCGGTGGTTTATTTCCTTTAAATAAAACGTATTCTTGTAACAACTCTTTATTTATTCAAATTTGCACAAAACAATTTTAAAAAGGCATTATGTATTTTTATAAAAATTCACGTTTATAATTCACAATAATACACACACTTAAATTACACTTTATAATGTACAGTATAGTTGATATTAATTCTAACAGCACCTATGATAAACTAACTTAACAACTGCCACTATTTATACATCGCCATCTTCCTTCCAGTTGCTTCACGAATGATCTTAATGAACAAACTAGAATTTTCGAATTCTAGAGCTTTTAGCAGTTAATGTTAGCAGCTTAAACATTAAGTGTTGCCAAACTTATAAACAATTATAATAACTACGTGCTATCAATATTGTTGATATGAATTTGAATACGATTTTAATGTTAAACAAAATTGTTGTTTAGAGTTTTTTGAAATTTCGTTAAAAAAATTCTAAAATGTAAAATTTTGGATTTCAGATATGAATAACATTTTACGTTGTTTTTGCTATGAAATTAAGAAAATTTAAATTTTTGTGGGAAAATATTGCTTTTTTGAACCAAATTTCGAAACTTCAAATAAAATGTGCAACATCTAAACGTTATCCGATTTTGATCATATTTGCAGGTTTCTAGATCTTGGCAGTGCCAATTCTGATCACTGAAGCGAGAGATTACACGAAGGTCTCATGTTTCTTGTAGTATTTACTATACCTATTTCAATGGGTAGAAATACCTCTGAGATCTTATCGCAATATGATGCATACTATATTGTTACGAATTTGCAATAATTATTTGAATTTGACGGTCTGTAACGTCTGCCTGCAACATTCATCTATGTTTATAAACATATCCATCAGTAGAAGCTTCTACTTATTAACAATGTTGTTAGCAAGCGGTTATTAGAATTGTTTGTAAGTATGGCAACACAAAATGTTTAAGCTGCTAACCATAGGGTAACATAGAGACGAGACGGAATTGTCAAAAACCTATCTCTTGCAACAACAAAATACATGCTAGTCAATGTATTTTGTTGTTGTATCAGAAATATTATTTGTTGTATTTTTGTTTGACAAATCAGAGTTCTCGTCTCTATGTATAATCTCTATGCTGCTAACGTTAACATCGAAAGCTCTAGAATTCGAATATACTAGTTTTGATATTTAAGAACAATCTAGGCTACTCGAATGAAGTGTGTATAAATAGTGACTGTGGTAGAGGTGTGAAGTCAAGTTTGAAGCATCGTTAAGTAAAGACATCAACTGCATTGCCAGTGTATACTTGTACAGTATTAAGTATGTGTATTTCTGTGAATTCATAAACGTGTATAAAAACACGGAGTGACTATTGGGACTGTTGTTGTTATACATTTTAAATAAATAAATAAATAGTTATTACAAATTTTAAACTACTAAACGGCTTTTATTTGCAATCAAAAGTATTCGGTTTATTTAAAGGAAATAAACCACATTTTTAAAAGGTAAAAACAACAATAGAACTTATTTACTATCTTCCCGTACAACCCTTGATTATGTGTTAAAAATAACCTGCATAATATTTTTGACTTCATGTTAAATTCTGCTCGTTAAAAGAAAAATGTTTGTTCATGATGAGGTAAAATATTAAATGAAAAAAAAAATATTTTCAAATTTCTTCAATTAAATTCCGCATACATTATGCATTATTTAAATATATGCATATTTTTGTACAACACAAGCATATTTTCGCATATATTTTCATTACTATCGCACAGAAACACACACAAAATGTGATAGTCAAAGTTGTGTCAAATAAAAGTTTCTCATTAATTAAGCTGGGGTTGAAAGTTTTCCTCATACATACGTAGTTTTTTTTGTTCACTATTTTATTTTTGCATTATTATTCCTGAAAAATAAACTTTTCTTAGTTTATTTACTTTTCGGTTGAAATTATTATGCCAATTATGAATGCATGTATTTATGTGTTTGTGTGGGGATTTCTTTTTTTGCAATTATTTTTCCAGGAGCATTTTTATTGTGCATGTGACGAAAGTATGGCTAAATTTCATTATATTCTTTTGGTTGAAAGTTGTGGTAGAAAAATTACTTTTAATTATAGCAATTGTTATAAATTGTATATGAATTGATAATACTTGAGATATTTGTTTAAAAATTCTAACTAAATTAGCAAGTTCAAGACAAGTTTTTATTGGGAAAGACCTGGAAAATATTCTGAGTCAAAAATTAAACAATTCATCCCTGAAATAAAAAATAATCTCACCAATTAGCTTCTTTGGTAGACAATGAGCCTAAATTGGGTGATTTAATTTAAAGATTCCAACTATTTCCCAACAGTACTTCAATTCTAATGACGCTGTACCTTAATATTTTGATATTAATATTAATCATACACCATGGAGGCATAATAAATTTAAATTTATGTTTTTCGCCATTCCTTGCTTAAGATTTTATTTCTTTTTTTGATATGTTCATTTAGCATAATTACTTTTTAGCCTACAGTCTTACTCTTGGCTAAATTTTCAATAATTTACCACAGTGATTTAAGACTTTGTAGCTCCAGTACACTTATGACTATCTCTGTACATATTTCTGCACAGAAATAAAGAAATTGCAAATATTTGTAATCATAACATAATTTTCACATGAAATATATGATTTTTTCCTTTTAATATTATTTCTATTTTTTGCATAATTTTGCAATTTAATAAAAATTGTTTTGTTCTATGTTTTTGTATTTTATTGCAGCGTGTTATTGTGAGTTTTAGTACTTCAATGTGGAATGTTGTCTACAGATTGTGGTCTATTAAAATGTTTATTTGTATGATACTGGTAATCATAAATCTATTGCCTTTAACCACACAAGAAATAAATAAATATAAAATGATATATAATAAAATGAAATAAAATAAGTAATATAAATTATAAAAACTTTAGTGGCTACAATATTGTAATAAAAATAAAATTAAGTTATTACAAATGAGATAAAAACTTTTTGGTATTTTTTATTAAGAAAATTTCACTTTTGTTTTCTTTCAAACAATTGACCTTAATTGTGTTTGAATTGTTTTTGTTTGAAGTAGAGAAAAATAAAATTTGAAACAATTAACATTTTGCTAGAATAAGTAAAATACCTTATGTACTTTTTGAAGAATCTATACTAAATACTTTTACTTTTACACATTTTGTATTGTTTTGGCAACTTTCTAATAAAGTGTATGCTTTTTTTCTATAATCCCGTTTGAAATGTTTTATTATACCCTGCACCACCATAGTGGGGAGGGTATTATGCGTTTGTGCAGATGTTTGTAACGCCCAAAAATATTAGTCTAACACCCACCTTAAAGTATACCGATCGACTTAGAATCACTTTCTGAGTCGATTAAACTATGTTCCTCCGTCCGTCTGGTCGGCTGGCTGTCCATGTAAACCTTGTGCGCAGAGTACAGGTCGCAATTTTGGTAAATATTATTTTTTCGGCCCATGGACCAAGCCTATTGAAACTGGCTGAAATCAGTCCATTATTTCACCTAGCCCCCATACAAATGTCCTTCCGAAATTGGACTTTATCGGTCATAAATGTTTAATTTATAAATGTATCTCCACAAATTGCGCTCCAAATAAGTTTTATATATACAAAATTAATGTCACCAAATTTTGTCACGATCGGTCCATAATTAGTCATAGCTCCCATATAGACCCGCTTCCGAAAATCACTTTAACGTGCATAAATCGCTTAAAAGTGTTGGTATACTCACAAAATTCAACATAGTTTTTCACCTAATTTCATGGTGATCGGTCCATAATTGGTCATAGGCCCCATATAAGGCCCACTTCCGAAAATCACTCAAAAATATAAATTATTGAAATTTTAAAAGAAAAATGTTTTTACTCTTTTACTTAGTGTAGGGTATTATACCATACTTTCTTACTTGTTTTTTGTTATTTTAGAGAAAAAAATGAGGCGTTTATGGCTTCTTCCCAAGTTTTTCTAATATGCAGTACTTACCCACGTAATTACCATGGAAAATAAAATTTGTTTTCACAATAACAATATTCTTAGACATTAAAATAACATTAAATATTTTTATATTTATAATCGTATTCAAAAGTTGCAAATCGTATGTTATTAACAAAAATTTATTTTTGTTTGACACTGACTCAAACAATTGTCCGTACCAAGTGATTATAAAAATTACCAATTATAAGTAAAATAAACCTTGAACCTTCACATTTATTTTTAACAAAAAAATTAAAAATAGTTCAAAATATTAACATAATTTACATATCTATTTATGAAATGCATATTATGATGATGTATGATGTCCTTAATATTGAATATGATGTCGTTTAGTAGCAATTACGTGTCTTAAGAGGTGTTTCATCGATAATGCCAGTTTTTCTGTAGTTTCTGAGCCAATATTCCACCATTCTTGAACGATGACATCTTTCAGCATTTGCTTACTGTTTTATGCTTGCGAATTTTGTTCTCCAAAATAACTCATAGATGTTCTATGTATGTGGTTAAATCTGGGCCCTAGGGAGGGTGAGGCACCACTTTCTTAACGTTGTAGAGGAACCATTCTCGCACAACCATGGAAGTGGGCTTTGGGTCATTGCCGTGCAAGAACTGATAGTCGTCTTGTATGCCCAAATTAGTGGCGGTAGATTTTAAATTTTCTTCTAAAATATTCAAATAACTAAATTTGTCCATCCTCCTCTCCCCAAAAATAAGATTTCCCACACCTCCGGCAGCCATTGCACCCCACATCATCACCGTTCCAGCATTATATTAATAAATGTTTTGTAATTCAGAATGAATTTCCATTTTTGTGCTGTTATTGTAAATACAGAAGTCTAGTATTTACAGTAACTTTTTTTCTTAAGTTTCATCAAAATCGGCCCAAAAATATATAATATTTCGCTATCTCTCCATGAAAAATTCGAAATATTGAATATTTTGTCTTTGCTACGCTAATGCTTAGCGTTTTCTGATTTTAGTAAAACATTCGGACTATATTTAAATTGACCTGGACTATAACATTCTGAATTGGTTTTACTTAAAAATCCTAGCAGTAATTAAATTCGGCTCAGTTTCCCGCCAAAATATGGCCAAAAAATTTGTTTTTCTCGAAAATCGTAAAATTTAAATCGCAGGTACGGAAAAACTGTAAGAGGTATTGACATAATTTTTTCATATTTTTATTACCTATTTTGATCTCAATAAATCCCAATGTGATGACCAAAAAATTCTGAAATTTCTTTAACAAAATTTTTAAAAATTTTAAAATGGAGATTCGAAACGGCCGTTAAAAAAAATATTTTTTTTGGCCATACCTGCGAATAGGTTAACGATATCCTACGAAGACAAAAACTCGTACACAAGTAAATACGGATATATTTTAAATAAAAATTAGCTTTTATTTTAATTTTTCTTGAAATATGTTAATTTTTTTCCTAAATTTTATGTTCAAGTGGCCTGAAACACGTTAATGGTCTGGCGAATTTGTAATAACTTTAACATTTTTTAACCAAATTTTGTCATTTATATCTCATTACAACGATAACTACGTACATATTTCGATTTTTTGCATTCGATTGCAAAAGTATTTATTTAGTAGCAACATTTTTTCCAAAACTGAAAAATTTGCATTTTTCTTTAATTTTGGCGATAATACAGTTATTGGGTCATTTTGACCCAAAGGAGATACAGGGTTAATTTCCAAAATTTTTTTTTAATGTAATATTCATTAATATAAATAAATTTACATATTTATAGAAAACAATGCAGAAAGTTAAGGAGTTTCACCTATTTATTCCATATAAATAGTATAATTTTGAATATATCTGAACTTTGACCTCGATGCGCGTCCAGAAATCGTTGGCCGATTTGGCTTAAATTTTCAGCACTTAACATATAGGCCTAGTGCCACAAATTTCGACCCGGCATTCTTTGAAATCTAAAAAAAAATCGGCTGTCACTCTAATGTACATACAGTGAGTGTCACTCAAAATCATACAACATATTTTTTTTAACTATTATTAAATTATATAGGCAATAATAGGTGATTATATAAAAAATTGAAAGTCATTTTATTAATTGGAACAAAAAATATGTATTTCAACAAAAAAGTTAACAAAACCTCAATTCGTTAAAAAAATATTGATGAAAATTAAAGAACATCACAAAATTCATATTTCACTTAAATTCGTACAATTATATTAAATTATAATAAAACTTTAAAAATGAAAACAAATTTTAATATTAAATAATCCTAATACTTTGTAGGGTATCATTTGCTATTTTTTAGTGCCTTTACGATTTTAAATGAAGCGTTGATATTCTGGGCACTGACAGACTTACCCAATTTTTTTATTTGTGGATAAGGGCAATTAAAATTATTCCCAATTTTCTAATAAGTAATAGCACACACAATATAAAAATAGCATTTTAAAATATTTCCAAAACATCAACTTTCTAAAACTAATGAATAAAATTTGACTACGATGTTGTACGATTTTAAGTGACATTCACTGTATATATATATATATATATATGAATTATTATAAAAAATAATAATGCATCCAAAACAAAGGTGAAGGGTATATAAGATTCGGCATAGCCGACTATAGCACTCTTACTTGTTTTAATTAAATTGAAAACGGCTTTAACAGAAAAATTTGGCGCATTTTTTCATTTGCCATTCAGGAAAGATGTTCAACTGTTGTTAATTTAGCCGTACATCTGGAAAATGGTCAAAGAGTGTACTTTACTGAGGAGCATGTATTACAACGATTTGATGGACCGCCATCTACAACATTGATTATATTGATTGATCGGGCAAAATCATCTTTATGCCGGAATTATGAGTTTACCCGAACGCTGTTATACACACGCAGAGAAAAAATATAGTTGGGCATGGTTACTGTAACCATTTCAATATTGTTACAAGTTTTTTAACTATATTATAGTCACAGTAACCATTTACATGATTATGGTAATCATAATATGGTTAATTTACGATTCACATGATTGTATCAACCATATATATGGTTACAGTAAACAAATATATGTTTGTGACAACCATACATATGATGAAATGATGACATATCATATTATGTTGCCCTCGGCTTAAGGCCTATCATAATCTGAAAACAAAATATTATGATAAAATTATTCATCATAAATATGGTTGCCACAAACATATATTTGTTTACTGTAACCATATATATGGTTGATACGATCATGTGAATCATAAATTAACCATATTATGGTTACCACAATTATGTAAATAGTTACTGTGACTATAATATTGTTAAAAATCTTGTAACACTATTTAAATGGTTACAGTAACCATGTCCAATTATATTTTTTCTCTGCGTGCAGCTAAATGCCAAAATATTATACTTTTAATCAATCGTCAAAGAAATTTCAAAGGCGGAATCAAGGAAATCTAGTTCTAGGTTTTCACCATTACACTGTCCATCCAAGAAACGATGAGTATTTATATTTGCGTCAAAATCTTTTTTTTAATTATCATTCATTATCCGATTCTGAAAAAATAATTCAATACGAATCTATATTAAGTATATATTAAGGTCTCTGTCCTATAGAGAGAGTTTAAATTGTCTGGATAACCGTTATATTCGGTCCCTGCTTCCAACTAATTTGTGTAAAATTTGATCAGGATTGCCGCATAATCAACATATTTCTGACTGCTCAAACAGTATCCCGGGGAACATTTATATGGGGGTTAGGTGTAATCATGAATAGTTATTGCCCATTGCAATACACACAGTCCGAAATATTAAACAGTAAGTAGCAAACATGTTTTAAAATGTTCATTAATAAAGCAGCAGTTCTTATTAATTTCCAATTAAATTCTTATTTTTTATAACAGCTAAAATTAGCACTCGGGCGTTTAATTAAAGCTATTACACCTTAAAGTAAACTTCACTTATGTTGTTTGCACTTTCTTTACAAACCATTAAACTAAACAAAAATGTATGCATTTATAATGTGTTCAATCATCTAATCAAATTGAATTTAAATAATTAATATGAAATCCTTACAATTTTAATGACATTAATTAATACCTTAACGTTTAAGGAGGAGACTTCTAATTATTATTATTATTATTTGCATTAATCAGTTTAAATAACAAATGCATTAATTTTAAAACTTTTTTTCATTACGAGTATTATTTTTACAAAGTAAAACAAAAGTGGTTTTATGGTGAAAAAAAATAAAATAAAATAAAATGACAAAAGAAACAACTTACCGAAACATGTTGGAGAAGATTATATAATGATGGGGGCCACTGATGTTTGTTTGAGTGCGGGGTTCTTTTTTCTGTTTTTTTTGCTGCTGGATTTTATATAAAACACTTTGCACGTTAATGACAAATAAGAAGTGGAGAAGATGAAGGGTGGAAAAAAATAACGACAAACTGAAAATAATAAAATAAATAAAATGCAAATATCTTTGTTAATGCAAAGTTGATGTTCCATTTAAACATTTTGTTTGCTGTTGCTGTCTTTAAGCCTTTTATGGTAGATGGATTTAGGAGGTATTATGGGTTTGTTGAAGGATGTGACAAAGTAGATTTTATTAAATATTTTTGGAAAAATATGTTTGAAGTGGTTTGACACCATCAGATGTTAAAATATCAATTCAAAATCATGTAAATGTCCAAAGACTTTATATTTTATCAGATACGTTTTCATCATAATCAGTTGATGAACAGATATTATTCCTAAGCTCATCTTAGTTGTTCAACTTACACGCAGAGAAAAAATGTAGTTGGGCATGGTTACTGTAACCATTTCAATATTGTTACAAGAGGCTATATAAAAGGTTACAGTAACCATGCCCAATTATATTTTTTCTCTGCGTGTAGCTTAAAAATTGCTTCCTTTATCTTTCTAATATTCAACAAATTATATAAACGCTGCCATAAAATTGATCAACGAAATGTTTCTGTTGCTGAATGATTTCTGTTGTTGAAGGGTGCACGTCCAGTCTTGTTTGTTAACATAATTCCTTATTTAATATTGCTGATATACCGAGTTTTTCTGTTCTTGTTATTTTTTTTCTCACAATGAAAACATTTAAAAGCTTCATACATACAAAAGGGAAATTACAAACACAACGAAATAAAATCTGAATATGTATAATAACTGTTACATGCAACACACAACATTCCATGCTATACAACATGAGTAATAGGGTGGCCCTTATATTAGGCTTTTTCGATATTCAAAACACCCCAGGACTATCATTGTTACATGTCATTTAAAAACCAAATACAGAAAACTACAGCAAAATTGAGTAAAAACAATAAATATTGAAACAAAATTCAAGTAACCATATATATGGTTACAGTAAACATATATATGTTTGTGGCAACCATATTTATGATGAATAATTTTATCATAATATGTTGTTCTCAGATTACGATAAGCCAGCCTTAAGCCGAGAGCACCATAATATGATAAGTCCTTCATCATATAAATGGTTGTCACAAACGTATATATGTTTACTGTAACCATATATATGGTTGAGACAATCATGTGAATCGTAAGTTAACCATATTATGGTTACCACAATCATGTAAATAGTTACTGTGACTATAATATTGTTAAAAATCTTGTAACACTATTTAAATGGTTACGGTAACCATGGCCAATTATATTTTTGCTCTGCGTATGGAGAGGCAAAACTTCCCAACCATTTGATTATAAATACTTTTTAGCAGGTATTGCAACATGTGGCCGAGCGTTGTCATGATGGATTATGGTTTCATGCCTGGCAGCATATGAACGAACCAATTACCATTGTTACAGGTTCTATGTGATGGTCTGGTCAGATTTCAGCAGCTCCCACCAAATACAGAGATTTGTCTTAGCGCCAGGCTTCATGTATAATCTCTTACGCTTCTGATTATCGTAATGGATCCATTTTTCATCGCAAGTAATGATTCGGTGCAAAAACGATTTTCTTTTATAGCGTTCATGAAAAATCGTCTTTTTGGGTATCTTGGCTTCAAATCGTATGGTACAAAATTCGACTGCTTCTGGATGAATCCTGCTGCTCAAAAATTGCTACCTGAGTAGCTTCAAATGATTTTGCAAGCTCTTGTTCAGTTTTATAAAAAACTTCATGGACTATAATGCCACCAATTCTTTGGCTGGCCTGTGTGATCTCTGTTTTCCGTGTCAAAATCACCACTTCTGAACAGCACAAACCATCTTCAACCAACCAATATATGGGCAATTCCACGAGAATCTCTATAACGATTGAAAACACAAAAACCCTTGAAACTTTTTTCAAGATGATTTGGATAGAAAAAAATAATAAAATGTTACTATGTGAAAGTATTTAGATGATATTACAACATTTTAAAGACAAAATAATAGCTTAAACTGATTATATTAATTTTTTTAATGTTTTAGGCTAAAATTGGGGCTCTGATTGTTTTTTTTTTGCTATTGTCAAATTGTTTATTGAAGCCGAATGTATATTTTCTATTAATTTTTTTAATTTTTGTATACATATATTTCCAGTACGGTATGTCACGTACGATATTAAATTTTTTTATTATAAAATCACCCAAAGATAGTTTTTATTTAAATATAATGGATTATAAAGGAAAAGTATAAGAAAAAAGTATAAGAAATTAAAAGAAAACATATCGCCTCTCACGATACGAAAATTTTCACATATTTCTACATGTACAGTAGCCCAATCAAGTCTACATACAGGAAAAATAATTGTGTTACTTTAGTTTAAATAATTTTTTTTTTTGTATTTTTTTAATGAAATATATAATAATAGACTTCTTATGTTGATTTTAGCGAAAAATAATTCAAATAACACCAAAAAGTTCACCGTTATTAGAGTTATTGAGTCTGAGTAAAATAACGAAAAATTAATTGTCCGTCACGCCTACTTTTGGGTTGGCAGGGCTTTTAAGTTTCATAATATTTTGAACATTAAAGCCCAAAAAACCCAACAAAATTTACGTTTTTTGAATTCTAATAAATTTTGGACTTGATAGGAAATGTTGCTAAATCCGACTTAAGTGACGAGATTTTAATTTGCTTTAATACGAATTTATTTTTTTAACAAATATATTTCATCACTTATAACTTACAAATACAGTTTTCAATGATAGATATTTAATTAGAATTCCTGTATGTAGACTTTATTGTGCTACTGTACCTCAAAATGACTTCCGTTTTATGTCACGTACGATATACCCTTATTTCGCTCAATATTTTGGGCAACAATATTTCTGAATGGAACATAAAGAACAAATTATTTTTCAGATACTCTTATTTTTGCAAAATATATTCCACTCTGTAGGCGTACTATTGATCTGAAAAATGAAGTTTTTTGATTTTATATGGCCTTTATGACAAGGTCTACAACAATTTCGAACTGTTTGCAAGATATGAGCCTGAGAAAATTATCACATTTTTGTATAAATTACACCGGGGCCCCAAATCTTTGGGGGCTCATAAAAAAAGTGTATGACTTTGGGCAAAACTGGAAGACACGGGTCTTTGTAACCTACACCACCATAGTGGGAGGGTATTATGCGTTTGTGCAGATGTGTGCAACGCCCAAAAATATTAGTCTAACACCCACCTTAAAGTATAACGATCGACTTAGAATCACTTTCTGAGTCGATTAAACGATGTCCGTCCGTCTGTCCATGTAAACTTTGTGCGCAAAGTACAGGTCGCAATTTTGAAGACATTTCAATAAAATTTGGCACATATTATTTTTTCCGCCTAAGGACAAAGCCTGTTGAAACTGACTAAAATCGGTACATTATTTCACATAGCCGCCATACAAATGTCCCCCCGAAATTGGACTTTATCAGTCATAAATGTTTAATTTATATAGGTATCATGACGGATTTTGCTCCAAACATGTTTTATATATACGCAATTCATATCACCAAATTTTATAATGATCGGCCCATAATTCGTCATAGCTCTCATATAAGACCCGCTTCCGAAAATCACTTTAACGTGCGTAAATCTCCTAAAAATATTTGTATACACATAAAATTCAATATAAATAACTTTAATACAGACATGAATCACACGGCGTAATTTCATGGTGATTGGTCCATAATTGGTCATAGCTCACATATAAGGCCCACTTCCGAAAATATCTTTAACGAGTATAAATCTCTTAAAAATGTTGGTATATATATAAAATTCAACACAATTAACTCTCATATAGACATAAATAACAGAACCAAATTTCATGGCGATCGGTCCAAAATTAGTCATAGCTCCCATAAGGCCTATTTCCGAAAATCACTTTAACGAGCATAAATCTCTTAAAAATGTTGGTATATATATAAAATTCAACACAATTAACTTTCATATAGACATAAATAACAGAACCAAATTTCATTTCGATCGGTCCAAAATTAGTCATAGCTCCCATCAAAATCTGAAAAATATTTATTACACCAAATTTTTTCGCTAATAAATTAAAATAAAAATCAGAAATTAAAAAAAAACAAATTGTTGCCAAAAATTTTTGACCACATTTTTAAGTCATTCACACATATAGAATTATTGCAAAAATATTTTCAAACAATCGCCTGTCTGAAACAAATTTTATTTTCTACTAGTTGACCGCCCCGGCTTCGCCCGGTAGCTATTTACTAATGTTAGTTCTGCAAGTTTCTCCAACCCATATACACCTGCATGTTCTTATTTATTTGCAAATAAAATATTTAAATTTGTACTGCTTACTTTAGGGAGCTTTTTTTATTACAGTTGACTGGACTAAAAAAGAAAAATCCGAGTTTTACCCGGATTTTTTGAATTTTTTTCTTTACAAACCATCTCCAGAAAATTTTGAATCGAATAAAAAAAATCAACCATATCGATCCAGCCGTTCTCACGTGATGCCATTATATACATGGACCATTTCATTTTTATATATATAGAAGATAAATATTTTTATAGATTCTATTAATATTTTTGTTTGATTTTTATTTTAACACAACACTTGGGATAAAACAGCAACACAAGCAAGTAAATAAGGGTGTTTGTTGTTGTCATGTGCATATTACTCACATTGGGTAATTTCGTTTGCATGTGTGTTTTTATGATGTGTGAATATAATTCTCATTTGGTTAAAAATATTTTATATACAAGTTGTTTTGGTGTTGTCAAAGGCTTACAAACATATGTGAATTGTCTTATAAACAGATAATAGTATTGTTTAATGTTTTTCTTTTCTTTAATTTTCTATTTTCTTTTATTATTTGTAGTTTTTGCTTATTTTTATTTTCTGACATTTTTATTTTTCAAAAATTTTTTTATTGGTACGACAGACAAACTTTTCACTGAATCAGTAAAACTAAGAAATTCCAAGAAACCAGAATCAGTGAAATTTTTGTCTGTTTTAAACAAATATTTGTTTGAAATTGTGTGTAAATTGAAAAAACATTTTTATACAATATCATATTTTTTTAATTGAAAAAATATTGTTTTTTTTTCAATTTAATTTTTGCAAAATTTTGTGTTTGAATTTACAAAATTTGTGATAGGTCTTAATTCAAACAATATTTTGTCTGATTGGCTGAAATTCTTGATTGAATCAGAAATTTAATTCTTTCTGTGCACCCAAATAGGTCTTGTTAGCATCGAAAATCGGAAAAGCTTTATATAAGGTTGCCCCTAATATGCACAAATAAAAAAATCCCAATGCTGTAAAATAATGGCGACCAGCAAAATACTCATGTACCGTAGCTTTTCTTGGTTAAACTGTAAAAGCGAAAAAAAAGGATATTAAAACATTAAAGTTCCGTTATACCAGCATGTTTATGTTGTTGTTGTGATACTTAAGCTTTTCTCTCTTTCGGATGATGATGTTTTTGTTGTTGCTGTAACAAACACAGAATATGTATGAATGAATATATTATTTGTATAAGCTTCATTAGGTTTAATTACAACAGATAATAGCAATTAATGTATTTAAAACAAGTTTATTTGCACCCATTAATGTAGACTTTTCAACACAAAAACAAAGGCACAAGATACTTTTTTTTAACTTAATAAATTAAAATATTATGTGTGAGACACAAAGAACAATACAGCACATAAAATAAAATATTATTATATAATAAAATGTTGTATTAATAATAATGTAATATTAATAAAAAATGTAATATTAATAAAAAAAAGAACACAAAATATCAGCAACAAACAAACATTTCATCAGTTATGTTTCCTTGAACATACATTTGTATTTTCTTTTACATCCTTAAATATTTTTAATTATTTAAAGAAAAACTGACTGCACAGTATTATTTTTTTTTTCTTTAATTTAACTTCATTCATACGTTTATTCAGTCATTCATTAATTTTGCCAACTTTTTGTCTACACGTATGTAAGTTAGGGAGGCTCAGATTGCATAAAGCTAACAAAGAATATCAATATTCTCAACTACTTAAAAGGAAAGCTAACTTCATTTAATAAATACATTTTTATGACCACCACCAACTCTGTTAGTGTAAATCAGTTTCACGTTTTAAATACATAATAGTAAAGTAATAATAATAATAGTAAAGTAATAAATTTATGCTATTGAAAATCAGCAAAATCTTTTCAGAATTAAAAAAGTTATAAAACTAAATGTGAGGTAACCTCAAAATAATGTAGAGTTTTCATCTTGTTTTTATTTTGATCACATTAGTATAATGTGAAATAAGCATGAATATTTTTTTTTAATTATTGTTGTATTTTTACTCAGTTTTAGAAACTCTTTCATTTATTGCCACCCTAATGTACGTGCATTTGAAGAATGTTGTAACTAAAAGCTTAAAAAGTTCAGGTAAAGAAGAAATAACTATAATAAACCGCAAATGTAACAACTTTGTAACCACACACAGATACATACACACACACATGCCTACAATCACACTTAGTTACTTGCAACTTATTTAAGTCAACAGACAACGGTATTTGATGAGTGTGTGTAGTAAGGCTGAGAGTGAAAATAAAGCAACAGAAAGAAAAATTAAATTACTCAAAACGAAATTTACTTGGCACGTACATACAGACATAAGGACATAATGCAGGATATACTTTTACACTTGCAACTCGTGGATCTATTATTGAGATATCTTCAAATAATATTTAAATGACTTACAGTCATTATTCACAACTTAATTTAGGTTGCGATTTGAAAATTATTTTAGTTGGGAAAGGATTTTGATGATCGTTAGATACATATGATAATGCCAGTTTATCAAAGTAATTAAATCACTTAAAGTAGTTCGGAAAAATAAGAGCTTTTGTAGTGCATGAGGAATAAAATATAATTGTTGGATTCAAACGGTCTCCTATTAGGTCGTTGTGTCATAGTGTCATAATGGGTTTCAACATAAAAGTTATAAACTAATAAGACTTTTTGAACTATGTTTATTAGTTTGTCACATAATAACACTTTTTTTGTTTGCGGCACAAGAATTTTTTAAACTAAAAAAATATTTTACTACATTATGACAATACGACATAATAGCAGACTGTTTGAATCCCTCAAGTATTTAAATTAGGTGGCAGATATCACTATAAATAACTTGCCTTCTCCCAAGGCAATAAATTAAAAAAAATAAATAAACGTCGCAAACAAATTCCAATTGAAATAGTTTTAATTGGATCTAAAGAAATTTCAAATAACGAAATCGTAAATAAAAATCAATCTGAAATCAGATTTTATAAATAATCTCCCAATTTCACAATCAAATTTAACCCTGACAGACGACAGTTTAGTAAACAGCTGTTTGTTTGTAAACAACTGTTTAATAATGAAAAAATGTGTTGCAACTCGTTAAATTATTTGCGAGATGTTAAGTTTTCCCTAATTATTTTGTCACGTAAAAAACATAAGATAGACAGACACATTATATATCAATAGGTAGGGGATTTTGCATATTTTTAAAAACTATATCTAACATTTGACAATTAAAAAATTCATGGAATACTTTTTTGGAAAATATGACAAAAAATGCTTTTTATTGAGTTTTTGCGAAGATGCAAATTTTGCAAAGTGAAACTAAAGTTTTATTTATGAACACAGAAAGAATTAAATTTATGATTCAATCAAGAAATTCACCCAATCAGACAAAATATTATTTGAATTAGGACCTATCACAAAATTTGTAAATTCAAACACAAAATTTTGCAAAATTTAATTGAAAAAAACAATATTATTTTAATTAAAAAAATATGATAATGAATAAAAATGTTGTTTGAAATTACACATAATTTCAAACAAATATTTGTTTAAAACAGACAAAAATTTCACTTATTCTGGTTTTCTGGAATTTCTTAATTTTACTGATTCAGTGAAAATTTTGTCTGTTTTAAATAATATTTTTAAACAAAATTGGTATAGTACCAATAAAAAATTTGTTAAACATAAAAATGTCAGAAATTAAGAATAAGAAAAAACTACAAATATAAAAGAAAATAGAAAAGTAAAGAAAGGAAAAGAAAAACATTAAACAAAGCTATTATCTGTTTACCAGACAATTCACATATTTTTGTATGCCTTTGATAAAACCAAAACTACTTATATATAAAATATTTTTAACCAAATGAGAATTATATCCACACATCATTAAAACACACATGCAAATGGAATTGAAACATGCACATGATAACAACAAACACTCTTATTTACTTACTTTTGTTGTTGTTTTATCACAAGTGTTGTATTAAAATAAAAATCAAACAAAAACATTAATAGAATCTATAAAAATATTTATAGAAAATAAAATTAGTTTCAGACAGGCGATTGTTTGAAAATATTTTAGCAATAATTCTTTCTGTGAATATTTTTTAATGAAATTTTAAAGTTACATTGACTTTTCTATGAAAAATTTAAAAATAAAAGCAAATTTTGAAATTTGTTATCAAGAATCCCGCAATTCTCAAAAAGCTTTGAAAAATCCCAAAATTGGATTTTTTTTTGGTTATAAAAAAAATCGGAACCCATTACACAGAAAGAATTATTGATAAAATATTTTCCTACAATCGCCTGTCTGAAACTAATTTTATTTTCTATAAATATTTTTATAGATTCTATTAATGTTTTTGTTTGATTTTTATTTTAATACAACACTTGGGATAAAACAGCAACACAAGCAAGTAAATAATCGTGTTTGTTGTTGTCATGTGCATATTAGTCACATTGGGTAATTTCGTTTGCATGTGTGTTTTTATGATGTGTGAATATAATTCTCATTTGGTTAAAAATATTTTATATACGAGTTGTTTTGGTGTTGTCAAAGGCTTACAAAAATATGTGAGTTGTCTGATAAACTGATAATAGCATTTTGTAATGTTTTTCTTTTCTTTTCTTTTCTTTTCTTTTCTTTTCTTTTCTTTTCTTTTCTTTTCTTTTCTTTACTTTACTTTTTTTTATTTTTTATTTTCTGACATTTTTATTTTTAACAAATTTTTTTATTGATACTATACCAATTTTGTTTAAAAATATTATTTTCACAGAATCAGTAAAACTAAGAAATTCTAGAAAAACAGAATCAGTGAAATTTTTGTCTGTTTTAAACAAATATTTGTTTGAAATTATGTGTAAATTCAAACAAAATTTTTATTCAATATAATATTTTTTTAATTGAAAAAATATTGTTTTTTTTCAGTTAAATTTTTGCAAAATTTTGTGTTTGAATTTACAAATTTGGTGATAGGTCCTAATTCAAACAATATTTTGTCTGATTGGGTGAATTTCTTGATTTGGAATTTTTTGGATGAATCTGATCCCATCGGTATCAAAAATTTTCAAATCTTTTTCATTTAAAATATTTGTTGTGTAAAGTTAGCTTTTCAACAAATATAAATTCTTTATACATCTTTGTATAAATTTTTTAGATAACTTAAAAAAGAAAAAAAAACAGTTTTTTACGCAAAAAATCTAGTAAAAAATCGACTTTTTCAAATTTTTTAAATTCGTATTATTTTTTTTATTTGACACATAAATTTGTCGTTAGTACAATTAAGTTGAAATGGAAAAAATCGGGAACCATTGGGCTCCGCTCTTGTAAAAAACTAAATGAAAATTGTATTTTCAAATGCGAATAGCTTCTAAGCTGTAAGAGATAATTAATAGCTACGACGAGGTTTTTTGTAGTGCTCTATAAGGAGATTCTACATATTACATATAGTTTGTTTGAAATATGATCGTTTGAAAATTTCACATACCCGAGGTTTCCTACTTTTTGGACCCCTGCCCTGGTTGTCCCATTTGGTTATAATTCAAAACTTAACCTCAACAACACTTCCTTTTTGTGCATGTGAAATTTTATTCCCTGCACTTTTACAATGTAAACAATTTGCCAACCGCATTGCCATATTGAAATAGATAAATTCAGTATAAATTCATTTTAATTTTGTGCAATTACATCAAAGGTAATGTACATTCTGATGGGGATAATTGAAATTCTGTTTTTAATCCTCATTTGGTGTTTATTAGAATCGAAAAAAATGTACATATTTAATTTTTGGAAATTTCGTTAAAAAAAAATTTAAATATAAAATTTGTGAATTATCTATGACATACATTTTTTATATTTAAACATCTATGGGTAAATGCGATTCAAAAATTGTGAATTTTTAATTGGGTATAGTCCAACTATGTATGTAGACATAGCTATGAATATTGCATGCCATATTGTACAAAAATAATCAAAGAAAAAAGAGAAACAGTCGGTCTCGCAAGAGCTTTCATACACGAAGATTGTATTATGATTGTTTTTCCACAAAAATATTTCAGACATACAAAATCGTCTTTCAAGTTCTTTCAAATTATAGAAGTAAAAAAAAAACTTTGTTGTTTACTCTATAATGTTCAGTAACTAAGTCAGAATAAATTATATACATATATGTACTATGTACCCTTAATAAACCGCGTTGAAGTAAAATTTGTTTTAACAAAAAATAGTTTTTAAATTTTTAAAAAAAAAAAATTTTTAACGTAATTTTTTTTAATAAATTTTTTTACGAAATTTATCAAGTATATTTAAGATTCGGAAGTGCCAAATTTAGCACTATTACTGATTGCATATTATAATAGTTTTCTTAAATGAAAATATGACACTTGAAAATTTAGACATTTTTGACATGTCATAACAGGCGCTACGAACAAAGTCCCCAAACCGCAAATGAATTAAGGCCCAACAATTTTATATAGAAAAAACCAACAACGAAATTTAGGGACTTAGTTAATTTTTTGGGATTTTCTTGGCCGGTTTTTTATACACCAGCGGAGAAAACCGTTACTTTCTGAGGCGATTTAGCCATTACAAACGCTCTATCCAGTACACGCTGTCCCTTTTGGTATATTTCAATAGTATAACTATGAATAGTAATTTTTTTCAATAGTATAACTATGAATAGTAATTTGAAAATAATTATTTTATTTAAAATCTCCGTCAATCGAGGGTTAGTTAGGTAAATATTTACGTTATTTAAGCAGTGTTAAATAATGTGCAAACATAGATGGAAAGAACTTGTACATATTTATATATTATATATTTCTACACATTTCTATACACATACATACAGTGGTGGCCAGGAATTTAAGACAAAAATTGTTTGCTAAATTCCACGTGATTTTCAATTATTTTTTCAAATATTTCCACAAATATGTATGCATGAGGACTGTTTTAACACACAAGTGTGTTTTATTCGACTGTGTCAATTCATACATATTCAACACGAACACATACAATTTTTCTACAACTTGACCAAAAATTTTTTTTTTTTTAAATAAACATATTTTCTCACATTTATATCATTATATTTTTATTATTATAAAATATTCGGACCAAATTTGGTATTTTTAGTTCCATTAGTTTCGGTCATATCATGTTATTAACAACGGATGTTCGCTGAGGTGGGTCAACGTATTTCCACATATATTTGTCCATATATGTTTTACCGATTTTTCCAAACATTTTTCAGAAACTAGAAACATTAATAATAAATTTCATACCCTTAGAGGTCCTTTTATTTTGGCTCTATCGCACTTAAAATTCAGTTGATGAAAAAAATTCAACTATTTGTCTTAAATTGGTGGCCACCACTGTATATGTATAGTAAAATGCCATAACCTCATAATGTTATTATTTTTTATAATTTAATGATAAAGTGGATGACTGAATAAGATTAAAACTAAGGAATTAAGTCATATAAAATAGATACAATATGTCAATATTTTAAAACTAGAATATAGACAAAACCATAATCTACCATATGAAAATAAAATACCAATAGTTTTGATAGTTCTAATCTTATCCATAAATACACTTGTTACTTCTAATATTTCTATTTTCCAAAACTTAATAAAACCTAAAAGGATCAGTTGAAAAATGAAAAATTTGCTAATAATACAATTTGAATACACTTATAGAGGGGAGGGTATTGTTAGTTTAACTGCCATCTTAATGACCTTCTTAGTCGATTAAATTATGTTTGTCTGGCTTGTGTATGAGCTAATTGTATTTTGACCATTTGATGTATAATTGTTTTTGCAAATAATTATTTTTTTCTTCGATGTAGATAAGCCTTGGTGATGAATAATTAAAATATACTTCAAGATATACTTCTTATTGTTAAATGGTTTCTAATTAATGGAATATATTTTTTTTAATTTTAAAAAAAGTAGAATAAATTATTTGTATTTGTTTATCATATTGATTGCGTATCTTTATTCCAGTGTGCGTATACTTAATTTTTTACACAGTTTGAATAATAAATATTCCACATTCCACCGTGTGTGCAGTTGCAAAATAAATATAATAATAAATAGAAATAAAGATATTCAGCCTAACTACAGAAGCTTTTAAGTCGATTTTAAGCCTAAAATAAACTGAAAATGTTTTTTTATTATTATTTTTAACTTATCTACATTTCTTTCATCTATCTAAGTCATTAATATAGACAATATGGATATCTAATGGGTCAAAATTAGAAAAAATATTTTTTAAGCCGAATTTTTTTTAACAAAACATTTTTTGTCATACATTTTTTTCACTAATAAATTAAAAATTTTTTTTTTTTAAATTTTTTAAAAAAAATGGAAGTAAATTAAAAAAAAAAAATTATGAAAATATTAAAAAATAAAAGGCACAGCCTAATATAGCTATATTACTTGTTTTACTTACATTCATTGAACAATTTTTTCATTTACTTGAATGTATGTTTGGAAAAAGTTATAAAAGCTTTTTTATGATATTTCTTATGGTACGAAAAAAACAAAAGTTCTATTTTAAAATACAGTCGACTTTAACAAAAATTAACTTTAAAATTTCTATTATAGTTGGGGTGCTATGTTTTTAAATATGGGCTCAAATAAAAAAGCTTTGTTCATAAAAATTGTATTTATAATCAAGTGGTTTCATAGTCCAGACCTTGACCCGACGACAATTGTTTGTTTCGATCGATGCAGAAGGCTCTCTCTGGGATACGCTTTACTTTAGAACAGATTATCTTATATTTGCATGATTCGTTCCTGGCGCAAAAAATTACCAGTTCTTTCGGCTTGGAACCCATATGTTGGCAGAATGATGAGAAAAGGTAATAGCTAACAATGGCCATTACTGATAACAAATTTATTTGTACAAATATTACAAAATAAATGCTACAAATTTGAAAAAATTACGCATTTTTGAGTCATAAACGCAATAGTAAACTACCCATTTCCAATTGTGTTTCCGCAGTTTCTAATTGTATTTCAGAAGTTTTCATTTATACCTAAAAAGTTTCTAATTGTATTTCACAAATTCCTATTTGTAATAGAAATACAACTGGAAAATTCTGAAATACAATTAGAAATTTCTGAAATAAAAATGGAAATTTCGGAAATATAATTCGAAGTTTCTGAAATTCAATTGAAATTTTCTGAAATACAATTGGAAATGGTGTAGAATTGTGAAAAAAGTCTCAAGTTTTTTTTTTTAAAAAAAAGAACAATTCTATTAAACATTTCAATATCATTTATCAAAAACATGATTATCTCACATTTTACATAAAAATATTCATATAACTCAGGCAGCCGTTCCCACATCTGCTCAAATCATTGAGCGACATTTTAGTTAAATTACAGATTGGTAATATTGCTAATATTATTATTAGCAATCCAATAATAAATTGGATTGGTAATACATTTCTTAAAAGAAATGTGGTCTTGTACAAAACTGTATTGAAATGCGTAATTTGTTTTAAATTATTTTTGATTTATGAGATTTGTCATATTTGCTGGCAATTTTTTTTTATTCCAAAATGATTTAAAAAATGATAGCAGACATAAACACATTTTGTTAAACTAACAGATGAAGCTTATCTAGCTCTTGATGTGATAAAAAATACAGCCAATAACAGGTAAAAGATAAAAGAAAAAAACTAATTTTATTTAAATAAAAGAAAGAAATGTACTACTGTATTTATTTCTTTGGGGGGTTGACACAACAGACTTTTAGTATTAAGTTTAACAGTAGTGGTCAATAAAAGAGCAAATGTTTAGAAAATTAATAAAATTTTGTATTAAAAAAAAATTTTATAAGCAATCAAAACAATTGTTAAAATTTTAATTGAGGAAATTTTATAAATTTTTTTATTATTGGTTTAAATTATGATAATAAAATGAATCCTTCTTATTCTTTAAGAAGTTAAAAAACACATTTCGGTATTTGGCAGGCTCAATGATAACGATTTGTTGGCTGTGTATTTGAGTCAGAATTCTATTCCTCAACAATGGTGAGTTAAATCGATGATGTTTACAAGATATCTTAACATAATATATACTCCAGCGTCTATATAATACTTCGTTTACTTAATATCGTTAAAACTTTAATTTTCTTAGATCAAAAATTAGAACGTCAATTACATTCTGCTATAAATTTGCACATAATTCTTATTTTAAAGTCTACCTTGCTATCTCATAACCTAGATATATACTCACATCTACGCACAACAATAATACTAATGTTAACATCTATATATACATTTGAATTCGTCCGTAAGTCTGTCTGTCTGCCAGTTCAAATAAAACTACGTTTACATGTAAAGTTGTTATCAAGAAACGCACACAGCAAAAACCTCAACCACAAAGCATTGCGTATCGCTGTAGTTGTAATAAATAACAGTAAATACCGTCTAAAGGTATTTTATTGTTGTAAGTATGTATTGCGAGGATTTTTAATGTTAAATATTCGTGACATTTTTTGGTCGTGATAAAGACGTGTAAGAAACATGTAAATACGCACGAGATACACTACACAACACAAGACTGATATTTGTGATAATTTTTTTTCGTTGGGTTCTTAAAAAAGGCCACATGCCGAGAAGGAGTCAAAACATAAGTCTGGCATTAAAATGGAAAATTGTTGACGACGTGCAGAAATTAAAATGTCAACTATTTGGTGTTGTGTCTATGTGATCAAATTGAAATCAGCTGTGACAAATGACAAAATGAATGATATGTAGGTAGTTATGCGTTGTATGGCAGGTAATTGCGAGAAGGAGGTAATATTATTTTGATTAAATAAATAAGATTGGCATAAAATCATTCAAGTAGGCATTTGGAGACATTCGCATGCCTTTAATATGAAATGGTTTTCCAATGAATGGAATTTATATTTTTTTAATTTTTTAAAAAAAATTACAAATTATTTGTTTTTGTTTATCACACGGTTTGCGTTTCATTGTTCCAATGCGCGTATACTTAATTTTTAATTACGTTTGAATAATAAATATTCCACATACGCACCGTGTGTTCAGTCGCAAAATAAATACATATAATAACACGGTGCTACTATGGAAAAAAAACTTGGAAAATTACCCAGCATGGGTTATAGGGCTCGCTGAGTACATTACAAATTGTGTCAAAAAAATTTCAGAAACTCCCTCAAATTCAGTAGTTATTCTGAAAAAAAAACCGTTTTAAGTGATGTTCGTCAACTTATCGATCTGTTACTCAGTCAGTTTTTGTCCGACTTTAAATTTGTTAACGGGTTTGGAAAGAAAACTGATTACGCTTTAAAATAACGTGCATACGTGATACATTTGTAAGACATAAGTATTGTTTTTGTTAAGAATATCTAAAAGAAAAGCAAAATTTATCAACTTTTTTTATTTTAGTCGCTTTTCATTGCTTATTTTGATATGGAAGCTTATAAAAATTTATACCAGTGTATTAAGGAAATTTAGTTCCTAACAAACCATTGGTTTAATTATTCAAATCGGATGAAAACTATAAAAGTTATTCAACTTTCCATTAACACCTTTTTTAGTATTTTCTCTCCCAAAAAAAAAAAAAAACAAAAATCTATACAAAAAAAATATTTGTACAATTTTTAATTTACTTTTTTCGAAAAAGTTTAATAACTTTGGCAAGTATAAACCGATTTTAACAGCTAATGTCTCGTTTTTGTCTACATAAAATTGTCTTTCAAACACTGGGAAAAAACAAATAGGGTTTCATAGAAACAAATTAAAATAACTGTTGTTGAATTTGAAAAATTACGAAAAAAAATAAAAAGAAAGCTAAACTATTTATAAAAACTTACACAATTTCTTGGAATATAGATTCCATGCATACATTTTATGAAAGCTTAATTCTTTACCTATCCACAGTTGTTTAAAATTTTGACATCGGTCTAAAAATATGTGAATTAGAGGTACTAAAGTACTACGACCTACCCTAAAACAGTTTTTTTCAAAATACAGGCAAATCCCGGTATAACGAATCTCACTTTAACGAAAATCCGATTTAACGCACGGTTAAATTCGTAACATTGACTACCTTATATAACGAACGTTTCAAAAATTGTATGCTCGATATAACGAATGGTGAGAAAAAACAAACAAAATCAAACAAACAACCTAATTTTTAACATTGATAACCTTATATAGCGAACATTTCGAATATTGTACGCTCAATATAACGAACAGAAAGTATAAAAAACAAAAGTATAAAGAATGTAAAAATAAGAAAATAAGTCGTTACAGTACCGTTTTCAATGGTTACTCTCTTTAAAAATAGGTGCTGTAATTTTTTCTATAGTGGTTTTAATTGCTTGTTTCACAATATCGAATGAAAGATTTCGTTCGCATTCTAAGCGAAAGAAAACTGATTATTTCACATAACATGGAGGTAGGGAATCCAAAATCAGATTTCTTTCGCTTAGACTGCGAACGAAATCTTTCATTCAATACTGTGAAACAGGCAATAATTGTGCAAGTGTTCATGTGAATTAAATATGGGAAACCTTAGAAGAATTTCATTGAAAGAAAAAGTAAAAATTTAACTGAATGAATGAAATATGGAATAACAAGTTCTCAACATTTTGAAGAAAATATAACAAAAATTTTATCGTGACTAAGTGTTTCCTGTAAATTATCTTCACACAAATTAAGTCGAATCTTCAAAATTTGTTTTTTTTTTAATGTTTATCCCTCAGTTTAATTTCAACAGGTTGAATCATTTTCAGAATCGAAATCCCCTACAATGGATAATGCACCAAGCCATTATCCACGATTAGTAGGAAATTCATTCCTTGATTTGGACGATATTCATTCCTCCTAATGTCACACAGCTCATCCAACCTAGGGATCAAAATGCCATACGTTTAGTTAAATTCCAATACAGAAAAAGTTGTCCAAAATTAAAAAAAAAAAACATCTCGATATTACGAATTTTTCAATTTAACGAATGGGCCTGACAACATATCGTTCGTTATACCGGGATTTGCCTGTAACTCAAAATTTTGGGGGTGTTTCAAAATTTTTGAAATCGGTTTTAGTATGTCATCACCTAGGCCTACAACCTCCATTACGTCGCTTTTCAAGTTCTGACAAAAAGTGTCAGTTTGTAGCAGAGTGTAATAAATATAAATTAAAATGCTTCGTACATGAGGGGTCTTTCAGTCTTTCAGAAACGGAAGTTGTTACTAAGCTACAGGTAATTTTAAAGCCGCGTTGTACATTAGCACGATGTAATATTCCATACAAATTGGCATCGATAGGGCTTTCTATTAGTGTTGTCAATTATTCGCGTTTTATTTTAATCGAATATAATTATGAATTGACACAGATGAAAAAAATACACTTGTATATTAAAACATTCTTTATGCATATCGAAACCAAAAATGGTTACTGTAACCATTTAAATAGTGTTACAAGATTTTTAACTATATTATAGTCACAGTAACCATTTACATGATTGTGGTAACCATAATATGGTTAATTTATGATTCACATGATTGTAGCAACCATATATATGGTTATAGTAAACAAATATATGTTTGTGGCAACCATATTTATGATGAATAATTTTATCATAATATGTTGTTCTCAGATTATGATATGCCTTAAGCCGAGAGCACCATAATATGATAAGTCCTTCATCATATAAATGGTTGTCACAAACATGTATTTGTTTAGTGTAACCATATATATGGTAGATACAATCATGTGAAACGTAAATTAACCATATTATGGTTACCACAATCATGTAAATGGTTACTGTGACTATAATATAGTTAAAAAACTTGTAACAATATTGAAATGGTTACAGTAACCATGCCCAACTATATTTTTTCTCTGCGTGTACATGCGATAAGTGCATTTTTAAGTTAATTTTGTGAGCAACAAATTTGTTTTGGAGCTTACGTTATTTTTACCGTCTCTATTACAGGCAGCTGAGACTAAATTGTGGCTCATACGATAAATGCTTTACAAAGAAAAAATATTTTCTTAAGTTTCGAAAAAATATATTTTCTTAAAGTATGCAGTAAATTAAACATTTGTTATAAGTAAATCATAGTAAAGATTTAACATAATATAGTAGGTGCTTAGGAAATTAAGGCACATCTTCTTCATATGTTTCTTTTAAGGCGTCTTTAATATTTTGGGAATGTTTTAGTCCAATATATTCGCTATGAAAACATTGAGGAATACTATTTTTATTGCAAAGAATTTTTATATCATTGAATTTATGTGACGAAATTTTTAATTCCATGTTGTATAGCGCAGGAGGAGGTCCACGGACAGTAAAAGTATTTAAGTCAATGTTAATAGTCTTTTCTTCGATATTGTCCAAATAGCTGTATTTAATTGAAATCTTATTTTCTTTGGAAGAAGCAGATCAGAAACCATTTTACACTCATAACCGTAAGGCTTTGTTCTTGCACTTCGAATAACTGTAGACCACTCACTTCAGTTCGGTTTCGAGTAAATGATTCTATTGTGCTGTGAATATAATCAACAGGCATCATGGTAAGACCTGGTAGTAAGTAAGTAATTTTAATAGATTTAATGAATTTGGATGATTATGATTTAGCCAGGCACAGCTATCGCAATACAAAATTAAATCGTTCACAGTTTTCCGTTCATCTAAAATAAGGTGATATTTTTACATTGCAGTAAAAATTTCATTACAACATCGTTTGCCGTCTTTTTCACCCCATAAAAAACACAATCCATGAACACTTAAATTGTAATACTAGTATTTTCTTGAAAAAACAGTGTAATATTTATACCCTATACCACCATAGTGGGGAGGGTATTATGCGTTTGTACAGATGTTTGTAACTCCCCAAAATATTAGTCTAGCACCCAACTTAAAGAATACCGATTGACTCAGAATCACTTTCTGGGTCGATTAAACGATGGCCGTCCTTCCGTCTGGCTATCCGTGGAAAGTTTGTGCTCAGAGTACAGGTCGAAATTTTGTACATATAATTTTTTCAGCCCAAGGACGGATCCTGGCTAAAATCGGTCCATTATTTCACCTAGCACCCACAAATTTTGCTCCAAATAAGTTTTATATATGTATACGGAATTCATGTCACCAAATGTTATTGTGATCGGCCCATAATTAATTATAGCTAATTCTAATTTCATGGTGATCGGTCCATAATTGGTTCCCATATAAGGCCCATTTCGAAAATCACTCAAAAATATAACTTATTGAAATTTTAAAAGAAAAATGATTTTGCTCTTTTTCTTAGTGTAGGATATTATATGGTCGGGCTTGGCCAACCATACTTTCTTACTTGTTTTACTATGAGACATATTCAAAACTTTTTGAAGGTCGAAACTAGCACATAAACACAAAACATTTTCCGTCCTTTGTTTTACTTCCTTCTACAAAATTCTTAAACTTAAATTCTTCTGTTTGGATCTGACTGCTGTCTAAATTTTTTCCTTGATCACATTTAGTACATCTAACTTTTTGTATTGCAATTTCTTTTGATTTTCTCTCTAGTTCTTCGGCTATTCTTACTTTCATTTACTGCTCCTTTTTGTTTTTGTCGCTTACGTTATTTTTGCGGTAAAGCAAAAAGGTGAGTGTCGCTTACGATATAATTGAAATTGTGATATCTCTGTATATATAAACACTTAGTTTTCATTATTTCGGGTGTTGATGCGCCCGAAAGTTTTTTATCGATTTTCATTAAAAATCAATTTTGTAAAAAAATGTCGCTTACGTTATATTTGCTGTTAGGGCTCAATATATATTTGTGAAAACATTTGAAAAATTAATTGAGAATCACATGGAATTTTGTCCCTGAATAGCTGACCCCGCTGTATATATAGCTCTCTTACTTGTTTATTATTCGATAGAATAACTAGTAAAAACTGACAGACAATTTTTTATAATTTGTTAAAAATTAATAAAAATACAATTTCAAAATTACATATGCAAATGTAAATAATAATAAACTAAGTCATTTTAATTATATAAAGTCACATAAATTATAAAAAAATTAATGTAACCAACTTGGAATAAAATTAAAAGCTATTGGTCATGTTTTTGTTAATTTAAACAATTTTTTCTAAAATTTAACTTTAAAATAAATTAATTCGATTAGTCCAGAATTATTGATCAGTTTTATTCTAAATTAAAAAATTTTATTCATTCGAATAAAAAATATATCTTTTCCTCGTTTATGCAAGTAATTTGTACTCGAATGCCATCCGTTGTATACATCTAAAATGCGTTTACTATTTGCTTTTGAATTGATCGCACTAAATTCTAAACATAAACATAACAACTTCTTAGAATTGTATCCCAATTGTTATGCGTAATAGAAATGTATTGTATATTGTATATATATTTGCCATTTTCTAGTATAAATGAAAGTTCAAAAAGAATTTACAAATACCAATCAAATGTACAGCATAAATGAAATCTGCATACAAAAATACATACATTGAAAAGGACATTCTTTAAGCAAACACAGCAACACTTAAACGAGTAGAAGAAAATGTGAACACTAAAATCAAATAGATATTCAAATGGCCAGTATAATAGGTAGTATGCATTTTAACAACATAAGTGCAATTTCTTAAGTTGAAATCTATTTTAGCATTTGATATGTACTTACAAACTTTTACTTGCATATAAGTTATGCAGGCTGGTATTTTTAAATGGATTTGGTTGGTTTTGATTTGTAAACTTGTTTACAAAATTCTATTTTTTGCATACAATTCACATCCCACATAGTGTTTTGTAAAGAATACAAATGAGAGAATACTATTTGAACAAATACTCGAAATCAACTTTGTCATAAACACTCCCAAATACATTTGGTTGTGCAAGATTTTTTGTAAATCTGCTATATGAAAATACATATTTTTGAGGATGTCTTTTGAGTTTAGTTTTTAACAAGTAAACAATTTTATACTTAAGAGATATAAAGTGCATTATAAAAGGAAATGTATAGACAATGTGGGAAAAATTACAAATTGAAAATTTTTAACAAAAGAATCCCATGTATTAAAAAAAAAATAACTTTAGTGAAAGAATTCCTGGTATGTTAAGCCAGTGGCACTTCTGACAAAGTTGACTAGATCCACCAATGCCATATCTTTGAGGTAGTCAAGATTAGAAGGCCAGTCAGCGACCATTGCAGTCATATAGAAGATGTTTTCCGATTCATAAACATCTTCAGTTCAGACTTATTTTGCAATAGTTTCTGGAACTTTCCAGTGTCAAGAGTGCCATACCATTTTGGATATTCTACAAGTGGTAATCAAAGACCAAGTCATATCAAGATTGCATTAATATATATGCGCACAATTTGAATCAGCTTTGGACACCGAGTACTTTATGCATTTCATGTCGAAAGAATCATTCGAATCGAAAGAAGAATATTCTCAATTTTATGTAAACCAAACAAAAAAATAAAATTTTGTGAAAATGAGCGAATTCACTTAATTGTGAATAAATTCAAAAAGAATTAATCGATTTATATTAGCCATATATCATTTGATTCCTATTACATGTGGCTTTCCGATAGAGTAATAAATTTTAAAAATTTCTGACGTTTTCGATTTTTCATGATTTTTTAAAAACAAAAAAATTTGCTTTTTTCACGTAAAAAATATTTTTAGCTTCAATTTGTCATTATAAATCCGAACTACTGAGCCGATTAAAACGAAATATATATGCGAAAAATTGTACATGGCATGGGGAATTTTTTTTCAAAATCCAATCAATCGAAAGAAGAACATTAACTACTCAATTTTATGTATATCAAACTAAAAACTAAAATTTTTGTGAAAATGAGCGAATTCATTTAATTGTGAATAAATTCCAAAAGATTTAATCGATTTTTATTACCTTTATCGCATTTTGTTCCTATTACATGTGGCTTTATGACAAAGTAATAAATCTGAACAATTTCTGCGGCTTCAGATTTTTCATGATTTTTTTAAAACAATAAAATTAGCAATTTTCACTTAAAAAATACTTTTTTTGCTTCAATTTGATATTATAACTCCGAAACTACTACGCCGATTGAAACGCAATATAAATACGGAAATTTGCACATAGTATGGGGAAAATGTTTTCAAAATTCAATCACTCTAAAGAATAACATTAACTTCTCAATTTTATGTATATCAATCAAAAAACTAAAATTTTTGTGAAAATGAGCGAATTCACTTAATTGTAAATAAATTCGAAAAGAATTAATCGATTTTTATAATCCATATATCATTTTATTCCTAATGAATGTGGCTTAATGACAAAATAATAAATCTGAACAATTTCTGCCGTTTTCGATTTTTCATGAGTTTTTTAAAACAAAAAATTTGCTATTTTCACGCAAAAAATATATTTTTTGCTTCAATTTGTTATTATAACTCCGAAACTGCTGAGCGGCTTGAAACGGAATATACACATGAAAGTTTGGATATGGCATGGGAAGCATTTCTTAAAATTCAATCAATAGAAAGAAGAACATTATCTATTCAATGTTATGTATATCAAACAAAAAACAAAAATGTTTGTGAAAATTAGCGAATTCATTTAATTGTGAATAAATTCCAAAAGATTTAATCGATTTTTATTACCTTTATCTCATTTTGTTCTCATTACATGTGACTTTATGATAAAGTAGTAAATCTGAACAATTTCTGCGGCTTTCGATTTTTCATGATTTTTTTAAAACAAAAAAATTTGCAATTTTCACGTAAAAAATACTTTTTTTGCTTCAATTTGATATTATAACTTCGAAACTACTGAGCCGATTGAAACACAATATATATACGGAAATTTGTACATAGTATGGGGAAAATGTTTTCAAAATTCAACCACTCGAAAGAAGAACATTAACTACTCAATTTTATGTATATCCATCAAAAAACTAAAATTTTGTGAAAATGAGCGAATTCACTTAATTGTAAATAAATTCGAAAAGAATTAATCGATTTTTATTAGCCATATATCATTTGATTCCTATTGCATGTGGCTTTATGACAAAATAATAAATCTGAACAATTTCTGCTGTTTTAAATTTTTCATGATTTTTTTAAAACAAAAAAATTTTCTATTTTCACATAAAAAATATATTTTTTGCTTCAATTTGTTATTATAACTCCGAAACTGCTGAGCGGCTTGAAACGGAATATATATATGAAAGTTTGCTCATGGCATGGGGAGCATTTTTTTATAATTCAATCAATAGAAAGAAGAAGATTATCTACTCAATGTTATGTATTTCAAACAAAAAACTAAAATTTTTGTGAAAATTACCGATAAATAAATTCGAATAAATTCGAAAAGAATAAATCGATTTTTGTAGCCGATATCTAATTTTGTTTCTGCGGCTTTCGATTTTTCATGATTTTTTTAAAACAAAAAAATTTGCAATTTTCACGTAAAAAATACTTTTTTTGCTTCAATTTGATATTATAACTTCGAAACTACTGAGCCGATTGAAACACAATATATATACGGAAATTTGTACATAGTATGGGGAAAATGTTTTCAAAATTCAACCACTCGAAAGAAGAACATTAACTACTCAATTTTATGTATATCCATCAAAAAACTAAAATTTTGTGAAAATGAGCGAATTCACTTAATTGTAAATAAATTCGAAAAGAATTAATCGATTTTTATTAGCCATATATCATTTGATTCCTATTGCATGTGGCTTTATGACAAAATAATAAATCTGAACAATTTCTGCTGTTTTAAATTTTTCATGATTTTTTTAAAACAAAAAAATTTTCTATTTTCACATAAAAAATATATTTTTTGCTTCAATTTGTTATTATAACTCCGAAACTGCTGAGCGGCTTGAAACGGAATATATATATGAAAGTTTGCTCATGGCATGGGGAGCATTTTTTTATAATTCAATCAATAGAAAGAAGAAGATTATCTACTCAATGTTATGTATTTCAAACAAAAAACTAAAATTTTTGTGAAAATTACCGATAAATAAATTCGAATAAATTCGAAAAGAATAAATCGATTTTTGTAGCCGATATCTAATTTTGTTCCTATTATATGTTGCTTTGCTGTAAGTATTAAATCTGAACAATTTCTAAAGTTTACGATTTTTCATGATTTTTTTAAAACCAAAAAATTTGCTATTTTCACATAAAAAATTTATTTTTTTCTTCAATTTGCTATTATAACTCCGAAACTACAGAGCCGATTGAAACGCAATATATAAATGGATTAAAGGTTATGTAAATCTCAACTTCGCTAAGTTTATTGGATGACATAGGACTAACCTTTTTTGAGGTATCATTAATTATGTGGAGAAACATCTAAACAAATTTATAATTTTTCTTAAATTTTTTTTAAAAAAATCTCTCTATAGAATTTAAAATTTGTATTACTGTAACCCCAACATATCAAAATTGCTCCTTTCGGTGTTGTGGTTTATCTTTTCTGCTTTAAGAAATTTATATCTTGATTTCAATCTTCCCTTACATATTTGGCGTCAGATGATGCCTTAATAACATGGTGCTACGATGGAAAAAAAATTGGAAAATGACCTAGCGTAGGTTATAGAACTTGCTTAGTACTTTAGAATTTGTGTCAAAAAATTTCCGAAACACCCTCAAATTCAGAAGTTATTCTGAAAAAACTGTTTTCAGTGATGTCCGTTAACTTATTGATCTGTAACTCATTCAGTCTCTGTCCGACTTTAAATTTTTAAACGGGGTTGGAAAGAAGAAAACTGATTGCGATTTAAAATGACGTGCATTTTTTGATACATTTGTATGTTATAAGTATTGTTTTTGTTAAGAATATCTAAAAGAAAAACCAAATTTATCTACTTTTTTGAATTTAGTCGCTTTTCGTTGCTTATTTTGATATGGAAGCTTATAAAAATTTATACCAATGTATTAAGGAAATTTAGTTCTTAACAAACCATCGGTTTTATTCAAATCAGATGAAAATTATAAAAGTTATTCAACTTTTCATTAACACCTTTTTAGTATTTTCACCCCCAGCCCATATGAATAAAAAAAATAACAAAAAACTGTAGAAAAACAAATTTTTGTATAATTTTTAATTTACAAGGTAAATTTTGCTGAACTTTTTTCGTAAAAGTTTAATAACTTTTGCAAGTATAAACCGATTTTAACAACTAATATCTCGTTTTTGTCTACATAAAAATGTCTTTAAAATACTGTGCAAAAAAATAGGGTTTCATAGACAAAAATTAAAATAGCTATTGTTGAATTTGAAAAATTACGAAAAAAATAAAAAAAGAAAGCAAAACTATTTACAAAAACTTACACAATTTCTTGGAATATAGATGTTATGCATACATTTTATGAAAGCTTAATTCCTTACATATACATTACTATGTACAATTTTGAAGTCGTTCTAAAAATGTGTAAGTTAGAGGTACTAAAGTACTACGACCTACCCTAAAACAGTTTTTTCAAAAATAACTCAAAATTTTGAGGATGTTTCAAAATCTTTGAAAACGGTTTAAGTATGTCCTTACCTAGGCCTACAACCTCCTTTAGGTGGCTTTTCAAGTTCTGATAAAAAGTGTCATTTTGTAGCAGAGTGTAATTATATTACAAAATACTTCCACCTTTAGTCAATATTGACATTAATGTAAATTTAAAATGAATTTTTGCGAATCGAATTGTTGTTAGTAAAAATGTTTATATAAAATTTTTGCTTTTTTTCAAACAAATATTTTGGTTGTTAAACAAATATTATGCATTTTAATTGCAATTTAATCATGGCCTAAACAAATAGACAAATAAAAAACCGCATTCTATAAACCCAAAATTTAGCTATATTTATTTAGTGATAAAAAAGCATTTTGCTAAACTACAAATATATAAAGCTATTACAGTAAACAAACTATTTTAAGCCAACATTTTATAACTCTTTTTTTTATTATTTTAATTCTAAGCCTTCTAAAAAACAAATAATAAAATTCAAAAAAAGAAGAAAAAATCAAATGTGATACACAAGGGCTGGCTGCTCCAATGCACAATTTATTTTGTTGTTTTTGGTTTGAAATATTATTAAATATTTAAAGTTATTTTTGTAGGTTTTTCAGTACAGTTGTGCTATAACAGCAGCAAAACCAAATTAATTTAATTTCGTTTGAATTGTTAAACAAACTATATACATAGTTTGTTTGTGCCACAATGTTAAATATTCAAACCACGATAGTAGTTTTCATTCGCCAGAAACTTTTCCTCCACAAGGTGTTTTTATGAGGCTTCTTTTACTTTTCAAGTTTTTTTATATTTGTTTTGAAGTTTAAAATTTTCTTTTTGCTTGCGTTTTTTTATTTATTTTTTTTTTTGAAATTGTTAGCATTTACGCAAAAGTGATTTTAATCAAACCAACTGAAGATAAAATACTATGTGGATGGTATGTGAATGTACTTTTTATTTTCTTCTTATATTTTTTAAAAAGCACTTTACAGAGCAACATTGGTGTTATTTGCGCTGCGTTTTTTGAGAGTGGCCAGATGTTGTTGTGAAAATTTAGATTTTTTTTTTTTACAAAGAGTCTTTCATTAAGCTCTTACCATCTTTAAATTTAAATAAAGATAATATTGAAACTTCTAAACGGATAGTCCGAATTTAATAAAATTTCACCCCGCTGTAGAGGTGGTGTAGATGACTTTTTGTTTTAAATTTGGACTTTAAACATTAACCACAAAGTGCGGTTTCCCGGATATTGGAAAAATTTAAAATAATAAAAAAATTAAATTAAAACTTCTCGATCCGATTTGAAAGATTTTTATATAGGTAGAATATACAAAAAGATACATACCTACATATGCCTAAATATGTTGTTATATGTTTTGCAAAGGGAATTCGTTCTAATCACGCTACCGTTAAGAGATACAATAATCTAAAAAAAAATTTTTTTTGGAATTTTTGAAAAGTTTGTTGGGAATCACAAATTTTCTTTTAAGTTCCTTTTGATTTCTCTTAAAACTGTCTATAAACTCTACAATTTTATTAAAAACGATTTATAAACAAAACTTTTATTACATTTTAAAAATTTAAATTTTCCCAAAAAAAAAATCTGCCAAAAATTTCTAAACCTATATTTTTGAAGTTTTTTAATTTTTAAATATTTTTGAAAAGCAGACACAATTTCCAAAATGTTGATATAGAAAATGTATATGTTTTCTTTTCCACTAGAAAATTACACAACTCGCAGTAATTAGCTTAATCTTGAAGTTTTCTGCGATATTTGATAATGCAGTAGTCGATAATGCAGTTGACATTAATGTACCTAAGTACTTTTTTCATTACATTTTTAAATGCATATAACCAGAGACCGTAAATAACGGTTATCAGAAAATTTTAAACTAAAAACTCTTTATGTTAGAGTCAACGGAGACAAATAAAACTCCTTAAAGAGTTTTTTTATGCATGAAACTCTTTTTTAATATTTTCATGCGAACTTTTATTTTTACGTTGAATAATGACTGTTTTAGATGGATTTTTATTTTTAAAGTCACAAAATAACTGTTATAAAATAACTTCCTTGATATCACTTATAACCGCTACGGTCCCTGCCCATAACTGTTTACTTAGTAAAGATTTTTAAACAATTATTTTTTACGGATAATTATTGATTAGTTGTTAATTAAAAACAATTTCTAAACAAAAATGCAGGAAATATTTGTATCCGCTATTAGCAAAAATATGATAAAATTTTAGTTTTCAAATGCGTAAATCTAGTAAACTGTGAGAGATATGAACTGTAACAATGATCTTTGTAGATAGAGTATTTAGATTTTGTTAGATTGATAGCAGACTACCGCTCAAAAATAGATTTTTGGTATGATTTTGTTCCATGTGCCTATAGTTTCCGAGAAAAATGGACTTTTACGATTTCACTCAAAATATTGATTTTTTGTAAGGAATATGAGTGATCACAGATTTTCGACCTTTTGGTCCTAGTGCCTGTAGTTTCCGAGAAAAATAGACTTTTAGGATTTCACTCAAAATATTGATTTTTGTTATGGAATATGAGTGATCACAGATTTTCGTCCTTTTGGTCTAGTTTCCGAGAAAAATGGACTGTTAGGATTTCATTCATAATATCTATTTTTGGCAGGGAAAATGAGTGATCACAGATTTTCGTCCCTTTGGTCCTAGTGCCTCTAGTTTCCGAGAAACATGGACTTTTTGGATTTCACTCAAAATATCGATTTTTGGTAGGGAATGTGAGTGATCACAGATTTTCATTCTTTTGGTCCTTTATTATCAATTTAAATCATTTAAACTTGAATAGTAATAAAGTGGTTTACAGAATTTCGTAGCACGGAAGATACCGAACGTTCTGGACGCCCAATTGAGGTCTCTACACCCAAAACAAGTTAACAAATTCACGACATGGTGTTGGACGATCGGAGATTAAAAGTGCGAGAGGTTGTGGAAGGCATAAGTATCTCACATGGCTCATTGGTTTCAATTTTGAATGATCAATTGGGTTTCCGAAAACCTTCCGCAAAATGCCACCGGCGTTTGCAAAAATCTATGAATTAGGCTACGAATTGTTCCATCAGCCGCTGGAGTGACTATTTCTTGTTTCCAAAGAAATGGCTCGTCAAAAAGAGTTTTGACTCCATCATCTCATAAACAAATACCTATCTTATTTTTTGGAAGGGATAAACAAATTTATGAAACTTTGGACAAAATGAATAGGGCTCAAACTATGATGAAAAATAAAATTCACTCAAAAATTCACGGTCTTATTGACACGCCCTCATGAAAATATTTCGAATCGAACATTGGCATCGTTTAAAATATTCCATAAACCCAGTTTCGTCAATTTGTTGTCTTGAGACAACTGCAATTACAAATGGAATGACAAACTCAAATATACCCTTATAAATCATGAAGATAGCTACAATAAACTATAACAAATTTAGATTCTACTAAAAGTTTACCAAACTTTCAAAAAACTAAACTCTGGCATCTCTTTGCTTACTCCAGCAGCTTCTAACCGCCACTTGCAACTAGTATATTACAAATTCAACGTTAAAAACTTTGCCTACAACATTTTAATTTGCCAAAGAATGTTGGGGTAAAATCATGAAATTTTCTTACATTATATTCCATTTTATTTCAGTTCTTGTTTTTTTTTCCTCTTCCATTCCACGCTTTTAACATTCCAATGCATTAATGCAGGTTTACTTAAGTAATTTTTGCAAGAAAAACTTTCTTAACATTTTCCCCATACCATTCAATAGCTTCATCAGCTTCATCCACACCTAGCCACAGCCACCTACTCCATCAGCACTATCGAAAAATTAAAAGAAAAAAAAAGAAGAAAAGACTTGGAGTAGAGAAAAATAATTGATATGATAAACGTTAGTTTGAAGAGGTTAAAAGTTTTAAGTATATATTTGCTTTCTGCGAGAAAACTTTTTCGAAAAATTAACCAGCAAATGTTGAAAACAAAAAAAGAAAACACCAAAAATGCTGTGTAAATCATAAAAAATTTACCATTTCTTTAATGATTTAATTTAAATGCATTAAAAAATATAAATGAATGTAAAAAAATGCATACGTTTTATTATTTGCTTGACCGTTTTCGTTTTTTTTTTTGTTGAATTAAAAGGTAGAATATTGCTGTGGTCTTGCAATATTAGAAATTTTCTTTGTTTGTTTAAGTATTTTGCCATGACCGTTTCCTTTAAGCGTTGTATTGGTTTCTGTTAAATAAAAAAAATTATTCACACATAGATATAAAATCCTATTTATGTTAACCTAAGCAAATTTGTAAATAGTACTTAAGTCGTATTTATATTGGATAAAAGAAAAAGTAATTTCTGTTATTTCCACAAATTATACTATTTTAATATAATCTGTTATATTTGCAAGAAATTACTTTATTCCTGTTTTAATTTTTACAAATGTTTTCTATCCCTTTTTGTATTTTTACTTGTGAATCGTCATACACAGCTTTCCTTTAAATCCCTGCTACTAGTTTGCTGGTTGTTAGCTCCTTTTAACTCTTCTAACCCTTTTCTATTGGCTTAGACCATAAACCCTTTTAACAACATATCGATGTTGGTAACGTTTTACCTGTGGTAATACAAAGATGAAAATAAGCTGACATGTGTTATTTAAATACCACTATCGCCACTATCACCCATTTCTTTTCGTTTTTTTTATGAGCAAAATGTTTATTTTTGTTATCAAGTCACCTCTTCTTTGTTTCTTTTATTTCTTATGAAAATAATAAAATGTTAAAAAGATTTTTCGATTTAACCCTTTCAATAAGAAACCAATAAATTTAATGTTTTAGAAGATACAATGGAAAAACTAAACCAAACAAATGTTTATGAATGTTTATTGAGAGGTGGGAGGAAAATTAACTAGAAAAGCTGGCATGAAAGTATTAAAGACTTGGATAATATGCAAACAAGTTTAGAGACTTATGAAGTGTCTTAAAGGCGTAGGCTGTTAAAGAAAAGTACAAATTTTATTAAAATTTTAGTTTTTGTGCCATTGAATATAAACATACAGAATTTATATTAGTTTCAGCCAATAGTGTAATACATATTTTTATGACATTTTACGAAATTGTAATAGTTGTTGACTTCTTGTAATAGTAGTTGACTTCTTGGCTTCAGATTAATAATTAATTCTTTATTTTAAAAATTCTTTTCTTAAGCCTAAAATTCTTAAACACTACTTTTGAGTGATTCCTAAATCTACTCAATATCTTATTTTCTATTGGTTCTTAGATTCTACTCAATGTAACAATTTGCATTGTTTACATTCTACACATTGGTGTATTGACTCATGCCTGTCTGTGTTTTTGAGTGTGCTTGGAACAAAGCATATTGTCAAATATGCTGACTGTTCAATAAATGTTTTGAGTGATTAAACCGTTTGTTCAATACACAATTCTATTTTAACGCCAAACAGTTGATCTAATTCTTGATCAGCCGCGCTACTCAATTTCCCAACACGCATTTTCAAGTGTTGCACCATGAACATTTGTATTTCAAGTACTTCATGTGCACACTACAAAATTTTGAAAAAAAGCGATGATGTTGACATATTCGGCCAGTGGTTTAGAAGATATTGTTTTTTAAATCACGAAAAACACAGTCATTTTGACCCCAAGTGGTCTTAAGGGTTAATTTCCATTTTTGTGCTGCTATTGTAAATACTAGACTTCATTTTATATTTTTCTTAAGTTTCATCAAAATCGGCCCAAAAATATATAACATTTCGCTATATTATTTTTTTCGTTATACTGTAACGTGCAGTTACAACATTCAATACATCAACCTAACATAATTAATACTAATATAATATATATTAGCATATTGTTGTCAATAATTCTCAAACAGTTAATCTGAATTCTAATTGGTTGTCAATAATTCCCAAACAGTTTATGTGAATTCTGATATAAGACATCAAAGAAAAACATGAACAAGGGAGCTAGAATAGAAGTTCTGATCTACTTATACTTTGCGCTCGGGTAACAAAGCATAATTAGACAAGGCCTAAATTCTTACTTCGTATTAATACTGTAGTTAAAATCTGTAGTTAGCCGACCGAGAGCCGAAGCATTTATCTCGTCGGATTGTAGTCATTAGCTATTCATAGCCAATAACTAGTAGTTAGCTGTCGAGAGCTTAAGAATTTATCTCCTCGGATTGCATCCATAGATAGTATTTACAAATAATAGTCGTTAGCCGACCGAGAGCCGAAGCAACTTCGCCCATTAACCAACATATCCCAAAGATCCAAGACAGCTCTGTGGTAAAGATTTCAAAGGAAGCAGACCTTTGAAGAACCTGGACAGACTAAGCATATCCCAGCTGGAAATAAAAACTGCATCACAATTCCTGCGAATAGGTTAACTGTATCCTATGAAGATAAAAACTCATATACAAGTAAATATGAATATATTTTAAATAAGAATAAACTTTTGTTTTAATATTTCTAAAAATACGTAAATTTTGTTCCTACATTTCTTGTTCTTTAAATTAAATTTTAATTTAATGATTTAAATTAAATTGCAAAAGTAATTACTTAATAGCAAAATTTAAAAAAAACTGAAAAAATTCATGTTTTTCCCTTGTAAATGCACCTCAAAACTAAATCGAAAGTCGGCACGGGTTGCCCTTCTTAGAACAATCTAAACATTTTGTTGGTGGTATTTTAGGTCATTACGAAAGTTTTAGCGGGTACCGTTTCAACATTTCAAAAAATGTAATTCTTAGGGACAATCTAATGTATATACTAAATAGTATTAAAATATCAAGTAGTTGCAATTTGTTTGTAAGTAATCCTCACAAAAGGTTGCACAACGATTTAGGTTCATATACAAATTTTGTATGTCCAATTTTATCACGATATTAATTATTATAAGACAATTATGAATGTTTAAGACATTTTTTGAGGGGACCTTGTATGGGTTGAACATCTCCTCTGTTTTTGCCCTGTTCTATCGGGCGCTCGGACAATATGTAGTCTTTTTCGTGTGTCATGTTGGTTCTGACATGTGAAGTACCACTTGAGGTCCTGAGCATGATCCGTAGGGACCAATTCAAAAAGGGACCAATTGAGCTGGTTAATACTGGCTGCCTTTACAACCTAACCTAACCTTGTATGGTTACTAGGGGAAAATATTCCATGATTTTCGCCATACTTTACACTATAATTTCAGAGTACTTAGAACTAATTTGTGCAAAATTTTATCAGTATTGCTGCATAACCAACATACATATATATGACTGCTTTAACAGTATTTCGGGGAAACATTTATATGGGGAGTAGGTGAAATCATTGACCGATATTACCCATTTTCAACAGTCTGCGATAAATATTTCTATGTGTTACAAACGGAATGACAAAATCAGTTCTATCTTATTTGGTATCAAAAATCCAATCCAAATCCAATATAAGGGTTACACTAATAAATACATGCTACATTTTATTTTAATTCAATTAATTTCAAGGAAACTTTTAAATAGTTTCTAATAAAACATTTATGCAATTTAATAAATAATTAATTTAAACAAAAGCCCA
Organism: Calliphora vicina; assembly: GCF_958450345.1. Classification (NCBI taxonomy): domain Eukaryota; kingdom Metazoa; phylum Arthropoda; class Insecta; order Diptera; family Calliphoridae; genus Calliphora; species Calliphora vicina. The sequence continues at coordinate 16,292,664 of NC_088781.1, read as the reverse complement.
AAATTTGTTACAAATATCTATATTAAAATGCAAAACAGATAATAACACTTACATTTAAAGTGAACAAATATAATGTTGAATATTAATTAGTTTAACTGAAGCATGAATCACAAATGCTATAATCTAGAACCATAATATAATTTGAACTTAGACCTTAAAAACCAGAAATATGTACTTAAATATGCCTCATGTTCAAGGTGGAACCTAAATATTTGTATGCTTAAGTGTGAGGGTTATTGTTATTCATATGGAATATTAATTTTGAACTTTAAAGAGTTAAAATCTTTAAAAAATAACATTTATTTTGGTTGTAAATGCTGTAGTTTACATTATTAATGGTCTGATTGATGTGCAAAAATGCTTAAAAATTTTTATTTTTGACATTAGGTTATCATGAAGTCCAAGTAAAAATAAGATCAAATGACCTATAAATTTGACCCAAAACTGGAAACTTAATGTTAAATGTGAAACCTCTTACCTTGGAAGCATCGAAATTTTAATATAAGGGTCAGCCTAATAAATATATTTTACATTCTATTTTAATTCAATTATTTTCCTTAAAACTTTTAAATTGTTTCTAATAAAACATTTATGCAATTTAATAAAAGATTAATTTACAAAAACTTCCAGAATTTACCTCAAACATCTGTCTTAAAATGCAAAACAGACAATAACACTTACATTTAAAGTGAATGCGAATAATGTTCAATATTAATTAGTTAAACTTAAGTATGAATAACAAATGCTATAACCTAGAACTATAATTTGACTTTAGACCTTAAAGACCAGAAATATGTTGCTAAACTATGCCTCATATTTAAACTGGAAGCAACATATTTGTATAGTGAAGTGTGAATGTGTATGTATGTGTTTATAAGGATTTACATAAGTATGCAAGCGTACACCTACACATTCACCCATTCGTTTGTTTAACCACAATATGTGGTTTAAATATTATTTAGGATTATTGTCCTAAGAACATTTTGGTATTTGGTGGGATGTGAAAGACTTTTCCGAATAGATATGTACATTAGAGTGGGTCAATTCTAAGAAGGTTTGCCAAGAAACCATGGGTCTAAAATCAAAACCCAGCTTCCTATTTTTAACGAAAAGCTATGATTTTCGTTTTTTATATATTTTTCTTTTAAAAATATGCATACATTTTATTGAGTACTCTAAGAAACTTGACAACAGTGATTATGTTTGGGTTTGTTCGAAAGAAAATAAAGGCAGAAAAGATGAATCTTTGGAAATGGAGAAGCATAACAATAAACTTCGCCCGGGGATGGTTAAAGAATCTTGTATTATGGTAATGCGAGAACCTAAACTAAAATTTGGACTTTAAACACTAAGGCGGGTCGGAGCCTCAAGGCCACAAAGGGGGATAACTCGAGAATATATGGCAGCATAATGAGTTATTCGTTATCTCAGCCTAAAAACCAATTTTATTCCTTACCTAATATTTGAATGACATAAATATTATTATTTATTGGTGGTATGAACAGTAAATACATAGACAATTTATTAATTCAAATTCACAAAATTGTCCACTTAATCGGTTGTAGCAGGGATTTAATGCAGTTTCACTTTTTTAGTACCCAGTATTATTTTAGTAAATTTTTATTTAACATGGTAGTTACACAACTTGAGTACTCATCTGACTATAACAAAAACTTCAAATTATAACCACGTTATAAATACAAAACCATACACTTTAAAATCCAAAGTTCTTAAGGTCTCCATATTACATCTATTTCTTTAATATACACGAATCTAAGTTATGTACGGACATATGGACATTTCCATGAAAGATCAACCGGTATAGAAAATTAGAATGTTAATAAATTAATAGGTTTGCCTGAAAAATTTCTTTATTTTTATAACATAATGAACTTTTCATTGAAAACAAATTATTACAAAAACTAAAAAGCTCGATTAATATTAAATTTTTCAATTGATTTTGTTCATATCATGTCGCGTACAAGACTAAATAATTATTTGTTATCATTACTACGCGATCGTCTTAATTAATTCAAATCAGAATTAAACAAGTAAGAAAGTATGGTCGGTCAAGCCCGAAGGAGCAAAAACATTTTCCTTTTAAAATTTCAATAATTTATATTTTTGAGTGATTTTCGGAAGTGGGCCTTATATGGGTGCTATGACCAATTATGAACCGATCACCATGAAATCAGGTCGTGTGATTTATGTCTACATTAAAGTTAACTATGTTGAATTTTGTGTGTATACCAATATTTTTAAGCGATTTATGCACGTTAAAGTGATTTTCGGAAGCAGGTCTATATGGGAGCTATGACTAATTATGGACCGATCGTAACAAAATTTGGTGACATGAATTTTGTATATATAAAACTTATTTGGAGCTGAATTTGTGGAGATACATATATAAATTAAACATTTATGACCGATAAAGTCCAATTTCGGAAGGACATTTGTACGGGGCTAGGTAAAATAATGAACCGATTTCAGCCAGTTTCAATAGGCTTTGTCCTTGGGCCGAAAAAGTAATATGTACCAAATTTTATCGAAATATCTTCAAAATTGCGACCTGTACGCTGCGCACAAGGTTTACATGGACAGTTAGCCAACCAGCCAGCCAGCCAGCCAGCCAGCCAGCCAGCCAGCCAGCCAGACGGACGGACGGACGGACATCGTTTAATCGACTCAGAAAGTGATTCTAAGTCGATCGGTATACTTTAAGGTGGGTGTTAGACCAATATTTTTGGGCGTTACACACATCTGCACAAACGCATAACACCCTCCCCACTATGGTGGTGTAGGGTATAAAAAGTTTATACAAGGTGTGTCTCGTTCGCTATCAAAAATGTATCTTTTTCAAAAACAAATGTTTTTATTATTTTAATATAATTATTGTATGGGCCAAACGAGTGCCGTAAGATGGAGGGAAGCAACAATGCGGTACTTGGTCAAAATGAAGAAATATCCACTGAATAATACTCAATATTGGGATAAAGCATTTGAGAAGAAGCCGTGAAATTAAATCAAAACAAGTAAGAAAGTATGGTCGGTCAAGCCCGACCATATAATACCCTACACCAAGTAAATGAGTAAAAATATTTTTCTTTTAAAATATCAATAATTTATATTTTTGAGTGATTTTTCGAAGGGGCCTTATATGGGAGCTATGATCAATTATGGACCGATCACCATAAAATTAGGTCGTGTGATTTATGTCTATATGAAAGATATTTATGTTGAATTTTGTGTGTATACCAACATTTTTAAGTGATTTATGCACGTTAAAGTGATTTTCGGAAGCGGGTCTATATGGGAGCTATGACTAATTATGGACCGATCGTAACAAAATTTGGTGACATGAATTTTGTATATATAAAACTTATTTGAAGCGAAATTTGTGTAGATACATAGATAAATTATACATTTATGACCGATAAAGTCCAATTTCGAGGGGACATTTGTATGGGGGCTAGGTGAAATAATGGACCGATTTCAGCCAGTTTCAATAGGCTTGGTCCTTGGGCCGAATGAGTAATATGTACCAAATTTTATCGAAATATCTTAAAAATTGCGACCTGTACGCTGCGCACAAGGTTTACATGGACAGCCAGCCAGCCAGCCAACCAGACGGACGGACGGACATCGTTTAATCGACTCAGAAAGTGATTCTAAGTCGATCGGTATACTTTAAGGTGGGTGTTAGACTAATATTTTTGGGCGTTACAAACATCTGCACAAACGCATAATACCCTCCCCACTATGGTGGTGTAGGGTATAATGAAAAGAAGGCATGAAAAATAATCATATTATGCATTTCATTTTGATTTTAAAAGAATGTCGCGTTCGCAATTATTAATGCTTATTTTTCACCACAACAATGTGGTCAGAATTAAAGAGATAATACTTCAATAAATCCGAGGTATAAAGAATACTAGAAAAAACAATTAGAGTAGAAATATTGCGGAAAGATTGAGGGAAGCAACAATACGGTACTTGGTAAAAATAAAAAGATATCCACTGAACAATAAAGAATATTGAGATAAAGCAACTGAGAAAACGGCGTGAAGTGAAATTGAAATTAGCATTATAAGACTGACAATTTTTTTAAATTAAAATTTAGTTGCTTTAATTAAATTAAATAAAAAGAAAAATAGCAAGCTGCTGAAAGAAAACAGGGCCAATAATATATAAGGTAGAAACTGATTAATAGAAAAATGATGTTTTACCAGTAGGGTTAACTAAAGAGTGGGATTTATTGAAGCATTAAATAAAAGATATATTTTTTTTTAACAAACACAAACTATGAACAGTTTGTCTTGTGTGCAGATACACCCTCAGTCTGTGGCGGGAATGGAACCCACAACATTAATAGTATAGCACACTATCATCTAGTCTATCGGGGCACTAACCAACAAATAATAAATACGAAGTTTTTGTTGAAATTACTTAAAATAATCCTTATAACAAACCTAACGAGAAAATATGTCACGTGCTAAACCATAGTACAGGTTGTTAAAAAAATTAATACAAATATAATAAATACGAAGCTTTTGTTGAAATTACTTACACTAATCTTTACTACAAACGTAACGAGAAAATATGTCGCGTGCTAAATCATAGTAAATGTTGTTAGATTTAAAATAAGTTATTGCAAATATTTCAACATGATTGCTATCAACTTAATGACACATTATTCTACTTTAATTTTAAAAATTATGTTCCAATTCTATGATTTGTGGATTTTTCCAACTGCAGTAATAATCAATTTTGTGTTTTGTAGCGTTCTGGATCCCATGTTTAGTCCTAATATATGACAAACATTAAAACGACAGAACGTAACATTTACACTAACCGTAGTTAAACTAAAATACTATCGAACAATATATCTAAAACATATTTTAGAAACTGTAGTATCTAATTTTTTCGAACTTTTAGTTTGTTAATTAGAATTAAATTTATTCTAGCTTGAGTTCAATTTTACTGTGTAATAATTTAAAGAAAACATTGAAAATGCAGTTTAGACAATTATTGCATAATAAAATTGAAGAAAGCCAATATAAATTGAAATCCAATGATTAAGATATTTTTATTTTCTTCCATTTCAATGGAGCTCGAATGTCACGTTCTAGACCGTGGAAATTCCCATATAAATGTCAAGCGGATGAAAGACACATTATTCTACTTTAGTGTAAAAACAAATTGCTTTCCAATTCGCAGAGTATTGCATTTTTTAGATGCAGTCGAAACCGGGTTCTATTTTTGGCGTTCTGGATATCATGTTGGAAACAACCAAATGACAAAATCTACCTTTCGCGGTTATATATTTCAGCATGGCGATTATTAACAGATAACCTTATTAATTTATTTTAGTCTAAAAACAAATCTCTTTAAAAAATTATATTCCAATTCGCAGATTTTTTGGCTTTTTTTCTAGATGCAGTCGAAAACGGGTATTATTTTTGTATGTAATCCAGACTGCTCATGTTTATTGCTAATATATTTGAAACAACCCAATGAGAAAATCTCTAAATTTAAAATGCTATCGAAATATGGAAACAAGAACAAATTGGTAAGATTTTTATGTTTCAACTTCAAATGCGCACGAATGTCGCATTCTTGACCGTAGAAATGCCAATAGGTTAAGCGGTTATATAAACAGTTTATATATGACAACAATCATTAGTTAGAATAAAACGCTTTAAAAAATTATGTTTCAATGTTTGAAATGTTTGCATTTTCAGTCGTAAATGACTTATGTCACGTTTTTGAATTCAGATTAATTGCTTATATATTGGAAACTATACATACAAAACGTACCTTGTGCAGTTAACATAGTGCTACTAAAATGATAATACAAAAATGGAAACCAAACAATATTTTTAATTCCAAGGCGTAAATCCAATGTCGCGTTATGGACCGTGGAAATTACTTTATGTATATTCAGTTTCAACATGACTGTATTTTTTAAAAAATGGAGTTTGTAGATTTTTGCTTATTTCTAGATGCAGTCAACACGAGTTCTATTTTTGTCGCGTTCTGGATCCCATGTTTATTGCAAATATATTGGAAACGAAGTGCTATCAAAATATAAAAAAAAGAATTTAAATTGTTACAATTTCCCTATTTTGTCCCTCTTCAAAGGCTTACGAATGTCGCGTTCTTGACCGTGGAAATACTCATATGTATGTAAAGTGGGTGCATATTCTGTATTTACCACTCATAAGTAATTGCTAAGTACTATCGTATGTAAGTAAGTAAGTAGCAGTACGAGTTAATTTCTAAGTATATTCATTAAGTAGCATTATAACAAATGAATGAATCAACGACTGAACGATACAATTAATTACCATGAATGTATGAACTAGTTTCAGCTAATGTTCAGTTATATACATACACATACATATGTATATTTATAAATGTATTTGTATTGTATTCGTGTATGTGTTAACCAAATATAAATTCATAAATTAATTATGACAATGATAGTAGTCATGTCATATATACTTAAACATTAGGGTAAGACGATTGTTCAAAGAAAATTTGGTCATATTTTGTAAGAATGGGCAAAATATTTAGGTTAAATAAATATTTTAAGATCTACAAGATAAACTATTTGTAGGATTTATATGAATTAACCATAGCCGATTGAACTATCATATAAAATCTTTTCAAAAACCTTCAAAGCAATACAAAAAATTGTTTGAGCCCTAATTTTTTCACATGTATTTCTGATTTATATCGATCTCTTTATGTATTTAAGTTAAAATTTATTTACATATGTGAGCTTAAAAGTGTTGCATTTATATGTGCATGTATATGCTACTTAAAAGTAATTGCCACAAGATTGTTGTTCATTTATCTTAAGTATTCAAAGAGTCAACAATTTCATTTACATTAAGCTGAATATTTCAAAATTAAACCGACTTACTACTTCATTGGCAGATATTTGATATAAAATTGTGGTAAACGAAAGTTAATTTTAAGGCAAACCATTTAATTTTTGATATTCTAAACTAAAAGCAAGGCTATTTTATATTAAAAGCTAATCAAATTAATTATCAAAATAGATTTGATATGAATATGGTAAGGATTTTAATAAGAAATTGATTAAGCAAATCTATTGTTTAAATTTTAGTTATTAATTTTGGTAACTGGTAAAGCAATCCATCCAAATTAAATTTGTTACAATAATGCTTTATAATTTCACTTTCATTAATTTCACTTTAAACAAAATAATTCAAATAAAAGAATTTGAAATTAAATACTAAAGGCATTGAGAATTATACATAGAGACGAGTTACTCCATTTAGTTAAACAAAAATAACATAAATCATATGTCTGTTACAACTATAAAGTACATTAATTAATATGTATTTTTTGGTTGCAAGAGTTAGGTTTTCGACAATAGACTTAGAATTTTTGCAATTGCGTCTAAAGGTCTTGTTCATAGAGAATTATACTTAGAGACTAGACACTCCGTTTGTCAAACAGGCAGATTATATAATACACCCTACACTGAGTAAATGAGCAAAAACATTTTATAAATTAGTTTCAAATGAATAAAGCACAACCGCTTAATACCCTCCCCACTATGGTGAAGTAGGGTATAATATCACATATTAAATATATGATACAACAACAAAATACATTGACTAACATGTATTTGATTGTTTCTAGAGTTAGGTTTCTAACCACTGATTTAGGATTTCTGAGAATTATGTTCTATGTTACCCTGTGGTATTATTCATAATCAATTTTTAAACTTATCAAAGGCTTATGTATATGTAAATATATTTTGTATGGGAACATTTGAAAATTTATTTAAAATGCCTTTAATATACATATATTTGTATCTTGCATTTAACGCCAAGATTATATACTTTTATATTGTAAAATGTGTTTTGGAATAATTGTTACAATCGAGTGATTCGAGTAAAAAAGCAATTTGCCATTTCTTTTATTCACACCGCAAAAGGACAAATTATTTTTTAATCCTTTGTTTTGCCAAATTATAATCTTACTATCATTTTGAGGTTTTCAATATGGTCAACAATGTTGAATGAAAATCAACAAAAAAAATATAATAAAAAACAAGTAAGAGTGCTATATTCGGCTATGCCGAATCTTACATACCCTTCACCTTTGTTGTGGATGCATTATTATTTGTTTAATGATTAGTATATGTACAAGTAGTATATTGCCCACTTTCAGCGTATAGCATCCTAAATATATATAAAGAAAACTTTTAAAAATTTTACATCTAATTGCTGACTAACAGATTATATTGTAGAAGTAACAAACGAAATAACAGTCTTATATATACCAAACGAAACAAAACACCAACAAGTAAGAGAGCTATATTCGGCTGTGCCGAATCTTATATAAACATCATCAAATTATACTTCAAAATACAAATTTTAAATATTTTTTAGTAAACAAAATTTATTTTTTTTTCCAAATTTTTTTTTAATTTTTTGTTAAAAATGTGTTTTTGAATTGTTATTTAAATTTTTTTTTTTAAATTTTAAAAAAAATTTTCTGTTCTTTATTTTTTTTTTTTGGTGAAAAAAAAATATGGGTTAAAATATTTTGACCCATTGTAGGTCCAACTTACTATGTCTTATATACGCCGTTGCAAAGGTTTTTGAAATATCTATCATTAGATGTCCATATTGTCTATATTAATGACTTAGTAATCCAGATATAGGCCAAAAATAGGTCAAAAATCGATGTTGTCCTGGTTTTTTCCTCATATCTCAGCCTTTTGTGGACCGATTTTGCTGATTTCAACAGACAGACGGACATGGCTTAATCGACTCCGCTATCTAAAAGGATCCAGAATATATATACTTTATAGGGTCGGAATTAAAAATGTAGAAATTACAAACGGAATGACAAACTTATATATACCCTTCTCACGAAGGTGAAGGGTATAATTGAGATAAACTAACCGCATAAAAACAATTGTTTGTGCAGAGATAATTAATTTAAAATAGTTTATTTGTTTTGTAAAAACTTGTTGACCTTAAAATTTATAATAAAATTATAGTTGATGCAAACTTTGACTGCAGTACGGTCTTTTGATTAGCCTAACAAATTTAACATTTAAACGCCTTTGAAGTGAAAAAATCTCAATTTTATTTTTTGTTGATGTAATTTTTCACAGATATATTTAGTGCAAAATATAGGTTTTTATACCCTACACCACCATAGTGGGGAGGGTATTATACGTTTGTGCAGATGTTTGTAACGCCCAAAAATATTAGTCTAACACCCACCTTAAAGTATACCGATCGACTTAGAATCACTTTCTGAGTCGATTAAACGATGTCCGTCCGTCTGGTCGGCTGGCTGGCTGGCTGTCCATGTAAACCTTGTGCGCAGACCAGACAAAATTGCGACCAGACAGGTCGCAATTTTGAAGATATTTCGATAAAATTTGGTACATGTTATTTTTTCGGCCCAAGGACCAAGCCTGTTGAAACTAGCTGAAATCGGTCCATTATTTCACCTAGCCCCCATACAAAGTCCTTCCGAAATTGGACTTTATCGGTCATAAATGTATCTCCACAAATTGCGCTACAAATAACTTTTATATATACAAAATTCATGTCACCAAATTTTGCTACGATCGGTCCATAATTAGTCATAGCTCCCATATAGACCCGCATCCGAAAATCACTTTAACGTGCATAAATCGCTTAAAAATGTTGGTGTACTCACAAAATTCAACATAGTAAACTTTCATATAGACATAAATCGCACGACCTAATTTCATGGTGATCGGTCCATAATTGGTAATAGCTCCTATATAAGGCCCACTTACGAAAATCACTCACGAATATAAATTATTGAAATTTTAAAAGAAAAATATTTTTACTCATTTACTTGGTGTAGGGTATTATATGGTCGGGCTTGACCGACCATACTTTCTTACTTGTTTACTTTTTTCCGATAGCGGTTTTCCATGTGATGGAGTAATTTGGCTACATTTGGCAAAATCGCACAGCTGTGAAAATTAAAAGAAATGCAATTCCGCATTCTCACTTATATGTTGTAACACCAATAGCCCTTTTCTCTATATTCCATATAATGGGATTCCATGCGATATATTAATATCGTCGAAACATATTCAAGTTGTCATCTTCACACACATAAAATTGGGCTCACTTAGAAATTAGTTTAATGAATTTTAACAAGTTATGGTTTTGATACAGGGACATTTTCATGAACCAGAACGTGACATTTTGAAGTCTTAGAATGACGTACATTGATTGCAAATGTATTGTATCATTCAGTCGTTGATTCATTTGTTATAATTCTTAATTAAATCGTAGGTACTTTCATACGAGTATGATAGAACTTGGCAATTACTTATGAGTGGCCGATACTAAATATGCATCCTGGAAAAGTCAGTTTTTGTGATAGATTTAGTCTTTTAGTCATCAGTCCATATTTCTTTGAGAACGACGTTGGCCAGTCCATCACCGTCAATGATAAGCACTACTGGACGATATTACCAACTTATTTTGGCCTGAATTGACATTCTGCATGATCGATTTGGGGGCATGGTCATCTCACATGGATTCGCAGCTCTATGCGAATAATAATGGCGATAGGCCATTATACACACTTTGTTTTTTTTTTTAATTTGGAAATAGGAAGTGTTTAATGAAAGACCCTTTATGTGGCTGAAACTGTTCTTTTTCTTTAGCATAATTTTTATGATTTGGTTTTGTCATCTTCTCAGCTGCTCTATCGTATTATTCTTTATACATTATTATATCTTTTCTAATGTTCTTCATCGCCATATTTTTGCTTTTCTGCTACTTTCAGCATACGTTTTATCTATCTAAATATGTATGTTAAAATAATAAAAAAACATTTGTTTTTGAAAAAGAAAGACACTCACGATAACGAACGAGACACAGTTTAAAAATCCAAATATAATGTTTGATGTGATTATTAAATGCAGTAACTGTTTTTTAGTTAAATCCACTAAATTTTGATTTGTATTAAATTTTTCAGCCACTTGGTTATAGCTAGCGCGGGCTACTATAACAAACGATGATTTAGGTGCAAGAACGCGACATTAGAATTTGAACAAATCATAAAGGCATATTACTGGACTGAAAAGGGTCTCCTGTTAAACAACCTATGACTTTAAATATATAAAATATGTGGTACATTTCATTGAACTCGGAGGTGACAAACCGAAAGTAGCAACTTTCTGTCTGATTTGAAATGGAAACTTCTTGCAACTAGGGAATTGCTTTTTTTACTTTGAAAAGTTCCGATCTTCCAAGTGAATTGCAACACATTTAAAATTTCGTAATGACAAATAGATTTTTAAAAATCTATGTTTAGGTAAATCTGGAATGGGCTCCACAACTTAGCTTTATAAATCTGGAATATAATTGAAAAATATAATATTGCTTTGCTTCACCAAAAGTGTGGACATCAATCACAATTTTTGTTCATAAATTTAAGTAAATATATGATTCTTTAATTTTTCAAATTAACCAACCTTGTTAATTTTATTTACATATTGCACAACTTTGTGGTGTTCGGAAATTGTATTATTATGTATTTATTTTCATTTTGGTTTTCATGCTTCCCTGCAGTTTTTTATAAATTATATCCGTATATTTATTATTTATTAAAAAAAATCTCTACCATATTTATTAAAACGTTTGTCTTGAATATTTGTATTTATTTATTTATACTTTTTTGTTAAAAGTTATTTTTTTTATTTCGCTTATTCTATTTTTGTAACAAACTTGCTTTTAACAGTTAAAACAAAACTTTTGTTAGTTTTGTTCATGTACTTTTTTAATACTCGTACATACGACAATTTATTATATATTTGCGTGATGCTTTTTTTTGTTTTGGATGAAATATTTTTTTCATAAAACACAAGGAATAACAAAAATAAATAGCATGAAATTCAATATATACATATAAAAATGCACATATGTATATATGGGTAAAACACAATTTTGTTAAAATTTTAGTAATTTTTGGTCATGATTTTTTTCTCTTAGCATATCAATAGCAATTTGTATGAACAGCAAGAAGTTTTTCAGCCTGATTTTGAAATTGAATTCCGGTATCTTCTTAGTGATTCAGTGAAACAGTTTGGAACATATTTAAACTTAAATTTATAATTAAAACTGGGGTTTTCCGAAAAGGTATTTGAATTCAAATATAACGGTTTTAACGGCTGGTTTAAAGTTGCATCACGTTTCTCAACCTTTTTATTTCTGGAGACTTCTAATTATGGACAATGTTGATTAACAGCAGTTAACATAACTGCGGATATTATTAACATAGCTGTGGAACACACAACATTGAATAAAAGCTTTGAATTGATCATTGTTTGTAAATTTGGCAACACTAAATGTTTAAGCTGCTAAGATTAACATTGAAGCTGCTAAGAACTCTAGAATTCGAACATTCTAATTTTGTCCGTTAAGATCATTGTAGAAGCTACTCGAAGGAAAATGGCGCTACGTATAAATAGTAGCTGAGGTTGCTGCCGCTAGTCGGTTTTAGACTGGACTGTCTTGAAGTCTCGTTCGTTTCAATATTTTTTTTTTTTAATTTTAGGAAACTGATTTTGGATACTGAAATTTTACAGTTTTGTTGCAAGCAAGTCAAATGTATGTTCTATTTGGTGAAAATCATAAACACAAAAGAAATATTTAACAATTAAGGTCGGTTTCATAGATTTAAAAAAAAAGTGTTTTTGCCCATATAAACACAAATACTTGCAAAAATATAGTTTTTCATGTGTTTACTTATGTATGTGAATAAATATAGAATAGAGTAAAACTACTAGATGACTTTTTACTTTGCTGTCGCTTAAAACCAATATTTATTTTGTTAATATTTGTTCGACACTGAATGCATGTGTGTATGTGTGTGAGAGAGTTTTATTATTTGCATAGTATAGGGTTACATCACTGACTAACTACCACAAACAGACATCCATACATACATAAATATACAATACATTTAAATATAAACATTCAAACACACACATCACACAAACATATGCATACATATTCATATATAAACATAGTGATTTTTTTTAAGCTCCTCTTCCTTACTCTCTCTCACACTGTATGCACTATAAGGATATTTACGCTTGAACGATTTGTACTCATACATTTAAATATATACCATTTACTTTAACTACAATCACAGATACAAAAACATATCCTCACATACTCACATGTTACTTACAGTTACATGCCTCCATATTAGAGGGGCATTTATTCGTGTGGAAGATGGTAGAAACTATTATAAGCCTTGGTCAAGGACAAGCTATTTTGTTAATACTAATGAAATGTGCATTTATGAGTCTAATATGTGTTAAAATGGGAGCCTACATTTCCTGATATTATCTATTTTTTTATTTTGAATTCAAGGTTTATAAGCGGTGTGCTATTTAATAAGGCGAGAGGTGTCACAACCAAATATTATAGTCATGTCGTGCTCTTTAAACATGCAATGCATGACATATAAAGGCAACGTTGAACTAGAGTACTGAAAACCCGGAAACGGATTAACCGTTTTTTCTGTTTGAAAACCGTTTAAAATATTTTATAAGGACTGAGATTGAAAAAATCTTATCATAGATATATGTCAATAAAAATGAAAACACTAAACTTACATATTATTACTATTTACAAAAAATATCATAATATTAATAGGCAAGTCGATTTCTTTAGACCCCTTTTACGCTCACATTACACATTCAATTTGGGCAAAAAATATACCATTTTAAAGGGATTTATTCACAGAAGTGCAGAATATATATTTTATTGAAATCGGTTCAGTTTTTTTTGGAGTTAAAAGCGTTTAAAGATGTTACTAACACATATGCAAAAACGTGTACATGTGAACCTAAAGCTAAAAAGTAAACAAAGCAATGCGTGTTTGTCCAATTTGTTGTTGTAAATAAATAAGAGAAATAATTAAACAGTATTGATTTCGCTCTGTTTTAAGTGAGAGTTGTTATAGAAAACAAAGAAGAAGACTTTAGTAATTTAAAGGCACAAAAATATGTTTTGAAATTGTTTTTTTATTTTCAAACTCCCATATGCATAAACAGTTTTTAAAATTATCAAATTTTGTTTTATAAACCAAAGTTTCAATTCAAAATTTGTTTTATAAACCTTTGACAAATTTGAAAACTGTGTATGCATATGGGGGTAAATACGGAATTAGATTAGAGGACATATCACCCAAAATGGGGTGGAAAAGGAGGTGAGTCACCGGCTTAGTAGGAATGACCCCTCCCTTAAGTTAAAGTAAAGCTTGATATTTACATAAAAGGTTAAAAAATGTGTGGGATCAGAGCAGTGGATTGATATCTCCTATACAAAATTAGTTAATTATTTTCGAATGTCAAGTGAATTGTAATTGAGAGATTCTCAAATTTTGTATGTGTTATTTTCGTATTTCCATTCATATTTTTTTAATTTTACTAGGGTGGGGGTAGCGAAGTGCACCGGGTTATGCTAGTTAATTTTATAGTTCTAATCAATAAAATTTTATCCCGATCGGACCAGCCGTTTAGAAATGCCAGATTTATTTCCAAAAAATTTCGATTCTGCCCCACTGTGCATAGTGACATGATGTCAAATCAGGCCAAAAATAAGCGGACACATTAATAAGTCTTATGAATGGAAGCATGCTCTTTTATAGAGCCCTTTGTAACAATTGTTTGCCTTCTTTTGCAGCAACTGCATATTGCTTGACATACCAAGAACTTTTTGGGAAAATATTCTGCTTTTGGGTTTTATACTTTTCTACAACATATCCATTATGCAGAAGGTATATTTTATTTATAAAATTTAGCTTTCTGTGCTGTCTTTGGCCTCTAAAGTTTTAGCAGAGTTCATGTCAGGAACTTTTCAAGTCTTGTATGTTTTTAAACCTAAATAGTTCGAGTACTGAGCTGACCGGACTGCTTTCCTACCGGAAGTGTTGGGAGCTCTTATGAAAATGCTTTCTATTTATTTGCTTTAGAAACATCATGTGGATCATTCCTTCTACCTGAACCAGGTTTTCTATCAACGGACAAGTTCTCCCGATACTGTTTAATAACTTTTTCTAGGACCAAGTTGAGTTTTTTTGAAAATATTTAATAATTTTAGTAAGCTCTTTCTTCTCGTCACTTGTCATTCATTGGGAGCTACTCAAGCGGCAATTGCAAAGAGTTTGCATAATTCATCCAAAAGCATGGGTACCATACGAATTGAAGATGATGATAAAGATGATTGCATGTCCGAAATGATGCTCTGTAAAAGAAAATAATTTTTGTACCGAAACATTATCTACTTGCGATAAAAATTGATCCATTATGATAACCCGACGCGTAAGAGATCGTATGTGAAGCACGTCCTACCAGCCGAATTGATACTAAAGCCAAATATCTATCTAATGAATTATCGAAATGTGTTATTTCTCTCTATGTAGTGTCACCTACAGTGGTGGCCAGGAATTTAAGACAAAATTTTTTTTGCTAAATTCCATGTAATTGTCAATTATTTTTTCAAATATTTTCACAAATACATTACATAGCAACATATTCGACTGTGTCAATTCATACATAAAATACCACGAACACATACAATTTTTCGACATTGACCAAAAATTTTTTTTTTTTTAAATAAACAAATTTTCTCACATTTATATCATTATAATTTTATTATTATAAAATATTCTTACCAAATTTCGTATTTTTAGTTCCATTAGTTTCGGTCATATCATGTTATTAACAGCGGATGTTCGCTGATGTGGGTCAACGTATTTCCACATATCTTTGTCCATATATGTTTTACCGATTTTTCCAAACATTTTTCAGAAACTAGAAACATTAATAATAAATTTCATACCCTTAGATATCCGTTTATTTTGGCTCTATCGCACTTAAAATTCAGTTGATGAAAAAAATTCAAGTATTTGTCTTAAATTGGTGGCCACCACTGTATACACATACACATAGTAAATCCTCTCTATCCGCCGGTCTCTGATTTAGAATAAAGTCCATTCTCTGCCCCGTCCGTCTACTATATGTTTCAAGTTATGCGGAACACTCTTTCTCTTCTCTTTTTGCATCATTTTGGAGCAGATTATCTGAAATTGGTTTGGTTCGTTCTGGGCCTCTAAATAAGATCATTTCTTTTGGCACGAAATCCATATATTGCCAGAACGGTGGGAAAAGGTCATAGCTAACAATGTACAAATGTTTCAAAATAAATGCTAAAAATTTTAGTCATACTCCCAATAATTTGAATATTTTTATAAGATATTATTGTACAGCATAATTGCGTTAATTTGTCAATTTTGTAAAGAACCCAGCAAAAATTTTGTGAACTTTTGTAATGACAACTAGTTATTTCATGCATTATTTTGTAATGAGTTGTGGTTACCCAGCACATTATTTTATTTATTATTTACTAGAATAAGTACTTATTTTTGTACAGGTTGGTAATGAGCTTTTGCATTTAGCACAGCTATCTAGTGTGTTTGACTGGAAACGGGAGGTTAGTGGTTAGCCACCTGTCAAATCCATTAATTTTTTTGTTCATATCACATTCATTTATATGTTGATGTTAAAACTATTGTTAACTTACAATAAAATAGCTCGTACATGGAACAGTGAGTTAGCAGCTTGACTATTAAGCACAAGCAAATAATGTGACTGTTCGATTCCCACACACGGCAATATTTTTTGTGTTTTTTTTTAGCTACATATTCTTGTTGTGAACTTACTACTTATTTCTTAACTGATTGTAAGTACATTTGCAAGCTTGACCCATGAATTTTTTAAAAATCTCGAACAACGGTAAGTAGTGTTTCAGTCAAATAATAAGTAGTTATGCCCTGGCTCCAATATTACTTGCTGGCTTACTAAGTAAGTAAAGTTTTTGCTGGGAAGTGTCATACGAAGAAACTAATCTGGTTACAAACAGTTTACAGACTAAACATTTGGCGATGCAGATAGAAAACGATTAGGTGACTAGGGCAGTATCATAGAGACAATGGATAATGGACCTTCTCCTGGATGATTTTTCATTTCTCGATCTCGATAAATACAGATCGGTGGTGATATCAATATTGCGGAATTTGGGATAATGATTTATTTAATGCTCCCGGCATTTAAGTGGTATATATATCCCACAATATCGAAGAGAGTTATACGAATCTTTACAAATTGTTGGGCTGCATTTTGACTAGTATTTGATTTAGGTTACCATAAACATATCAAATAACAATGTGTAGTTGAGTACAGTATGTTGTCTTATGCAAGCTATTTTAGGTATAAAGACATCGCCATTTTCTTCACATACGTCTTTAGTTTGTGGCATAGAGATTAAGAATAAACAAATTTTGGTATTCTGTTTTAATTTCAAACCATAAATCCCATAGCTTCGGTGAAGAACATTTACAACCACCCTACTATACCTAGACATACAGTTTTACTCGTACTAACACATCCATTTACCATATTATTTTTACTGTTGTATTGTTATATATGTATGTATGTGCCATGTAATATGTATCTGTGTCTATGTGTATAATGCTCAGTGCATTTTCTCGTTTTGCATCTGACAACCGCAATGTATTTCCTTGTGGATTAAAAATTGTGGAAATTGTAAAAACCAGCAATAAATTGTCATTTGCGAATTTCTACCAATGTCCTTCTCGCTGCATACAAAACAAAACAAAAAAATGAAATAAAATAATAATTTCAAACTCACTACCAGAGTGCAGAGAGACGAAATAGTACAAATAACAGATTTCATTTCGTTTATATGGTTGCATGCAGTTTTTTTTTTTTTGTTTTTTGATATGAACTTGAAGTATTTTATTTTTGTATTTTTCAAAGTTGTTATTACATTTATATTTTTAGTTACTAGTTTTATTAAATTTCATTTAATGATTTATTGATATTTAAGTGTAAAGCTAAAGATTTCAGAATTTTGAATTTGTGTAAAGTCTTACTGACAATATTTACCTATGTTGCCAAGTTGTTATTTAAAATATAATTAAAATTTTAAATAGAGCCGTTGTTTTCACTGCTTATATATTGATTCAATATCCGTTTTTAATAATTTTAGTATTCATTTCCTCATTCATGTCATAGAGAACTATACATAGAGCAGAAACTCTCTTGCTAAAAACCTAACTCAGTTGTCAAAAAACCAAGGGCTGAGAATGTATTAGTAAAACACATGGGATAACAAAAACCACACTGGCATGCAAAATGGTTTTGTTTTTTTCTACTTTCTGCTCTATATTTATTTCTCTATGATTTATGTTTTCAAAACAAATTAATCAAAAAAAAAACTTTAGCACTTAAAACATTTTATTGCATCCATCACCTGCATTTCGTTATGAACTTCATCCTTCTCATCATTTAGCCATAGAAAATTTTAAATTTGTTTTTTATGCTGTTGATTTTTCGGTTTATTATTATGAGCAAAAATAAAAAACTAACAATTTTTGAAAAAGACACAAACACCAAAACTAAAGTTCAAACTTTATCAATTGACTTATGAACCATTTAAGTGTTAGTTTATGTGTTCACTTTTGTACACTTTGTTGATTTTTTTTCTATTTTTTTGTCGATGAATAACTTTTTGTTCACCTGAGTTTACACTTCGAATTATTATAATAAACTTTCCAAAATAGCAGTCAATTTTATACAGTGTTTGTTGCTTTTGTTTGTTTTTAATGTCGTTGGAAATTTTACTATTATGTTCATGGTTTTTATGACATTTTATGGATTTATAGTTCAATTTATATGTATGTTTAATGCATATACAATATAAAATTTTTGGACACAAATTTAATAGTTTTACAAAACTGCAACAATAACAGATTTAGTTTTGTACTGAGTTTGTTTAAAAAACTATTGCATAAGGGAAATTTGTTGCATGTGTAAAGATATTATGACACTTGAACACAATTGTATTAGTTTAAGCTTAAACTGATTTAAAATATCCAATGAATAGGAAATTTATTCTATATATTGTAGTTTTGCAACTAGTAATATATTAACACAATTTTTTAAATTTTTTCTAGTTGATTGGTTGTATGTTAAAAGGAATGACTTTTATTTTAGAGTTGTTTGATTTTTAGTTGATTGGTTGCATGTCAAAAACAATGACTTTTATTTTGGAGTGGTTCGATTTTTAATGATCCTTTACCTAACACTCAAATGATGAAAATCTAAGCAGATGATGGTTAGATGTTGAACATTTTATTTGAAGTTTCTAGTTTAATGTGATTATTAGAAAAAAATTTAAAAAAAAATCAATTTCAAAATATTTTTGCTTAATCAATATCATAAAATTTCAATTCCCAAATTTTACATTTTCAAGAATATTTTAAACGAAATTCTAACGCTAAATCTAGGTTTCCACATACACCTTAATCGGCGCTGATAACGAAAACTGAAACTGAAAAACGTTGGTGTTCGTCACCGTCTCGTTTCTGAAATGTTTTCGTTTCAGTTGGGTGCGTTGCGACATAAAACAGAAACGAAATTATTATTAATTTTGGATGTCGCACATTAAATAGAATTTCATTATTTTTGACAAACTCTATTATTTTTCCCCTTCCAATAAAGAAAATTTATTTTTTTTTTATTCATTTTGATTTTTTTAAATTTGAAATAAAAAATAATTAAAATAATGTTTTTCCTACAGCACCGAAAACAACCTACTTGAAGTTGTTTTCGTTCCGGCCCTAAATGACAAGTTTTTCGTTACTGATCGGTGGCGTTTCGTTCCCAATTTTCGTTGCCGATTTCTGAAACAAACTTTTTTTCGGTGCAAATATATGGAATTTCGTTTTCGGTGCCGATTACCATGTATGCGGAAACGTAACTTAAGAGTTAGATTTTATTTGAAGTTTCGAGTTTATAAAAAAAATTAAATGTTGAAATAAAAATCCAATTAAAAATTGTTTTTGTATTTCATTTACCAATAGATGTTTAAATATGCAATACTACCTGACCTGGTTCCTTCGCCACCCCAATTAGAAGAAAGAAAAATTAGTTTCAGATTTATTGATTTATTGCAATGTGGATTCTAAATCATTCGAAACGTAACATTAGAAAAAAGAAAAGTACAATAAATACCATGAATGCTTTATTTCATATTTCTATGTCCAGTCTTATAGAAAATAAAAAAAGTACCATTAAGATGTTGAAACACACAAATAATATATCCTTTTGTGGATTCATTAGAAGAAAAAGTGGCAATTTTCTTTTTGCCTGTTGAAGTTTGAAATTGAAATTTCACCATTTTCAAGTTCACTAAAAGCTATATTAATGTAATCAAGAAAAAAATATGTTTTATTTTTAAATTTTATCAAATTTTGCTTAATCATTTTCAACAAAATGTATTTTCACGTTTTACCCCTTTAAGTCTTCGAATTTCCAAAAAGTACTATTTTTTATATTTGTCATATTTTGATAAGTAAATAATACGATTTAAAATTGATCTATATTTTTATTCGTTTTAAAGATGCAATGCTTGCCAAAAGAGTACCAAAACATAGTTTGTCCCGTTTTCTCCCCTAAAGAGTTCAAATTTCAGAAAAGTGCTAACAAAAATTCAACAAAAATAACTTTCATATAGACATAAATCACACTACTTAATTTCATGGTGATCGGTCCATAATTGGTCATAGCTCCCATATAAGACCCACTTCCGAAAATCACTCACGAATATAAATTATTGATATTTTAAAAGAAAAATGTTTTTTCTCATTTTCTTAGTGTAGAGTATTATATGGTCGGGCTTGACCGATCATACTTTCTTAATTGTTTTAATTATTTCTTTAAAAACACTCTGCTACAAAATGACACTTTTTGTCAGAACTTAAAAAGCGACCTAATGGGGGTTATAGGCCTAGGTGAGGACATACCAAAACCGTTTTCAAAGATTTTTAAACACCCTCAAAATTTTGAGTTATTTTGAAAAAACTGTTTTAGGGTAGGTCGTAGTACTTTAGTAGCTCCAACTCACACATTTTTAGACCGATTTCAAATATTTAAACAAATATGGATAAGCAAAAAATTATGGTTTCATGTTATGTACGCATATAATATATATCCCAAGAATTTGTTTAAGTTTTTATAAAAAGTTTTAAATTTTTTTTTATTTTTTTCGTAATTTATTAAATTCAACAATATATATTTTAATTTTTTTCTATGAAAACCAATTTTTTTTTGCACAGTGTTTTAAAGACAATTTTACACAGACAAAAACGAGATATTAGTTATTAAAATCGGTTTATATTTGCAAAAGTTATTAAACTTTTTCGAAAAAAGTTCGAAAAAATTTACACTGTAAATTAAAAATTTTACAAATATTTTTTATGTATAGTTTTTTGTTTTTTTTTATTCAGATGCGCTAGGGGAGAAAATACTCAAAAAGGTATTAATGAAAAGTTGAATAACTTTTACAGTTTTCATCTGATTTGAAAAACTAAAACCATGTTTTATTAAGAACTAAATTTTCTTTATACAATGATATAAATTTTTATAAGCTTTCATATCAAAATGTGCAATGAAAAAAATTATAAATTAATTTTTGTTTAGATATTCTTAACAAAAACAATACTTATAAATTTACAAATGTATCAATGAATGCATGTCATTTTGAAGCGTAATCTTTCGCAACGCGTTAAAAAATAAAAATTGGATAAAAACTGACTGAGTTATAGGTCAATAAGTTGACGAACATCACTGAAAACGTTTTTTTTAGAATAACCTGAATTTGAGGGTGTTTCTGAAATTTTTTGACACAATTTGTAATGTACTCAGCAAGACCTATAACTCAGGCTATGTCGTTTTCCAAGTTTTTCTCCATCGTAGCACCGTGAAATCAATAATATTTAATTTTTCATTTGTATTGTATTTTTCAGAAAATTGAATACCAATACGAATGCAAATTTCTGAAAACAATTGGAAAATTCTGAAATACAATAAGTACATTTTTAAGTACAAATTAAAGATTCTGGAATGCAAATGGAAATTTCTGAAATACAATTGGAAATGGTGTAGTACATATATAGGGCTTTCGAAAAGTTGAATTCAACAAATATGGTTTCAGTTTCGCTGGGAAAGTTTTTCTCCTCAGAATGGAAACTTTTCTTAGTTTAGCATATTAAGATTGTTATTTCAACAACAACAAAATTTATTGTAAAATTTAGCCAACTTGGCGCTACCCATAACATATCCATACCCATTTGTTTACTAGAATTCAAGTTGAAAGCAAGTCTAATTCAAGCATTGAGTTATTGTGAAGTAATTGAATTATATTTGTTCTGCAGTTTATATCAATAGTATTCTCCAGTAAAATAAATATAAGCCACTTGTTTTTGTTTGAAAAATATAAAACTTTTTCAAATAATTTTCAAGTTTAAGACATAGTTATATTTGCATTTAAGTCAAATTCCAACAAAATATTCAAGTGTCTTATTAGGGCAATGAATGTACTGTGGTAATTTTTATAAAAATACTCTTAGGGAATTTTAAGCATTAACCTTTTTGGACAAGTAGCTAAATAGCAGAGTACATTATCTTACGTATGGAGCTCTTTCGTTCGTCGACGAAAAACTGATTGATGTTATATCCTTCATGACTTCATTTATTTTTTCATGCATGGCACCTTTAATATTTGAATCCAATGAAGAGTATATTAAATACCTTCAATAAATTATATTTCAAATATTTCAATATTTATAAATAATTATTATAATCAACTTAAAAGGGTGTTCACGATACACAGAGGTTATTTTTAATTTCATAATCAGATAACCCCGTAACCAAGCAACCGTGAACAACCTTATTGTTAGCTTAGTGAGCAAATGTGCTAAGTCCAATGTTTGTATTTTATAAAAATTGCAAATGAAATTGAGAAAAACATAATATCGCCAAATTTGTTAAAATATAAGTTTATTCTAATAATATAATATTGGCTAATTTTGATTGAAACTTTCGACTCCCTTCTTGTAGTGATGCGAGGGCTTAAGTACACTCTGTGTTTGTGCAAGTTCCTCTAGCGCATTTACAAAGGGGTCGCGATCTTAAAGGAGTGTAGGACTAAAGGTAACTCATCTTGTCAAAATATTGTGGCGATAGTGTATTTTATTGATGTCGCGACATATATCTTCTCGTGCTATCCACGATTAGGTTCGCCACTTTTATAATAGAGGCTTTACCGGGAGATTCACAATATTGATCTAGACTTTTAAGGTCAAGGTGAGTGGTAGCAGTGCCGAGGACCTGGATGGTTAGTTAGTTACAACAACTACTAAGGAAACTTCTGCTCTCAGGTATAACCTAGAACCCTAGAGGATGAATTCACCTTAATGGACGTTCATGCCAGGATCTTGGAGCATGAAGATCAGGTGGTACAACCTGATGTAGATGGTCTTTTGGGATTGTCGAAATACTCCTTTTGTGGAAACTTGCGTCACTCAGAAGTTGGAGGAGATGATTCTGAACGCTGGCGATAAGCAGGTATCACTGTGATATCTGATCTAAGTCAGATAGCAGAAACATCCCCTCCTACTGATGGGGACAAGGGTAACCAAGGGAACCGATCGGCAGAAGGTTGTCCACATGGCGATAAAGTCGCCAATCTTGTTCGGATGGTCGTCGTAGAGGAGTTGCTTAATAACACTCCACATGTTATTGACAATACCAGCCGAACGAAAGAGGATAGTGTCAAAAATGGCACCAGGAAATCTCTGGAATTTCTGGCTACAATGGGACAGAGAGATACTGGGTCATTCACAGCAAATGAGTAGTACCTTCTGAAGAAGCACAGGCAGGATGTCGCCAGATTCGAAAGAATTTACGGCCCCGTGAGTGTTCTCTTGGGAGAGTCTTCTTTTGGGGAGCAGTTGGTGGGTGCTACTGTCGATCTAGCGAATACCCATAAGGGTGTAGGGTCCGCAGCTCCAACCACTAGCAGTTCGCAAAATACTAAGGAGGGTGGCTCCTCTACTATCGAACAATTCAGGGCTTCGGTTAGAGCTGTGGATGGTAGTAGGAAATCATCTACAAAGGTGTCAAATGTGAAGGGAGCAAGGAACCTTTCGGCTGCTTCCGTCAAGGCTGCCCGTACGGGTGTCGTTTATAAAGTTTCTTGTGTCTTCTTGCAATAGTTATGAACAAGAAAATATTATTTTTCATGAGTGTATGTAATAATTACATATTGCATAACATTTTTTACAAGTATTCTATAATTATTACATAAATAGGCCAATAGGCTACAGAATGGGGCAGATTTATTCCTACAGAAAACTTTAACTCAATGCTGCTGACATCATTTTAGTTAAATTTTATAAGATTATAACATTTTTCTAGGACTACAATTGAACACTCACGATCAGCAAACAAGAAGCCGAAAATTTGCAAACAAAATATTCAAATTATAGTTTTTTTACCTTTGGAAAACCTTAGTAAAATGCACAATTTTAAACAAAAACTAGTAAGAAAGTATGGTCGGTCAAGCCCGACCATATAATACCCTACACTAAGTAAAAGAGCAAAAACATTTTTCTTTTAAAATTTCAATAATTTTTATTTTTGAGTGATTTTCGGAAGTGGACCTTATATGGGGGCTATGACCAATTATGGACCGATCACCATGAAATTAGGTCGTGTGATTTCTGTCTATATGAAAGTGGAATTTTGTGAGTATACCACTATTTATGCATGTTAAAGTGATTTTCGGAAGCGGGTCAATATAGGAGCTATGACTAATTATGGACCGATCGTAACAAAATTTGGTGACATGAATTTTATATATATAAAACTTATTTGGAGCGCAATTTGTGGAGATACATTTATAAATTAAACATTTATGACCGATAAACTTCAATTTCGGAAGGACATTTGTATGGGGGCTAGCTGAAATAATGGACCGATTTCAGCCAGTTTCAATAGTCCTTGGGCCGAAAAAATAATATGTACCAAATTTGATCGAAATATCTTCAAAATTGTGACCTGTACTCTGCGCACAAGGTTTACATGGACAGCCAGCCAGCCAGCCAGCCGACCAGACGGACGGACGGACATCAGAAAGTGATTCTACGTCGATCGGTATACTTTAAGGTGGGTGTTAGACTAATATTTTTGGGCGTTACAAACATATGCATAAACGCGTTACAAATATCTGCACACCACTATGGTGGTGTAGGGTATAACAATTACTAAAGTTTTGCAAACACAGCTGAAGACTTTTTATATGGCACCAAAGTTCACTAAAATTATCTTTCTGCTGAGGCTTTGAGCTCGTCAATGGTTAGTCCTAGAACAAATCTATGGAGTATTCTTTGAGCCAGTATACGAAGTTATTCATTTGTCTAACTTATCAGCCATCACACTGTTTATTTTTAATCCTCTTTCATAATAATACCAGTAATAATACTAATAATAATACTTTCTCTCCCTATTTTTGTATTCCAGCATGGGTTTCTTTTTTTTTCTACGGTCAAATCGATTTCTAAAACAGCTCACGTTCTGCTTTTATTGCCTTTATTAAAAATTAAATGTGCAATAGAAAAAATGAGCAGGAAAATGAAGGAGTAAAAAAATCACACACACTCAAGCGCACAAAGGAGGCAGTAGGAAGTGTAGGAACAAAAAGGATATTTCCACAAGGAATCAAAAGCAAGAGAAACGAAATGAAATGTTGAGAAAAAGGCTTTTGTTTATAACAATACTACAACAGAATTTTTATGATATTATTAAATTCAATCAAATAGGGAAAAAGAAAGAAAAGCTGAAAATATTAAAAGAAAAATGAATTCTAAATAATAATAATAATACTAGTAGTCGTTATAACTAGAAATAGATATTGGTAGAATACACATTCAAAGATACATTTATATGAACGTTTCAGTAAAAAGAATAAATAAATAATTTTATTAAAAATAAACCAATAAGAATATCTACCTAGTTTTAGATAAAGTTGTGGCAAAAAGGAAATTTTCTCATAAATAAAATAATTCAACAGGCAATTTGTTTTAGTAATTTAATTATTTGGTTTAACAAACTGACTACAATTCATGGGGGAGAATAAAACAAAAGGAAAACTATCGGTAGGTGACTGTTAGAATTTAAAATATTAAGCAGCTGCTAAGGCAAATAAATATAAAAATATTTCTAGTTTATTAATAAACATTTTAAAATAATCTCATTTTCTTAAAAAATACTGAAATATAATTCTAAAATCTTTGCAAACAAATATGAATATTTGTTTTGTATTAGCATTATAATGAGTGCATTAGAGCTTAATCCTCAATGCACACAACTCTTAAGTATTACTTTACTCTTAGTGTGAGTTCGTTACTTTCCCCACAAACTCTCAAATATTTTCTTAAAATCAATACTTAATTGCAGACTTTTGGTCCTTTTCACTTTCCTATATACATATATTTTATTAGTAGATTCTTGTTTTGTTTTGGATAAGAAATTTGAAATATTCATAAGTGTATGTTTATGCGGAGGTTCATGTTTGAGTTGGAGCAGGACGAAAAGGAAGAGAAACCTAATGTGTGTTAATGTATTTGTGTTAAAATATTCAAAACCACAATGGAACAGTAGCAGTTGTAGTTGTAACCTTTTGTTTATTATGGTTAATTAAAGTTGTAATTGTGTAGTCAAAGTTCAAATTTTAGTTCACAGTTCGTACAAGTACTTTATCAGTAATTTAATTATCGAAGTGTAGCAACTAGCATACAAGTGGAAATAATGAGAAATTTGTATTGTTGTTTTTATATATCAAGGGAAATATGATTAAAAGGGTGTTGAAAAAAAAACAAATGGGTGAATCTATATAAATAACAGTGATTTATATATAACATTAAATATTATGCCAGTGGTCTTAAAGAAAAAAAGTAATTTCAAAAATATTTATGCGTCGTATGCGGGAAGTTTGCTTTTGAAGCAACGGTTACACAAATAAAATTAAAGTCAGTTCAGTTGCACTGGCGAATTGGCCCGCGGTGTACTCTAGATTTGGAAAACAAAGTAATTTAGTGCAAGACAGTCATAAAAGCGATGTTTGTATCGCCCAAAAATATTAGTCTAACACCCACCTTAAAGTACACCGATCGACTTAGAATCACTTTCTGAGTCGATTAAATGATGTCCGTCCGTTCGTCTGGTCGGCTGGCTGGCTGGTTGTCCATGTAAACCTTGTGCGCAGAGTACAGGTCGCAATTTTGAAGATATTTCGATGAAATTTGGTACATATTATTTTTTCGGCTAAGGACCAAGCCTATTGAAACTGGCTGAAATCGGTCCATTATTTCACTTAGCCCCAATACAAATGTTCTCCCGAAATTGGACTTTATCGGTCATAAATGTTTAATTTATATATGTATCACCACAATTCCGCTCCAAATAAGTTTTATATACACAAAATTCATGTCACCAAATTTTGTTACGATCGGTCCAGAATTAGTCATAGCTCCCATATAGACCCGCTTCCGAAAATCACTTTAACGTGCATAAATCGCTTAAAAATGTTGGTATACTCACAAAATTCAACATAGTATACTTTCATATAGACATAAATCACACGACCTAATTTCAGAGTGATCGGTCTATAATTGGTCATAGCTCCCGTATAAGGCCCACTTCCAAAAATCACTCAAAAATATAAATTATTGAAATTTTATAAGAAAAATGTTTTTGCTCTACTTAGTGTAGGGTATTATATGGTCGAGCTTGACCGACCATACTTTCTTACTTGTTTCTAATGATATTACATGATATTACGTCTTTTGAGGAAGAAGTTTCCAATATAAACTGGACTCATCGGCATTATACTACTGCTCATTGGATATACCCAAATCTTCTCTCTTTGTTTTCAATCTTAGTTTATAAGGATTTACCCGCTGAGATTGGGCAGAAAGTTTTTCACCGCTTATATTATGGAGTCGAATTCCGTATCTCTTCTTAAATTTGTATAGCTACCCATCGCACAGTGGTCGGTGCTGTATGGAGTCGGCGGCCAAAAATACTTCCAGTGTAGCTATCAACTTGTAATTTCGGTCACGGCTTTATAAATATGTCAGAACTGTTTAATGATAAAATGGGACCTTAGCATCCAAATTCACCACAACGCTCAGTGCGAGGTTATGACATTCTAGTTAATCAAAATTCCATATCTCGGTAATAAATAATAGTACATTTATAATTTTTGGTACAATATATAATAAGGATATTACACAAATTTTTTCAAAAATGCGAGTAATTGTACAACTGCCACACCCACTCCCCATATAAGTGAAACTATAAACTTTTTAAAATTGATAAAAAATTAAAAATCAATAAGAATTCTTACTAAAAAAATTGCAAACTAAATCTGGGTGTGGTCCGCCCGCTCATGTGAGTTTAATAAAATCGACTCCTTTTAGGCAAGCCAATCAGAATATGTATTTTGAACTTTTGTTTTTATACGATTGCATTTTTGCCAAAATTTTTAAATTTTTTTGCAATTATAATTTGAGCGTGTTTCTAAATTACTTTCTTCAAATGTGTGGCCCTCATTTTTAATATAGTTTTTCACGACATCCTTCACTTTTCGAGCTTTTTCAGCACTTTAAGCACCAAATATTAAAAATATGTGAGCGCGAAAGTTTGCAATTATAAGATGTGACTATTGCTAAAACAATTTATAATAAGGACCAAATTCATAAAGTAAAAATATTAAAAGTCCGTGGAAAAGAAAAAACCAAACACAATTCTTTACATGCATAACAATAACAAAGCAACGCGAACATAAACTAACAAAACACCTCACAAAAATTCAAAGTTGAACATCGAAAACAACGAGTCCGCTTTGGTGTATGGGACATAAATCAAAGAGATGCAAAAGAATACAGCTGAAATTTCCAATTTTAGAATCTTGGAATATTAACTAATAAACCAGAAAAAATCCCATTGGAGACATCAGTGGGAAACACAACTAAAACTCTAGTTGAAATTGAAATATATGGTCGAACGAACACTAAAAATGACACTGGGCCAATATTAATTTTATAAAAAATACACAAGAAGCTAAACACATTGTAATTATCTTAAAATTAAGTTAATACCTTCCAATTCAATATTCATTTTGATTTATTTCAAAAAAACATTTTTTTATATGGTTTTAATTAATTTAAAGTTGCGCTTAATTTTCCACTTTTTCACTCTGCAAAAACCAACTGTCAACATGCTCTCACTTTTGAAGCTATTCCTGAAGAGTATAGTTGGAATAAAACAAAGACAACTATAAATTTTAAAACCTTGTTTTTATAAGAAATAGTGATGACACATTTGGTGACAAACTTTTCACTTTGTTTTTTTATTTTTGGCCTATGCACAGTGGTTTCCCTTATATGAACAAGCGGTCAATAATCAATATCTTCAAAACTAAAAAAGGTAGGGTCTTCAAAATTTATCACCTCATAGCATGCCCGAAGAACTTAAAGTCCGAAAATTTTTTAGAAAAAATATTAACAACTGTAGCCACAGTAGCCCTTTGATTTTTCAAGGGTTAATTGGCCTTTAGATTTGTTTTATGAATTTTTGAAATAAAATATTTCAGTATGAAAATTCGTTTGTTTTAAACAATTTTAGTTAATTTTTATTCCATTTTAATTCATTTGAATTATACACTGAAAAAAAAACTAAATTAAAAAGTTATACAAAGTTATATGCGCGATATTTTTCGGGTATGTTGCAATCTAAACTGTTTTATATGCTTATTTTTCGCTTCAGCATCTTCCTCCGACAATTCACCTATTGACACTACTACATGCTTGCTTACCTCAGCTCCATGGATCAGATTTTTATGTACCGATGCAAAAATAAGACGGCGCACAGAGGTATTTTGGTGTCAAAAAGTCAATTTTTTTTTAATTTCAACAATCAAATGATGCAGTTTTGTAGAGAAATGTTTAAAGATGAAATGTACACTTATAGTTTTAAGAAAAAATTTATTTTATTTTTAAAAAAGTCCATGCTAGTAAAGTCCTTGCAAGGGTGTTAAGCTAAAATTTACTTATATTTTCACGCAATTCAGTGGTTTATATACCATTTACCTTTAACATATTTGAAAAATATAACATTTCCACATCAATAAAAAAAATTATGGGGATAGATATGCCCAAATCTATAAGTCTCTAATAATTATTGTATTTTTGATTTTCCATGGAGAAAAAAAATGTAGCCCCACTTTCCCCCAAGCTCTTTTTTTAATAAAATGAAAGGTGGGAGTGTCTTGTTTCGATTAAAAAAAATAATTGTTTTCGGAAGTTTTCGGGACAGGATGAAAACTAAAATTTTTTTGTCGAATAATAAACGAAATATCCAAAAAAATTCTAATCTATGAATGAGTTTCGTGGGCGGTGGGCGTGACCGATTTTATTGAAATTCAGCATGAGTTCCTTTTTGGTTTCAATAAATGTATGTACCAAATTTCTAGACTTTTGCTTGGATATAAACAATTTTATGCGAAAAAATCAATTTGGATTGTATGGGCAGTGGGCGTTGGGCGTGGACGATTTTGATAAAATTTCATTTTTTCTTAACTTAGTCCATATAATTCTCTGTGCCAAATTTCAGCGCTCTACGACCACAGCTTATAATTTTTGCAAAAAAAATGTATGAAGCCATCCCTCTGTGGGGCGAGTTAGTATATTAAAGATTACACGCCCATCCGCAAATTTCCGCAACTAACTTCAGCACTTTTATTATCTTAAGAATCTGATAAATACAATGAAAAAAACCCTACGGGGGAATATTAGGGGAACACATCTAAAACTTTAAGTAAACATAATGAAGTTATACAAAAAAGTAACAAATATATAGGTTAACTAAAACATTAATTTCACAAGAATTACAACACAAGTTAGTTTTATTATTTTCTAAAGATAAAACAAATACCTTTAACTTCAAAATTCATTGAAAATAATTTAATTTTGTAGACTACAGCAATTGCAAGACCGTTTTGAAGTGCACGTTTGTAAATCCAGCGTTCAGCTGCGCTTTGCAAATGAATATTTGCTCATGCTTTTAATTTTATTTTTAAAAAGTCCCGTTAGATTTCCAGCAAAAACCGGTTTTACATTTAAAAGATTGGATATCTAAGAGACAATTTTTATGCATTTTGTCTAAATATTTTGTCATCGTTTTATTTATTTTTGGCCTATGGGCGGATCCACTGTGCTATGGTATCGACCAGTGTGCATCGCTAGCATTGAGGCTATTCCCATTTTCACTTACATGTATGTTGTTGTGAAGTTTTTTAGCTTTCTCTTTTAACATCAACCCACTTACAGGGATGTTTTTATTCCGCATACAAAGAAATCACTTATAGAGAGATTTTTCCATTATTGGAAGCTCTGACGATCGCAATGTATTGTTAACACATTTTAAAATTTTATCTTTTTTATTTTTGATTGAACAAATCATTGATTTTTCAACTTTATACTTTTTACATAACACTGTAACACTCGATCCTTTTTTTTAAATTCGAGAATTTCCCATTTTTCATTTAAGGATAAAAATTGTCGATTGTTTTTAGACATTTCTGATGTTAAAAATAAACACACGAATCATTAAATACCTTTAAAATAAAAGCCTACTATGTTATTTTAGCAATACGATTCCCAAAATTAAAAATAAATGCTTTTAACAAATTGGATTTTCCTAAAGACTAAAAAAAAATTGTTCACTATTTAGAGCCATTAAACTTTGTTCTCTAATTAGAGCGCCCATATAAAAAACAGAGTGTTCACATTAGCGGATAGTTCATTATATTGGATGTTCACATTACAGCGAGTTCACTGTATATAAAATAAATTTAGTTCTTAACAAAACAGTGTTTTAATTTTTTTAAGCGGATGAAAATTGTAAAAGTTATTCAACTTTTCATTAACCCCTTTTATAGTATTTTCACCCTCAGCGCATGTGAATAAAAAAAACAAAAAACTAAGTATAAACATTTTTTTCTTGTACAATTTTTAATTTACAAGGTAAATTTTTTCGAAAAAGTTTAATAACTTTGGCAAATATAAACCGATTTTAACAAGTAATGTCTCATTTTTGTCTGTATAAAATTATATTTAAAAATTTGAAAAATTACGAAACAAATGCGAAACTTTTTATAAAAACTTACATAATTTCATAAAATACGCTGACATTTATGAAAGATTAATTCGACGCCTCTCCATAATTGTTTAAAATTTTCAAATCGGTCTAAAAATATGTATTAAAATACATATTAAAACTTAAAGTCCCACATATTCAACAAACAAAATCTTACAAAAATAATCATCAATTCCATTTTTGTAAATTTCTAAAAAAGATTCAATAAATAAAAATAAAATTAAAAAATTACAACGAGGCTGTTTTGTAAGTTTTGCCTTTATAGTTCAGACAGTGCCCCGTTTTTCACCCAATATTCTTCTTGAAGTATTCGTATATAGAACTCTTACTTTCTTACAAAAGTGCATCATAAAAATTGCATTGCATCAGAATGCATTTTTTGAAAACAAATATTTTTTATTATGTAGTCTAAAAAGAACAGGATTATCTTTCCAATGTATCTTAAATAAATAAAATCCGACAACAGCTTCAAATGAATCGGATAAAGATTTTGTTTGAAATTTCGAGATTTGGCTCTCGAAAAAAATCCAAAAATATATGTAGAAGAATTTAGATTGCAAAAATCAAAAATGTCATGTGCCCTTGAAACTTGACTGTTTTTCAGTGTTTAAAAAAATACAATTTTTAGGTAATTTCAGATACAGTATCTCGAAAACTAGGTAAAAGATCGTCATTTATTATTAAGAAATAGAGCTTTGTGTTTGTCCAGGTCATAGAGAATATTCATAGAGCGGAAACACTCCTGTCAAAGACCTAACTCAGTTGTGAGAATGTATTAGTAGAACAACTATGTGAAAACAAAAAAAGTTTGTGCGATTATTTTAATAAATTTTTTCAGCTCTATATTTTCTCTTTAGTCCAGGTGAATAGATATTTACCAACTATTCATTTTTTCAATATTTCTCAACTTTGATGGAAAATAAAAAAAACTATAATTTTTTTTTTTTGTTAAGAATTAGTGTGCTGAATTCCCAATAATTTTCACTGAAATTTATTGTTGGGGGATAAGCTAGTTCCTATGCGCATTTCACTGGTTGCTTAGGCCAGATCATCAGGAAACCTTTTCCCAAAAGGCTTTATTTTTTATATTTTTCCATATTTCCAAATTATTTTCTTTATTATTCCTTTACCTAATGCAAACATTTTCAGCTGCCCGTCCCTGTCCCATTTTTTGCTAGAGGTAAAATTTTGAAAAAAGACTTGGTTTCAAAAATGTTTTGCATGCATTTTTGGGAAATTTATGACATATAACCGTGAAAACCCATTCCTATTGTTATTGTTAAGATACCTATATGAATTTTATTTTCCATTCTGCAATGCTTACCTGTGCATCTGTCAAATAAAGGTACACACCTAATATAGAAATTGCAAACATCCAATACAGGTAGGTACAAATCTTATTCGAACACGTGCATGATGTCAAAGATGTAATGACTTTGATATTTGGAAATCTTTCTGAAGAATTATTTTTAACGTTTTGTGTATTCATATCTTGTAAAGCTGTGGTCAGTTTCCAAATCGATTGGAATATTTTAATATAAAAGTGCATTCATAATGCAAATGCAATTTTCTGATGCAGTTTTGACAAATTTCTACCCTTTTGAATTCTACTATTTTTCAACTATGTAATTTAAATATGAAATATATAGAAAAAAGCAATAAAAAATATTCTTTGACAAGAAAGTCTACTATTTTTAAAAATTATTTATAAAAAAAATAATTTGTTTTAGTTTCTTTTTTTTGTTTGTATCATTTAGTATGTTACCCAAAATTCGACAAAGTATTTATGTTTATGTAAAATTTACACTGAAAGTTAACGCATGTAAGCACATAAAAATTCGAAAAGAATCCACAGATTTTTATGGTCGATTTGTTCCTATTACAAGTGGCTTTGCGATAAATCAATAAACCTGAATAATTTCTGCCGTTTGGGATTTTTCACGATTTTTTTTAAATAGCTATTTTCACGTAAAAAATATATTTTTTGCTTCAATTTGTTATTATAACTCTGAAACTACTGAGGCGATTGAAATGCAATATATGTGTGAAAATGTGTATATAGCATGAGGAAAATGTTTTCAAGATTCAATCGAAAGAAGAACATTAACTACTCAATTTTATGTATATCAAACAAAAAACAAAAATTTTATGAAAATGACCGAATTCACTTAAATGTGGATTTATGATCGATATCTCATTTTTTTGCTATTATATGTGGCTTTGAGATAAAGTAATAAATCTGAACAATTTCTGCCGATTCGATTTTTCATGAAAAAATATATTTTTTGCTTTTATTTGTTGTTATAACTCTGAAACTATAAATTAAATTTTTTCTAATTATACCCTACACCACCATAGTGGGCAGGATATAATGCATTTGTGCAGATGTTTGTAATGCCCAAAAATATTAGTCTAACACCCACCATAAAGTATACCGATCGACATAGAATCACTTTCTGAGTCGATTAAACGATGTCCGTCCGTCCGTCTGGCTGTCCATGTAAACTTTGTGCGCAGAGTACAAGTCGCAATTTTGAAGATATTTCGATATATTTTTTCGATTTTTCGGAGATATTTTTTCGGCCCAAGGACCAAGCCTATTGAAACTGGCTGAAATCGGTCCATTATTTCACATAGCCCCCATACAAATGTCCTTCCGAAATTGGACTTTATCGGTCATAAATGTTTAATTTATAAATGTATCTCCACAAATTGCGCTCCAAATATAGACCCGCTTCCGAAAATCACTTTAACGTGCATAAATCGCTTAAAAATGTTGGTATACTCACAAAATTCAACATAGTAAACTTTCATATAGACACAAATCACGCGACCTAATTTCATGGTGATCGGTCCATAATTGGTCATGGGCCCCATATAAGGCCCACTTCAGAAAATCGCTCAAAAATATAAATTGTTGAAATTTGAAAAGAAAAATGTTTTTGCTCTTTTACTTAGTGTAGGGTATTATATGGGCTTGACCGACCATACTTTCGTAATTATTTTACTTTAATAATATCGGAATAACGCTTTTTGAGTTATCATCAATTATGTATATAAGCATTTAAAAAAATTCACAATATTACTTAAAATTTCTTAAAGAAGCAATTCGGAAAAGAATTTAAATTTTGGACCATATTTGTACTGCTGGAACCACAATACATCAAAATTGTGTAGTGCTTAAAAAGCCTCTAAATTTTTTTTCCATTTTGTTGCCCTGTGTAATTTAAAGAGGACTAATAACATTTCAGACAATCAACCTAAACCACTTCTTTACAAGATATGAATACTAGACTTACATAATATACCCAGTTTTGTCTCTTTTCAAAACCAAAATCGCAATTTTTTTTTAAATTTGAAAATGGAAATGCCTAAATGGCTCTGAAAACCCAAGATACATTTTTGGGTGATGTGAAGTGGAATGAATATATTTTTAAATTATATCACATATATGATAGTTTTACTATCTAAATACCAGAGCTGTGAATGAATCATTCTTTTTTGATTTTAATTCATTATGAATTAGCTAAATTTTGAATTAATTCATTGAATTGAAAAAATGAATTGAATGAAATTTGAATCAATTCTAACGAATTAGGCAGAAATGAATTTCAATTCATTTCCAATTCAAATGAATTTGTAAAAATGAGTTGCAATTCATTCACAATTCATTTGAATTGAATTGATTTTGAATTAATTCAAATGAATTAGAAAAAAGAATAGCAATTCAAATGAATGATTCAAAAATGAGTTGCAATCAATCAAATTCAGGAGCAGATCTCTAGGGGGAATGAAAGATTTCTCCTACCAAAATGAAAATATCCAGTACAAAAATTGAAAAGCCTTGTCCTGTATACGCGCCTGATCAATGAAAACATGGTGTTTGGAGTTTATTTATTCAAGAAGAACTGATTTTTATTTTGAAATACGCTGAACGACAAAACATATTTAATATTCAAGAAGCAATTAATAATTTTTGAAATTTTGTGACCCACGACCACCCAACAACAAACTTTTTGCTAATATTTATATTATATTTATTTCAAAAAAATAAAACTATCTTCCAAAAATAATCAAAAATAAGGAAAACTAACAATGTATGTAGTTCAAAACACAATTGAGTTTCATTAATAAGGCTAATTAGATTTAATTAGAATGCATCATTCACCTTAAACAACAATAGCTTTTCAAAATTATCATCTGAAAGAAATCCACGTTTAGGGATGTTTAGAATAGAGGCGTACGAAAATAATCTTTCAACACCAGCTGACGATGGTAACGGCGCATTATATTTAAAGGAAGACTTTTTAACCGTCGATTAATTATACTGCATACTTAATGACATTGAAGAATCTGCTAAATATGCTGCGAATTTCGCGTCGGAGTTGGAAATGAATTGCTAATTTTTTTTTTAATTCGTTTGAATTAATTCAAAATCAATTCAATTCAAATGAATTGTAAATGAATTGAATTAATTCAAAATCAATTCAATTCATTTGAATTGGAAACGAATTGCAATTCATTTTTACCAAATTCATTTGAATTAATTCAAAATCAATTCAATTCATTTGAATTGGAAACGAATTGCAATTCATTTTTACCAAATTCATTTGAATTGACTCAAATTTCATTCAATTCATTTTTTTGTGTGAATGATTCGCGAATTAATTCAAAAATGAGTGATTCATTTACAGCTCTGCTAAATACAAACTTCTGAATTAATCAATATTTTATTTATTTAATATATTTATCAAATTATTTAGAAACACTATTATACAATTTCAAATCAAAATGAATTTTACTAAATACCAATTACCATCACGAAAATAAGTTACCCCCTGTCTATACCTGATAAATTCGTATTATGATAAACGTCAAAATGGTTGTCAAGATAAAAAATTATCAGGTATAGTCTCCATTTATTAGTATTATTGCTTCGTTATGATAAAATTGTTAAAGTTTTGCTCAAACAACTTTGTCTTGACAACAAACGTCATTAATTGTTATGATAAATATTTGTCAGGTTTAGAAAGGGGCTTATTTTCATTACGATTTATAACTTACGTTGAAACACCCAAAAAAGGTAAAGGTGATGAAGAGAAACATGTAAAAAATAAGGTATTCATTCGACTATTGATCGTTCGATTAATCGAATAATTTCTTACGAATAATGGCCATTTTCGAATAGCGAATAATTCGAACAATTTTATGTAGAATAATCGAATAAAACGAATAAATAAATATATAATTAAATTTATTAAATTGCTTAAAAGTTTTCATAATTCCAAATTTAAATAAGTAATAATGACTCACAAAAATTGTATTGTTTCTGAAATTCGACAAATAACTAAAGACAAAGGGACTTTCGATCACTATAGATGAGTGTTCCCATAGCTCCTTCTATAAATATTACTGCAAGAAGTTACAATTTTAAAAACAAATCTTTCAAAATTTTTAACTTAGGACTTGAACCAATGAATATGCAAGGTACGGAATAAAATATTTGTTATTTAGCTGACGAAATATTAGAAGAATCGCAATTAATAATCCAAATATTAACTTAGATTAAAGTGGAGTTGAATGTGATGGAGAATGTGGTTTTGAAACGGTCGTCGAAAGTGATATTGAGGATGACATTTATAATGATTACATTGAAATAGATGAAGGCCATGATCTTAAAATATATGTATATAAGTGATGTTATTAACCGCGTACGTAAGTGTTGCAAAATATTTAATAAATCGAATGATAAACACAAATATTGCAAACTAACGTTTTGTTGCAAGAAAAGCATGGAGTTCGTACATGATTTTGAACATAATTAAACATCTTTGTCTAACATGGTAATACACTTTTAGAGTATTTGTAAATGCGTCAATCATGCACTGCCTGACTTCAAATTAGCCACGTTCACTGACAATGATACCAAACTTTGGACAGATTCCCTTTATTGTGTAATTCCCCAAGACCACTTTATTAAGCAAAGATTCGGCAACGTTGATAGAGCTTAATGTATAATACAATTTGTTATAAATAATTTAGAAATAGTGAATAATTAATTTACTAAAGAATTAGTTACTCAATTTAAAAACCGAATTAATGAATATTGTATTTGAATTCTGGATCATGTCCAACTAGATAAAATTTTTTAAAGAATAGCTCCAAAATGGAAACCAATGTGTTTGCTAGTCAATTGTTTTGTAGATTATTAGGGAGTTAATCTGATCAGAATATTTCTGTTGAAAATTTAATGATGGACTTTGTTTTCGAAAGATTTTTAACATTATCAATACTTGAATTGTTAACATTAACGTTATTTTTTGTTTTTCTTTAACAATAAAATATTAAAAAACCGACATCAAAACCTCATTCTTTACTTTTTTAAAAAAATTTAAATTATTCGAATAATTCGATTAATTTTAAACGTGTGATCGAATTATTCGAACAAGTTAAAATCTCTTATTCGAATTATTCGTTTTATTCGAACAAGAGAAAAATCGAATAATTCGAATACCCTAGTAAAAAACCTTCAATAATATAAATTTTCTAACCACTTGTTTTTAATCTAAACAAATTCCGAAAGAAATGTTGTATTTGGTTTATAAAGAATAGTTTGAGAAAAGCATTGCTTTTTAGATTTTTTTATTTAATTACTCTTGGCCCTAAATCGCATACAATAATTCTACTTTTTGTCAATTTCTAAAAATTTACATGAGAATGCAAATTTTCATTATCAAAATTTTGTATGAAAAATATTTAAAAACTGAACGATTTTCACAAACATTTTTAAAGTAGATTTTTCATTCCTGTTTCTGAAACAGGCCCTAATTCTTGATTAATATTTTATATCGTAACAGATAATTTCAGTTTTATACATTTTAATGTCTTAAATCCTTCAGCCATGCTTTTTTTATATAAGTTTAAAATCAAAAGAATTGCAATTTTACTTTAATCAAGGTTAGTTTATCATAAAAAGTAAGAAAAAATAAATCAAAACATAAAAAACCAACCCATTCCAAGGTTTTTGTGGAGTGGGGTGGTTAGTTTACTAACCACCGTGGCGCACAGAGGGATGGCTGCATACATTTTTTTTGCAAAAATTATAAGAAGTCGTAGACCGCTAAAATTTGGCACCGAGAATTATGTGGACCAAACTAAGAAAAAAAAATGTTATCAACGCCCACTGCCTATACAATCCAAATAGATTTTTGCGCATAAAATTTTTCGTATCCAAGTATCCATTATGAAACTAAAGAAGAACGCATGCTAAGTTTTATTAAAATCGGCCATACCCACCACATACCGCCCATGCAATACATTTTTGTGCAAAAATTATAAGGAGTGGTCGTAGAGCATTGAAATTTGGCGCCGAGAATTATATGGACTAAATTAAGAAAAAAACTGAAATTTTATCAAAATCGTCCACGCCCAACGCCCACTGCGCATACAATCCAAATTGATTTTTTAGCATAAAATTGTTTATATCCAAGCAAAAGTCTAGAAATTTGGTGCATACATTTATTGAAATAAAAAAGTTTCAATAAAATCGGTCACGCCCACCGCCCACGATACCCATACATAGATAAGATTTTTTTTTATATTTCGTTTATTATTCGACAAAAAATGTTAAGTTTTCATCCTGTTCCGAAAACTTCCTAAAACTATTTTTTTTAATCGAAACAAGACACTCCCTTTCATTTTCATTTTATTAAAAAACAGCTTGGGGGAAAGAGGGGCTACATTTTTTTCTCCATGGAAAATCAAAAATAAAATAAATTTTAGAGACTTATAGATTTGGGCATATCTTCTTAACGGTTAATGGTATCCCCATAATTTTTTTTATTGATGGAGAAATGTTATATTTTTCAAATATGTTAAAGGTAAATGGTATTATTAGGAAAATTATACATATATAAACCACTGAATTGCGTGAGATTATAAGTAAATTTTTGCATGGAATTTACTTCAATTTTTTAAAAATAAAATAAAATTTTTCTTAAAACTATAAGTGTACATTTTATCTTTAATTTCTCTACGTAACTGCATCATTTGATTTTTGAAATTGAGTGTTTGAAAAATTAAATTTTTGACACCAAAATCCCTCTGTGTGGCGATGGTCTTAAAAATTATTATGATAAAGTTTTCGTTTCGTATAAATTTATTTGAAATCGAATATTTTTGACTAGTTTTTCTGTGCTTACTTCTCTTTGAAATAAGCGGTTTACAATATTTTCAAATTAATATATTTATCTAACAAAAGCACCCTGACTGCAAAGTTTTGCAAAACAACATAAACGATGACTTCAAAAAATATAATTGTTTAGAAAAATGTCAATTAGCTATGTTTTCCAGACTATAGAAAAGGTGGTTAGTAAAGTGACCACTAAACCTCAAACAGTTAAGAAATAGAACCTCTATAAGATTTGTTAAAAAAAATAACAGAGAACAATTTAAGTGTTATTTAAAATATATTTTATTAATTATTCTTATTTTCTACATACATATTTAATTACCCTCAAAGGATCTCACAAAACTGTTCATACTTTACCCATAAATATTATGTTCTTAACATGTTATTATCATCAGCAATCATTTTGATATAAAAATGCTCTCATAATACCGCGAAAAGAAGCCAAAATATCCATTTGGTACATCATTGCATCAACTGGCTCATTCTGTGGAGGTTGTTCGTTTTCAATGTTATTACAATTACAAAAAGGTATTGGACATTTATTTGGGCTCATCGCATCCACTGGTTCATTCTGTGGGTGTTGCTCGTTTGCTGTGTTACTACAATCACCTGAAGGTCTTGGGCATTTATTTGGGCTCATCACATCAACTGGTTCATTCTGTGGTTGTTGTTCGGTTGCTATATTACTACAATCACCTGAAGGTCTTGGACGCTTATTTGACCTCATCGCATCAACTGGTTCATTCTGTTCCTGTTGTTCGTTTGCAGTGTTACTATAATCATCCGAAGTTCTTGCACGCTTATTTGGCCTCATAACACTAACTGGCTCATTCTGTGGGGGTTGTTCATTTGCAATCATTAATTGGCGGTTAAAGGAATCTTGTCTCTGTTTATCTATTATTGCTACAGATTGATAATGCAATAACATCAAATCATCGCATATTTCTTCTTCGAAGTTTTCCTCTTCTTCAATCTGTTTTGAAAGTTCATCATCTTCTGGCTGGTCTGCAGGCAAATAATATTGAATATTTTTGTTTTCCATGTTGTATGTATTTCAGTGAAGTTCAATAAGAAACTGATGATTTGGTTAGAAAGGTTAGCTATTTTATAGTAAATTTTAAATGTACCTGTGTCCAAATTGTCTACTGCTAAATTTACCTGCAGGTATTAATTATGTTTTGCATATGGTGTCATAAATGTGTATGCGGATTAAGACGCGATTTTAAGTAGAAACAATTAGTTTTCCTATAAGCTAATCCCCGGGAATTGGAATTGGAATTTTGAAAACAAAATGCAGCTGTTTTAAGGTAGAAAAACCCTTATGTGTAGTTGTTCCTTTACAATCAAAGGTACTATTAGATTTGTTTGCAAATTAGACAAATTTAATAACGAAATCAAGTTTGAATTTTCGATGTTAGTAGAAAATGCTTTAAAATCTTAAAAATCATTTAAATATTAAAAATATCTACTGCTAAGAATTTCAACAATTTCAATTTTGTCATTAAGAGCATTTTCAGAAAATTCTAATTTTCGAAAAGGCTGAAATCAATAAATTTCGAATTTTCGAAATTGCTGAAATCATTAAAAATTAATAGATACAGTGGTGGCCACCAATTTAAGACAAATACTTGAATTTTTTTCATCAACTGAATTTTAAGTGCAATAGAGCCAAAATAAACGGACCTCTAAGGGTATGAAATTTATTATTAATGTTTCTAGTTTCTGAAAAATGTTTAGAAAAATCGGTAAAACATATATGGACAAAGATATGTGGAAATACGTTGACCCACCTCAGCGAACATCCGCTGTTAATAACATGATATGACCGAAACTAATGGAACTAAAAATACGAAATTTGGTCCGAATATTTTATAATAATAAAAATATAATGATATAAATGTGAGAAAATATGTTTATTTAAAAAAAAAATTTTTTGGTCAAGTTGTAGAAAATTTTGATGTGTTCGTGGTGAATATGTATGAATTGACACAGTCGAATAAAACACACTTGTGTGTTAAAACAGTCCTCATGCATACATATTTGTGGAAATATTTGAAAAAATAATTGACAATTACATGGAATTTAGTAAACAATTTTTGTCTTAAATTCATGGCCACCACTGTATATAAAATGTCAGTAATTTTTCAGTCCTAATTCGAATTCAAAATTAAGTTCAAATTTACGAAATAAAATTCAAATATTCGAAATTGCTTAAAATTTCACAAATATTGTCATATAAGGCAGAAATCGTATAACAATCATTAAATTTTTAATTTCTAGTTATTTTCAAGCAAAAATTTAATTTCGAAATCAAATTCGAATTTTCGAAATAGCTTAAAAAACGACAAATATTGCCTTTTAAAAGCTGAAGTCATTAAAAATTAATAGAATTATAAAATGTCAGTAATTTTTCAGTCATTATTCGAATTTAAAATTAAGTTCGAATTTTCGAAATTGCATAAAATTTTAAAAATATTGTCATTTAAGGAGGAAATCGAATAACAATCATTATGTTTTTAATTTCAACACCATTTTTAATTGAAATTGAGAACATTATACATGATATTAAAAAAAATCCAAATGAAATTGACAATTTCCATTTTAAATTGAGAAAATTCCAACTGAAATTGAGAATTTTCTTTTTTAGATTGAGAAAATTCCAAATGAAATTGAGAATTTCCATTTTAAATTTAGAAAATTCCAAATGAAATTGAAAATTTCCTTTTAAAATGAGAAAATTCCAA
The DNA here is from genome assembly GCF_958450345.1 of Calliphora vicina. NCBI lineage: Eukaryota > Metazoa > Arthropoda > Insecta > Diptera > Calliphoridae > Calliphora > Calliphora vicina. Next base: position 16,249,517 of record NC_088781.1, on the reverse strand, counting down.
ATGAAATTGAGAATTTCCATTTTGGATTGAGAAAATTCCAATTGAAATTGAGAATTTCCATCTTAGATTGAGAAATTTACAAATGAAATTTGAGAAATTCAAATTGAAATTTAGAAAATTTCAAATGAAATTGGTGAAATTCCAATTGTAATTAAGAAAATTCCAAATGAAATTGTGAAGATGTTATTTTATGTTATTGACCAACAGGCATATCTTGCAATTCCAAAGCGCTTTGTTGGAATGATGTTGTATGTTCTATAGCTCTACTGCAATATCCAGTAGTTATACAGGACTTGGAATCGTAAATTAATAATTCAAGATATAAAATCCTCTGCTCTCATTAGGAGAATTTTCGGTTGGTATATTCATCCTTGACTTCAGAATACTTTTGATTTTGGACCAAATTATTTCAATGAGGTTAAGCATTGGTGAAAATTTCACGTTGACGACTGTGGCAAGGGAATTTTCTCAATTTAAAATATGAAATCTCAATTTCATTTGGAATTTTCTCAATTTAAAATTAAATTCTTAATTTCATTTGGAATCTTTTCAATTTCAATGAAAAATTGTGTAGTTAATTTCAAGAAAAATATAATTTCGAAATTAAATTCTAATTTTCAAAATTGCTTAAAATTCCATAAATATTATCATCTATGTCCCTGTCCACACTGTGAAACATTTGCTGCAAAACATTTTAAAATTCTCTTTTGAAACTGTATTCGTGTCCACACAGTGAAATTTTTGCTTTTCAGTTTTTGACATTTCTGTACAGAACGAATACTAAGGAATAAATGTGAATAACATACTCAACAAAAACTTCATATACATGAAACATAGTACCCTTTTCCATTCCTCTTTCCCCTTTCGTCTACAAACTGAAAAAGAAGGAAATAAAATTCAAAATTTGTAAACATTTTCAAGCAACAATTTAATTTCGAAATAAAGTTCAAATTTTCGAAATTGATAGAAATGCTTAAAAATTATATAATTTTTAAAAATTTCTGCTATTAATTACTTCAACTATTCAAATTTTGTCATTATTAGCATTTTCAGAAAGTAACGTAATTTGTCTGTGTTATCAATATAATACGAAAACTTTACATACATATAATCAGTTACCTTTATTTGTAAATATATTTGCAAGTCTCCATATAAATTTGTAAATAAAATGACACATTTCTGTAATTGCAACTTAATATGAATGTTTTCACGTCACACAGACTCAGGAGAAAGCTTTACAGATTTCATTAAGGAAATAAGAAGAATATGTATGTATTGCATATGCTTTGGGAAAACGATGAGGGGGGAGAAGGAATTAAATCGTTGCAATTTGTATCAGTAAGACGAACATATTTAAGACCTACATATGAACCTTTTCAATAAACAAACTGTTTTTTTATGAAATGGATTATAGAGTCAGCCCGGAATGCAAAATTTCAGAGCAATCCAATAATAAAGTAAATAAAGGAAGCCATAAAAGTTTGCATTTCCACTGTTGCCAATACTAAAGTCCGCTGAAATAAAATTAAAATTTGACTATAATATTGCAAAATATTTTTTTTTTTTTCGATTATGAACTCTGAGGGTCCATTGCACTTTATAACGTCAACTTTTTTTTTTTGTTATTTTCAGAGTAGTAACAAAAATATATTCAATGTCAATGAATATATTTTTGTTACTACCCAGCAGCTCTAGCAGACTGTCCCGAACTACACCATTTTTCATTGAAATTGACAAAATTACAAATGAAATTGAGAATTTCCATTGGAAATTAAGAAAATTCCAACTGAAATTGAAATTTAGAAAATTACAAATTAAATTGGGAAAATTCCAATTGAAATGAAATTGAAAAGAATTTCCTATTTAAATTGAGAAAATTCGAAATGAAATTGAGAATTTCAATATGAAATTGAGAAAATTCCAATTGAAATTGAGAAAATTCCAAATGAAATTGAGAATTTCAATATGAAATTAAGAAAATTCCAAATGAAATTGAGAAATTCAAATTGAAATTTTGAAAATTACAAATTAAATTGGGAAAATTCCAATTGAATTTGAAAAAATTCCAATTGAAATTGAAAAAATTCCAAATGAAATTGGGAAAATTCTAAATAAAATTGATAAATATTATATAAATTATTTTAAATTAAAAAAAAACAAAATTAACGATTATATCAGATGTGGAAAGATGTGATGGTCTGGATAGACAGACCAATTTCAATTTGTTGGATCGCGAACAGCTCTTTCGATACCTACTTCCCGTGGCCCCTACATCCACCTGATAGCTGCAATTGGTGCCGCAGGCATTATTCAAATGGGTCAAACGATTTGATAGCAAGAGTTGGGCAATCAGTTATCTGAACTCGTTCTAGTATGTGACTATGACCTCTTGCCACAGTTGTTTACGTGAAATTTTCGACAACTCTCCAGCAACACCTTTACGATTAAGTTCATATTCATCAATGCTTAATCTTATTGAAATAATTTGGTTCAAAATCAAAAGTATTGTGAAGTCATGGATGAATATACCAACGATAAATCCTCGTAATATAAGAGAGCAGAGGATTTTATATCTTGAAAAATTAATTAACGATTCCAAGTCCTGAATAACTACTGGAGATTGAAGTAGAGCTATAGAACATACAACATCATTCCAACACAGCGCTTTGGAATTGCAAGATATGTCTGGTGGTCAATAACATTACATATTTATGTTATTTTAACACGTATATTTCCTAACCCTTTTGGATTACAATGTTTGATAGCTGGCCAAATCATTGGATTCACATACCGGATACATAGGTTCAGTTAGGTTACTTGATCATATACATAACTAAACCACTTTTAATTGAAATTGGGAACAGTATACATAATATTGAGAAAATTCCAAATGAAATTGAGAAAATTCCAAATAAAATTGAGAAAATTCCAAATGAAATTGGGAATTCCCATTTTAAATTGAGAAAATTCCAATTGATATTGTGAGTTTCAATATAATATTGAGAAAATTCCAAATGACATTGAGAAATTCCAAATGAAATTATGAAATGCAAATTGAAATTGAGAAAATTTTATTTTACTCTACATAAATAACAATGAAGTTGTATGTTGTATAGCTCTACTGCAATCTCCAGTAGTTATAGAGGACTTAGTATAGTTAATTAATTCTTCAAGATATAAAATCATCTGATCTCCTACATTAGAAGGATTTAAGGTTGGTATATTTATCCGTGACTTCACGAAGTTATTTCAATAGGGTCAAGCATTGGTGAATAGGGACTCAATCGTAAAAATGTTGCTCGAGAGTTGTCGAATATTTCACGTAGGTGACTGATGCAAAGGACATTGTCCAAGTCTTGCCATCTATTAGGAACTCAATTGCCCCTCTATAAAAAGCAAAATTTGACATAAGTAAGTTATACATTTTTCGAGGAAAATGTGACGACCATATTATTTCCCCACGGGCCATGTTGCTTAAGTATACCCCTCAATTATCTTTTAAATCGCTTTTTGTTCGTTCAAAAAAAATTTTAAGTTTCATTTGGAATTTTCTCAATTTCAACTGGAATTTTCCTAATTTAATTTGGAATTTTCTAAATTTCAATTTGAATTTCTCAATTTCATTTGAAATTTTCTTAATTTAAAATTTAATTTTTCAACATAGAGAACAATAGCGGAAACTAGAAAAAAACTCAAACAAAACAAGTAAGAAAGTATGGTCGGTCAAGCCCGACCATATAATACCCTACACTAAGTAAAAGAGCAAAAACATTTTTCTTTTAAAATTTCAATAATTTATATTTTTGAGTGATTTTCGGAAGTGAGCCTTATATGGGGCCTATGACCAATTATGGACCGATCACAATGAAATTAGGTCGTGTGATTTATGTCTCTATGAAAGTTTACTATGTTAAATTTTGTGAGTATACCAACATATTTAAGCGATTTGTGCATGTATATGGGAGCTATGACTAATTATGGACCGATCGTAACAAAATTTGGTGACATGAATTTTGTGTATATAAAACTTATATGGAGCGCAATTTGTGGAGATACATTTATAAATTAAACATTTATGACCGATAAAGTCCAATTTCGGAAGGACATTTGTATGGGGGCTAGGTGAAATAATGGACCGATTTCAGCCAGTTTCAATAGGCTGGGTCCTTGGGCCAAAAACATAACATGTACAAAATTTGATCGAAATATCTTCAAAATTACAAGGTTTACATGGACAGCCAGCCAGCCGACCAGACGGACGGACGGACATCGTTTAATCGACTCTTAAAGTGATTCTAAGTCGATCGGTATACTTTAAGGTGGGTGTTAGACCAATATTTTTGGGTGTTATAAACATCTGCACAAACGCATAATACCCTCCCCACTATGGTGGTGTAGGGTATAAAAACCTCAAATTAATCACACATACGAGTGTTGTATTTGTTTTCACATAGTTTTTTCTACTAATACTTTCTCACCACTTATGTTTCTGACAACTGAGTTAGGTCTTTGACAGGAGACATTCCGCTCTATGTCTATTCTCTATGTTTTTCAATTTCATTTGGAATTTTCTCAATTTCATATTGAAATTCTCAATTTCATATTGAAATTCTCAATTTCATATTGAAATTCTCAATTTCATATTGAAATTCTCAATTTCATTTGGAACTTTCTCAATTTAAAGTTGAATTTCATTTGAAATTTTCTCAATTTAAAATGGAAATGCTCAATTTCATTTGAAATTTTGTCAATTTCAATATGAAATTCTCAATTTCAACGAAAAATTGTGTAGTTATTTGAACATGTAGTTGTGCTAATTGACCTCTAATAGACAGTTTAAAAGACATCGCATGGAATTGCCTATAAACAAACCATCCTCCTACAACTCCCCAATGTATTACTTCTGGTGGGTAAAATAACTACTATCTACAGTGCAGTTCAAAATTTAAAGCGATTACACTCTATGTTATTTAGAGACACTAAAGTGACATTTGGCATCACGTTACATTACGTGGGATGTATAAAGTAACCAAATGACTTCACTTCTAGGCTTCACGCTAGGTTACAAGGGATGTCATTATATTTAAGAAATAAGTAAAATAAACTGTATGAGAATTATCTCAACAGAATTTATACGTAATACTAACAAAAAGTGCAGTACGAAATAAACGATTAAAGTAACTACACTCTAATTTACATAGAGACACTTAAGTGACAATTGGCATCACGTTACATTAGGTGGGATGTATAAAGTAACCAAATGACTTCACTCTGCACTACAAAGATCACATACTTGTCAAATGACCCAAACTATATAAATTGGAGTCAGCCAAGTGATCAGATAGGCTGGGTATTTTCTTGTAGCAATACTACACCACTTTAGTATTTTTACTCATTTATTGCTTCACTTATTTATGTAGGGTACACATAATTTGTAGTAATAAAACCTCTTCATCCTGCAATCATTTCTTACTATTTACAAGCATGTATTTTCTGACACATGCGGCTTAATTGAAAATGTGAACAGACACCAAAGTGAGGCTGGCAAACGTAGACACTAAAGTAAGAAGGATTAAAAATCCCTTAAATAACTATAAATATAACGAACATATTTTCTGCTTTTATTGAGGAGACATTAAAATAAGTGGAAAAAAGAAAGACACACAAAACGCCAGCAGTTTAACGGAGATTTAAATGGTGTATGTTGTAAAATTCTGATGTAAGACAAAGCTATGAATACGAAAAATTGCATGTCAGTTTTCGCCATACAAAATGAGTCTCTGACAAGAGTACTTCACTTAAGTAAAGATTTATTTTTTCTTGGCCCGTAACAGGTGCTACTTAAATGCTTAAGGCATAAATAGGAAAACAACACCCTTACTTCATATTATTTACCCATAGTCATTCCATCAACATTTACATTTTTCATAAAGAAATCATAAATTTATTTCATTTCAATTTTTTAATTCACATATTACGCTCATGTGTAGCGAACGAAGTTGATGAAAATTTTCTTATTGCTTGTAGGAAGGGCGTGTTAATTCTATAGAAATTATCAACAGGGAAAATAATTCATTTTCTTATTTACAACATTTTGTTGATTGAAATCTGCCTTCCACATAAATACAGTACAGAAAACGCGTATTAAATTTTTATTTATTTTTTGTATGGAGTTAACAGTGCGGTAACTAAGGAAACTATTTCATTTAATTTGTACTTATTATTGGGTAAAGGAAATTCAATTACATGCAATTTATTAAGCGAATTTATTCATTTGTTGGTTTTGTAATTCTATCTCTGTGCAAAATATTTTTTTAATTTAAAATTTCCTTATTTCAATTGAAAAAATTATTGTAATGGTTGGAAAATGCTTCTTTGGTAATTTGATTGTGATTTTCGTTTTTAGTTATTACAATTTCCTATCAAAGTATGTGGGAAATATATGAAAAATTGAGATTTTTTGGGGTAGGTACGAGTATATATATAAGTTTATAATTATATAAAATTTCTTATGAGACTCCACAAAATACATATATTAAGTAATATTTGGCATAGTATCTCAGCTATTAGCAAAGGTACTCATAGACATTAATTTGGTAGGACCTGGGAATAATGGAAAAAATAAAACAAGTTTACCTTAATATTGAAAAGCCCTAATTGTTTTTTTGTAAGCCCAGATTTTAATTTATTTCGATAAATGGTCCGCTCATATATCTCGACTTAAAAAACACGAGGTTCGAGCAGGTTCTGTTGACATAACAACTTCTGGAGGATCCATCTGCATGTCTGTAAGACTATCATAAAGAGGACTTTCGAAAGTTGAGACAGGGACAGAAATATCAGAACGGGAACCATAGACTTCGTCCATTTCCTCGAAAAACTCCAAGAGGTGTTGTTCTGCTTTTTAATTCGCTTATATGTGACACAGAAGTTTAAAAACTTTCTGATGATAACATCCCGTGATTCTCAATTCTTTTGTTTTTAATTTTTGCGGGTAAACAAACAATTGTCTGCTAAGGATCACTTTCTGAGTCGACTAAGCGATGTCCGTCCGTCCGCCCATGTATACCTTGTAATCAAACTACAGGTCGCAATTTCAAAGATAATTCGACAAGATCTTCCATTGCCTCAAGAACAAAGCCTATTGAATTTGGTTAGAATTGGTCAATTATTTCTACTAGATTGCCCTATCTGAAAATAGTTAAACTCTCATAAATCTATTAATTATATCGATATTCGAACCAAATTCAACAGAAAGAAGTTTTATATAAGTCGAACTCACCTCACCAAATTTTGTGATGATCGGTCCACAATTAGACATAGCTGTCATATAGGCCCAGTTCCGAAAATCACTTTAACTAGAATAAATCTCTTAAAAATGCTGGTATTCAAATAAAATTCAATACAAATAATTTATTTAACGATCGGTCCATAATTAGCCATAGTTGCCTTATTATGCCCATTTCCGAAAATCATTTTAATGAGTATAGATTTCTTAAAAATGTTGGTATTCAAAGAAAATCAACATGTATTTAAATAATATAAAATAATAAAACCAATTTGTAAAATAATAAAACGAGAAATTATAATTTATTATAAGAAAATGTGCTAAGTCCAGCCAAAAAGCACAAAATCATAAAAATCAAAAGAGCTATGTCCCTTAAAATGGCTTCAGTTTCTAAAGTCATTTCAATTATTTTATTTTTTCAACTGATACTTAAAGCAAACAGATCATAGGAGAGAACTGCGTTTACATATCTAAAGAATATTGAAAGCAAAAAAAGATAGAACGTTTTTTGTCTCTCCTGTAAAATTCAAAAAATGGGACTTGGCACGTTTGCGTACTAAGCTAATGATATACAGAAGTAATGTCACATCATTTTATAGCTATTGGTCCATAATTAGATTGGTGTAGGGTATCATATGGTCGGGCTTGACCGACTCTACTTTCTTACTTGTTTTTCTATAAAGAAGATTTTTCAAGATTTTTTTTATAAAGAAATAAAAAAATAATAGTTTTTAATTCCTTCATATATTCGATTATTTTTCAACCAGGTGAAAATAAACTAACCAATAGATTATGATGTTAAATTAATTTAATTAAATTAAAAAATGGATAATGATACAGTTTTTCAATCATCGACCTATAGCGGACACCGTTAACGGCGATATCCTGGACAACGTTTCTCACAAAGATATATGGACCGATGACGCCACCATCTCAAAATCCACACCGAACTGTGAATTCATTGGAGGTTCCTGGATCTAATATGAATTTGTATCTTCCCAAATTGACAGTTTTGTATGTTGACGTACCCATTCATCAAAAAATGGGTCTCATCGCGGAAGTAAATGTTTTGATGAAAATTAGGTTCGGTACACTAATTTTGATAAAACAATTTTATCATTTGCACATGTTGTTGAACGCTATATCTGTCCATGGTGATTTGGCAAAACAAACTGAATAAATTACATGCTATTCGACAGATGTGGTTTCAACAATATGGCCGCTATCAATTGTCAAAGTTCAGAGGACCCTATTGGGAAAGCCCTTAAAAAACATGTATAGAAATATTCCTCATATGTTGATAAATGATCGTATATAAATTAGTGATATTATTTATTGGAAGGTTTCGAATTCTATATGCCTTCCCATACCAAAGTTACATTACTTTAAACAAGCTTACAAAGGAATATATCAATTAAGTAATTACGTTGCTTTTGGATCGGAATCGGATGGAACACAACTAATTGTGTGGCCCTAAAGCGGGATAAACCACGACTACTTCGATTTTTTACCTATTGTGTATACCCTACACCACTAGGGTACACACAGCTGATGTTTGTAACGCCCAATAAATATTAATCTAATATTAAAGAATACCGATTGACACAGAATCACTTCAAGAATTCAAGTGTAATTCTGACCTACAATGGGTCAAGATCCGAAAAATGTTTTTTAACCCGACAAATATTTTCAATCTTTATCTTACCAACAAATATTTTCAATCTTTATCTTAAAGTATAATTTGGTGAAGGGTATATAAAATACGGCACAGCCAAATATAGCTTTCTTACTTATTTTATGTAAATTTGAATTTTTGGTAAAATTTTCTCTACTTAATAGTTGCCCATATATGTTCTTCAACATTTGGTAAGATCAATTTTTCGCCAAGAACTTGTCTTTTTAGGAAATAAGGTCAATTAATGATCACTTTAAGTATTTGTCATGATATCGTTTTATGTATGAAGAGAACCTAAAATGTTTATAACACTTTTATAAGTGAGAGGAAGAGCTTCATGAATCCAAAAATTAAAATTATTTTTATTTTATTTACTAATTTTGTTGTGAATACACATTTTTTTTAGAAAAAAAAATTGTGATAAAATCATATGTACCTCAATTGATATCTACAATTATTGTTTAAATTAAAATATTGCAACCATCTCAAAATTAATTACCTAATTATTACATTGTACAGCATATTATTTCACCCATTGTTAATGTTATGAATTTTTCTCCCAAACATACCAACCATAAAGTAACAATACTATGAATTTGATGTTTTTATTGCCACAATAGACAGCAACTGCCAGCCTCTGTGCTACTTGAAAGAACATTTTTATTTGCTCCTCTATCTGATACAGGAAGAATATTCAAAACAATGTTACGTAGTGTACGTGTACAAAAACTATTTAGTATGTAAGGGGAGTGTGTGTATGAAATGAAGTTCAGGGATACTCGTATGTACAATAAAGTAATGAGGATCTTCAATTCGACATACTATTAAATAGAATGAGAATAAATAAAAGATAGTATATTACAAATACTCACACATACTTACTTACTTCCAACCTACACATATCCATGAAAATCTACATAAATACATACAAACTAATGTAATGATTAGGAGGGCAATTTTATTAGTATCTTAAAGATTTATTATCAGGAAATCATTAAATTGAAGAAGATAATGTTTAAGCAAGTATAATAGAAAGGGGATCATTCGCAATTGGGGGGTACATTTGCCACCAAGGATCAACTGAAAGCAAAGTAATCGATTTTGTTACATTATCAACTTTTGTTTTGGTTCATCGATCATGCGCAATACCTCAAAGTTTGACAATGTCATTTTATATATATATGACTGGGGACAGACGTGGTTAATTGTGTTTCATCTAACGGATACAGTTTTTTACCCGTAACTCATGATTTTAAAACTGTTTAGCAATACGTTTTCTTATTTTTTGTCCAACATAAGTTTTGAAAATCCCACCATTTTTCACCGATTTTGAAAATTGTTCCGCTTTTCGTAAAAATAGAACTGTCAACCCTAGTACACACTGCCACCTTATAGTAGTTTCATGAATTACACAGTACAACATTTTTCAGCTCATTGATTTGGGACTCAATTGCACGTGAAAGTAGCCCCAAAAATAAGAACATCTGCATTATTAGTTTTGTCAAGTTGGCTGCATTAATAATTTAATGGCCATACGAATTTTCTATATTTTAACACGGTTATATCTCGGTATACCGTACTGAGTATCTGAAGCTAAGTTGTAGATATTGAATAGAGAAAAAAACGGAACATTCCTACCCGAAAAAAGTGTATCCAGTGCCTTAAAAATCGCAAAAATTTAATTTTTTTTAAATTTTTACCCCATTTTCACTTTTTGCTCAATAACTGGATTTCAAATCCATCAATATGCTGTTTTTTTGGTTTGACAATTTTGTGTTTTGTTGTTGAAATGTTGGTTGAAAATTTATGTATATGTCACCGTTTTGGTTATATTTTTCTGTGTATGTCTTTTGTTGTGGCCAATAAAAACGAAAATTACTTTTGTTACAGGTAACAAAACGCGCGAAACACCATCATAAAGAAGATGTTTTTTGAAAGTAACATAAACATTTTCGTTTGGGAATTTACATTTAAAGAACAATAAAGAACTAGAATTTGTTTTTGTTTACAAATGAACATTTTAATTTTAAAAACAGACATCGGATTTTTAAGCAATTAAGGTTTTTCCAAAATTTTATGATCCATTACTGTCTAATAAGCGTGGGTGTTTCTTAATTTGTCGATATTGTTTATGGATGTAGTGAATGCATTCATGCAGGTACTTAACACATACATACACACACTTCTTTTTTTAAAAAAAAGATTGTAAAAATTAAACATGAACATATTTAGGGGGCTACAAATTTGTTAATTAAATTAGTTAAGACTTCACTTAAAATATTGTTTACAAAAAAAATTCATTTGTACTTCATTTATTTATTTTTACTTAAATTTCGAGATTAACAGCCATTTTTAAAGGTATTTTCCTATAAACGCACTTTAATTTATGGGCCACTGTAGCATTATTAATAATGTGTGGATGATCATTTGTTATGGATTGTTTCAAAAATACGGCCTGGCATTGATTCCACAATTTTTTTAAGCAGATTGGAATCAATTTCCTCCCAGACTTGTTTAGTTCTTAGTTTCAACTCTGTCATAGTCATTATGCTTTCATTCTGGGCATTATTTACACAAGCTTTACGGGCAATGTATCCCCACAAGTTCTCCATTGGGTTTAAGTCCGGACTACAAGACGGCCAGTCCAACAGAGGAAGGCTATGTTCATTAAACCAAGATTTCGATTGCTTAGAAACATGGATTGCAGCATTATCTTGTTGAAATATGCAATCTTCATCAATTTTATCATCCATAAATGAGAGGAGAGCATCTTCCAACAGTTAGTTATAAATCGCACTATTCATTTTTGTTGCAACAAAACATATTTTCGACTTGCCAACTGCAGAAAACGCTGACCAAACTATAACACTGCTACCACCGAAATTACGTTTTGACATCCGAACATTTCGTTTTGTAAAATGTGTGCAACGTGTTTGGAAGTCACTGGAAAATTCAATTTATTCTTTATATGTGTGGAATTCAAATTGCTGCGGGTTGCTTCTTGTTTTATTAGATTAAGTTGTCTTCATGTTAGTTTTGTATTTCCCTTTGTAGGTATGCGAACTCCATAATTTTGACCTTTCTTCAAGAAATTTCGCACCACACTTTCCGAACGATCGATTTTACGTCCAATTTCTCTATTGAAACCTCCTTGGTCGTGAAAAAATTTAATTTGAATCTTTTCTTGATCGGACAAAAATGTTCCCTTGGGCATCTTTAAAAGTGATGAAATTTATTGATTCAAATAGAAAAAGTTGCAGTAAATTGAGATGTTACTATTAGAAACGTACCTTTGGTTGAATAAAAACTAAAATTGATAATATTTTATTTTTGGTAACTTTTTTAAAAACAAATTTCACGTCTGCGTTTATACGAATCTTCCACTTAAAATAGCACCAAGAACATTTGATCACATAATTAAGTTAAACAACAAGTATAAGAAAAAAAACTTAATTACTTTCAAAAAGTACCGTTAAGTTGTCTCTCATTAAAAAGCTAAATTTTGCATTTCGATGAGAACAACAAAGATATAACAAAGATACAGAAACAAATTATGTGCGTTTATGGGAATATGCACCAATAAATTGAATTGAATTGAATTGAATTGAATATACTTCGTTTGACTCTCACGCAAAATAAAGTTTATAAAGAAAAAGACAGCATATTCGTGAATTTGTAATCCAGTGGACATTCTTGCGATGTTTAAGACACTGGATGCACTATTTCGTGTAGGTATTTTCTTTGTTTCAGACACAAAAAAGATATTCGGACAGAGGAATTTTGGTATCAAAAAGTCAGTTGTTCAAACACTGGCCGATTTTATTGAAACTCGGCATGCGTTCCCTTTTTGTTTCAATAAATGTATGTACCAAATTTCTAGACTTTTACTTGGATATAATCTATTTTATGCGAAAAAATCAACTTGGATTGTATGGGCAGTGGGCGTTGGACGTGGACGATTTTGCTAAAATTTAATTTTTTTCTTAACTTAGTCCATATAATTCTCCGTGCCAAATTTCACTGCTCTACGGCCACTCCTTATAATTTTTGCACTTTGAGTGCAAAAATTACTAGGTATGTTATTTCCTCAATGATCACCTAGAGCTTTTAGCAGCTATAATTTTAATGTTATCAGCTTTAACAGTTAATGTTGTCATACTTCTAAACAATGTTAAAAACAGTGGCCCATAATCATAGTCAATCACTAAAGTCGGTTCTTTTTAAAAACAACTTTAAAATAAAAACCAGCTTTTTATTAATTTGCAACCATAGTCAAAATTAAAGTATGTTTTAAATTGAACCGACTTTAACTGGGTGCCACCGCAAATGTAGAAAATGTTTTCATACAATATACAACAAAAAACAGACAAGTGGTAACGCTGAACAGCTGACATAAAAAATTAAAAACAAAATCCAAAAAACGTAAACAATAAAAGTAACCGGGACATCTAAAGAAAGAAAGTTGTTTGTTGTGGAAAAGATAAGATTAATATCATAATTACGATATTTTGGTACTAATTTTATTGATAACTGTTCAATAATTGCAAAATCTCTACCAATATCTTCTAACTTAAACATTTTTTACTTTGTGACGAACTTTTTTACTCGGCGAAGAACAGTTGATGCTGTTGTTAAACGAGTTAAAAACAACTTCAGCTAGTTTTATATTTAGAGTCGACTTCAGCGTCAGAAGTATACTTTAACTTGTCTATGATAGACCTAAAGTCCACTCTAAAGTAAAGTCGAGTTTAATTCTCTTAAAATGTACTTTATTTTTGACTATGATTATGGGCCAGTGTCTTAACAACATTGTTGATAAATAGAAGTATATTCTGATTGAAATGTTTATAAACATGATGAATGTTTAAAGCACCCGTTACAGACCGTTAAATTCAAATTGCTTATCCAATTTCTTAACAATATTAATACATTTATCAAAAGTGTAAAGATATTAAACTAAAATATATTGAAAAATAAAACAAAGAACTTTTCAGCCTGTCTTCCTAAATATCTAAACAAACATTTCATTTGTACTTCTTACGAACATGTATGTGTGAGTGTTTACATTTAGTATGTGTGTGTTTGTAAATATACATGCATATGAATAGATAGAATAATAATTTTCTGATTTTACTGGGAAAAATGTTTAGGGAATTGTTTCATTTTTATTCTCTATGAGGATGTGTGTGCTATTATAGCCTCTTGAGTTTAACCCACAAAATAACATATCTCTACCACTAGCACAACTACTACAATTATAAAAAATTATTTACATTTCATGTGAGTTGGATTCTAATGTATGTATGAGCGTATGTGTGAGTATTAGGGTGGCGCTTATATTGAATCTATTTGATTTTCGGTGCACCAAAGTGGTTGAAATTACGTTGATAAATATAAAATATGTACAATTTCTGATATTGCAAACCCACAACATTATCTCAAATTCGAAATTTTATATTTTCAACATTCTTTTAATAAATTTTTGCATTTGAACTTCATTAACCCATGATAACCTGAAGTTAAAAGTAGTATTTTTAAAGCAGTTCGCATATTAATTAGGTTATTAATAATGTTTAAGTACAATATTAACAACAAAATAATTATTAAAACATTTTTTTATATTTTTTCAGAATTTAACCCTTTAAAGCTCACAAAACAAATTTCAGGCAGTAAACGGTTAATTTTAGTAAAAATTTTTATAAATTGTAATTAGGGTTTTTATCACTACCTGGGAAAAAAACTGATGAAAATACAAAGAAAACAATTTTGTATTGATTCACCAAATAACCGTGAAATGTTTTTTTACAGTGTTTTTTTACAGACCATTATTATGTATTATTTATATGGTTTTTCGTATGAAAATTAAAAAAAAAGAATTCATTATTTATAGAATTTAATTCTTATTGAATCATTCAAATATCTTCAAATTTCTTCTTTAAATCCATAATAAAATAGCTTCAAAAACGAATTAAATGATTAAATTTGTCTTCAATTTAAATCTATTACAAAAAGGCTTAAGGCATTTTTTTCAATTAATTATGTAAATGATAAAAACAAAACTGAATCAAGAAAAAAATGTTAACCTAATTTGAATTAACAAAAATTTAATCATTCAAAGTTTAAATAAATTCTGTTGTTAATTAACTTCAAAATTAATTTAGTTTAAACAAAGCCTTTTAAATGAATCATAAAAAATAAATATTGGGAATGGATTTATGGAATGAAAGGCTGACATTTTTAATTACTGATCAAGATTTTAGTGAATTAAGCTCAAATTGTATTAATTAATTCGAAGCTCTGATATATAATAATTATAAAACTAAGTTTTTATACGAAATTTGGCTATAATATTCCTAATTTACAGTATCATTATATATTTCGGGAATAGCCGGGATCCCGGAAATGTAGATTTTGACCCATTGTAGGTCCAACTTACTATGGTCTTATATTCGTCGTTGCACAGGTATTTGAAATATCTATCATTAGATATTCATATTGTCTATATTAATGATTTAGTAATCCAGATATGGGTCAAAAATAGGTAAAAAATCGAGGTTGTCCTGGTTTTTTCCTTATATCTCGGCCATTTGTGGAACGATTTTCTCGATAGCAACCGAGCCGGAAGAATTTCGGAGATATTGATGTATCATTCGTGTATGTAAGTTATTTGGGGGCTTCAGAAAGTTGATTTCAACACACAGACGATTCAGATTCAGAATATATATACTTTGTGGGGTCGCAAATAAAAAATGTAGAAATTACAAACGGAATGACAAACTTATATATACCCTTGCCACTCATGGTGAAGGGTATAATTACAAAGTCATAAATTAACAAAACAATTAAATTATCTGAAGTTGAATATGAGCATTTCCACAGTCCTGAACGGGACATTTGTTCGCCTTTAACATGAAAAAATAAAGAAATCGAAAATTTTTTTTTATTTTAATTTTTCGTAGAAGATTTTTTTTTATACAATATTAAAATGGAATAATAATAATAACAACTATAGTTGCATCTTATAACAATCACTAGGATTCATAATCGGGAAAAAAGTTTGTCGGGAAATGTCGGTAATTTCTTTATAAGCTTCCTTCTGAAAGTTTAGGTATTTTTTTGCACAGATAAAGCAGATTCGTTGTGATTTTTTGCTAATCGAATGATTCGCTTATATCCATAGACTTTGTTGATACTTGAAACAAAAAATCAGTTAAAACAGAAGATACAATCTTTAAAATTCTCAAAAATGATTTATTTATGATATTGAAATTTCGTTTAAAATAAATTTTAAAAATGTAAAATTTGCGATTAGTTATAATGGTTGGACGATGTCAGAAACTTTTTTATTTGGATTATTTTTTCAAAATTTTAATTTTTTCATTATTTTTGAAAATACTGCTACTTTGACCCAAAACTCGAAACTTCAAATAAAAATGTCAAAAATCGATATAGCTCAATATAAGACCACCCTAATGTGCAAATGGCATTGAATGTTACAACAAGTAGTAGAGCCAACAAAACATGTCTATGAATATTGTTTAGAATCATAAAGTAACAAGAGCAACAACAAAGAAAAGTAAATACGAGTATAACAGAGAAAAAAAATTAGTATAGCAATATAAACATTATGAATGTATGAATTGATAGTTTAGTAAACACAGCAGCTACTTGCATATACAAACACTGACTAACTAGCTACAGTAGAGAGCAAATATGAAAAAATTTTGAATTGAAAAAAAAATAAAATTGCAAATTCTAATTTGATTCTTAGTTTGCTTTCTTAGTTTGATATGTTGTTAAATATTTTCTCCAAAAATTTGGGCATAACATTAGTTTTCTGTAAGAACGAAATATTAATATAAATTGGTTAGGTTAGGTTAGGTTTTCCAGGCAGCCACGAAATAAGGAAGATAGAAAGAGCAGCTCACATGGGTCCATCAATGGTCCTTTTGTGTTACCTGAAAGTAGAAGAAAGAAGAAGAAAGAGGGACAGATATAAGTGAAAAGGGAGAAGAAGAAGATTGAAGAAGTTAAGGAGGAGATGTAAGAAGAAAAAAAGAGAGGGAGGAGGGAGGAGATCTTGGAGAATTTACGTGCCAATGAGTCGGCGATCATTGGGTCACTCTAAAGTGATCCCCGTGTCTGGTCTTTTCAACCAATTACTTCTACCTATAAAGGCACTAATGCCCTCAAGCCTCATATTCGAGAGCTCAGAGAGACTATCAAGGGAACGATGCCCCAGAAACCTTAGGCGTAGATCTCCTAATGCCGGACAATGACAAAGAAGATGAAAAATAGTTTCATCCTCCTCCTCATTTTGACAACTTCTGCAGAAGTCGTGGTACGGCAAACCAAGTCTCCTAGCATGGTTACCAAAGGTGCAGTGTCCAGTTATGACCGCCACTACACCACTCAATTGTGAGCGTGTAAAGCCAAGAAGATGAATTGTCCGTCCCCGATTTAGTCGGGGCCATATCGTCCTGGTCATAGTGCATGTGGGTTCACAGTCCCATCTTGCCTGAGCGAGCTCATAGTAGAAGTTACTAATTTGTAGCTTGCATTTGGATAACGGAATCCCACATAGGAAATCTATGTCTCCGTCAGGTAACATGGCGCCTTTTCTCGCCAGATCATCGGCAACACAGTTGCCCGTAATAGTAATATCCCCGTGTCCCCGTACCCACTTGAGTACGACTATTGAATGTCTCGCCATCCTGTTTAAGGATGCCCGGCATTCCTGGACTAAGTTAGATGTTGTGTATACACCTGTCAGGGATTTTATAGCTGCCTGACTGTCAGTATATATACAAATATCCCTGTCAGATATCTTGTTATAACTAAGCCAGTTAGCCGCCCTTTTGATGGCCGATAATTCAGCCTGAATAATGCTACATTCATTCGGAAGTCTGAAAGATAACCTAATATCGAGTTCCCGAATATAGACACCTACGCCAACTCGATCTCCCTTCACAGAACCGTCCGTATAGACTGAGAGACCCGTTGTGTCATGTAAGGGCCCGTTCATTGCTTCCGTACCACACGGAATTGAGAAATCGAAATTCCTCGCTAAGAAGGGCCTAGAAATGCAGTAATCGATATTCTCCGGAAGAGTCTGAATACTACCTATTATGCTGGCGTGACCATATGGAGCGTGTTTCCACGCACCAATCGCGTTTAGCCTAAAGGCAGAAGTAAATGCCATTTTTCTTGCCATAAGATCCACAGGGATCCAGTTCAATATAGTAAAGAGCGACTTTGTTGCGGTCGTTCTTAAAGCTCCTGTTATCAGGATTGCCATTCTCCTTAACACTCTCTCGAATAGCATACACGTCGAGCCACTGTCTAGTGCCTTCCACCAGACAGAAACTCCATAAAATAGTGTCGGCTTAATGACCGCATCACATAGCCAGTTGACAAACTGGGGTCTAATACCCCATTGCGTACCTATCGCCCTCTTACAGACATACATAGCCGTCAAGGCTTTTGACGTCCTTGAAAGGGTATTGGGTTTCCAGGATAGTTTACTATCCAGAATAACTCCTAAGTATTTCGCACTGTCCGATAGTGTTAGTTCAACACCATTTAATCGGGGAAGCGAGAAATGAGGAATCTTGTACCTCCTTGTGAACAGTACAAGTTCAGTTTTGCCTGGGTTTACACTCAATCCACTGTCCGTACTCCACCGACTCAGTATACTGAGTGCATGTTCCAGGCGTTGTGATATCGTGTCCAAGTGGATCCCAGAGACTGCCACCGCGACGTCATCCGCGTAGGCGACAGTTTTATAACCTAAGAGATCCAATTTCCTGAGCAGACAATTTATGGCCAAATTCCACAGAAGTGGCGATAAGACACCTCCCTGAGGTGTACCCCTAGTGGCCATTCTCGTGATCACTGCCGTTCCCTTTTCGGAGCGAATGATCCTGTATCGTAGAAGGTTTGTGATGAACCTTACAGTTGATTGGTCTAAACCAAGATCCTGTAGAGCTGAAACGATAGTTGCAGATTCTACGTTATTGAAGGCTCCTTCTATATCCAGAAAGGCCACTAACGAGAAATTACCAAATTCAAGGGATTTCTCAATATATCCCACTAAGGAGTGAAGTGCTGTCTCAACGGATTTGCCTTTCATGTAGGCGTGTTGAGAGGGAGATACTGATCCTTGTTTCAAAGACACTCGTATGTGGATGTCGATGATTCTTTCAAGGGTTTTCAGCAAGAATGATGATAGACTTATCGGTCTGAAATCTTTTGCTTTGGTGTGTGACGCTTTCCCCCCTTTCGGAATGAATGTCACAGTGCATTCGGTCCACCGTTTTGGTATGTAGGACCATGCAAGACAGGCATGATAGATAGTTATCAGCCAAGGAGTGACTAGATCTATATTATTCTGTAGATCAGCGGGTATTATACCATCTGGGCCCGGAGACTTGTAAGAGTCAAAACTCCGTATGGCCCATTTTATCAAATGTTCGTCAAGTATAATTGACGAAGTTGTCCGATTGTTCGGTTGGGATGCACTAGCAATATCCGGAGGCAAGTTCCCCGGAAAATGAGTGTCCATGAGTACTTCTAGTGTCTCACGTCCATCAGTAGTCCACCTACCATCCTGTTTCTGAATATAACCTTGAACAGTTGGTGTTTTCGATAAGATCTTGCGCAGACGATTTGTCTCAGAGGAACTTTCGACGCCGCTGCAGAAATTCCTCCAGGACTTACGTTTCGCGCTCCTGACCATATTCTTAAATTTGTTCAACATAGACTTATACATTGACCAGTTGCCTGATCTTTTCGCCTCGTTGAATAGTTTACGACAATTACGCCTAGTGTTCGCTATGTCTAAAGACCACCATGGAGGTCTTACCTTTCCTCTGCGAGCAGAGGGAGTGCATGTACGTCTTGTGGCCTCACTGAGAGAAAGTGTGAGCTTTTCCACAGCGCTTTCAATGTCCCTAGTGTCACCTATGAGAGGGGGTGAGGGAAGTAAACCATCAAGGATCCGCCTGTGATCATCCCAATTGGTTTTCCTCCTATTTAGAAAAGGCTTTTCCTTCTCAACTTCCAATTCTATTAAGAATGTCAGATACCTGTGATCAGACAGAGAGCAATCATCTGAAACCTTCCAATTCCTTATGAGTTGCGAGTGGCTTGCACTGACAAGCGTAATGTCCAGAACTTCTTGCCTATTTGCTACCACAAAAGTAGGTTCTGAACCTCGATTGACAACTACCAGATTAAAGTCTAATATGAAGTCTAGAATGTACTCACCTCGTTCGTTTCTATCTGAGCTACCCCAGATTGTGTGGTGAGCATTTGCATCAGCTCCGATAATTACAGGAGTTCTGGCCCTATTTGCGGCACGCATCATATTAGATACCAGGTTATTCGGTGGTGGTTCAACCTGGTCGTGCGCCATATAGCTCGAGAGCAGCCACACCTTACCTGCACCTGTCTCCCAAGCAGCAGCTACTGTATCTTCATCGCTGTAATCAGGAAGAATGAAGATATTAAGATGGTTCTTAACCAAAATGCAAGATCTTATTTTACCTGTGCGTCTTATGTACAAAAGTTTGTACTTTTTGGCGTTGAGTCCACGAATTTCGCCATTGTGTATCCACGGCTCCTGGACCAACGCAATGTCCTCCCCATATTTAGCAATGTGGAGGAGCAGGGCAGCCGAAGCTGCCTTAGAGTGGTGAAGGTTCACTTGGATCGCCTTCACCATGGTCTGGATCATATATGACCGTAACGTCGATGTCTTCTGGGTCTGATTCCAGAAGAACATCTTCATCCTCCACATCACCCAGAGCGCAGAATAGGTCCCCAACCATACTGGAGTGTGATTGGGTCTCCATTTTGTCCTCAGAGCTTGCGGGGTCGTCCAGTTTAATTTTGCAGTCCATATCCTGCGGAGCTTCCAGTTTAACACCAGAAGTTTCGGGGTCGAGCTTGTCGTCACCACGGTAGATGCGCAGCTTGATACTATCGAAACCATAGTAAATCTTGCTTTGCCTCTCACGTAGTGGCGCCAAGGATTCCTTGTTAAGGACTACGACCACCTTTCTATGCGCACCTTCAGGAGCGGAAACCTTAACCACCTTCCAGTTATGGGTTGGTAGATCGGGATTACCGCTCTGAATGTATGCCAGAATCTCCTCAGGTTCATGTGGCTCCGCCGGAATAACTGTGACTGATCTCGGTCTACGAGGTATCTCGTTTACCGGGATCACGTCCAGTTTCGCGCCTGGCCACAATTCCCCTAGGGACGCAATTGCTAATTTTAGCAGTAGAGCTGAGCGGTCATTGGTACACGCTAGCAGTTTTACATGGCCTTGATACCAGCCAGCATCGTCGTTTTGCGGGGATGGACCGGGATTCTCCTTGAGAATCTTCCAGTATACCCCCAGCATACCCTGACGGATTTTCAGCCATTTCTTCTGGGAGATAGCTCCGTCATCAACACTCCTGTCGATAATAGCCCTTACAAGTGGATTGCGAGCAACTTCACTGTAAGGCCTTCTTATCACACGAGCCTCTTGCTTCGGACGTTTAGTCTTCGGCTGTGTGTTTTGCTGCTGGAGCAGCTCCTCCTCTGAGCGTTGCCGTTTGGGCCCAGCAGATGCGCCTTGGTTCGCTGCATCTGCGCTTGGAGGAGTGTTTGAGCTGTCCAGCTCAGCCAGTTGAGCCTTAGCCCAACTTAGTTTCGACAATTCGTCGATGTTAAGCGCATCGGCCGACTTGGATCCAAGCCGGTCGATAATGCGCATGGCGGCACGCCTTTGCACGAAAGCCCTCCTGGATGGTTCTTTGCGAATGGGGGCGTTCGGTTCTGCCGTAGTGGCGGGTGGGGCTACGGTGGTTGGACCCGACTTCTGGTTCGACGATCCAACCTGTAGCATTTTCGCAGGGACAACTGTCTTCTCGACAGTGTCCAATGCAGGGGCTGTTGCTGGTATATTACCAGCGAGGGCTAATGCAGCTTTTGAGGTGCTTGGCTTAAAGTCCAAGGCTACCTCGCTGCTTTTAGTCAAACTGTCACCAGAAGGTTGGACAGTCGACTGTTTGCAATCAGCCAGCATAGGTTTCCCCTGCTGGCCTTTTGCTGTTTGTTTTTTGTTATTATTATTGTTTTGTATTGTGTTATTCATTTTTGTTCCCACGAGTGAGCGCGTAAGGGGATGGACACTCCATGCAGGGACGGCGTACATGGATTAGGCGAAAACTGTATTACAACCGACCCGTGCCCTGGCGTCGGAGGGGAGCTGTTAGCGACTAGTTATCTTTAACCACTTACTAGCCATTCAGGTCTTCGGCACTGCTACCATCACCTTGACCTTACAAGTGGGGGGGAAAGAAAGAGTAGAGAGAGAAAGAACAGTTTTGGTCCGCGGGTAGTAACACTAGAAGAGAGAGAGAATGTGTTAGCACTAGGTAACCATTTGTCAAAAATGTATCACCAGTAATAACAGTATCCTAACACCAATTACATCCTACTGTGACCATTTGTTATAAAATGCATCACAGTATTATGATAGTCGGCTGACACATTTCCGTTTACCGACCTAGCTATGTCAAGAAGTTCAGACCATTTGTTAAAAATGCATCTTAAGATATTGACATCGCTTGAGCATTTGTCAAGGCTAGTGACCTGTTCTCAAAACAGTATCACTAGACTAGGCAGTTGCTCCCCCTATCCGCCACCTGGGACGCGTCCGATGGGAGACTGAGAACTCCACACGAATTGGTTACATACAGTATTTTCCTTTACAATAAAGATTTTCTGACCATTTCTGGTTTTTACTGTTTTTTTTTTCGACATTAAACCAGAAAAAGTAATTTATATTAAAGTTGTTACATTTGAACTTCATTAGGTAATAAGTTCACCTACAGTAATATATATACAGGACAATCTATACTCATACACTCAAATTAGAAAACAACAATCATAATAAATGAATAAAACTAAAGTCCTCTCTTTATTACACTTATAAATGTCTGTGCCTCTATCACTTTAAGTAATAGTTACATAGAAGTAGTGTTTGTAAATGAAAGTACCCCAGTAGTTCTAACGAAATGGCCCGTTCCACTGATTTTACGCCTAATTGGGGGATCACAACAAGTTAAAGAATTAGTTATGTGACTAGTTATTTTTTAAAATGTGAGTATCCTAGGACGTAGTTAATTGATCCTACATGGATTGCAAAGAGTAATTTCCGAATTATAAAGGAATCCACTGTCTAAAAGGCATACGTTGGCTTCTGTTGTAGCATTGACTACAACAGAAGCCAACGTATGCCTTTTAGACAGTGGATTCCTTTATAATTCGGAAATTACTCTTTGCAATCCATGTAGGATCAATTAACTACGTCCTAGGATACTCACATTTTAAAAAATAACTAGTCACATAACTAATTCTTTAACTTGTTGTGATCCCCCAATTAGGCGTAAAATCAGTGGAACGGGCCATTTCGTTAGAACTACTGGGGTACTTTCATTTACAAACACTACTTCTATGTAACTATTACTTAAACTGCTGGGATTTGATCCTGTACGCACATTCACTTACGAAAATGTTTTTTTTTATAAATTATTTATGCGGTTTGTAGGGTAATGAAAGGGTATTTCCATAAAAAATATTTACCGGAAATTAAAATGTTAAAAATATAAAAATAATTAAATTGTTATAAGCTTATCTCGTATGCCCAATATTGATTTCAAGGTATTTTCTGGAGTTCTCACGGTCCAGCTCAAAAATAAAGAAAACATTATAAAGTTATACAAAAATACCAACATTTTTGGCATTAGTTATTAACATGTGAAAATTGTCCTGAAAACTGGAAATATATTTTTAAATTCACTTTTTACACCCACCATCAAAACAGATGGTGGGTATATTGATTTTGTCATTTCATTTGTAGCATAACGAAATATTGGTTGTAGAACCAAATGTATATATATCCTGGGTCCTTATAAGATTCTAAGATATTCTAGCTATGTCCGTGCGTCTGTCCGTCTGTTGAAAACAGACGGACCTCCTTTCGTGTAGGGCCCAAACGAAAGGAGCTAGCTAGCTTAACTTTTTCACACTCTGTTAATAAGTTTCATGAGGCCCATGAGCCATATCGGTCCATGATTTCAAAATACTATTTTAGCAGACATAAATATGGTTACGAAATTGTACTTGAATTCAAATACAACGGTTTTAACGGCTGATTTAAAGTTGCATATCTGTGGAACATACAACATTGCATAAAAGCTTTAAGTTGGGCATTGTTTGTGAGTATGACACTAAATGATTAATTATTAACATCGAAAGCCCTAGAATTCGAATATTCTAGTTTGAAGATCATTGTAGAAATAGAGCTTGGTAATGCAGTGTATATAAATTGGCCATGAGAACACCAAACAAGTCAGTCTAACGTGTATTTGTATAAGAACACTGAGTGACATTTAAACTGTTTTTGTACATTTGAATAAATCAATAGTGGTTACAATTTTGACTTACAACTGCTTTTATTTGGCATCAAAAGTATCCGGTTTATTTAAATGAAATAAACCAACGTTTTTAAAAAGGTTAAATCAAAACAATATGTTAATTATGCGGCAATAGTAATAAAATATTTCACAAATTAGTTCTAAGTACTCAAAAATTATACTGTGAAGTATGTCGAAAATAGAGAAACATTTTTTAGCTATGGCAATTTCTCTTTAGCACTTATTGTTCACATATTTATATCATGCTAAAAACACCATATGTAATATGTCCTTCAATCAACAACAAATTAATACAAACAAATCGATTAAATGCGACATTTTGTTCATGTTCAAATGTCGCGTACTTGTATCTAAATCATAATCATGTTACTGACTATTTTAATTCAAATCAAAATGTAGAGGCTTTTAAAACTAGTTGCTGATTATAAGCCCGGGATTTTTTAGAAAATCCCGGGCAATTTTTTCTTCACAGATAAAACAGATTCGTTGCGATTTATTGCTTATCAAATGATTCGATTATATCCATATTCTTTGTTGATACTTGCAAGAGAAAATCAATTGACACAGAAGAATAACGGTTTAAGTTACAAAAGTTTTGTCACCCTAACTGAAATTTTTCAGTCACAAGAGAAAAATTCGTTTACAATCAAAACTAATTTCTCTGTATTACAAAAACATATTTATAACAGAAAAATAAACATTTTCCGTAAAACCTGTAAGGATATTCTATTTAGAGAAAATTATAACAATAATATTGATTTAAATTTGTTTTCACATATTTTACTTAGTTGGACTTCTGAAATCTTTTTTAAAGAAGTTTAAACATTATTAAATTTTGCCCGATTAATAGTTTCTGACATCGATATTGATAAAAACTACTAGCAAGCTGAAAAAAAGAAAAAGGAAAAATTCGTATAAGAAAAAGACATGTTAAAAAATGATGATCCTTAATCTAAAAGCCAATATTGGGAGAAGCAGTTTAGATGTCAGAAAAGGAATTATTAAAATATTAAAATCTATTGAAGCACTATTTTTAAAGTATATCAAACCATTAAATAAAAAATATGAAGCTATTGTTGAATTTACTTGAACTATAATGCAAAAATATGTCGCGTTATAAATTAAGGGTGCTAAATTATAATAAACATTTTAAATAATTATAGCAAACATTTCAACATGAACACTATATACAGTAGTTTACATTATTTTGCTTTAGTTTAAAAAAAATCTCATTAACAAATTAAATTGGAAACAACAAAACCACAAAGTCTGCATTTTTGACTACATATAGAGCTACGAAAATGTTATAAAAAATGGAGAAAAGCCCTATATTCACCTTTCCCATAAGAAGCTACTCGTTCTAGATGTCCCAGTAAGCACCAAAGCCTCAAAAATTCAAGCACTTGAACATTTTTTGGAATTTGACTTGAATGCAAATGTAATTATACTTTAAACATGAAAAATATTTGAAAATTTATTTATTTTTCAAACAAAAAACATATGGCTTGAATTTATGTTTCCTTTTTACTGGAGAATGCTATTGAAATAATGTGTAATACAACTGTAATTCAATTGCTTGACTATAATTCAAAGCTTGATTTACACTTGCTTTCAACTCGAATTCCAGTAAATATGCTTATTGGGATCTCGCTCTTATATTTCTGAGTTCTGTAGACCATGTCGTTTCATTTCTTAATCACCATGTATAGTACATCCCAATGGGTTTGTAGTTTAGGAGACAATCCTTTGTTTCATTGTGATTATACAATAGTGCAAGCTGACATTCGTTAAGTCCATCAGAATTCGCTACTTGATCATATCTGTCCATTCATTTTATTGCTGGTATTTTATGCAGTTCGTTAAGATATATTTTCTTTAAAGGCGTACGATTGTCGCGTTCTTGGCCGTGGAAATACCCATATACATTTCATATTTTGTCAACTTATTAAACTTATGTCCTTTTATTCCAGATTAATAAAAAAATCTTAACAAATGTTTGTGCGCATTTTTATGTGCCAATATTTTATTTTCCTTTTTGTCATGTTTAGTAAAAATTTGCACGTATTACTACTGGTTTTTGCTGTTAACAAATTGTTCGCTTTAGGCGTGATACATTTTTAAGATTTTTAGGATTATATTGGGCTAAAGTTGTAGTTGGTAGGAAGAAGTAGATAAGATAATTTGAGTACTATGATAAACGAATTTTTAAAAAAGATACCTGAAAAGAACAAAAAAAATCTGTTAATTAAAATGTGCAATATTCAAATTTAAAATACAAATATTTTAAAGAGTTTTTAGGATTATGTTTAAAAATTGTTACTGAAATATATGCAAATTTTAAACTTTTAACTGGAAATGGTAGTTTATCTCAAATTCAGACAATTTGATAACATTAATATGGTTACGAGCTGGTCTTGCAAGTAATTAATTTATTTTCGTAGAAAATCTCTATGTTCATACATATATATTGAAAACATATTTAAGGCTCCTATTTCAGAAATACAATTTCAACAGAACTTTAAAGAAACCAAAAAAGCAATATGAGATAAACCTAGAACATTTGTGCAAATACAACTACAGGAATATACACATCGATACACAGAAAATTTCCCAACTGTTCTAGGAGACTGTCCCGAACTAGTGATTTTACCTATCAATTAGGGTGACAACCAGTTACATAACATGTCCTAAGCAGGGGGTTAATTGACACTTTTGGGTTACAATGAGACTGTCTGGTCAAAAGTAGTTGACGAATACATATATTTAGTTACATTACTAGTCAATTAACTAGATTACTTCTGGTTGGTAAAATAACTACTTCCTAAAGTGCAGTACAAAATAAGCAGAGAGTGTAGTCAGTACTCCTGGTTACTAAGAGACACTAAAGTGACAATTGACTTCACGTTAGGTTACATGGGGTGTATAAAGTAACCAATTAGCACATACGTGTCAAATGACCCAAAATATATAAATTGCAGTCATCCAAGTGATCAGTACAGTAGGGCCAATTACTGTATATAAAGGATACATTGACTGCTTGCTTCACTGCTGGGATGATAACCTGGTCGGTCGATAGTAAAAGGAAGACATAGCTACAAGTATGATTAGTACGAATGAACAAACCATCATGGTAAACATCAAGCAGTAAAATTGTAGCTGTAATAACATACAAAAACCAAATACATAAACATATGGAAAGTTGGTTGATTGGTTGGCTCGTTGGTCGCTCCTTCCGTCTGTTGTTGTGCTTGTTTAGATCAGTTGAATTTGTTGTTTGGAATTCTGAAAATCCAAACATCCAGCCAGTCATTCAGCCAACTTCCTTCTAAATTCATATGTACGTAAAACATCCAAGAAATGAAACCATCAATTCTAAATGAATGAATGAAGCATAAATGGAAATTGTTTGCTTATACTAACTATACTTCTACTCTGTAACATCTACTATTTGTGTACATATGAGAAAATATACTATGTAGAACTACAGTTGTTGGTTGTATCCATTTAGTTCAGTTCTTTTTTTTTTCCTTGTAGGTTTATAGTTGTTCTTGTTTATGTTAGTATCTTTAACAAACAAAACAAAAAAATTGCTAACTAGTTATAAGTAGAAAGAAAAAAAGCAGAGAAAAGAACAGCAGGATTAAATGCTTAATAGTATAAGTATTTAAATATTATATTAAATAGAAAGAAAAATAAGTAAAAATAGAGAAATTATGATATTTCAATTAAATTATTTCTAAAATAAGTCTAAATTTTGTTATTTATTTAGTTTGCAACATCACAGCAAAATTCTGCATTAGCAAGTAATGGATTATAATTATAATACAATCTTCTTCGGTATAGGGGTAATTCCATGAATATGTTAACCACAACTAAACTACATAATGACATCGAATCCTAAAATTATAAAAAATACCTCTATTTTGCACCAAAAATCGATTTTTATATGAAAAACTTAAAATCTGTTGTAGATCCTTAAATAGTGGCCCAATCGCAAAAATAATGATAATCTGTGATCACCTCTATTTTCCATCAAAAATAGATTTTTATATGAAAAACTTAAAATCGGCTGTAGATCCTTAAATAAGGGCCCAATCGTTAAAATAATAATAATCAGTGATCCCTCTATTTTCCAACAAAAAACAATTTTTATATGAAAAACCTGTAGATCCTTAAATAGTGATAATGATAATCTGTGATCACCTCTATGCCCAATCGCAAAAATAATGATAATCTGTGATCACCTCTATTTTCCAACAAAAATCGATTTTTATATGAAAAACCTAAAATCGGCTGTAGATCCTTAAATAGTGGCCCAATCGCAAAAATAATGATAATCTGTGATCACCTCTATTTTCGGATGTAGATCCTTAAATAAGGGCCCAATCGCAAAAATAATGATCAACTTTTTTGGACCAAAAATTGATGTTTATATGAAAAACCTAAAATCGGCTGTAGATCCTTAAATAAGGGCCCAATCGTAAAAATAATGATAATCTGTGATCACCTCTATTTTCGGCTGTAGATCCTTAAATAAGGGCCCAATCGCAAAAATAATGATAATCTGTGATCACCTATATTCTCCACAAAAATTTGATTTTTATATGAAAAACTTAAAATCGGCTGTAGATCCTTAAATAAGAGCCCAATCGTTAAAATAATGCTAATCTGTGATCACCTCTATTTTCCAACAAAAATCGATTTTTATATGAAAAACCTAAAATCGGCTGTAGATCCTTAAATAGTGCCCAATCGCAAAAATAATGATAATCTGTGATCACCTCTATTTTCCAACAAAAATCGATGTTTATATGAAAAACCTAAAATCGGCTGTAGATCCTTAAATAAGGGCCCAATGGTAAAAATAATGATAATCTGTGATCACCTCTATTTTCCAAAAAAAAATCGATTTTCATATGAAAAACCTAAAATCGGCTGTAGATCCTTAAATAAGAGCCCAATCGTAAAAATAATGATAATCTGTGATCACCTATATTCTCCACAAAAATTTGATTTTTATATGAAAAACCTAAAATCGGCTGTAGATCCTTAAATAAGAGCCCAATCGTTAAAATTATGATAATCTGTGATCACCTCTATTTTGCAACAAAATTTGGAAAATAGAGGTTTTTATACGAAAAACCTAAAATCGGCTGTAGATCCTTAAATAAGGGCCCAATCGTAAAAATAATGATAATCTGTGATCACCTCTATTTTCCAACAAAAATAGATTTTTATATGAAAAACCTAAAATCGGCTGTAGATCCTTAAATAAGGGCCCAATCGCAAAAATAATGATAATCTGTGATCACCTTTTTTTGGACCAAAAATCGATGTTTATATGAAAAACCTAAAATCGGCTGTAGATCCTTAAATAAGGGCCCAATCGTAAAAATAAGTCTGCTTTTACACAGGGCAATTTGTCTTGCGCAAGTCTAGAGTTTATAGGAGAGAGAGGCAAGAAGAAAGAAGAGGGGTACACACTTGCTTGTACTGGCAATTCTCTTCAATTGTCTTTTGTTTTCTCATTTTCAATATGGCGTCTATTAGGTTTTGACATACAAAATTGCTCACAGACTTGCTGTGTGTAAACAGACGAGCAAGTTTAAAAGGGAATCGACGAGACTTGCTTCAAGTAAACTTGACCTGTGTAAAAGCAGACTAATGATAATCTGTGATCACCTCTATTTTCCACCAAAAATCGATTTTTATATGAAAAACCTAAAATCGGCTGTAGATCCTTAAATAGTGGCCCAATCGCAAAAATAATGATAACTGTGATCACCTCTATTTTCCACCAAAAATCGATGTTTATATGAAAAACCTAAAATCGGCTGTAGATCCTTAAATAAGGGCCCAATCGTAAAAATAATGATAATCTGTGATCACCTCTATTTTCCACCAAAAATCGATGTTTATTTGAAAAACTTAAAATCGGCTGTAGATCCTTAAATAAGGGCCCAATCGCAAAAATAATGATAATCTGTGATCACATCTATTTTCCACCAAAAATCGATTTTTATATGAAAAACCTAAAATCGGCTGTAGATCCTTAAATAAGGGTCCAATCGTAAAAATAATGATAATCTGTGATCACCTTTTTTTGGACCAAAAATCGATGTTTATATGAAAAACCTAAAATCGGCTGTAGATCCTTAAATAAGGGCCCAATCGTAAAAATAATGATAATCTGTGATCACATCTATTTTCCACCAAAAATCGATGTTTATTTGAAAAACTTAAAATCGGCTGTAGATCCTTAAATAAGGGCCCAATCGCAAAAATAATGATAATCTGTGATCACATCTATTTTCCAACAAAAATCGATTTTTATATGAAAAACTTAAAATCGGCTGTAGATCCTTAAATAGTGGCCCAATCGCAAAAATAATGATAATCTGTGATCACATCTATTTTCCAACAAAAATCGATTTTTATATGAAAAACCTAAAATCGGCTGTAGATCCTTAAATAGTGGCCCAATCGCAAAAATAATGATAATCTGTGATCACCTCTATTTTCCACCAAAAATCGATGTTTATATGAAAAACCTAAAATCAGCTGTAGATCCTTAAATAAGGGCCCAATCGCAAAAATAATGATAATCTGTGATCACCTCTATTTTCCAACAAAAATCGATTTTTATATGAAAAACCTAAAATCGGCTGTAGATCCTTAAATAGTGGCCCAATCGCAAAAATAATGATAATCTGTGATCACATCTATTTTCCAACAAAAATCGATTTTTATATGAAAAACCTAAAATCGGCTGTAGATCCTTAAATAAGGGCCCAATCGCAAAAATAATGATAATCTGTGATCACATCTATTTTCCAACAAAAATTGATTTTTATATGAAAAACCTAAAATCGGCTGTAGATCCTTAAATAAGGGCCCAATCGCAAAAATAATGATAATCTGTGATCACATCTATTTTCCAACAAAAATCGATTTTTATATGAAAAACTTAGATCCTTAAATAGTGGCCCAATCGCAAAAATAATGATAATCTGTGATCACCTCTATTTTCCACCAAAAATCGATTTTTATTTGAAAAACTTAAAATCGGCTGTAGATCCTTAAATAAGGGCCCAATCGCAAAAATAATGATAATCTGTGATCACCTCTATTTTCCAACAAAAATCGATTTTTATATGAAAAACTTAAAATCGGCTGTAGATCCTTAAATAGTGGCCCAATCGCAAAAATAATGATAATCTGTGATCACCTCTATTTTTCAACAAAAATCGATTTTTATATGAAAAACCTAAAATCGGCTGTAGATCCTTAAATAAGGGCCCAATCGTTAAAATAATGATAATCTGTGATCACCTCTATTTTCCAACAAAAATCGATTTTTATATGAAAAACCTAAAATCGGCTGTAGATCCTTAAATAAGGGCCCAATCGTAAAAATAATGACAATCTGTGATCACCTCTATTTTCCACCAAAATTTGATTTTTATATGAAAACCCTAAAATCGGCTATCCTTAAATAGTGGCCCAATCGCAAAAATAATGATAATCTGTGATCACCTCTATTTTCCAACAAAAATCGATTTTTATATGAAAAACCTAAAATCGGCTGTAATTCCTTAAATAAGGGCCCAATCGTAAAAATAATGATAATCTGTGATCGCCTCTATTTTCCACCAAAATTTGATTTTTATATGAAAAACCTAAAATCGGCTGTAGATCCTTAAATAAGGGCCCAATCGTAAAAATAATGATAATCCGTGATCACCTCTATTTTCCAACAAAAATCGATTTTTATATGAAAAACCTAAAATCGGCTGTAGATCCTTAAATAAGGGCCCAATCGTAAAAATAATGATAATCTGTGATCACCTCTATTCGATTTTTATATGAAAAACCTAAAATCGGCTGTAGATCCTTAAATAAGGGCCCAATCGTAAAAATAATGATAATCTGTGATCACCTCTATTTTCCACCAAAAATCGATGTTTATATGAAAAACTTAAAATCGGCTGTAGATCCTTAAACAAGGGCCCAATCGCAAAAATAATGATAATCTGTGATCACCTCTATTTTCCAACAAAAATCGATTTTTATATGAAAAACCTAAAATCGGCTGTAATTCCTTAAATAAGGGCCCAATCGTAAAAATAATGATAATCTGTGATCGCCTCTATTTTCCACCAAAATTTGATTTTTATATGAAAAACCTAAAATCGGCTGTAGATCCTTAAATAAGGGCCCAATCGTAAAAATAATGATAATCCGTGATCACCTCTATTTTCCAACAAAAATCGATGTTTATACGAAAAACTTAAAATCGGCTGTAGATCCTTAAATAGTGGCCCAATCGCAAAAATAATGATAATCTGTGATCACCTCTATTTTTCAACAAAAATCGATTTTTATATGAAAAACCTAAAATCGGCTGTAGATCCTTAAATAAGGGCCCAATCGCAAAAATAATGATAATCTGTGATCACCTCTATTTTCCAACAAAAATCGATGTTTATATGAAAAACTTAAAATCGGCTGTAGATCCTTAAATAGTGGCCCAATCGCAAAAATAATGATAATCTGTGATCACCTCTATTTTCCACCAAAAATCGATGTTTATATGAAAAACTTAAAATCGGCTGTAGATCCTTAAATAGTGGCCCAATCGCAAAAATAATGATAATCTGTGATCACCTCTATTTTTCAACAAAAATCGATTTTTATATGAAAAACCTAAAATCGGCTGTAGATCCTTAAATAAGGGCCCAATCGTTAAAATAATGATAATCTGTGATCACCTCTATTTTCCACCAAAATTTGATTTTTATATGAAAAACCTAAAATCGGCTGTAGATCCTTAAATAAGGGCCCAATCGTAAAAATAATGATAATCTGTGATCACCTCTATTTTCCACCAAAAATCGATGTTTATATGAAAAACTTAAAATCGGCTGTAGATCCTTAAATAGTGGCCCAATCGCAAAAATAATGATAATCTGTGATCACCTCTATTTTTCAACAAAAATCGATTTTTATATGAAAAACCTAAAATCGGCTGTAGATCCTTAAATAAGGGCCCAATCGCAAAAATAATGATAATCTGTGATCACCTCTATTTTCCAACAAAAATCTATGTTTATATGAAAAACTTAAAATCGGCTGTAGATCCTTAAATAGTGGCCCAATCGCAAAAATAATGATAATCTGTGATCACCTCTATTTTCCACCAAAAATCGATGTTTATATGAAAAACTTAAAATCGGCTGTAGATCCTTAAATAGTGGCCCAATCGCAAAAATAATGATAATCTGTGATCACCTCTATTTTTCAACAAAAATCGATTTTTATATGAAAAACCTAAAATCGGCTGTAGATCCTTAAATAAGGGCCCAATCGTTAAAATAATGATAATCTGTGATCACCTCTATTTTCCACCAAAATTTGATTTTTATATGAAAAATCTAAAATCTGCTGTAGATCCTTAAATAAGGGCCCAATCGTTAAAATAATGATAATCTGTGATCACATCTCTTTTCTACCAAAAATCGATTTTTATATGAAAAACCTATTGATAGTTCATATTTTGTTATATTTTACTTCAAAGTTTTTTGTGTCGTCAATGGGCAACATTTCAAATGTTATCGAGAAACTGCCATTAAGTTCTTCATTTTGCTCTACAATATTAATTGTATTTTTGATTAAATTTTTTTGAATTTTTGTATATGTTTCATATATCTATATATATATTACTATGCAGCTAGTTCATATAAATTGAGGGCCTCAATTGGGAGCTCCAATATACGAATCCTCAAACAAGATAGAGTTTGTTTAAGCAATCGACAGTTTCCTAATGTATTCCTTTCAAATATTCTTAAATTTTGTATTTTCATATGAGATCAATTTCAACTTTGACCCCTAATTTAATATTCAAAATCCTATTTAAAACGAAGCAAATATTACCACACTTTAATGTATTTAAGTTTAGGTAATTTGATCTAAATAAACACTATTGATTAATGCTTCTATCTATCCACAACCAATCAAAAAAATAAAAAAAGGAAATCAGAAAACCTCACAGACAGCCGTTTACAGCTGTGTAATGCCCCTCTTAACACTCTTGGCCAAATGTGGTTAAAAGGTCTTTAAAATCAAACATTTGTTAACACAAAATTCAAGCAAACAATGAATGAAAATACAAATAAAAAACCAGAAGAGAACAGAAAGAAATGAAAGATTTGATGACTTGTTATTTTCAGTTGATGAATGTGTGTATGGAATGGCCATGATATGTTCAAACCTCCTCACGCTTATACTTATGCAAAGGAGCCAGATTGTTCTGGAATACTCTAGTTCCTAAAATGTATTTATTCTATTGAATAAATAAATGTAATAGAAAATAAAATATAAAATATTGTTCTTCTTGAAAATAATTCATTATCTCGGGAATTATATGAGATATCGTAACGAAATTTCAGTAGGCTGGAGCTGAGATGTCTTCGAGTTGATTTACAGATTCGGCCCTAACATTTTTTAAACAAATCGCCAAAAATCCATTTATGATTCGAAAATTTTCCCTGTCTGGGTAGATGCTCCTTAGATGTGGTATCCTTTAGCATGATAAATATGAGTGTTTTGTTCGAATGAATTGTAAGAATGTAGCAAATGTAACACTAATACACACACAATGAATGAATGAAGGAATGATATATTTTTATGTCTGGCTATGAATGAATGTATGAATGTGTATTTGTATGACCCTGTATCTATGTTAGAGAAACGTAAATCGTTAGTTATAAGTGGTGCGTGCGAGCGAGCGTGTTGTTATCCTTGATTTTTGTGGCTTGTTGATTTATAATGACATGTGACGTGTGCAAAAATGAAAATGAAAACTAGAGGTGATATAGATCATTGTTTCCATAAATGATGACTTTCTTTAATACCCAGCTTCTTTTTCTCACCTTTTAGATGTCTAACCATTCTTTTTGTGTAATCATGATTGTGTTTATCTGTTATTGCTAAAATAAAGTAGGTTTAAATATTGTTTTTCTTAAATTTAAAGTCCTTTGTTTCCTTAAAAGGATTGCATGTTTTAATTTATAATTATGCATTTGCCAACGATGTCTGCAAGGTGTGGTTTTCATAGTAAATAAATTGTAAATGTTTCTCTAAGTGTTTTTTACTGACCAGTTAGTTGTTAATGTTTCATTATTAGTAAATTAAAATGAACAGAACAACAAACTTTTAGCGAAATTTATTGAAATTTTGTCTGGTCTAATGGCTACAGGCACTTTTCATATTATTATTACAGTGGTTTTGTAAAGGGTTTAGTATAGCGAATTAATTTAGTTAATGCAATATACTTTAATAACACGGTGCTACGATGGAAAAAACTTGGAAAACGACCTATCGTGGGTTATAGGGCTTGCCGAGTACATTATAAATTGTGTCAAAAATCATCAGAAGCACCCTCAAATTCAGAAGTTATTCTGAAAAAAAACCGTTTTCAGCCATGTTCGTCAACTTATCGATTTGTAACTCAGTCAGTTTCTGTCCGACTTTAAATTTTTAAACGGGGTTGGAAAGAAAACTGAATGCCCATTAAAATGACGTGCATTCTTCGATATATTTTTAAGTCATAAGTATTGTTTTTGTTAAGAATATCTAAAAAAAAACAAAATTTAACAACTTTTTTGATTTTAGTCGCTTTTCATTGCTTATTTTGATATGGAAGCTTATAAAAATGTATACCACTATATTAAGGAAATTTAGTTCTTAACAAAACATCGTTTTATTTACTAAAATCGGAAAAATTGTAAAAGTTATTCAACTTTTCATTAACACCTTTTTTAGTATTTTCTCGGTTTTAGTATGTCCTCACCTAGGCCTACAAACTCCATTATGTGGATTTTCAAGTTCTGACAAAAAGTGTCATTTTGTAGCAGAGTGTAATTGATGTTAATTTAAAAGATTATTTTTAATCAATTTCATTTAACACTTTCAGCTACGCTTTTTTGTGCATAAGTTTAAAATCAAACAAATTTTTACTTTAATCCAGGTTATTTGAAACATAAAAAGCCACCCCATTCCATGGCTTTTTGTGGAGTAGGGTGGTTGGTTTGTTGGTTGCCATTAAAAATAATTATGATAAAAATTTTCGTTTCAAAAAATATAATTATTTAGCAAAATGCAAATAGATGGCAATAAACTAAGTTTTAAAGACTATATCGAGATCGAAGAGGTGGTTAGTAAAGTGACCACAAAACATTATAGTGTAAACAATAAAGTTTTTGTGCCAACAATGTGCCATACGCGGGAAGTTTAGCTTTACTTCTTTAATTTTAAAAATAAGCCGCTGAAGCACACCGACTACTCATCAAATCTTATGGTGAATGCGTTCCATCAGTTTCAAAGCGCGAGAGATGGTTTGTTCAGTTAAGAAGAGTTGATTTTGACACGGATGACAAAAATCTCTTAGGCCAGCCAAACAAGTTTGAAGACCAAGAATTGGAGACATTACAGGATTCATCCAAAAGCAGGAAATTTAGTACCATACGAATTGAAGCCGAGAGACCTTGAAGGACGATTTTGCATTCCCGAAATGATGTTTGAATGCTGTAAAAGAACATCATTTGTGCACCTAGAGAGAAGCCCGACAAACCAGCCGAATCGACACCAAAGCCAAACATCCCTGTCGCTAAAGTAACTATAACTATATATTATGAGCTGCTGAAGTCTGACCACACTAAAAGAGGCAACCTGTACCGAATTCAACTGATTCGTTTAGAGCGAACATTGACCGAGAAACACCCAGAATATGCGGACGTAATATTCCATCATGACAACGCTAGTCTACATTTGCAATACCTGTTATAAAATATTTAGAAATTAGTTTTGCCTCATCCGTTTATGAAAGACCTTTTCCCGTCCGACTACTATTTCTATCGATCGATGCAGAACGGAGTATTCGAAATTGGTTTGATTCGTTCTTGGCCTCAAAAGATATATGTTGCCAGAAAGATGGGTAAAGGACATAGCTAACGATGGCCAATACTTTGAATAAATTTAAATTGTACAAATATTTGAGGAGCTGCAGAACAAAAGGTACTTTTTTGAAAATTTACAAATTTTGGGAAATTAATTTTTTCTAGAAGATTTCAACCCAAATAATTTAAAAATACCAAAAAATCAATTTGTAAAAAAAATTGAAAAAGTACCTTTTGTTCTGCAAATTTCCGAATTTACAAATTTCCACATTTTTAAGTCATACACTCAATATAATTTTGTTTTGCTAAACTTATCTATTAAACAGTGAACATACGGCAATGCCAAAAACGAACTAAGGGCAAAAAAAAAAAAAATTTTGGCCTTATCCGAAACTAACTAAAACTTTTGAAATGTACGATTATTACTCAAATCTGACAAACTTTCATGCTCTAAATATTTCACCACACTTTATTATTTATCTTATTCTTAGCTACTTTTAAAGACATTTTGTTTTTAGTATTTATTGTTAACATATTGATATCATGATTGTTCACATCTTAAGTATATAATCGTTTATCAACAACAAATCGAAAGAGGCCAAGCAAAGTTCGATTACCGGTATGTTTTATCCTTATAAGTAGCAGGTTAAATAGTAACAACATCTGTTTTTGAAAAATATTTACGATCGCGAACGTGACAGACATGGAAAATTAAAGTACAATGTTTAGTATTCCATTAAAATATTAATTATTGTAAGACAATATTCAAGTCGTTGACTACTCAAACAGTTTTCTAGGGGAATATTTCCATGGGGGATAGGTGAAATCATGGACCGATTTTGCCCATTTTCAATAAACCTTATCAACAGAGAGTATTTGTTAAAAAGTTCAATCAACTAGCTCCTTTTGTTTAGACCCTATGGTATTTTCAACAGACATATATATGAGAAAGATATACTTACAATAGCGAACGCGACTCACTTAGAAAATCAACGTACAATGCTTAGTATGATTATTATAGGCAGTAAAGACACATTTTGGATTGAATTAAAATTTTCAGCGGAGTACTGAAAACAAACGATAATTTTGGTATAAGAACGCGACATTGGAACATGAAAGTCCTAAGTTTAAGTTTTCTTCAAAGGCATATGGTTTTAGTATTTTAACATTATATTAACCTTCGCTTTACCAAAGATTTTTTATGTACATGGTTTACCAATACCCACCCGGGTGACACTACACTTCTATAAATATATGCGACGAACGAAATTTAAAAAAAAATGAAAAAACCTTATAAAAAGTTTAAAATGGTTCTATTAAATTCTATAGAACTCTAGAATTTGTTCAGTGAGTACAAATTTCATTTAAATCGAAACAAAATTAAAAAAATTATTAAACCAATAAAATCTATGTGGTCACCAGGGTGGGTATTGGTAAAGCGAAGGTTAAAATGGATAAAACGTGACCCGAATGAAGTATGCAAGCAAAAATGCGGTTCTTGGGAATATAGCTATAAGAGTGCTGAAAAGACGCTGTGAAGAGCTATTGAAGTTGCCAACAACAAATAGTTAATTGCTGAAAGAAAAACAAAAGAAAATTGTATCGTAAAAGTCAGAAAATGAGAAATTTTAACCTTACAAGCTAATATTGGGAAAATCAGTAAAGAATGTAGAAAGTACAATGCGAATATGCTTATAGCTATAGTTAAAGAGTTAAGTCAATAGTTATAGTTAAGTTATACTGAGAGTTTTTATACAAACATTATTTTAATCCATAGTATAACTATGAGAAAGCCACATTATTATACTTCAGTTTAAAAACTCATGTTTCAATTCACAGATTTTTTCATTTATCTAAATGCAGCCGAAAACGAGTTGTATTTATGGTAGCGTTTTTAAATCCATGTTTATTGTTAATATGTTGGTAATCACAAATCAAAATGCAAATGGAAACAAAAAAAATTAAATGTTTTTGGAAAACCTACGAATGTCGCGTTATTTGCCGTGGAAATGTCCATATGCTAATTAATTGAGTGGTTATATCAAACCGCAATTCCATTGAAAAATATATCAATCATTATATTAATAGGATTTCCAATAGTAAAAAAGATTGCTTGATTTCTTTTAATCACAAAAAAAAAATCACAAACTATTTCTTTAGAGCAGAATATTGAAAATATATTTAGTTAACTGGATGTTTAAAATTTATTATTCAACTTTAAATTAAATTATCAAACATATTTGTGTTCCTTCTCTAATACCTACAAATTCCTATGCTACCGACTTCCTGCTTTACATCTCAAAACATAGAGCTGCCACATGAGAATGAAGGCGTTAGACAAACTCATGCACACTATTGTCCTACAATATTTAACAGTTACAATTTTATTTTACATTTTCAAAAATACTGTTACTTTAGCTGCTCTATTTTAAATTTACTGTTAGCTAGCTACTACAACATGTTGTGTATAACAGTTTGAATCGAACATATTTATTTAAAGCAGCCAATATACTAGACATTTTATTTTAAAAATAGTTCACACAAATGTAAAAACTCTCTTGGTTGCTCCCGTTATGTTAATTTGTTTTTGTCTTCGTGTTTTGTATTTTATTTTTCTTGTAATGTTCGTGCAACGGGAACTCGTTTTACAGTTATGCATTAAACACATTGAAGACAGCAGGCTTCCGACTTCAATATGTCAAAAATAGAATACACACGTTTATATGAAGACGATTCTTTTGACGACAGCACAACTTCACGACGACACGACTTCGTTTGCTGCTGCTGCCCAATTAGGTTAATTTCTATTTTTGTCAACTTCAAAACAGAAATAGTGTTGCTAATATAATAAAAAATGTAAATCAAATTAGTGCTTAAAAAAAATATATTTTTTTACTTAATTAAGAGAAGTTTCTGATAACCATATTGAAATAAATTAATAACAGGTACATAAATTATTACCACATATATATATTTACTCAAAATAATTGTTTAAATCTTAATTACTTTGGAATTTTGTACGGTTATGTTTTCTTAAAGTAAAAAATTAAAGTGACACCACTGAATTATAAATCAGCTGTTTACTTTGAAGCTGTCGTCTTTAAAAGAATTCAGCGGCTGCCGCACGACTTCAACTTCAGCCAGCAGCATTTGTGTTCGTGAAGTCGTGAAGCCTGCTGTCTTCAATGTGTTTAATGCATTAATAACTAATTCGCTCAGCAATATACATACACATAAACAGTAGGACAGTCCTATACAGTAATAGCTGTATATTTTCAAAATATTTCAAAATGTTTATAATACATATAATGTAATTACAGCTAATATTCGCTGTTATTATGAGAATATTGATGGTAAATTATTCATTAGATTTTCATCATCTTCTAATGTTGCGTTCTTGTACCAAGTGGCTGAAAATTTGAATTCAATTAAAAATTTAGTAGTTTTAACTTTAAACAATACATTTATTTTGAGTTTGAATGTGTGTCGCGTTCGCTTTAGTAAGTTTTGATGAATATTCAAAAGCTATAATTAAAAAAAAGAAGGAAATTCCAAACAAAATTTGTTTAACATGTTATGTTTTGCGAAAAGTCGTAAATTTGTGAATCAAATTGCAAATTAAAGCATGCTATTGCTATATTATGAAATTTAAATAAACAAAGAAAAAATAAATTTTGATATTATAATAAATTTTATTGCAAATATTGAAATATAAAAAATAGAGTACCCCATTAATGTTTAAAATCGTTATCTAGAGTTTCACTGATTGCTAATAAAGATCACCGAAACGAAAAAAACAGAAATAAACTTGTTTTGTATGCAAATATTTGCAAAATATTTTATTTTAGTACACAAGCCGAGATCCTATAATTTATCGTCATATTAAAAATGTTACCCGATCTCACCTTATAACCCTTTGAAACTCCACATATATGTGAAACACTCTACTTTTAGGGTAACTTAAAAACAAATTATTAAAAATATTTCTGCAACATTTAGCCAAATAAGTTTTATTTAGCACTATAGTCTAAAAGCTATTTTTATTCAAAGTATTGGCATTTGTTACATATGACCTTTCCCATTTTTCTGGCAACATATGGATTGCAAGCTAAAAGAACTGCTCATCTTTTGAGGCCTAGAACGAAACAAACCAATATTGGATACTCTGTTCCAAATTGATCTGTTCGGAGAGAGTGTTCTACATCGACCGACACAAATAGTAGTCGGACTTAGCAAAACTTCCCAACCACTTCATTCTAAATACTTTTTGACAGGTATCTCAACATGTGGCTGATCATTGTCATGATGAAATATTACGGTTTCATCTCTGGCCGCATATTCTGGGTGTTTTTCCGCCAATGCTCGATTGGAACAAATCAGCTGATATCGGTATAGGTTCACTGTAATAGTGTGTTCAGATTTAAGCAGGTCATATTAGATAGCACCCTTCTGCTCCCACTTAATACAGAGCATTACCTTAGCGCCATGGATATTTGGCTTTGGTGGTTGGCCGAGCTTCACATACGATCTCTAACGCTTCGTGATACGTAATGGATCCAGTTTTCATCGCAAGTAATGATTCAGTGCAAATATGATTTTATTTCATACATAGAGAAAACAGATTCGTGATAGCAACCGAATTTGTTGCCAATCGAATGATTCTACCTTAATGACCGAATTTTACAGTTGTTGCTATAAGATTTTAAAAAGGGTAACAAAAGTTTGGTTGCTTTAATCGAAATTCTTCTTTGTCAACTGTTTTTTTTTGATAGAATCGAAAAATTCTATGTGTACAACCGAATCATTCGATTGGCAACAAATTCGGTTGCTATCACGAATCTGTTTTCTCTGTGTAGTTTTCAATCATAATTTCGGATATGTAAACTCGCCTTTCAAGGTCTCTCGGCTTCAATTTGTATGGTTCCCAATTTCAACGCTTTTGATTGAATCCTGCTGCACGCAAACTTTATAAAATTGCTGCGTGAGCAGCTTCCAATGATTTTGTAAGCTCTTGTTGAGTTTGACAACAGTCTTCATGGAATAATGCCTCCAAATAGTGGTCTTCAAACTTGTTTTTCTAGTCTGGACGATCATAGTCTTTCGTGTCAAATGCATCACTTCTGAACCGAACAAAACATCTATCCTCATGTTGAAATCGATGGAATACATTCAGCGGAACTTCTTTTTCTAATTAAAGATACAAAGCCAAACTTCCCGCATATGACGCTTTGTTGGCACAAAATGCGCAAAAAGAAAGTTTGTTATTTACATTATAATGTTCAATAACTAAGTGAGAATAAATGACAGAATGACATTAAAGTTATTAAAAACAAAAACTGAGTTTAAAAGATACGCCACGCCACAAGAGAATTGCACTAATTTTTAGTTATACACCCAATAAAAAAGCTATAGTTTTATAAAACTGATAGCAAAGTATTTCCACTATCAGCAGAATGCCACATTATACTATTTAACTTGAAAAATATTTTCCAATTCACAGATTTGTTTGATTTTACTGGATACAGCCGAAAACAAAAACTATTTCTTGTCGCGTTATTGATCACAAGTTTATTCCTTATTAATTGGGATCAACAAAACAACATTTAACATTGTGCTACTAAGATACTATTGAAAATAAAAAGAGCTAACAAAATTGTTAAGATTTCATTATAAGTTTTTGATTCAAGAATGCGACATTCGTACTCCAGAATGTCGCATTCTTGACCATGGAAATGTCCATATACTAAATGGCCCAAAAGTGATGTAAAAATAATTTAATAATTGCAGATTTTTCTGGACTTGCGATATTAAACTAAATGCTAAATAAATAAAAGTAATTTTAAATAAAAGTACTTTAAAGTAACTTAATTTCGTATGAAAATATTCTTCAATATAAGAATGTACTTTTAAATAAATATTCGTTTGACAAACATACATATGTTTAAATAAAATTGCCTTTAAATAAATGTAATTTTTAATAAAACTACTTATAAATGTACTTTTGATTAAATGTAGTTTTAAATCAAAGTAATGTCAAATTAAAATTCTTCCGAAATTCATTGAAACAATAAAAAGTTGTTTTGTAATAAACAGGGCAACCAAAAATATGCAATATCATATTTTTTGCTGTGCGTCGTATAAACATATGAGTTAGTTATTTATCCGTTTCAGACAATTTTAAGAATTTTGGCATCGATTTGTTAGTGCATATTTTTGCATATTTTGCTCTTTTCTGCATATTTTAGCATATTTTGCGTTTTATATCATATTTTTGCATATTCAACGCATAAATGCATATTTTTGTTGCATAATTTCTTTTTTTTTTCATTATTTTGTTTTCTTAATATAATTTTATTGTTTGCATTGTAATTTTTCATTTCTATATTTTAATATTTTGTTAAGGTCCAATGATAATTGGCATAATCTACTTAAAGAAAAAATTATAATATCTATAATCGACTTATCTTCATCGAATTTTCGTTAACTTAAAGCAGCTTAGTTTCCATATATTTGAATTAAACCAATTTTTAGTAAAAAAATATGTAAAAAATTAAGAGAATGTTTCAAAATTGTATGTTATTAGGCATAAGGTAGCTTGAGCCAGTTATGGTTGGGCATTAACAGTGTATCACTAATATAAAACTAAACAACTATTCCACAAATGTTCAGAATATTAAGATTCATCGAAAACTTCGCGTTCAAAAATTGTAACGAAGATATTAAGAAATCATTAAAAACAATATACATATATTCGATAGTCGAAACAATGATCAAACATAGAAATTGTAACGGCATTCTGAGTCCCAATGATAAAACTGCAACAAAATGTTTTTTTTTAATTACCGCAGTCTTAAATAGAACAAACCATTCCACTATTGTAAGGCTTTTTGATAATTCTATTTAAATTTTGGAAGACGAATTTATTTAGATGTACACGATGAATGTTCCATTGAAATTTTTT
Organism: Calliphora vicina; assembly: GCF_958450345.1. Taxonomy (NCBI): domain Eukaryota; kingdom Metazoa; phylum Arthropoda; class Insecta; order Diptera; family Calliphoridae; genus Calliphora; species Calliphora vicina. Next base: position 16,205,142 of record NC_088781.1, on the reverse strand, counting down.
AATAAAAAATTACACATGCTCTCCATAGAGTTTTTGAAACGTAATTCAAATGTTAAAAAAATGTTATGTAGAATAAAAACGTATAGAGAAATTTATATGGAACATCCTCTCCCTACTGATCCTATAAATATTATGCTACTAATTACTAAAAATTTTTGAAAGTATTAGGCATTTTAAAATATGAGAAAAATCAATTAATTAAGATTGTCTAAGAAATTTCAAGACTTAAGTAAACTCATTACTAAATATAATAAAATTAATTGAACCAAACCATTTTCATGTAGTGCCCAAGTCACCAAAATCGAAATTTAATGCTATAATAACCAATTTTAATTTATGAGCTCAATATTTATTTGATTTCTCATATATTTTATTAATAAAACTTTGAAATCAAACAATAACCAACTATTTTTAAGTGCATATTTTTATATTTTAAAAGCATATTTTTCATTTTTAAGTGCATATTTTATGCGCATAAAACACTTTTTTTAGAGCATATTTTTGGTTGCCCTGGTAATAAAAGTACTTTTAATAAAAAATTTGATCAAAGTACTTTTGACTTAAAGTACCTTAGAGTAATAAAAATACTTTTGAATGAAAGTAGAATAAAATTTACTTTCAAATAAAACAAATTTTAAATAAAACAAGTAAGAAAGTATGGTCGGTCAAGCCCCATCATATAATACCCTACACTAAGTAAAAGAGCAAAAACATTTTTCTTTTAAAATTTCAATAATTTATATTTTAGAGTGATTTTCGGAAGTGGGCCTTATATGGGGCTATGACCAATTATGGACCGATCACCATGAAATTAGGTCGTGTGATTTATGTCTATATGAAAGTTTACTATGTTGAATTTTGTGAGTATACCAACATTTTTAAGCGATTTATGAATGTTAAAGTGATTTTAGGAAGCGGGTATATATGGGAGCTATGACTAATTATGGACCGATCGTAACAAAATTTGGTGACATGAATTTTGTATATATAAAACTTATTTGGAGCGCAATTTGTGGTGATACATTTATAAATTAAAGTCCAATTCGGAAGGACATTTGTATGGGGGCTTGCTGAAATAATGGACCGATTTCAGCCAGTTTCAATAGGCTTGGTCCTTGGGCCGAAAAAATAATATGTACCAAATTTTATCGAAATATCTTCAAAATTGCGACCTGTACTCTGCGCACAAAGTTTACATGGACTGCCAGCCAGCCAGCCAACCAGACGGACGGACGGCCGGAAGACATCGTTTAATCGACTCAGAAAGTGATTCTAAGTCGATCGGTATACTTTAAGGTGGGTGTTAGAATAATATTTTTGAGCGTTACAAACATCTGCACAAACGCATAATACCCTCCCCACTAGATTATTTTGAATATAAATGCCATTTGAATTCAAACAGTTTTGAAGATAAATACTTTTAAATAAAAGTATTTGTTGAATTATAGTTCTTTTAAATAAAAGTATTGTTGAAGTTTTCGAATAAAAGTACTTTTAAATAGCACTTCTTTGGAAGTACTTATTATTAAAGTACTTTTTGGTAAAATATTTCATAAAACGTGTCATAGATATATTTTGTTCCCTTACAATTGGGTTCTCCTAATATATATATAGGTTTCGACCATCAAAATTTCAGTTTAATACGAGAGAGAAACACTCTCATTACAGAAAGAGAATTGCACTAAATGCATTTTATTAGTTTGCTAAATTTACTCAATCGTACGTAGGAATTACATGGGATTGTGTTTGAAGCCCATAACTACGATAATGATAAAGACGATGCTTGCGGATTCTAATGCTAATAATGATGATGGTGACGATTTATGTTGGCGATAGATACATAGACATTACAACGTTACACAAAAGGTACTCATTGGCAGTACATTGACGTAAAATGTTAAATTAACATATTTTTCTTGGTTTTTAGTATAAACCATGGTGTGGTTGGTTAAAGTTGTTAACGGAGATAGGACAAAAAAATTATGTGGGTTAATTGTAATTTATTTGAGAAGGAAATAAAAACGTAATTTATTTTACTGATAATGTAATAGACAGATGTAGATATTATAATGTCAAAGGTTAATTTAATAGTTTTATATGATAAATAGCAATTTTTTATAATATTTTTTCAACAAATTCCTAATAACTGTTGCTCTATTATATAAAAGTATAGACTTTTCATTATAGACTTTTCCACTATATATCTATATTTTCAATACATATCATTAACATCTATATTTTATCTTCGATGAAAATCAATACATTAATCACTTTCGCTTACAGCTAGACTGATGTTAAACATTTGAGTAAACACTGCCAGAAATAGAAATTGCCATCAGAAGTATTGGCGTTGAAAAAAAAATCTCGGATATTAGGCATTTCTGTATAGATAGATTATCTTAAGTGATTTATGTTTCAACATTAGTTATCATATTCACAACATGCCAGAGATTTATATACGATTCTTTTTTTTATATGTTTAATTTTTTTTATGGTGTTTGTTTGAAGGCGCTTCTGCCTAATAAACAATAATTTAATTTGCCACTCAATGTAGTGGTATGATGATGAACTCAACATTTAAGGCAATACATATGTTTGTATGTTCATTGGCAGCCTATAAAATATTTCACACCCGCCAAATAAAGTTCAATAGCAAAACTAAATTAAATAAACAATCACAGCAGCACAGTAAAAAAAAACACTAAAAAAAACATGAAAAATATAAATAAGTTTTTAGGAAAAAATACAGCAGAGTTTAAAGAAATAGCAGAGCTGATTTCAATAAAAATACTTTTGAAAAAAGTGCTTTTAAAAGAAAAATGATTTAAATAAAAGCACATTTTAATCAAAGAAATTTGAATGAAAGTATTTTTGAATTAAAAAGATCTTAAATAAAATTACTATTAAAAAAGTAGTTTTGAATAAAAATAATTTTGAATAAAAGTACAGGATCATTTTTCTAGATTATATTAATCGGCCATTTTAAATCCTTTAATAAAGGTCCATTATTAAATCGTCTAGATTTATTTGATAAATTTTCAGGTTTTTGGCTTAATTTAGTTTTATAAAAATTAAGGCAATTCCCGGTAATAAACAGATTTTTTAATATATCCATAGAATGTAAAAAGTCCGGAAAATTAGGAACCCTAAACTAATAGTTTGAAGAGGAAGATTTGCTCTTTTTAAACTTCCCACTGTACCCACCACCATTACCGCACTTTTTTCAGAACCAATAAAACAATAAGTCACAAAATAAACAATAAAATATGTTAAAACATTCATCAATATGTCAAAAAATACATTGTATAAAAAACCAAAAAAAAAAAATAAAGAAAAATTATTTATTGAAATCTTAAAAACGACAGCAGTAAAGACAAATTTTAACATCTTTATTTTAAAACAAGAGAAAAAAAAACTAAAAAAATTTTAAATTTATTTTGTACAATTCCAAAAATAATGTTTTTTACTATTTTGATTTGCTGGTTGACACCTTCATTTTGGGGGGATTTTGATTTTCAAACAAAAAACCGTAAAAACAATTTGTCTTCGGAAAACGTTCACACAGCTCCACCTTATGAAGGTGAGGTTTTTTTTGGAGATGTTTCTGGATTTTTTTTGTCTTTGTTTGTACCAAATTGAGGCAAAACGTTTTCCGTTTTTAGTTGTTTTGCTCTTAAGAGATATTTGTTGTTGCGGTATTTTAATGTCATTTTGTTGTATGTTGGAGTGTATGACTATAGATTGACAGGCCCTGTAGTATTAAGGGAGGTAGTTGTGGATATCTTAGTATTTGTGCTTCATACTAGTTACCCTATTGTCTACTAGTGTCATTTAAAGTAGGGTATTGTGCTGTTTTATTGTGAAATTTATTTAAGTTACTATTTTGTTCCAAAATAACACATCTGTTAATTGGTTACCTCTGCATTATCTTTCGCCATGAAAATCATTAGTAAGTTATATAAATATATATTAACAACTAAATTGAACAAAAATCAAAATATTAATCTGTCGTGTTTGTGTTTAATCCATGAAACGAGTACAATCAGGAGATCGAGTAACTCAGCTTCCAAATTTATATAAATAAATTTCTTTCTTTGATTTTTTTTGGTAAAATGAACATGATAAACGATTGTAGGTTTAAAATCAATCACAAAAAAACAATACAACTTAAGAAAAGTAAGAGTGTTATTTCGGCTATGCCGACTCTTCATTTCATCAAAGAAAATTTCGAATAAAAATATGGAAAAATCTTGGTTTAATCATAAGTGCAAAATTGCAATCAGATCTGGAGAGGAAGCATTCAGAGTCTGGCTTGATAACAAAAATGACGAAACTAATTCGCTGCGCAAAGGGCGAGATCTACATATGCCAAAGTGCTGAAGCGAAAAAAGTCTCTACATGAGCAGCGCCTCCAAACTAAAGTTCTTTCAGCTACACGTGGGAGTAAAAGCTTTGGTCATTTGTTAAAATAATAAAGTATAATGCTAGTTCTTCCATTCCTCCTCATTTAAGCTAACCTTTAGACTGAACTTACTTCGAACTCACCGGAAAGCAATAAACCACTACCCAAGCTCGAAAGAGTATCAGTTACTATAACGAATATATTTTTTCGCGCTCCCGCAGTTCAAAAAATTTTAGCGAATCTCAACACATACAAGTCTTCTGGGCCAGATGGTATACCCCACCGGTCTTGAAGGAGTGTTCTTCGACTCTAGCTCGTACATTAGCTAACCTTTTCAGCTCTTTATATCGTGCCTCTAAATTTCCTGATTGTTGGAAGTTTGCTATTACTGAAAAGGGTGGGCTAACAACCCTGAAAATTATCGCCCAATAACAATTTGTTCTGCACTTTCCAAAGTTATGTAGAGCATGGTTAACTAGCATCTTGTTAAATCTTTAGAGACCATCAATTTAATCAGCGACCGGGAGTGCGGCATTCGTAGAGGACGCTCTACGGGAGACTTGCTAGCTTTTATCAAAACTTATTTCAGAGGTTGCCGTATTCGAGTTGTTATAGATGGAATCTCCTGAAATGAGTTCAAGATCAATTCAGGGGTACCGATGGCCTCCGTCCTTTTTCCTACTCTATTTCTTATCTTTCTAAACGACCTTCTACGTTAAGCTTCCAACCCTATCTATTATTTTGCTGATGTCAGCAATATTTTCCATTTATATTCTTTCAATTATAGACCAATCTTGTTGGTGATTGGGGCAATGAGGCAAAACATGAAGGATATGCTTAACCAAGATCTTGTGACAATCTCTGAATGGGGTTGTTGGAATAGAGCAGATTTTGGTGGTGTAAATATTGAAGAATCATAAGATCCTGATGTTCTAGGCATCAGTATTCACATGTAAACACATTTTTCAAGTGTCAATAGAAGCATTCTAGTGCCTTGGTGTAGGAAATACTTCACTCCATCTGATCTTACTACTATTTACACCATTTATATCCGATTCAAAATTAAATAAAACTCTCATGTGTGGGTCGATGCTTCAAAGTCAATTCTAGAGTTACTTGACCGCCTACAGGAGAGGTATCCAGCTCAATTGATTCACTGGAATATCGTCACAATGTGGGTTGTGTTTCAGTGTTCTACCAATACTACAAAGCTATGTGCTCTTCTTGTTCCCGAAACCCGTAGTTTTTTACCCAACACACGTTCTTCGGCAAGGGTTCCTCAATTCGTTGTCGTTCTTTAGCCGTACTGCTGCTATGTGGAATAAGCTTCCTCCAGAAATCTTTCCCGTCACTTTCAATACAAGAAAATTCAAATCAAATGTCGCCAAACAATACTCCCTCTATCCTCCCTCCCATAACATAATTTCCTAGTTCGAACACAATGCATTGCATGAGTAGGTGTCATCCCCTGAGTGCTGGTCCAAGAAAATAAAATGGTGAAGTCATATTCTGAGGGAGACAAAAGTTTCCCGATTTTCGTCATATTTTACAGTATAATTTCAGAGTGCTAAGAACTAATTTGTGCAAAATTTTAAAAGGATTACGGAATAATCAACATATCTATGACTGCTCAAACAGTATTCCGGGAGGATATTTGTATGGGGGCTAGGTGAAATGAACACATTTTCAACACCAAACGAACATTATCAACAGAGAATATTTGTGGAAAATATCAGGCAGCTTTCTGATGGTGAGTGTAACAAGTATGATAGTTATATTCGTCTGTACCTATAGATATAGATCAGAGATAGGTTAAAAATGGAGTAGTCGTGGTTTTTGCTTATATCTTAGCTAATTGTGGGACGATTTTATCGATTTTTAATAGCGTCTGAGCGGGTATATTTTTATATGAATTATGTATGTAAGTTATTTGGGGGCTACGTAAAGTTGATTTCAACATGCAGGTGGGCTTGGCTATATCAACTCTGATATCCTTAAAGATCCAGAATGTATGTAATTTATGGAGTTGCAAATGAAAAATGTAGAAAAATATACCCTTGCCACTCATGGTGGAGGGTATAATACAAAATTGTATTTCTTTTTATAGCACCGTCCACTAGTGATTCAACTAGCGTAGAGTAGTGCGGAGAGTAAACACTAACATCTTCGTCTTGAAATCTCAATGTTAAATATACCTACCACAAGTTTTTAAACAAATGGTAAATAGTTTTATCAAGCTGGAACCAGTTGCACACACTGCATGGTATTCATTGACTTGTTGTTGTTGTGTATGTGTGGAAATGCTGCTGCTGTTTGTTTTGTTGTTCCTTTTTTTGAGTGTGTGAAAAGTGTGCCGCCCTTTCAATTTTGTTTGTTTTTTCTTTCTTTCATCCAAATTTAAATTGCATTTTCCCTAGTGCTTCCGTCAGTCTTGAAAATATATTTGTCAGTTTCAATTTATTTTTAGAATCATGATCGTTTGAAGAATTTTCTTTAATTGAAAATGTTGTCATTATTATTCTGAATTGTCTGTTGATAGTGATCTTGTGATTTTTATGGGAAAAGTCATTTGTTTAGGAATTCTTTCTTTTGGTTTTAGTAAAAGTTTTTGGTGGGGAGGAAAAGAGATTCCAATAAAAATTAGTATAAAACATGTTGAGTGTGATGAGAATGTTTTTTAAACATTGACAAATTAATGGCGATCAAGTTGATGCACTGAGTTTTGTATGAAACGAACTGTAATTTATTTGAAAGGCCAGATGGATTTTTAGTTTTGAAAAAGGAAAACAGAGAAGTAATTTTTATATATTTTGAGGGGCTTTTAAGGGAGTTTCAAATGATTTCAGATTTTTGTTTCCTAACGAAAATATTAAGATGTCATATTGTTAATATATTAGCATTATCCAGTCTCTTTAATATAATTTCGAATTTTACTTTTTCTTTTAACTTTTGTTCTCCCAGCTCTTTACTCTTGAGTTAAGAATTATTGCCAAGACGTAGTCAGGCGGAAAATAGTAGAAGAAAAAAAACCAAATGAAGTGGTTTTTAAGCCGATATAATAATTTTTCACACAATAAAAACCCCCACAAACAGAAAACAATTTTTGAAAAGAAAACAACACAATATTTTAACAAATGGCTGGTTTTTTACAAAAAACCCAGAAATTAAAAGAAAATTTTTTAAAGTTTTTTTTTTTACTGAAATAACTTTTTGGTTTTGTTTGAAGATTTTTTCAAGTTGTTGTTATTATTTTGGCCTTTTTTGTGACCAAAAGAAAAACATATAAAAAAAGGAAAGGAAACCGTTAAAGATATGGTTTTCCTGGAGAAACTAACTACAAAATGGAAATAAACTCAAAAATTAAACAAGCAAAGCAAAAAAAAAATAAACCAAACAAAAACCAAAACTTTGAAAAATACAAAACCAAAGACCCCTCTTTAATGAAATGTTCCAAATAGGCTGGAGTATTTTAACACAAAAATAACAAAGAAAAGGAATGGACAACTAAAAGCAATGGCTGGAATCATGGGGGGTTTCCTTAACATTGGTTTCAATTTTAATTTCAGCTTTTTTTTGGTTATTTTTTTTAAGTTTAAAGTCTTCCTTTTTTATTGTGCGTATGTGAGGAGTTAGTGAGTGTTTGGGTCATGTTTTCGGAATTACAGCCTTAAAAAAATAGTAGCGGTCAAAGATTATGCCAAAAACAACAACACCATCCAACATTTGGTTAATTTTCTCTGTTACAAGCTAACTTTTGATGACCCACAAGTGGTGAATGTTTTGAAAGAAAGAAAATAGTTACAATTTAGGTTTCAGCAGAAAACGAAAACACCCTATAAACTAGTTAAGAGAAGCAAAAGATTCTCAGAAGAAACAACATTTAGCTTGATTGTATATTCAAACCCTTAGCTAAATTTAAATATTTTTTCTTTGAACATTTTAAATTTGTTTCCAACGTTTCCTTAAACTCTAATTGCCATTTTATTTTCCAATTTCTATACTTTAGTTTGGAAACAAAGAACTCTAATGGTTTGTTGAATAGTGTGTGGTTTGTTGTGTTGCAAGTAAAGTTAACACAAACAAAATCGTTACAATTTGAAGTATTTATTTCCTTATAAGGTTTCCTTAACTGACTTTAATGTTAGTGTTTTAAAGAATTCCTGGTTGGCACCAAATAGACAGGCTAAGTGATGAGAAATATTTGATAGGAAATGTTAAAATAACACATTTAAATGTGTTTTTAATGTGATTTTAAATGTGATTTTAAAATGTATTTTGTGTTCCTAAGGCTATTTGGATTGAGACATAGGCAGCACTTATCACTTATTGAACAAGGTTTTTCTTAGCTTCGAAAATGTCGAATTCTGTACCAACGACTAGTCATTTTGCTTTACTTCTTTAATTTGAAAAAAGTGTCGCTGAAGCGCAACGATCGCTCAACAAAGCTTATGTTGGCTCCATCATTTTCAACGTCCGAGAAATGGTTTATGCGGTTCAGAAGTGGTGATATTGGCACAGAAGGCAAAGATTGCTAGGCCAGAAAAAAGTTTAAAATCAAGAATTGTAGTCATTACACCATGAAGATTGTTGTAAAACTCAACAAAAGCTTGCAAAATTATTGGGAGCTACTCAATCACCAATTTCAAAATGCAGCAGGATTCATCCAAAAGCAGGGAATTGAAGCCGAGAGACCTTAAAAGATGATTTTGCATGACCGAATTGATACTTGAACTCTATAAAAGAAAATGAGATGAAAAATGGATCCGATAACCCAAAACCAAGTAATGCTCTTTATTTGGTGAGACCAAAAGGGTAATATCTATTATGAGCTGCTGAAATCAGGGAACCTGTACCAAACGCAACAGATTCGTTCGAAGCGAGCATATGCCGAAGAACGCTCAGAATATGTGGCCAGATATGAAACCTTAATATTGTATCATGTCAACGCTCGGCCACATGTTGTAATACCTGTTAAAAAGTATTTAGAATGAAGTGGTTGGGAAGTTTTGCCTCAACCGCCTTATAGTCCAGATATTTCCCCGTCCGACTACTATTTGTTTCGATCAATGCAGATGGCTCTCTCTGGGATACGCTTCACTTTGGAACAGATTATCCGAAATAAGCTTTTTCTTGGCCTCAAAAGATGAGCAGTTCTTTTGGCTCGGAATCCATATGTTGCCAGTAGGGTATTCATTCGAGTAATGATCGTTCGATTAATCGAATAATTTCATACGAATAATTATTCGAACAATATAAAAGTGACCATTTTCGAATAACGAATAATTCGAACAATTTTATGTAGAATAATCGAATAAAATGAATAAATTGATACATATATTTAAATTTATTAAATTGCTTAAAATTTTTCATAATTCCAAATTTAAATAAGTAATAAACTTACAAAAATTGTATTGTTTCTGAAATTAGTCCAATAACTAAAGACAAGGGAGTCTTTCGATCACTGTAGATTAGTGGCCCGATAGCTCTTTATATAAATATTACTGCAAGAAGTTACGATTCTAAAAACAAGTCTTTCAAAATGTTTAATTTAGCACTTGATCCAATGAAACTAAAAGGTATGGAATAAAATATTTGTTATTTAGTAAAAAAAAAGTCTAAAGGATTTTAGAATTAATTTCGAAACTGAAATTTTAGCGTCTAAACATGAACATATGCTGGCGATATATTAGCAGAATCGCAATTAATAATCAAAATATTAACTTAGATTCAAGTGGTATTGAAAGTGATGACAAAAGTGATTTTGAAACTGTCGGATTGAGGATGACATTTATAATGATTACGTTGACAATGATATCAAACTTTGGACATATTTGTGTAACTCCCTAAGACCACTTGATTAAGCAATTGATATAGCTTGAGAGTATAATACAATTTCTTATAAATAATTTAGAAAAAGTGAATAATTCATTTACTAAAGATTTAGTTACTCATTTTGAAACCCGAATTAATGAATAACATAAAAAGTTTTTAATACGTTTATATTGTACTTGATTTCAGCATCATGTCCAACTAGCTGAAATTATTTAAAGTATAGCTCTAGAACAGAAACTAAAGAGTTTGCTAGTCAATTGTTTTGTAGAGGAATATTTCTGATGAAAATTTAATGATGGACTTTGTTTTCGAAAGTTTTTAACATTATCAATACTTGAATTGTTAATTTTTACATTATTTTTTGCAGTGTTTAAAAAGCTACGATAACTAAAAATTTTTAACTATTGCTAAAACTACTGCTTCTAAAAATGTTCAGTAGCGTTAGCAGTAGCATTTGTCTTTTTTCGTTTTCTTGTTTTTTTAAAACTACTGCTACCTTCAATATATAAAACTCTGAACAGAGCAGTAGTAATAAAACATGAATTGTAAATGGAGTAGTAGCATAAAAATACAAATCATTGCTACTCTTCTATATCGAGTTTTAATTTTTATTATTTAGAAGTAGCAGTAAGACAGCAGTTAAGAAGCAGTTGAAGTAGCAGTTGTGGTAGCAATAGAAGTAGTCAAAAAAGAAAATCTTCAGTCATAACACCAAAAACTACAAAAATAAACATTGTGTGTTGTTTTTGTTTTGAGAGTGTTTGAAAGAATTATTCGTTTTTATTCGTCTCAGATGTTCGTGTTGCTAACAGAAGGATGGTGTTTTCTGTGTGATAAGGTTACCATCCACACAAACAAGTTATTTCATACGTTGCCATATTATTTGCATGGGAATTATTAACAAACAAAAAAGCCGAACTTTTGTTTACAACACGACCATCTTACACAAATATACATTCACAACAACAACACACAATATACTTTTTTGGCTGAAGATTTTTATTTTTGACTTCTTTTATTGCTACCTCAACTGCTACTTAACTGCTACTTCTTCTACTTTGTCAACTGCTACTTCTATTACTACTAAATTTTAAAAGTAGCAGAATTAATAAAAAACAAATGACTCTGCTACATCAAAACTTTTTCTTTTTTAAGGTAGCAATAGAAAACAAATTACTCTGCTACTTTTAAATGTTTCTTTTATTGGTACTACTACAACTACTGCTACCAAAATGTGAAGGTAGCAGTAGTAGTAGTAATTAATTGACTCCGAGTTTTTATTAATTTTTTAACTAGACTATTTGTGTTTTTTCGTTGCTACTGCTACTTGTAGTCTAGTTTTTTAAACACTGATTTTTTGTTTTTCTTTAACAATAAAATATTAAAAAATCGACATCAAAACTTCATTCTTTTCTTTTTTAACAAAATTTAAATTATTCGAAAAATTCGACAAGTTAAAATCTCTTATTCGAATTATTCTTTTTTATTCGACCAAGAGAAAAATCGAATAATTTGAATACCCTAGTTGTCAGGCATTACTTAATATTATATATTATTATTTTATTGAGACATGCTCATGATTACAATTCTACGAATTTCTTCCACTCATCTCTCTCTTGCTATGTATCGTAACTGGTTGTAGGAATACGTCTTCTGCATACTCTAGATGTGCTAATTTATTATACATTCCCCAACTGAGTCCTACAGGCACTGTTTCAAAGGCATCAAATATAAGATTCATCACAGATATAAATAGACGCGGTAACAGAGCAGACTCTTGTCTTACGCCACTCTTCGTTATAAAGCTATGACTTATCGTCATCATGCTAAATCCTGCACGTAGATCATTCGCAGCTATTCCTGTGAATGTTAATATGCTTTTGTGGAATATCTCTTGCATCAAGCACCATCCAGATATATTCTCTCTTTAGAGCATCAAAGACTTTATCTTAGTATACAAAGGTCAAGCAAGGAACTAATTTGGTCGATGCATGACCTACCAGGACCAAAGCCAGCCACACGTATTTTTGTGGTACACTTTTAAGTATGTTATTGTCCACCAATATTGATGAAACCTATATGGTTTAAAAGATTATGTTCTCTAAATGTGCACAATATAATTTTTTTTTTTAAATTCTTTCCATAAAAGTGTTAAAAAGCATTTAAATTTGCTTGAAAAACAACAACAACATGTTTATGCACATCTAAATACACGTGTATTTGTACACAAACGTGAAAAATATTTTTGCGTATACTCAAAGAAACTGTATAATTTTGTTATTAGTGGTCGAATTTTGACCACCAGGCGATCCTAGTTTTATTAAATATCTTAAAAATCGCTGGCAATAACGATATACCACTCCAATTATTGCATATTTTCTTATCTCCTTTCTTTGGGAGTTTAATAATGATCGCCTCTTTCCAGTCAGAAAAAAAACTTCAGTGTTCCAAATTAGTTTAAAATTTGGACACAGGATTCCTGCCATTGCGATTGGATTAGCCTTAATATTGTCATTTCCTTACCGCATTTTATACTCTTAATTGCTGCACATATCTTGCTTTCAATGGGGTCGTTCGTATTTATGCTTTTGTTGGGATTAATACGTCTTACCCCTAGTAACACGTAGTCTGGTTATATGTTAACTAATTGTTATACTGACAGTTTTCATACAAAAATAATTTTAACCGACAGTATAATTATTAGTTAAGGTATAACCAGACTTCGTGTTAATGTGGGTTAGTGGTGTAAAGTCTCTTGAAATGTTTACACCAAATATGTAATTAATCCTGTTTGAAAGTCACTGTATTCCCACTTTCACCGTCTATAACAGGAGAACAACAATTAATATTGCCACCGTCATCAAGTGTTCGTTTTAGCTTGAAAAGTTTCTTCATATCTCCTTTTTCTGATGCTGTCCGTTCATCTTTACCAATACTATCATAAAATTGCCTCTGATCATGCTTAATTTGTCGTTTAATATATTTGCTAATTTTTCTATACTCTATGTTATATTCCTTTCTACGTTGAGGATCATTCTCGCCTATCATTTTTTAATTGCTCGTCTCCCTTCTATCAATAAAAGGAATGGATGTCTACGGATGCATGGGATATCCGTAGACATCCATTACTTTTGCTCGGTTGAGCGGAATCCGAGAGTATCTTTGCTCGTCTCCCTTCTATCAGATCCCATGCTTCCATAGACATCCACTCCTTTTGCTCGGTTGAGCGGAATCCGAGTGTATCATGGCAGAGATTTTGGAGTCTTGTCTTTTAAGCTGACCATTATATAAACGTTTCAAAATAAAAACTAAAAATTTCCCACATTATTGAATATTTTTCTTAAAAAATTAAATTTTCAAAACTTCAGAAGGTTGCTAACGAAATATGGAATAAAGAAATATTTAGTTTTTATTTTGTAGTTGTTTAAGATTCAATTCTTATGGACTTTTGCATAAGAATAGAATCTTCCACAACTCCAAAATAAAAAAAATATTCTTTCAATTAATTTCCATAAAACTCATTACCCCTTGACGAATTAGAATGACATTCATACATGAAATTCTATACCCAATTTCTGTATTTCTACTGGCACTATTTGAAACTCACTACAATTTCTATTATTTTTTAAGGTTGTTTTATTTTTAATTTGTCTCATTTGTTGCCATCAATCATTTGTGTGTGTTATTTATTATTTTACATTTCATTTGTTTCTTCCTAAACACTTTGCATGTGATGACCCAACCTCATGTAGTGATATTTATTGTTTTGTTGAATCGCGACACACCTGATTTGTTTTTGCTACAATTTGCTGCACACTGCAAGCCACACAAACAAACATTGACAGACACACGAACATATACAAACACATGATTTAGTACTTGATAAATTGTTATAATTATTCATTAATACCTGCTACTCTATAATTATTTCATTAAAAATAGAAATATAAAAATAGTAATAGAAAAAATACCATTGAAAATTTAATATAATGTATATGAGTAAGGGCACAGTGGGGCTGGGGAGAAAATAACGGAAGGGTGGTTAGAAATATGAAAAGAGGAGGAGTTAGAGGAGAGATGTCAAAATTAAACTAAACTTAAAATATTATAAAGATTAGTTTATATAGGATCGATCGAAAGTGGCGATAAATCTAAATCTTTTAAACTAATGGTTCGTTTGAAAAATCGAACCATGCATTTAGAAGATTTAGATTTATTAACACTTTTTTTATGATCGATCTACATTTTAAAAAGCTTTGCTCTTACAGTATTCCAAATTTCGCAACAACTGAGCTTTTGTTTACCATATACTATTAATTTGATACCACAGTGCTGGGGATACAAATTAGAATGTGAGTGTGAGTGTGGTGTTAGATGTTGCTGTGATGTTTGTATTGTTGACTAATAGTTTGTTGTCTAGACTTAGTAGACGAATAATGTGCAATGCAACTAACGTAATTGTTACACACAAACCAGCAAATATTTATTTACTCATAATCACACATACAAACACATATGTACATTAGGGTGGCTTTAAATCAAAAAAGTTGTGGATGTTCCCAACTAAAATAATAGTTTAATGCATTCTAAGCTACCGTTTCTTAAAATATATGTCCTTTGTTCAGTTGTTGGTGAGCTGGATCAGTGGAAAAAATGGCGGAACTAGTTAAAATGAACTGCAGGGGGCCACCCTAATGTACATGTATTTGTTTATCCATATGTGTACGTGTGACAATAACAACAGCAACATTAACGGAAGTCTAATGGTAGTTATTGTGTCGTCTAAATTTGTTTTTCTAGTATTTTTTTTCGGTTCAAAAACCATAACAATGGCAATTGTTAAAGTGTTGTTAGACACGTGTTTTCTTTTTATTGTTTTAGTTTGTAGAATATTTTTTAATTTTTCTCTTTACAACCTTTCACTCTCTTTCTTGTTCGCTGCTAGACATTTCTCGCTAAATATGTTTGCATGTTAGCCAACCATTAAATTGCTCGAAAAAGGTGTAATCCAAAAACACATTATTGTTTCCTAAACAACTCGTTTCCGGGAGGTTTCATATAGGGGAGCGAGTGCAGGCTTTTTAATGGGCAAATGAATCTTAAATAAAGAAAATTGAAAACAGCAAATAATGTAGGAAGAAGAGAAAGTGACATATTATTGACTCATAAAAAGAAAGCAGCTATACGAAGCAACATGCTTAAAATGCTAAATGGGAAACATAATGTTTATGGGGTAAAAAGCGTGACCAGAATTAAGGCGCTAAACGATAAGGATAATGTGATTCATGTTCAAGTATTATTAAATATAAATAGTGAGAGGCGATAGACATGGAAATTAAATGCAAAGGAAAGATGTGAATGGAAGTGGTTTAGGAATATTTAAAAGAAAACTTTGATGAGTAAAATTAAAACTTCCAAAATTTTACAATGAATAGAAAAAAAAAGAGAATATTGAGAAGCTTAATAAGCCCACATAACAAATAAAAAGAAATGAATTACATCATACAATAGATTTAGTATCTTTGGAACGCGGTTTTTTGTTCTTAATAACTTATATGCCATTTTGAAGGCTGCATATCTGTCATTTATCTCCGTTAGTTATTGAAAATAGTTTTTTGCTTCGAAAATGTGGAATTTTGTACCAGCGAATCATATGCGGGAAGTTTTGATTAACTTCTTTAATTTGGAAAATATTGTTGTGAATGTGTTCCATTGGTTGCAACGTGAGGGATGGTTTGTTCGGTTTATAAGTGGTGATTTTGACTACCCAGGCCAACAAAAAAGCTTGAAGGCCATGAACTGCATGCATTCCTCCATGAAGGTTGTTGTCAAACTCAACAAGAGCTTACAAGATCATTGGAGCTACTCAAGTAGAATTTTTAAAATGTTTGCGAGCAGCAAGATTCATCTAAAAGCAGGGAAATTGGGTACCATATGAAGCCAAGAGACCTCGAAAGTCAAATTTTCATATCCAAAATGATGTTTAAACGCTAAATAAGAAAATAATTTTTGCACCGAATCATTATTTGCGATGAAAAATGGACCTTTTACGATAACCCGAAGTGCAGGAGATCATACGTGAAGGACGGTCTACCAGCCGAATCGACAACACAACCAAATATCCATGGCGCTAATGGTCCTGTATTTGGTGATACCAAAGCATCCTAGAATATGCTGCCAGACATAGGTTCCATGGGTAGCCACTCTTCAAGCAGCTCACTTGGGTCCATTCAAAACTGATCCCATTGTGATTGAAACTTAATATTCCATCATGACAACGCTAGGCCACATGTTGCAGTTCATGTTAAAACTATTTGGAACGAAATTGTTGAGAATTTTTGCCTCACAGAACGCTATCTCTGGGAAACGCTTCACTTTGTAACAGAGTAGCCGATATTGACTTCAAAAGATGAGCTGTTATTGTGGCTCGGAATCCAAATGTTGCCAGAAAGATGGGAAAATGGCCATTTCTGCCTTTCTTCTGTATGTTAAAATCTACTTTTCGAGGCCCCTTAATGATTTAAATACATGATAGATACACAAATAGTCCAACTTAGGTTATATTATATGATAGCCGCCCAAAGATTTCCGTCTTATGTAGAGTACCTGAAAAGAAAAAAATAAAGAAGAGAAAAGAGCGAGAATTAAAAGAAGAGGGAGTGCGGTAGGTTAAATAAGAATAGAATTTGTAAAAGAAATTATAGGTAGAAGTTAAAGTTTAGAGATACTAGAAGAGAGAAGAATTCGATGAGCGAAAACCATCATGCGACGGATACGGGACCACTCTGGGGTGCCATTTGCATGGCCGGTCTTACTAACTACCATGCTTTCCCTAATAAAGGCAATTATGCATCTTAATTTCTTCCCAGATAATACGGAGAGTGCTAAAGGAGCGTTTCCCTAAAAATCTGGCAGGCAGATTACCCACTGAAGGACTATTACAAAAGAAGTGTTAAAATTGTCTTTTCATCCTCCTAATTTTGACAATTCCTACCGAAATCATAGTGAGACAGCCCAAATCTTGCAGCATGGGTCCTACCAAGAGTGCAATACCCGGTGATCATCGCCACCCTATTGCTAACTCGTATTCGTTTTATACCAAGTTTTATTTATTTCGCCCCCTTAAAAAACTGCATGAACCTGGAAATGGTAACAAGTTTCTTACTTATCAATAGATACATCTAACTGCCGTAAGTCACCATATTAAATGTTAAGGATGTTTGATATAAAACCATTTCAATATCGGAAAAAGAACCTTTTGTTAAAAAATAAAGAAAAAAAACTACTTTTCACAGTGGATAATATAAGGTGAATGCATATCATAATTATTTTTTTCAAATGTTTGAAATTATACGTAAAGCAAGTTCTATTGTAAAGCTAAGATATCAAGCAATAATTATTTGCAGAAATAATAGTAATTATGTCAACAGAAGTATTCGAAAATGGCAACAGAACACACTACTTTCGACTTTAAAGATTTGGGGAGTTAAAATTATACAATATTCAAAAGCGTATTTTTCATATTTATAATTATTTTTATAAGATTGTTATAACTTGCTAGAAAGGGCATCTTGTCCAGATTCTATTTTGGTTACGAGTTTTGTATATATTGTTAGTAGATTTGAAATTTATTCATTTGAAATATATAATGCTTTTTGGCTTACCTACGCAACTTTGACTAGGATTTTAGCCGATCTAGTTTTAACATAGAATTAAAGCTTAACTTATTATATAAAAGATATATCAAAACTAGCTGCCCTTTCGTGCCTATAGACAAATGGCATGCAAAAATGTTGAGCAACTCAGAAATTAAAACAAAAAATTTTAAATTTAATGAGCTTTTTTATCTTGGCAGTTTTGCATTTCGTATTAAACAAGAATATAATTTAAAAAATTATGGAGAGACAAGGAATTAAGCATTCATAAAATATATGCATAAAATGCACATTCCAAGAAATTATATAAGTTTTTTTTAAAAAGTTTCGCATATTGTTTTATTTTTTTCGTAATTTTTCAAATTCAACAATAGTAATTTTAATTTTTTCTGTGGAAACCTATTTTTTTTGCACAGTGTCTTAAAGATAATTTCATGTAGAAATAAACGAAAGATCATTTGCAGAAATTGGTTTATATTTGCAAAAGTTATTAATTTGTTTCGAAAAAAGTTCGAAAAAATTCACATTGAAAATTAAAATCTGTACAAATATTTTTTATAGTTTTTTGTATTTTTTTATTCATATGCGCAGGGGGAAAAATACTAAAAGAGGTGTTAATGAAAAGTTGAATAACTTTTACAAATTTTCATCCAATTTAAAAATTAAAACTGTGTTTTGTTAAGAATTTCAAAATTAAATTTTCTTTATATATTGATATAAATTTGTATAAGCTTTCATATCAAAATACGCAAAAAATGACTGAGTTGGCGAACATCATTGTAAACAGTTTTTTAAAATAACCTCTGAATTTGAGGGTGTTTCTGCAATTGTTTGACACAATTTCTAATGTACTCAGCGAGACCTATAAATCTAATGAGAAAATACATAAAAACACCTCTTTTACTTGTCTTAACATCTCAATTTTATACAAAATTAAAAAAAAAATAGAAAATGTATTTTTAAGCATTCATAACATTTTTGATAATGATTCGCTTTTTATGTTCGAAAATACAAATTAAAGCTTAACGTCCCACCTATTCAATAGAGAAAAAACATTACAGAAATACTCATCCATTCAAAAGTTACAGGTTTTTGATCCGAAAATGACCAAAATTTTCCACTGTGCGTTTTGTTAAAAATAAAATTAAAAAGTATGTTTTTTATGAGTTGTTTTTAACGATAATATTTTAAATGAATGTTTTTAATCCTGATCTAATATATAAACAAATTACACCTTGAAATTAAACAATTTTTTTTTTCGTATTGTACGTTTTATTAAGTACACATTTTTTTAGAACCCATTTACTTAGTAAAAAAATTAAAAAAAAATTTGCTGACTTGATTGTTTCTAGAAGATTTTAACCCAAATATTATAAAAATACAAAAAACCAATTTTTGATAAGATCCGAAAAAGTTCCTTTTGTTCTGCGGCTCCTCATATACGAATACACCTAATAGATATCCTATAGTGTTTGAGCCAGTTGACCACTCTCCTTATGGCCGATACTTCATCTGAGGTTGCTATTTAAAGTCGGAAATATAAGCAACAAAATTTTTCACATATTTTTATAGTATTCGAATATAGCACTCTCTCTTATTTGTTTTTTTTTTTAATTTTCTGCCATGATCTATTTTTGAAGGGGGAGAGTTCATGTTACAATCTACTCTTTGTTAGTAGTTAATTTTTCAACTGATTCATCTGCAGCCGTTTGTGACTAACACTTAAAATAACTTTTAATCAACCTAGATTTCAGCTATGGTACAAAACATGACCCCATAGCACCTTTTAAACATTGGTGACTGAACAAAATACTACACAATTAAAAAAAAACTAATACTTATTCCACTCAAATGAAGAAAAAAAAAACTCAATACATATTCCACCACTTGTAAAGTTCAAAAAACAGAAACTCCCTCTGCCTAAAAACAAATCAACCACAAACAAAACTGAAAAATTAATCAAAAAAGAGCCACGTTAACAAAAGGCGACCCGCGATAACTAACAAATATTATTTTGCGATAACATGTCGGGCATACAGATGCAGTGAAAAATAACATACAATGCTACGCGATGAGATGCATTGAAATACAATGCAATTGTGTCGTTTGATGATGACAATAAATATGTATATGAAACAAAAAAACAACAACAACACTGTTTGTTGATTTCTTCTTTTCAGGGCTGTTGCAAGTTGCAACATAACAAACTTATAGCCAAGCAAATATATTCGCATCAAACACACAGAGTTTATATATAGAAAAATCCATATTATTTATGCAAAACGAATTTTCTTTTGTAAACGAAAACTTACATCCAACAATCAAATTGTAGCAACCAACAGCAGCAACAACCAACAGTTGCAATAACTCTGTGTATACATGTTTGTGCACTCTGTGTGAATGTTTTCAGTCACATTTGGGGGGTGACAAACAAAACTACAACACTACAAATCGTACATATAAAATTTGCAAATTACTTGGCTGGTTGTTAGTTGGGGATAAGTATTTAAAGGAATGTATTTACCTGGTATTATTATTTAATATTTTAAAATATAATTAAGTTATATCAATAATCATTGTAAACCCATCAACATCCACTAAAAATTAAGTAGAAATTAATAATCTTTCCAAAAAAAAAACAAAATTTAAACCAAAAAACAAGTAAGAAAGTATGGTCGGTCAAGCCCGACCATATAATACCCTACACTAAGTAAAAGAGCAAACAAAAATTTCTTTTAACATCCACTAAAAATTAAGTAGAAATTAATAATCTTTCCAAAAAAAAAAACTAAATTTAAACCAAAAAACAAGTAAGAAAGTATGGTCGGTCAAGCCCGACCATATAATACCCTACACTAAGTAAAAGAGCAAACAAAAATTTCTTTTAAAATTTCAATAATTGATATTTTTGAGTGATTTTCGGAAGTGGGGTTATATGGAGGCTATGACCAATTATGGACCGATCACCATGAAATTGGGTCGTGTCATTTATGTCTATATTAAAGTTAACTATGTTGAATTTTGTGTGTTTACCAACATTTTTAAGCGATTTATGCACGTTAAAGTGATTTTCGGAAGCGGGTCTATATGGGAGCTATGACTAATTATGGACCGATCGTAACAAAATTTGGTGACATGAATTTTGTTTATATAAAACTTATTTGTAGCGGAATTTGTAGAGATACATATATAAATTAAACATTTATGACCGATAAAGTCAAATTTCGGGAGGACATTCGTATGGGGGCTAGGTGAAATAGTGGACCGATTTCAGTCAGTTTCAATAGGCTTGGTCCTTGGGCCGAAAAAATAATATGTACCAAATTTGATCGAAATATCGAAAGGTTTACATGGACAGCCAGCCAGCCAGCCAGCCAGACGGACGGACGGACGGACATCGCTTAATCGACTTAGAAAGTGATTCTAAGTCGATCGGTATACTTTAAGGTGGGTGTTAGATTAATATTTTTGGGCGTTACAAACATCTGCACAAACGCATAATACCCTCCCCACTATGGTGGTGTAGGGTATAATAACGTTTTAGAAATATTTAATTTGTTCTGCCTATCTCCCACTCCTTAAATGAGTGGGAGATACCAATACTTTCTATACAACGTTTGTTATAGAAAGTATTGGTCGAAATTTTAAAGATAATTTTATAAAACTTAGCACATGAATTAAAAGGATACACTCAATTTTAAATTCTCTTTTTTCTAATGTACTGTATTTTACAAAAAATCTTTCTCTAAATATAATTCTTCAATTCACAACTGACGCATAGTGGGGGATCTGAAAAAAAAGTGGAAATAAATCTGTAACTTCTAAACGAATTTCCCGATGTTAATAAAATTTCCCGTGGCTATAGAGGAGATGTTGATAAGTTTAAGTTTTGAATTTGGGCTTATAACAACAATGGCGGGCCGAGTCACAACGCCCCAAAGTAGGGCACCTCGGGTATATCAAAAATTAAAAATGATGCCAAATTTTGCGATCCGATTTGAAAGCTTTTTATATATATGGAATCTACTAGACAAGGTCTACAAAAGCATTTCTTTAGCCATATATTATCTTTTATAGTTTACGAGTTATTCTGCATTTGAAAAGTAAAATTTTATTTTATTTACCTACCTTTACCTTCTTTCCCGATTTTCTTAAAATTAATTTTTTGAATTAACAACACATGTATTAATAATAGTATGAAAGAATTGTTTAAAAACATTTACTGAGTCAAAAGTTATGTGTATTCAAACTTAAAAAAAATAAAAGAGTCGTTTTTTCGCCATTTTTTTCGAAAAAAGTACTTACATTAATTTTAAATTATACGGAAAATAAGAAAAAGATAAATAGTGTATTGATATTTTTCTGAAAGACAACATTTGGGGAAATATTATAAAAGCATAATAATATCAAAATTCGTATTATTACATGCTCCAGAGCCTTCCCAAGTAGACCTATTTTTTATATAAATTTCAACTTTAGACAACATTTTCTCAAATCGCATAGCTGCTTTCAAAAAATTAAGACCTGTTTTGTATGTCCCAATATATTCTTCAATATTGTGCAAAGGGATTTCATAGAGCTTGGTGCCTTCAATAAATCGGGCAATTCGTTTAGAAGTTACAGATTTATTTCCACTTTTTTTCAGATCCCCCACTGTGTGACGTTGTACAGTAGTATGAGTTATAAATTGTCTGAATCTACAATAGTTGTACAAATGTTGTTGATAATTTCTATATAAATATTTTGTACAACACCTATAACATTTTTACATATTGCATATTTGCTGCAACAACGTCATAACTAAAAATCCGGGTGTTTTCAACTGAGTAAAACAGAATATGCTCCGTTCTTTAGTATTTAACAAGGCGTATTAACAAGGTGAGTGCGTCCCGGCAACAAATACAACAATGCAAAAACAACAGGCAATTTGTTTTTGTTAAAATGTACGGTAAATTTCAAAATCAAGGCGAATTAAAATATTACTATGTTATTTACAATAACAAATGTAAACATAAACAAAGTTTTACATATAGTGTACATAAAACCACAGCGAATTAAGAAACAGCTGATTTTATGCACTAACCTTGTTAATACGCTTTGGTATTTCATATAGTTTTATCAGTGTTTTTTCGTTGTAAACGTCAAAATTAAAACTCTTGTTTTCTCGTATATTTGAGAAGTAAACATTTGGGTTAAATTCAGACTAGAAATATATTAATATATACTATTTAAATCTGGTTTTATTTCTGAAATCGCATGATTTGTTGAAAATTTATTTAAGAAATAGTAAAATGTCATAAAACATTCATATCCGTTTTTCTCGAAACGACTTTTTTTTGAATTATGACGTAGGTAAACTTACGACATTGCGTAATTTGCATTCACAACCACAATAGTTGTATCATATAACATACAACTACGTTGTGAATTGGACAAATATTTATTTCATTAAATTTTTTTTTTTTTTAAAACAAGAAAAATTCACAAAAATTCATAAAAATTATTATTCACAATAGTCGATTATTCCACAAACAATATTTTTTCCTGAAAATAAGCGAAAAACTACTTTTTTGTGTAAATAGTATGTTTGATTTGCCTGCCCATCTATAAAATACAAAAAAAATAATTCAAATCATATGTGAATATTTTTTTTAAAAATACTTTTTTCCCATTTAAAAAATTAATTTTTCCACATTTTTTCTTAAGAAAATGATTCTTCTGCAAAAATTTTTTAAAAATTAAAACTTAAACAAAGGTAATTTTTTCACAACAAAAGCTTTATCTTAAAACAATTTTCACAAAAAAGCAACATTTTTTTTTTCACAAAACCATCTTTACTTTTAAAAACTTTTCAGCAAAAAATATCTTCTGTCATACAAAAAATGTCCGTAAAACATTTAATGAACAGCTTTGTTTAAAATATGATATTTTTTAACTCTTCAAACTTTTTTTTATAAAAAAGCATTGCTATTCATTTCGAAGAAACTTTTCTTTCATAAAAACAGAATATCGACGACATTTATCCAAAATGGTTTATCTGCAAAACCTGATTGTTCAGGAGAAGCAAATAAATGTTTAATTCCCTAACTAGTGAGAGTATTTAACAAATCGATTTTCTACAATATGATTGATAGGCTTCTACTATTTCCCTAAAAAAGTAATTATAAAATAAAACCCTTTATTCGCATTTTTACGGTAGATAAACGATTTTGTCTTAGAAAATTTTCGATGTAAATATTAAAATGAGTAGATAAACCATTTTGTTTTAAAAAATTATAAATAGTATGAAGTAAAATTTGAAGTTTAAATTCTGATGTTTTTTACTTTTAAATAATTAAGAAAAATAGAAGAAGATACATACTTCAGGTCCAAATTATTATCTGTATAGTTAATGTTAGGATTTTTATTATTATTTATTAAATAAATTACATTTGAGGAGCCGCAGAACAAAAGGTACTTTTTTGAAAATTTAAGAATTTTGGAAAGTGATTTTTTCTAGAAAATTTCAACCCGAATATTATAAAAATACCAAAAAACAATTTGTAATAAAATTCGGAAAAGTACCTTTTTTTGTGGGTCCTCATTTATTGTGAATGAAGTTTATCATAGAAAGAACGATATTCATTAGGTGTCACAGATTTCAATTCCTGTAGATGTTTCCATTTATTGGTGGATATTGGAAGACATTCTTGATGAAGTGAATGTGGTCTATATATCCTGGGTATTTTTGCATTCGTATTGGAAGATCTTTGTACTCATCATTGAAACTGACTGTATTTTACAGTACCATTCGGCAAATATAAAAGTGATTTTAGTTTTGAAAGAGTTGGATCATTCTATGTTATCCAATTCGAATTTATAGAATTCTTTTAAAAAATTAAGCAGTTTATTCATAAAACAGAGGGTGCATTCGTAAAAGCAGTAAATTTGTGCACTGCTTATGCCATGACCAGCAAACATTTTCAACAGATAACTAAATTATGCTTTGATTGCACAAATTTGCTGTATCTATTTGCGTTAAAAAACGTTTGACGTAAAGCAATGATAGCAAATATGCTTTTACGAATGCTATTTTTTTTTTAATTTTTAGTTTTCATTATCAAAAATGTGTATAATATAAATTTATTCAAAGTTTTGTCCATAGAATATAGAATAATATATCCATAGAAGCTTTACTGAGAGGGAAAAAACCTAAGTCTGTTGTCAAAAACCTAAGTCGTGAGAATGAATTAGTACAAAGTTTTGAGATTATGTTGGTGCCTTTTTAATTTTTACCAGACACACTGAGTTGTATAAAAATGTTTAAATTTAAATTTATGTAAATTTTCTTCTATTTTCAATACCAAAAATTTAAACTCTGTTCAATAAATTAATTTCCACCACAAATAAAATTAAGTGTCAAAAATTAATAAAAAAAATTTTTTTTCGTTTGAGCAAAATTAACGTGTTTCGGAAATAAAATGTGCTGTAAATTGTTAAAAAAAAATCATAAAATAGTGTATAGAAGTGTAATAAAGTGGTTCGGTCTGTATTTAGTCGGAAAATCAAAGGTAAAATTTCAAGTATTTTAATGTGTTAATTTCTCTCACAAGTATGTTGAATTCACATATCACAAGTACGTGTGAAGAGAGAAATAATGTTTACTCTCAGAATACTCTCAGTTGCGCCTCTAGTTGTACTCTATGGTTTTGGCCATTGTTAGCTATGATCTTTTCCCATATTTCTGGCAACATATGGATTTCGAGCCAAAATAACTGCTCATCTTTTGCGACCAAAAACGAATCAAACCTAAGTCATAAATTGTATTCCAAAGTGATGCGTATCCCAGAGAGAGCGTTCTGCATCGATCGAAACAAGTAATAGTCGGAAGGGGCATGATCTGGAATATAAAGCGGGTGAGCCAAAATTTCCAACCACATCTTTCTACATAGTTTTTAACAGGTATTGTAGCATGTGGCCTAGCTTTTTCATGATGGAATATTACGATTTCATATCTGGCCGCATATTCTGGGCGTTTTTCGGACAATGCTCGTTTCAAGCGAATCAATTGCATTCGATACAGAGTCCTTGTGATGGTCTGGTCATATTTCAGCAGCTCATAACAGTTGGTGCTCCCAGCATATACAGAGAATTACCTTACTGCCATACATATTAAGCTTTGGTGTACGATCGCTTCATATATGATCTCTTACTCTTCGGGTTATCGTGATGGATCCATTTTTTATCACAGGTAATGATTCAGTGCAAAAACGATTTTTTTATGGTGTTGAAGCAGCATTTCAGACATACAAAATCGTCTTTCAAGGTCTCTCAACTTCAATTCATATGTTACCTAATTTCAATGATTTTAGATTGATTAGCTCCCAATTACTTTGCTGATTGAATACCTCGCAATGACTTTCCAAGATCTTGATGAGTTTTGCAACAATCTTTATGGTGAAATGCCTCCAATTTTTGGTCTTCAAACTTTTATGACTGGCCTGGGCGATCTCTATCTTCCGTGTCAAAATCACAGCATCTAAATAGCATAAACCCTCTCTCGCACTAGACTAACATTTTTGGGCGTTACAAACATCTGCACAAAAGCATTATAGCCTCCCCACTATGGTAATGTTCGGTAACTAAGTGAGAATAAATGACAGATATGTATGATCCTTCAAAATGACATAAAGTTATTTAAAACAAAAACCACGTTCAAAAGATACGCCATCTATTGTACATCCCGCATTTTTAAGTTATATACACAATATTATTTAATTATTAAAGAAATAATTTAAAAGAAGAAAAATTGTTTTAATTTGTTTGAATCTTGTGAAATCTGTATACGATTTCACTCCTTCATATTTTGTAACTTTTAGGTTTTTGCAACATTTGGTTGTTTCTGGAAAAGAATTGAATTGGTTTCTTGCTTATATTTTTGTTGTTGTTATTGTTGTTTTCATGGTAGGGTTATTGGGTTTGTATGCTGATTGTATAGGCCGCCAAGCGTTGTTCTGTATTAAAATTCGCCAGGTTTGCCTGCCTGCTTGACTGCCTGGCTGGGCTGGTTGTTTGGTTCGTTGGCTGGGTATTAAAGTGTTAAGTTTTATGTTTAAAATTCACACGCTGCCGTATTACGCGTTTTGTTTTCAGTTTTCTGTTGATTTTCGTTTTTAACCATTATTTCTTTAGAACATGAGCTTGTGAGTGGGTCATGAATAGCAAAAACCTCCAGTTGGGTTGGCTGGCTGGCTGGCTGGTTTGTGGAGTGAATGAATGGTTGTTTCATTTCATTTCGTTTGGTTTGGTTGGTTCGGTTCGTTTTGGTTTGGTGTTATTTACCATTTTTGTCAATGAACTTTTGACTTTTTTTCCTGAGTTTTGGCTGATTGAATTTACGTTTAAAAAGGTAAATGATACGACTAATTTTTTTGTTTGGTTTTTCATACATACAAGAAGTTCAATAGATTGAATCCTATATCTTAACAATAGTAATAATACTTATAGTAATAATAGCAGTAATATTGTTAACATTTGTCTGTGTATGGTGTAATAAATTTATTAAGGTTTAAAATTACATTTTAATACACAATAGCGCAATTCCTGCAACCAACCGACATCATGATTGTATTAATTTCACAGCTTAAAATATATAAATTTTTGTTCCTTGTTCTTTTCTTTTAATTTTTTTTTGCCATAATTAATTCAGTTTATCTTTTGCTAACCTTTATTTTTCATTTACCACACTATACTTTGTATATCTCTTTTCTAGTTTTTTCCTATTTTGCATAATTTTCAATTATGTTCAAAATAAACATAAAAAAATATATAAAAAATGTATGTACTATACGGGAACAAAAAGAAAAGCATCAGTATAGAAAAATGATAATAATATTGTAGCTATTGTTGCTGCTATACAGCATTGGGTTAAACTACTGTTGTTCCACTGGTGACTGCATAAAATGCCAGCCAGTCAGCCTGAGAGACAGACACACTAATGGACAGACACATCCCATTAGATTGCTTGTATATGCAGAACACCTCAGGTGCCTTAATCTGTGTTAGAATATATACTAATATTCAAATTTATGTGTATGAAACAGAAAAAATACTAAATTTAATTAGAGCTTTTAGTTCGTTCGTTCGTTTCTCCCTTATGCCCTTAGAGAGTCTGCAACGGAAATTTTTTTTAAATAGTGAGACAACAACAAAATAAAAAAAACTATTAATATAGATGTGGCAGATTAGACAAATTATAAAAAAATAGAAATTAATAAAGCCTTTTTTTATTTTATGAGTAGTTAAACAATTTATATAAAAATGCAATACTAAAGAAAGGAAGGATTAGATTTTTAGGAAAATAAATTTGAAATTGTTTTATACATTAATGCAGAAGCTATTGAAATAATATTCATAGTTAGAATTACAATTATACATAAATCTTGTAGAAATACGAATGATCCAAGGCATCATTTTGATCTTCCCAAGGTGTCCAATAGTTTTAGTTAATTTAAACTACTAGTTTGAATTAATTTTATCCAAATGACAAAAATAATTGGAAATTTAATATCTACACGCGAAAATGAAGGAATGCTAACTACTCATGATTCATAAGGTGAATAAGTGGTCGTGCTATCCAATGTTTAGTAACATGGAGAATTATACATAGAGACGAGACACTCCGATTTGTCAAACAAAAATATAACAAATCATATGTCTCAAACAACAACAAAATACATTGACTAGCATGTATTTTGTTGTTGCAAGAGTTAGGTTTTTGACAACAGACTTAGGTTTTTGACAATCATGTCTCGTCTCTATGTTACCCTATGTTTAGTAGAGTTATGTAGTTAACTAAAAGGACAGCACTGCTCCTGTCAAAAGGCGTTTGTCAATTGACTCCTTTAAAAATCTAAACAAGCTGTGTAATTTAGTTTGTTTTTGACAACCGATAGCAGAGTTGAGGTCTCTGCACCCGAAATAATTGAAAAAAACAAGTAAGATTTTTTTTAAATAACACTAGTTTACAAGGTTTTTGCTCATGAATAAGAACATTTGGGGATTTGTGTATTTAGGTCTTCTAACTTCGGAAAAAATATTTAAAAAAATCCTGGACGTCAAACTTTTGAAATATTTATTAAAAACCAAACATATAAATATGTGCATTAAATTAGGACAAAAAAATTAAAAGTGAAGTGTTTAGTCCTTTTTTTATAATTATTTTCATCTGTCTCCCTCACGACACTTCAACAGTAGTCTCCTAGCATATCTTGATCCCAAAAACCTTTATAATTCCTTTCGAGAAATTCCAAATCTTGATGAAACGCTCTCCATGTTCGTCACTCATGTGTCCGAGGTTTTCCGGCAAAAAATCCACATGAGAATGTAAAAAGTGAATTTTGAGGTATATATTTACACCCATCAGTTCAAAATTATATAATAAATTCGCAACAATATCTCTGTAATTTTGACTTTTCTTATACCCCAAAAATTTTTGAACAACAAGTTTTAAAGAATTCCATGCTGCATTTTCAACATCGGTTAATAGACACTCAAATTTGGTATCAACCAAAATTTTTCTTATTTGAGGACCCATAAATATCCCTTCTTTTAGTTTAGCCTTAAAAAGACTCGGGAACACGCTGCATAAATATTGAAATGTTGGTTTTGTCTTATCTAAAGCTAAAGCACAAGCATTTTCAGTGTTTGTATTATAGGAAAACCTCGATTTGACTGAATAATTTTTCCGCAAATAAAACAAAAATGGTATGGGTTTATTTTACACTTTCTAGAAGACATTTTAAAATAGTTTTTACTTTAGAGTTTTGTATTCAATAGCGATTTACTAACGTTTATCTACTGGAAAGATGTACTTTTAAACAGTATTTATTTTTTCCCGTTAATTTTTTTGGGAATTTGTCAAAAGAATATAACTCTGAAAGTATCTAGTAGCTTCGACAGAGTTTTAAATTGACCAAAAATAACAATTCAACAAAACGATAAATAAATATATACACGTATGTGTTTATAAGGGATTTTAGGGCGATCTTCTGAAATAATCTTTTAAAAAAGAATATAATTTAAATGCTTTCCTTTTAGTTTTAATAAATCTTGACTTGAAACTCTATCACTGATTGTAGATGTTGGAGAAATCTAATCCAATTTCTCAGTTTCTTTTCTAAGCATATAAAATCCTCCATCATACTATTTGAGTCTTTTTTGGATTTTTTTAGATTTTGAATACTTTAATAGTTTCGTTAAGTTCTGATAAAAGACTCGTTGCAGTAATGCCTTTAATTTCGTCTATTACCATGTCGTCATTCGACTCATTAGGACAAAGTTCATCAAAGAACATTCTAGAAAAAAAGTAATTTCCAAATGCCTTAGTTTCAGTTTTCGTACTATACTTCAAAAAACTATTGCTAGAAGGGAAATAAAATGTGTGTGTTAAAACTATCAGCCCAATTTTTCTATTCAATTCAATGTTGAAAATGGAAAAAGGGAAAAAATATCCCGCGGAATTTTTATTCATTATTTGACTGTATATTTCTATATAAAGTGCAAAAAATAAATTTCGGTTAATCGGTTAATCGATACAAATTAATCGGTTTATTTGTTATTTGAAAATCGTCAATTTTAAATTATTCGAACAGTTAACCGACCAAAATTAATCGGTTAACCGATTAACGGTTAATCGATTGAATACTCTAGTAAATACTTAATTACTACAATTCGGTACACTACAGTATGCATTAGTAGTACTCAGGGCAGGTGAAAAATAAAAACCCATATATGTCAAAATTTTGATGTATAGGTGGGAAACAAAAAATGGTCAATTAACTAGCGTCCCTAGCTTTTCTCAAAAATATAAGTTTCATTCCATGAGCAAACAAAAATGTTTGATTTGTAAACTAGTGTAATTTTTTTAAAATTTTTTTCAAAATTTTTTGCTGAAAAAAAAATTCGGGTTACAAAATACTTTTCCCGATTTTGACCCATTGTAGGCCCAACTTACTATAGCTTTATATACATTTTTGCAATGGACTTTCAAATATCTACATATCATTAGAGATCCATATTGTCTAATCTGTTCATCTTTGAATCGCATTTGTAAAAAAAAAACTAGTCTAGTCAAGTCAAGGTCAAACTCGAGGTCAAACTCAAGGTGAAACTCAAGGTGAAACTCAAGGTCAAACTCAAGGTCAAACTCAAGGTCGAACTCAAGGTCGAACTCAAGGTCGAACTCAAGGTCGAACTCAAGGTCAAACTCAAGGTCGAACTTAAGGTCAAATTCAGGGTCAAACTCAAGGTCAAACTCAAGGTCAAACTCAAGGTCAAACTCAAGGTCAAAGTCAAGATCAAACTCGAGGTCAAAGTCAAGATCAATATCAAGGTCGAACTCAAGGTCGAACTCAAGGTCAAACTCAAGGTCAAGTCAAGTTTAATGTTTTCCAATTTTAGTAAAACTTTCAGTGTATATTTAGAATTATCTGGACTATAATATTCTGAATAGGTTTTACTTAAAATTCATAATAGTAAGGAAATAGAGTTCATTCGCCAAAAAATGGCCAAATAATTGGTTTTTCTTGAAAATTTTAAAATTTAAATCGCAGGTACGGAAAAACTATAAGATATATTTTCATAGTTATACCCTACACCACCATAGTTGGGAGGGTATAATGCGTTTATTTATATTAGTCTAACACCCACCATAAGGTAGAACCATTTTCTGAGTCGATTAAACTATGTCCGTCCGTCCGTCTGGCTGTCCATGTAAACCTTGTGTACAGAGTATAGGTCGCAATATCGAAGATAATTCGATCGAATTTGGTACATATTATTTTTTCGGCTCAAGATTCAATCCTTTTGAAACTGGCTGAAATCGGTCCATTATTTCACCTAGCCGCCATACAAATGTCCTTCCGAAATTGGACTTTATCGGTCATAAATGTTTAATTTATATATGTATCTCCAAATAAGTTTTATGTATACAATATTTATGTCACCAAATTTTGTTACGATCGGTCCATAATTAGCCATAGCTCCCATATAGACCCGCTTCCGAAAATCACTTTAAAGTGCAAATATCGGTAAAAATATTGGTATACACACAAAATTTTACATAGTTAACCATACTTTCTTACTTGTTTTTCATATTTTATTCCGTATTATATTCTCAATAAATCCCAATGAGATGATCAAAAAATTCTGAAATTTGTTTAACGAAATTTTTAATACGGAGTTTTGAAACTGCCGTTAAAAATTTTTTATTATTTTGTTCATACCTGTGAATAGGTTAACGGTATACTACGAAGACAAAAACTATTGAAGAGACGTTAATGTCCTGAGGAATTTTAAATGTCGACAATTACGTACACATTTCTATTCTTTTAAATTAAATTGCAAAAGTAATTTTTCAATGACAAAATTTTTACAAAAACTAAAAAAATTTAATTTTTTCCCCTTGTTAATACATCTCACGTCTTAACCTAAAATTGTTTGAGGATGATTTTTTTACCAATGTTCACGAAACTGGGGGGTGAGACTGGCGATGCGATGCACAAGACAGTAAAATTTTGTTTAGTATTCACATATTTTCCTTCAAATATTTCCCATGTAGGACCGTATCTTAAGTTAAGCATGCGGTATGTCGCAAGGATTTAAAACTATGCAAATTAGTAATGGCTAGTTAGTAGCAAGTATTTTCTGATATATTTAAACTGTTTTGACGTTCTTGACTATTTTAAAGCAAAAATCGATTGGCAAATACTTTTTCATGTACTCCCCACTGTTTACGCTTACGTGCATAAAAAAATAATTTTATTATTTTTTAAGGTACTCTCATTACTATCAGTTCCCAGCATATAAACAAGAGGTCCCTTCATTAAGTAGATTTTAAAAAGCATCTAACTATAAAAACAAAACAAAAACGGAGCAAAACAGCAACGGAAAAAAACTATTTAAAGCAACTCATAAACTATGAAAGCATAAAAATACACTTAAATAAAAAATTTGAAATATGTGATAAAAATATTGCTCCATAACAAACAATGAATGAAGTACATAAAAGTAAGCAGCAACAGGAAAAACTATAACCGCAACAACAACAGCAACACAAACTCTATCAACACTTATTGTTTAGTTAAAGAGTTACTTAAGACAAACAATAAAGTAACAATACCGATGTTATTGTTGTTGTTGTTGCTGGTGATGTTTCTGACACCAGCAACACTAGCATTACAATATACATACTGCTGCTGTTGCCGCTTGTTGTATGTACGTTTTTTGTTTAATGTATATTGCTGCAACACTGCAAAAGTAGCTGATAAAGGAACCACTGCAACAACAATAACAAACATTAACAAGTATTTTTTTTTGTGAAATTTTTTATTATTTCATTCTGTTGTTGTTGCTGCTTTTACTCCATAACTCCCCTTGCCAACAATGTTGTGGGTTAAAAAAAGCGTTTTTATGTTTTAACCATATATGTATGAAGTTGTTACGCTGCATCTAGATGGAGTGGCAGTCAAGATAAACTAAATACAAAACCCAAAGGGAGCCAACACAAAAGAAACGTATGGAAGAAGGCACAGTTTACATGTACTGTAGGGCCAACAACACATTTTTTCCTAGGAACCAAACACAGCATAAATATTGGCCAGAACCGCAGCAAATCATTGAATGTGAACGGAGGCAAAAAAGAAACCCACCAAATTTGGAAGGAAACTTGAATAGAGTCTTAAATTGAAAAAAAAGTGCAGAAAAAACGTAATGTTTTAATAGCGCAAATATTTACTCGTATGTAGCTAGATAACATTGTTTTAAATTCCTTTTTGTATGCACTCACGAGATTTTTACGGGAGGAAATAAACTAAAATGATTTATGGGAAAAAATGCATAACAGATTATGTATTGCTTAAAACCAAACAGTTTTTGTCTGAGATTTATATTATTTTAATATACTGAAACTAACATTGAATTGTAAAACTTCCAATTCCAATTTCAAACAACTTTAAACTTAACAAAATTTTGTTTTTACCACTAACAATTGTTGCACAACAATCACATTTAGTATCATTTTTACTAATTCTCACTTCCTTAACATGCTTAAAAAAATATATAAAAGTTAAATTTAATATTCATGTTATTTTAGAAATTTTGTTACACAAAAAGTCATTTAGTATACATTTAACGTTTCCAAACATTTCTATTCGTTCCTTCCCCAGTCGCAAAACGCAACCCAATAATCTACTTTTTCTTGAAATGACAATGAGTTTTTTTTTTGTTTGTTTGTGTAACCAGACAAAGCGATTGGGGACCATCTGAAAGGGATTTAAAATAATTAATTCTTTGAGGACAAAATAACATATTTTTAATCTTACATGTGTGGTATGATGATCAACTATCTGTTGATATCAAACCTTCAAATAATTAGGGAACTAAGAGTTGCAAATGAGAAAGGTCCAAGGTCACATTCATAAAACATCTTCATATTTCCTCAAATTTAATGGAAACAGTTTATAATTGAAGCTATAGCGATCAATTTTTCTTTTATGAAATCAAATGTTTATATTTCCAAAATGTTTACAACACATTCTAAATTGCAGTAATTAAAAAATGTTTAAATCAATTTTGTTTAAGTTTTTTTTTGTAAATAACGTCTTTATTTTTCATCAACATGAAGTGAAAATAAGTAGTTTAAAATTATTTAGCAAGAGAGCTATATTCGGCTGTGCCAAATCTTATATACCCTTCACAAAATTATTATTCAAAATACAAATTTTAAATATTTTTCAGTTAACAAAATTTATTTTTTTTTCAAAGTTGTTTTTTTCATTTTTTGGAAAAAAAAATTTAAAATTGTTTTTTTAATTTTCAAAATTTATTTTTTTTTTGTTTTTTAATTTTTTTTTTAATACTTGCAACGAGAGAATAAAATCAAAATTTACAAAATTACTCTCTTAAATTCTCAAAAATAGTAAAAAGTTAATGAACGTTTTTCCAGTAACATTTGTTTTATACACACAATTTTCATATTTTATTCCTTTTAAAATGTATAAATACTCACATTTTCTTCAATTTTATTGAAAATTCTTTTGTTTTGACATTTTTTCACCACAAAAATAAAATTTTAAATAAATAAATAATAACACAAAACATATAAAATATAAGCTTCTAACTATTACGAGTTCAAAATAGAACTTGTAATAGTTTGCAACGAGAGAACACTCTCTAAAATTTATACGCTCTTGATTTGTTCTCTACTTGCAAGTTTTTGAGTTAATGAACGCTTTTCCAGTAACAATTGTTACTAACTAAGGAGTGAGATCGAAAAATTCTTAACATACATATATGTTTATAAAAAAGAAACCACTAAACTTACAGCTTTAATTTTTTTTTTATTTGATTGAAATTATTATTACAATTTACAAAAAAAATTATTTTTATAGTTTTAATCACTAGTGATGAAATTTTGAACCTTTTTCGGAAACCCTTCCATTAACGTTTTTATAGTGCTTTCTGTCACTTTGCTCGAACATGTAGTCCATCTCCGTTTAAAATCTACCACACTTTTGGACACCTTTTTTGTACTCTTCAATTCTCTTTTAACAAGAGCCCAATATCTCTCCACTGGCCTTAGCTCCGGGCAGTTTGGAGGATTTGCCTCTCTTGGTACAAATACCACATTATTGTTCTTGTACCACTCAAGGGCTTGTTTGCCATAGTGACAGGATGCCAAGTCAGGCCAAAAATAAGTGGACACATTATGAAGTCTTATGAATGGAAGCAGCCTTTTTTGTAAACATTCCTTGATGTAAATTTCGGTATTTATAGAGCCCGTTGTAACAAATGAGTGGCTTCTTTTGCCGCAACTGCATATTGCTTGCCATACCAAGAACTTTCTGGGAAATTTTGTCTGCTTTTGGGTCCTAAACTTTTCTTCAACATTCCCTCGAGCATCAGCAACATAAAATTTTTGACCTGGAAGTTGCGAAAAATCTGCCAGAACATACGTTTCGTCATCCATTATGCAGCAAGAATATTTTTTTATAAAACTTGACTTCAATTTCCGTGCTCTGTTTTTGGCCTCTAAATTTTTAGTAGCGTTCCTGTCAGGAACTTTTTGAGCCTTGTATGTTTTTAAACCTGCATTAGCTTTAACTTTTCGTACCAAATAGTCCGAGCACTGAGCTAACCGGGCTGCTTTCCTACCGGATGTGTTGGGAGCTCTTTTGAAAATGCGTTCTATTTTTTTGGCTTTAGAAACATCATGTGGACCATTCCTTCTACCTGAACCAGGTTTTCTATCAACTGACAAGTTCTCCCGGTACTGTTTAATAACATTGGAAACAGTTTGATGGCAGACCTTTGTATGCTTGGCCAACTTTTTGTAAGACCAAGTTGGGTTTTGTTGAAAATATTTAATAATTTCAGTACGCACTTTTTTCTGGTCACTCATTTTAATCAGATTAACAAAAAAATTAATATAATTGACATTACACATAATAACTGACATGTTTTTCAAAGGTAACTTGATCAAAAAAAAATTCAAATAATACTTGGGTTAAAAAATGTAATGAAAAACGTGTGTTAAGAATTTTTCGATCTCACTCCTTAGTAACAACTTTTAGTTATTGAACATAGCTTATGTATCTCCACAAATTCCGCTCCAAATAAGTTTTATGTACACAGAATTCAATTCACCAAATTTTGTTACGATCGGTCCATAATTAGTCATAGCTCCCATATAGAACCGCTTGATAGTCTGGTCAGATTTCAGCAGTTCATAATATATATTTGGCTTAGGTGTCGATTCGTCTGGTTGGGCCCTTTTCACATATAGAGTTTTTCACGGGAATTTCCGGGGCGTGTAATCCGGAAAATCCGGGAAATTGTGGGAAAATTCCCGGGAATTCGTTCCTTAGTTTAACGTGATGTTCTTTGAACTTGACTTTCTCTAAAAAATGCTTAAAGCTCTTAAACAAATACCGAAGATTCATACAACAAAAACTATTTAACCCAAATAGACAAATAACAATCAAATTATTCATTATTCAGGACTGTCACAGAATTTTATTCCGATCGAAAGTGGAATCTTTTTAGTATTTTGCGTTTTCACAAAGATTAAAATGAACAATTCATTGAAATTAAATTTTATTTAATATTATTGAGTTTTCTTCAAGATTTAATTAACATCTTTGTTTAGTTTTTGATTTAATAAACAAAATATTGCCAATTAAAAATTAAGAAAAATAAAATATTTTTTTCTTTTTGCAAATTTACATAATTAATTGGAATCTAATGAAGATAGAACAAAATCTAATGGTAATAAAAGCCATTCCGATACAAATGACAAATGGTGACAGGTTTGTATATAACCAAAAATAGAAATCGAGTCAGTTTATCTCTTTATATTAAATTTTTATTGGATATTTTTACATTTTAAAACCAAATACATATATTTTTTAGCTTTCTAACAAAGTCTACATTCTTAAAATTGAATAATTTGTTCTAGGGAATTTCTGGGATCCCTGGAAATTTCAAAATTAATCCAGATTTCCCGGGAAAAGAAAAACTCTATTCACATACGATTTGTTACGCTTAGGGTTATTGTCATCGCAAGTAATGATTCGGTGCAAAATGATTAGCTTTTACAGCGCTCAAGCGTCATTTTGGACATGCAAAATAGTCTTTCAAGGTCGCTCGGCATCAATTCGTATGGTACCCAATTTCTCCGCTTTTGGATGAATCCTTCTGCTCGCAAACACTTTGATAATATAGCTTGAGTAGCTCTTAATGATTTTACAAGCTATTGTTGAGTTTGACGACAATGTTCATGGATTAATGTCTCAATTTCTTGGTATTTAAACTTTTTGGCTTGGTAAATTTGCATAATTTTTCGTAAGTTTTTGAGAAAAGATCAAAGGTTTAATACATAAAACATTGATATATTTCTTCATAAAAGAGGGGAAATCGTTTGTAGTTAAAAATATTTGGTTTTAGTAGTGATAAAGTCTAAATCTTGGTAATAAATAAAAGTAATTTTAAGACAATTTCTATATATAGACCAAATTTATATAAGAAATGTTAAACATGATATTATTACAAAATTTGTATTAAATTTTTGTATATAGGGGTAAAATCTACAAAAATTTTAAAATGGTATAAGAAATACCATTTTTTAGGTCGCAAATGACAATTGGTGAACGTTATTCTAGTTACACCAAAATGCAATTGGCAATCTTAGGAAGGTGAGGATAGGATACTAATAAGACAATTTCATGTAACAAATAATTTTTTTTGAATTTCCATTACATATGGCTTTTTTCTAAACATAATGTTCTTGGAAGTTCTTCAAACACAATTTTCGACTTCTATATCTTTTTGGACAGATAATTCTGTGAAAATTTTAATTCCATTATAATTAACTGAGAAATTGAATATTTAATTAGAATTTGTTTGCAAAATCGTATTATATTCCTATATTTACAAAATTGCTTCTAAGTAATGCAGACGATAGGAATATGATCCACTATGATTCCTTTTCAACAAGTTTTTCAACCAATGTTTTTCTGTATGAAAATAGTAACTTATTTTCTCACAAAAATAAATCCAATATTTCTCAAAATAAAGTTTTTTTTTACAAACATAGTTTTATACAAAAACACAGCTACACATTTTTTGTTAAAATATTATTTTTTTAATGAAAGTCCTTTAAATATCTTTGCAAATATTCAAACATACACTACGAAACATTAATGTGTTTGTCTGTAAGAGAAACTCAACATGTGTGTGTTTGTGTTTGTAAACTTTTATTTTCTGAATTAACAAAAACACAAAGGTGTAAAACTCGACCATTGAGTAATTTGTAATTTACCTATACATGCACATGCAGACAGTTACACATACACACAGATACCCAAATTCACAATTCCACAGCATGTTTTGGAGAGTTGCAACCAATTTTAACAAATAACTGTGTGTTCTAGTTCATTTTACTACATATAAGTTGAATTTTTTGCTGTTGTTGCTATTGTTGTACGAATAGTTAGTTGTTATTCATGTTGTTTTTGTATATTAAAACATAAAAAAGACATAATGTTGTTTTTGTAGTCGCAGTACTTGTTGTAGTAGTAATTTTAGTAGTTGCTCTTGTTTTTTGTTGTTGTTGTTGAGTTATGCAGCACAAACTTTTACATCTCATTTTGTGGTCATGAGGCTAGGTGTACCCATATATAGACAGAATGACAGACGGACGGACGAACTTGTACAAATAATCATATAATATTATAACGAGGGGTAATTGAGAAGTATACGAAAGTGTATAATTTTTGTGCTATTTCGAAATAATTGAGTTTAAACTTTTTGTGTTGGTAGACATCAGGAACAAAAATAATATTTCAATTGATCCTTTGACCAACTTTGTGGAAGTTGAATTTCACAAAATTTTGACCACATATAGGATCATTATATTGTTTTATTGAGGGGACGATATGATTACTACTTCAGCAACATCGTTTTAGAAATAAGTAAAGAAACAGACGGAAGGGTATATAAAAATCAACGCAGCCAACTATAGCACTCTAAATAGTTTTTTTCAATCATTGTATTCCCTGTATGTATTCGTTCTTAATATTTTCGTATGAGCAATATTGTTTACATGTTAATAATATTAGTTACAAATAATATAACTCATACGTTCATATGATAAATGTAAACAACTCAATAATAAGTAAGAAAGTATGGTCGGACAAGCCCGACCATATAATACCCTACAGTAAGTAAATGGGCAAAAAAAAAATATTTTTCTTTTAAAATATCAATAATTTGTATTCTTGAGTGATTTTCGGAAGTGGGCCTTATATGGGAGCTATGACCAATTATGGAATGATCACCATGAACTTAGGTCATGTGGTTTATGTCTATATGAAAGTTATTTATGGTGAATTTTATGTGTATACCAAAATTTTTAAGTGATTTATGCACGTTTGATTTTCGGAATCGGGTCTATATGGGAGCTATGACTAATTATAGATCGATCGTAACAAAATTTGGTGACATGAATTTCGTATATATAAAACTTATTTGGAGCTAAATTTGTGAAGATACCTATATAAGTTAAACATTTATGACCGATAAAGTCCAATTTCGGGAGGACATTTGTATGGGGGCTAGGTGAAATAATAGACCGATTTAGGCTTGGTTCTTAGGCAAAAATAATTGTATGTACCAAATTTGATCGAAATATCTTCAAAATTGCGATCTATACTTTGCGCACAAGGTTTACATGGACAGCCAGACGGACGGACGGAAATCGTTTAATCGACCCAAAAGTGATTCTGAGTCGAACGGTATACTTTACGGTGGGTGTTAGGCTAACATTTTTGCTCATAATATCGTCCCCACTTTGGTGATATAGGGTATAAATATATAGAAGAACATTGACTACTCAATTTTATGTATCTCAAACAAAAAACTAAAATTTTGTGAAAATGAGCGAATTCACTTAGTTTTGAATAAATTCGAAAAGAATCCATTAATTTTTATGACTAATATCTCAGTTTGTTTCTATTGTATGTGGCTTTGCGACAAAGCAATGAGTTGAACAGTTTCTACCGCTTTCGATTTTTCATGATTTTTATTAAAATAAAATTTTGCTATTTTCACCTAAAAAATATATTTATACCCTACACCACCATTGTGGGGAGGGTATTATGCGTTTGTGACGATGTTTATAATGCCCAAAAATATTAGTCTAACACCCACCTTAAAGTATACCGATCGACTTAGAATCACTTTCTGAGTCGATTGAACGATGTCCGTCCGTCCGTCCGGTTGGCTGGCTGTCCATGTAAACCTTGTGCGCAGAGTTCAGGTCGCAATTTTGAAGATATTTCGATCAAATTTGGTACATATTTTTTCGGCTCAAGGACAAAGCCTATTGAAACTGGCTGAAATCGGTCCATTATTTCACCTAGCCCCCATACAAATGTCCCCTCGAAATTGGACTTTATCGGTCATAAATGTTTAATTTATCTATGTATCTACACAAATTTCGCTCCAAATAATTTCTATATATACAAAATTCATGTCACCAAATTTTGTTACGATGGGTCCATAATTAGTCATAGCTCCCATATAGACCCGCTTCCGAAAATCACTTTAACGTGCATAAATCGCTTAAAAATTTTGGTATAAACACAAAATTCAACATAGTTAACTTTCATATAGACATAACTCACACGACCTAATTTTATGGTGATCGGTCCATAATTGGTCATAGCTCCCATATAAGGCTCACTTCCGAAAATCACTCAAAAATAGAAATTATTGATATTTTAAAAGAAAAATATTTTTACTCATTTACTTGGTGTTGGGTATTATCGGTCAAGCCCGACCATACTTTCTTACTTGTTTTTGCTTCAATTTGTTATTATAACTCCGAAACTACTAAACCAATTGAAACGAAATATATATGTGAAAATTTGTACATAGCATTAGGAAATTGTTTTTAAAATTCAATGAATAGAAAGAAGAACATTAACTACACAATTTCATGCATATCAAACAAAAAACTAAAATTATGTGAAAATGAGCGAATTCACTTAATTGTGAATAAATTCAAAAATTAGCAATCGATATTTATGATTCATAACTTATTTTATTCCTATTGCAAGTGACTTTTCGATTAAATAATAAATTTGAAAATTTTTTGCCGTTTTCGATTTTTCATTATTTTTTAAATCAAAAAAATTTACTTTTTTCACGTAAAAAATTTATTTTTTGCATAAATTTGTTATTATAACTCCGAAACTACTGAGTCGATTAAAGTACTATACATAAATAGATTAAAGGTTATATAAATCTCAATTTTTATAGGTTTATCTTAATAATTTCGGGCTTACCGTTTTAGAGTTATCATTAATTATGTGGAGAAACGTCTAACAAAATTTATAATTTGACTAAAAAATTAAAAAAAAATCTTTCCATAGAATTGAAAAATTTGACCATTTTTGTACTTAGATATCCATGGGCCATCAAATCTATATAGTGCCTTCTTTTGCTGTTGACCTGTATTATTGTATTCCCTGTATTTTCGTATGATAAATATTGGTTACGTATGAGTAATATTAGTTACAAATTATATAACTCATACGTTCATATGATAAATGTAAACAAATAAAAAAAGCAAAAATAATTGTTTGTTACCATCATAGAGAAAATATACATAGAGCGGAAACTAGAAAAAACCTCAAACAAAAAAATTACTCAAAAAAGTTACATATACGAGTGTTGTTTTTGTTTTCACACAGTTTTTTTTTACTAATACATTCTCACCACTTAGGTTTTTGACAACTGAGTTAGGTCTTTGACAGCAGAGTTTCCGCTCTATGTGTTCTCTATGGTTACCATTATGAAAACATGAACTAACGTAGACTAGTTCTCTTAAAGTATTTTTGATTCACTAAAGATAGAGGAGTCGAAATAGCCATGTCCGTATGTCTGTTGAAATCAACTTTCCAAAGCCCTCCAATAACTTAGCGGATACATAAATTTTATTTTTCACCAACAAGTTTTTTTTTCATCAAAAATCGCAGCTTTTGCTATTCTGTTAAGTTTTTAAAAAAATCAACTAAAATCTCCAATTTTAAAATACTTTTCAATTCCAGATCGCAGCTTGGTAATAGTAGTTGTAACTTTTTTTTTACTACTTTAACTGCTACCGCTGATGTAGTAGTAAATTTTATCTTTCCTGTTTTTTTTGTTGTTGTTTCTGTGGTTTATTATACACACACATAAATATTCTCATATTTGTATCTGTGTGTGTTTAAATGAAATTGTATGCGACATACAACTATTTATGTTTTATATGAGGACATGAGCACACCAAGTACTGTAATACCAGTCCAGTCAAGTCGGGTACATGTAACCATCATCATCCTTTTTTTTTGATAATATATATTTCTATAGTATGAGAGTGTGCTGGCTGCCTTTCTGGTGTTTTTTTCTCATTGTGCCATTATAAAATTTAGAGGTTTTTGCTGGTTTTATTATGACACACGTACACTGTCGCAGAGAGTGCTTGCAGTGTTCAGCAGTATTAGTGAATATTTTTAATGTATTTTTGAGTTTGTGTCGGTGTTGGTGAGTAAGTGTGTGTTCAAAAGCTTGTATTTTTCCACTTTTCATGGTATAGAGCCTTCTATATATGTGTTTTAGATGTGTTTTTGTATATTAAAAATTTTGTCGTTTTTGAACCATTAAAATATGAGAATATATAAATTGTACACGAGTTAATGTTCTGGTACCTGTGTCCTGTTGCCCATAAATACATAGCGTAGAACAAAGTAGAGTAACCAAAGTAATAATGTGGTAATTGAGGCTTTATATGAAATATTTATGTACGTACACTAGGGTGGACCTTATATTGGAATTTTTTCCAAATACACATCTATGCCATGCTGAAAATTTGAGCAAAATCGTATATCTTTTAGAAGTTGCACAGTTTATTTGAAGTTAAATTTCTAGGACATTGTTAACCATTTTATATCTACGTTTAAATTGTCAATATAGCAAAGTAGACTTTTAAATTAAAAATTATTAAAAATATAAAATACTTCACATTTGTGTGTTTCCAGACAACATCTCAATAATATACATAAATATGCCACTTTAAATCTCCGTCCTTCAAAAATATTGCATTTTTTCATATTTTTGTATAAAATGTCATAATCATTGACTTGTTGTTAAATAAAATATTAAGAAAATTTATAAATTTTTAATTATGATGAAGTGCAATATTTTTGAAGGATGGATATTTAAAGTTGCATATTTTTTAATCTAAAATAGATATTGACTTGAAAATATCTTATATAAACAAAAGAAAATTAGTTTAGTTATAATTAGTTAGATTATTTGATATTCCTAAAAATCTTTATTTATTTAAATATGTCCTTTAAATAACAAAGTGCAAAAAACTTGTAAAAAAGTCAAAGTCAAAAATTGTATTTTTAAAAATTTTGCCCAGAGCCCACTTTTCCTTCGGAGCTGCAAATATACTTTGGGATAAATAGGGAACACATCAAGGTTTCCTAAGCTGCTTTCCATTTTCTGATCTCAGCTTTAGGAATTTGAACATGTGGCCCAAATTTTGATAAAAAAATAGTCCAAATTCGGAAAGCCGTATAAATTCCAAAATAGGACATGTTTTTTATACCAAAATCTTCTCCGTAAAGATAACTTACAGAAAAGCATAAAATTTTTATATGTTCTTAACCCTCGGATATAGGGATTTTTTGGCGCTAAACGGTATAACCAGGTCTGTGCAGACCTATATGGGATTTGTATGGAAATACATAGTCAGGTCTCCTAAAAGTATGTGTATATTTATTTTTTTGGCATTCAAGGCACAAATAACTGACATCTGAATGTTGTAAACAAACCGGCTTTTTGCAATACAAGCAATGAAACCACGATTATGCACATGTGTTATTAATGTGTGAATCCCCTTACATTATACATAGAAAAGAGCTACCACATGTATAGTTACTTTTTTAATTTTTATTACGTTTTATGACGTTTGAACCAAAATATTTGAAAGTCTGGATTACGCCGTACCACAATCCACAATCGGGCCGATTTTTTGCTCATTGTGTCCGAAGAATGTTGCTCCAGGAAGTCATGAAAGGATTTGTAACACGAAAAACAATAAAGTTATAGACACTTGTATATGCAAAAGGTC
The DNA here is from genome assembly GCF_958450345.1 of Calliphora vicina. Taxonomy (NCBI): domain Eukaryota; kingdom Metazoa; phylum Arthropoda; class Insecta; order Diptera; family Calliphoridae; genus Calliphora; species Calliphora vicina. Next base: position 16,160,531 of record NC_088781.1, on the reverse strand, counting down.
TGCACAGACCTGGTTATACCTCCAAGGGTTAAAGAATATGTTTAATATAAAAAAATTATAGTCACCTTTTTGGCCAAAAAACAGAAAAATCTACTATTTTTTGAATTTTTAAATTGAAATCCTATGACTAGATATGTCCATCCGTAGGTAGCTAGCTGCCTTAAATTTTCGGCCTAAAATGCCTGAGTAGGGTTTTTATCCATGGAAATTTGTACCGGGAATTCCCAATTTTTCACTACCCGATTCCCGGGATTTTTAGTCGGGAATCCCGACAATTAAAAACTGACGAAAATACATAGAAAACAAGTTAGAACTATGTTTTTTTTCACCAAAAAACAATGAAAAGTTTTTTACAGTTATGTGCTTATATTTTGGCAATAGACCGCTTATTATTATTATTATTATTATTATTATTATTATTATTATTATTATTATTATTATTATTATTATTATTATTATTATTATTATTATTATTATTATTATTATTATTATTATTATTATTATTATTATTATTATTATTATTATTATTATTATTATTATTATTATTATTATTATTATTATTATTATTATTATTATTATTATTATTATTATTATTATTATTATTATTATTATTATTATTATTATTATTATTATTATTATTATTATTATTATTATTATTATTATTATTATTATTATTATTATTATTATTATTATTATTATTATTATTATTATTATTATTATTATTATTATTATTATTATTATTATTATTATTATTATTATTATTATTATTATTATTATTATTATTATTATTATTATTATTATTATTATTATTATTATTATTATTATTATTATTATTATTATTATTATTATTATTATTATTATTATTATTATTATTATTATTATTATTATTATTATTATTATTATTATTATTATTATTATTATTATTATTATTATTATTATTATTATTATTATTATTATTATTATTATTATTATTATTATTATTATTATTATTATTATTATTATTATTATTATTATTATTATTATTATTATTATTATTATTATTATTATTATTATTATTATTATTATTATTATTATTATTATTATTATTATTATTATTATTATTATTATTATTATTATTATTATTATTATTATTATTATTATTATTATTATTATTATTATTATTATTATTATTATTATTATTATTATTATTATTATTATTATTATTATTATTATTATTATTATTATTATTATTATTATTATTATTATTATTATTATTATTATTATTATTATTATTATTATTATTATTATTATTATTATTATTATTATTATTATTATTATTATTATTATTATTATTATTATTATTATTATTATTATTATTATTATTATTATTATTATTATTATTATTATTATTATTATTATTATTATTATTATTATTATTATTATTATTATTATTATTATTATTATTATTATTATTATTATTATTATTATTATTATTATTATTATTATTATTATTATTATTATTATTATTATTATTATTATTATTATTATTATTATTATTATTATTATTATTATTATTATTATTATTATTATTATTATTATTATTATTATTATTATTATTATTATTATTATTATTATTATTATTATTATTATTATTATTATTTAATTGGGCGGGGTTATCAAAACCCTTTACAAAATAATTTTTTGAATGGACCTGGTCCGCTCGTTATCAGAAATTATAAATTTTTTTTTCATTTAAAATATTTGATGTAAAGTTAGTTTTTCAAAAAGTACAAATTATTTATACATCCTCTTAGAAATTTTTTAGATAACTTAAAAAGAATAAAAGTACTTTTTTCCCAAAAAAATAGCAAAAAATCGCCTTTTTTAATTTTTTAAATTCAAATGCATGTGACTTTGGACCCAGTCATGATTTTTAAACAATTATTTCTTTATTTGATATATACATTTGTTGTTGAACCTATAAAAGAAAAATTGGGAAATTTTTGGAACCTCGGTCATCAAAAAACTGGAGTAGGGTGGGTAAAAATGTTGAAAATTTAATTTTCAAATGCGAATATCTCCTAAGCTATAAGAGATAAGCTTGACGAGAAGATTCCATATACGTAATTTTTTTGAAATCGGAACACAAACGAAGAAATAGAATCATTTTTAAAACTGAACATACCCGAGGTGTCCTACTTTGGGGACCCCTGGCTCCGCTCCTGGTGGGCCCATAAGATCCAAATTCAAAACTTAAACTCGACAACGCTTTCTCTTTGCGCAGGTGAAATTTCATTGAAATCGGATTAAGCGTTTAGAAGTTACAGATTTTTTTCCCTCTTTTTTTCACATACCACTGTGCGACGTATATAACGTAATAGTTATTCTGCCAGACAATGGGAAAAATATTTTAACCAAATTTTAATTTTTAATTTTTTTTGGTATCAAATAATAACTGTAAAGTTAGCAGTAAATGTGTATACAGCTATGAAATACATTATTTTCCCTCCCAACCTCGATACTTCAAATGTGCAACCTCTAAATCTCATGGGATTTTGTTCAAGTTTTCAGCACTTGCTTTTTAGATAATGGAGGAGCATCGATAATCGAACAACAGAAAAATAAGGGCCACCTTAATATACATACAAATATGTAACTATGATAGTGTTTGTAACATAAATATGTTAAATAGATATAATCTATATAATAGCAATGACGTCAAGGTAATAAGTACATGAATACATACATATACACATACATATTTTTATACTAACAACTGTGTTAAACAAAAATTAGGACAAACTGTGTGAAAGGAAATAATAGATGGATAAAATATATGGATTTTTTTAATTGCTAAGTAATCAACATTTTATAAACTTTTAGCATATAGAGCAAAGCAAGTCTTTTTACAAGTTAACCATATTTTGTTTAACATCTTTATTAACATGTTAAACATAAGACTCAGCTTGATTTGTGGCCTTTAAACTCTACTTTTGGGTAACAGATCTTGCAAAAATAAAAATGTAATAACCAATTTGTTACAAAAGAATTTTTCATTGCACAAAAGCCGCTTGCAAAGCAATTCCAGCAATATGCATACAATTAAGAGCAGCAATAAATGCTTGTGGATTTTTCGTTTTACAAACAATATTCACGATATTTTTTTACAAAAGAAACATAAAGAAAATATCGTGCAACAATTAAAAAATTTAACAAATATGATGCCAATCAATAAATATTTGTGAGAATGGGTGCATCTCTCTCTGTGTATGTGAGTGTGTTCGAATACTGCATAATTCAGAACATGCAACAAACTTGTCATACGAGTAGAGCAGTGTGGCAGAGTATTTATACATGCAACCTCTAAAGATCTCAAACAAAAAATAAGTAAAGAAGCTGCATGAAAACAAGCAGTCTTGATGAAATTGTATACAAAATGAATGAAATTTAATGCAGTGTAACATACTCTACACTCGTGCAGCTACTCCCCGCTACTCTACACACTCTCATGCATACATTCATTTATTCACTCAGTCATTCAGTCAGTCACTCACTATTCTCGCATCAACATGTTTGTTTATGAAGATTGCATGAATTTGTTGTTGTGTGTATGTGCAACATGTAATCAAATGCAACAGCAACAACAACAATAACAACAAACAACTACTTTATACATACAACTACCTTAAGTGACAAGTGGAAACATCAGTGAGGAAAAAGACCGCATCAACATACTTTAAACACTCTAGTGCTATCTACTACGTATGTGCATTAGGCTGGTCCTTATTTTGCACTTTTCTCGATGACAAATGCTGAAAATTTTAGCAAAATTAGATAAAATCTAGAGGTGGCCCATTATATATGAAAATTCAAGTTTTTGCTCAATGTTGAAAATTTTACATTTTCGAAATTTTTTAAGAGAAATTTCAAAAATTAAAAAAAAAATATTTATTTTAATTTTTGCCTTAAAAATTTTGAAAATGTAAAATCTGGGATTTAAGTTATGCATGCAGTTTTATGATTTTTTTGTTATCAGCTTACAATAAGGGCCACTCTAATGGACATACATTTCATACTTACTTGCATGCAAGTTACAAATTGTATGCATAAAGTATCATGATGAAAATCGCACAGAAAAAGAATATTTAATACTGCTACGAATGAGTTTCTTTATTTTGGTTGGGGTTTATTTTTTTATATATTTTTTTTTTGTTTTATTGTACATCCTCTTAGTCGTACTTGCTGCTTCACCATGTATGATGGCATCTGAAAACAAAAAATAACTGTGGCAACATTTCATCAACACAACAGGCGAATACTAACAAGTTGCGAGCACGAATCTTTCAACCTTACAACACACAGCACCACCCTGCATGAAACGGTGGGAAATAATATACAAAAAAAAAACTAAAAACATTTAAAGACACCAGACAAAATTAAAGACATATGAAGTATACTAACAACAATACAACAAAAAACTATAATCATAAAAACTCACGACAATATGTGAATTTATCATACGTGGTTAGCATAATGAGTTAGTTGAAATTGTTCGGCCAAAATATAAAGTGAGAAATACGAAATTAAATCAAGAAAATTGTAGCAGAAAACATTAATTTATAGCATTTTTGGTAAACGTATTGTATGTACTTTAAAAGCAAAACCTGGTATCTCTATAAACTACACAGACTGCATGCAAAATTGCTCAATGAAAAGAAGCACAAATAAAAGAAACGAAGATTTTCATAAAAAATGGAATAGATGCAGAGTATAAATTTTTGTTCGTTCCATTTGTAACACATCGAAATATTGGTGGCAGACCAGCAAAAGTATATATTGTGGGTAATCTAGCAAAGTCCGATCGTCTGCCTGCACGCAGAGAAAAAACATGGTTGTGGTAACCATAAACTAAGAGCAACATATTATGATCAGATTTATGCTTGTAGTCCAAAACATATTATGATCATTATTGGTATCATGAAATATCATAATATGTTCTGAAATAATCATATTATGATATAAATCAATCATAATATGACCCAAAGTAATCATATTTATGATCCAATTAAATCATATTATGATCCAATTAAATCATATTATGATCCAATGAAATCATATTATAATCCAAAGTAATCATATTATTATTAAAATTTATTTTTATAAATACAAAATTTTATTTTAATAGGTTTTAGTTTTAAGTTACTAAAATCACAATTAAAATATTATTGACAAATTCACTGAAATTTATTGTTATTCGCTCTAGGATAGTTAAAGATATTATATAAATAAAACTATAAAGCGAATGGGAATTACAGACACTAAAAATTTACTTGTAAAAATAACACAGCTTAGACAAACACCAGCACTCAAAATGGTGGGAAAAAAGACTATTAAAAGTAAAAGTATTTTGTTATTTGTATCTTAAACATATTATGACTACATAATATAATATGTTTACCTATTTATCATTATTTAGTTGTTGTAAACATATTATGTTTACATCTTAAACATATTTTGACTACGCGTATATAATCTTAAAATTTAATGGTTGTACATAAGATAATATGTTTACTTATTTATCATTATTTAGTTGTCCGAACCATTCGGTGAACCATATTCATATTTATAACATTTAATGGTTATAGTAACTAAAATATTGTTTAAATTAAATTAAAACAACAATTATATGTTTACGACAACAATATATTGTTACAACAAACATAGTATAGTTGTCGTAACCATGTCGAGCCATGTTTTTTCTCTGCGTGTGTGAAAGGCATGACAGGGCCTACATAATTTCGCTTCTGATCAGAAATATTTGGTATTGAAAATCGGTCTGACCCAAAAATTTTCAATAAAATGTCCGTCGGTCTGACTTTTAAAAACAATTAAAAGAAGATTCGACACAGCAGAATATAACACAGATTGACAAAACAAAAAAATATTATCGATATTTATCAACTATACATTTTTTTTTAAATATTTCTCAAATTTGATGGAAAATAAGAAAAACTATAATTTTCAATATTTGCCATATTTTGAAAATAAGTTCTTTAATTGTTCCTTTACCTAATGCTTTAGCAATATTTTACACAAAATTTAAATATAAATTAAAAAAAAATCTTTTCCGGAATATTTTACACAAAATTGAAAAATAAATTAAGAAAAAATACAAAAAATTTAAATTGAATTGAAAAATAATAAAAAATAAATATAAAAAATCAAAAATTTTAAAAAATATTTTATTTTATTTCAACTTTACTAAACCACCTACATAGATCATATACAAACACTCATTTCATAGGTTGATCAATTATCTCTCATATGCCTTTACATTTATTGATTATCTCATGTACACTGTGCAACGCACAGTGGTATGGGTTCATACATTTGTTTCATATAGAAAAGCTAAATATTAAAAATGGTTCATATCGGATAGTCCCTAGAGGTATCTCCCATAAAAGGGTCCTTCCAAAATAATGTTGTATCAGTCATAAATTCTTAAATAATGCAACGAACTTAATTAAATTTTGCATATGTTAGTTCCAAATATCATACTACAAAGTATGAAGAAAATCGGTACATATTTGAACCTAGTCCACATATAGGTCCCTTTCTGAAAATAGTTTTATCGTTCAAAACACACATAAAAATAATAGTATCGTGATGAAATTCGACATAAACAAGTTTTATATAAACCCAAACCTATCTGTTAAGTTTCATAATTGCTCCTATCCCCCATATAAAAAGTAAAAGCCTAAAAGTATGCAAAACCTTTTATTGTAAATATGCATTGCAATTTATTGTAAATATTCATTAAAAATACGTGAGTTTTAACACAAAATTTATAAGTTTGATCAGCGATCGTAAAAAGTCGCAGAATTTTTTTACATAAAATGAAAGAAAATATTCCAAACTTTCATTTAGTAGTAGTACTAACACGGAGGTAGACCGAGCTAACTTATTTTTTTACTAATGAAAACTGCAAATGCTTAATTTTTTGGAGCCATTTTGATATGCTCAGATCTTTTAAGCTATATATTTAATTTAAATATTTTTTCTTTCCTATTAAATTCCAAATACTATATTTTAATAAAACTGCTCTAAAACTATTTGGTTAGTGAACCATATTTATTGTATAAACAACTGAAATGTAGTCAAATTTTCATCAGTTTTCGATGTATAATATTTAGGTAGCTTTACCACACTCTTTTTTATACAAAATTTTATTTTTTTCGAAAAGTAATGAAACATTTTTCTACAGAATTGCATCATTAGATTTCTAACAAATAACTGTAAAAAAAGACTTTTTGGCAAACAAAAAATACCACTGTGCGACGCTCAGGAAAGAACTTGTTCTAATTTTTAGTTCGCAAACCAAAATCTGTCTTGAAATTTGCTTTAAATTTTTACAAATATATAAAAGACTTTGGTTATTATTGTGTGTATGACTTAAATTTGGAATAGATGGCATATCTTTTGAACGCGGTTTTTGTCTTTAATACTTATATATAATTTTGAAGGGTACATATTTGTCATTTATTCTCACTTAGTTACCAAATATTATAGTGTAAATAACAAAGTTTCTTTGCTTCAAAAATGTCGAATTTTGTGCCATCAAATAGTCATATGAGCGAAGTTTTGGTTCACTTCTTTAATTTGAAAACAAGTAAGAAAGTATGGTCGGTCAAGCCCGACCATATAATACCCTACACTAAGAAAAAGAGCAAAAACATTTTTCTTTTAAAATTTCAATAATTTATATTTTTGAGTGATTTTCGGAAGTTTGCCTTATATGGGAGCTATGACCAATTATGGACCGATCACCATGAAATTAGGTCGTGTGATTTATGTCTATATTAAAGTTAACTATGTTGAATTTTGTGTGTTTACCAACATTTTTAAGCGATTTATTCACGTTAAAGTGATTTTCGGAAGCGGGTCTATATGGGAGCTATGACTAATTATGGGCCGATAGTAATTGTATGGGGTCTAGGTGAAATAATGGACCGATTTCAGCCAGTCTCAATATGTACCAAATTTGATGGAAATATCTTCAAAATTGCGACCTGTACTCTGCGCAGAAGGTTCACATGGATAGCAAGCCCTCCAACCAGACGGACGGACATCGTTTAATCGACTCAGAAAGTGATTCTAAGTCGATCGGCATACTTTAAGGAGGGTGTTAGACTAATATTTTTGGGCGTTACAAACATCTGCACAAACGCATAATACTCTCCCCACTATGGTGGTGTAGGGTACAAAAAGTTCCGCTGAAGCTGATCGTATAGTGAATGTTTTTCATGGGGTTCAACGTTCGATAAATGGCTTCACAAACCAGGTTCAGAATTGGTGATTTTGACATGGAATTTAGTAGTTTTTGAAATAAAAACGAATCATATAAATTACAAAATCACACATCTCGAAAACCACTGCTTTAAAAATATATATGCTCTTTATAAAATTTTAAATGAACCCACGTATAGATATAATTTGAAAATGCACAAAAAACCATTTAAGCTAATAGATCAGCATGCTTCAAAATAATAAAATGGTGCATTTAAAAGTAACACTGTTTCCTAAAATAAGCTGAGCAATAAAATATTATTACGAAATTGCATTATCAATTTGAATTTAACGGTCAATAACGGCTGCTTGCAACATTCAGCATGATAAACATTTCCATCAGCAGAAACTTCTAGTTAACAACAATGTTGATAACATGCTGTTATTAACATTTTTTATAAATACGACAACATTAACTGTTAAAGCTGCTAATATTAACATTAAAACTGCTAAAAGCTCTAGTTGATCATTGTGGAAATAGAACATTCTTGTTTTGTCCGTTAGATAATTCCTGAAACTGCTGGAAGATGAAACTGTGTATATAAATAGTAAAAGAGAGTTGCAGTGCAGTTTGTATATCGTAGGCACTATTAGATTTAACATCAAGTGTAATACCAGTTGATGTGTGTTTATTAAATGACAGTGGTTGTTAATTTGAATAAATAAAGAGTTGTTACAATTATTATACGGTTTATTTAAAATAAATAAACTACCGTTTTTTAAAGTTATTGTGCATAATAATGTTAGAATATCCATTAAACTCTGGAATTTCACCTAAGTAAGTAAATTGTTTACTATTATTATGAAAAAATTCTAAGTTTTAATCTTTTATTTTTCAATTCCATAACAACCGAATTACTCCCTTCAGAAGAGTATGGAAACTGTGTAACCATGACAACATGATAATGAATATTGTATTTTTCATTTTTTTTTTTTTGTTGAACAATTATTTTTTGAGCATGAAAATATCTCGTTTTGCATGTGACACAAGTTTAATACAATTAAGAATAAACTATTGTTACTGCCACATAAAACACGACAGCAGAGCACAACAGAATTAAAATAAAACATAATTTTATTTTTCATTTATTTAATTCCCACAACAAATTAAATTCTATTACATGGTTACTTATAAAACTAAAACAAAATACACATGCAGACAAATAGACACACCAGCCAGCCAGCACAAAAGGATTGCGGTGTTTAAACTCCTTTATGAAGAGTTTTCACTTCCTGTGACTCTATTATAATGGTAGGGTTATATTTTTTCAGTTTGATTGTATTAAAATGAGTCACTCACTACTTAAGCCTTCTTCATTCAACCAGTTGCGTGGGCTGGTTTTGTAATGTCTGGCTTATTTCTATAGAATTTGTTTGTAACCACTGTCAAACCATTCATGCTTTAGTTAGTGTACTACTCTAATATGTATTTATTTAGTTGAGTATCTGTTTGTCATAGTCTTTACTAAACAAGCATAATTGTTACTAATAACTTTTGATAGTTGTAATTAATTCTCATCAGAGCCTTTTTGCTATTGTGAGCTTTTGAATGGGGCAATGAATGATGGCACTTTTGTGCAATAGTTGTTTCATGTTGAGAAACGCTTCTGGGTTTCGGAGTATTAAACAGTTGAGAAAAGGTCTCAAAAGCTTAAATGTTGTCATTTTTTAAATAGAGTTGGTAGAGACATTAAAATTATCATAAAGACCAGCGGAAAAATTAGGCAAAACGACTGTTTATAACTTTTACAAGCAGTTAACAATAGAAAATTAGCGAAAATTGTGAGGGTGGTGTCAAATTTCTTGATATGAAATTATATACTTAGTTTAAATTTCGGAGTACTACTCATAAGTGAAGCTTAAGTTTAAATAAGTTCCATAGATTGGAGAATAAAGGGGAAGTTTGTTTTAGCAAAATCTGCAGTGGAATTTATAAAACAGGGCAACAAAATCGAAAAAATTTTAGAGACTTTTTAACCACTACACAACTTTGATGGATTGTGGTTCTAGTAGTACAAATATGTTCCAAATTTAAAATTCTATGAAGAGTTTTTTTTTTTAAATTTTAAGTAAAATTGTGAATTTTTTTAGACGTTTTCCCACATAATTTCTGATTACTCAAAAACGCTTAGTCCGATATTGTTAACGTAAACTTAAAAATTTAAATTTACATAACCTTTAATCCGTTTATACAATGCGTTTTAATCGGTTCAGTAGTTTAGGAGTTATAATAACAAATTGAAACAAAAACAAGTAAGAATGTATGATCGGTCAAGCCCGACCATAAATACCCTACAGTAAGTAAGTTAGCAAAAACATTTTTCTTTTAAAATTTCAATAATTTATATTTTTGAGTGATTTTCGGAAGTGGGCCTTATATGGGGGCTATGACCAATTATGGACCGATCACCATGGAATTAGGTCGAGTGATTTATGTCTATATAAAAGTTATTTATGGTGAATTTTGTGTCGATACCAACATTTTTAAGAGATTTATGCATGTTAAAGTGATTTTTGGAAGCGGGTCTATATGGGAGCAATGACTAATTATGGACCGATCGTAACAAAATTTGGTGACATGAATTTTGTATATATAAAACTTTAATTAAACATTTATGACCGATAAAGTCCAATTTCGGAAGGACATTTGTATGGGAGCTAGATGAAATAATGGACTGATTTCAGGGCCAAAAAATTAATATGTACCAAATTTGATCGAAATATCTTTAAAATTGCGACCTGTACTCTACGCACATGGACAGCCAGCCAACCAGACGGACGGACATCGTTTAATCGACTCAGAAAGTGATTCTAAGTCGATAGGTATACTTTAAGGTGGGCGTTAGACTCATTTTTTGGGCGTTACAAACATGCGTACAAACGCATAATACCCTCCCCACTATGGCGGTGTAGGTTATAAATATATTTTTTAAGTGAAAATAGCATTTATTTTTGTTTTAAAAAAATCATGAAAAATATAAATGGAAATTATTGTTCAGATTTATTATTTTATCGTAAAGCCACATGTAATAGGAACAAAATGAGATTCCAATCATAAAAATCGATGGATTCTTTTCGAATTTATTCATAATTAAGTGGATTCGATCATTTTCACAAAATTTTTGTTTTTTTGTTTGAAATGCATAAAATAGTTAGTGTATTTTTTGGTTTTGAAAAAATCATGAAAAATCTAAACGGAAGAAATTGTTCAGATGTATTGCTTTACCGCAAAGCCACATCTATTAGGAACAAAATGATATATCGACCATAAAAACCTATTGATTTTTTTTTGAATTTATTCACAATTAAGAGAATTCGCTCATTTTCAAAAATTTTAGTTTTTAAAATTAAAATTGAGGAGTTAGTGTTCTTCTTTCGCTTGATTAAATTTGAAAACATTTTTCCTATGCTCTGTGCAAATTTTCACATAAATATTACTCACATAATCGGCTCAGTAGTTTCGGAGTTATAATAACAAATTGAAGCAAAAAATATTTTTTTTACGTGAAAATAACAAATTTTTTTTGTTTTAAAAAACTCATGAAAAATCGAAACGTAAGAAAGTGTTCAAATTTATTCCTTTATCGCAAAGCAACATATAATAGAAACAAAATGAGATATCGACCATAAAAATCGATTGATTGTTTTCAAATTTATTCACAATTAAGTGAACTCGCTCATTTTCGCAAATTTTTTGTTTTTAGTTTGATATGCATAAAATTGAGTAGTTAGTGTTGTTCTTTCGATTGATTGAATTTTGAAAACATTTTTCTTATGCTATGTACAAATTTTCACACATATATTGCGTTTCAATCGGCTCAGTAGTTTCGGAGTTATAATAACAAATTGAATCAAAAAATATATTTTTTACGTGAAAATAGCTAATTTTTTTGTTTGGAAAAAATCATGAAAAATCGAAAACTGCAGAAATTGTTCAGTTTTATTGCTTAATCGCAAAGCTACAAAATAAAATATAGGCCACAAAAATCTATTTTTTTTTTTTCGAATTTATTCACAATTAAGAGAATTCGCTCATTTTCACAAAATTTTTGTTTTTTGTTTGATATACATAAAATTGAGTAGTTAGTGTTCTTCTTTCGATTGATTGAATTTTGAAAAAATTTTCCCTATGCTATGCGCGAATTTTCACATATATATTACGTTTCAGTTGGCTCAGTAGTTTCGGAGTTATAATAACAAATTGAAGCAAAAAATATATTTTTTACATGAAAATAACAATTTTATTTTGTTTTAAAAAAATCTTGAAAAATCGAAACGGAAGAAATTGTCCAAATTTATTGGTTTATCGCAAAACAACATGTAATAGAAACAAAATGAGATATCTGTCATAAAAATCGATTGATTCATTTTGAATTTATTCACGATTAAGTGATTTCACTAAATTTTCACTAAATTATGAAATGCTGAAACTACTAAGCCGATAGAAAATCTCCACTTTTCTAAGTTTATTTTAATAACATCGGTCTAACACAAATAGAGTTAAATAGAGTTAATGAGCTAAATAAATGCAAAAAAATTAAGCATAACTCCACAAAAAGACTCTGTCTTTTAAAGACAAAGTCAACTAATTCATTTAAAAACAAACTCATTCATATTTGAATAGCTCATGCTAAACAAAAAATCACCAAGTCTTTGTGTATTTAAAATTCTTAACATCAACTCTTTAGCCAGGAATAGCTAAAGTTTACTATAATCCTTTGAGGCTTTAGACTCCACAAACTCTATTTAGATTTTGTTTTTATTCATATTGTATATAAATGAGTTTGCTGTAAAAGCCACTATTTAAAACAAAATTTATATTAAAAAAAAACCCCAACTTCATTAAGGAATTATGCTGATTGTGGTAATGATAAAGATTTAACAAAAATTTATTTTAAATCCTTTTCAACTGAAATTGTTTAAATTTGTCTATAGTTCTAGTTATACTCTCTGTATGATGTGGCAATTATGTTTGAACATTTTCATTTTGTTGCCAGCAGTTGTGTGGAAAATGACATTGAATATATAATGAATTTTTTTCTTTGTTCAGATTTTTGTTTTTTGGCTGCCAGTAAATTGTGCTACTTAGATTAAAAACAAAAACTGAAAACTAAAAATAAAAACGCGGAAAAAAAACTTTCCCAAATCTCTCTTATCGCTGGTAGTGTAAACATTAGTTTAAGTTCTATTGTTATTGAGTGTAATATTACATTATTAGCTAGAAATAGGAGGTGACCAAATTGAATTTCACAAGTTAATTGATTATTAAAATGAAGCTAATTTCAAAAATCACAGTATTCACTGTCGTACTAAACATTGTCATGTGATGCCATGCTCTTTAAACATGACACGACTTACGATGACAATGTCGAACCGAAAATAACAGATCTCAAATAGTTTAAGTTTTTCCCTGTTAATATAAAAACCGAAGTCATTCTCTCATAAATCATGTGAAAACCACTAGATTATGTGATGACATCAAATACAAAATGAAATCCTGATTTTCACATGATTTATAAGTGCATATCAGATGCGTTTGATACTGATCACTTCACTCAGAAGTAAGGTAAGTCATTGGCCTCGTATTTCTTATTGAACCTGTCTGAAGATTATGATATGAATTGACAATATTTAGTGTGACACTTCTTTTGATTTTATCTTCCTCCTTGGAATGGAGTTTAAACTTTTCCTGATCTGCTGATATCCGTTCGAAACACTATCTTTCATCGCAGAAAACATCAATTGTTTGCAATAATAACCTCTCCTTATTAGTTATAAGTTTCCACTCCTTTCTATTAAAAATGTATTCTTTCACCCTAAAAAATCTGTTCACCTCATGTTGACGATTGACAAAATTACTATCATTTCTAAAGGCCTGCAGCATCGTTTGGTTTTATTGTATCGATGCGATGAGAGTAAGAGCAAAGCAAAGCAATTAAAGTGTGGCTTATGGCAAATTTTCCAAAAGCCATAATATGCACGCACACCAACAAAACACATACACACACTCACAACCTATTCAACATGCAAATAGCTAAAGATACGAACTAAACCAAAAATACGTTGCATGCATAAATGTGGCGCGTAATAAACAAACGCTTTAATGCCACCAACTAAAAATTTTGCTGCAATGAGGTGTTTGATAAACTAAAATCATGTCTGTCTGCGCGTCTATAAACATTTCCGTCGATTGGCTGGTTGTTGTATGTGTGTGTGTGTTTGTGTGTTTGTTCTTTCATCAGGGCCATCACTATTATCGATAACATTGTCGTCATCAGGGTAAACGGATAATGTAAAAAAATACGTCGTCTCAATTTTAGTTGACACTAAATTCTAGTCGACTCTAATTTAGTCGATTAAATTTTAGACGACTAAATTCTAGCCAACTCTATTGTCTAGTCGACATTAGTCAACTCTATCCTAGTCGGCATTAGTCGATTCTTGTCTAGTCGAATTTAATTGACTCTAGTCTAGTCGACTCTATTAAAGTCGACAATACTCGACTATATTCTAGTTTACATGAGTCAACTCAATTCTAGTCGACATTTAATCGACTCAAGTCGACACTAGTCGACTCTATTTTAGTCGATTCTATTCTGGTCGACACCATTCGGGTCCTCTACGCATTAGTAGACTCTACACTATTCGGCAGATTGTCAACAGTTAGTCCGCATTATTCTCGTCGGCATTAGTCGACTCTACTCTAGCCGACAGTTAGTCGACTCTACTATCTTATTCGGCATTAGTCGTCTCTATTCTAGTTGAATCTACTCTAAAAGACAGCTACTCAACTCTGCTATAGTCGGCAGTTAGACGACTCTACTCTAGTCGACTCTAATCGAGTCGACACATAGCCAGCTCTACTATAGCCGACAGCTATTAAACTCTACTCAAGTCGACATTTGGTCGACTCTACTCTAGTCGACAGTTACTCGATTCTACTCGATATTTAGTCGACTCTATTCGACAGTCAGTCGACTCAACTCTGGACAACAGTTAGTCGACTCTACTCTCGCCGAGAGCTACTCAACTCTCTACTATTCTATTTGGTATTAGTCGTCTCTACTCCAGTCGACTCAACTCTAGTCTTCAGTTAGTATTGTCGGCATTAGTTGAATCTACTCTAGTATAGAGTTAGTCTTGTCGGAATTAGTCGAATGAACTCAAATCGACAGTTAGTCAACTCTACTTTAGTCGAAAGTTACTGGACTCTACTATTGTCGACAGTTAGTCGACAGCTACTCTCTACTATTCTAATCGGCATTATTCGTCTCTACTTCAGTCGACTCAACTCTAGTCAACAGTTAGTCTTGTCGGCATTAGTCGAATCTACTCTAGTCGACAGTTAGTCGACTCTACTCTAGTCGACAGCTACTCTACTCTGCTCTCTACTATTCTATTCAGCATTAGTCATATCCACTCCAGTCGACTCAAATCTAGACTTGAGTTAGTCTTGTCGGCATTATTTGAATTTACTCTAGTTGACAGTTAGACAACTCTACTCTAGTCGACAGTTACTGGACTCTACTATTATCGACAGTTAGTCGACTCTACCATTGCCGATATTTCATCGATTCTATTCTAGTCAACAGTTAGTAGACCCTACTCTAGTCGATGTTTAGTCGACTTTGCACTAGTCCACTCTACTGTAGTTGACAGTTAGTAGACTCTAGTATAGTCGACACTATTTTAGTCGATATTTAGTAGACTTTGCTCTAGTCGACAGTTACTCAACTCAACTCTCTACTATTCTATTCGGCATTAGTCGCCTCTACTCCAGTCGACTCAGCTATAGTCGACAGTTATTCAACTCTACTCCAGTCCACAGCTACTGGACTCTACTATTGTCGACGTTAGTTGGCTCTACATTAGTCGATATTTAGTTGACTCTATTCTAGTCGATATTTAATGGACTCTATGTAGTCGACATTTAGACTATTCTACCCTATTTGACAGTTAGTTGACTTTATTGTAGTAGGCAGTTAGTAGGCTCTACTATAATCGACAGTTAGTAGACTCTACTGTAGTCGAGAGTTAGTAGATTATATTCTAGTCGATATTTAGTCGACTCTGCTTTAGTCCACAGCTACTAAAATCTACTCTAGTAGCCAGTCAGCTCTACTCTTGTCGATTTAAGTCTCTAGTTAGGCTTTAGTCATTGCAAATACTATGATATTTTTGGATGCCCTGGTCATCATCCCCATAGTTTGGGTAAATATTATTGTAGCAACGTTTCTATCTGTTGTTAGTGTGTGAAGAGTAAGTTTAAATTTAAGGTGCAAAAAGTAATTAACAAAGGATAATAAACTAATTTCTTAAAATCAAATGGAAAATTTAATTCCTAAAATACAATAAAATATTCAATTCCGTCTATCCTTTTATAAAATTCGCTCTTACTAAATTTAAAAGATTCTATAATTTTCAAACAATCCGAGTTATTCCTGGACAGCAAAAAATTTAAGACCATTTCTTGTTATAAAAGTTTATGTTTTCGCTAGTCACTAAACTCGTGCATTCAAACAATTGACCAAGTTACTAAGTATTTTTTCAGCGTGAAAATGAGTTGCTTGTTTTCTTGAATATGGCTAAATATCTTATTAAAAACCTTAAATTATTGAACCCTTTTATGCAAATCACATTTTCTTTGCTAGATTTGTTTAACGAATAAATAACAACGTATGTTTTTCCAATACATTTACCTTAAAATTATGCAAAAATTTCCAGCCAAATATTAAATTACAATATAATGTTTATTCAATCAATAACTTAATGTATCCATACATCCTTTCGACACTTTTCATGGCGTTTATTTACAAAAACTACTAATATTTTTATAAATTTATGCCAAAAAAAACAAACAAGCAAGCCTACAATAGAGTTTGATTAAATAGATTAAAAAAATGTTTGTATTTTATTTAAAAATAAAATCCTTTATATCCAGCTGAATCTACTTTATATGCAGTTCCAGTAATTTGAACAGATACAAATAAATATTTGTTGGTTTTTATTTTAACAGCTCAAAAAAAGAAAGGAATAAAATGTAAATAAAAATCAAAACCATCTAAAACTATCAATGAATTTTGTGCAAAACTAGGAGAGGGAAATAATGAAAACTTTTTGATTGGATGGGTCATTAGGATTTAGTGAATAAGCTACAATAAATCTCAGGGTCAGGATATAGGCAAATTTATTAACTAAGCTATATATATTGTTGGATAAAGTTGTTATTTTAAAAGTTTTGAGTGGAAAATAAATATTTAAATTTAATTTGCATAAACAGTTTTTGTGGTTTAAAAATAGGATGTGCCAAATATTGCCAAGGTCAATTTTGTAAAGCTAAAACTTTAGTTTTTCCATTTAATAAAATGTCTGAAATAGAAAATATTTATTCTTTCCTTTGCAGAAAAAGAAAAAATGGATGCCTCAACCAAAACAAAATATTGTAAAATTGTTGATATCTGTGCTAAAACTAATGTACAGTGATAAATAATTGTATAGCAAGTTGTCTAAACTAAATGTTTGATAAAAAATGGATGCAGTTCTATTTCATGTTCTAATGTTGCGTTCCTGTACCTAAATCATCGCTATTTATCAGCGATTAATTTAAGTTATTATTTAGTAACTTTAACTATTAAAATACCTCATATAATAATCACAACAATCATGTAATTTTAATTTTAAAGTGTGTCACGTTCGCTATCATAAGTGTTTTTATTATTTTAACATGCTCTTATGTAGATCAAGTAAAATATGAAAGATAAGAGAGAGAAAACTGATTCCTTTACATAAATATGAAGTAAGGAAATCCAAAATCAGTTTTCTGTATCTTAGAGTGCGAACGAAATCTTTAAATCTAAAGTATAAATAATATTGCGATAAAGTAACTAAGAAGATGGAGTAAAGAGCTATATAAACTGGAAAGCTGCTGAAAGGAAAAATATCGTATAAGGAAAATTAATTGATTGAAATTATTCTAAAGAAAAACAGAATTTTTTACCTGTATGCAAACATTGGGATAAGTATCAGTAAAGAACACAAAACTACTGTGGATTTAGTTAAAAGTTATAAGTTATTGAATCTCTTATATAAAACTTTTGTTTTAACGGCTTTAACTAATCTTTAGTACAAACGTGATGGGGAAATATGTTGCTTTATAAGTGTCGCATGCTAAATCACTCTAAGTGTTGTAAACAACAAATACAAATATTACAACATGACAACTAACAATAAAAAATAATATTTCAATTTAAAACAAATTGCTATGAATAATAATGCTTCAATTCTCAGTTCCTTCCATTTTGCTAGATGCATTCGAAAACGAGTTCCATTTTGTGTTGCGGTTTTGAACGCGTGTTTATTAATTATGTCCTTGACAGCAGCATTTATCTGCAAAATATTTTGCCGGGATTTATGAAAACCATCAAAATTAGTGTCAAATGAAAGCTTAATACCCAAATCCTATGAGGAGTTAAAATCTTTTAATAATTTCCATGTTTATCAACCAAAATATCTTTTTAAAATCTGAAAAATATATCCATAACTATTTCACATTATATTTCGAATTTGAATGTAATTAATACTGCCCCATGCATAAAAATAACTTTTAAAACAAAAAACTAATTTTAAATTGGAAATAATATAATAAAACAAAACCTGCCTTGCACTTAACATAGTGCTAATAATATGTAAACGAAAAATGGAGACAAGAACAAAAATATTTCACTTCAAAGAATTACGAATGTCGCGTTCTTGCATCTGGAAAATCTCTTATTTATTAGATTTTATTTTCGTTTTCATAACTTTATTGTGTAATTAGTTGCTAAAAATTTGATGTAGAAACAATTTTAAATTACTGGAAGTAAATCACACCCCTGCAGTAAGAAATACCCTAAATAAATTGTTTTGAAAATGTTTTAATCGAAGACTATTTTTAATATATTCATAAATGCTTAGATATGAAATTTTGCCTAACTAGACCCAACAAATTATCTGATAAATTACTTTCTGAATTTAGCGGATTTCTTGAAAACTCCAATTTTAGTTAATAACTTGAATAATAGGCCAAATTTGGTATTAACTGAAATAGTTAAATAATTCTGTTTTTTATAGTTTTTGTAGATGTTATGGAATTTTATAAAACTAGAAATAGATCTCAAAGCGGCGAAAAAAATAATTTTCAAATTCATTGAAAAACACTGTCGGATTCAAACATTTAATTAGAGTCGACCAATGTCGACTAGAATAAAGACGCCTAATGCCGTCTACAACAGAGTCGACTAGAACAGAGTAGACAAGACTAGAATCGACAGAATAGAGTAGACATGAATAGAGTCGACTATAGTAGAATCGAATAATGTCGGCTCAAATAAAGTCGCCTAATGCCAACTACAATAAACTCGACTAGAACAGAGTAGACAAATACAGAATCGGCAAGAATAGAGTTGACTTGAATAGACTCGACTTTATTCTATTCGACTAGAATTGAGTAGACTAAAATAGACTAATGTTGACTACAATAGAATAGATTCGACTAGTGTCTAGAATAGAATCAACGAGAACAGAGTAGACAAAATTAGATTCGACAAGAATAGAATCGACCAGAGAAGAGTCAACTGGTCGACTAAATAAAGTCGCCTAATGCCGACTACAATAGACTCGACAAGAATAGAGTAGACAAAAATAGAATCGACAAGAATAAAGTTGACTTGAATGCAGTCGACTAGATTAGGGTAAACTAATGTTGACTACAATAGAGTCGACTAATGTCGAATAGAATAGATTCGACTAGAATAGAATAGGTCAACTTGAATAGAGTCGAATCATATCGACTAGAATTCAGTCAACTAATGTCGACTAGAGTAGAGTCGACTACATTAGAGTAGACTAGAATAGAGTCGATTAATGCTGACTTCAATAGAGTTGACAAAAAAAGAGTATAGATTCGACAAGAATAGAGTCTACTAGAATAGTTTCGACAAGAGTAGAGTCGACTAGATTAGTTTCGACAAGAGTAGAGTCGATTAGATTAGAGGCGACTAGAATAGAGTCGATTAATGTTGACTACAATACACAGTAGGGCAGAATCGAAATTTTTTGGAAATAAATCTGGAATTTCTAAACGGCTGATTCGATCGGAATAAAATATGACGTGAGCGTAGCCAAGGAGTACATTAGTTAAAGTTATTAAAATGGGCCCTACAAATGCTCCAGGGGCGGCGCTATGGCGACTCAAAGTAGGGCACCTTCCACATGTAAAATATTTAAACACAAACCATTTTTTTGTTTCCCATCCGATTTCAAAGACTTTTATACACTTGGAAAGCGCTCGGCTAGGTCTTGAAAAAACATGCTTGCATGTGCTATTTATCTCTTATAATTTCCGTGTTATAGCCATTTCAAAATTTAAATTTTAAAATTTTGCCATACCTTGGTCCGCTTTTTTAAAAATATAGGGCGCAATTTTGGACCGAATGGACTAGATTTGATTTTGTTAGTTAGACAACTAAATTAACAATAACATACAAAAGATTTCAGAGCAATATCAATTACAAATCTAAAAATAACCGATTTTCAATTTAAAAATTAAAAAAATAGTAGATTTTTGCTGGTTTTTGGACAAAACTCTTTTTTTCAACTTTGGTCCACATGTTCTAAAATCCCAAACCAGGGATCAGAAAATGTAAAGCAATTTTGGAAACCCTGAGTATTTTCCCTGCCCTGTAGGAAATGTGGACCATATAGGCAAAATTGTAAAAAATACCATTTTTGATATTTTTGCTCCAATTTTTAGGAATTTCGGGAATTCGTTATTTAGAATGACAAACGTAAAAAACGTTAAAAATTTCATTGAGTTTCGTTAATAAATAACGATTTTATTACATATTACATATTTATTGAGTTTCTAAAACTAAAATTTGTATCAAAATTTTAATGGGATTGCAAATATTAGAAACAATTTGATCCCCATTTATTCCGAACAAATTTTGTTTGTTTAGCAAAGTTAATTCTTGGTCTTGCTAAGCAAAATTCATGTCAATATCTCAATTAGATTCAAAAATATGCCACTTTTAAAACTCAGTCCCTAAAATTTCTACTTTCGACTAGAAAAGATTAAACTGGAATATAGTCGAGTCAACTAAAATAGAGTCAACTTACGTCGACTACAACATAGTCAGCTAGTTTGTCACACCAATAGCGGGGTATAGTTTCATTCTGAATTTGTTGAAAAGAACAGTATTGGTTGTACGAGATAGAAACCTGGGTAACACAAATATATTATCGTTACCATTGCTACAACTTTGGAACAATTAGACTAACTTGGTTTGGGAAACAAAATTGTTCGATAAACAACACATTCAAATTTAGTATTGGAGTTTTTAAGTATGAAGAATTTAAAATTTTCTATTCCACTGTCAATTATTTACACTCATGCATCTGCACTCCATATTTTATTATTGGATTTATAAAAAAAAATCACATTCACACAAATAGTTAGAAGTAAAGACAACATCCACTAAAATCAACAGCAAATAGTAATAAATGTTAACTATTCCCTGTAGGTCTAAAAGTGGACATATATTTTTATGAAATAATTTTGTGAACAAAAACTAAATATCCTCATTTAGTGTTTGTTTGAAACAAAGACAAATTTTTAAAGTTTTCAGAAATGTTGAAAAATTTAAAATCTGGCATTTCAGATAAGCTTTTGAAAACATCACGAACACAAAACTTAAACGTTATACGATTTTGATAAAATGTTTAACATTTGGTTTTTAGAGAGAAGAATTTAGAACTTGGGATAGCCGATACTAATTCCACACAGAGAAAAAATATATTTGCTCATGTTTACCATAAGAATTTCTACAGTTTTGAAAGTTGTTTAACAATATTGTGGTGACTGTAATTATATATATGATTGCGGTGACCATAATATGTTTAAGATACCAATCACATGATTATAGCAATCATATATATGTTTGTGGTAACTTATTATATGTTTGTGGTAACCATATGTGTGTATATTTTGTTTACCATAATTTGGTTATCATAATCTGGATGGTGCAAGAGCTGCAGGGGTGCTGTTTATAATGATACTGTGAGCATGTCTCTTTGTAAAACATAGTATTTTATTGATGTTGTTGGTATTGCTGTTTTCATTTATTAAATGTAAATCCCGTTAAAATAATATCATAAAATCATATAAATGCAACTAAAACAATATGAAAATTGCAATTGTAGACAATTTAAAAAAAAAAAATAAAACAAAATTGTTTACAGCTCTTTTTATATAGTAAATAAATTTTGAGATTTATATTCATCATCCACAAAATCTCATCACTACTTTATACGCCATTGCCGCCCCCAGCAACTAAACAGCCTGTAAATTTTTAGTTTAGTTTAAAAGAGATTTGTTTGTTTTAGTATGTTTAGTATGACAGGGATGGAGGTATGTAGAATAATATTTTAGCATAGTTGTTTGCCCGAATTTTATTACTTTTTAGTATTTGTATTTAGTTGTAGATGTTGCTGTTGCTGTTACATTTATTCATTTCATTTGTTGATTTAACAAAACTGTTGGAGAGTTATTCATTCATATGTAAATAGTAAATAATTTATAGATGGCTAAAAACCACACAACATCAGCAACAACAGTTGTTTATTTTATTTTGTATTTTTTTGGCTATAAAAATGTTTAGCAAATTGATGTTTTTCAAATGATGAAATGAAAATTGATGTTGAGAAAAAAAGAAATAGTTTCAATTTATATTTTAAAATATAGAAAAAAATTGTGAATAAATTTACCTTAAAAACTGCTACAAAAAAAATCATATTTTTGTTTTAATAGTTTTGGCAGAAGGAAATTGTTTAAAATTAAAGTTGACATTCGGGTAATTGTTAAAATGTTGCTGAAAATTTAACTTTTTATTTATTTATTTAAAAGATTAAATATTACAAATAAGAGTAGCTGTTTAATCCATAACTGAAAATTTAATCAGAATTAGAGAACGTTTAGAATGTTTTCTTTTTCCAAAAAATAAAAAGTTAAAAAAAAAATGGAAAAATATTGTTTGGTATTGCATTTACCCATAAATATTTAACAATATAAAAATTGTCTGACATTGTTATCTCATTATAACTTGACAAGGACAAAACTATACTATATTTTAATTTAATTCAGATAGTGCATTTAATAAAAACTCTAGACAAAGGTGTAATTTTTTGCAGATTATCTGTTATCAAGACATTTACCGGGAATACTTTTGTTTGATATTGCAGTAATAATACCAATTTCCCTTTTCACTCTTGAACACCCAATATTGAATTTTCAAAATACTTCATTTTGCGGAAATTCATATTTTAAAAAATCGATTTTGGTATAAAATATTAGTGATCAC
Organism: Calliphora vicina; assembly: GCF_958450345.1. Lineage (NCBI taxonomy): Eukaryota > Metazoa > Arthropoda > Insecta > Diptera > Calliphoridae > Calliphora > Calliphora vicina. Next base: position 16,136,811 of record NC_088781.1, on the reverse strand, counting down.
AGATTAAGTTTAATTATCCTAAAATCACAGTTTTTACCAAATTATTAACGATTTAACATATTTGAGTTTTTTTAAACCAAAAATCGATTTTTGGTATAAAATATGAGTGATCACGGATTGATTACACAGATTAAGAGCAAAAAAAGACTTCACTAACCACTATATAGATTCGATGCATCATGGTTACCTAAGTAAAAGAATGATATAATTTTTGAATTCTATGGATAGATTTTTTTAAAATTTATTTTTTCTAAAATTGTGAATTTTTTTAGATGTTTTTCCACATAATTTATGATAACTTAAAAGGGTTAGTCGTGGTTACCTAAGTACAAGAATGGTAAATTTTTTTAATTCTATGGATATATTTTTTTTTTAATTTTTTTCCTAAAATTGTGATTTTTTTAGAAGTTTCTCCACATAATTTGTGATAACTCAAAAAGGGTTAGTCCGATATTATTGAAGTAAACTTAGAAAAGTTTGAATTAAGATGAACTTTTGGAGTTATAATAACAAATTAAAACTCAATATATCGAGCCATTAGTGCCAAATTATCGTAAACGACATTTTCTAATTTTTTTTATTGCAAAAATTAAAATTTTATGGAGCGACTGATGTTTTAGCATTCTCAAAATATCAAAATTGTTAATAACTTCAAAATTATAAAGGGGTAAGATTTTATCGTAAGTAAATTTTACAGTAAACGAATTTTATCGTAAGCGACACATAGTGGTATAGAAAAAAAAGAGGGAAATAAATCTGTAACTTCTAAATGGCTAGATTGGTTTGAATGAAATTTCACATGCGCAAAGAAAAAGTGTTGTCGAGTTTAAGTTCTGAACATGCACCTCATGGGCCTAACAGGGGCCCGACCAAGGGTCCTCAAAGTAGGACACCTCGGGTATGTTACATTTTTAAAACGATCCTATTTCTTCGTTTGTGTTTCGATTTCAAAAAAATTACACATATAAAATCTCATCGAGCGCTACAAAAGACCTAGTCGTAGCTATCAATTATCTCTTAAAGCTTAGGAGATATTCACATTTGAAAATTAAATTTTCAACAGTTTTACCCAACCTACTCCAGTTTTTTGATAACATCGTATCCAACTATTTTCCGATTTTCTCCAGTTTTCCTTCATTCGACTAACAACATATGTGTGTGTCAAATAGAAAAAGAACTGTTTAAAAATAATGACTAAGTCCAAAGCCGATTTTTCGCTAATTTTTTGGGGAAAAAGAATTTTTTTTCTTTTTAAGTTATCGCAAAAAATTTCTAAGAGGATGTATAAGGAATTTATACTTTCTGAAAGCTAAATTTGCATAAAATATTTTAAATGAAAAAAAAAATTAAAAATGTTTGTTACCGAGGGGACCAGGTTCAATCAAAAACACCTATTTTTTATGTAAAATTAAACTATAGGGCAAAATTCTCAAATCGCATTTTCGATATCAATATATAGTAACCGATTTTAGATGGCCCTATATGCTTTTAATTATTTTGTAAAGGATTCCGATAACCCCGCCCGTGGTATGTATATTATAGCCAAAAAACTAAAAATTTCCATTTTTGGGATTTTTCAACACTTTTTTTGGGAATTGCAGAATTGCTGATAATAAATTTCAAAATTCGTTTTTATTTTTCCATTTTAAGTAGAAAATTTTACATAACTGTGAAATTTCATTAAAAACTATTCATAAATAACAATTTCATTACAATTTTAAAAATTTGTATCTATGCAAAAATTCAATAAAAAACATTTTTTGTCATATTTTTCAATAAAGTATTAATTGTCAAAAGTTATAAATATTTTTGAAAAATAGACAAATAGTTTGAACGAAATTATATTATATTGCATCATAACATTTTTAATTCAACAGTGGTGGCACCAATTTAAGACAAATACTTGAATTTTTTTCATCAACTGAATTTTAAGTGCGATAGAGCCAAAATAAAAGGACCTCTAAGGGTATGAAATTTATTATTAATGTTTCTAGTTTCTGAAAAATGTTTGGAAAAATCGGTAAAACATATATGTAAAACATAGAAAATATGTTTATTTAAAAAACAATTTTTTTGGTCAAGTTGTAGAAAAATTTTATGTGTTCGTGGTGAATATGTATGAATTGACACAGTCGAATAAAACACACGTGTGTGTTAAAACAGTCCTCATGCATACATATTTGTCGAAATATTTTAAAAAATAATTGACAATCACGTGGAATTTAGCAAACAATTTTTGTCTTAAATTCCTGTCCACCACTGTATGTATAAATTTCAAAATAATCGAAAAAACCTTCTCCTGTAAAATTTGTTTTTTGTCGCTTACTATAATTTGGCGCTAAGGGCTCGATATAAGGATATACAAATCTAAACTCTTCTTTTATTTTAGTAATATCGGACTAACCCTTTTTGGGTTATCATAAATTATGTTTTCTCCACGTCTAATAAAATCACAATTTTACAAATAAATTTAAAAAAAACTTCTCCATAGAATTTAAAATTTGGACAATATTTGTACTACTGTGACTACATTGCATTAAAATTGTGTAGTGATTTAAAATTTGTTCGATTTTGTTGCCGTGTGTTATTATTGGATTTAGCTGCACCTTTACACTCGAGTTCCAAATAGCACCCTGTTAGTAATTCTTTACATGACTGCAGGAAGCATTGTTTAAAATTATCTTGTTAATTTCGAATATTTTCCCGTTATTTTTGGTACTTTTTTGATCCAATTAAATGATGCAAATTTTATTTAAATAAATTTCAGTATTGTGGTTCAAAGTCATAATAAAATATTCATAAAACATTATCTTATGAAACAAGTGCCAGAAATAAAATGTTTACCGCTTAAATGTTCGAATTTCAAAAAAGTATGAAACTTATATTTGTTATTTTTTAATAAGCAATTTGATTTGAAATTTCTTCTATGGCTATTGGTTTAAACGATACATGAGGTGGCAAGAAAGTGCCAAAATAAAGTACCAAATAACTGACTGCTAATTTTTTAAATAAATAAAGATGCATTTTAAATTTTCTATTTTAGTAAATAAAGGGTTACCGAATTTACCCTTTTTTACCTCTAAACCTTCGAATTTCCAAAAATCCCTTCTTAGTACAAATGTAGTATCTATACTACAGTGTCTCTTAGAATTAATTTTGAAATGTTGAAACGGAACCCCATGAAAACTTTTGTAATGAAATAAAATGCCGACTTTCGATTTAGTTTTTTCCCCTTGTAAATGCACCTCAAAACTAAATTCAAAGTCGGCACGGTTGCCCTTCTTAGAACAAGCTAAAATTTTTTTGGTGGTATTTTAGGTCATTACGAAAGTTTTCAGCGGGTACCGTTTCAGCATTTAAAAAAAATTCTAAGGGCACTCTAATCTGTACCATTTGGCGTTTGGGCGATGTTGTATAGGAATTTGTAAAATAAAAATTAAATATTTCATTTATAGATTTTTTGGTAATTATTCGAACTTTTTTTATATATATAATTTGAAAGTAAATTTTTAATTAGGCTTAAGTTCATTTTTATTATATATTATTTGTAATAATTCAAAGAATACTAAAATTTTAGACAATTGGCAAATTGAAATGCATTTTCTACCCTGCCAAGGGCGTCATCAACAATCTTCATTGTCAAGGTCTTTTTGTAAATATCATCTATTTAACTTACTATTATTAGGAATTCGAATATGGGAAGCCTAATTCATATTTATATTATTTGTAAATTAGACGAAATTTCAAATATTTTTATTATATATGTGTATTATTATTATTACAAATTTTATCATTTTATTAGTGTTGCTGTAGTCAACCTTTGGTTAACAATTCAGCTATGAATGTTTTTGTGTTTTAAACTAAACTGAAATACTCATCTGCTACGCTACACACAGAAAACTAATTCGTAATAGTAATCAAATTTGTTGCCAATCGAATGTTTCTATCTTAGTGAACAAATACTACAGCAGTGGCTAAAAAATTTTAGTAAAATTTTCTGCTTTATTAACCTAATCATTCTCTTTATTCTGTCTATGTAAAATTTCATGTCAATTGAATCAATTAGTTAGAAATGGCAGATTTGTTTTCAAAATATTTTGCTTCTGTGTTATGTAGGATTGAAGGGGGTTCATAAGCCGTAATGTTAAAATCCTCCAGACATGTTTTGTTTAGGAACTTATAACAAACGTTAATATATTTTTCCTTAATAAATTAAATTATTTGACCTTAAAGCTAAACATTTAAAAAAATTGTCATTTAATTTCTAAAATAATTAATTGCTTTTTATTTAGAAACCAACACAAATTAAAGAAACTATTTTTCACTTTAGCTACAAGTCACTAACCAAAAACCTTTAAATATAATAGATTTTTTAGCAAAAAGTTTTTCCTTCCTCGATTTCCCCAACAAGTATTAACTGAAACAAATGTTTAAATGATTTGTTACCTTAAGTTATTAAAATTACCACATCAAATTAAAAATCACTTAAAATGTCTGCATTCTTGATATGTAGAGGGTGAGACATTTATTTAATAAAATAATATTGAAAAGAATTTCAATAGAAATGAAAAACTTAAACAAACAAATGAAGACAGAAAGAAAATCACCTAGACCCTTTCAAATAAACATAAATAAAAGTGTCATTAAATCGAGCAGACAACAAGGCAGGCAAGGCAAGCAATTCAAATGTGGGGTAAACAGAAAATGACAATGGCAATTCAAAGAAAAATTAAGAGAAACAAATTTGTAAAATCAAACAGAGCTGTAAATGAATCATTCTTTTTTGATTTTAATTCATTATGAATTAGCTAAATTTTGAATTAATTCATTGAATTGAAAAAATGAATTGAATGAAATTTGAATCAATTCAAACGAATTAGGCAAAAATGAATTTCAATTCATTTTCAATTCAAATGAATTTGTAAAATGAGTTGCAATTCATTTACAATTCATTTGAATTGAATTGATTTTGAATTAATTCAAATGAATTAGAAAAAAGAATTAGCAATTCAAATGAATGATTCAAAAATGTGTTGCAATCAATCAAATTCAAGAGCAGATCTCTAGGGGGAATGAAAGATTTCTCCTACCAAAATGAAAATATCCAGTACAAAAATTGAAAAGCTTTGTCCTGTATACGCGCCTGATCAATGAAAACATGGTGTTTGGAGTTTATTTCTTCAAGAAGAACTGATTTTTATTTTGAAATACACTGAACGACAAAACATATTTAATATTCAAGAAGCAATTAATAATTTTTGAAATTTTGTGACGACCACCCAACAACAAACTTTTTGCTAATATTTATATTATATTTATTTCAAAAAAATAAAACTATCTTCCAAAAATAATCAAAAATCAGGAAAAATAACAATGTATGTAGTTCAAAACACAATTGAGTTTCATAAATAAGGCTAATTAGATTTAATTAGAATGCATCATTCACCTTAAACAACAATAGCTTTTCAAAATTATCATCTGAAAGAAATCCACGTTTAGGGATGTTTAGAATAGAGGCGTACGAAAATAATCTTTCAACACCAGCTGACGATGGTAACGGCGCATTATATTTAAAGGAAGACTTTTTAACCGTCGATTAATTATACTGCATACTTAATGACATTGAAGAATCTGCTAAATATGCTGCGAATTTCGCGTCGGAGTTGGAAATGAATTGCTAATTTTTTTTCTAATTCGTTTGAATTAATTCAAAATCAATTCAATTCAAATGAATTGTAAATGAATTGAATTAATTCAAAATCAATTCAATTCATTTGAATTGGAAACGAATTGCAATTCATTTTTACCAAATTCATTTGAATTAATTCAAAATCAATTCAATTCATTTGAATTGGAAACGAATTGCAATTCATTTTTACCAAATTCATTTGAATTGACTCAAATTTCATTCAATTCATTTTTTTGTGTGAATGATTCGCGAATTAATTCAAAAATGATTGATTCATTTACAGCTCTGAAATCAAATACTTAAAACGAACCAAAATTGAGCCACATAATATAAAAATAAGTGAGAGTGTTATATTCGGATGTGCCGAAACTTATAAACCCTTCACCAAAAAAAAAGTTTTGGCTAAAAAAATTTTAGTTGAAAAAATTTAAGGTCGTGGTTTTTTGCTTATATCTCAGCCATTTGCGGGCCGATTTCCTCAATTTTAAATAGTAACCTATGTTGGAATATTGCAGCTATATAGATGTATCAATCATGTATGAATGTTATTTTAGGACTTCATAAAGTTGATTTCAACAGACAGACGGAGATGGCTATATCGACTCCACTATATATATAACGATAGGTTTGCTAATGAGAAATGTACAAATTACAAACTGAATGACATACTCTTGCCACACATGGTGACAGTTTTAAATATACAAAATTGTCCCCAACATATTCTTAAACTTTATCAACACCCTTTAAAATTGTACCACACCCAACAGACTGTCTACTACGGACTAGTCTCGCACGCACTCACAAATTATTCCCCGCATTATTTTAATTGGGTTAAACACTTGGCGTTAGTGTAGGTGTGTAGTTCCGCGTGTTTTCCAAAATCAGCAGCCATTTATTGTTGTTGGCTGCTAAAGCCAAACGAAAACTAAAAGGGCAAAAATATGTTAAAATAAAACTAAATGATTTTGTACAAATAAAATTAATGATATAAATTTGTTTTGTGGTTGCCTGATTACAGCATGATTTAACATTAATTTATGTATTACTGTTAATTTTACAGCACAGAAACCAAAAATAAAAACAAAAATATAAAAACGTTAATTGTATTTAACGTGGAGAAAAAAGATGACATTTTATTAAAACGATTTTATTTATAAAAAAACAAATCTGATGCTAGCTAGTCTGGCATTTATTTAACAGTGAGCAAAAATTATGACATTTTATTAAAATGATTTTGTTTATAATAAACTAATCTGATATCAGACTAGCTAGCAGGTCAAGCAGGGGAGCAAAGGGCGTGCAACCTGTGTAACTATTTTAAACTTTTTCCCTTAACTAAATTATTTAATGTAAGGTATGTCAAAATGAAGTGTATGTATTTTCATTGAGTAATTGAGCAAAAAAAAAAACCCTTTTCTCTTAAAATCTCAGTAATTTATTTTCGTGAGTGATGTTCGGAAGACGGCCTCATATGGGAGCTTTGAGCAATTATGAACCGACCGACATGAAATGTAGTAGCTTGATTTCTTTCTACACAGAAAAAATTATATTTCAATTCAAATATTTATCCCATTTTGAACTGGTTTCAATTATTTCATAATTAAATCAAGTATTCATTTGCTCAAAAACAAAATTTCTTGATATTTTCTATTGCATTTTTGGTTTTGAATTTGATTATTTTGACAATTGAATATACAATTTTCGTTATTGGTTGAATTTCAAATACAAAAATTATTGAATAGATAATTTTCGTAATTGAAACACAAAAATTAACAAAAATGTGTTTTCAATTACGAAAATTATCTATTCAATAATTTTTGTATTTGAAATTCAACCAATAACGTAAATTGTACATTCAATTGTCAAAATAATCAGATTCAAAACTCAAAATTCAATAGAAAATATCAAGAAATTTTGTTTTTGAGCAAATGAATACTTGATTTAATTATGAAATAATTGAAACCATTTCAATATGTGACAAATATTTGAATTGAAACGGTTTAAGAAATAGTTTTTTCTGTGTACTTATATGAAACTTCATTCTGTTAAATTTTATTTCGATGCCAATATTTCTATTAAATTTATGATCGTTAAAGTGATCTGTATGGAAGCTATGACCAAGTATGGACCCAACGTCATGGAATTTGATCACGCGATTTCTTTCTATATTAAACCTATTTGTGTAAGTAATTTTCGGAAGTGCTATTACATAAGAGCTATTGTCAATTATGAATCGTTCTGCTCAAAATTTGTAGGTGTAATTTATTTGTATATAAGAATGTGTGGATATCTGTGGAAATTCAGCATTTATGGTAGATAAAGTCCTACTTCGGGAGGGTACTTAGGGATTTGATGAAATAATGGTCCGATTTTTACCTGTTTCAATAGGATCTTTCCTTGGGCCGAAAGCAACACATGCACAATACTGAATCGAAAATGCGACCTGCATTTTGCACATAAGACGGACGGACATTGTCGAAACGCCTTAAAAGGCGTTTCTAAATCGATCGGTATATTTTCAAGTTGGTGAGGCACGTAGCTCCGTGCTTTTGAAACCACATGTCGTTGGTGTCCATATTATAAAATACAGGCCGAAATAAGTTCGTTACTCACGACGTTGGCGCTGATGGCGTAGCGTTGAATATGATTTTTTAATGAAAACTGGGGTCAGTTTCTAACTGCGAATAGACGTTGCAGTCTATGGTCGTTTAGCTTCAGCTCCTGGGTCAGTTGATAATTCATCAATTTCTTGTGTGCCAATTTGACATATGTAGCTTCAACAATATCGCCGCCAACTACCAAAGTTTTGAAGACCCTTTACAGTTTCTGACAACGTTAACCCATTATAACTTTATATGTAGCTTAAAGATTATTAAATTTCATTCATATCTCAAATCCAAATTTCCGTAAAATAAAAAAAAAATTCATTTCGATTCTACTAAATATTGAAATTGACGTATCGAGGAAATTTTTTTAACCAAATATGTTAAAATTTATTCATTAAAGAATAATTTCATATTGTTTTGGGTTGCACAGTGGGTTAATGGGGGCTCAAAGTAGGGTACCTTCGACAGGTAACATTTTTAAATACGTGCATTTCCGATTTCAAAGCTTTTTATATTTTGGAAAGCGGAAATGAATTTAATTCCGATCGAACCAGCCGTCTAGAAATGCCAGATTTATTTCCAAAAATTTTGATTCTGCCCCACAGTGGGTTGTTAATTTATTAAATTGAGAAAATGCAAATTTTTCAGTTATTATTTTTCAAATCAATCATAAATTTAATTCAAAACTAAAATATAAACCTCTATGAAAATAATAAGGTCATTCATTTAAAAAAAAGGAAAATTACACTCTGTTTTTTTCACACTTTTACACAACAAAAACATGAACAAAATTCCACAAAAAAAAATGAAACTTTTTTTTTTAATTTTTTTTCTTGTTTTTGTTTTTTAAAATGTAAAAAAATCAGAGTGTAGTTTTAAATTTTTTGGAAATGAATATCCTCAATATAATTTTCCTAATGTTTGATATTGTGGTTTTTGTCACAATTCGACATAATTTGTAAGGACACGAAAATGTTTAAGCAGAGTTTTGCTTTTAATATAGTGTTGAGTACAGATTTCACAGGTCTACAATGATGTTGATGGAGCCAAAACTAATAATGATACTGCAACAATAATCTGCCATCGTATTTTCATCGATCTTGGTATCTATCTATCTTCCATCATTTTTATTTATTGATGGAAACATTCTACCTGTTCTTCGCTATACAATCCAAGCTTTTCAGGAAACTTGTCTAAATGACTATGCATCCAATATTTTTAAAGCCAATTAAAAGGTCTATAACTAATTCCCCATGATTTTCAGCCTTCTGATTTCCTAAACAAATTTTCACAAGGCAACAAAAGATGTCATAGCTGCTGCTTCTAAATCATGAATTGAATGTATGAAATCATTGTCTTTCATTGAAAGTCTTTTTCGTGGCCCATCAAAAATACCAGCTTTTTGTTTTTCTGTACTCAAACCTGGAAGGAACTTTCTTGAAAGAAAGGCAGAACATGGACCAGTTTTTTTCTAATACCATCACATACTGTTTTCTATGTCCCAATTTGATGTGTAAGAGAGGCAAAATTATTTTATATCTAGAAACCAAATGCGAATTTTAGTAGACGGTAAATTAGGATATGTCGTTTTTCTTTTATTCATACCATTTAATTTCACAACACAACAATGTGGTTTGTCGGTTCTGTTCAAATCATAGGTACACCGTTCTTCACATGACTATTTTCTATCAACTTCGAAAGCGTGCATTTTGATCATCGTTAATAAAATTCATTAATTTTTGTTCACTGAAATTTAAAATATAACTTTGCATTTCTAATCTTTATTCATGTTTGAACTTACTTATAAACACAAACATTTTAAGCTTTCAACTACTTTTAAATATCATACAACTTAGTTTTTTCGTAAATTAAAATAAAAATCATTTTAAATTGTTGTGATAAATCTTATTTTAAAATAAAACAAAACATCAACAACAACCATAAAAACACATTTTTGTATGAACAAATAAAGCAAAAAGAACCATTCAACATGTTTGTTTAAATCTGTAAAATCTATCCATCTATCTGTGCAGATACAAACATATGTATGTATATACGACTGACTAAATGACTGAGTACGAGAATCTGTAAATCTCTTATGTTCTGCTGTGAACTCCCCCAACCCAAATGAATGAAAACAGAAATATTTATGAATTCTCTATAGACTCATGTCAAAATCTTTTTAGTAAAATGTGTCATAAGTCATTTGTCTTTCTACCACTCTATTGTTTTTTGCTTTTTGTATATTTTTTTTGTCATACTTTTTTTGTATTTGAATATGTTGCCTTTCACTTATGTGTTGTTGCAAATTGTGTCTGTGTCTCTCCTTTGAGTGAGTGTGTGAGTGGAAAAGAAGGGTGTTCTGTGCGTGCGAATGTGTTCCTAAAGGACAAAGTTAAAGAGAATAAAAGTGAAATAAGATGACAAAACATATGTATGCTATAATTTGATTATCATTCATTCAGTCTTTCGTTCATTTTATCATTTGTATCCATCAGTATGTATCACTTTTTAGTGAATATTGTTGCATGCATGTAGCATGTAGCAGACTCTTTCTGGTGCTGCTCCCAGTCAGTCTGTCGTTTGTATTCAAAAACAACATTTGAATGTTGACAAATAAAACTGTCACATTTTATAACTCAATACATGCAAAAATACACTTATCTGTACATACTAGAGTGTATGTAAGTGTATTAAGCTGGTCCTTATATCGGATTTGTTGATTTTCGATCCTCCCAAGTTCTAGAATTGTGCTTCGTCATCCAAAACTTAAATGCTGGAAATTAACCAAAATCTGAAATCTTTTGGAGTTTGCTTATTTTGATTACAAGGTTTACATAGATGGACGGACGGTCATCGACTCAGAAAGTGATCCTGAGTAGATTGGTATACTTTCAGCACTAAGGTAAAAAAATGTCTGTATTGTCAACCTATTATAATTTGATACCAAAAAATCATTAAATTTCATGCATATCTCAATTCATAGTCCAATATTTTACATTTTCCGATTTTTTTTAAACCAAATTTTGAAAAATTGTTTTCCATTCCAATAAATACTAAATGAAGATTTCAAATGTTCCATATTTAAAAGTTTAGGACCGTGGGACCAGTTTAAAATTAGTGGGTTTCAAGGAAATTATGTTTTAAATTTATTTCTTTAAAACACATGTCGTTGAATATTTTCTAATACTTAATTTCGGATTGTTTATTTGGGTTGCAATTTTAAATTTCGAGGACATGGGATCGAAACTGTTTAAGATAGAACTAGACTAAACATCATTAAAAATATGAAATAAAGGGTCTAACAATAAGGACTTCCGAACTTTGACAGTTGATAGCGACATCTTTGAAATTGTTTTCCAATTTTTTTTGGAAATTTATTAGTGAAAAAATTATGAGAAAACATTTTTTTTTATGAAAAAAAAATTCGGGTTAAAAATATTTTCCCGATTTTGACCCATGGCAATAGGTCCGACCTAGTTTAGCCTTATATACATCGTTGCAATGGAATTTGAGATATCTATCACTACATATCCATATTTTCTATATTAATGACTTAATAATCCATTTATTTATAAAAATAAGTAAGAAAGTATGGTGGGTCAAGCCCGACCATATAATACCCTACACTAATTAAATGAGCAAAAACATTTTTCCTTTAAAATATCAATAATATATATTCGTGAGTGATTTTCGAAAGTGGGTCTTATATGGGTGCTATGACCAATTATGGACCGATCACCATGAAATTAGGTCGTGTGATTTATGTCTATATCAAAGTTATTTATGGTGAATTTTGTGTGTTTGCCAACAGTTTTAAGAGATTTATGCACGTTAAAGTAATTTTTTGAAGCGGGTCTATATGGGAGCAATGTCTAATTATGGACCGATCCTAACAAAATTTGGTGACATGAATTTCGTATATATAATACTTATTTGGAGCGAAATTTGTGGAGATACATATATAAATTAAACATTTATGACCGATAAAGTCCAGTTTCGGGAGGACATTTTATGGGGGCTAGGTGAAATAATGGACTGATTTCAGCCAATTTTGCCAATAGGCTTGGTCCTTGGGCCTTGAAAATTATATGCACCAAATTTGATCGAAATAACTTCAAAATTGTGACCTGTACTTTGCGCACAAGGTTTATATGGATAGACCACCAGCCAGCCAGGCGGACGGACGGACATCGTTTAATCGACTCATTTTAAGGTGGGTGTTAGACTAGTATTTTTGGGCGTTACAAACATCTGCACAAACGCATTATATCCTTCCCACAATGGTGGTGTAGGGTATAAATAGGCCAAAAATCGAGGTTGTCCCGGTTTTTTCCTTATATCTCAGACATTTGTGGGCCAATTTATTCATGATAACAAACAAGAATACCTTAAAATAGATTATGTTATAGAAATTTTGAAATTTGTATACTAATGTTACCAAGAATCACATAATAAGGGTCCTCATGTAAACGCTTAAAAGCCTCGCAAACTGTGCAATCTGTGCGTTTTTACACTCTCGCAAATGAAATGTCAAAAAATGTATGGAAATTCGTTTGCACAACTCCGATAAGTTTGCGCGACAATTTAGACTCGCAAACTTGAATTTATTGTGCATTTGATGAATCAGCTGCTTTTGTTTACTTTTATTTATAAGAAATAAAAATCAAATAAAATATAAAAATTTTGTTCATGTGAAAATTGTGTAACTTTGGAACAGAATGATTGTATTAAATGACATTGTGTATGAAAACATTAACCAACAGCTAGAACATAAACAAGGTCCTCCAAACTATGTATACCACCGTTTGTTCCAAAGATTTAACTTTCATTCAACATTTTAAAATTAAAATTTATACAATTTGAAAAAAAATTATTAAAGCTTTTGTTGAATTTATGTATTTTTATTTGACAAATATAAATTTTCTGTATAAACTTGCACAAAATTGAAAAGGTGGGTTCATGAAACATGTCGCGCAAATAAGCGTTTAAATGAGTACCCTTAATATATAATTAAATACCATTCACATGGTAGTATCAATCATATATATTTGCCGTAGTTTATATTTATTTACTTCAATCATATATAAGATTGCTACAATGATGTGAACGGTAACTTCAACATATTATGGTTATCGCATTCATATAGATAATTACAGTGACCATAATATTGTGGTTATGGTAGACATGTATAACTATATTTTTTCTCAGGGCGTTGGTAAATGGAATTCTAAAACTATTTTTACATTTAATTTTTTGTTTAAATATTTTTACTTTGACCCAAAAATTCGAAACTTCAAATGAAATTTGCAATCTTTAAACGTCATCCAATTTTGCTAAAATGTTCAACATATCATTTCAAGATGAGGTAGAAAAATTTTGATCGAAAATGTTGAATATAAGGTCCAGCCTAATGTGTATGTTTTTGTAACAATATGTTGGCAGAAGTAGATAGAGAATATAGATTTTTATGCAAATGCATTTTTGCATCTTTAAAAGACAATACATATAATACACAGGATATAGCATATTCCTTCTAAATGAAATATCAAATGCACCATGTTAGTTACAAAATAAAGAAAATGTATACTGCTAGATATTCAATTAGAGCAGGTAAGCCCTATATATAGAAAATAATAAAAAGTTATGAAATAGTCTAGTTTGGTTTATTGAACACCTAAGGCTCTGCACTTTACAAGAAATTGTACAATTTTACTAAGTATCTGAACTAATACTTCTTTATTCAAATTTATGTGAGTGTATATAGTTTTCTTGATTTTTTTTACAAAAACAATATCTATTACTTATTCTATTGCTAAAGAGATAGTTGCTAAATTTTTATTTTTTTCTTACAAAATTTATCAACTTTTTGGTACATTCAAAAAATAATAAAGGATATAGTAAATTTATCAAAATATTGTAAATGTTATTTGAATATTCATGGTTTATTTGTTAACTTCTTTTATAGTTAAAAAAACATTTGAATTGAAAATAAATATAAATGTTTTATTCACCACAATGTTTAAAAAATCAAATATATACAAATGTTTTTATATATGTTTGTGTATGTCCATTTAGTTTTTTAACTTCAACTTTGGCCAAAAAAAAAAGAAATTAAAAAAAATATTACCTTGAATTTTTAAATTTAGTTTATAAAGGGTATTTCACTAAACGCTTACTATTTTTAAATTTAAATAAAATAAAGTGTATGTGAGATACCATTGACATTTTTTATTCGTTCGAAAGGCCTATCGATCCCATTATATATGGAATATAACATTCTGGAAATGTCCGCAGAGACTACGCTGAGTGGTGCGCATCCGAAATGTTAAATTATCCATGACTCATAAATCAGACTGAATGTCAAAGTTTCAACAAGCTGCGTCATTTAATTTGTGTTTGACAGCCATTGATAGCAGACTACTGCGTGACTGGAGGAGAAAATGGAAAAAATTTAACCATCACTCAAACCAATGCTAAGCTTGATAAAAACTATCAATTTCAATGGTAAAAAAGTGGTTTACTTAATTTATTTCTGGCCGTACAAGCACGGAATTTGCGTAACTGGACACCCAGTTAAGGTAAATATTCCCGAAACATTTGAAAAATTCACGATATATTGTTGTGGAAGCCATAGAGACCTCACATTACTAAGTTTTTTCAATTTTGAATGATCAATTGGGTATGAGAAAGCTTTCCGCATGATAGCTGGCGCATTTGCTCACAATCGGGTGCACACATGTTCAGCTTACACGGGAAAATCCATGGATTTTCCCTCTTCCCTTAGGATTTAGCATCGAGTGACTATTTCTTGTTTCTAAACTTTAATAAAGAGATTTGACGCCAACAATGAAATCTCACAAAAGATACCTATTTTGACGAACTCGACAAATCTTAATTTTTTGTAAGGGATACCTAATACCGAAATTATTCTTCGGTTTTTACTTTTAATTGATTTTCAGCAGAAAAATTAAAAATTTATAAATGAAAAACAAACTTTTTCATCCAAAGATTCATCCAAGTATTTCCTGACAATTAAAATTCAAATGACTGTTTATTTTTTTAATTTAAAAAAAGAATGCAAAGTGTCTTTAACAAAGACTTAGTCATTTGCAAATATCCAATAAAAGCATGGAGAACTGGCTGACCTGGTAGTGACCCCAATTAGAAGAATGAAATAGTACTATTAAGTCTGCTTTGTGAATTAATAATAACACGATGCTACGATGGAAAAAAAACTTGGAAAACGACCAAGCGTATGTTATAGGGCTTGCTGAGTACATTAGAAATTGTGTCAAAAAATTTCCAAAACACCCTCAAATTCAGAAGTTATTCTGAAAAAACCGTTTTCAGTTATGTCCGTGAACTTATCGATCTGTAACTCAGTCAGTCTCTGTCCGACTTTAAATTTTTAAACGGTGTTAAAAAGAAAACTGATTACTCTTTAAAATGACGTGCATTTTTTGATACATTTTTTTTTTACATTTTTTTTAGTTATAAGTATTGTTTTTGTTAAGAATATCCAAAAGAAAAACAAAATTTGTCAACTTTTTATAGCTTATTTTGATATGGAAGCTTATAAAAATTTATACCAATATATTAAGGAAATTTAGTTCTTAACAAACCATCGTTTTAATTATTCAAATCGCAAGAAAATTGTAAAAGTTATTCAACTTTTAATTAACAACTTTTTTAGTATTTTCGTCCCCAGCCTATATGAATAAAATAACAAAACAAAAAACTATAAAAAAAATTTTCTACAATTTTTAATTTACAAAGTAAATTTTGTGGAACTTTTTTCGGAAAAGTTTAATAACTTTTGCAAGTATAAACCGATTTTAACAACTAGTATCTCGTTTTCGTCTACATAAAATTGTCTATAAAATACTGTGCAAAAAAAATAGGGTTTCATAGACAAAAATTAAAATAACTTGTTGAATTTTAAAAATTAGGAAAAAAATAAAAAAGCCAAACTATTTATAAAAACTTACACAATTTCTAGGAATATAGATCTTACACATACATTTTGTGAAAGCTTAATTCTTTGTCTAACCATAATGGTTTAAAATTTTGAAATCGGTCTGAAAATGTGTGAGTTAGAGGTACTAAAGTACTACGACCTACCCTAAAACAGTTTTTTCAAAATAACTCAAAATTTTGAGGGTGTTTCAAAATCTTTGAAAACGGTATTAGTATGTCCTCATCTAGGCCTACAACCTCCACTAGGTGGCTTTTCAAGTTCTGGCAAAAAGAGTCATTTTGTAGCAGAGTGTAATTGAGGATAACATGTCTCTAGTTTCAAGTTTATTGGTTCATTGTAACGTGGATTCTAGCTCATTCGCACACATTTTGTATTCCCACTCAGCATCATGAATGCCTAATTTCAGAATTCTGGGCCCATTGTTATTGAAAATGGAAATGAAATGTACCACTCACTCAGTCACATTTTGCGAATTCTAACTCATTCAGAATCGTGTGTGTCTAATTTTTAGGTTTATTATTATAAAATATTCGAAAAGTACTATTACAATAAAGAAATAGTACTATAGCCAACTAATATGTACGTAAGAAAAATATTTTTTCTTTTCTTAAATTCATTTATTTGCAATCTATTTTACAAGAAATATTAAGCAAAACTTATAATAAATAAATTACAATAACTTATTTTATGAAGCTCCAGTGAGCTTAATAAAAGAAAAAAAAATTACATGATTCATATATTAATTAACTAACTTCTAATATATGAATCATGTAATTTTCTTCTTCTTTTCCATAATTGAGCCCCCGTCGAGTTTGAAATTAAAGTAATTTTCTGATTATAGGTTCAATATTATAGAAAATACAAAAAGTACCATTTTGAAGAACGAAAAAGTACTCCTTAATTTGGTTTAGTTTTCCTTTTTTGGTATCATAATACAATTGAGCCCCCTATTCTTGATTATTTCTTTACTAGGAAGCATATTAGCCAACTTTAATGTATATAAGCTAACTAATTTAATATATTAAAAAAGTACCATTAAAAGAAATAGTACCAATATTCCTTTATCCTCTTGAATACCCGTCAAGTTTGAATTTTAAATTTGTGAGCTTTTCCTATATTATCAACTGATTTTGTTTCTATAACACTTGATATTTAATAAATTATCACAAAATCGACCGAAACCGATTGTATACCAATAATAAGACGTAGTAAATAACCAAAGATATGTGTTATAATTGAAGCTTCCAAACATGTCAATGACAATTCAACATATGTTGTTGAACTATATAACGGCTACGGCATGCAGCGGCAGCTTAAATTCTTCATGGAACAATGACATAACATGACAATGTGTTTAAAGTCAACATAACATAAAAACTTACTTTTAAGACACTTGCCATTGTTTGCTAATTGATTATCATCCCTTTTAAATTTTTCTCTTTAACATTTTCATAATATTTTAAAATTATGCTCATGTTATGATTAAGGCTTAAAATTGTTTATCAAAAAAGGGCCCAAAAAAACTTAAACAAGTTCGTATTTTACAGGGCTAAAAATACAAAGTACTTAGCATAGAAAAAAATGTGCTTCTACTTGTTATACACAATTTTGGCCTTAACCAATATAATTTATTACATTTTTGCAAAAAATATAATACAACATTTTATAAATGTTTAAGTATGTTTTTGCTTACATACAAACATATTTACATACATATGTATATAAAAATGTATGTGAGTATGAATTTAAAAGTTTTTCTCTCTCTCATTCGCTTTTTGCTAATATTTAATATGCAAAAATTAATGTAGATAAAATAATAATTCAAAGTAGAAAGTAATTAACATAATGTATGCACGTAAATGCTATAAAAAGATATGTAGGTGTATTAGACAGGCTCGCGGAATGAAATTGAGTCCAAGTTCGCCATTGAAAATTAAGATCGATATTTATGCTGAACACAAATATGGCAAATATTTTAAAATAGTATGATTAGTTTTAGGTTTTCACAAGAAACTGTGTTTGTACCAGTATTATCTGAGAAACGTGGAATTTATTAGAAACATTTAAAAACTACGAATGTTAAGCTGACCAAAATTTTTTAATTTAATATTTAAGGATGTTTGAAGTAAATTAATTGCAAAATTAAAATGTTTTCTATTTCGCCCCCTCTGGATCCGAGCTTGACCGAGCAATAAGATATTATTACGTTTTTACCTTTTTACCTTTTAAAAACGGTGGTTTATTTGCTTTAAATATAGTGTATTGTTTTAGATGCAAATAAAACCAAGTAAAAAAATATGGTCGGTCATGCCCGACCATATAATACACTAAGTAAAAGTGCAAAAACATTTTTCTTTTAAAATTTCAATAATTTATATTTTTGAGTGATTTCGATCACCATGAAATTAGGTCGTGTGATTTATGTCTACATGAAAGTTAACTATGTTGAATTTTGTGTGTATACCAACATTTTTAAGCGATTTATGCACGTTGAAGTGATGGAAGAGGGTTATATGGGACTAATTATGGACCGATCGTAACAAAATTTGGTGACATGAATTTTGTGTATATAAAACTTATTTGGAGCGGAATTTGTGGAGATACACATATAAATTAAACATTTATGACCGATAAAGTCCAAATTCGGAAGGACATTTGGTGAAATAATGGACCGAATTCAGCCAGTTTCAATAGCCTTGGTCCTTGGGTCGAAAAAATAATACGTACCAAATTTTATCGAAATATCTTCAAAATTGCGACCTGTACTCTGCGCACAAGGTTTACATGTACAGCCAGCCAGCCGACCAGCCTGACGGACGGACATTGTTTAAGCGACACAGAAAGTGATTCTTGGTCGATCGGTAAACTTTAAGGTGGGTGTTAGACTAATATTTTTGGGCGTAACAAACATCTACACAAACGCATTATACCCTCCCCACTATTGTGGTGTAGGGTATAATGATCAGTAGTTTAAAAATTTTAAAATCTCTTTATTTATTTATTTAAATTAACACAAAAATTTAAATAGTCTCTCTCTCTTAATACACATACTTTATAAAAACAATTTATGATTTACAAGAATACAATGGTAATACAGTTGATGTTAACTCTAACAGCGACCACAATATACTAACTCGCTCACAACTATCTGTTACTACTTATATACACAGCGCTATCTTCTAGAAGTCTCATGAATAATCTAACGGAAATACTAGAATGTTCTATTTTCACAATAATCACCCAGATCTTTTAAAGCTGTTTCGTAGTAGAGTGTCCAAAAAACCTGCAAATTTAAAAAACCGGTTTCCGGTTTAACCGAAAAAGTGTGCTTTTGAAAAAATCGGTTTTGATTTTTGTCTTTTAAAAAATCCGTTTAAACGGTTTCGGGTTTTGTATTCAAAAAAAACCGGTTAACCGGTTTATATTAAATTTTTGTTTAATATGAAAAAGGTTTCCTTAAATTTATTTTTATTTCTGGATGCTAATTGGAAATTTGATAAGAATTGTCAACTAAATCTTCGGAAATTTATAATTTTTTTAATTCTTAAGGCTCCATCTTTATACCATTATTTTATATATTTTACGAAATATTGTCAAATGATATAGTTTACTAATAAATAAATCAATTGGGGGATTCAAACGGTCTCCTATTAGGTCGTATTGTTATAATGTCATAAAATATTTTTTTAGTTTAAATAAATTTTTGTTGGGTTTCAAACAAAAAAGTTATAAACTAGTACGACTTTTTGAACTATGTTTATTGGTTTGTCATAAAATAACACTTGTTTTGTTTGCAGCACAACAAGAATTTGTTTAAACTAAAAAAATATTTTACGACATTATGACAATATGACTAATAGGAGACCGTTTGAATCCCCCAAATATTTTTTTTTTAAAAATGGTATCAAAGTTTTTCATTAATATATTTGAATGTGCTTTAGAAAATATATTTCATTAAAATCGGTTAACTGTCTTACAAAAACCGGTTTATCAAAAAACCGAAAAGTTAAAAAAACCGAAACCGGTGGAGTTTATTGATAAGTAGAAGTTTGTTTATAAACATGATGAATGCTTCAAGCATTCGTTACAGATCGTTAAATTCAAGTAGGTAATGTAATTTCGTAATAATATATTTATAAAATAAACATGACACATAAAACTACGGAGCGTAGTGAGAATGATTCCTTTGGGTACTTGTTTGATCTTCTAAAAGTACCTTTTGATTTTTATAGAAGGAAAATATAAGCTTTAAATATATTAATCTTAATTTTGGGAGGGTTGCTTAAAATTCCACTTTATTTTACATGCAGATAGAGCCAGTCTAATAAAATAATATTAGTACGTTTATTTATTTATGGGTAAATGCACTTATATACATTGAAAAAATGTACTATGAACATTTCGTTCAAAGTTTTATATAAAAAATTTAAAAAAAAATAATAACTTCTGTTGTAGTTTAATGCACTTCAATCCAATTTTAACAGGAAAATCGTAAATATATGCTCATCTAAGAAAACTCACCTTAACCTTGTGCATCCTTAGAGCAGCTATAAAAAAATAAACAGGTATCCTTCAAAATAATTGCATTCTCTATTTATTGTCTATTTCTACTCAACATTCTTATCAAAAGACATTTGAAAATCAACCAAAAAAAAAGATCATTTTAATAGTTTGAATTTTTATGCGAAAACAACTTCTGTTTTTATTTATTCTATTTTTCTTTCGCACAGTTTTAAACTATTTTAGCAAACGCAAAAGAAGGGTGTAATTTTTAACATCAACCAAAACTATATAGAAAAAAAACAAAAACATTCGAAAACTTGCAAACTATTTCCGCGGTAAATTCATCGTTTTCATACACTTCATTACTTTTGTCTGTCAGATAAGAGTTTTGTATCTGAGAGCAGACTGAAACTCACGACTCAACTTTATATATTATACGTATTTCTTATTCAAATTGTTTCGGTTTGAATACTAAATAAAATTGGCATCATTTTTTGTCTGACAAAATAATGAAAAAAAAAACAGAAAACATGAGCCAAGTAAATATGCTGCTCAACTTTGAAATTTGCCTTTTCTTCCTCACAGTAAGAGTACTTTTTTACATTTTAAGTTGAGTTAGATTTTTAAAAAACTAGCTATAGCAAAATAGAAGAAAAAAAAACATTTGCTATAAAACAGATAAAAATTTACTACACGAACAGTTCATTTAAATGTAATGGCTGAATATCATTCATTTCGTTGCTAGTTTAACTTGTACGAATTTTTATTTTTCTTTTAAATCTACGTTTCATAACAATTACAAGTGGAAAATGCAATTTGAAAATACATGCTCGTAATTCGTCTATAAAGAACCAGTATAAGCCAAAGCAATTGTAATAGAAATATAAATTGGAAAATCTTAAATGATGAAGTAAAACAGATTTAAGTTGTTTGGCTGTGATGGCGCAATTTGAAGTGTTATTTAGTTTGTTTTTCTGAAATGTGGGTTGTTAAACGTTTTAGATTTAAAGTGTAATGAAATTGGGGTCAATGTCAAGAGAGCTGAAGCAAACAAATTGTTATGGCAACGTTCAAATGACAAAATGCGTGTTTTTGCAAAACTATGAAAGAATCTACAGCAGAAAAGTAAAATTTTAAAAAGTTTACTGGAATGTACATTCAAAAAAGTTTTTTGTACATTCAAAAAATTTCATAGTTATCACCAATTGTGGAAATTTCAAAGTGGGTTATAAAGTCGTATGTAAAATTAATATTTTCATAAAAACAACGAATCGAAAGCACGCATTTTTAAAAATTTCATTGATATTTAGAATTTATTTGGTTAATTTTAATTCTGCGGTATTTACAATGTCAAATGGTATATCTTTTGAACTCGGTATTTGTTTTTAATAACTTATATGTCAATCTTAAGTGAGCATATCTGTAATTTATTCTCACTTAGTTATTGAACACTATAGTGCAAACAACAATGTTTTTTTTTGCTTCTAAAATATTGTTTGCGAGCAGCAGGATTCATCCAAAATAAGCAAAATTGGGTACCATACGAATTCAAGCCGAGAGACCTTGAAAGATGTCCGAAATAATGCGTTCAATATAAAAGAAAATCAATTTTGCACCGAATCAATACTTGCAATGAAAAATGGATCCATTACGATAACCCGAAGTGTAAGAGATCGTATGTGAAGCCCGACCAACCAGCCGAATCGACACCAACGCCAAATATTCTTGGCGCTAAGGTAATTTTCTGTATTTTGTGGTAGTAAAAGGGTTCTATCTATTATGAGAAGCTGAAATCTGACCAGACCATCACAGGCAACCTGTACCGAATGCACTGATGTTATGGAAGCTAGCACCAGAAACGACCAGAAGATGCAGCCAGACACAGCGCACTCTCTGGAATACGCTTCTTTTTGGAACAGAGTATCCGATATTGGCTTGATTCGTTCTTGGCGTCAATAGATGAGCGGTTCTTTTAGCTCGGATGCCATATGTTGCCAGATAGATTGGAAAAGTTCATAGTTAACAATGGCCAATACTTTGAATAAATTTATAGTCTTTACAAATGTTTCAAAATAAAGCTATTATGGACAAATCGCCATGAAATTAGGTCATGTGATTTACGTCTATATGAATCTTATTTCTGTTGAATTTTATGTGGATACCAGGATTTTTAAGAGATGTATGATCGTTAAAGTGAATTTTGGAAGCGAGACTTATATGTGACCTATGACTAATTATGTGCCGATCATCATAAAATTGCGTTACATGACTTCCGTATACACATAAACTTATTTGCATCGAAATCTTTTCAGATTTTTTTAGTTGGACTTCTCCCAGTCCCAGTATGGTGAATTTTGGTACAAAAACAGGGACCGTAATTATGTTATATACCAATAGATTCGTGCTCTTTCAGAATCTGTGGTGATATTAAAGAATAATCTCAACTCCACTGTTCACAATTATTTTTCAACTTAAAAATAAAAGTTCGCATGAAACACTTAAAAAATGAATTTTCTATAACCGTTATAAAAAAAACACATTTGAGGACTTTTATTTTTTCCGTCAGAAAAAAACACATTTGAAGAGTTTTATTTTTATGATAACCAGTTTTTTGAAAAAAGTAGTTGCGCAGGTATGTCAAAAAATGCTTTTTATTGAGTTTTTGCAAAAATACAAATTTTTATACCCCTCACCTTCGTGAGAAGGGTATATATAAGTTTGTCATTCCGTTTGTAATTTCTACATTTTTCATTTCCGACCCTATAAAGTATATATATTCTGGATCCTTATAGAAAGCGGAGTCGATTAAGCCATGTCCGTCTGTCTGTCTGTCTGTCTGTCTGTTGAAATTAATTTTCTAATGACCCCAGATATCTTCGGGATCTAAATCCTCAATAATTCTGTCAGACATGCTTTCGAGAAGTCTGCTATTTAAAATCAACAAAATCGGTCCACAAATGGCTGAGATATGAGGAAAAAACCAGGACAACCTCGATTTTTTACCTATATCTGGATTATTAAGTCATTAATATAGACAATATGGATATCTAATGATAGATATTTCAAAGACATTGATAACGACGTATATAAGACAATAGTAAGTTGGACCTATAATGGCTCAAAATCGGAAAAAATATTTTTTAACCTGAATTTGTTTTCACCAAAAACAAAAATTGAAAAAACAGAAAAAAAATTTTAAAAATTTTATAACAATTCGAAAAAAAACTTTTCCAAAAAATGAAAAAAAACAACTGGAAAAATAATAAATTTTGTTTACTTAAAAATTTTTATTTTGAAGTATAATTTGGTGAAGGGTATATAAGATTCGGCACAGCCGATTATGGCACTCTTCTTGTTTAAATTAAAATTAATTTTTTATTTATTAATAGTTTTTAATGAAATTTTATAGTTATATAGACTTTCCTATTAGATATAGGAAAATAAAATTTGTAATCAGGAATCCCGTAATTCTCGAAAAGGTTTTGAAAAATCCCAAAACTAAGACTTTTAGTTTTTTTGCTATAATATCCACACCAGGAGCGGAGTTATCGGAACCCTTTGCAAAATAATTAAGAACATATTGGGCCATCTAAAATAGGTTACTACATTTTAATATCGACTACTCGATTGGAGAATTTTTGCCCTAAAGTTGAATATTATATAAAAAATAGGCGTTATTTGAATGGATCTGGTCCCCTCCGTATCAACAATTTTTAAATTTATTTGCATTTGAAATATTTAGTGTAACGTTTGCTTTAAATAAAATAAATTCCTAATACAGCTTCTTTGAAGTTTTTTAGATAACTTAAAAATAAAAAAAGTACTTTTTTCCCAAAATCTAGCGAAAAATAGCCTTTTTAAATTTTTTTTTTAAATTCAAATACATATAACTTTGGAGTCAGTAACGATTTTTTTTGTTGTTAGTCCAATAAAAGAAAAATGGAGAAAATCGGGATATATTTGATCCCGCTGTTATCAAAAATGTTGAGTAGGGTGGGTAAAAACATTGAAAAAATACTATACTTTTCAATTTTATCATTATATTTGCATGCGTTTTACTATGGATACCCAGATATGTATGCTGTTGACGTAAGGTGCTTTATCTTTCAAACGGGTGATCCTATCCTAACAATTGCGAAAAACAGTTTTGGCTAGGATATTAAGAAATTTCAATTCCATCCGAATATCCAATTCAGAGATACAGCATTTTGAAAATACAAAACATACCCAGGTATGTTCCTGTTGACATAAAGGTTACCAGAAAAAAACAACAACAATACAAGGGGCTTTACAAATTATAGTGATCTGACCAGCGGCAAGCTTTCATTTTATGACCAAAAAAAATAAAAGTCCTCATATGAGTTTTTTTTTATGCCGATATATCTTATAACCGTTACGGTCCCTGTAAAAAAATCATCCTGAAAATTTTTTAGGTAAATCGGTTGGGATTAAGAGTGTGCTGTTATTATCAATTCTTAAGTTTTATCAAAATCGGCTCACAAATATATATACATTTTCGCTATCTTTACATTTGAAATTCCAAATATTGAAAAATTTTACCTTTGGCCTTCACGATTTAATTGTACTTTTACTATGGTAGTGTAGAGTATGAAAACTATCAGAATATCGTCTCGATAAAAAATGACCAGAGATTGAGACAATTGGGGTTAGTACAGTAAAAATCATTGAATTTAGAGATGTCAAAAAACCTGGGCCTAATCTCTTGCATTATCCACCATAGCCATATGCCTGAATTTAAGCAATATTAAATAAATTCAAAACTATTTTTCGCTGCTAAAATGAAAGTTCTCATTTCTCAAAGTTCAAAAATAATATGATTTGCTTTGAATACAAAGAATCAAAATCAAATTCTTTTTTCTTTTGAAAAATACATTTGCAACATTATTCGATGGTTTTGTTCATATGTTTTCCCTCATTTCCACCTTTAAGCTCTCAAGTATAAATGCATATTGCATTTTAGAAAAATCCAGAGAGTTCACATTAAAAGCCAAATACAATGCACACTTTTATGTATTTTTTTTTACTTAATACTAAATTTATTGACAGCTTTTTCTTGCTACGGTTTACATTTTTTTAAAGGAAACACCTACATACATAATTACATATGTGCATATATTTTTTTTATTTTATTTTATAATACGCATAATAATGCGATCCCAATGTATTTGAAACTTCAGTCAATACAAAAGTTACGTTCACATTGTTAAAATATTTAACAACTTAAGTTTAAATACTATTTACAGAAAATGCTTATTTGATGTTACATGAGTTTTGTAACAGCAAACAATGTCAGTCTTTAGCATTAAATAAATATTTGCAGAAAGGAAATATCAAAGTATCGATTTCTTAAATGTTCTCTGTTATTTCCGCAAACTATTTGAACAATGTGTGCAGCTTTAGTGTTGATAAGGATGATGTTGCTCCTGATTCCAGGATGTTTAATGTTTGCCATGTTATACGAGTAAGTGCATGTATGTATGTGTTGTTAGGTGTTTTTAAAGTATTGTTGTTTTTGTTTTCCTTGGTAGCAAGTGTTCAAACTGAACTTAAAAAAAAAAAATATGAAAAAAAGGGAACTAACAAAAGTAAAAGTGTTTTTTCAATGAGAGTGTGCATGGGAGTAAGTGGGTGTATTTGTATGTGATTGAGTGCCTGAATGTATGCTTTAATACTTCCCAGCAGTTTAGCATTTAGTCAATGTATCCCTTAAATATAGTGTGAAATCAATTGTCAATTAAGTGTCTCTAAGTAATCTATAGTGTAGTCACTTTAAATATTAATTTTGTACCGCACTTTAGAAAGCAGTTATTTTACCCATTAGAAGTAATCTATTGGAGAGTTGTCGGAGGAAGGCTTGTTTACATGCAATCGGCTATTGAACTGTCTATTATATGTCTTTCAAACTGGCTATTAGAGGTCAATTAGCACCCGTACATGTTAAAATAGCCGGTTATGTTATGCTGATCAAGTAACCAGTTAGGTAGGTAGCAATGTAGCTGACTTTATGTAATCGGTACGTGAATCCAATACATGACATAAACGTTTTAAAATACCTAGCCACGTAGCTAGTTGGTAAAATCACTAGTTCGGGACAGTCTTCTAGAACTGCTTGGTTGTGTAATAGGAAAAGTATTAAAGAACTGCAACAACAACAACTCCAACTGTGGCACAGAAAATCACACAAAAACAAACAGTTTACAGTGGCTAAGAGATTAATTCATGCTAAGTGCAACATTTTTCATTTTCATTATACTTTCCTTAAATTTAAAAATTGTTTTATATTTTGTTAGTTTTATGTTTATAACTCAGCAAGAAAATTTAAAAAAATTAGTTTTTTTTCAGCCAAACCCAAAAAAAATGTTCGTAGGCCCTTCCAAATTGAATTTTTAGCTTTTATTGTGAAATATTTGTACAATATAACTTTATTCAAAATATTGGCCATTGTTAGCTATGAACTTTTCCCATCTTTCTGGCAACATATGGATTCCGAGCCAAAAACACTGCTCATTTCTTGAGGACAAGAACGAAACAAATCTTTCTAAATACGTATTAATATTCGGACGGGGCATAAGGTGGGTGAGGCAATACTTCTCAATCACATCTTTCTAAATATATTTCAACAGATATTGCAACTTGTGGCCGAGCGTTTCGTATCATTCCTTATATTTTGGTCGTGTTTCGGCCAATTCTTGCTTCGTTACTTGATCTGGTCAGATTTAAGCAGCTCATAATAAAAAAATATTTTTTTTTTTGCGTTCAAACATAATGTCGAACATTCAGAAAATTCTTTCAAGGTCTTTTGGCTTCAATTCGTTTGGTACCCAATTTCTTTGCTTTTGGATGAATTCTGCTGCTCGCAAATATTTTGAAATTGCTGCTTTAGTAGATCCTAATGGTTTTGCAAGCTCTTCTTGAGTTTGACAACAATCTTCATGGAGTAATGCCTCCAATTCTTGGTCTTCAAACTTTTTTGACTGGCCTGGGCGATCTTTCACTTCTGAACCGCACAAACCATCTCTCGCACATTGAAACCGATGGAACACATTCATCGTAAGCTTAGGTGAGCAATCGGTGGTTTCAAAACTTCCCGCATATGACTCTTTGTTGACACAAAATTCGACATTTTCGAAGCAAAAAAAAAACTTTGTTGTTTACACTGCACAGTGGGCCAGAATCAAAAATTTTTGGAAATAAATCTGGCATTTCTAAACGGCTAATCCGATAGGGATAAAATTTGAAGTGGGCGTAGCCAAGGAGTATTCGAGTTTAAGATATTAAAATGGGTCATACAAATGATCCAGGACGGCGCTATGGGGGCTCAAAGTAGGGTACCTTCGACATGTAAAATTTTTAAACACGTGCAATTTTTTGTTTCCTATCCGATTTCAAAGATTTTTATATTTTTGGAAAGCGCTCAGCTCAGGTCTTGACATGCTTGCGTGTGCTATTTATCTCTTATACTTTTCGAGTCATAAGCAATTCATAATTGAAATTATAAAATTTTGTCATACCTTGGTCCGCTTTTTTAAAATATGGGTCGTACTTTTGGACCGAATGGACTCGAATTTTATTTTATTAGTTAGACAACTAAATTTCGAATAACATACAAAAGATTTCAGAGCTGTTTTTTGAGCGAAAAAGTGACTTAACTTTTTTTTAATTAATAAAAAACTTTCTTTAAGAACATATAACAATTTTATGTTTTTCTGAAAGATATCTTTACGGAGAACAGTTTGATATAAATAACATGTCTTATTCTAAGAATATGTCGCCCCTACGCGTCTGGCTGTCCATGTAAACCATGTGCGCGAAGTACGGGTCACAATTTTGAAGACATTTCGATAAAATTTGGTACATGTAATTCTTTCAGCCAAAGGTCGAACGAAGCCTATTGAAACTGGCAGCAATATGTCCATTATTTCACCTAGCCCCCATATAAATATCATCCCGAAATTGGACTTAATCGGTCATACCTGTATATACAGAAGTCATGTGACGTAATTTGGTGATGATCGGTGCATAATTAGTCATAGCTCCCATATAAGGCCCGTTTCCGAAAATCTTTTTAACGAGCATAAATCTCAAAAATGTTGGTATCCGCATAAAATTCAACAGAAATCAGTTTCGTATAGACATAAATCAGACTACATAATTTCATGGGGAGCGGACCATAATTAGTCATATATAAAGCGAACTTCCGAAAATTATTCACAAAAAAAATTATTGAAATTTAAAACAAGTAAGAGTAAGGCTGTGCCGAATCTTATATACCCTTCACCAAGTTATACTTCAAAATTTTAAATATTTTTAGGTAAACAAAATTTAATTTTTTTTCCAGTTGTTTTTTTTATTTTTTGGAAAAAAAAATTTTTCGATTGTTATTTTAATTTTTTTTTTTTTTAAATTTTAAAATTTTTTTTTTTGTTTTTTAAAATTTTTTTTGTGAAAAAAAAAATTGTGTTAAAAATTTTTATTTTCGATTTTGACCCATTGTGGGTCCATCTTACTATGGTCTTATATACGTCGTTGCAAATATCTTTCAAATATCTATCATTAGATATCCATATTGTCTATATTAATGTCTTAGTAATCCAGATATAGGTCAAAAATCGAGGTTGTCTTGGTTTTTTCCTCATATCTCAGCCATTTGTGGACCGATTTTGCTGATTTTAAATAGCAAAATTCTCGAAAGCATGTCTGACAGAATTATTGAAGATTTGGATCCCGAAGATATCTGGGGTCTTCAGAAAATTGATTTCAAGAGACAGACGGACAGACAGACAGACGGACATGGCTTAATCGACTCCGCTATCTATAAGGATCCAGAATATATATTCTTTATAGGGTCGGAAATGAAAAATGTAGAAATTACAAATGGAATGACAAACTTATATATACCCTTCTCACGAAGGTGAAGGGTATAAAAATATGTTTTGCTATTTACTTATATGGTCGGGCTTGACCGACCATACTTTCTTACTTGTTTTTAAATATTTCGGGGAATTCTGGGATTAAACATCCATGTTTATTAATTTACTATTTGGAGTTATAAAGTACGTAAGATGAAATATCTTTGCGATATGTTAAGTAACAATCATGCATATTAAATGTTTCTCCGAAAAGTCCATTTTAGGCTGACTTTTCAGACCAATTAAATTACTTCCAGAGTATGACATTGCAATATTTTGTATTTTCTAAAATTACATATTTGTCAAAATTATATGTATGTATATCAAAATTCGTTAAAACTAAAGACAAAAGCTGTAACTGACAACACTTGACAACATCCCTAGTTATGACCCACTGTCTTTTGTGCATATACGACAACAATTACCACAACAACAAAACATAAAATAAAATAAAGAAATTGCATTCCATATTCTTTCCTAAATCAACCTAAAAACTTTACTTTATCCCTAAGTTTACAATAGAAAATAGTTTGCTAACAGAGCAAGCTTCCCTGTACCAGTTTCGAAATAAGTGAGAGTGTATAAAAAGTTTCATATTGATTAGAGCGTGTGTGTGTATCTGTGTTCAATATCTAACCTATTTTGTGGGTAAACAATGCAAAAACGAAGTATTGTGCAAAATAAATGTTAAGGGAATATTATTATTATTGTTTTTGTTGCTGTTGATGTTGTTTGCCAGGAATTACTTAAAAAACACCTTTGTAATACAACACATCTCTACAGGTATTAGGGATATACTTACCTACAAGTAGTATTTGTTAAAAAGGAGGAAGAATACATGCATATAAATCCATATGCATACACAGATACTTTATATATTTACACTTGTATTAGTTTACATACAACATTTCAAGTATAGTATAGAGTAGTTCTGCAGGGGTGTTTTAAGTAGATCAATGGGAATTTATATGTTGTTTTATATATTTTTCTTTCTAATTCTCTGTTTTTGCTTGCGATAAATATTGTATAAACATTAAATTCTTGTCACCTGAATGAAAGTGTTTTTTTTTTGTTTTTGCTAAAATGCGACTGCTTGCTGTGTGTGACTTCAGTTTGAATAAATTTAAAGGTAAGTTTTTAGCAGAATAAAGGATTTAAAGGAAATTAGTTACAATTCTATATAGACTGCATTTTCTTCATACGAAAATAGTATTAATAAAAAATCATGTATGGAAGTACAGTCGGTCAAGCCCGACCGTATATTAACCTAAACCGAGTATAGCAATCCGCCACCTGCATAACAATCTTGTCGCGATATTGGGGCTTTAGTGCTGGCTGTGGTTTTTATGAATGAACTCAAAAGCCTTCACGACCATTTTTCCCTTCCCTTTTTATCCCTTATTTTCCCTTTTGCATCTCTTCCCCCACTTGTAAGGGAGTGCCGGAAATCTGAATGGCTAAATAGTGCTAAAAGAGGATTAGTCGCTAAGTGACCGACACAGTACTCTACTGCCCTCCAAAAACCCGACTAATGAACCGCTTCAATTGGATTCCTAAGTTGATGACCAGTTGCAGGAAAAAAGAACGAAGAGGAAGAGTCAGAAAGACATCCTCAAGGCGCTATTCATTCTTAACGAATGCAGCCAACGGTGCCCCCATGAACTTGATGAGGAAGATCACGAAAAATACCAAGCTGTGGTAGATGAGTACCAAAAGCTTTTGGATTCAATACCCGGCTCATCTAAACAGCAGTCAAAGACACAGAGAAGTCCAAGCGCAATCGCTTTCAGGCAGAGGTAGAAAAATCGCCCATAAGAAGAAATATTGCCGACAAAAAAGCCTCTTCGGGACCCACAACAACATCGACCACATTCGCAAGACGACCCTTAAATGATGTGGTTAAAGACTATCTTTTAATAGCTCTGGCGACTGAAAAAGACTGCCGATAGATAGACGGGTGCTATCGAGTTCAAATTAACTGAACTCGTTATGGAATACTTGTTCGTTAATAGGAATGATACGGCACCTCGTTTTGACCCGGGGCTACAGAGTGATGAAATGCTTCGACGACTTCTCAAAGGACTTTCTTAGCAAATGCAACGCAAATATCAATGGAGCATGGGACGGTTTAAGTCTTAAACTGATCTCTGCTCAAGAAATTCCTATGAGACCGCGTGCACATATCTGGTTACAAAAATGACTACTGATGCACACAAGATGTTGGAGTGTTTAAAGCTGCAAAACTCCAATATTCATATGGATAACTGGTCCATCATCCGCATTGAGCATGGCGAAGGTCACACGATCATAATTCTCGCCATCACACTGATTCAATCGAACTTGAGAATGCGGGTTTTTTGCTGATCTTCGTGGTGAGGGACGCTAAGGTAAAGATGTTCCAACCTACAGGTTCGTGGAGCGGTGATGCGAATGAGGTTGAAGCTGCAAACCCTCTGCTCACAGAGATGAAGCTCTCTAAACCACCCCCGCCCCCAAACAAAGACAATGGCGCTTAAGGTAGTTCAGATAATTCTGCAGCACTCAGAAGGTGCTACAGATAACCTTTGGGTACTTTTAGCGGAAGAGGACCTGGGCATAGGCTTGTCCCTGGGTTTCAGATTTTGTCGTGAAGGGATTCCCGGCCTAAGCATACAACATTATTTATGCAAGTAGGAATGGGAGGCCATGACCATTTTGCAGAAATGTGTCTGAATTTCTTTGCTAGAACGTTGAATTCAGGAATGGTTTGGGGCTTAAAATTTCACTTCAAATAACCTCATAAAAAGAAATTCAATAGTGTTAAATCACTATAAAAATATTCAAATAACGTTTTACTGTATTCTTTACAAAACTATTGAAATTCAATTACATCATGTTTCCTAATATTTTAAAAATTTAATTTAAGGAAAAACCTATTTCAATACAAAGCAGTATCTATTTCAATGGTAATATTGTATAATTGCGTGGAAATTTAAAATAATTTTTAATTCATAGTATAAATTAACGCTGTTTTGTTGCAAATACGATTTATTGACAGCCAAATAACTTTATCCTCTTTATAATTTATGTCAGTTTTTGCTCTTTAATTATTTTCATTTTATCATAAATATTATTGTTTCATAATTATTTCATATACATCAGTGTTGACTTTGACTTTGTGTTTTGTTCTACCCCGGTTAAGTTCAAATATAAACATGAAAACAAAAAGCCATAAAGAAGTAAAGAAATAAATAGAAAATTTAAAAATGTTTTCCATCATAAAGATACCCTATAAGAGGCATTCTAGCTTAATATACATCAAGGAAGATGTCTTCTTAATAGATACAGTACTTCCACCTAGCCTAGATGTATCTAAATATACCCTTTAGTTGATGGTAGCGACTGTAGAAACAAAAGTTACATTTTGTAACGAGTTGCAAAAGAGGACTTTATACATAATTACCAGCTTTTTTTATGAACATCTCGTTTAATTTATGCGATGTTGTATGTGTTTGCATCTAACAATTTTATATATTTTTTTCAATTCTAGACAAAACTTTTGTTTTCTCCTCCTCCTTAGCTTAATGATGTTACAAACATTAACAGTACTTGTTTTTGTAAAATAAAAAAGAAAATATTTTTGTTTGCAACAAACAGCTGCATGTAAATGTTTGTGTTATTTTACCAAGATTTTTCTCGCAGTGCTGCAAAACGTGTAAAAAACTGAAGTCTGTAATAAGTATAAAATGAAAACAAATGAATTGTTTGTTGTTTTTTTTTATAAAAAATGAGCAGTTAATTTTCGTAGAAAAAAATATTCAATAAAGTATAAGCCCTATTGAGAAAATGCTATACTTATCAGATATACCTGGTAATGAGCTGGAGAAAGGGGTGTGCAACACATTAGGATTTTTCAATCGTCCTATACTTGGCAGTGAAATAACCCTTTCATCCTCAAATCTTAAAATATTAATTGTTTCATCAATTCTTGAATGGGGCTGAATAAACAAAATGGTGAATATACGTAAATAACTTTATGGATAAAAAGAGCAAATATTTTGAACAAAGGGCTTTTTAACAAACACAAAAAAAATTTATTAGCTTTTTATAAGTTGAATTGTTGTTGCATTTGCTGAATGTAAATGTATACAATTTCTACAAATCATATATTGTATCATGAGCAATTGAAATATTTACAACATACTGCTAATAACCTACACACATGTATACATATGAGCATTTCCATAGAAAGGTTTACCATGACCCAAAATAAAAAAGTTTATAAGCAATACATTATATAGCATAGTGGATATAAATCTGGTATTTCTAAACAGTACCTAGGGTACCTTCGACATGTAAAATTTATAAACACGTGCCGTATTTTTTACGTTATTTGTATAACCCCATATGTTTCTTAAATACCTACTAAGTATTTTTATTATCACACCGTAAATAACGTCACAGTAGGCACCTTTTTAAAAAAACTCAGTTTTTGGAACACATTTTCCACGTTCTAAGAATTTCGGTATTTGAAAATAAAAAAATTTAATGCCATTGGTTTAAGAACATTTGAGTCTATATTGGTTCAAAATTTTATGATATCTTTAAGCGTTAAAATTTTACATTAATTAAAATTTTATATTTTTATTCGTGGAAAATCACTATATGAAAATTTTTTTAGATTTTAAGGTAAATGAAGTCCCAAAATTTTATAAAATTATTTAATTTTACTAAAATATCAATGCTCAAGTCATAATGTTTTCAACAATATCAAATATTTATATAAAAAGCCTTTGTTTAATCCTTAGAAGTTCCACAAGCCTTGCCCCCTTTGACAAATTTTTACGTTTTTTAGTGCAGCACAGACGAATATAACACTTTTACTTATTATATATTTGAGGAGGAATGTCGCTTTCGGTACCGTGGAAATACACATTTCTATACAAGTATATACAAATGTAAATATGTGAATATTTATATAAAACATAAATATTTATGTAAAATTGTTTATAACTGCAAGTAACTCCCGCATAAAATCAAATTTCAAATAATGTTGTTTTTATTAAGTCATACAAATATTTGTTGTTATCATTGTGGAATTATTTTATTGTTGTCAGGAATCAATTAATTTTATTGGTAGACGTACTTGTAAGTCGATTTCTATTTAATTTTAAGACTCAAATTGCAGACAATAGATTTCATTTAAATTTTTCAAAGAGATTTTATTTAGTACCTATAATACTTTTGAAAAGGGATTTAGTTTCAATAGAAAAGTTAAATAATCCATATTCATAAAAACAAATTTAAACAATGTTTTAAAGCAATATTTCCATACAAAATTTGATTTTAAAACGTTTTTTTTTAATTTTATGACTATGGAGGTTAGAATAGCAAACTTAACAAGTTGGAAATTATAAAAATGTTGTAATTTGTAATTGTTCACAAATGTAAAATAATAACAGCTACCTTTTAAAAATCAATAAACCATTTAGCTTGGCTTCAAAAAAATTCCACAAAATGTGGAATTGTATAATATGGCATCAAGTCTCGCAACATTGTCAATTGTTGTGTTCTTTAAACAAATGTGGGTCCATAGACCTCTAGAGCTCCGTATAAATTTGGCCTAATAATCAACATACTTATGACTGCTCAAACAGTATTGCGGGGAGACATTTGTATGGGGCTAGGTGAAATCATGTACCGATATTGCCCATTTTAAATATCAAACAAGCTTTAATAATGGAGAGTATTTGCGGAAATTTCCAGCCAACTAATAGCTTTGGCTTGAGTCCTATCAAACTTTCAACAGACAAACAGACGAACGGACATAGCTAGATCGTCTTAGAATCGTATGAGGACCCAGAATGTGTACACTAATCTGCGACAGATATTTTAATGATAGTTATAAAAATGGGAATTTTAAGTCACAAGAAAACAAAGCATTAAATATTTAAATAATGAAAGCTTGCTGTATTGTGGAGGCCTTTGTTTGGATATACAATCGGGTGACAATATGTCTAGAAATTTCCGAAAATGTGATCCAGTTTTACATCTGCATCATGCAGTGAATACCCCAAACATCGAAATATATCTGTTTTCTGCAAATTTGCCACATAAAACATTTATGTCACAATAAAAGCCAGTGTAAATTTGTTGACGATTGTGAATACAAAACAAACTAAAAAATTACAACACAACTCTGTTATTATTTATGAAGCCATTTTCAAACATTCATATTTACAATAATAATAATAAATGTAAAGGCCAGTTAATAAAATTTTATTTTTGAGTTTTGCCAATGCGTTGAGTAATTATGCATATTTTTGTAAAGAGTAGTGTAGTGGTTGTAAAGGCCACTAAAATGGTGTTAAAGTTAACTTTTACCAGCAACATAAATTATAAATGAACAGTTATCAACACGTAGAAAACATTCATGCCCATAAATTTTACATATTTAAGTAAAAAATATTGAAAAAATAAATGGCTTGAATAACAATGAATGTATGTTTGTACATCTGGTTATATTACATTTGTTAAACAAATCATCAGTTTAGACTTTTCAGCATTATTTGTCCCTTTCTACTTTCAGTCATAAACTAATAAAGGCAACATAAATTGTTAACACACAGCTTTTGATTTCAGTCAGTAAAACAGCAGCAGCACACAGAATTCTACATACTTACCATACACACGAATGTCATTCATTCATTGTGTTTTGTCAAATTGGTTTGTTATAAATTTCTTTAGGTTAAATTGCAAAACATTGTTGCAACAAAACCCAAAATTGATTATTGCATGTTAGAATTTGCGTATGTGTCATTAGACAGATGTCAATGCATTTATGAAAACACACACGCATACGAACCGAAAATATTCACCAGCACACACAGTCAGTCAGTCCAACTCAGTATCAGAAAGGAGTCATCCGTAGTCCATGGTATAAGGGAAATATTGCCAATAGGCCCAAAAATCATATTAATGCGAGTGCGATAAAGAGAGCTTGACATTTAAGCATGATTTGTGGAAAATTGTTCACAATGTTATTGCTGGCTGCACATGCTGACAAACTGCTTGTTTTTCTAAGCAAAATTGATGAAATTTGAGAAAACACTAAGGACA
The DNA here is from genome assembly GCF_958450345.1 of Calliphora vicina. Taxonomy (NCBI): domain Eukaryota; kingdom Metazoa; phylum Arthropoda; class Insecta; order Diptera; family Calliphoridae; genus Calliphora; species Calliphora vicina. The sequence continues at coordinate 16,100,004 of NC_088781.1, read as the reverse complement.
GACATTCAAGCGTACATTTACAAATCTTACATAATTACTGCGGGCCATACTCATACCAAGTAAAGATGCTATAATATTATTGAAAGCCTGTTTCTAAAAATTTTAAAAAATTAATGTAATTTAAGTAACGGAAATTACTTAGTCAGGACCTTTAAACTTGGTAGAGTTTAGGTTATGTTTGAAAGGATTGGTTTATGTTTGAGGTCAGCTAGATAAGTAATGCCTTTGATTTGTTTAGAAAACAATACGGATTGCAGTTGCAGCTAAAGCCAGTGTCCTTGTACTAAAGCCAGTGTCTTTATACTAAAGACCTGTGTCTTTATACTAAAGACCTGTGTCTTTATACTAAAGACCTGTGTCTTTATACTAAAGACCTGTGTCTTTATACTAAAGACCTGTGTCTTTATACTAAAGACCTGTGTCTTTATACTAAAGACCTGTGTCTTTATACTAAAGACCTGTGTCTTTATACTAAAGACCTGTGTCTTTATACTAAAGACCTGTGTCTTTATACTAAAGACCTGTGTCTTTATACTAAAGACCTGTGTCTTTATACTAAAGACCTGTGTCTTTATACTAAAGACCTGTGTCTTTATACTAAAGACCTGTGTCTTTATACTAAAGACCTGTGTCTTTATACTAAAGACCTGTGTCTTTATACTAAAGACCTGTGTCTTTATACTAAAGACCTGTGTCTTTATACTAAAGACCTGTGTCTTTATACTAAAGACCTGTGTCTTTATACTAAAGACCTGTGTCTTTATACTAAAGACCTGTGTCTTTATACTAAAGACCTGTGTCTTTATACTAAAGACCTGTGTCTTTATACTAAAGACCTGTGTCTTTATACTAAAGACCTGTGTCTTTATACTAAAGACCTGTGTCTTTATACTAAAGACCTGTGTCTTTATACTAAAGACCTGTGTCTTTATACTAAAGACCTGTGTCTTTATACTAAAGGCCTGTGTCTTTATACTAAAGGCCTGTGTCTTTATACTAAAGGCCTGTGTCTTTATACTAAAGACCTGTGTCTTTATACTAAAGACCTGTGTCTTTATACTAAAGACCTGTGTCTTTATACTAAAGACCTGTGTCTTTATACTAAAGACCTGTGTCTTTATACTAAAGACCTGTGTCTTTATACTAAAGACCTGTGTCTTTATACTAAAGACCTGTGTCTTTATACTAAAGACCTGTGTCTTTATACTAAAGACCTGTGTCTTTATACTAAAGACCTGTGTCTTTATACTAAAGACAGTATGTCTTTATACTAAAGACAGTATGTCTTTATACTAAAGACAGTGTCTTTATACTAAAGACAGTGTCTTTATAGTAAAGACAGTGTCTTTATTGTAAAGACAGTATGTCTTTATACTGAAGACAGTGTCTTTATAGTAAAAAGTATAAAGTTTATACTTTTCTTTTTCCGACGTTTTTTATTTCCAACTATGTTTTCTTTTTTTTTTTTAATATAAAGTTAAAGCATATCTTCTTTAATCTAGATGAACCCTTTTAGTAACATCATAATATGCTTATAAATATTTTTTCCTAAATCAATAATATTTAAATAAATATGTTCTAATAGCAACTGATAAAAAGCAATACAAACTGTGAAACAAAACACTCTCAAAATTCATAGAATAAAATTAGTAATACCATTTGGATACTTTATGAAGCATAAATAAAATAAACACAAGTATAAACTGAATATGATATTTTATGCAAAATTTAGTTTCGGTCTTGTGCTTCCCAAGATATAGACAGGCACTACTATTTGGAAATGGTCATAAGAGACATCCCTAAGTAAATACAAGAAATATTTAGTTTAATATTTAAGTAAATAGAACAGCTTGTTACACACATTATTGATACAAAATGGGTCTAGTTATTGTTTCATTGTATTGCTTTTACTTATTATACAGACAGACATCCATTCATTCATCGATCTTAATAATAAACCTATTTTAAATTCTTATCATTACAAAGAAAAAAATATTCTTTATATTATAGATTTCAACAAAATGTGTGAACAAATAATGAAATTCTATGTTGAAGCATAAACAATACTTTGCAAGTTGAGGCAATTTTTTTTAAAATAACGTAAATTTACACATACATATTTAAAGAGTCCTTTGCCTGCTAGTCCTTTTTTTTCTATTTTATCAAAAAAATTTATAGAAAAATATATAATAGCACTAAAATATAAAAAAGGTCGTTATGGTTAAGACCAATTTTCACTTAAATGTGTAACAAAAATTATTTGTGATCCTAATGCATAATAAAGCTTGTTATTTGAGTCTATAGAGCTTTTTTTCACAATTTTCTTTTTATTCTACTAATTTTCATTGTAAAATTTCATTTTATGTTTTGTAAAAATATTATTTTGGGTAAGTAAGTAAATAATGAAAATATGATGATGGCGTTATTGTTAGAAAATATATTTTTTCTTTTTTTGTCAACATTCTCTAGTGCCTCGTGCCTTTGCTACGGCTTCAGCAGCTTTTGTTGGTTGTAGTTGAACAACATTAATGCATTGTCAGGTTACGTGCTGTCATTTGCAATCATAAAATTTGTTTTCATTTCAATTTTTGTCGTTTATTTTTTAAGGTTCCAATTTACTTCAACAATGTTATAAGTAACAAACAACGACGTTATTAATTCAATAAAATTTTGTGACCAGGTGCGAAAAGACTTGTAATCTGAAGATGGGTTTTCAACAAAAATAAATAAAGCAATTTGGGGCGAAAAAATTATCTTTTTGTTGGGTAAAATTAGTTGATATTTAAGAGGGTCGCTTTAGAACAGTTTTAAATTAATTCATAAAATTTAAGTGGTTCTTGTGAGAATTTGAAGAAGTTTTGTTATTAAAAGTGTCTCCAAAAATTTTGTATTAGATTAACCTTCGTCTGTCAACAAAGACAGACGAAGTATAAAGACACTGTTTTAGTATAAAGACACTTTCTTTAGTTTAAAGAGGGACTGCCTTTAGTATAAAGAGATACTGTCTTTAGTATAAAGAGAGACTGTCTTTAGTATAAAGAGAGACTGTCTTTAGTATAAAGAGAGACTGTCTTTAGTATAAAGAGAGACTGTCTTTAGTATAAAGAGAGACTGTCTTTAGTATAAAGAGAGACTGTCTTTAGTATAAAGAGAGACTGTCTTTAGTATAAAGAGAGACTGTCTTTAGTATAAAGAGAGCCTGTCTTTAGTATAAAGAGAGCCTGTCTTTAGTATAAAGAGAGCCTGTCTTTAGTATAAAGAGAGCCTGTCTTTAGTATAAAGAGAGCCTGTCTTTAGTATAAAGAGAGCCTGTCTTTAGTATAAAGAGAGCCTGTCTTTAGTATAAAGAGAGCCTGTCTTTAGTATAAAGAGAGCCTGTCTTTAGTATAAAGAGAGCCTGTCTTTAGTATAAAGAGAGCCTGTCTTTAGTATAAAGAGAGCCTGTCTTTAGTATAAAGAGAGCCTGTCTTTAGTATAAAGAGAGCCTGTCTTTAGTATAAAGAGAGCCTGTCTTTAGTATAAAGAGAGCCTGTCTTTAGTATAAAGAGAGCCTGTCTTTAGTATAAAGAGAGCCTGTCTTTAGTATAAAGAGAGCCTGTCTTTAGTATAAAGAGAGCCTGTCTTTAGTATAAAGAGAGCCTGTCTTTAGTATAAAGAGAGACTGTGTTTAGTATAAAGAGAGCCTGTCTTTAGTATAAAGAGAGCCTGTCTTTAGTATAAAGAGAGCCTGTCTTTAGTATAAAGCCATGGTAGGCGTTCATATTGTTGAGGTTACGATGATTTTCGTCAAACAACCCGAATGTGAACAAAAGAGCGTAATAGAGCGAAAAAATACACACAATTCATTCAGTTTCTTGATGTTCAAGGCGAATTTATACAAGGTGGTGTCAGTTCTACAAAAACAACGATTGGTCTTAACAAATGTCAAAGAACCAAAATGAAAAATTAAACAAATAAGTATTTAAACTTAATATAGTGTAGATAATTGAATAGTGAGGGCTTTACAAATTTATGTAAACAATAGATATTTTGTTAATAAGCTTAGAATATGTAGATATTTAAATATAAAAACAAGCTTTGACAGTTGTTAGAACCAAAAAGCGAAAAAAAAAATTATCAGCTGTTTGACTGACTCCACCTTGTATAAATTCGCCTTGTTGATGTTGTTGTGGATATTTTATTTTTTACCCAAAAGAGCACACAAATTAAATGCCTCTTTTTGCGTACCACTGGTATAAAAAGAGAGCTTGTCTTTAGTATAAAGAGAGCTTGTCTTTAGTATAAAGAGAGCCTGTCTTTAGTATAAAGAGAGCCTGTCTTTAGCATAAAGAGAGCCTGTCTTTAGTATAAAGAGAGCCTGTCTTTAGTATAAAGAGAGCCTGTCTTTAGTATAAAGAGAGCCTGTCTTTAGTATAAAGAGAGCCTGTCTTTAGTATAAAGAGAGCCTGTCTTTAGTATAAAGAGAGCCTGTCTTTAGTATAAAGAGAGCCTGTCTTTAGTATAAAGAGAGCCTGTCTTTAGTATAAAGAGAGCCTGTCTTAAGTATAAAGAGAGCCTGTCTTAAGTATAAAGAGAGCCTGTCTTTAGTATAAAGAGAGCCTGTCTTTAGTATAAAGAGAGACTGTCTTTAGTATAAAGAGATACTGTTTTTAGTATAAAGAGAGACTGTCTTTAGTTTAAAGAGAGACTGTCTTTAGTTTAAAGAGAGACTGTCTTTAGTATAAAGAGAGACTGTCTTTAGACCAGTCATCGGCAAAGAGCCACCTTAAGAGCTCTCTGCTTTAGACCAGACATCGGCAAAGAGCCACCTTAAGAGCTCTCTGCTTTAGACCAGACATCGGCAGAGCGTAAAATTGCATTTGCACACTAACACCACTTTGCGTTTTTTGAGTAGCGCTCTCTAGACTTCAGTGCACTGATACAAAGGTTTGTAAGAATGATTTCCTTTAATGTTTTTGCCAATTACGTCCCAATAAGCACTTAAAAATTTAATTTCAAGTGTTGGAAATTAAATTTGAATTCAATTTGAATTCCAGTCCATTTTTCAATTATTTTTCAAGTCAAACATTATTTTTGAAATACATATTTCATATTCTTTTTTGTCAAACAAATAACAAAAATTCATCAAATTAAAAAAATTATTAAGAAACAATTGAAAATAGATTAAACAATTTTTCTATCACATCAAACATCAGTAAGTAAAATGCGAAAAAGTAATATGGAGTGTATAACAAATTCCTTCCTTATCACACAGAATCCATCGCCAATTTCCCAAAAATGAAAGACTCGTCAGTAGATGAAACTGTTAAATATTTTGTTTTAGATTCCCAGAGGAAATCGAAAGTAATAAAACTTCAGAATGCATCTCCAAGATCTTACAATGAGCTGATTGTTTTTAATTGATTTGTATTTTAATAGTATATAAAACATGTTTTTTTTTGCAAAATAAATAGAATCCAAAAAAATTTGAGATTAATTAATTAGTAAAATAAATAAATCAAAGCTTGAATCCGATTATTTTTTCGACTTGAATTAAACAATAATTATAGTATTGAATTAAACTGTATTTTAAAGCTTGAATTCAAGTATTATTCCTACTTGAATTGAATTTTAATTCAAGACTTGAACTCAACTGTATAAACACTAGAATATTCGACTTGAATTCCAGTTTCCTTTTCACTGGAGAATGCTATTGAATTAAAGCGTACTACAAGTGTATTTCAACCCTTGAAATGTGAATGTATGACTGGAATTAAACTTGTTTTACACTTGAATTCCAGCGAAAATGCTTATTGGGGTACGTGTGAAAGAAAATAAAACCAGAGAGCTCTTAAGGTGGCTCTTTGCCGATGTCTGCTTTAGACACTGTCTTGAGTATAAAGACACTTTAGTATAAAGACAATTTAGTATAAAGACACTGTCTTTAGTATAAAGACACTGTATTTAGTATAAAGACATTGTATTTAGAATAAATACACTGTGTTTAGTATAGACACTGTCTTTAGTATAAATATTCATGAACTAAGATAAGTCTCTGTATTGTGTGGAAAAAAAATGTTATGCAAAAGTGTTGCAGATCTTTAAATTCTAACTTCAAATTGATTAGATTCATTGAATGTTGTCTTGAAGTATAGCAATTAGTTATCAATGTCAAATTCATACAATTAAAAAAACCCATATTCTTTAAATGTCACTGCATTTTTATTACTTGATATTTTAAATATTTTTTTATTGCAATTTATTTAATTTTCACATTTAAGTTACCATTTAATTTAATTCGATTTTCAACAGTTTTTTCCTCAAACGGATGTAACACATTCTGATGTCGGCTAAAGAATTACATCTACAATCTAGAAAAAATCCACACTATAAACAATTGAATGTACAGTTATGTGGCTATAAACAACAAAAAAACGAATAGAATTAAACATCTGTTGACATCATCATAATCACCAGAATCATAAACATCAACAATATAAATAATGTTTTTTTATTTATTTTATTATACAATATTTTATTTGGCATATTCAACTCCATTTTTTCTATATATATGAATGATAACAGACATACAGCAATGGTGAGGGAAATAGCGGGATACTTATACTAAAAACTATAGAGAACGCGACAAACTTGGAAAATCAAAATAAAATGTTTTGTGTGATTGTTATATCCAATTTTTATTTAAATTTCGATTTGAATTAAAATTTTCAGCCTGTTGATTACAACGACGATTTAGGTATCAGAAGAAAAACTTTCCTTTAATCGTGGGATTTACTTCCGTGCAGCTGTGGGCGTGGCACCACCCATACAATGTTAATAGGTTATTTCGAATATCTGCAGCATTATAATCGTGACAGTCTTCAGACTTTATACGAATCAATTTCATATCACTGCATGAAGTTTAACATAAAATGGAATGGATCGGAATAGGGGCGTGGCACCTCCCATACAAAGCAAATAGTTGTTTCAAAATAAATTGAGAACTATAATTGAGAAAGTCTTTAAATTTTGCCCGAATAGCATTAGGCTGAAAATGGGCAGTGTTATATAAGTGGGCGTGGCACCTAATATACAATGCAAATTGTTAATATTAAATAACTTAAACTTTGTACGAATTAATTTCTTAATACTTTACGGAGTTTGGCTGAAAATGGGCTGGATTTGATTAGTAGGCGTGTCATCTATTACTTCCTATAATTGCATTAAACTAGCAATTATGAATTATTGCACTGCTCCTTCTTTACCCCCAACTGTATCAACAAAACAACTGTTGCAACGTTTAAAACAAACAAAAAATATATAATAAAATAAACGAATATGAAAAACATTTTCCGGCAAAATCAGTTAGGCACATTCAGACACAAACACAAAAATATGTGTAAGTATCTGTTGAACCAACCAGTCAGCCAGCCAAAGAACTAAAAGGAAGATAAATAGATAGATGGAGAAGTAGCAACTAAAATTGTATTAAATATTGTTGCGAATATGAACATTGTTCGAATGTACAAGTACAAACATGAATGAATGAGCCTGAGAGCGAAGAATGTGTTTGACAACAAGTATTTGCCAGATTTATCTACAATTTACGGCACAATATCTACTTGATAATAAGCATAATATGACAATCAATTTTTATTTTTATATTTATTTTATTAGATTTTATTTTCATTTTTATAGCCAAGCACAAGTAATTTTGTCATCTTGCCAGTCAGTCAGTCTACTATATAAGAATACTTTCAGATATATTTTCATTTCTTTATGACAAAAAAAATCACAATTTTACGAATGGATACAACAACATCTGGCTTAGAATATATGAGGACTGTCTGTTCTTCTGTTTATACATTTATATGTCTTCCACTGTGCCTCCTGAGTGGTAAGCAGTGGTGGCAGGGGTTGGTTTCTGAGTATCTGTATGCTTTTGTGGCTTTGGTTTTTAAAATTTTTGTTATTTTTTTCTTTTTTTTTACCAACTAACTCATATGCATAAATTGTGAAAAATGATTTCAAATGAAGTGGTATTTGTATTTATGTTGTATTTCAATGTACATTTGAGTAGAGCACACACTCTTTGTATAAATTTTCCAATTTAATATAATATTTTGTTAACACCGAAAGTATTTATTGCTGGTTTATGTGTATGAGTGTTTGTCTATTTGGTTTTCAAAAAGTGTTTATTTGTATTTATTTTGTCAGTTTGTTTTTTTTTTTTAAAAAATTGAGTGTTTCATTCATAATAATAAAGTTCAAGTGTTATTAAGTATCATCAACATTATTATCATATTTTGAAGGGTTTTTTTGTGTTGGTGTCGCTATTGTCGTTGCTGAAGTTGTTCATAAATTGTAATTTGTTAGAAGTGTTTTAATGTTGAATATAAAATTTAATATTGACAAGTGTGATTTCATATTTCATGTACAATGGAACTTTAGAAGACAAGCGTGTTGTATTGATAACAAAAAAAATGGTGTGAAAATGAGCATTATGATATTTTTGATAATATGTATTTAAAATGTATTTGTTTAATATTTAATTGTTTGAGAGTTAAAAATTATGATTTTGTGTAGATATAAATTGCATATGTTCATTTCCTCGGTGAAAAACGCTACATCTGTACGCCTTTATGGGAAAAAATAAAGAAATCTTAGCAATTTTGTTTCTTGTTTTCATTTTTTGAAAGCATTTTAAAAAAATTAAGTTTAGTGCAAACGGTAGGCTTTGTCTTTTTGTTGTTTTTAATATACATATTATCAAAAAAAGTGGGATCAAGAACGCGACAAAAATATAACATGCTTTTGAATACTGACTTAAAGAACATCCTATTGTTAGTTGTCATGTTGAAATATGTTTGTATTAGTTTTCTTTACAATTTTAAGATGATTTAGTATATGGCATGTATTTCCGTCACGTTTGTAATAATTATTAGTTCAGCCACTTTAAAAAAAAAAGCTTTTGATTTTTATATAATGCATTAATAACTTTTAATTTCTAACTAAGTCCACATACATATTCTTTTTATACCCTTCACCATAAGTGAAGGGTATTTTTCATTTGGGACTAGTGTTTATAAACCGGTTAACCGAAAAACAGGAGAGACAAAAACCGTTTTAAAATCCATGATTTGAAATATTTTTGAAATCTGATAATGGAGTTTTATTAATTATTTTGTATGATTTATAATGACAAATAATCACAGCTAAGAAGAAGTGCGTTTACATCTTATAAGTCCTTTTTTGGGTTGTAACATTTTCTGTTTCATATCAGAAAGTCGAGGTGATAATAAATTTCAAAATTATCAAATATTTAATTAAAAAATTGATTTACATTTTTTGGTTGAAATTTAATGAATAAACCAAAAATTAAAACAAGTATTATATATTTAGTAACATATTTATACTCAATTCGATTTCACTGAGATAATATTTTTTTAATTTTTACAAAATAAAATGGACTTAACACTTTTGTGTATTTATAGTTATTTAATATTAACCATTCCTGACTACTAAAAACTAAAAATTTCAAAGCTGTATATACTTTATTGGACATTTTATGTTTTCTACATATATGACGGTTAACCGGTTTTTTCGATGTCGGTTAACCGAAAAACAGGTTTTTTTAAAAAGGCCAATTTTCGGTTAACCAACAAACCGGTTTTTTAAAAATCGATTTTTTATAAACACTATTTGGGACCCTTAATAAACAAAATTTGGATTTTGGCTAGTCTCACCATCCAGTTTGATAAACATTGGTAAAAAAAATCATCCTGAAAAAATGTTAGGTGCCACAAGCCCTCTGAAGTTTTGAGATGCATTTACGAGGGGAAACATGTACAAATTTTGCCATTAAAAAATTACTTTGGCAATTTAATTCAAAATAATAGAAATGTGCTCTAATGAGACATAAAAAACAGAAATCGGTTAAAAAATTTTAAAGTTATTAAAAATTCCCCAGGTCATTAACGTGTCTCAGGCCACTAGAGCAAGAAATGTGGTAACAAAATTAACATATTTTGAGAAATATTAAAATAAAAGCTCATTTTTACTTAAAATATATCCATTTTTACTTGTATATGAGTTTTTTGTTTCGTAGGATGCGACATTTAATTTTTGGTATTAATTTGTTTTTAATAAACCGGAAACCGGAAATATGCTCTAAAAAAAGCGTTTTAAGCGCTTTAAATATGCAGTAAAAACTTTAAAATATGCTTTTAAAATTTAAAAAATATGCTCTTAAAAAATCAAACTTTTACATAATTTTTAACCAAAAAATATATTTTTATTTAAAAAAATCAATACAGTTCATTTCTAAAAAGGTAAAGTAATATATAATAAACAAAAATAACATGAACTAAAACAAGTATAACAAAAAATAAATACAACATAAAAACTATAAGCTATGAAAAGGCCTCGAGAGGTATTTTTTGATGATATTTTATATAAATATAAAGTCACTTCTTCAATTAAGGTTATTATTGCAATAAATTACAAAATATTGACTAAAATTTTCAAATAAAAATCGTTGTCTATTGGATCTGAAAATATTTTTATACATAGAAAATGTTCTTTCGACATCAGCTGATGTTATAGGAGCAAATTTAAAAGACAATATGTATTTCTTTAACACTTAGAACGGTTAAGTTTGAATTAGAACTAAAATTTGCTATTTAGATGGCGCTATTATTCTCTTATTCACCAAATTATACTTCAAAATAAAAAATTTTAATATTTTTAGGTGAACAAAAAAATTTTTTTTTCAATTTTTTTATATTTAAAAAAAAACAATTTTCGAATTGTTTTTTTATTTTTTTTTTTAAATTTAAAAAAAAATGTTTTGTTTTTTAAATTTTTTTTGGTGAAAAGCCATCTATTTTTTAATTTTGAATTTTAAACAAAGGAAGTAAAAACCTGTAACACAACAGCGAAAAATAAGACAAAATTTGTTTTTGATAAAGTCAAAATATGCTATTAAACAGTAAAATATGCTCTAAAAACGCAAAAATATGCTTTTAAAACAAATATTTGCAAAAATATACATTTAAGGGTAAAATATGCAAAAATATGCACTAACAAATCGATGCCAAAATTCTTAAATAGTTCTGAAACGTGTAAATATCTTATCCATGTGCTTATTAGACTCACCAGAAAAAACATGCATTTGCATATTTTGGTTTCCCTGGTAATAAGATATCACGCAATATTGATAAATAAGTACTAAAAGCAGTCATGATTACAACTAAAATTACTTAAAATCGCATTATATTATTCTATTTTATAATTTTTAATATAATGTTAAAGAAATCTATTTCCTCCCAGTGATCATTTCTATGGAAATGCCCATTTATTATTTCTTTAAAAATTTAGCAATAAAAATTTTGCAATTCAGAGGCGACTGAACTTCCTTTTTATCCAACGAACACGAGTTCTTTGTTTTTAAGTCTAAAATGAAATTCGTCAAAATTTTTAACCGAAATAAAAAAATTTTAATTTTTAAAAATCTATAATAAAATATTGCACAGTGGGGAAGAATCGTAATATATTGGAAATAAATGTGCAATTAATAAATGGCTTATCCGATTGCCATGATATTTCACACAGGAGTAACAGAGAAGTAGTCAAGTTAAAGTTTTGATTATAGACTTCACAGACTCCTCAGGAAAGGCGCTTTGCGGTTTCAAAGTTGTGCTCCTCAAGCATGCAACATTTCTAACTGCTGGCGTGTGATATTTATTTGAAATATAAAATTTAAAAAATGGGCAACAATTTTAGAATAATTTCACCATCTTCGAAAGAATTGTAGATTTTATGGTCAAGAGTCCAAAAAAAATTAGCTAATTTGTTGTTTTTTTTAAAAAAATTATGGGATTTATAAGTCGCATATTTGTTTCCACTTTTATATTTGATATCAAAAACTATGCGAAAGTAACCAATTAACTTAACCAATAAACCGTTTATTAAATATTATATAAAGGAACTAGCTGAACCCGGTCCGCGTTGCTGGCCTTTACAATAATTCTGTTTTATATTGCATCTCGATTTGAATATACATCGGACAAAAAAAGCACGGACTTCCCCGACCTGACATCGCACCCGAAACACTGAGGTGGTCATTTCACAAAGTTGTAGCAGATATATATAAGTAAAGTGGCATATTTAAGGCAAATGGGATATTATATTTCTGAATTTATCTTAAGGACAGGGGATATACGTTTCTTTTTTTTTATTTACTCGGGAGCAAACCACATACAAAACATGAATATTCCAAATGTAAGCCAGCAATAGTCAACGATTGGCCTTATGCTTTGTCGTTGGAAATCTTTGGTATGCATTTTAATCTGCCACCGATGATTGTTGCCTCAATTAAATTTGGTGAATATTTTTTGATGGTCAATCGTGTTCCGTTGCATAATTTTGGCGCGTTTATGTTGCGGAGAAACATTATCTTCGTTCATTACTGTGTCAATCGATTTGTATTTCATTGTTTCGCCAGTCAGTTTCAATTAACTCGCTCATTGAGCTTGTTGACATCATCACTTGATACCAAATTTGCACGTTCCCACAGCCAATCCGGACATGTTACACCAAATCATTCGCTTCAGAGTACACCACTGTGAATGAACATTTTTAGAATGATGTTAAGCAACGAAATTAAAATTAGCATTGTTTGATCGTTGGGAATGAAAAAAAACATTTACTTCTCGAATGAAAAAATATAAATAATTTTTTGACAATTTTTTTTTTTTCGATTTTTTTTTATATGCAGAAGTTTCGCCACAATTACTGACCTTGAAATCATTAGGTATAGTGTCATTAGCGGTATAGTGTAAAAATCTGAAGATTCACTGAAAATTTGATAAAAATCCGTCCAGCCATATCTCCGGAACTACTATGCCGATTTCGTGCAAACTTCACATAAACCATCTACAGACCATCCCCAACGTACTCTGAAATTTTGGTTGAAATCGGTCGACCCGTTTTCGCAGTTAGTGGTGACATCAAAATGTACATTTATTTTTATATATAAGATATAAATATAAGTTTAAACTAAATGGAGAAGACAGTTTTGTTTGTTAATTAGTTAATTTTATGGCATTAATGTTTAAATATGATTTCAGAAAACTATGGATTTATTATTCTTTAATTTTTTTTAGTTTGTATCAATTAACTATTTAGAATTTCATTGTGATATATTATTGTATAATAATACATATTTAAAGTTTCTTCGAAACCCTAATATTAACATTTCAGAAAAAACAATTTGTTCCCACAGCATGATATTGCAATGTCCTGTAATGCCACATTATTTTTCATTTCATTGTTTTGCCACTGATATCATAAACAATTATAAATACTAGTGGCCTTTTCAAATTTCCGTTATGAAACACTATAAAAGCATTTGATTTAAAATTCTAAAATTAACTTGCCAAAAAATGTCTGCAAAATATTTCGGCTCACTGTAAATCATACATAAACTTAATTTTCCAGTTTCCTAAGTAAATATATCGTTTAGTAACTGTTTTTTTTTAATATTAAATCTTTTTAAACAAAAGATTTGCTATAATTTCCGTTTCCGACATAGCTAAACACACACAGAACACACGCACACAAAAGCAACTGCATACCCGCCAATCATTCAGCTACATAATCTCTTATGTGCGACATATACTCGTACAACGAACTTACCTACATACATATACTAAACAAAAGTGAAGAACTCATTCCAAACAAGCTAAAGTCTTAAGGAAAAGCAATTACTTTTAACTACTTGTGGTGTGGTTTAATTTTTTCAATTTCTTCTTTGGTATTTTGCTTTTGCTATTCTGTCATCGTTTTAGATTTTCCTCAGAAAGATTTTTCGATAAAATCAAGAGAGGCAGAGGGTGTTAAAGTATTGCCTGGTTGTGTTTTTTGGGAGGCACAGGTGTAGATGAAGGTATAAGATGACATAATTTGCTGCGTATATTAAATCTAATGTTTACAAATAAATTTTAATACTAAATCTGTATTATGCGAGTATATATGTTAGAGGATTAGGATGGCCCTTATTAGGCGGCTTTTCCCAAGGTCTAACTAAAACTGTTCTCCGACATCTAAAAACCAAATGCTGAAAAATTTGTAAAAATCGGTTCATTTCTTAACTGTTAAAATCGAACAATTTTAACACTTAAATCCTGAAGAAAAAAGTAAAATTTTGCAATAATTTGGTTTTCTAATTGAAACATAGCCAAATATCTATATAAATGAAAATTAAATGTCGTTCGTTAGCAATTGCATCAGTTGAGAACTGCTACACCGATTTGTACAATTTTTTTTTAAAATATTCGTCATAGTCCAACATAAGTTTTTACGCAAATAAAAATTTACCACTCCCACTTTTACGCCCATTTTACGGCCGCACCGATTTGTCTAATTTTGTTTAATGTTCGTAGTAATCCAAATAAGTTGATCACGCCAACTTTTTTTCGATATATTTAAAATCGCAGAACGCCTGGACCGATTTGAATATTTTTTTTATGTTCGCAATAGTCCACAAAAGTTTCTTACATAAAAGAAAATTGTCCGCGCCCACTAATACGCCCACTTTTATTGAATCTTCGGCTAATTTCATCCGTTGGATTGTTCGGCAACTACTCTCCAAAACATTCAAAGCACATATTAACGTCGAATCTTGCAACTCCGTGTAATCCATCAAAAACGTCTGCAAATATGTGACCAAAGGCAATAAATAACATGGCTGTCATTGGAGTTAGTGCGGGAATTGCAACAATGAATTCACTCAATTTCAAATGGACCGCTATGTTAGCGGTAACGAAACAATTTGGAGAATTTTTTCATTTGCCATTTATGAAAGACATCCAACTGTTATTCATTTAGCCGTACATCTGGAAAACGGTCAAAGAGTATTCTTTATATTGAGGAGAATGTATTACAACGAGTTGATCGACCATCATCTACAGCATTGACTAGATTTTTTGAAATGTGCCGGAAATGTACTTGGAATCAATCGGCAAAGATATTTCAAAAGTCCATCTAAGAAACGATAAGTGTTTCTATTTGCGTTTGGTATTAGTCAGCGTTCGTGGCCCAACATCATTCCATGTTTTTCGAATTATGATTGCGATGATTCTGTGAAGCCACTGTCAACGCCAGCCGATCAACTTAATGCTTGTTTGAAGTAGTCCGTTTTGTGGAAACACGTCAAGAAACTCAAATTGACTGTGAATATGCGTGTTGAGTTGCAGAACGATCAATCTGGAGAAGTATTTTCCAAACAATTGCTGGTCCGCCACTTCACCTAATCAAATTCCGAACTCATCCGAAAGGTGTTTCCCAACAATGCACAAAATTACAATTGTCTGAGCGAACGTTGATGCGAAAAACATTGATGTCGATGAATTAAATTTTAATATTCAAATTAAAATTGCTATATAATTGATGTCGTGCAAATCGGTGGATTCCGATTCCAACTGAAAGTAGGATCTGTAATAATAATATTATGAAACACAAACCAACCACGTCTATGTAATGGCTCCCGACTTGCGGTAAAAAAGGTCATCGAAGTAACAATACTTAAAGGAAATTGGAAAGGGGAAGACGCTTTGATACCACGGATGGCAATGACACCGACCGACATGCCATTATATTTTAAACGCTGTGAATTTGATCTAATGTATAACCTTTAAAGTTTGGAGTCTAAACGTTAACCAATTTCGCTCAAATTTTCAGCATTTGGCTTTTAGGTAACGCAGAATAATTCTAGACTTTGGGAGCATAGAAAAAGTGCAAAATAAGTGTCACCCTAAAGGATATGCATGTGTGTTTACATAGTATAAGCATTTGTAAGGATGTGTAAGCGTACTCGTACATGCTTAAAAGCCTACTTAGTAAATAGAGTTATTTAAGCGCCATAGAACAATAACAAACAAAATAAACGCTCTTGTGTAAAGAGGACTGGGATTAGTTAAACTAGTACCCAAATTAATTTTCTTCCTCAAAGATTCTTTTTAATATCTAATATTTTAGATCTATTGTAAGCTATTTTTGTCGACTTTTTTTACAAGAATCCAAATATTCGAATCTTGGACTGATTTGTAACAATTTTCTTAGTTATTTTCTCCAATTTCTTTGTTTTCCATCCTTTTAACAAATAATAAAAAAGACATATTGAAAACAATTTATTTTTGGTTTTAGAAAAGTAAATACAAATAATTTGTCTTTATTTTCCTTTTGAGGTTGGCCCTGTTATTTTTTTCATATAACATTTTGTAAGATAAATTCATTTCGATTGAATGCAATAAAAAACAATAACTACAACGACAACAACGAAATGTTTGTGGTTTTAACACGGATTTTACAAAAAGAATTTAAATTGAAATAAATTTTACTTTAAGAATTAAGACTTAACAAAAAAAAAGAGAGCACACGGTGATGGTGGTTGGTGGTGGTGTGTGTGTACTTTAAAACTTTATTAAAGTAAACATTGTGTACTTTAGCTTTTCAACATGATACATGGGAGTACTTTATGTAAGTAAACATGTGTGTAAAAGTATTTTATAAATGTGTGTGAGTGAGTGAGTGTGTGCATGTGTGTCTGTTAAAATAAACAACATCACCTTTGTATATCTCAAACAACAACAACAACGACAACTAAAACAACACAACAGTTAAATGAACAACTTATGCAAACATTCATACTTCTATCCACTTAAACGAAAGCGCACAAACCTACATACAAATATACGTACACATGCAAAAAAAGAAATACTTACACATACGCATATGTAAAACTGTCATTTATACAAACCGCTGTTTGTGCTTATGCGAATGTATAAATCATAGACTGCTTCAAAATTGTATGGAGAAAAAATTAATTTAATCTTCATACGGTAACTTCTCTAGAATACTTTGTTAGCAAAAACTTGTATAATGACTGGCAATTAATGAGAAAAATGTATTTTCTAATGAATACTATATATCATCTGCATTACATAGACGTAGAAAAATAAATTTTCAATGAAATGAACTTTACAAAAATCTTAATTATGTATAAATTAATTGTGAAGAAAAGCTCCAATTGTTCACCAAAGCTTTTGGGAATGTGTTCCATTGGTTGTAATGTACGAGAGATATTTTGCGGTTTTGTGGCGATAGCCTACGTCAGCCAAATAGTTTGAAGACCATGAATTGGAGGCATTACTCCATGAAGATTGTTGTTAAACTCAACAAGAGCTTGAAAAATCATTGAAATCTGCACGAGCAGCAGGCAAATTGGGTAACATACGAATTGAAGCCGAGAGACTTTGAAACCCGATTTTGCATGCCCGAAATTATGCTAGAAATTAAGAAAGAAAGAAATTATGAGTACCCGAAGCATAAGAGATCGTATGTGAAGAACGGCCAGACAGCCGAATCGATACTAAAGCCAAATATCCATGTTGCTAAAGTAATGCTCTATATTTGGTGGAATCAAGAGGGAACTATCTATTATGAGCTGCTGGAATTTGATATTCCTTTAAAGCGAGAAAAACCACCAGAATATTTGGCCAGACATTAAACCGTTATATTACATTATTACAACGCTCAGTCAAATGTTGAAATACCTGCTAGAAAGTATTTAGAATGAAGTGGTTGGAGAGTTTGGCCTCACCCACTTCATAATCCAAATCGTGCGCCATCTACTACTTGTTTCGATCGATGCAGAAAACTCACTCTGTTATACTCCTCACTTTAGAATACATTATCCGAAATTGACTTGATTCGTTCTTGGTCTTAAAAGATGAGCAGATCTTCTGGAGTTTAATCCATATGTTGCCAGAAAGATGGGAAATGGTCAATACTTTGAGTATATTTATATTGTACAAATGTTTCAAAATAAAAGCTAACAATGTGAAAAAATACGCATTTTCAAGTCGTACACCCGACAGGAAGCTTATTGTCTGAAACAACATTGAAATTATTAAAAAAGCATGAAATTTTTTTTTTAAATATAAGAAATTTTTTAATAAAGAAAACCACGATTCACCTTTATCGTGGTTAGCATAAACGTTATACGCCTACGACACTTTTGTACTAGATTAAAGAAACAGTTTGTATTTTATATTTAATATTGTACGAAACAGTCGTAACACATTCACCACAATAATGGTGAATGCGTTTCATAATCCTCATGACTAAGAGATTATTTTAAAAGTTTTAAACATTTTTCGAATTTTCTAATAAAATATTGAATTGTCATCATCAGGTTTATGCAGGCTCTAGAGTTTTAAAAATTTTTCAATTAAAAGATCGAATTTGATTTCGAATTTTCGAACATCAAATTTCCGCCTATTTGGGCTACAAAAACTGGCTCGATATTATCATTTTTACTCAAACTAGCATACAGATAAACAAATAAATAAAAAAAAAACATTGGAAGCTTGTAAAAAACAAACAATTTATAATTTTACAAAAAAAATAAGTTTTAGAAGAATTGCTAATTTCCCAAAAAAATCACTAATATTGGATTAATTGTATTTTGTGCAAATACCACCCACCAATTTTCAAAGGATAGTCAAAAATCTGTAATTTTAAAAAAACAACTCCAATTAAAAATTCGAAACAAAATTCCAAAAAAAATTATAAAAGTTCAAAAAAATCAGCAATATTAAAAATAAAAACAAATACAAATATCACCAATATTAAAAAACGACAATTTTCAAAATTTAATTATTTGAATTTTTTTATAGTTCTTATACATTTCACCAGGAGCAATGTATATAAGTTTATCATTTCGAAATTTTTAATTTGCGACCCCATAAATTATATGTGTATGGTGAAATCCGTAGCCCCCGTATCTGGGATGGGATATATCTGCAGACAGTACCCAGCAGTTCTAGGAGGAAGTACCGAACTAGTGATTTTACCCATCATTTATGGTGGGAGCTAGTTACTTCAATAGCCACGTGACTAGTCATTTTAACACGGGCATGTCCTAGGCAGGGGGTCAATTGTCTCTTTTTGATTACAATGGGACTGTCTAATAGCTGGACCAAAGTAGGCAACGCATTGGATTCACATACTGGTTAAATAGCGTCAGTTACCTTGCTAGTTTTGTAACTGGTTACTTGATCAGCTACTTGACTAGTTATTTTAACATGTGCGTGTCCTAAGCAGGGGGTCAATTGACCCTTTTGATTACAATGTGACTATCAGATAGCTGATCGAAAGTAGTCAACGTTTCTGGTGGGTAAAATAAAGTGATGTACAAAAAAAAGTTTGAAGTGACTTCACCATAGGTTACTAAGAGGCAGTAAAGTGACTATTGACTTCATGCTATGTTACATGGGATACCAGATACTTAAGCAAAAATAAAAATAAACTGTATGAGAATTATATTAACACATTTTGTAACAAAACCAGTTTGTACGAATTACTCACAAAACATTTAAAGTGACTACACTCTAGATTACTTAGAGACACTTAAGTGACAATTGTCTTCACGCTAGATTACTTGGGATGCATAAAGTAACCAATTGTCTTCTCTCTGCACTACAAAGTGCACACACGTGTCAAATGTCCAAAATATATAAAATGGAGTCAGCCAAGTGATAAGACATTTGTGGCAATTACTGTCTTTAAGGGATACATTGACTACTTGCTTAACTGCTGGGTAACGTTCAAATTTTATACATTCATTTTGTTTGTAGCAGTCTAATAAACACATACTCTAACTTCTTTCGTGTAGGCAGTATAGGATTTCGTTGCCTGCTCTTTTTCCACTTTCATTTCAGATTACACTCACATTTATATCAACATAAAGTGAATAGCAAAAAAAAAATACTTCTGATTTGATACATTCGATTGTACATATTCAATAAGTAGGAAATATAATTGTTCAATTCACAACTGACGTTGTACAGTCGTATGAGTTATAAGTCGTCTGAATCTACAATAGTTGTACAAATGTTGTTGATAATTTCTATATAAATATTTTTTACAACACCTACAACATTTTTACATATGTTTTTCGAATGTTGTATGAAAATTTAAGTGTTACCAAAAGTTCATATTTATACATAAACAAAAAAAATTTTTAATTTTAGTGTAAAATAACAACCAAACGGTTACACTGAAATCAGTTGATTTATTTAATTTATGAAAAACGATAATTTGTTTTAAATATTTGTCAATTATTTGCATTTTTAAACAATTCAGATATTAGTTTGATATTGTTCGCTGCACTATTAATTTTACATATTAATAGACTTTGGGATGTTTTGTTTTTATCTGTTTCTTTTGGCATTGACAAGGTAAACTTACGACTTTGCGAAACTTGCGTTTACAACCACAATAGTTGTATCATACAACGTACAACATACAACTACGTTGTGAATTGGACAAATAAAATTAATAAACATAGTTGTTCCATTTAAAATTCAAAATATATTTATTTTTGTAAATTTTATAAACTTACATTGGTTCAGTATTTATTAGAGATGCCAAACGGGGAATCCCGTTCCCGAAAATCCCGGGGTTTTCGGGATTTCTTAAATCCCGAAGCCCGGGATTTTTTAATTTTAAATCCCGGGATTTTCGGGATTTTCCAAATCCCATTTTTCATAAATAAATAGGGGAAATTGTAATTTTTGTGTGCCTTTTTCATGCATTTTGACATTCTATATGTCCAAATATCACAAAGTGATGTTCAGAAAAGTTGTTAAGCTCAACTACTGCTACAATATAGTTAATAAAGGAAAACGGTATTTTTGGTTTCCTTGAGTGGGGCTCTAGAAAATCAATTCTTCACCTTTTTTTGTAAGTTGTCTAACAAAACTCAATTTAAATCCTCTTCAAATGATATAGATTTTATCTCAGATAAAAATATTTCGATTGCTAAAAGATAAGGTACTGTTTTTACCAGTATGTACATTAGGCTGGGTCGAATTGTATGGACGATCAAAAACTAAAAAAACGTATAGCAGAAACGCAATCTACGGAAAATTCTAAGAAAGTTTCCTCAAGAAACCATAGGTCTAAAATCAAATCCAGGCAAATCTCGGTATAACGAATCTCACTTTAACGAAAATCCGATTTAACGCACGGTCAAATTCGTAACATTGACCACCTTATATAACGAACGTTTCAAAAATTGTATGCTCGATATAACGAAAAAAATAAAAAAAAAATCAAACAAACCACCAAATTTTTAACATTGACAACCTTATATAGCGAATATCAATATAACGAACAGAAAGTATAAAAAACAAAAGTAGTCACGAATGCAAAAATAAGAAAATAAGTCGTTACATACCGTTTTCAATGGTTACTTTCTTTAATAATAGGTCTGTCTATTTTTCTATAGTGGTTTTAATTGCTTGTTTTCACAATATCGAATGAAAGATTTCGTTCGCATTCTAAGCAAAAGAAAACTGATTTCATTCGATATTGTGAAACAGGCTATAATTCACGTGAATTAAATATGGAAAACCGTAGAAGAATTTCATTGAACGAAAAACTAAAAATTTAGATGAATGAATGAAATATGGAATAACAAAATTCTCAACATGTATTTTGAGGAAAATAAAAACAAACATTTTATCGTGATTAAGTTTTTTCTGTAAATTATCTTTACACAAATTAAATGGAATCTTCAAAATCTGTTTTTTTTAATGTTTGTCCGAGTTTAATTTTCTACAGTTTGAATCATTTTCAGAATCGAAATCCCTTACATTAATCGTGGAAAATACAACAAGCCATCCTCCAGAAGAACAGTTAGTAAAAACTACTAAAGATATACAAATTTGAACGATATTCTTGTCTCCTAATGTCACACCGCTCATCCAACCTAGGGATCAAAACGACATAGGTTTAGTTAAATTCCAAAATAGAAAAAGTTGTCCAAAATTAAAAAAAAAAAAATCATCTCGATATTATTCAATTTAACGAATGGGTTTTGGGATTTGCCTGTCCTTTCTTGCATATTTCATATTTTATCCAATAAAAAACTATTAAAAAAAATACTAAAATATCATTGGATAAAAGACGAAATTCGCAAGATAGGATTTGATTTTAGACCTATGGTTTCTTGTGGAAAATTTCTTAGAATTTTCTGCTATACGAATTTTCGTGAAAAAAATCGACACACCCTAATGTAGTATTTATTGTTATTTCTTCTTATATAATGTACTCATGCAAGTATTTTATGCTTTTTAGTGTCTAATATAAATTAATTGCTAAATAAAAAATTTTCTTTCAATTGTAAAGATATAATTATGTACGTTTCTTTCTTATAATTTTCGGGATTTTAGATTCCCGAAAATCCCGAAACCCCGGGTCGGGATTTCGGGATGTCCAAATCCCGAACCCCGGGATTTTCAAAAATCAGTCCCGATTAGCATCTCTAGTATTTATACATGATGAAGACATTATTTTGAAAATATTAAACAGTATGTGTTATGCTTGCCACTGTCTGCACTTACAACATGCATTTATTTCGCATAAATGTGTGTCTTTATTTGTTTGTTTATTGTATGTGTGTCAATTTAAAATTTAAATACCCTACATTTTTTTTCTGTGTTTACAACATGGCATAATGTATTCAAGGTTTTGGTTTTATGTTGTACATGCAACATCTTAAAAGTGAATGTTAAAATAGTGGCAATACACATCCGACTGTATGGTAATAAAATACGGGCAAATATTACTATATACGCATGTATTTTTATTTTCAAAAGTATTCAAGTTAAACTGGGAGTTTAAAAGTTATGTACAAAAAATTAATTTTTAAATTTTCGAGTTTGACTAAAATTTTTTGAGAATATGTGTATTTCTTTAACATTATTTTATATTGACAGTAATTTTCCTTTAATATTATTTTACACTTCTGTTATAATTGATGCAAAGTGGTTTAGTATATTAAATATTTTGTTTTTAACACGCCAGCATAAGAGGTAGTATTCAGACTCTTTTGGATAATATCGATTACTGCATTTCTAGGCCCTTCATGGCGAGGAATTTCGGTTTCACAATTCCGTATAATACGGAAGCAATGGACGGACATTTATACGACACAACGAGTCTCTCAGTCTATATAGACGGTTCAATGAAGGGAGATCGAGTTGGCGCAGGTGTCTATATTCAGGAATTCGACACTAGGTCATCTTTTAGACTTCAAAATGAATATAGCATTATTCAGACTGAAATATCAGGGGGTTACTCTCTATTGCGATGCGAAAGAAAAACTGAACAATTGGTACCCTTTACTGCGTTTTCGCATCGCAAAAAATGTGTTTAAAATGTTTTTATTTACAAGTTTTGACATTTCATTTCGCTATTTTGCGAAAGCGTTTCCATATACGACACAGAGTATTAAAATATATTCTTATCGCATTTACCTTTCGCATCGAACTTGCTTGTGCATCGCAATAGAGAGTAACCCCCAGACATCAAAAGGGCGCCTACTTGACTCAGTTAAACCAAGATATCAGGCAGGGATATTCGTATATATATTGACAGTCAGGCCGCAATAAAATACAACATCTAATTTGGGCCAGGAATGCCGGGCATCCTTAAACAGGATGGCGAGACATTCAATAGTCGTACTCAAGTGGGTACGGGGACACGAAGATACTAAGTGACATAGATTTCCTATGTGGGATTCCGTTATGCAAATGTGTGCTAAAAATTAGTAACTTCTACTATGAGCTCGCTCAGATAAGATGGGGTTGTGAACCCACATGCACTATTACCAAAATGATATGGCCCCGACTGAATCGTGGACGAACAACATATCTTCTTGGCCTGACACGCTCACAATTGAGTGGTGTAGTGACGGTCATAACCGGACACTGAACTTTTGGCAACCATGCGAGGAGATTTGGCTTGCCCTATAATGACTTCTGTAAAATTTGTCAAAACGAGGAGGAGGATGAAACCAATTTTCATCTTCTTTGTCACTGTCGGGCATTAGAAGATCTACGCTTAAGGTTTATGGAACACAGTTCCCTAGATAGTATTTCAGAGCTCTCCAATTTGAGGCTAGAGGGCATTAATGCCTTTATAAGGAGTAGTAATTGGTTAAAAAGACCAGACATGGTGATCTCTTTAGAGTGACCTAATAACCGCAAACTCATTGGTACGCAATTTTAAAAATCTCCTCTCTCCCTCTTTCTTCGGACATCTTCCTCATAACACTTTCAATCTTCCTCTTTTCTCTTTTTTCATTTCTATCTGTCCCTCTTTTTTTATGACTTTCTACTTTCAGGTAACAGAAAGGAACCTATAACTTTGAAGCCACGTGAGCTGCTTTTCTTTTTCTTCACTTCGCGGCTGCCTGGAAACCTTACCTTACCTTATTTTAACATTGAAAATTTCAACAAATTTCATTTTAGGTATAAAGTGCAAGTATATTTATACTTTTGGTGTATAAATATTCACTGTATATATATAGATATAAGTAAATAAACGTTGCATGTAAAATACGATGAATTTTATGTTCTTGCTTGCATTTTTTTAATACCTTTTGCAGTGAGATGCTTGAGTAAATACTTATTTTGTGCTTAACAATTTAAAAAAAAAATTATTCATGATGAGTGTGAAAGAAAGAGTTTTAATTGTGTTTGTAATTGATTATGTTTGTGTTTCGACAATCGACAAAACCTTTACACATTTTTCCAAATGCAGCCGAATGGAAGTTCTCATTTTTGTCACGTTCTCTATTCAATGTGTATTGCTAGTAGGGTATTCATTCGACTAATGATCGTTTGATTAATCGAATAATTTCTTACGAATAATTATTCGAACAATTTAAAAATGTCCATTTTCGAATAACGAATAATTCGAACAATTTTATGTAGAATAATCGAATAAATGTTCATATATATATTTAAACTTATTAAATTGCTTAAAATTTTTCATAATTTCAAATTTAAATAAGTAATAATGACTCGCAAAAATTGTATTGTTTCTGAAATTCAACAAATAACTAAAGACATAGGGACTTTCGACCGATAGCTCCTTCTATAAATATATTAATATTACTGCAAGAAGTTACAATTCTGAATACAAATCTTTAAAAACTTTTAACTTAGGTACGGAATAAAATGTTTGTTATTTAGCTGGCGAAATATTAGAAGAATCGCAATTAATAAAAAACTTTAACTTAGATTAAAGTGGACTTGAATGTGATCGAGAATGTGATTTTGAAACGGTCGTCGAAAGTGATATTGAGGATGACATTTATAATGAGTACATTGAAATAGATGAAGGTCATGATCTTAAAATATATGTATATAAGTGATGTTATTAACCGCGTACGTAAGTGTTACAAAATATTTAATAAATCGAATGATAAACACAAATATTGCAAACTAACGTTTTGTTGCAAGAAAAGCATGGAGTTCGTCTTATACATGATTTCGAACATCGTTGAACATCTTTGTCTAACATCGTAATAAACTTTTTGCGTATTTGTAAATTCGTCAATCATGGACTGCCTGACTTCAAATTAGCCACGTTCACTGACAATGATATCAAACTTTGGACAGATTTCCTTTATTGTGTATTTCCCCAAAACCACTTTATTTAGCAAAGATTCTGCAACGTTGATAGAGCTTGATGTATAATACAATTTGTTAAAAATAATTTAGAAATAGTGAATAATTAATTTACTAAATAATTAGTTACTCAATTTAAAAAAGTTCTTAATATGTTTATATTGTACTTGAATTCAGGATCATGTACAGCTAGCTCAAATTTTTTAAATCATAGCTCCAAAACGGAAACTAAAGGGTTTGCTAGTCAATTGTTTTGTTGATTGTTCGTGAGTTAATCTGATCAGAATATTTCTGTTGAAAATTTAATGATGGGCTTTATTTTTGAATGTTTTTTAACATTATCAATACTTGAATTGATAACTTTAGCGTTATTTTTTGTTCTTCTTTAACAATAAAATATTAAAAAAAACAGACATCAAAACTTCAATCTTTACTTTTTTTAAAAAATTTAAATTATTCGAATAATTCGATTAATTTTAAACGTGTGATCGAATTATTCGAACAAATTAAAATCTCTTATTCGAATTATTCGTTTTATTCGAACAAGAGAAAAATCGAATAATTCCAATATCCTAATTGCTAGTAACTATATTTGAATCAACAAAACGATAAAAGCTACCTTTTGCACTAAAAGTAGTGCTATAGGAAAATGGAAACAAGAAAAAACATTTTTAAGATTTATTTCTTTATTAAAAATCGTGCGAATGTCGCGTTCATGACAATATGTAGTCGTTAATATTAGGGATTGAATCCTTAATTTAGGCATTTTGATTGTTGGATTGTAAAATTTAGCAAGAACATGTATTTTGATATGGTGCATCATAATTAATCAAAAAGTCCATTTTTGATTTTTTTTTTTTCATATGACAATATAAATTCATCAAGGTTAAATGTTCATTTAGCCCTTAAGTTTGATTTATTTACAAATTTCAACAATATAAATATTAACAGTAGATTAGGTTTGGCGTATGTTAAATAAAAATACACATTTCTTGCATAGAATACTTTAATATATGTACATTCTCCTAGGCGTATGATTCATAAACATGTGTGAGCACAATAACAATCATACGCCTCAGTAGCTCTAAATATTCATAATAATTTTAGTTTGTTTATTGCCAATGTTCTAAATAAAAATGATTTTGTTTTTCTCAAACTTTGTGTAAAATTCTCAAAATACAAAATTTCTACAACTTCTTTTGCATTTCTAATTAAACTAATTAATAATTAGATAAACTTTCAGGTACAATAAGTGCAAGATAAATTTATACAAAATTTGGGCTAAATAATCAAATACATATTTGTTGTTGTTGTAGTTGTTATTACTAACATTTTGGTTGTAATCCAAACAAAATGAACTTTTAACATTTTAATCACATTTATGGAAGTACATATGTTTGCATTTATGTATCCTATCTCTATACCTCTTGCATTAACCAACATATTTTGCACTTGTTCGTCATCTGGTTATAGGGCTTTCTGCTTTTTGATCTAAAGTTTATTAAACTGCATTATTCTGCTCATCATTATTATAAGGCACATATACTACATATTGAGGCTTTATAAATTGTTAATAATATTGAATACTAAATGATTGTTTTAGATTTGTATTTATGTAGATTCTACATGTCGTTTCTATATATAGAAAATATGTATATATATTTATATCATGTATGGCAAACATTATAAGATAGATGGCTCGTAAACACATAAAGGTATTTGCATAGTAATAAGACTTTTAAGGTCTTAATTCATTTCTGACAGGCTCAAATACCTTGTATTACAATTTTCGAGTTTTAACAAAAATAAATAGAGCAGAAATGTTTTGAAAATATATTTCAATAATGTTATTTGAATTGTGGGCTTTTGAACACATTTGTTTTATATTTTTAAATAGATTTATGAAAAATGCTTAAACCTATTGAAATGTTGTTAATATTAAGTGTTGTAATGTTCAGAAATAGAAACTTTTTTTTAAAAAATTAAAAGTTGGTAAAATTTAAAATAAAAAATCCACAGTATGAGATGACCATGCCCTCTAATCGCAAGTGCAGAATGTTCAATGTAGAATGAGCTGTATGGCGTAGCGCCGTCTTGTTGAATCCACATATCGTTGGTCGGCGTTGACAGTGATGGCCTGGCCAACGCACAGTGGTATAGAAATAAAAAAGTGTGGAATACTTTTTTGAAAAATATGACAAAAAATCCAAAGATAAACATTTTTCAAATTGAAATTAAATTTTTAATTATGAATATTTTTGTAATGAAATCTATCAGTTATTTAGATTTTTCTTTTGAAAATGCAAAATTAAAAAAACAAATTTTTAAATTTTTTATCAAGATCCCGCAATTCCCAAAAAAGTTTTGAATAATCCCAAAAAATGTATTTTTTAGTTTTTTGGCTATAATATCCACAAAAGGTTTGCGGTTATCAAAACCCTTTACAAAATAATTAAGAACATATTGGGCCGTCTAAATAAGATGGGTTACAATGTTTTGATATCGACTATGCGATTTGAGAATTTTTGCCATAAATTGAATTTTACATAAAAAATAGGCACTTTTTGGATGTCCCAGCAGTTTTAAATGTAATTTTCACCAATGTTTGATTACTTGGCTGAGTCCCATCTGTATATATTTGGTTCATTTGACACGTACATATGTGTTCTTTTTAACGCAAAATAAGTCAATTAGATAGATTTGTAAATACAAGATAAGTGGCACTTTAGTATCTCTCAGTAGTCTAATGTAAAGTGTAAAGCTAATT
Source organism: Calliphora vicina (assembly GCF_958450345.1). Classification (NCBI taxonomy): domain Eukaryota; kingdom Metazoa; phylum Arthropoda; class Insecta; order Diptera; family Calliphoridae; genus Calliphora; species Calliphora vicina. The sequence continues at coordinate 16,071,711 of NC_088781.1, read as the reverse complement.
GTCACTAAGTGTCATTTTGTTATCCAGAGTTATGTCTTTATAATCTATACAGGGTAAGTTGACCTCCACTTAAGACATGAATATTTTAAAATAACTAGTCATATATCTAATTCTGCAAGCAGTGGTTATCAGAAGTAATGATAAAATCCCGACTTTGGGATAGTTACCCAGATCTGCTGGTAATCATTTGGATTGTTTAATTTGTTTAAAAAATAAAGTGTACCGATGTTTGAGATTCTCTGCAAATGATTGTTTAAATCTGAGTTGTTGATTTTAACTCCTTCGTATACGGTAAACTGTATGAGTATTTGAGTATTTAAACAACAATTGATAACAATGGTCCGAGCCTGTATTTATACACAAGTAATAGACGGGTACAATATGAAAAATATTAGACCGAATTTTAAACAATAAGTTTTGTCTTATAAATCAGTAATATGCACTGATGTTATTATATTATGAATTCGATCAGAAATCACATACGGACTTTGTGTCATCCGATTTGATTATAAAAATATACTCTTTTATTAAGTATCTTAATATATTCGTATCTTTTGAAGCTGATCTGATTGATTTATAACTCATTTGAAAGATACTTACGTCCTCGTTAGGGCTACATAATTAAAAAAAGTGTTGGTTATTAAAAAATTCATTCGTGATGTAAATGCAATTTTCATTTGCAATTTAAAATTTTTTCAAATAACACTAGTTTACAAGGTTTTTGCTCATGAATTGAAACATATGGGGATTTGTGTATTTAGGTCTTCTAACTTCGGAAAAAATATTAAAAAAAATCTTGGACGTCAAACTTTTGAGATATTTATTAAAAACGAAACATATAAAAATGTACATTAAATTAGGACAAAAAAATTATAAATGAATTGTTTAGTCCTCTTTTTATAATTATTTTCATTTGTCTCCCTCACGACAATCCAACAGTATTCTCCTAGCATATTCTGATCCCAAAAACCTTGATAATTCCTCTCGAAAAACTTCAAATCTTGATGGAAACGCTCTCCATGTTCGTCACTTATGTGTCCGAGGTTTTCCGGGAAAATATCTACATGAGATTGTAAAAAGTGAATTTTGAGGGATATATTTACACCCATCAGTTCAAAATTATGTAATAAATTCGCAACAATATCTCTGTAATTTTGACTTTTCTTATTCCCCAAAAATTCTTGAACAACAAGTTTAAAAGAATTCCATGCTGCATTTTCAACATCGGTTAATAGACACTCAAATTTGGTATCAACCAAAATTGTTCTTATTTGAGGACCACAAATATCCCTTCTTTTAGTTTAGCCTCAGAAAGACTCGGGAACACGCTGCAAAAATATTGAAATGCTGGTTTTGTCTTATCTAAAGCTTTTACGAAATTTTTTAATGTAAATAAGCATTTTACAGTGTTTGTGTTATAGGAAAACCTCAATTTGACTGAATAGTTTTTCCGCAAATAAAACAAAAATGGTCTGGGTTTATTTTACACTTTCTAGAAGACATTTTAAAATAGTTTTTAGTTTAGAGTTTTGTATTTAATAGCGATTTATTAATTTTTATCTACAAAAAAGATGTACTTTTAAACAGTATTTATTGTTTTCCCGTTAATTTTTTTTGAATTTGTTAAAAAAAGACAACTCTGAAAGTATGTAGTTGCTTGATAGAGTGTTGAGTACCCAAAAACGATGTAAATACCTAATTACTACAATTCGGTACACTACAGTATGCATTAGTAGTACTCAGGGCAGGTGAAAAATAAAAACCCATATATCTCAAAATTTTGACGTATAGGTGGGAAACAAAAAATGGTCAATTAACTAGCGTCCCTAGCTCTTTTCAAAAATATAAGTTTCATTCCATGAGCAAACAAAAATTTTTGATTTGTAAACTAGTGTAATTATAAAAAGTTAACACTTTTATTAAAAGTGTAAAAATTAAAATTTGCTTGTGAAGAGAAGAGAAGTCCTACTATTTTTTATATTTCTTTATATTCATCACCAGCACTTTTCGCCATACAAAAAAAGGGCTCTTATTGCCCTAATCTCTAAAAGACTTGTTCTATCTATAGCTACATGAATATAAATGACAATTGTTGCTATCATTTGCTAAACAGTATATTTAGAAATATAAGAAATAAAAATTGGGAAATAACGGAGCCATGATTCAAACTTGGACTCGCTAGATGAGATCCCATCTATAACAACTCGCACGCAGAGAAAAAATATAGTTGGGCATGGTTACTGTAACCATTTCAATATTGTTACAAGTTTTTTAACTATATTATAGTCACAGTAACCATTTATATGATTGTGGTAACCATAATATGGTTAACTTACGATTCACATGATTGTCTCAACCATATATATGGTTACAGTAAACATATATATGTTTGTGACAACCATTTATATGATGAAGGACTTATCATATTATGGTGCTCTCGGCTTAAGGCTTATCATAATCTGAGAACAACATATTATGATAAAATTATTCATCATAAATATGGTTGCCACAAACATATATATGTTTACTGTAACCATATATATGGTTGAGACAATCATGTGAATCGTAAGTTAACCATATTATGGTTACCACAATCATATAAATGGTTACTGTGACTATAATATAGTTAAAAAACTTGTAACACTATATAAATGGTTACAGTAACCATGCCCAATTATATTTTTTCTCTGCGTGCGTATAGTTCGTTTTCAGAGAAAGCTCGATATAAATCGAGAGAAGCTATCTCCAACTCCAAAAGAAATAAGTTTCAATAAAAAAGATTCTAATGAACGCCTTGGAAATATCTTGGAAAAGACTAATAAGTTTAAATCGTGAATCGTTAAAAAGAATAAAAATGGTTATGCGCTTACCGGATATTGTCAAAATCGGACGAAGCAAGGTTCGTGTACTCTTTGGTGGAATTCATGATATATTAATTAGTTATTTGACACGTGTGATCTTTGTTACTTTTTACAAAGTAAGTAGTCTAGAGTGTAGTCAATTTCCATTTTTTTGTAAAATAAATGTTCAATGCACAATCGTTGTTGTAGCGTTGTATGTCGTAAATTTTTTATTAATGTTTTGTTTTTGTTTCGAAAAATTGTTTTAAAAATAATTACGACATACAACGCTACGACTAGAGATGCCAATTCCCGAAAATCCTGTGGTTTTCGGTATTTTCCAAATCCCGTTTTTCATAAATAAATATGGGAAATTGTCATTTTTGTGTGCATTTTTCATGCATTTTGACATTCTATATGTCCGTATATCGCAAAGTGATGTTCAGCAAAGTTAATAAAGGAAAACGGTATTTTTGGTTTTCCTTGAGTGGGGTTCTAGAAAATCAATTCTTCACATTTTTTTGTAAGTTATCTAACAAAACTCAATTTAAATCCTCTTCAAACGAAATTGATTTTATCTCAGATGAGGAGCTCGAACAAAATGAAAATATTTCGATTGCTCAAAGGCTAAAAGATATTATTAATAAATGTAAAAAACCCAAATAACAATAGCGAAAATAAACGAAAGTTATAATGTAGGTTTGCAATTTGCAAAAGAAATATATAATTTTATTTCTGAAGGAACAAGAGGAAAATACTTGCAGATTTGTTATAAATATTTGCAAACGGTTTTGCCAATATGAAAGATGTTTTTCGGCATCAGGATATTTCGGAAACAAAATTCGTTCCAGAATGGCAGACGATCGGAATTTTAGATTTCCCGTAAATTAGGATTTTAGATTTACCAAATCCCGATCCCCGGGATTTTCAAAAATCACTCCCGATTAGCATCTCTAGCTATGACACACTGTGGCGCCATTTGAGTTTTTTCGTTGCAAAAATCATAGCTTTTGAACCAAATGAGATAATCCAAAAATTTAAAATGCATATGATAGATAATTGATCAGCCCATGAAATGAGTGTTTGAAAATGGTTCTACGCCTTTCAGGTGCCTACTTATGGTTTAGCAAAGTTGAAATTTGTGGAAAAATCAATTTTATGGGAAGTAAAATAAAATATTTTTTAAAATTTTTTAATCTTTTATGATTTAAAATTATTCCAGAATAATTCACGGTCATATGTCATTTTTGAAACCATGTATTTTTTAAAAATTTTACCTCCAGCAAAAAATGGGACAAGAACGGTCAGCTGGAAATTTTTGCATTAGGTAAAGGAATAATCAAAGAACATATTTTGAAAATATGGCAAATATAGAAATTGATATTTTTTTTATTTTCCATCAAAGTTGAGAAATATTAAAAAAATGTATAGTTGATAAATATCATTTGGAACCATGTTTTTTTTTTCAAAATTGTACCTCTACCAAAAATGGGTCAAGGACGGGCAGCTGGGAATTTTTGCATTAGGTAAAGGAATAATCAATGAACTTATTTTGAAAATATGGCAAATATAGAAATTGAAATTTTTTTTTTTATCTGAAAGCGGACCAAATTACCTAAAAATTGCACATGAAATTTTGATTTTTCCAACCTCACTTGTTCTACTGGCGCCACTGTGCGACACCGATTGTGAAATCGAAAAATATTTTGAGGAGTCATTTACCACACTTCACATTACAAAGCGACATTAATCTCTGTAATCTGTAGTGTAGTCGATTAAAATGTTGTATTTTCGTTTCAGATAAGGGTTAGGCCATTTTAATCACTGCAAGGTATATATTGCTGGGTGTATTATATTCTTAGTGTCGCGTGAGTGTAATAAAAAATTAGGTTTACGTGTAGTGCTATGGAATAGGAATAAAAGGGAAACTTTGAACCCGTCTAATCTAACTCTAACATATTTACCTAGATTCATACACATTAAACATATTTTGTTCATTTACATAAGTGTATATTTAGATCTATATATAATATAAGCACTCAACTACTTCTATACGCATATAGCTATCTACTCCTAGCAATCTTTATTATTTCGATGATTTTGAATACAAGAATCCATAATAATTGTATGCCTTGCAATTGCAATAGCAGCAAACTGCTGCTAATTTGGTTATTATAACAAATTATTCATATTCATCAAAACCAATAAAGCTATTTCATACTTAAATACAACACAACACAATACAATACCTATCTACCTACATACATACTCTCCTAACAAGTAAAGTTAATCGAGAAAATGTCTTTATTGGTCTTCTTCTCAAATTTATCATCATCAAAATTCATTTAGTTTAAAATTCATTCATACATGCATAAATTGTATATGTATACAAACATATTTACATAAATACAAATACTTAAACTTAATCATATATGATCATTACACATGCCCCTACAACTTTCAATCGATTTCCGCCATGGCTTCTAGGAATCCGATTTCACTGAACAAAATAAGACCCATCCAGAACAAATCTATTTTTGAAGGACATACCTAATGATCATAAATATGTGTATGTATATTTGTATATTCTAAATATTCATTCATTCTTAATATGCTAATAAATACAATCAGTTTTGCATGGGGAAACCATATTCGTAGAGTAATTATTTTATGAAATTTTCCAGTTTTGGTAAAAGTTTAAATGTAATTAATTATGTTTTTGTTAGGGAACACAATGGCAGCAGATTATATGTCATATTCATAGGAAATTTCTATTTACTCCTCTGGCCTTGTAAATGGGAGATTCCTTGAGGAAATTGTATGTTTTTCTATTGTATTTTAAAAATACCTAACCTACAAAATGAATTAGTATTTTGAGTACAAAATTAGAATGTTGATGTTTATTTTAAGTCAATTAGATATTTAAGATTGTCATAAAGGTGGCAGCAGCAGTATCAAATTTCATACGACATGTATATTAAGGCGCCCATTATATTGCACTTTTGCAATTTTCGATGCCCCCAAGGTCTAAAATTGTTAAAGAGGTAAAATTTTGAAAAAAGACATGGTTCAAAAATAACATATAACCACGAAAAATCAACCAAAATTTTTTTTTCAACAAAAATTTCCTTTTTTTAATCTTTTCTGGTACAATTTTAAATTTTAAACGCCTTTAAAAAGAATCATAAAAAATCAAAAATTTTAAAAAATATTTGTTTGTACTTCACATAAAATTGATTTTTCCACAAATTTCAATTTTGCTAAAATATAAACAGGCACCGGAAAGGCTTAGAACATTTTTCAAACACTCATTTCATAGGCTGATAATTAACTATCATATCCTTTTTAAATGATTTGATTATCTCATTTGTTTCAAAAGTTATGATTTTTGCAACGAAAAAACTCAAATGGCGCCACTGTGCGTTGTGTACCTTGCTATAAAATGTTTCCCAATTTGTCCATCTAGGATTCCAGCAGGGTGCCTGCTTGAATCAATTAAATATTAATGAAAAGGTGATCCGGCTGTGGTCAGAGAAAGAGCAGTCGTTTGATTCCCTCCAATCTCTTATGAGATCAACATTACAATTGGTCAGAGTGATATCTAATAGCCCTTACTCCAACTACAAATATATGTAACTAAAAATCAACTTGAAAACACCTGACTGTCTAAGATATCTCCAATCGTTCAAGAGCTACCGAATTATTTTCAAAATTAAATGTTTCCAAACCACTACCATCTTCATCTGCCAAGACCAGTGCTACTAAACACCGTACAAAATGTGCAATAAATGTACAGAAATTATGTGCGGCTGCTAAACTAAAAAGAGCAAGGTATGGACGTCGAAGAGGGAAGATGCAGCTGCAGATAGTTCACTATAGACCAAAAAAGCGTTGGAATTGCTACTCTTCTATCTTCGTCCAATGATGTGGTGCAAGTTGTACGCCTTAAATCTAATGACAAGGTAAAGATTATATAGAGTGATTCATTTAGAGATTATGTCATTTGTTTTTTACTATTATGGAAAGACATACATTGCTAATTATTCAGCTGTCTTACAAAAATCAGCGTTCTATTAGAAATATTTCGCGCCCAGCCGCTAATTTCACGTTCGGGGTCAATCTACTATCTGCTAGATCGTGTGATATTGCATCCCTGGATTTAATGTTTGGGTTTAAGTGAAGTTAAATGCTTTCGAGGATAAGCCAGACTTGGAAGCCAGCGTTACTTGCGTAATTCACCTACAGGTAGGAATTTTGGAAAATGTAATCGAAATTCCGAGTTTAGGAACTAATGAAGTACCCAAAATGGCAAAGATAAGTCACAGGCCAAGACATAAGACGATGGAGGATATTAAGTATTCTTAATGTGCGATGATCAAACGTATTGTTCTAGGACAAATACTACTTATTTAATCCCAATTCAGCGGATTCTACTGACTACAGAAAGTCATCCTACAAGTCCATCGGTTCGAAGAAGGTTATAAATTTGCCTATACTCGAGACATATATGTGATAACAGCCCACACAAGGATTTTAACACCTCTAGTGGAAAATGCCGGTGCGGATGAACAGAAACCGAAATTGATAGTAAATCACACTGAGTGATTAAAAATAACTCGACAATGCACACTGGTCGATCCCATAGGCCAAAAATAAAAAAAAAACAAAGTGAAAAGTTTGTCACCAAATGTGTCATCACTATTTCTTATAAAAAAAGGTTTTAAAATTTATAGTTGTCTTTGTTTTATTCCAACTATACTCTTCAGGAATATCTTCAAAAGTGATAGCATGTTGAAAGTTGGTTTTTGCAGAGTGAAAAAGTGGAAAATTAAGCGCAACTTTAAATTAATTAAAACCATATAAAAAAATGTTTTTTTGAAATAAATCAAAATGAATATTGAATTGGAAGGTATTAACTTAATTTTAAGATAATTACAATGTAATTACAATAATTACAATTCTTGTGTATTTTTTATAAAATTAATATTTGCCCAGTGTCATTTTTAGTGTTCGTTCGACCATATATTTCAATTTCAACTAGAGTTTTAGTTGTGTTTCCCCCTGATGTCTCCAATGGGATTTTTTCTGGTTTATTAGTTAATATTCCAAGATTCTAAAATTGGAAATTTCAGCTGCATCCTTTTGCATCTCTTTGATTTATGTCCCATACATCAAAGCGGTCTCGTTGTTTTCGATGTCCACCTTTGAATTTTTGTGAGGTGTTTTGTTAGTTTATGTTCACGTTGCTTTGTTATTGTTATGCATGTAAAGAATTGTGTTTGTTTTCTTCTTTTCTACGGACTTTTAATATTTTTACTTTATGAAGTTGGTCCTTTATGAAGTTGGTGTTTTTGCAATAGTCACATCTTATAATTGCAAACTTTCGCGCTCACATATTTTTGATATTTGGTGCCTAAAATGCTGAAAAAGCTCTAAAGTGAAGGATGTCGTGAAAAACTATATTAAAAATGAGGGCTACACATTTGAAGAAAGTAATTTGAAAAAAATTTCAAAATTTTGGCAAAAATGCAATCGTATAAAAACAAAAGTTCAAAATACATATTCTGATTGTCTTGCCTAAAAGGAGTCGATTTTATTAAACTCACATGAGCGGGCGGACCACACGCAGATTTAGTTTGCAATTTTTTTAGTAAGAATTCTTATTGATTTTTAATTTTTTATCAATTTTAAAAAGTTTATTGTTTCACTTATATGGGAGTGGGTATACAATTACGCTCATTTTTGAAAAAAAATTGTGTAATATCCTAAATGTACTATTATTTATTACCGAGATATGGAATTTTGATTAACTAGAATGTCATAACCTCGCACTGAGTGTTGTGGTGAATTTGGATGCTAAGGTATGGTAGGGGGTGGGTATGAGTCATCAAACACTCCCATTTTATCATTAAACAGTTCCGACATATTTATAAAGCCGTGACCGAAATTACAAGTTGATACCTACACTGGAAGTATTTTTGGCCGCCAACTCCATACAGCACCGACCACTGTGCAATGGTAGCTGAACGGTAATGGTAGTCGAGTTGAAAGGGTATTTTCGAGGTAACGGTATCCAACTTTGGAAATAACCATCAACAACATATTCTTAGTTCAATTAGATTTTTTAAAAGGGCTACTTATGAGCAAAGGTTTGAAATAATTAAATCTTAATTCCAATTTATAAATCAAATTCATATTTTTAACCATTTAACGATAAATAACTTATTCCTTAGTACGTCAAACAGAATGAATTTAATTGTAAATGACATCTGTAAATCACAATTACAACGTACTTGCTATAATGAAAATAAGTGGTTATTTATAACAAATGGATTTGTGGACGAGTTATTTTAGCTTTTGGCTTATATCTAGCAAGATATCTGAATGTTTAAGTTTACCTACGTACTCTAAATGTTCCCGACATTTATAATTGCCTTTAAATATGATTACTAATGACTTTAAATGTGTTTACTAAGAATTTTCTAGTGCTAAAACACAATTCTTTATGTTCTCAACTTTGACAATAAGTGCCTTCAAAATGTCGCTTAAACACATCTAATGAGCTGCTAAATAAACACGAAAACATTGAAAAGTTCATGTTTATTTTCCCCCTAAACTGAAGAACTCAATAAATTAAATTCTTTTACACAGTTGCATTTTTCTAAAAACTATTATTTTTTCTGAATAATTAATTTCACTAGTTTTTCAGCCAACACAACATTAAAGCATTAAAAGCATTCCAAATTAAATTAAGCTTAAACATAAACTTTCGCTTAAAAGTTGCCTTTTTCCTTTCTCTAGCAATTTTAATTAATGAAAATGCATTTTCTGAGAATCTTTCATTTTAGCTAAAATAAACATTTGAAAATAAATAGAAAACAAGTAAGAAAGTAGAATACCCTACACTGATTAAATGAGACAAAATATTTTTCCATTTAAAATATCAATACTTTATATTCGTGAGTGATTTTCGGAAGTGGGTCTTATAAAAAAGCTATGACCAATTATGGACCGATCACCATAAAACTAAGATGTGCGATTTATGTCTATATTAAAGTTATTTATGTTGAATTTTGTGTGTTTGCCAACATTTTTAAGAGATTTATGCAAGTTAAAGTGATTTTTGGAAGCGGGTCTATATGGGAGCTATGACTAATTATGGACTGATCCTAACAAAATTTGGTGACATAAATTTTGTATATATAAAACTTATTTCGAGCTAAATTTGTGTAGATACATATATAAATTAAACATTTACGACCGATAAAGTCCAATTTCGTGAGGACATTGTATGGGGGCTAGGTGAAATAATGGACCGATTTCAGCCAATTTAAATAAGCTTGGTCCTTGGGCCAAAAAAATTATATGCTCCAAATTTGATCGAAATAGCTTAAAAAATGCGATCTGTACTTTGCGCACAAGGTTAACATGAACAGACAACCAGTCAGTCAGCCAGACGGACGGACATCGTTTAATCGACTTAGAAAGTGATTCTTTAAGGTGGGTGTTAGACTAATATTTTTGGGCGTTACAAACATCTGCACAAACGCATTATACCCTCCCCACTATAGTGGTGTAGGGTATAAAAAAGGAACACAAACTTAAGAAAATATTTTTTTTTAATTTTTCGCTGTACATTTCGTTACAAGAAATATTTATTTATGTGATTCTTGGTAAGTTTTATTCTACTAAAGCTGTTTTTACCTTTAAATTAATGCAATTTAAATGCAGTTTTTATGTTTAGCATATTATTTTTTTCTCTCCTCTAGTTTTATTTCTATGTTGGCAACATATTATCCTGATGTTCTTCTAGGTGCATTCAAATGTGTAGTTCAAGGTTGGAAACAAGTTTTTTATTATTTTTTCTCTCTATTTACAAGAAAATCACTTAAATACTCATGCTGTAGAAATGTGAAGTATAGGATTTGCAGTTGTACAGAATAAAACGTACGTTGTTGTATACAATTACAATTATTCTTGAATGTAACCTTGTTTGCAGGAAAATTAAAGCAAAAAATTAAAAAAAAAGAAAGCAGTGTAGTGCTGCTCTAAGTACATGTGTACATTTTGTATGAACAAAGGCATCACTTATGGTCACATTACAATTCTAACACTGTAAACACCGTAAACAATAATATTAATGCACCCAGACACTCGCTCGCACTCTAATACACCACCAAGGATATGGTGGCATAACTAACTTAAACCACTGTCACCGACAGCTGGCTACCAACAATACTAACAATTGTCTCATACATTTTGTGGCAACAATAGTCACAGCAACAAATACTACTTACACTATAAGCTAAACACACGTGTACAAATCAAATGAGTTTAACATTACAGAAGTGGCCAATATGTAGGTCATGGCAAAAAGTCATTGTTAAGTTTTCATGCAACTTACAATAAAATAAATATTTAAGATATTAAGATGGAATATTATTTAATAACTTAACTGAACAGCTGATTTTTTATAATTTTCCAAAACAGTAAACAGACGAGATCGATATTGCAACATGTGACAGTCAGTGGTTTATAAATGTTTTTCTATAAAAGACAAAATATAGGGATTTTTGGGGGAAAAAAATAATAAAATAGGGACCACCCTCCGTAAGGACGCCATATCAAAAAAAATCAAGCAAAACTAAAAAACAAGTAAGACAGCTATATTCGGCTGTGCCGAATCATATATACCCTTCACCAAATTATACTTCAAAATAAAATTTTTAAATATTTTTAGGTAAACAAAATTTTTTTTTTCCAAAATTTATTTTTTTATTTTTTAAATTGGAAAATTTTTTTTTTCGAATTGTTATTTTAAATTTAAATTTTTTTTTTTTAAATTTAAATAATTTTTTCTTTGGTGAAAAAAAATCGGGTTAAACATTTTTTTTTCCGATTTTGACCCATTGTAGGTCAAACCTACTATAGTCTTATATACGTCGTTGCAAATATCTATCATTAGATATCCATATTGTCTATATTAATGACTTAGTAATCCAGATATAGGTCAAAAATCGAGGTTGTCCTGGTTTTTTCCTCATACCTCAGCCATTTGTGGACCGATTTTGCTGATTTTAAATAGGAAAATTCTCGAAAGCATGTCTGACAGAATTATTGAAGATTTGGATCCCGAAGATATCTGGAGTCTTCAGAAGATTTATGCCAACAGACAGACAGACGGACATGGCTTAATCGATCAAATTTATAGGGTCGGAAATGAAAAATGTAGAAATTACAAATGGAATTACAAACTTATACTTATATACCCTTCTCACGATGGTGAAAGGTATAAAAATAGGTAAAATTCCGAAGGGCGTAGCGGCGACATATTCCAATAAGATGACATGTTTTTTTATATCAAAATGTTCTCCGTAAAGATATCTTTCAGATAAATATAAAATTGTTATATGTTCTTAAAGAAATGTTTTTTTTAATTAAAAAATAGTTAAGTCACCTTTTCGACCAAAAAACAACAAAAATCAACTATTTTTTGAATATTTAAATTGAAAGTCGTTTATTTTTGGACACATAATTGATATTGCTCTGAAATCTTTTGTATGTTATTCGTAGTTTAGTTGTCTAATTAACAAAAAAATTCGAGTCTATTCGGTCCAAAAGTGCGACCGATATTTTTAAAAAAGCGGACCAAGGTATTGGAAAATTTTAAAATTTAAATTTTGAAATACCTATAACACTAGGAAATTATAAGAGATAAATAGCACACGCAAGCATGTTACCACTTCTAAAATTGTGTAGCCCCAACTGTGAAATTCGGTCACTAAGGCAGAATCATTCGATTGTCAACAAATTTGGTTGCTATTACGAATCTATTGTCTCTGTGCAGGAATATTTAATATTACGGTTCCATGTCTGGAAACATATTCTGGTCATATTTCAGCCAATGCTCGCCTGAAACGAATAAGTTACATTCGGTACAGGTTCCCTGCGATGGTCTAGATTTCAGCAGCTTATAATAGATATGACTCTTCTGGTTCCACCAAATACAGAGCATTACCTTAGCGCCATGACTATTAGGCTTTATTAATAATTCGGGTGTTTAGTCGGGCTTCACATACGATCTCTTACGCTTCGGGTTATCGTAATGGATCAATTTTTAATGACAAGTAATGATAATGAATGGCAGCATTTCGGACCATTCTTATGGTACCTAATTTCCCCAATCCTCCATATCGCAAATGTTTTGAAATTACTGCTTGAGTTGCACCCGATGATTTTGCAAGCTCTTGTTTAGTTTTAAAACAATCTTCATGGAGTAATGCCTCCAATTCTTGGTCTTTAAACTTTTTTGGTTGGCATGGGCGATCTTTGTCTTCCGTGTCAAATCACCACCACTGAATCGCACAAGCCATCTCTTGCAAGTGAAAAAAGCACATTCACCATAAGCTTTAGTGAGAAATTAGTGTGCTTCAGCGGCACTTTTTATACCCTACACCACCATAGTGGGGAGTCTATATTATTTTTGTGCCGATGTTTGTAACGTAAGGTATAAAGATCGACTAAGAATCACTTTCTGATATAGAAATAAATCACACAACCTAATTTAATGGCAATAGGTCAATAATTAGTCATAGCTCCCATATAAGGCTCTATTCTGATACTTTCTTACTTGTTTCAAATTAAAGAAGTAAAGCAAAACTTCCAGCATATGAAGCATTTTTTGCATAAAATTCGATTAGAAACCATTTGGCTTAATGGAGGACCATTCACCATAGGGGTACATCTACCAACACCGATTAACTCGTAAATTGAGTAATCAATTTTGTTTGACTTTTTTTTATAAAAACTTTATAAGTGTAAATTAAATAAAATTTTTTTTTCTTTAAATGGGTGATAACAAATATACTTGAAATTTAATCTCTTTTTTGGCACACAACTTCAAAATGATTACTGTCCTTGACTTATCAGTCACGCATATATGTATGTATATGTATACACAATAAACCCATACTGAATTCCATAAATACAGACACATTTGTACCAATACAACCACACACAAAAGCCTGACAAAGTGGTCAGACATCATACAAATGTATAAGTATATATAAACGTACCTTTCTTGCATAATGATCCCTACCAGTGTAACCTGTGTATTGTACAGAGTGTTTTCGTTTGTAGGCAAAGTCGGTAAGCGCATCCACCTGCACTACACTTACACCTCTTTGTACCTTACAACTTTAACAAATACAATACAACAATGCTCATTGGGCAAACAAATACACTCGAACAAATGTTTTTGTTTACATTGTACTCGTAGTACGCTTTTAAGAATTGAAATTGAATTTTAAGTATTTATGACCACAAAAATACAAACTACATAAACGAGAGAGAGATAGAACCGACACACAGGCAGAGAGGATAAAACACAGTGCTCTATACTTTTACATTAAACCGTTGTACATATAAAAATGAACAATCAGGCTAAAAATAAAGGGTTTTAGTTAACATAGAGTTAGTTTGAAATGTTAATCAAATTATTCAAACTAATAAAAGGATTTAAGTGTGGAAAATAATCAGAAAACTTAGAATTTGCTGTTTTCACATCATAAAATAATCAGTAACCGCTTTTAAGAATTGAAATTGAATTTTAAGTATTTATAAAATAATCAGTAACCGAAATTAACCCACCAAGGATTGATAATTAAATTGTTCACCCTCAGAGTAGTTGTAGCTATACTCCAAATGTTTGATACAAAAACTGTTTTATATACATTAGAATTCGTTTGTGACCAGGTCATCATCTGAAGGTTTTTGCGTAAATAAAAATAATGGCGTCCTTTTTTTTGGAAAATTTTCACTCCTTGTGGTGGTTCAACACACATAAAGACGCGGATTTTGAGTACATTTTTCTGTTGAATATGTGGCAACTCCTTGAATCCTTAAAAATAGTTCAAAAACACACAACAGGGGGCGCAAATCTCATTAAAAAATAAAAAAATTTTAGATTTTTTAAACATGCACGATGAAAACGCATTTTAAGCTTATCAAAAAAGGTATCCAGAAAAAACAAAATAGTAAAAAACTGAACAAACGTTTAGTTTTTCTGAATTTTTCTTAGGTTTTTTGCACCCATTATGACTGTAGTAGAAAACCGAATAAAACGTTCAGCTTTACGTTGAACATGCATTCAGCTTTTTACTATATAGAGTTATTTTTTTTTACCAGCTGCGTTCAGAGAATTAAATAAAAGATTTTTTAATATTAACAAAATTTATTCAATATATTTTGCATTATTCATACATATATATTTACATAAGCAACTATTTCTATAAACTCACCGAAACCTGCTCTTCTTGAGGATATTCCTGCATATGTCATCGACAATTACCTTAAAATTAGATGGTGTTTGTAGAAGGAGTTTTCCAGGATTATATTTGTACTAAATTCAAAAACATAAACTTAAAAATAAATAATGAACAAACTTAATTACCATAAACTCACCTTTTTAAAATACACACTGTCTTGTTCCACTTCTTAAAAGGATTCTCACGAATATCTGCTCGGGGTCCAATTTGTTTAATAGATGTAGATGCCTATACTCGATTCCCGCTTCTATAATAAACAATTATATTAGTTAAATAATATGTCCAATAACACTAGTTTACAAGGTTTTTGCTCATGAATTGAAACATATGGGGATTTGTGTATTTAGGTCTTCTAAATTCGGAAAAAATGTTTAAAAAAATCCTGGACGTCAAACTTTTGAGATATTTATTAAAAACGAAACATATAAAAATGTACTTTAAATTAGGACAAAAAAATTAAAAGTGAAGTGTTTTAGTCTTCTTTTTATAATTGTTTTCATTTGTCTCCTTAACGACACTCCAACAGTAGTCTCCTAGCATATTCTGATCCCAAAAACCTTGATAATTCCTCTCGAAAAACTTCAAATCTTTATGGAAACGCTCTCCATGTTCGTCACTCATGTGTCCGGGGTTTTCCGGGAAAAATCCAAATGAGAATGTTAAAGTGAATTTTGAGCGATATATTTTCACCCATCAGTTCAAAATTATGTAATAAATTCGCAACAATATCTCTGTAATTTTGACTTTTCTTATTCCCCAAAAATTCTTAAACAAAAAGTTTAAAAGAATTCCATGCTGCATTTTCAACATCGATTAATAGACACTCAAATTTGGTATCAACCAAAATTTTTCATATTTGAGGACCCGCAAATATCCCTTCTTTTAGTTTAGCCTCAGAAAGACTCGGGAACGCGCTGTATAAATATTTAAATGCTGGCTTTGTCTTATCTAAAGCTTTTACGAAATTTTTTAATATAAATAAGCATTTTGTAGTGTTTATGTCATAGGAAAACCTCGATTTGACTGAATAATTTTTCCGCAAATAAAACCAAAATGGTCTAGGTTTATTTGACAGTTTCTAGAAGACATTTTAAAATAGTTTTTACTTTAGGGTTTTGTATTTAATAGCGATTTATTAACGTTTATCTACAGGAACGATGTACTTTTATACAGTATTTATTTTTTCCGCGTTAATTTTTTTTGGAATGTGTCAAAAGAATACAACTCTGAAAGTATCTAGTAGCTTCGCCAGAGTATTGAGTACCCAAAAACTATATAAATATTTAATTACTACAATTCGGTACACTACAGTATGCATTAGTAGTACTCAGGGCAGGTGAAAAATAAAAACCTATATATCTCAAAATGTTGACGTATAGATGGGAAATAAAAAATGGTCAATTAACTAGCGTTCCTAGCTCTTCTCAAAAATACAAGTTTCATTCCATGAGCAAACAAAAATGTTTGATTTGTAAACTAGTGTAATTATTAAATATTCACATAAATACATTGCTATACAACTTAACTTGTAACTCCGGCAATAGAAATTGAGTTGCTAACAAAGCTTAATGTTAATATATGGATGTCAGTATATAAAATATGAACCACTCACTTCAAAAATCAACACACAAATGAGATTTGGTCAAAGTTAATATTTGTTGTTTTTCTATTAGAATCCCTTATTTCTGTAGCCGTTTTAAAAAAATTTGCCAAAAATATTTTTAACACGTCCCGTTCAGATTTATTGAACGATGCGTTTAGCTTTGTTTTACTATTCCACTACGCTGAACGGCACGTTTTACGGTTTATATGAATTTTGTATTCAATTATGCTAAATGAGTGTTCAGCGAAGAATTATTTAATTGATTTTAAAAATCTGAAAAATGTTTGCTTGGTCTATTACGAGCTGAACGTCGCGTAGTAAACATCAAATAAGCGTTCAGATCTTGGATATTTGAATGCGACTTTAAAGGGGCGTAGTAAATGGGCCTAGTAACATTCAGTTTGACTATTTCTAAACGATGCGTTTAGATAATTTAGTTTTTTGTGTGTACCAATATTTCCTTTCTATCACAACCGGTTAAAAAGTTATTTGGCTTTAAAAATGTTTTGTTAATGCAAACTAATAAAAACAATTTAAATTTTATGGGTGTCATTTTCGTGAAAGATCTTAACTTCTCTTTGGAGAAGAAAGTCCTTTCGAAAATTACTTTTAAGGATTAAAATATTCTAAGAAAATGTTTGTCGGAAAATTTTAGTGGGGGTCACCAAAGATACCAAAGTTGTAAATAAAGCCCTTTACGCTTAATTAGCAAAATTACACGCCACCTTGGGTCTCACGTTGTTTTTAAAAAAATCACCAAAAATCTATTTATGATTCAAATGAGCTGATATTTAAAATAAAATAGTCCTAGAGAAGATCTATAAAAAATATTCATACACATGTATGTTGTCACTTTTACGTCAAGAGTTATTTATTTTATTATTTTTTTTTTAATTTTGCAAAATCTTTTTTTTAGTTTTGAAGATATGTCGGGTGGTTCCAAATTTTTTTTTTTTAAAAAAAATATTTGGAAAATAACTTGCTAACTGCTATCTCTTTCCTATAAAAAGTTATACGCATCCAAAGTTGAAACATGTAAAAATGGCCGTATTTTTTATGTTTTTTCCAAAACACATTTTTCATGGTATATACATATAAAAAAACGTTAAAATTTTTCAAAAGAGAGCATGCTCCACAAAGATCCTGATGAATAAATATAAGCTTTTTGTATAAGTAGAAGGTATTGGTGAAAACCTTAGGACTTGAAGATAAACAGTTTAGTGAAATTAAATAATTTTATGAATTTTTCGGACGTCATTTACCTTAGAAATTAAAAAAAATATAAGATAGGGATTTTCCATGAATAAAAATATTAAATTTGAAATAAAGTAAAATTTTAGTGGTTAAATATATTATAACAGTGTGATAATACAATTACTTTTTATGTATTTAAATAATATATAGAGTTATACAAATATGGATATTTTCCTAGAAAAATCTCGATATTAAGAGGCAAAGCAACGAGCTTTGCCTCTTTAGAATTTTTTAGTCAAACCTAAATTTGTTTTTTAATTGACAAAGTTTTTATAGTTCTGGGGGCGACTAGGTTCGCTTGAGTGAGCCAAGTTTTACTTTACCCGCTTTTGCATTAAGTTCTTTTTTCGGATCATATACAAATTTTAAATAGTCCCGAAGTCTACAAAAGAAAAAATATAGCGACTATTTTGGAAAAAAATACGATATTTTTAAATGTTCCATATTTTGATGCATGTAACTGGTTTGATTTTATTCAGCATTTTATGCCAATCTAAAAAAACAAAAAAAGATCGAGCAGATTAAAAAAAAATAAATAAAAAAAACATATATATCTCTGAACTAAAAGAGATAACTTACATATCACACTGGTTCCTCTAAAGCCATGGTAGGCGTTCATATTGTTCAGGTTACGATGATTTTCGTCAAACAACCCGAATGTGAACAAAAGAGCGTAATAGAGCGTAAAAATACACACAATTAATTCAGTTTCTTGATGTTGTTGTGGATATTTTATTTTTTACCCAAAAGCTCTAAAGAGTGCCAACTCAAAATTTTCCAATTTTCACTTTTTGCAAGAAATCGATATGCAGTGGTCACCCACAGTAAAAATCTGCTATAATTTTCTCTACACTTTCGCCAAAAAATTCAGTTGTATCCGTACAGTTGTTTCATTGTAATGTATTGAAAAAAAAATAGTTTTTTGCTTCCACTGAACATTTTAAAATTTTGAACCAGTGCTATATGTATAGTATACTGGTTCCTTTCATTATATACATGTTTTTTTGTAGATATTTTCAAGAACTATTTATATTTCAAATATTAGCTCATTCCGATCATACTTTGATTTTTTGTGATTTTTTTTAAAAGAAATGAGACCCGTGGTGGCTTGTAGTTTTGCTAATTAAGCGTAAAGGGCTTTATTTACTATTATAGTAGCTTTGGCAACCTTCACAGAAATTTTCCGACAAAAATTTTAATATTTAAGAATATTTTAATCCTTAAGTGTCCTTTTTAAAGGACTTTTTTTGATTTTCCCGAAAATAGGGTCAAATTGACCACTAAAGAGAGAAGATAAAGGTTTAAGATCTTCCACAAAAATGATCCCCATAAAATTTTACAATATAACTCTGACAATAAGAATTCTCTCAGACATTAAATTACACCATTTTTTTCAGTTAGTATAATGCTTCCTTCGATCAAAAAATAAAAACTTTATGAATTTATTTTGATAACATAAATTCAGACCAGTTGAACTATAAGTTTATTCTACAAAAACTATCTACTCAACATGTCCTTTCAGAATTGTAGGGTCGCTATTCTGTTTCAATCAAAAAGCCTCAATTTGTTGGTCAGTGTATTTATTATAAAGTGGTTTTTGATAATGTGACTCGATTAATTTTACGATATTGCTTTTCAGTAATTATATTGTATCGCGGTCTGTATGGTATGTGGCACCATCTTGTTGAAGCAACATGTTTACAATAGAAATATCATTCAATTTAGCCAGACAGAACTCTGTTATCATGTAGGGCCAGTGTTGCCAATTCATGGTGAACAAAAAGGGCTAAATACTTAGAAAAAAAGGCTAAAAAAGGGCTAAAAAAAGGCTAAAAAGGGCTAAAATTTTTAATTAAAAAAATACATACATACATTTGACACAAAAAACAACTTAGAATGTTACATTTGGCTATGCCGAATAGACAAACAAAAATGTATGAATATAACACACGTTCAAATGCAAGAAAATAAGAATATTTATTCCTGTATGTTGATCCTTAACTTTAAAATAACTTAATATGGGGCCACACGTATATCATATGCCGATGTTTTTAAAGCCTCGTATTTATCACCTGGCCTGCAAAATGCTCCTATGCAAATTTATTAATATGAAAGACAAATTATGTATAAAGTAATCCTTTGTGATAACTTCGATGGAGAATATTTTGATAAGTGAATATATGGCAAATATGCCTCTCATGTAATGCAGAAAAAAAATATTCTAAAAATTATACACGTCGCCGGACAGAATTGATTTTCATTGGCAAAAACATAAATTTTGCCATTAGTTAGTAAACATATCAAAACTAAGGTAGCCAAAATATGTAAACATAAATATTTAATTTAAATTTGGAAAAAGTTAATTTTCTATAAATGATCATACCTAAATTATTATCGATAATGAACTGAATTTTTCTTTCTAAATTGGTTGGATTGTAGTCTTTGAAAACGGTATACTACATGTCATGTGTTATAAAATATTTGTTAAAGTACTATATTTACTTCAATACATCGCCCAGATAAAGTTAAAAGTATTCTCTTTAACCCTATATATGATTTTATAAACGCCCGGACTCGCGCGTAATACATTAACATATTTATTAACAATTATTATTTAAATAACGTACATTTTCTCTATATTAGTTATGGCATGTTTTTAATGTATGGAAGGTCCAACCATTTGTATGTGCTTAAATTGTTTACTGGTTCAACATTTTTAGTTAATGTTTGACATAATATCCCTGCCAATTTTTTTGAACTGATTTTACTAATTTTCAACAGCAAAAATTTCAGATCATTAGAGTAAATATATAATTTTCATTAGAGTAAATATATATGGCTAAATGAAAATAAAAAAGGCTAGAAAAAAGGCTAAAGGCTAAATTAATTTTTGTGGCTAAACAAGATTGAAAAGGGCTAAATTTAGCCCAAAAAGGGCTAAATTGGCAACACTTTGTAGGGCACAAGTCTTATTTTCGAAGAAATATGGTCCAGTGTCTCCTTTTGTTTACTCTTTTTAGCTACACCCTGTACAAAAAATATATAGAATTATACAGACACATGCCCAACATTTCCACTTGGCGTAGGTGAACACATGTTTTAATAGGATGTATGTGTATATGAGTGTAGGTAGGTATTCGCATTTTTAGCAAAAGTAGAAACAGAATAAATTATTTTTGTATAAAAATAAAAGGAATTTAAATAAGTTAGAGTGTAATGATTGGTTGTGGCGTATCTCAAACACCTTTTACTTCAGTATTAAATTAATGAGGTCCTAAGCACCAAGACCGAGAAGGTCCCAACAAGTTCATAAATGAAGCTTAAGATAATTTTTGAAGAAACGTTAAAAATGGCAGCAGGAACAAATACATGTCACCGCATACATGCTAATAACGAAAAAAACCTTTTTTTATATTAATTTAAAAAAAAAAAAAATAAATAAATTAAAACGATGAAAATGAATCAATAAAAATTATTGTTGTTTTTATGTTATAAATTTTCATAAAAAGTGTACTTAGCACATTTACACACTAAACCAACGATATACCCTTAGCATTTTACTGAAATCTATAGGGTATAGTTTGCTAACAAAAAATCACACAAAAACATTAGCGGTTTCTGGTGCTCCTTCGCTATTTATGTTGGCTTGTGTTGTGTTGGATTGGGTGCACTTGGATTTCTTTATGTTGTTACAGAATTTATAAAGGATTTAAGGAAAATTTGTTAAGAGAAAAATATTGAAAATATAATACCAACATATTTGTGAAACATAATCTGCTGCAAGAGCAGACGTTTCACTGGTTCACCGCACAGATGACCAACAATACCAACTGGAATATTAAGTAAGAAAAGACTTGAATGGTTGCATAAATGTTTTAGTATGTCATTGCAATTGTGAAATTTCCTTTACTTTAAGCTTGCTGGTAACTGAAATAGCAAATATTGGGTATAAAGGAATTCAGAGGGAATAACTATGATTAGTTTCGCTTAATTTCAATTTTGATATTAGTCTGCATAATGTGCAAGTATTTTTGTGATATAATTGAAAAGACTAAGCGAAGTTCAACAACAAATTTTGGATCTATAGAAAATGCATTTTAAATAAATGTTTAAATTTAGGGGCATATTAAATTATCTGAAAGTGACTGTATACCGTCTGCACTACATAGAAATAGTTTAGTAATGGATGGCTTATAAATTGATATAGAATATGATTTCATTATAATCAAATGCAAATATTAACGTCTTTGAATCTGACACCGATGATTGTTGCCTAAATTAAATTTGGTGAACTTTTTTTTAATGGTCAATCTTGTTTAAGTTGGGGAGAAGTTAATACATGTGCACTGTGGTTCCAAATCAAAATCTAGGTGGACAAAATTATTTGGCGCTCTTTTTATATAGAATTGGTATCTCCGATTCCAAAAAAAATCTTTACATTCTCCAGAAGTTTCTTTAAATGATGTATATAGTCATTGGACGGGCTTCGACGGTCTTTTTTTTTGGAGCTATATAACATTCTTAGAAAAAAAAATATCAGTATATTTGAGAACCAAGTTTAAAGGACTATAACAGGAAAATGAAGAGGCCCATAAATATAAGATATACATTTAATAAAAGCCTATATCAATGTTTATCTATGTTTTGCAGTATGAATTTCGATATGGTAAAACCATTGAGATATATCTAATTTAGTAAAGCAGTAAAATATTAAAAAAAAATAACGAAAATATGATTAAAAATTTGTTGAACTTCTGGCGCTCCTGTCGAGAAAACGAAATGTCCAATTGAAAAACTCATTTGTATTGGAGGAGAGCAGATTGTCAGCTTCCGAAAAAACTTAGTTTTTCCAAATTCTGAAGATACCGATTTTCATAATTTTGTCCACCTAGATTTTGATTTGGAACCACATTGATGTGGTGGCATTCCGGCTGTAACCAATGAACTAAAAAAATCTTTAAGATAATTGACGGCTTGTTCTTCGTTCATTACTGTGTCAATCGATTTGTATTTCATTGTTTCGCCAGGCAGTTTCAATTGAATTTGCTCATTGAGCTTGTTGTCATCATTTTTGGTGGCAACATTGCACGTTCCTACAATCAATCCGAATTGTTGTAGTTGGTTGTAAGACTTGGGAATACCTAGTCAATACAATGTCTTGAGTACTCATTTGCATTTGGAATTTTTCCCCTTCCGATTTCCAACAATTATTTTCAGAATGTTTCGGCAGAAGGGTCTTGCAGCAAATGTACGCATGTTCGTCGATAGCGTTCGGTTTCTGTAGCTTCATTTCCAGTGAAATAAATTTTAAGGAACTTCGTATCATCATTAGAAAGCGGGAGCAATGATCCAATTCTGTGGTATATTTGGCCTTGAACTTTAAATGTGGGAAAGAATGAGACATTGTTTGCAATATTTGTTGCACTGAAGTACTGAGGGACGCCATTTGAAAGCATGAAATTTTACTTTCGGATATTTTGAAGGAAGTGCTTTTAAATTGGAGTGGTGCCGGTAATTCTTCTTAGAAGCGGCTTAGGCGGCTCAATAATTGGTGGCAGAACAACTTTACCGTTGGAACAGCACATTTCCGGAGATTCCTTAGGGATCTTCACAACGCTGCAATGTAAGCAAAGTTTGTTCATTACGGCAACCAGTACGTCTTAAATTCCTGTATCGATTCTTTCTCTTGATCAAGCCATTCGAGAGCGATTGGTTTCTAGCCTTTCGATATGCTGAAGCTCTTGATGAAGATGCGCTGCGACGCATTTTCTGAAACCGTGATTCTCGTTCTGTTTTCGTTTCTGCGGCTCTAGACATAGTTGCCCTTTCGCAATTTTCTTCCAGACGTGATTCACGTTCTCTTTCAGCGTATCTATAGGTAGACGACCGTTCCCGATTTTCCTGTAGACGTGATTCGCGTTCCACAGCTGTTTCAACAGCTCTTCTTTCCTTGATCTTCCGTGATCTGGTTGTGCTTTTATCAATGCCTTTTTTGTCCAGAATGTCCAAATTTGCATGAGTTTTTTTAAACAATAAAATTGCTATTTTAATGTAAGAAAGTATGGTCGGTCAAGCCCGACCATATAATACCCTACACTAAGTAAAAGAGCAAAAACATTTTTCTTTTAAAATTTCAATAATTTATATTTTTGAGTGATTTTGGGCTATGACCATTTATGGACCGATCACAATGAAATTAGGTCGCGTGATTTGTGTCTGTATGAAAGTATGCTATGTTGAATTTTGAGAGTATACCAACATTTTTAAGCGATTTATGCACGTTAAATTGATTTTCGGAAGCGGGTATATATGGGAGCTATGACTAATTATGGACCGATCGTAACAAAATTTGGTGACATGAATTTTGTATATATAAAATTTATTTGGTATAAAGTCCAATTTCGGAAGGACATTTGTATGGGGGCTAGGTGAAATAATGGACCGATTTCAGCCAGTTTCAATAGCCTTGGTCCTTGGGCCGAAAAAATAATATGTACCAAATTTGATCGAAATAGCTTCATCGACAGCCAGACGACCAGACGAACGGACGGACATCGTTTAATCGACTCAGAAAGTGAAGTCGATCGGTATACTTTAAGGTGGGTGTTAGACTAATATTTTTGGGCGTTACAAACATCTGCACAAACGCATAAAACCCTCCCCACTATGGTGGTGTAGGGTATAAATATACTTTTTGCTTCAATTTGTTATAATAATTTCGAAACTACTGAGCCGATTGAAGCGCACTATATAAACTGATTAATGGGTATGTAAATCTCAACTTTTCTATGTTTATTTTAATAACATCGTGCTAAACCCTTTTGAGTTATCATTAATTATGTGGAGAAACGTCTAACAAAATTTATAATTTTATTGAAAAATTTTTTAAAAAAAATCTTTCCATAGAAATTTTACCATTTTTGTACTTACAGTGAATGTCACTTAAAATCGTACACCATCGTAGTAAAATTTTATTCATTAGTTTTAGAAAGTTGATGTTTTGGAAATATTTTAAAATGCTATTTTTATATTGTGTGTGCTATTACCTATCAGAAAATTGGGTATAATTTTAATTGCCCTTATCCACAAATAAAAAAATTGGTTAAGACTGTCAGTGCCCAGAATATCAACGCTTCATTTAAAATCGTAAAGGCACTAAAAAATAGCAAATGATACCCCACAAAGTATTAGGATTATTTAATATTAACATTTTTTTTAATTTTTAACGTTTTAATTATAATTAATACAGTGACACTCACTGTAGGTTAATGAACCTTTTTTTGGCGTTGACCTGTATTAACAGTTGTCTAAGTAAATTTTCCAATAAGATATTAATGTTAGTAAATATCCTGATTCAAAGTACCTTACATTATTTTGTAAAATGTACGCAAATCCTTGGTAACAAAACTAAAAATATTTCTGTAAATTAATTTTATCGTATGTGTATTTTATTATCCTTTTTGAGCTTCTCCCCAACTGTTTTTTTGTTAATCTTTTGTGTTTCTGATGATTTACATATGACATCAATTACATGAACATTTATGACTTAAGTTGTTACAATATTGTAGTTGTTGCTGTTGCTTTTACAATATTGTAACTCATTTATCACTGTCATAAGATTGCATGTTGTGAAAAATATATACAACTAGCATATGTATATTAGGGAGGCCCTGAAAACTATAAACTAAAGCGCCTTTCAATGACCTTTGATATGTTATCATAATTTCATAATTTTCCTTTAGAACAAATATGAGAAAAGTCGCAAAAAATTACAGATTTAAATGAGCCATCAATCATTGACTCTGAGTGAGTGCAATTGCTATTTGTGAATGATATATGGATATTTATCGCCTAGAAGAAATTCTGACACAAAATGGAAAAGAAAACTTTAACTTTAGTTTAGAACAGCGGATACTTTCTTGCACCACCCTAATGTACATAGTGTGTTCGTATACACACCATGTTCGTATAAATATGTTGAGAAACTGATGACAAAAACAAAGTGAAGTAAGTAAAACATCTTTCCGGCAAAGTAAAAAGAGTTAAAAAAGTGAATGTGTAATAAAAGCAACACTTTTTTTTAAAAAGGACATTCCCCAAATGTGTAACAACTATATTACGCCTGAATGGACAGAAGAGAGCAACTTAAAATGTCAAAAGGAAACTGAAGAAAAATTAAGGCTTTCAAAAATGATTTCTTTAATGACATAAAAGGAATATATGTGGCTTAACAGAGCCTTATATACAAATTACAAATGCGTTTATAAAGCAAAGAAAAAAATACTTGAAGGGGAATTGGAAATTTTAGTAAAAAAAGGCTAAATTGAAGAAGAGTTTTTGTTACATTTTTAAAAAAGTAGTTCAAGGTTCATATATGTTTTGCTTATAAGATTCGAATAAAGAATGGAATGCAACCAGTAAAATGTTTGCACCACTTTGAAATGGTTTTGTTTAAACAGTTTTTTTTTTAATTTAAGTAATTTTCTCATTTGCTTATTTACCCATCTCTTTTTAGCTATCTTTATGTATTCCTTTTGACCAGAGACTGCAAATAAGATGACAACTTATTTTAAAAGAATGTGTATTCTATTTCAAATATTAAACAAATTTAATTTGAATGAAATTTGATTTTGAAAATTTATAGACAACTCTTTTAACAGCCTCTTAATTGCATAAATAACTTGGCGCAATAACCAAAACGCAGAAACTGATTCGCTACTCAAAAATGCAAGATCTTCATGTAAAAATCTTTTTTTGAGCAACGCCCAAAAGTTCTTCCTGCTCCCCGGGGTAGTAAAAGCTTTTGTTCATTCGTTAAAAGAATGTTAGTTCCTCAATTTCGACTCCGGGTCGATAAATCTAACCTTTAGACTGAAATATTCGCAAGTAATTCTCACTTGCCGGAAAGAGATCAACAGTTGCCCGATCTCAAAAGAGTATTATTGACTATGTCAAATACATTATTTCGAGCTCATTCTGTGAAAAGGGTATTATCGGATCTCAACTTAAATAAGTCTCCTGGGCCAGATGGCATAGCAGCGATTGCCTTAAAGTAGTGCTCTTCGACATTAGCTCATCCATTAGCAAACCTTTTCAGCACTTCATACAGTGCCGTCGTATTTTCTGTATGTTGGAAGGTTGCTAATAACATGCCAATTCCTAAAAAGTTAGATTAGCCTCTCCCTTTTTAGGAATTGGCCTGAAAATTACCATGCAATAATAATTTGTTCTGCACTTTCCAAAGTTATGGAAAATATGGTAAACTACTATTTGTTTAAATATTTGGAGTCCAACTTAATTCTTACTTAACGACCGCCAGTATGGCTTCCGTAGAGGACGCTCTACGGTCGTTCCATTCTTCGTTCCTGCGAAAGTAAAGTGGTGATATTTCGATGGCGTTTGATAGAGTGTGGTACGGTGCACTTTTATCAAAACTTATTGCTTTTGGTGTCGGTATTAACTTCTCCCGATTTATATCGAGTTTTCTCAGAGATCACACTATATGAGTTGTTATAGATGGGATCTCATTAAAACCAGTTAAAGTTAAATTCAGGGCTACGGCAAGGATCCGTTCTTCCCACTACTCCATTCCTTATTTTTCTAAACCTTCAACGTCAAACATCCAACCCTATCTATTATTTTGCAGATGACAGCAGCATTGGCCATTCATATTCATTCAGTAACAGACCAAGCTTGTCGGAGATTGGGACAATGAGGCAAACATGAATTATTTCCTTAATCTGGACCTTCGTACAATCTCGCTTTCAACGCTTGCAAGAAAGACGAAGGACAGACCAATCCGCTTCATCTTTATTTATGAGTGGTGTAATTAGTGTGGAATCAGACGCTCTTGATGTTCTTTACATGAGAATACAATGTGATGTCCATCTAAATACATTTTTCAAGTGTCAAAGAAGCATTCAAGTGTCTCGGATATCAGAAACGGTGTAGGAATTACATCACTCCATCTGATATCCTCACTATTTACACCAACTGTGTATATCCAACCGAAAATGGAATACAACTCCTTCAAAGTCTATTTTGGAGCTTCTCGACCGCGTTCAGGAGAGCGCAAAGGTGATTATCGCTGATGGTAGGATATCCAACTCTATTGAGTCGCTGGATTACCGTCGCAATGTGGACTGAGTTTCACTGTTCTTTAGGTAATACAATGGAATGTGTTCTGATGAAATTAGAAATCCGTAGTTTTTAATGCAACACACGGTCTTCAGCCAGGGTTCATCAATTCGTTGTCGACAGGACAGTGGATTGCACAACCCATTACAGGGAAAATTCGTTCTTTATACGTACTGTCCGTATGTGGATTATGCTTCCTCCTGAAGTATTTTCTGTAACTTTCAATATAGGAAAATTCAAATCAAATGTTCACAAACACTGCTCCCTCCATCCTCCCTCCCGTAACCTATTTTCCTTGTTCCTACACAATACATTGCATGAGTAAGGTTAATCCCCAGAGTGCTGACCCAAGAAAAAAAATATTTCTGCAAGTCATGAGTATTAGGTTTGCAGAGCATGGCATGACCTGACAATGTTTGGTGTGATTGCTGTAATTAAACATTTTCAGATATGACAATATGACTAAAGTGTGATCAAAAGCATCCTTAAATTAGTAGTATTAAATTACTTTTATTGTTAACATAAATAGTTTTTGTTTAATTTCATATTTCCAACAATACACTTAGTTAAAACTCCACTTTGACCACTTTCATAGACAACAAAAAAAAAACTTTTAATTTAAAAATCTATTATACTTAAGTTTAATGGACTACACAAACTTATTTTATTTTAAAACACACACACATGACAAATATAATTCTAATTTCAGGCATTAAAACAAAAAACTTTAAAACTAACAAATTGTTTTTATATGCACACATACTCAGCTAGATACACAATCTATTTTAAATTGACATTCATGCAAAACTTATTTGCTTAAGTAAATTATGAAAATGGGAATCCAAAAAAATAAAAAATATTTATAAAAGTTTGTTTTTGTACTTTGATTAACATGTTCATTACTAATATTTACATTAAAAAGTTGATACTTTTCTCTACAACAAATTAAACCTAATGATAATTTTGAAAAACGCACAAACTCATACACACCTCCCTTCAATCCTTTCAACAGGCTCCATTCAAATTTACTCGAATGTAAATGTGTATGAATAAATAATAGAATTTTACAGGTAAAACTTTATTACTTTTTTGCTTTACATATATTTTTTTTTTGACACCATTTGTTACAAAAAAAAGGGGGTAATTTATCAAAAAAAAAATTAGGATTATGAATATAAAACTTTGACTGTTTTTAGTTTCATCATCTGCATGGGTTTATTTTATCTAGTTTTTATTTTGTTGCTTTAACTAAATCATAATATACATTTGATGGATTGTATGACATGAAGGTTGATGCAAAAAAGGTTCTAGTTGGAAATATATAAATAGATTTTTGTGGGATAATTAGGATAAAATAAATGACAACATTTTGTCAGTAGTTTAGGAGAGGAGGATATACACACACGTAACAATATTTCACTTTTATTACACACTTCATCATGAGCCAGTTTGTTATTCCCTTTGTCTGTCTGTTGAAATCAATTTTCCGAAGCCCCCAAATAACTTTCAGACATAATTGATACATCAATATATTCCATATAGTCCAACTTAGGTAGCTATTTAAAATCGAGAAAATCAACCCAAAAATGGCTGAGATATATAAAAAACCACGACTACCCCGATTTTGAATGACATAAAAATGAGGGATTTCCAATAGATTGCTTATCTTGCGAAAATGGTTTTTATTTTTAAAAACTTATGTAATTTTAAAGGAACAAAATTAATCTAAATTTGAGTGAGTTTTTCGTGATTTTAAAAGTTGAGGGTCCCAAAATGCTATTAAGGATTAATTTATATTTTTGCACTGTTATTGTAAATCTAAGAGTTTGAGGTATAATTTTCGCAACTTTAATTAAAATCGGCACAAAAATATATAATATTTCGCTATCATTCATTTAGAAATTCCAAATATTGCAAAATTTTACATTTGACCTTCACGATTTAAGGGTTAATTGTCAAGTTTTAGTAAAACTTACAGAGTATATTTTTGAGAATGGATTTTTTAAACTGCCGTTAAAAAAATTAAATTTGTTTGGTCATTCCTGCGAGTAGGTTAACGTTATCCTATGAAGACAAAAACTCGTATACAAAAACTATGGATATATTTTAAGTAAAACTTAGCTTTTATTTTAATACTAGTTGACCGCCCCGGCTACGCCCGGTAGCATTTACTAATGTTAGTACTTCAAGTTTCTCCAACCCACATATACCTGACTGTTCTTATTTATTTGCAAATAAAATAACTAAATTTGCACTGCATACTTTAGGGAGTTTTACCCGGAATTTTTGATTTTTTTTTCTTTAGAAACCATCTCCTGAAGTTTTCGAACCGAATAAAAAAAAAACAGCCAAATCGCTCCAGCCGTTCTCACGTGATACCATTACATACATGGACCATTTAATTTTTATATATATTTAGATTTCTCAAAATATGTTAATTTTGTTCCTAAATTTCTTGTTCTAGTGGCCTGAGACTCGTTAATGGCCTGGGGAATTTTAAATAACTTTAACATTTTTTAACCAATTTTTGTATCTTATATCGCATTAAAACGGCAATTACACACACATTTCGATTCTTTTATACTAAATTGCAAAAGTAACTATTTAATGGCAACATAAGTGTTCTCACGAACCGTGCGGAACGCTAATTTTTAATCGATCGAGCTCAAACTTTTGTCAAATTTTTTTTTATCCTAGCCTCACATAAAACTGACCTTCGTTTTTGAAAAATCGAAATTAAAAAACAAGTAAGGAAGTATGGTCGGTCAAACCCGACCAAATAATACCCTACACTAAGTAAAAGAGCAAAAACATTTTTCTTTTAAAATTTCAATAATTTATATTCGTGAATGATTTTCGGAAGTGGGCCTTATATGGGGGCTATGACCACTTATGGACCGATCACCATGAAATTAGGTCCTGTAATTTATGTCTATATTAAAGTTAAGTATGTTGAATTTTGTGTGTATACCAACATTTTTAAGCGATTTATGCACGTTAAAGTGATTTTCGGAAGCGGGTCTATATGGGAGCTATGACTAATTATGGACCGATCGTAACAAAATTTGGTGACATGAATTTTGTATATATAAAACTTATTTGGAGCGGAATTTGTGGAGATACATATATAAATTAAACATTTATGACCGATAAAGTCCAATTTGGGGGGACATTTGTATGGGGACTAGGTGAAATAATAGACCAATTTCAGCCAGTTTCAATAATATGTACCAAATTTCATCGAAATATCTTCAAAATTACGACCTGTACTCTGCGCACAAGGTTTACATGGACTTTCTTGTTTAATCGACTCAGAAAGTGATTCTAAGTCGATCGGTATACTTTAAGGTGGGTGTTAGACTAATATTTCTGGGCGTTACAAACATCTGCACACACGCATTATACCCTCCCCACTATGGTGGTGTAGGGTATAAATAAGGCCCACCTTAAGGTATATTCTGTTATTTATTTGACAACAAAAATGTCAAATTTTGTACCAGAAAATAAATGCGACTGATGCACACCGATTGCTCACCAACGCTTATGGTGAATGTGTTCTATAGGGTTCAACGTGCGAGAGATTGTGTGCGCGGTTCAAAAGTGGTGATTCTGAGAGACCTTCAAAGATGATTTTGTATGTCCGATATGATGCTTGAACGCTGTAAAAGAAAATATTTTTTGCATTGCGATAATCCGAAGCGTAAGAAATCGTATGTGAAGCACGGCCAACCAGCCAAATCAACACCAAAGCAAAATATCTATGGCTATAAGGTAATGCTCTGTATTTGGTGGTGTCAAAAGGGTCATATTTATTATGAGTTTGAAGCGAGCACTGGCCGAAAAAGGCGCAGAATATGCTTTCAGACATAAAACCGTAATATTCAATACTCGTCCACATGTTGCATTATCTGTTAAAACCTATTTTGAAAGAAGTGAGTGGGAAGTTTGGCTCACCCGCCTTATAGTCCAGACTTTGCCCCGTCCGACTACTATTTGTTTCAATCGATGTAGATCGCTCTCTCTGGGATACGCTTAACATCAGGATAGAGTATTTGAAAATGGTTTGATTCGTAATTGGCCTCAAAAGATGAGCAGTTCTTTTGAAGCGGAATCCATATGTTGCCAGAAAGACGGGAAAAGTTCATAGTTAACAATGGCCAATACTTTGATCAAATTTTGTACAAATGTTTCAAAACAAAAGCTAAAAATTGTATAAAATACCGAAGTTTTAATTTAAACACCCAATATTTGAAATCGATTAGAACTAATTGACAAAATTGTTTACCAAATTCGTTAAATAATGGTACTGAAACAAATTTCCCGTAGTTCTACAACTACTAAAAATAGGCCAACACTTTTGATGTCAAATAATTTTATGGCACAACTCTTTGCTTGGTTTCTCCCACTAAAAACATTTTAATTTATATTTCAATTCAGTCTCTATGCACATAAACAAATTCATATTATTTAAATTTATCCATATATCTACATACATATACAAATTTAGTTGTATTTATGTATGTATGTATTCATTAAGAATTTAATATAAATATTTATGTATTTCAACTGAAACAAACAAACAAAATTTTTGTTTGAGAAAATGTCAAATATTTTAAATTGAAAATGTTAATTGTCAGGATAAATATTTGTGATAAATAATGTATTTGATATTGTAAAAACTAATTTTGAAGCATTATATTAAAAACGAAAACAATATATAATTAACAACAAAATATACATAAAGACACATTTAATATGGTTATTGTGGTAATATTATAGCAATACAGCAGAGAGATAGTAAATAGCATAATTGATTTAATTAGGAAGTTTCATGGTTTCAAGGAGTCATAGATATAGAATGGTGTAACTTTCTTTTAAAGTTGCGAAAATAGTGAATACTATGAAATTTGTTTCATATAAAATTTTCTTTTTGAGAATTTGAAGGAGTGCATGTTAGAGATAAACACCATGAGGACTTGAGTCAAACATAATACGAAATGTCAGCTATCAATCAGCTATTACCCAAATTCGAACCATTTCTAAAATTCATGAGTATTCCAATAGACACTGGAGGTATTGAATTGCAAATCATCAACGTACATATCCAAATCCCATCCAATTCGATAACAAAATAATACTTAACAATCTCAATGCTCGTAATGATAATTTTCATTTACTAAATGACACCTCTGTTATCATAATTGCCGCAAAGATAGACAATTTCACAGAATTAAATAAAGACTTCCTATTAGAATTACACAAATAAGTTAAAACTTCACAACATTTCTATTTTCTGCTAGTCGATACTTTTTCTATATTATGCGACTATTAAGAAAAAATCCCTAATAATTGAACTCTATTTCTCTTCTATTTCAATCGCATTCTAGGATATCCTATAACACAAGTGATGAGACTGATATTGAACAATCGGGTCGAAGTGAGAAGTCCACAAGATTCCAATAATTTGTAGATGCAGTCCTGCCGACAATTCGTCGATTATACCATCACGCAAAACCAAAGTTTTTAAAAAGTCATAATCCGGAGAACCAAACATCTTAAACGAGATTCTGTGTCCATTTCATTAATTTCCGTTGTAGTTGAAAATGTCTCCAAATCATATGGTTACAGTAAACAAATGTATGTTTGTGGCAACCATATTTATGATGAATAATTTTATCAAAATATGTTGTTCTCAGATTATGATAAGCCGAGAGCAACATAATATGATAAGTCCTTCATCATATGAATGGTTGTCACAAACATATATTTGTTTACTGTAACCATGTATATGGTTGATAGAATCATGTGAATCGTAAATTAACCATATTATGGTTACCACAATCATGTAAATGGTTACTGTGACTAAAATATATAGTTAAAAAACTTGTAACAATATTGAAATGGTTACAGTAACCATGCCCAACTATATTTTTTCTCTGCGTGCAGTGAGAACTGTTTTATGAACCTGACATACCATGATGTTTAGAACATTATTTTCAAAGTGTAGATGGTATTCCAGGAAAATTTACATGCAGCCAGCGACTTTTCTTAAGGCTGTATTATGACAGAATTTAATATTTCTCAACTTGGTAACAGTTATTTGCAGTCCTAAGTGCCCGTTATCGCTTTGAGAACCTCTCTTTCTACTTCTCAATTTGAGAGGTTGTCAAAGGTAACTTAAGGAAATTTGCACCACACTCTTCTCCCTGGAGAAGAGTGTCGCCGATGCACAGTGGGGCAGAATCGAAATTTTTTGGATATAAATCTGGCATTTCTAAACGGCTGAACTGGGCGTAGGCAGGGAGTATTCGAGTTTAAGTTATTAAAATGGGCCCTACAAATGCGCCAGGGGCGGCGATATGGGGGCTCAAAGTAGGGTACTTCGACATGTAAAATGTTTAAACACGTGCCATTTTTTTGTTTCCCGATTTCAAAGAATTTTATATTTTTGGAAAGCGCTCGGCTAGATATTGAAAAAACATGCATGCGTGTGCTATTTATCTCTTATAATTTCCTAGTTATAGGCATTTCAAAATTGAAATTTAAAAATTTTGCCAAATTTTGTCCGCTTTTTTAAAAATATAGGGCGCACTTTTGGACCGAATGGACTCGAATTTTTTTGTTAGTTAGACAACTAAATTACCAACAACATACAGAAGATTTCAGAGCAATATCAATTACGAATCCAAAAATAACCGATTTCAATTTAAAAATTCAAAAAATAGTATATTTTTGCTGTTTTTTGGACAAAAAGGTGAAATAACTCTTTTTTTATTAAAAAACGACTTTCTTTAAGAACATATAACAATTTTATGTTTTTCTATAAAGCTTCTTTAGGGAGAACATTTTGGTATAAAAAATATGTCCTATTTTTCGAACATGTCGGCCCTACGCCCTTTGGAAATTTAACTATTTTTTATCAAAATTTCAATTTTGGGCCACATGTTCTAAAATCCCAAAGCTGGGATCAGAAAACGGAAAACAGTTTTGGAAACCCTGATGTGTTCCCTATTTATCCCTAAAGTATTTTCCCAGCCCCGAAGGAAATGTGGACCCTATATGCAAAATTGTAAAAAATACCATTTTTGACCTTTTGACAAGTTTTCTTACACCATGTTATTTAGAATGAGAAACTTAAAAAACGCTGAAAATTTCATTGAGTTTCGCTAATAAATAAAAATTTTATTACATATTCATTGAGTTTCTAAAACTAAAATTTGTATCAAAATTTTAATAGGATTGCAAATATTAGGAACAATTTGATCCACATTTATTCCGAGCTATATTTTTTTGTTTAGATAAGTTAATTTTTGGTCTTACAAAAAAAATTTCAAGTAAATATCTTAATTAGATTCAAAAATATGCCACTTTAAAACTCCGTCCTTCAAAAATATTGCACTTTTTCATTTAGACCATTATTCGGTGTCTTGGCGTTGACTCTTTTCTCTGTGCCATACAGGGGTGATTATTAGAGAAGTCTCAAAATAATGCTGTACCAATCTCAGGAAGACAAATCTGGATTATTTCAAATGTTACGACAATAGTTCACAAGAATGAATGTAAATGTATTCAAAGATTTTTTGTAAAATTTCTATACAAATGTTTTTCAAAATCTTCTTTATTATAAAACTTAACTAACTAATACTATTTAGCTTTTCTCCATTGTATAAGCTTTGAAAAAAATATATTGTTGTTTTAGACATTATATCTATTGTATAAATAACAAAAATTATTTGCATATACATAACTAAATATATGTATAATTATACATTCATGTAAATAAAAACAATTGTTTATTTATGGTTTCGATATTTAAACAATTTAGACAAACAACTAGATATAAATATAACGAGTATATTTGACCATTTCAAACTAATTTCCAGACATTTTACATAGAAAACCATGTTTAAATTTTTAACAAAATCTATTGTTAAATCAACATGTTTTTTTTTTGTTTTTCTGTCTTTATTTGTGAACATTTTAAATAATATTACTTACTGGCAAACAAATATTCATATAAAACATACATGCAATGTGTAATAGAATTATTTGCATAGATATTGATATGGAATATTTGTAGCCGATAAAAGGAATTTCTAACAGTTTTTTTCTTTCTTTTCTATAATGGCAAAAATCCAACAAGTCTCAGGGACAAACAATTTAAACAAAATGCATGTTAAACCAGATGACATTGTTGGAGTAAAACAAATACCCTCATCGGATTTGTAAATTTACTTAGAAGACATGATGATTTTTATAACCTTCACCTTCGTGAGAAGGGTATATATATATGGGGAATTTCATGTCAAGTGAACCAACTTTTGAAATCGATGTCTTCCGATCGGGATGAAATTTGCACCAAGGTTAGCTCTATTGGATAGTAACTCAGACACAATTTTTCAACAACATCGGTCGAGAACTCTCTGAGTTATAGGGGGTAAAATTTTGACAATTTGGTCAAACAGGGGTTTTTTCTTATCCATGTAACTTATTACCTATTGTTCTTAGCAAAATGTGTCCCAAATAGTATAGATAGCTATTTCTTCGATCTTTCGAAAAAAAATATTTAAAAAAAAAATAAAAAATTTTTAATATTTTTTTTCCGAAATCAAAAACTTTTTTGACTTTTTTTTAAAATTTTTTCTCTTTTTTTTTTTTTTTTCTTAAAATAAAGTTTAGATATTTTCCTTGAACACCTACTTGGTCGCTTAGTGGGATGCGAGTGGGATATCTATCAAAATAAATAATTTGTAACTCAAAACATAAAATTTTTGACTTTTTTTGCAAAATCAAAAACTTTGTTGACTTTTTTTTTTCAAAATGGACCCTTTTTAATCTTTTTTTTTAGGTCAAACAAAAGCTTAGATATTATCCTTGAAGACCCTTTTGGTCGCTTAGTGGGATGCGAGTGGGATATCTATCAAAATAAATATTTTTTAACTCAAGACTTACAATTTTTGACTTTTTTTTTTGCAAATACGATTTTTTTCCAAATGGGCCCTTTTTTTAAAATTTTTTTTGTAGTCAAAAGAAAGCTTAGGTCCATTCCTTTAATATATTTTTAGTCCCTTAGTGGGATGCGAGTGGGATATCTATCAAAATAAATATTTTGTAACGCAAGACATACAATTTTTTAATTTTTTTTTGCAAAATCGAAATTTTTTTCCAATATGGGCCCTTTTTTAATTTTTTTTTTTGCTCAAAAGAAAGCCTAGGTCCATTCCTTTAAGATATTTTTAGTCCCTTAGTGGCATGCGAGTGGGATATCTATCAAAATAAATGTTTTAACACAAAAATTGTATGTCTTGAGTTACAAAACATTTATTTTGATATATATCCCACTCGCATCCCACTAAGCGATCAAAACCATCTTAAAGGAATAGGCCTAAGCTTTCTTTATAGCAAAAAAAAAATTACAAAAAGGGCCCATTTTAAAAAAAAGTCAAAAAAGTTTTTGATTTTGCCAAAAAATCAAAAATTGTATATCTTGAGTTACAAAATATTTATTTTGATAGATATCCCACTCGTATCCCACTAAGGGACCTAAAATAAATAGCGAGTATCCGCTAAGCTATAGGGGATAATTAATATCTACGATGAGTACTCGACGAGAAGATTCTATACATATATGTAACTAAACTTGATGTCACTTCATCTTTGCTCATCTCAAATTTTATTCTAATCGGACTAACCGTTTAGAAGTTACAGATTTCTTTCCGTCTTTTTATACCCTTCACCTACTTGAGAAGGGTATATATGTATATATAAGTTTGTCATTTCGTTTGTAATTTCTACATTTTTCATTTCCGATCCTATAAAGTATATATATTCTGGATCCTTATAGATAGCGGAGTCGATTAAGCCATGTCCGTTTGTCTGTCTGTTGAAATCAATTTTCAGAAGACCCCAGATATCTTCGGGATCCAAATCTTCAATAATTCTGTCAGACATGCTTTCAAGAAGTTTGCTATTTAAAATCAGCAAAATCGGTCCACAAATGGCTGAGATATGAGGAAAAAACCAGGACAACCTCGATTTTTGATCTATTTTTGACCTATATCTGGATTACTAAGTCATTAATATAGACAATATGGATATCTAATGATAGATATTTCAAAGACCTTTGCAACGACGTATATATGACCATAGTAAGTTGGACCTACAATAGGTCAAAATCGGAAAAAATATTTTTTAACCCGAATTTTTTTTTTTTTTTTAAAAAAATTTTAAATTTAAAAAAATTTAAAAAAAAAACAATTTGAAAATTTTTTTTTTTAAAAAATTAAAAAAACTGAAAAAAAAAATTTCGTTCACTTAAAAATATTTAAATTTTTTATTTTGAAGTATAATTTGGTGAAGGGTATATAAGATTCGGCACAGCCGAATATAGCTCTCTTACTTGTTTTAACTTATATTATATAGTTATATTCATATGGGTAATATTTAGTTAAGATAGTCTAAAATTGCCTAAAAATTATAATTTAAAAACAAATAAGAGGAATGTAGTTTTTCTATGTTGCAGAAAAATTCTGCTAGTTTTAAGTCGTGCTGACTGAAGCTGTAGCCTTGTGTAGGTGATCCTTTGAAAAATGGAATCTGATCTTTTGGTAACATCCTCTGGTATTTATACGGTTTTATAATATAAATCACCAACTGTCAACCAATCAAAATACTCAAACGGAAAATGCTGCTAGTTTTAAGTCGTGCTGGCTGAAGGTGTAGCCATAAGTAGGTGATCCTCTGTAATCTGGAATCTGACCTTTTGGTAAAATGCTCTGGTATTTGTACGGTTTTATAATATATATCACCAATTGTCAACCAATCAAATTACGCAAACGAAATCTTTCTAAATTGTTTCTATTATTTCTTCACATTTATTCATTGGATTTAGGAGATAATTCGTGAAGCCGATCATAATATAACCAATGTAAAATTTCATTAGATTTTGTTTTTTTGAAAAAATGTTTAGTTTACATTTCGAACAAGAATAAATTTTGATAAATTTAAAAAGCCTTTTTGGCAAAAGTGCAATTAAATTAAATTTACTTTCTATACAACTTTAAAAGCAGCAGTAAATTTCGAATACAACATCATTTCAACTTGTTGACTTAACAATTTTCAATTACTTTAGTTATTTCTTAACACAGAATTTTGTTGTTTATTTAAAAATTTTATTAATAAAATATTAATTAACACTAGTTTATTGTAGTCGTATCATCTTGACACACAAAAACATGCTTAAATACTTCATTAAAAATCCATAGAGTTGTCAA
The DNA here is from genome assembly GCF_958450345.1 of Calliphora vicina. Lineage (NCBI taxonomy): Eukaryota > Metazoa > Arthropoda > Insecta > Diptera > Calliphoridae > Calliphora > Calliphora vicina. Next base: position 16,032,278 of record NC_088781.1, on the reverse strand, counting down.
CAAAACTCCTGCTATTACACACTAGAAAATTGTTCATTATTTTAAATAAGTAAATTTAAATTTAATGAAAACTAAATAAACATTTTGTATGTTTCCTATGTACTTATATTGCTACTTTTTACTTTTTACCAGATCCTAATACTTGTGTGAATATTATATTATTGTTGGTTAAAATGCCAGTTGGAATTTTAATAATAGTAGAAAAATGTAAATAAATTTAGTGACAGATTCCTACAGTACATAATTAAACTTCGAAGATGCTAAAAACGTAAATGACCTTTCCACCGTATGTCCACAAAAAATACCTTTTCACTATGACTTTCGTATAGATTTTCTAAGCTGTCAGTAGGACATCAGAAAATTCTCAAGATTTTAGCAATTGTGACAACCAGCTTCTTTAGTCTTACTAAAATTTTAACAAATATATGCAAATCTTAAGACCCTTCATTAAGTGTTTTAATTTTCTCCAGTGAAAGAGTAAGCAGATTACATATTGTTGTTATACTGAAAAGCACGATGTGTATATTCTTATTATTGCTGACATGTACCTGACATTTCCATCCTGTTGTCATCTGTATATTTATTTACTTTCTAGCTAAAATCTTTCCAAGTATTTTATCTAAACACTGCAATATATAACATTTCATAAGTAATAGTGACCTTTTCATGTTATTTGACATCTCAATTTGCAGCTGGTCATTATTTATTTATATACACTTAAATATTTGTATTTAATGACTTATTGATAGTTTGAAATTTAAGTTCTATAGATGAGGAATGATGTGTTAATAAAATGCCAATAGCAAGTGCAACAATTCTTTAGTGTAATGAGTTATTTAGTTGTATAAAGCATTATACCAGTGGTGGTCATTTGTGGCCCTTGTTGAATCTGCATCCGAATTATTGAGACCTTTAATTCTAAATTGAGAAAAATCCAAATGAAATTCAGAATTTCCATTTGAAATTGGTATAATTCGGATTGAAATTAAGAAAAATTTAAATGAAATTGATAATATCAAAACCAATATCTAAGACTTTTCATTTAAAAATCGTTTTTTGGTCAGAAATATGAGTGATCACCGATCGAGCTTCTCTTCTCTAAGCTTATTTAAAAAAATTTAAGATTTTCATATAAAAATCGATTTGTGATCAGATAAATAAGTGATCGACCTCCTTTATTTATTAAACGCTGATTTATAAAGACAGAGACGATTTAAGAATTTTTGAGATTTTCATATAAAAATAGATTTTTGTTCAGAAATATGAGTGATCACCGATCGAGCACCTTTTTATACCCACCATAGTGGGGAGGGTATTATGCGTTTGTGCAGGTGTTTGTAACGCCCAAAAATATTAGTCTAACACCCACCTTAAAGTATACCGATAGACTTAGAATCACTTTCTGAGTCGATTAAATGATGTCCGTCCGTCCGTCTGGTTGGCTGGCTGTCCATGTAAACCTTGTGCGCAGAGTACAGGTCGCAATTTTGAAGATATTTCGATCAAATTTGGTTCATATTATTTTTTCTGCCCAAGGACCAAGTCTATTGAAAATGGCTGAAATCGGTCAATTATTTCACATAGCCCCCATACAAATGTCCTTTCGAAATTGGGCATTATCGGTCATAAATGTTTAATTTATAAATGTATCTCCACAAATTGCGCTCCAAATAAGTTTTATATATATAAAATTCATGTCACCAACTTTTGTTACGATCGGTCCGTAATTAGTCATAGCTCCCATATAGACCCGCTTCTGAAAATCACTTTAACGTGCATAAATCGCTTAAAAATGTTGGTATACTCACAAAATTCAACATAGTAAACTTTCGTAGAGATATAGTAAACTTTCATAGAGACACTACCTAATTTCATGGTGATCGGTCCATAATTGGTCATAGCCCCCATATAAATTTTAAAAGAAAAATGTTTTTGCTCTTTTATTTAGTGTAGGGTATTATATGGTCGGGCTTGACCGACCATACTTTCTTACTTGTTTCTATTAAAGGCTTATTTACAAAGATATCGACAATTTAACATTTTTTGAGATTTTCATATAAAAATCGATTTTTCGTCACAAATGTAAGTGATCAGCGATCGAACTCCTTTTCCTTATTAAACGCTTATTTACAAAGATATAGACGATCTAATTATTTTTTAAATTTTCATATAAAAATCGATATTTGATCAGAAATCTAGATCTAGGTCCTTTTCTCTATTAAACGGTTTTTTACAATGATATTGACGATTTAAGATGTATTGAGCTTTTCTTATAAGAATCAATACAATAGTCAAAAATAACAAATATATAGACAATTTAAGATTTTTTGAGATTTTCATATAAAAATCGGGTTTTCGTTAGAAATATCAGTGATCACCGATTTTTTGAAATTGCCATAAGATCTAAGATTTTTTGAGATTTCCATATAAAAATTTATTTGTGGTCAGTTAAATGAATGATGAACGATATAGACAATCTAAGATTTTGATATCAAAATCGATTTGTTGCACTTATTTACAAAGATATACCCAATTTAAAAATTTTGGGGATTTTGATATAAAAATAGATTTTTAGTCAGAAATATGAGTGATCACTGAGAAAGCTCCATTTGTTTATTAAACGCAAAGATATAGACGATTTAAATTTTTTTTAGTTTTTCCTATAATAGATAGATTTTTCGTTATAAATATGAATGAATGATCACTGATCGAGCTGCTTTTCTCTATTTAACGCTTATTTTCAATTATATTGGCGATCTAGTATTTTTTGAAAAAATAAATTTTTGGTCAGATATATGGGCAATTACCGATCGAGCGCCTTTACTCTATTAAAGGCCTATTTATTGAAAATTCCCGGAATACCGGGATTTACATTCATGAAATCTCGAATCTCGCGATTTAAAAATCCAGTCCCGCTTGACATCTATAGTTCATACGTCATTTCGCTTATATAGGTACATAGAGAATTTTCTCTAGTATTGAATTTATTTAAATTAGTAAAATGTCCTTACGGAAAGGCATTAGATAGTTCATGGAGAGTCTTTGTGTCATTAAATCGATTACCATACGTGAGAGGTTTCATAATATGTACAGTAGGTATATAACTAATTTTGGCGAAATTTTTGGCATATCACCACGTGATGGCCATGTTGTATTAGTAATGAAAATCATTTTTTTAGGTCATTTGGAATCAAAACATGTAAGAAAGTATGGTCGGTCAAGCCCGACCATATAATACCCTACACTAAGTAAAAGAGCAAAAAAAATTTTTATTATAAAATTTCATTAATTTATATTTTTGAGTGATTTTCGGAAGTGGGCCTTATATGGGGGCTATGACCAATTATGGACCGATCACCATGAAATTAGGTCTATATTTATGTCTATATTAAAGTTAACTATGTTGAATTTAGTGTGTTTACCCACATTTTTAAGCGATTTATGTACGTTAAAGTGATTTTCGGAAGCGGGTCTATATGGGAGCTATGACTAATTATGGACCGATCGTAACAAAATTTGGTGACATGAATTTTGTGTATATAGAACTTATTTGGAGCGGAATTTGTGGAGATATATATAAATTAAACATTTATGACCGATAAAGTTCAATTTCGGGAGGACATTTGTATGGTGGCTAGGTGAAATAATGGACCGATTTCAGCCAGTTTCAATAGGCTTGGTCCTTGAGCCGAAAAAATAATATGTATCAAATTTCATCGAAATATCTTCAAAATTGCGACCTGTACTCTGCGCACAAGGTTTACATGGACAGCCAGCCAGCCGACCAGACGGACGGACATCGCTTAATCGACTCAGAAAGTGATTCTAAGTCGATCGGTATACTTTAAGGTGGGTGTTAGACTAATATTTTTGGGCGTTACAAACATCTGCACAAACGCATAATACCCTCCCCACTATGGTGGTGTAGGGTATAAAAATCACGCACCAACACCAATTTCTATAATAAACCAATTTTTTTTTTCTTTGAAAAATTATAAAAATAATTTCATATTTTTTTTGCAAGTATTTAAAAATTATCGTTTGAAGTATGTCCGCAGTTATTATTAAAATAAAATATATTGTTTTTCAAATTAATTGAAAAAATTTATTGCGAAAAATAATACCGTGGGTTTTCATATTTTTTAATGTTCTAGTCGACTATGCTATGCCAATTTGCATTTTTGCAAAAAATTTCAAAAGTTATTTCCCTAATGTACAGTACAATTTTTTATAAATTGTTAATCAATGGCTAACAAATGATTCTATTAGCTCGTTTATAAAAAATATATTTAAATTTTTAAGTTATGAAATCCTAAATTTTGCACTTCCAACCATATGTGTGCCCATCCCTTTCATATAAGCATTTAAGTATGTGTATAACAAAAATATAATTTTATGAAACATTGACTTTACTAAGAAGCTTATAAATTTAATTCCAAACTACTATTGAAAGGACATAAATATGTCAGATTTTATATAAAAAGCAATATTAAATTTTAGATACATTTAGCAATAACTAATCATTTAAAGATATACTTGGACAAGTTACAAAGTAACAGATAATATTGGAAACAATTATTTTTATTAACAATAATTGTAAATTTGTGTAATGTTTAAAAATATTTTTTAATCCTCTACTCTGTTTTAGTTTAATTTAAAAGTAAAATGTAATTTTAATATTATAATTATTTCCTGAAGATGCTACACATTGATGTAGCGAAATATTGAAATAAAAGAAAAGACCTTAAGCTTAAATTAATATAATATTAAAGTTAAATAAAAAGGTAAAATAAAGTTAAATAAAGTGTAATAGTTAATTATTTTTATTCAACAGAATTTGCTTAGTTTTTCTTTTTTTTAATCTGTAATTATTTTATTTTATGCTAAATAAAAAAAATCCTTTTTTCTTTGCATAACATTTAGTCTTTAATACATTTTTTGTAATGATTTTTCTTAGTATTTTTCTCTTTTATTTTTTTTTGTTTGAAACTCATGTCTTTGTTTCATTTTATCTTTTACAAATAGTATCTATCACTCCCCAGAGTGTGATGTCAAATCTTTTAAACTATAATTTTTATATAAAACTTCACATGCATATATACTCAATCACACTCACTTATACATATTCTACATGTTTACACTTATATATGTAAATATCCCAGCTGTTCTAGGAGACTTTTCCGTACTAGTGATTTTATATATGTTGACAACTAGTTACATAATTATTTATTTTAACATTTAAGTGTTGACCTTAAATAGTCAGTTAAAAATATATCTCATTAACAGACCAAACCTTCCTCCGACAACTCTGCAATTGATTACTTTTGGTGGGTAAAATAACTAATTCCTAAAGTGATGTACGGTAACTTGAGTTAAGTCGATATCAAATGGATACTTTGGATCAGATATCAGAGAGTCTCTTGCGGTCAATTAGTCACGTAGTTAATTATATAACTAGTGGTGACCCTAAATGATAGGTAAACTCACTAGTTCTTGATATTCCCCTAGAACTGTTGGGTATTCATGGTCGTACATATCTCCAAAGGCTGCATATTGACATTTTAAAATCAGAAATACAAGATTTCTACATTTAAGAGAAACATGCAGCATTACAAAACACAAAATAAAAACTGACATGACAGAGCATTTTCAAAGGAAATTCATAACAAAAAATATACATATTTGCATTTTATTAAATATTTTAAGAAAATTTAAATGCAAATATGCAATAGTTTTCTTAAGATATTTAATTGGAAAAGAAAAAAGCTTTGGCATGTTATTATTCATAAAATGCAGTGTTACATGATAATTAGGGTTTTTAGTAGGAAATAATTTATTTTTTGTATTTCAAGCATAGCTGTAAATTGTGAATATTTTTATTCAAAATATTTCCAAAAGCTTAATTATTTTTGAATTTTAGTTACATTTAAAAAAATAAATTTATATTGAAATCATTCTATATTATTCAAAATAGGATATTAATTAATATATATCTATTTAGAATATAAAGCATTAAATATTATTTGATTTCAATAGAATACGATATTAAATAAATTATACTTAAAAGTTTTTAATAAACATTTATAAAATTATACTAATAGTATTTGTATTTTAGTAACAATAAGTTGTATTTTATTTATTATATAATGAATAGATTTTAAAATATTCTAATCAATATGAAAACATGTAATTATTTTCAAATTATATTTTTATAGTAAAAATGAAATATTAATTTAGTTTATTCAACTAGTTATGAATAAAATATTATTTTACTTATTCGAAAATTTGTTGATAGATTTTATTCAAAGCAATTTTCTTTGAATAATTTTATTTCTCCAAAAAAAAGAAAAATATTTAAATATTCAACAAAAAATTTTATAATACTTTTTTATTCATAGAAATTTTCTTTGAATAATTTTATTTGTGAAAATAAAATCAAATATTTTAACAACAAATTTTTGAACAATTTTATAAAAAAATATTTTTGTTTGTGAAAATGAGCTCGGACGATAAAGATTTTTCTTCCGAGGATTATGAAAAAGATCCTTCGTTTGCTATAAATAAACAAAAACAACTTTCAAAAATAATTCAACGATATTTTGAACGTCTAATTTCACTTGCAGGGTTATTAAATAGCCTTAGGAGGAATGCCATGTAAGACGATCATTTTGAACAACTAGTTACTTTAAAAACTGTTTTTAAAAATAATTCATTTTCTTCTTCACAATTTAAATTAATAATAAACCTCAAATTGAAACCATTAATCTGTGTCCATATTCTAGTGATAATCAATGATTAATTAGTAGTTTTTAAAAATAGAATATTAGATATCAGAGAAACAATATCTAAGAAAAAACAAGTTGAATCTGAAAAAAATTTGTAATTCGTTTCGAAAATAACTTTTTCAACTCAGAATGCAATCAGAAGACATTTTACATCAGTATTATTGTGAAATAAAAATATTCTTTAACATTTATTAGAATTATTTCTATTCTGTAATTTTTGGAAAAATAAATTTATTTGTTTCAAATTTGTGAGAAATAAAAATATTTCTAAAGTTTTACTAGAATTATTTCTATTCAATCATTTTTTGTTTGAATAATTTTAGTTTTTTGTGTTTTGTTTGAATAAATATTCCAAAGAAATTAGTTGATTTTATTTGTATCTAAATGAAATAAATTTAAATTTTATTCAACTTTGTTTTATTTGAATATATAAAATTTTACTATTTTCTAAAAAAATATCAATATAATTTAATTAAACTAATATAAAATGATTTTATTTATTATTTATTTGGTTTTAAAAGATATAAATATGCATAAATTTAACTGTAAATATTATTAATAAATTAGAGAAATACTTTAATTAACTAATAAATAATTTGGAAAATAAATATTTATAATTGGAAACAAAAGCTAAAATAATATAAAAAATATTTATATTTTGTATTTTATTCACAAGTTACAGCTATGATTTCAAGTAAATCTAATCGTAATCCTTTAAAAAAAGTAATAAAAGCTAAAATCGAGTGGAAATTATTTGAGTTATTAAAAATTCTCTAGACCATTTGTGTATCTGGCTAATTGAAGAAGAAAATGCAGGAACAAACATTATTTGCTGTTTAAAACAATTATTAACTTTAAACAAGTAAGGAATATGGTCGTTCAAGCTCGACCAATATAATACCCTACACTAAGTAAAAGAGCAAAAACATTTTTCTTTTAAAATTTCAATAATTTATATTTTTGAGTGATTTTCGGAAGTGGGCCTTATATGGGTGCTATGACCAATTATGGACCGATCACCATGAAATTAGGTCGTGTGATTTATCTCTATATTAAAGTTAAGTGTGTTGAATTTTGTGTGTATACCAACATTTTTAAGCGCTTTATGCACGTTAAAGTGATTTTCGGAAGCGGGTCTATATGGGAGCTATGACTAATTATGAACCGATCGTAACAAAATTTGGTGACATGAATTTTGTGTATATAAAACTTATTTGGAGAGGAATTTGTGGAGATACGTATATAAATTAAACATTTATGACCGATAAAGTCCAATTTCGGGAGGACATTTGTATGGGGGCTAGGTGAAATAGTGGACCGATGTCAGCCCGTTTCAATAGGATTGGTCCTTGAGCCGAAAAAATAATATGTACCAAATATCTTCAAAATTGCGACCTGTACTCTGCGCACAATGTTTACATGGACAGCCAGCCAGCCGACCAGACGGACATCGTTTAATCGACTCAGAAAGTGATTCTAAGGCCACTGCTACACGTTCAATATATATTGACTGCGATCCAGTATCGCGATATTTATTTAACGTGTAGCATGTAGTATTGATGGATCGCGATCCAAATCGCAGAATAACCCCATTTTGCGTGATCCATTACAATGGATCGCGATCCAAATATCACAATGTATATTGAACGTGTAGCAGTGCCCAAAGTCGATCGGTATACTTTAAGGTGGGTGTTAGACTAATATTTTTGGGCGTTACAAACATCTGCACAAACGCATTATACCCTCCACACTATGGTGGTGTAGTTCAGTTAATTGATATTTATACCCTACACCACCATAGTGGGGAGGGTATTATGCGTTTGTGCAGATGTTTCTAACGCCCAAAAATATTTGTCTAACACCCATCTTAAAGTATACCGATCGACTTAGAATCACTTTCTGAGTCGATTAAACGATGTCCGTCCGTCCGTCTGGTTGGCTGGCTGTCCATGTAAACCTTGTGCGCAAAGTACAGGTCGCAATTTTGAAGATATTTCAATAAAATTTGGTACATATTATTTTTTCGGCTCAAGGACCAATCCTATTGAAACGGGCTGAAATCTGCCCATTATTTCACCTAGCCCCCATACAAATGTCCCATCGAAATTGGACTTTATCGGTCATAAATGTTTAATTTATATACGTATCTCCACAAATTCCGCTCCAAATAAGTTTAATATACACAAAATTCATGTCACTAAATTTTGTTATGATCGGTCCATAATTAGTCATAGCCCCATAGTCATTATTGAAATTTTAAAAGAACAATGTTTTTGCTCTTTTACTTAGAGTAGGGTATTATATGGTCGGGCTTGACCCGACGCTCGCATATTCCGGGCGTTTTTCAGCCAATGCTCTTTTCAAGCGAATATGTTGTGTTCGATACAGTTTCCCTGTGTTGGTCTGGCCAGATTTCAACAGCTCATAATAGATAAGACATTTTTGGTCCAACCAAATACAGATCATGATCTCTTACTCTTCGGGTTATCGTAATGGCATCTTTTTGTAATCGCAAGTAACGAGAAATGTGGATTTATCGCCGTATACTAAAAGTTACCTGGACACACTTCATACCCAATTCAACGTTTCTGATAAGGCTAAAACGAGAAAGAGAACTTATACAAACTATAAAAAGATGAAAAACATCATACTTGGGTCATAGTCATGAGAAACCCAAAATATAAATTTCTTCAATCCATAATTCGAGCAAATATTGAAGGAAGACTCTACAGAGGAAGAAAAGAAACAACATGGCTTGATACCATACAAATGTGTACTGGTATCCGAGATATTGAAAATCTTTTGAGCAAGGCCAGAAATAGAGATTATTTTGCAGAAATTATGAAAAATATTTAAAATTATTTTAAAATACAAATTAATTATTTAATTGTAATGGTCGCTAACATTCGGAAAACGAATATGCAAATAAAAAAGAAGAATGAGATGGTCCAATACCTATTTTCTTTTATAGAGTTCAAACATCATTTCGGACATGCAAAATTGTCTTCGAAGGTCTCTCGGTTTCAATTCGTATGGTACCCAATTTCCCTGCTTTTTTATGAATCCAGCTGCTCTCAAATCTTTTGAAAATGCTGCTTGAGTAGCTCCCAATGATTTTGCAAGCTCTAGTTGAGTTTGACACCAATCTTCATACAATTCTTGGTCTTAAAGTGACTTGTGCGATCTTTGTTTTCCGAGCGAAATCAAGGGAACACATTCACGGTGTGCTTCAGCGGCATTTTTTTTTTTTTCAAAAGAAATAATGCAAAACTTCCCGCATATGACGCTTTGTTGGTACAAAATTTGACATTTTCGAAGCGAAACTAAACATTGTTGTACTCTTCAAAATGACATAAAAGTTATTAAAAACAAAAACCGCTTTTAAAGATAATTGTTTAATTTTTAAACAAATTACTTATTATTAAGTTATAATTTGACACTTATTAGTCAATCTGTTACTTTACCCAACACAGGTCAAGAGGTCAACTAGCTTTCATTTAATAAATGTTAATTTTTAAATACCTGGACGTGTCGGTGATAAAGTAACCAGTTAGGAAGCTCTGAGGTGACAGACTCAAACTGTTACTTTGTTATCCATGGAGCTTCAATAAATATTTTCGAAGGATCGCCATGATAAGATTAGTAGTCACATTATTCAATCGGTATACAGTAGTGTCTCAAAATATATAGTAGTGAAAGTTACTAGTTTAAACATTTGTCTTACAAAAACTATTTAGGTTCATAAAAAGTTTCCATTGCATTTCCTACGCTTCAAAAACTTGTATCCTTATTCAAAATTTACAGCAACACAATCTGTTTGTTGGCAACAAATGCTAATGTCATATAATATAAAATTCTGCAATTGTACATATTCCTTGAAAGGATCTTAAATATTTGTTTCTGTCTTGTTCATATTTGCAATATTGCATGACACATTTACCTAGCAACAAATAGTAAAATCTCCTTCCAGGTAAATCCTTCTTTATTTCATTTCTTAGTACTCATAGATTCAAAGAAAAAAAGTAGGAATATTTTAGATACATTTACATATACATATGTATGTATTTATACATATGTAAATACATATTATGAGTAGTTATATGAAAACTGTAGTAGCCATACAGTTATGAGAAATAGGCACCGCTGGGAAATTCTGTGATAAGTCGAACTGACCGACTTTTCAAAGTTAATGAAAATCCAAGAGAAACATTTAGGCTGCATCATTATTGTGTTAGAATACCAACAAAAGTAGCTAAAAGTTTAAATTTCATAAAATTTTACAAAATTTAACTGTAAATAATACTGACATGGAAGTGCCAAATGAATGCCATATAAAGTGTTTAAAGAAAGTAAAGAAGAAATCTTTATGAATTCAAAACATATGTCAGTGTAAATGTTTTAAAATGAGTGAAAAAAGAACGTATTGCAATATTCTTCACTTTTACTTCATATGAATAGGGTATTTCAAAACACGATACGGTTTGGAAATAATAACAAGTGAATAATTGGGTTCAACATATTTTCCCCATTTTGACCTATTGCAGGTCTGAATTTCTATGGCGTTATATACGTTGAAAATATCTTCGAAATGTATATCATTAGATATCCATATTGTCTATGTTTTTGGCTTAGTAATTCAGATATAGATCAAAAGTAGGTCAAAAGGGACGCGAAAAAAAAGTACGTGAGGGAGGGGGTTAATGGCAACTTTTTTAAAATGGTATTTGTGGAAAGTGCTATGAGAATATAGAATGAAATCTTTTTTGAAAATGTTTGGTGAGTTTGTGGGGGAGGGATTATGAGAAAATATTCGAGGGGGGTTATTGCAAATTTTTTTAAAATGCTTATTTTAGCAACAGGGGTCTCTACACAAAGTTTTATGATTCCTTTGAAATAATTTTTGCCGCAATTTTGGCTTTTGGACACATAGTGCACTGTTTCAAAGGCAATTGAACAGTATAAGGAAGACTTGAATATTGAAAGAAAATCTGGATCAGGAAGAAAAATAGGTCTAACAGATATTGGTAAGGCAAAAGAAGTCGAAGAGCACCAAACACTACTATCAGAAAAGCAGCTCTTAAAGTTAAATGCTCTCATTCTTTTGTGTACACAGCCTAAGCTAAGGCTTGGTGAATTAGGTTCAGAAAGATCCAGTTCGCAATGCGGTAAAGAACTTAGAAGCAAAAGCATGAGCGAAAATATTAAGGTCAAATTTTATATAATACATGTAAGAAAGTATAGTCGGATATCCTGCACTGAGAAGATGATTATAAACAGTTTTCTTTTCAAATTTATATGGGAGCTATGGCTAATCATGGACCAGAAACGATAAAATTACGTGGCATGTCTTATAATATATGACACTTTTTTGTGTTGAATTTTATTTGAATACCATGTATTGATCTTTCGAATAAAAAAATTGTTTGATTAAAATTTACTTTTTTGTGTTAGTCTTTACAATATGAAGATTTATCGGGCTTAAGAAACTCCCTTTATTTTACAGCTATTATAAGTTCATTGAGAATCTTTTTTTGTGAAGTAAAGACTAATAGCTGTTTTCGGATTTGTTTTGGAATCCAATTTGATGGAACAAGGAAAAACTGTGCTGAAATCGATCATAAATTGTGCCCTATATTGAAACGCGGGCCTACACTGGTGCATATTCCTATCACTACTGTTTTTTAAAAAGATTGTAAAAATTAAACATGAACATATTTAGGGGGCTACAAATTTGTTCATTAAATTAGTTAAGACAATAGAGAACATAGAGCGGAAACTCGAAAAAAACTCAAACAAAAAAATTACTCAAAAAAGTTACACATACGAGTGTTGTTTTTGTTTTCACATAGTTTTTTTTACTAATACATTCTCACCACTTAGGTTTTTGACAACTGAGTTATGGTTAAGTTTTCTCTATGGTTAAGACTCCACTTAAAATATTGTTTACAAAAAAAAATTCATTTGTACTTTATTTATTTTTTACTTAAATTTCGAGATTAACAGCCATTTTTAAGGGTATTTTCCTATAAACGCACTTTAATTTATGGGTCACTGTAGCATTATTAATAATGTGTGGATAATCCTTTGTTATGGATTGTTTCAAAAATACGGTCTGGCATTGATTCCACTAATTTTTTAAGCAGATTGGAATCAACTTCCTCCCACACTTGTTTAACTCTTAGTTTCAGCTCTGTCACAGTCTTTATGCTTTCATCCTGGGCATCATTTGCATACATTTTACGGGCCATGTATCCCCACAAGTTCTCCATTGGGTTTATATCCGGACTACAAGCCGGCCAGTCCAACAGACGTATGCTATGTTCATTAAACCAAGATTTCGATTGCTTATAAACATGGATTGCAGCATTATCTAGTTGGATATGCAATCTTCATTCATTTTTTCATCCATAAATGAGAGAAGAGCATCTTCCAACAGGTCGTTATAAATCGCACTGTTCATTTTTGTCGGAACATAACATATTTTCGACTTTCCAGCTGCAGAAAACGCTTCCCAACCCAAAACATTGCCACCACCGAAATTACGTTTTGACATCCGAACATCGTTTGATCTCAAATCGTGCCAGTAGTATGAGTATGAGTCAGGACCGTCTAAATTACATTTTTTTTTCGTCAGAAAAAATTACTTTTTTCCACTCATCTGTCCATTTCATATATTTTCTTGCGAATTTTTGACGATTTTCTTTATGGTGCTTTTTTAGCATTGGTTTGCATTTCGGCTTTTTCCATTTTATGTTTTCACCGTTTTGTAAAATATGTGCAAATTGTATGGAAGTCACTGGAAGATTCAATTTATTCTTTATTTGTGTGGAATTCAATTTGTTGCGGGTTGCTTCTTGTTTTATTAGATTATGCTGTCTTCTTGTTAGTTTTGTATTTCCATTTGTAGGTTTGCGAACTCCATTTTTCTTCAAGAAATTTCGCACCACACTTTCCGAACGATCGATTTTATGTCCAATTTCTCCATTGGAACATCCTTGGTCGTGAAAAAATTTAATTTGAATCTTTTCTTGATCGGACAAAAAAGTTCCCTTGGGCATCTTTAAAAGTGATGAAATTTATTGATTCAAATAGAAAAAGTTGCAGTAAATTGAGATGTTACTATTAGAAACGTACCTTTGGTTGAAAAAAAACTAAAATTGATAATATTTTATTTGTGGTAACTTTTTTAAAAACAAATTTCACGTCTGCGTTTATACGAATCTTCCACTTAAAATAGCACCAAGAACATTTGATCGCATAATTAAGGCAAACAACAAGAATAAGAAAAAAAACTTTTTTACTTTCAAAAAGTACCGTTAAGTTGTCTCTCATTAAAAAAGTTAAATTTTGCTTTTGGATGAGAACAACAAAGATATAACAAAAATGCAGAAAAAAATTAAGTGCGTATATAGGAATATGCACCAGTTTTAATTTTTAATTGCATATAGCTCGCTAACTATAAGCGACAAATAACACACACAAGTATATTTTCATTTATTCACCGTGTCTTCAAATACCCTGTTTCTGAATATTGCAAAATTCAATTTGTTACTATATATCACAAATGAAATTTTCTCAGATTTTTTTATTATTTGATTCCTGTTCTGCATACATACATATGGGCAATTCCATGCCATCGTAAATGACATTTGTATGCCTATGGAGTGGAGTAGGTTTTGCAATAATAAGAGTATCTGAAAAATAATTTGGTCTTTATAACTATTCCATTTAGAGAGTACTATAATTTAAAAAAAAATAATAAGTACATTCGAAACATTGTTGCCCAAAAGGGCAAAATTAAAACGGAATTAATTTTAAAGTACATGTAAAAATATGCTACAATTTGCGAATCGTGGGAGGCGTTATTTTTTCTTTTAATTTCTTACACTAAACCAAATACTTTTCTTCTAGAAACTGTAATATTTAAATGAAAACAATCATTGGATGATATTATAATAGATTTAATATTGTACGTGACATACCGTACGCCAAAGATTTTTCTCTTGTAGTAAAACAATATATCGCACTGGTTCCTCTAAAAAGAATCCACTCAAAATTTAAAAATTTTCAGTAGAGTCAAAAAAAGTTTTTTTTAATACATTACAATGCAAGTTGAAGATGGATACAACTGTAAGATTTCTACAGTGACCACTGTACATCGATTTCTAGCAAAAAGTGAAAAATTTGTGCGATATATTCTGTAAATATATTGTTACGAAATTGTACTTGAATTCAAATATAACGATTTTAAGGGCTGATTTAAAAGTAGCATAATGCTTTCAAATAACAGTGCTGTAATAGCGAACTGTAACATATCTGTGGGCATTATTAAATAAAAGCTTTCAGTTGACCAATCATCGTAAGTTGGCAACGCTGTTTGAATTCGAATATTCAGTTAAAGAACATTGTAGAAAGTACACCACAGATGGCGTATGATCTAGAATATTCGAACTTTGACAGTTAAAGAGCAATCTAGAGTACAGATGGCAGTGTTATAAATAGTGGCAGAGGTTGCAGTCGTTAGTGAGTTTATCAGAGACGCTTTTCGAATAAACATCAACTGAGTGCCTTAAAGTGTGTTGTGTTTTTCAAGTAAATTCGTGTACATTATAAATTGTGTCTGTATTTCTGAGAATTTATAAACGTGTATAAAAAACTTTGAGTGGCTATTTAATTCTGTGGTTGTTGTACATTTTGAATAAATAAAGAGTTGCTACAATTTTTAAACTACTAAACGGCTTTTAATTGCAATAAAAAGTATCCGGTTTATTTAAAGGAAATAAACCAACGTTTTGAAAAGGTTAAAACGTAACCTTTTCAAAAAAGTTTTAATGGTTTTCGTTTTTTCAGTTGTGGTTGTCATGGAATTGCCCATATGCGATTGTTTGTTGTTTTTCTATACTTTTATGCTATGAATGCATTTGTAAAAGAAAAAAAAGTATGAAATTGTTAAGTTTTCATATATTTTCTAAGGAATTTCTTTTTGCCATTTCCAATTCTTTCTTTTATCTTGGATCAAGGTGTTGTAGTACATTGTAAAGCCAATTTTGCACTTGACTAGCCTAAACCGTGTGTCTTAGGTGTTGCATTTGTTTATATTGATTCCATAATTCCAAGAGAAAGATATTTAGAGTGTAATAGGCAACACAAGTGAGTTGGTTGAAATAAATGTATGTATGTACTACATAAAATCTCAGCTATATATTTCTGAAGCTAAAAAGCATAAGTTTTTTTTATAACATTTCAAAAACTACCATTTCCATGTTATCAAAATTCACAAAAATTTCGCAGATATTTCTATCTCGATATTTTTTTTATCACAAAATTCATCTTTGTTAATTTGTTTTTCTGTAATTTATTCTCACTTAGTTATTGAACAACAAAGTTTTTTTTAGCTTCGAAATACCGCAGAGAAAAATTGGTCCTCTCTAATAGCACTGGCCTAAAAACGCCAAAAATATGCGGCCAGACATGTTGCAATATCTGTTAAAAAGTGTTTAGAATGAAGTGTTTTGGAAGCCTCTCCCGCTTTATAGTCCAGACCGTGCTCCGTCCGACTACTACTTCTTTCGATCGATGCACAACTCTCTCTCCGAGATACACTTAGACAGGGTATACAAACTTGGCTTGCTTCGTTCTTGGCCTCAAAAGATGAGCAGTTCTTTTGGCTCGGAATCCATGTGTTCCACAAAAGATGACAAAAGGTCATAGCTAACAAATAAATTTATTTGTACAAATGTTTCAAAATAAAAGTTAAAAATTTTTAATAATTCCAATACTTTTAACTTCGGAGAAGTTTAGACTTGCAGGAATTTAACCAGATCAGTATGTTTTTTTTTTGAATATTATTGAATTCATTATATTTTTGAATTGAGATTATTTTGCCCTATTGATCAAAATATTCCTGTAATGGGCTTTTTAACGAAATCAGCTGATTCAGTACGGCTAAATTCAGTAATTTTTGTAGCAGTCTAATGCAACACTCATACAGTTTTTGTCAATACACACAGATGTGTGTACAAATCTTATTGCGAAAACATTTATTACGTGACCACATTTTTCAATTTGTGGACAATTTTATATCACGCACTCATTCATATACATGTTGTTTTAATGGGTCTGCCGGCTGGATTCCATTTTAGAATATTTCGTATTTATGCACAGATATCCTTGCACATTCATAGACTCATGCATAAAATCATAAAAAATCTTTTTTTTTTTGTTTAAAATTTTCAATATATTTTTCATTATTGTGTGTAGATTTCAGCATTTCGCATTCTCTTACACCCTGCACTGCTCTCTTCTAATTATCATTTAAATCTTTAGAGTTTTTGAAAATAACAATTAAAAGCAGATTGTGCAATTAACTTTTACCACAGTGAAATACAAAATGACGCTACACTCCACTTTGTTTTGCAGTGTCAGCATTTTAGCTGTCTAAAAATAAATTTAATGTCGTTCTGCTGTGTGTATTTTAATTTTTTTTTTCCTTTTCTATTCGGCATTTGTGCGATTTTATGCGCCGATTAAAGTGGGTTTTGTAAATTGAAAAACATTTTGAAAATTATTGGAAAAAAATAATGGTTTTTATATTAAAAATTTGTTTGTTTGTTTAGCATTGGAGAAGTTGAAACAGGAGAATGACAATTAAAATTAAATGTGCTATAATTTTAGTAGATTTATAATTATTAAACTGGTAATGTGCTGCTTATTAAGGCATTATTTTGTTGCAACGGACATTAATAAATAATAGAAAGTGATATACTATTTCTAACATTTCTAAAAGGTTTTTTTGTTTAAGGCATAGATTAAAACACATAGATCGGAAACTCTCCTATCAAAGACCTAACTCAGTTGTCAAATACCTAAACAAACAAACTTTTGTAACTTTTTTGAGTAATTTTTTTTTGGATTTTTTTTCTAGTTTCCCTTCTATGTATAGTTTCATTATTGTATAAGGTATACATACAGAGGAACCTTATTTCAGTTGTCTTTAATCAAAATATATGAATGATCCGTTATACGTAAAGACAGAATGTGCTTATGCAAACGACTACTAAATAAGCATTTAAATATCAGATAATAAATAAGTCATTATTCGACTACTTCTAAGTAAGTAATTGAAAAGTATGTTATTCAATAATTGCAGTTCATTATTTTTTGCTGGGTACAGACTGACTTAAATAATTACACTAACTACAATTAAGTTTTAAATGCTTAAAATTCACTGGAAAAATTGTATTATTATTTAACTTCCTAAAAGTTATTCGGTAACGAAGTTTCCAAGAAAAGTATTTACGTGCTTAAAAATCTAAAGTTTTACTGCAGCATTTTTCCAATAAGCCAAAATGACGATGACGAACATTCCAACAAAATATCCTTTTATTGTTTATTATTAATTCTAAATAATTTTAACAAAAGAATTCTAATCTTTGCCCTGCCAGCTTATAATTAAAATGTTTTAGTTTTTAATCATTTAAACCGCATTAAGAAGCTTTGATGTTGCACATACAAAGAACAAAAAAAAGATACATATATTGAAAATTATTTAGCCATAAAACTTCAGAATATTTTGGATTAAAAATACAAAGCATGTGGAAAATTAAACGTTTTATCATAAAAAATTGTTTTCACATAAATACATGCAAAATTAATAATAATCACATACAAGCATACATACTGGCAGGCATTGAAATAATCTCATACAGAAAAATATATGAATATGAATTAGGTTGGGTCGCGAAAAATATTTTGTTGAAATTTATATTGTATTATAATGGCTCGCGAAAAATATTTGACTCAAGTCACCCCCTTAAAATTAAGTTTAACATATGAGCAAAGTGACTATATGACCGTTCTCAAGTTTCAAGTTTGACCATAATATGTCATGTGACATTATCACCATTTTTAGGCTATCTATTTCTATACAATTGGTCAATTCACAATGTCTCCTAGCATGTTATATTGTCACAATATCCTAATATTTCATAATGGTTTGAAAATGTTGTTATTGCCTTTCAAGCAAAAAATGGCCTAAAAGAATACTAGCCTATGTTTATTGTGTTCTCGTAACCAATCAACAGGGACCTGCGCCGAATGCCTAAGAGTCGTTTAAGCCGAGCAGCCGAGTCGTGAAATATTAGAACAATATGACATGATAGGAGGAAACCTTGTGAATTGACCAAAGGTTTTAATCTAGAGTATACAAAACCGAAACCGGCCATCGGTTTTTTCATCTTTGTAAACACCAACGGTTTCGGTTTTCTTTAACTTTTCGGTTTTTTGAGAAACCGGTTTTTGTAAGACTGTTAAGCGGTTTTAATAAAATGTATTTTCTAAAGCTCATTTAAACATGTTTTTGAAAAACTTTGATACCATTTTTAAAAATATTGTTTTATATTATAGAAAATTGTAGTATTTGACAATATTTTGTAAAATATATAAAATAATTGCATAATGATAGAGCCTTAGAATTAAAAATGTTAAATTTCCGTCGATTTAGTACACAATTCCTAACATATTTCTTATTAGATTCCACAAATAAAAACTGATTAACCGGATTTTTTGAGGACAAAAACCGAATACGTTTAACCTGTTTTTTTAAAAGACAAAAATAAAAACCGGTTTTTTTGGACACTCTATTTTAATCTGATAGCGATTGTTAGGTTCTCCTCATTATTTGTTGGAAAACATGGGTGTAAATTTGAACAAATACGAAATAATTCAGATATCATATGAAATTTATTCCATTTTAAATATTGAATACGATCCTGTTCATATATGAGCATCGCTATCGGATGTAACGTTTGTTAATCCGAAATCGATATTAAAAATGTCAAAATTTAAAAATAAATATAATTTTGTGCTAAAGACTGGAATTGCTTTACCTTCTCACTCGCTTTATCAAAAAGTTAATTAATACATTAATAGAATGTTGAAAGCTTTAATTTCTTTAGGTATATTGGTACCATCTACTGATTATTCATCTGTGGTCTTTTAGATAAAGCTTTTGTCCTTCAGGCTGAGATCAGTAAGGTTTGTAATGTTTTACACGAGAAGAACATTCGTGAAGTTATATCTTGTACTTCTATACTACGACTTCTTTGTTATTCAGAGAGTCCAGGCTCTGAGCCCAGGGACCATGAAGATGAGCTGTCAAGAGAAGAAACCGCTTTTAATGTATCAGATGTAGTATCTGTCACAATGGCGCTTGGATTATTAAGATCGAGATTCACTTCAGCAGCTTTTGCTGCAGCTACACTCCACTCGGCTCGTAATTTGTTAAGATATATATTTCTGAAGGTACATAAACTGAAGGATCTATCAATCTGAGATATTGTGTACCAAACTGCGTGATCCTACTAGATATTGTTACGTTTTAACCTTTTCAAAACGTTGGTTTATTTCCTTTAAATAAACCGGATACTTTTAATTGCAAATAAAAGCCGTTTAGTAGTTTAAAAATTGTAACAACTCTTTATTTATTTAAAATGCACAACAACAGAACTAAATATTCACTCAATGTTTTTTATACACGTTTATAAATTCGCAGAAATAAAGACACAATTTTTCACACGAATTCAATTGAAAAAAAAACACAACACACTTTAAGGCACTCAGTTGATGTTTGTTCGAAAAGCGACTCTGATAAACTGACTCATGACTGCAACCTCTGCCACTATTTATAACACTGCCATCTGCACTCTAGATTCTTCTTTAACTGTCAAAATTCGAATATTCTAGATCTTACTAATACATACGCCATCTGTGGTGTACTTTCTACAATGTTCTTTAACTGAATATTCGAATTCGAATACAGCGTTGCCAACTTACGATCCAATCAACTGAAAGCTTTTATTTAATAATGCCCACAGATATGTTACAGTTTGCTATTACAGCACTGTTATTTGAAAGCATTATGCTACTTTTAAATCAGCCCTTAAAATCGTTATATTTGAATTCAAGTACAATTTCGTAACAATATTTAAGACTCATCTCACTAATCAACATCTAATATTGATCTAATTTCAACGATCTCATTGACAGCTGTTATCTTATCTAAACTGAATCATATTGATTCTACTTTATTGTTAATGTACAATGAGCTATCTTACCAACCACTTATGTGGGATAAACCGACATTAGTGAATTCCTGAACATATATCTTCGAAATGATATCTTAAAACGAAGCAAACCTAAATTTGAGATGATTTGTTTGTCGAGCCGGTCTAATGTATTTGTAAGTATAGTTAAACACTGTAATAACGAACTAATACTGCACTTATAAATTAAAAAACATATAAAAGGTAATAATTGAGATTTTCTCGAAATGCTTTGAATTCAAATTCAGATATTGTTATAATTATTTCTGGCTTTTTTCTTTCAAATATCATTAATAAGAAAAAGTAACTACACTATAGATTACCTAGAGCCACTAAAGTGACAAATGACTTTACTATGGATTACCTGGGATATAAAATAACCTACTGTGCTATGTTTGCATTCCAAAGAGCGCATGAGTGTCAAATGAGCCAACATAAAGTATACTTTCTATATCTAACTATAGCTAGTCCTTAAATTGAAATATAAATGAATGTCACTCATTCTTATTGTAATGGTTTTTATTCCGTAGTTATCCTTCTGATCGATATTGTTTTAGCTGCTTCAGATTAAATTTTTATATGAAACCCAAAATTCTAAATATAGATTCAAGTGTGATTTCATTCTAAAAAATCTTGTTCGTTTTATTTTTCTTCTAAAGGTAGGGTCACACATGGCAAATATTTGCTCAAAAGGCTAAACTCCGTATTACAAAAGGACACTTAATGATAATTTACTCTCCAATAGAGACACTGAAGTTACAATTGATTTCAAGCTAGATTACCTGGGATGTGTCTAACATGAATTATTTTCATGACTGCCTAACTTCTCGGTGGTCACAGATAGAAACAATAAGTCTATCATCGCCATTGTGTGACTTGCAAGGGACACACGATAGGCCACTATTCGTACATTGACTGCATTGATCAATGTACAAGCATCTTGCTCGAGAGCTCGGGCTATTTAATTCTAGCCATCCATAGCTCAATCTGCTAAGCCTAGCACAATTATCAAAACCCCGCAGGCTTTAAAAATCAAAGTGTTCGGTTTCACTCCATACACAATTTACCTCACGACCACCACCACTTCTAAACATTTCGCTATTAAATAATGGCTCTGTAGAGTCAGAAACAGCAGTTAGCCCCTTTTTATAATGTAGAAATTGAAAGACAGACAGACGAAGTTTGTTGGCTCGAGGTCGAAGAGGTAGAGTGTGTAATATACAGGGTTTGGTTAGTTCAAAAGTTCAATTTCTGCATTCTAAAAGTGAACTTAGTAAGATGCATTTGGTTGCCCGAAGTTTGCCACCAGCACAAAAATCTGTCATTTAACCAACAATCTTCTGCCCACTTTGGGTTTTTACACCAGTCATTCCGTGGTCTCCCAAGGGACCTCACCAATGATCCATGCAGGACAAGTCCTAGAGCCAAATGGATCCCCCCCAACATCATATAAATACTCTAGTCAGCTGCGATTTTAAATTAAACTCTTTCCAAAAAAGGGGTTCATGCACCCCGGAACTCCGGTGTCGGTGGCATGGAAAGATCGACAAAATGAAAACAGGCTTAACGGATCATTTGACACATATGAGTCAAATGACCACCCGAAAATATATAAATTACATTCAGAGAGTGATTTACTATCTAAATGAAATACATTGACATAGTACACTCAGTAACAATTGATTATTCAATATACTACTTCTGGTGAGTAAAATATCTACATTGTAAAATGCAGACATAATAAATTTAAAGTGACTACACTCTAGATTACTTAGGAAAGAAAAAGTGACAACTGACTTCAAACGATCAAACGACCCAAAAATACATCAATTCCAGTCAGCTAAGATATTAGCGAAATTACTGTCTAAATGGGAGACTCTTTTTTACAGTGCTGGGCTGCTATAACTTAAAATTCGTTGTAACTATGTTCGACTGTATATGTGTGTGCATGTTTATGTTAAAGTGCATATTCCAATCATTTTTACGCTTCACCTACAAAATTAGTTACGCCTGCAAAACTCGGATAAATACTCGTATGTATGTGTGTGTATGATGAAAAATTAAATTCATCAAATTGAAATTTAATTTTAATTTATTCATAAGATGAATTAAATAATGTTAATATCAAAAAAATAAAACAACAGTTATGCGAGGTTTAATTATTAATTGTTTATAAACGAAATTAATTCAATTTTAATTTTAAACATTCTGGTTTTAAATTGTTAAAATTTTTGGGAAAATACAGCTTTTAACATATGTTGTATTTCTTAATTGAATTTAGTGTGGCTAAAACATTTGAAATTTGGGTTTATTGAAATTAATTTTGTTAACATATTGTCCTTCAGTATTCCAGAATTTGTCATAAAAAATATGTTTATTCTTAGGGGAAAAGTGAGCTAAATATTTTTATAAAAGGGGATATATAAGAAATCCAAATTTTTAACTAGTTTGTAAATATTTTCAAATAGAAACTACTTTCATTTGTTATTAAATATTGTAGCATATTCCCAAAATTCCCTGTATTATCATGGCGAATTTAATTATTTGCATTTATTAAAAAGAATACTTAAATATTCTTTGTATTTAATATATGCAAATTTTTGTATGTATAAAATGTTTTTATATATAAGTGTTTATTTATATCCGGTTATTTATTGGCAGTTTTGCTGTTGTGTGTAATTGCTTTTTGTTGATTTCCTGTTTCATATTGTACAAATGTTATACAAATCATGAAAACAATTGTCTGTAAAGTATTGTAATAAAATCTGTATTGCATACCTGTAAGCTAAATTCATATTTTATGCATTTTATTTACATATATTTTATTTCTTTTGTCATTTTGTATTTTAAATAAATTAAAGATGAGATTTTGTATTGTTTCAAACGAAAGAAATTTACAGGATTTCCGGAATTGTATGCGTATGTATACTCTCAAGGAAGCCATTGAACAAATGAAATGAATATCAATAAAATATTAAGAAAAAAAAAAATGTGGAATAATTTAAAAATGCATATAAAACGAAATGGTGATAATGCTACAGTTTAAGAAAACTTGATGCTCACTTAGTATTACAGCAGATCAGTGCCGTAGTACCGATTTGTTTCAAGGAAGAGAAATGTACATAAAAAATTGTCGTTTGGTTCATAATTTCAATATACATTTACGACTCTACAAGTTACATTCTGGATACTTGTAAGTAGAAGCCTTTTTGACAATTCTCCTCTGTCTGTTTAAATATACTTCCCAAGCCCCCAAATAACTTACGGAAATGCATTTTACAATAGTATATCGAGAAGGTTTTCGAGACTTTTACTAATTATCACAAAAACTCTAAACACTGTCAGAATGTGAGAAACAACGCATAAATTTACATAAAAAACAGTGGTAGCCACCAGAAGACATATTTATTTACTGTTAAACAAAACGAAATTCATATTTATACCCTACACCACAATAGTAGGGACGGTATAATGCGTTTGTGCAGATGTTTGTAACACCCAAAAATATGAGTCTAACACCCACCTTAAAGTATACCGATCGACTTAGAATCACTTTCTGAGTCGATTAAACGATGTCCGTCCATCTGGTCGGCTGGCTGGCTGGCTGTCCATGTAAACCTTGTGCGCAGAGTACAGGTCGCAATATTGAAGATATTTCGATGAAATTTGGTACATATTATTTTTTCGGCTCAAGGACCAAGCCTATTGAAACTGGCTGAAATCGGTCCATTATTTCACCTAGCCCCCATACAAATGTCCTCCCGAAATTGGACTTTATCGGTCATAAATGTTTAATTTATATACGTATCTCCACAAATTCCACTCCAAATAAGTTCTATATACACAAAATTCATGTCACTAAATTTTGTTACGATCGGTGCATAATTAGTCATAGCTCCCATATAGATCCGCTTCCGAAAATCACTTGAACGTGCATAAATCGCTTAAAAATGTATGGTGTATACACAAAATTCAACATAGTTAACTTTAATATAGACATAAATCACACGACCTAATTTCATGGTGATCGGTCCATAATTGGTCATAGCCCCCATATAAGGCCCACTTCCGAAAATCACTCAAAAATATAAATTATTGAAATTTTAAAAGAAAAATGTTTTTGCTCTTTTACTTAGTGTAGGGTATTATATGGTCGGGCTTGACCGACCATACTTCCTTACTTGTTTTATTTTGAAACATTTGTTCAATATAAATTAATTCAAAGTATTTTTTTCCCCATCTTTCTGGCAACATATGGATTCCACGCCTAAAGAACTGCGCATCTCTTGAGGCCAAGAAAGAATCACGGCAATTTCGTATACTTTGTTCTAAGGTGAAGCGTATCCCAGAGAGAGCGTGCTAGATCGATCGGTCTAGACTTTCCAACCATTTCTTTATAAATAAGTAGATTTTAACAGATATTGCAACATGTGACCTAGCGTTGTCATAATGGAATATTATGGTTTTATGTCTGGCCGCATATTATGGCCGTTTTTCGTCAATGATCGCTTCAAACGAATCAGTTGCTTTCGGTTTAGACTCCATGTGACGGTCAGGTAAGATTTAAGCAGCTCATAATATATAGGACGCTTTTGCACCCACCAAATACAGAGAATTGCCTTAGCGTCATGGAAATTTGGCTTTGATGTCGATTCCTCTGATTGGCCGGGCATCAAATACGATATCTTATGCTTCGGATTATCGTAATGAATCCATTTTTCATAGCAAGTTTCATAACTTCGGTGCAAAAATTATTTTCTTTTATAACGTTCAAGCATAATTTTAGACATGCCTTTCAAGGTCTATCGGATTCAGTTCGTATGGCACCCAATTTCCCAGCTTTTTAATGAATCCTGCTGCTTGCAAACGTTTTGAAATTTCTAATTGATTAACTTCCAATGACCTTGCAAGCTCTTGTTGGATGTGACAACAGTCTTCATGGGGTAATGCCTCCAAGAATTGTTCTTCGTACTATCTTAGCTGGTCTGGGCGTTCTTTACCTTCCGTTCAAAAGCATTACTTCTGGACCACACATGTTATCTCTTGCACGTTGAAACCGATGAAACACATTCACCATAAGCTTCAGTGAGCAATCGGTGTGCTTCAGCGGCAATTTTTTTTTATCGAATTAAAGAAGTAAACTAAACGACATAACTGGTAGTAGGTTTTTGTTTTATTCGGAATTTGATCACAAATATAGCTGATATTCTAAAAAAATGTCGATCCTCCTTAGGCCCGCCATATATAAAAACCCAAAAAAATAGTAAATAAAAATAAATTTAAACATCTCTTGACCTAAAAGAGATAACTTACATATGTATACATGCATTTGTAGATCTTCTAAAGGACTATTCATACTTTAAATTTCATTTCATTCGGATCATTAATAGATTTTTGGCGATTTTTTAAAAAATCATCTGTAATTTTTCTAATTAAGGGCAAAGAGCTTTATTTACAACTTTGGTATCTTTGGCGACCCCCACTAAAATTTTCCGGCAAAAATGTATTTCATCCTTAAATGTCCTTTTTGAAAGCACTTTTTTGATTTTCTCGGAAAAGGAGTCAAATTGACCCCTTAAAGAGTGGAGCTAGAGTGTTAAGATCTTCCACAACAATTATATCCATAAAATTCAACAATATACACAAAAATAACCCCCATACCATTACGTTGCATCCTACATGCACCATGGAATGGCCACCATAATTACAGGATCTAAACCCCATTGAGACCCTTTAGGAAATCGTTAATCAAAGAATCGACCCCAAAACTTGCATTAATTCAGATATTATGTTTCAAGGATTGGTAGATGCTTGGAACGCTATTCCTGCTAATGTTATTGCCAATTTGATAGGTTCACTGCTTTCCTGGTGTAAGGCCGTCATTGAAAATATAGGATTTGCCACCAAATATTAAGCTTTATAGACATAAATGTTTTCGAAGCAATCAGTTGCATATGTTTTGGCCAATGTAATGTCAACCCATACGTATTTTTTTAATTTTTTTCTATTCAATGCAAAAAATTCTGAATTAATTTTCATATTCTCATTTTTAAAACATTAATAAAAAAATATTATAAGCAAATGAATAAAAATATATTTTTTTGTAAACTTGTGTAGTTGATAAGATTACAGCAGACCAGGAAATTTAATAAAATCTTAATATATTCCAAGTTCTCATTATGCAGACCACTGTTCTACGACAATAAACCCTTGTTTTGAATTGAAAATCTAGTATATTCATGCAATTGTTTAATATTTGTATCCTTTATGCAATCGATTACTGGTTAAAGCAAAGTTTTTTTTTTGGCCTTCATTACTAATCCATTAATATATTCCTGTCATAACTTTATTTTCTGTTTCTTTCTGACTGATAAAAACGCTTTACTAAATCATATATTCGTAAATGCATAAATTAATGATTCAATTATACTACAATCTGATCTATAACAGACACATTAGCCAGCAACCCTTTGAGTATATTTGCAACATATAATTCATATTTAATTTGACATTTTTTATGAACAATTCTTTTTTTGTTTAAATTGATTAACAGCTAGATTCTTCCACAACAGTTAAAGTTCATTAAGGTCTGTAATTATTATGTTCCTGTTGTTCCCACATTGAATAATAAAAAAAAACCAAATGATAAACTATTTAATTTGAATGTTTTGTCAATAATATTGTGTTTCTTTTTTTACTCTATTCCATTTAAAATAGTACAACAAGCTGTTGATTAAAACAAATGAATAAATGTTTGTTTATTTATGTTTTATATAGATTTTTTTTTTGTATAAATAAACAAAATAATTTCTGCATATTATTTGCATATTTAAAATTTAACTTTAGTGGCCCTACATTGTGTGAGATAATAATTTGGATAGATTAGCTGGGCAAAAGTGTGAAAATTTATTAAATAAGTGAATAAATCTTACATTACTTGGAGACACAAAAGTGGTAATTGTCTTCTATTTGCATTACAAAGATACCATATGTGTCAAATTACCCAAAAAAAATATAAACTGGAGTCAGTCCAGTAGTAAAACATTAGTAACAATTACTATAGAAAAGGGATACATTGACATTGGACACTTAGTGACAATTAACTCTACAATACATTACTTCTGGTGGAAAAAATAACTACTTTCTTAAGTGCAGTTAAAAAAACGTTTAAAGTAACTACTATTTAGATTACTTAGAGACGCTAAGGTAAACATTGACTTCACGCTAGATTACAATGGATATATAAAATAACCAATTGACTTTATTTTTGCATAAAACAGAACATATATGTGTAAAATGACCCAAAAAATATAGAAAATTGGAGCTCGACAGGTAACAATAGTTTAAAAGGTTTTTGATCATGAATTGAAACATATGGGGATTTGTGTATTTAGGTCTTCTAACTTCTGAAAAAATCCTGGACGTGAAACTTTTGAGACAAATTAGGACAAAAAAATTGAAAGTGAAGTGTTTTAGTCCTCTTTTTATAATTATTTTCATTTGTCTCCCTTACGACACTCCAACAGTAGTCTCCTAGCATATTCTGATCCCAAAAACCTTTATAATTCCCCTCGAAAAAACTTCAAATCTTGATGGAAACGCTCTCCATGTTCGTCACTCATGTATCCGAGTTTTTCCGGGAAAATATGCACTTAAGAATGTAAAAAGTAAATTTTGAGGGATATATTTCCACCCATCAGTACAAATTTATGTAATAAATTCGCAACAATATCTCTGTAATTTTGAATTTTCCTATTCCAAAAAAATTCTTGAACAACAAGTTTAAAAGAATTCCATACTGCTTCTTCAACATCGGTTAATAGACACTCAAATTTGGTATCACCCAAAATTTTTCTTATTTGATGACCCACAAATATCCCTTCTTTTAATTTAGCCTAAGAAAGACTCGGGAACATGCTGCATAAATATTGAAATGCTGGTTTTGTCTTATCTAAAGCAAAAGCATAAGCATTTTGCAGTGTTTGTGTTATAGGAAAACCTCGATTTGACTGAATAATTTTTCCGCAAATAAAACAAAAATAGTCTGGGTTTATTTTACACTTTCTATAAGACATTTTAAAATAGTTTTTACTTTAGTGTTTTGTACTTAATACCGATTTATTAACGTTTATCTACAGGAAAGATGTACTTTTAAACAGTATTTATTTTTCCCGTTAATTTTTGTTGGAATTTTTAAAAAAAATACAACTCTGAAAGTATGTAGTAGCTTCGCCAGAGTGTTGAGTACCCAAAAACGATGTAAATACTTAATTACCACAATTCGGTACACTACAGTATGCATTAGTAGTACTCAGGGCAGGTGAAAAATAAAAACCATATATCTCAAAATTTTGACGTATAGCTGGAAAACAACAAATGGTCAATTGATTAGCGTCCCTAGCTCTTCTCAAAAATATAAGTTTCATTCCATGAGCAAACAAAAATGTTTGATTTTTAAACTAGTGTAATTAGACATTAGTGAAAATAACTATATTTAAAGGATACGTGGACGGCACACAGAGGGATTTTGGTGTCAAAAAGTAAATTTTTCAAACACTTAATTTCAAAAATCAAATGATGCAGTTTTGTAGAGAAATATTTAAAGATGAAATGTACACTGATAGATTTAAGAAACATTTTATTTTTTTTTTTTTTAAAATTGAAGTAAAATCCATGCAAGGGTGTTAAGCAATAATTTACTTATATTTTCACGCAATTCGGTGGTTTATTTATGTACAATTTTCCTAATAATACCATTTAACTTTAACTTATTCGAAAAACATAGCATTTCTACATAAATACCAAAAAAAAAAATTATGGGGATATCATAAACCGTTAAAAAGATATGGCCATATTTATAAGCCTCAAAAAATTATTTTATTTTTTATTTTCCATGGAGAAAAAAAATGTTGCCCCACTTTCCCCCAAGCAGTTTTTTTAATAAAATGAAAGGTGGGATTGTCTTGTTTCAATTAAAAGAAAAAATAGTTTTTGGAAGTTTTTGGAGCAGGATAAAAACTTAACATTTTTAGTCGAATAATAAACGAAATATCAAAAAAATTCTTATCTATGTATGGGTTCGTGGGCGGTGGGCGTGACCGATTTAATTGAAACTCGGCATGCGTTCCTTTTTTGTTTTAATAAATGTATGTACCAAATTTCTTTTGCTTGGATATAAGCAATTTTATGCAAAAAAATCAATTTGGATTGTATGGGAAGTGGGCGTTGGGCGTTGTCGATTTTGATAAAATTTAATTTTTTTCTTAATTTCAATGCTCTACGACCACTGCTTATAATTTTTGCACAAAAATGTATTGCATTTGGATTGCATGGGCAGTGGGCGTTGGGCGTGGTCGATTCTGATAAAATTTAATATTTTTCTTAGTTTGGTCCATATAATTATCGGTGCCAAATTTCAGCGCTCTACTACCACTCCTTATAATTTTTGCAAAAAATTGTATGAAGCCATCCCTCTGTGCGGCATGTTAAACTTCTACGTTATAACTACTTTAATGATCGCTGTTGGCAAATTTGACGAATTTTAGTGACAAATATGTTTCATTGGCGATTTAATGGAAGTAGATTATTTAGACCAGAAATAACTTGTTCCTTAATTTGGTTCAGTGAATTTCATATCTCCATTCTGAAATTAAAGCACAAAGTTTGAAAATAATCTCTTCACTTTTTATTCCAAAAATATAAAAACAATATTAAATTCAAAGTATTTTAAAGAGTAATAAAAATAAAATTGCAGTAAAAATATATTTTTATCCAAAAATAGTTAAAAATTTAGGGTGTTTAAAAAAAATTTACAATTAAAAAATGTTTGCCTGTATCAACCAGATCAGTTGCGAGTAACGGAGGGTTAATAATGTTTAAAAATTATTAACTTTTTACTTTCACATATACACAACGTCATTAAATTTTTAAGTAAATTTTTTCCCCATAATTAACTAACTTGTATGTAGGGTATCAAATGGCTAACCAAACGTATGCAGAACAGATTTTTTTTTTAATTCACTTACTACTGTTTTCCATATATATGTATGTATATCTTCCTTCTGCTCTACCAATATGCATATTTGCATTATGTTAAATTATAATATGTTTGCCCATTATCAATAATCGTAAATATTTCCTTCCGCATAGCGAAAAAGCGATAGTGGAAAAAAATTAAAAGTTGGAAAAGCAGCATGAAAAACAATAAAAACAATTGCATGTACACATGTATTTGCAATTGCAGCAAAAACAAAATCACGGCATTAATACAGAAATGAGGGAAAAAACAATAAAACATATAAATTAAATACATATGTATATAGTTTTTAATGCTGTGTAATATTTGAATAAGGAAACAAAATATTACTAATGATCCCGTAGCTATAGCTTTCACACCCATGTACGATCAGCCAGCATTTTCTGTCTTAGAAGTTTCTTCTTCGTAACCTCATAATGTTTAAATTCGTCACGGATAAAATCGTCTTCTCGCTGTAGTACCAACATTTGGGAAATCACAAAAAAAGTCTCACACCTAAAGTGAGACTTTTTTGTGAATATCCTACTAAGTAGGTATAGTTAGTAGAGTATTCATTCGACTAATGATCGTTCGATTAATCGAATAATTTCGAACAATTTAAAAATGGCCATTTTCGAATAACGAATAATTCGAATAATTTTATGTAGAATAATCGAATAAAACGAATAAATGTTCATATATATTTAAATTTATTAAATTGCTTAAAATTTTTCATAATTCCAAATTTAAATAAGTAATAATGACTCACAAAAATTGTATTATTTCTGAAATTCGACAAATATTTAAAGACAAAGGGACTTTCGATTACTGTAGATGAGTGTTCCGATAGCTCCCTCTATAAATATATAAATATTACTGCAAGAAGTTACAATTGTAAAAACAAATCTTTCAAAATTTTTAACTGAGGACTTGAACCAATTAAAATAAAAGGTACGGAATAAAAGATTTGTTATTTAGCTGGCGAAATATTAGAAGAATCGCAATTAATAATCAAAATATTAACTTAGATTAAAGTGGAGTTGAATGTGATAGAGAACGTGATTTTGAAACGGTCGTCGAAAGTGATACTAAGGGTGACATTTATAATGATTACATTGAAATAGATGAAGGCCATGATCTTAAAATATATGTATATAAGTGATGTTATTAACCGCGTACGTAAGTGTTGCAAAATATTTAATAAATCGAATGATAAACACAAATATTGCAAACTAACGTTTTGTTGCAAGAAAAGAATGGAGTTCGTCTTATACATGATTTTGAACATCTTTGTCTAACATGGTAATAAACTTTATGCGTATTTGTAAATGCGTCAATCATGCACTGCCTGACCTTAAATCAGCCACGTTCACTGACAATGATATCAAACATTGGACAGATTCCCTTTATTGTGTAATTCCCCAAGAACATTTTATTAAGCAAAGATTCAGCAACGTTGATAGACCTTGATGTATAATACAATTTGTTATAAATGATTTAGAAATAGTGAATAATTAATTTACTAAACAATTAGTTACTCAATTATCGAATTAATGTACGACATAAAAAAGTTCTTAATACCTTTATATTAACGGTATTCACAATGTAGAGTACTTGGCCTGGTAATGTAGTAAAAGAGCACAATATCAAAAAAATAAAAACAAAATACATTAGAAATTTAAATGTTTGTCAATAAATGGCTTTTCTGCTTTTTTACTACGCCAAGTACTCTACATTAGCGGTATTCACAATGTACAGTACTTTCTCTAGCAAAGTAGCAAAAGAGCAGTTTAGCAAAAACCAAAAACAAAATACATTAGAACTACTTTTTTACTTCTTTACACAATTGCTTTCTAAACTATTTGAGGTAATTTTGTTTTTGATACTTCATGACATTTTATTTTTGTTTTGGAAATACATAAATTGAATATTATTCCTAAAAAAATTTTATAGTAAACAAATATAATACAAAATAATGTGGACAAATCTGAAGAAAGAAATCGAAAAGTGCACAAATGCAATCTATGGTTCGAGAATAAAATTTATCGACAGCAAATTTTAAAGGTATGTTCACAATGTGTAAAATTTTGTGTCACTAAATTGCTCTTTTACACTTTTACCTGGCCAAGAGCTCTTCATCATGAATACCGCTATTGTGAATACCGCTATTGTATTTGAATTCAGGATCATGTCCAACAAGCTCAAATTTTTTAAGCATAGCTCCAAAACAGAAACTTAAGGGTTGTTTTGTAGATTGTTCGGGAGTTAATCTGATCAGAATACTTCTATTGAAAATTTAATGATGTACTTTGTTTCCGAATGTTTTTTAACCCTAGGTCTCCACGTAGCAATTTTTATTGCTACACACAAGCAATAACGTCGGCAGAACAACAGCACAGCGATTGCTTTAGGTGGAGAAAACGTTCGTCACAAATACAAAATTTTCATAGCGAGAAGTTCTATGAAAAACTGATGTGTATTTTGCTTATTTTTTGTGTTGAATGTTTTTTTCACTAATTTCTTTGTTTTTTTTACTTTTGGTACTAGAATAAATTAAATATGTATGAATTAATCGCACTGAATCATAGAAAGAAGAAATTTTACATTAATGACAACTAGGGATGCCAAACGGGACTGGGTTTTACAAATCCCGGGATTCGGGATTTTAGAAATGTAAATCCCGGGATTTTTCGGGACCCCGGGATTTTTCGGGATCCCGGGATTTTTCGGGATTTTTCGGGACTTCGGGATTTTAATTAAATGTCAAAAAACATCAAGTTCAACAATAAAAACTATTTATTTCGTTAATACACTAAGTAGAAATATAACAAAGCAAAAACTAATGGATTGAATTAAAATATATATAAGAAAATGACTTTAACATTCATAGTTGTCTTATAATAATTAATATAGTGATAAAATTGAATAAACAAGTTGCATATGAAAATTAATCTTTCTACCAACTCTTGTGAGGGCCAGTCCATAATAATATAACCTCTATATCAGAAAATATTTTATTGTCAATAAATAATTTATATATAATGATATTAACATAAATTTCATTCATTCATAAATACTGATTCAAGTCCCCATAGAAGACCAAAACTACATATTGATGGTGGGTATAAAAGATGAATATACCACTCTTAGTTGTTTTATATTAGTATTATAAGTATGCTGAAATTTAGCTTTCTAGGTTTCATCCTAAAATATTAAAAAATCTCGCAATTTTCGGGATTTGTTAATCCCGAAAAATCCCGGGATTGTTTTTCACAAATCCCGGGATTCGGGAAATCCCGATCCCGAAAAATCCCGGGATTTTCGGGATCGGGATTTCGGGATTGGCATCCCTAATGACAACTGAACTGACAGCTTATTTCTTAGCAATAATTGCTCAGGCAATCAGTAAAGCAATCATTGCGCAATGGATTGCTATATATGGCAATTTGAGGTCTACACTCGGAAATTTCATTGACGCAATAAAATTTGACAATCGCAGCAATATACATATGTATGTATATTGCTACGTGGAGACCTAGTGTAACATTATCAATACTTGAATTGTTAACTTTAACGTTATTTTTGTTTTTCTTTAACAATAAATTATTAAAAAACCGACATCAAAACTTCATTCTTTTCATTTTTAAAAAAAATTAAATTATTCGATTAGTTTTAAACGTGTGATCGAATTATTCGAACAAGTTAAAATCTCTTATTCGAATTATTCATTTTATTCGAACAAGAGAGAAATCGAATAACTCGAATACCCTAATAGTTAGTCTGTTTAATTCAATATTCATTAATCTAACGTTATTTAAACTGCGCGTATTCTTGCAAATATATCAATTCTTATGCAAAATATACATTGGAACCGGATGTCATGTCGACACACAATAATGATTTTAAAAATACATATCGTTACTGCGTCTAGAGAAAGAGCTATTTATATAAATACAACATATTTTTGCAGGCGTACACCTAAAATTAATATTGATCAGACGTTTTAAAAAAAATATTTATGAGTAATTAACAAAAATTGGTGGTTTTTGTTAAAAATAAAAAACTCTCTTCTTATAAGAAAAGCGACGATATACATTCAAATACATTAGTTTGGCTCATGTAACTATTGAAAACAATGTTAGGTTCAAACACCATTTCAAACTATTTAATCGAAATTTTCCGTGATCATTTTGCATAAATATGGCAGAATTTTATTGGAGCATCGTTGGATTTCATCCCTCAATGCACGGGTGTTTGTAGGCTTTTGGCAAGAATATTTGACACAAATGGAATGGCTTGTTTTTAGACAACCAGTGTATTTAGAATCTTTCAATTAGGCCCTTCGCAGTTGACAAAATTAAATAAAAATTCCGACCATACTTTTTATGAAATTTTAGAACATTTTCCCGTCAGACTTTCAATATTGTTTAGCAATGAAAATGCGTTGTTCTCTACTGTAATGCTCCATTTTTACTAATCCTAATGTCAGCTGTCAAATTTGTTTGTGTTGAAATGGCATAAAATTCAATTCTTGCATGAATTTTGGGTCATCCTTTATTTAGTACTCCTGCAAATATATTGTATTTTATAAATATGTTAATGTTACTCAACATAAAACTAAAGATTGAATGCAAACCATATATTTACAAAAATCAACAACTCAAACTCACAGCTCACACAAATAACATGCAACAGACATAAAAACAAACAATAAATAACAAAAAAAAAACAGTAAAAAATAAAATATTGAAATTATATGTACGTAGGGATATGTTTGCTGTGATATACAGGATAAATAAATTTATATAAATTTTATTGTTTTGTTTTGCACAACTGCAACAACAAAGACAACACATATTGCAACAGTAATGAGAATTTATAATTAAAAGTTAATATCGCATTCAGTTACTGAACACTATCATCGTAAAGCGATAAAATTGGAAAAAAAGACCACAATATTTGGATAAAGTTTACAATTGTGGTAGAAAATATTAATGAACAAACAGAAAAAAAACAAACTGTCGATATGAAAAATTTTAATTGGACTTTACTTTACAAGTAACCAAATGGAACTTGAGTATATAAAATTTATATTACAAATAAAAAGAGCAACTTTGGAAAATGAAAATGAAAATAGAAACATAAATTAAAATTTCCATAAATAAAAAAGGTTTATGTACAAATTGTACCATTTCAAATATTTCTATATTATTTTAACAATAACAAAGCCAACCAAAATCTATTTTAATTTGCGTTCGTAAGAGTCCAAGAGATCGACAGGAAAGTGCACAATACGTCTTTTCGCAGTAGTAAGTATATATGTTTATTTATTTGTTTGTTTTCTGTGACTTATAGGAACCTAAACCACTGCTCAGATTCTCGAAAAATTTTTACTGTATGTTGCTCTATATACGGAAGGTGCAAAAGGCTACTTCTTATTTTGAAATTTCAATTGTGCGCTTCTTGGCTGAATATAGGCGAAATTTGAAAAATGGGCGTGGCACCACTCATACGATGTAAATAGTAAATTACTAATATCTGCAGAACTTTAATTATGACAGTCTGCAAACTTTATACGAATCAATTTGTTATCAGTGCATGAAGTTTAACCAATAATGCCATGGATGGGAAGAGTGCACCCTCCCATACAAAGTAAATAGTTATTTTCTCTCTTATTATTGTACGTAATTTGGCTGAAAATGGACGGTATTTGCTTAGTGGGTGTGACAAATCCCATTCAATGTAAATCCTTAAAATGTCGGAAGAACTATAATCGTAAAAGTATTTAAACTTTGTACGAATTAATTTCTTATCAATATAAGGAGTTTGGATGAAAAAGGACGTGGCACCTATAACACAAAGTAATTTTCCAATATCTTGAGAACTACAATTGTGAAACTCTTCAAATTTAATATAAATCAATTTCTTAACACAGCTTGAAGTTTAATCACAAGGAGGGAGGTTTCAGTAGAGGGGGTAAGTCACCTCCCATACAAGGTAAACAGTTATTTCTAAATAGCTTAAGAACTACAATAACAAGATTATTAAAATTTTGTCCGAATGGCTATCTCATTTTTCGCACATTTTTTTAACTCTAAACTTTTTATTTCATTACAATACGTTTAAGGAAGCACACCGGGTTTTAGCAAGTATTAAATATAAATGTAAAATAAATTTGTCTTCAAAAGGACTCTCAAAATGCAGAATGGTTTTAACAATGATAAAAATCTCATATTTTTTAGAACTATTTAAGGCGATCTTCTATTACATGTTTTAAAATCAAACAAAATCAATGCAACACAAACTGTTTACTTGTCTGAAATGGTAAATAGCAGGTTTTCCCAAATTCAGTATAAAGGGTATTTTCTTAAGCCCGATAGAACTTGAATTTATAAAAAATAACACAAAAAAGTAAATTTTGAAAGTCATTTCGGGCATATGGCAACAGCAGCTGTTCTTAACGAAGCGCATTCTGGACGTCCAATTTCGGTCCACTTTTGAGGTCAAACAATGTTGACCTCCAAAGCGTCAGTTGTTGTTGGTATATCAGAATAATCCTGACGCTTTACGTGGCTCCACAGGAAATATTCGAGAGGTGTGAAATCAGACGACCTTGGGGCCAATTGGCAAGTTATCTCCAAATTTTGATTTCAATAAATCGATGGTTGCGAAAGCTGTATGGCACGAAGCCACATCTCGTCCGTATCAATGTCATCCATATTTTTAAATCAAAAAATCATTGATCGTGGTATGGTATGGTAACGATCGAGAGCTCCGGTTGAAACCACATCTCGCTCGGATCAATGGTATCCATATTTTTAAACAAAAAAATAATTGATCGTGGTGTGGTAAAGATCGCGAGCTCCGGCTTCAATTTTGATGAAATATTGGCCATCAACCAAAACTGCAACTAACGGTTAATTTTCTTGAATGTAATGAAATCTATAGGGTCTGTTGTGGATTAGCCTAACTCCATATGGGGCAATCTTGTTCATTAACAAACCTGTTAAGCAAAAAATTAGCTTCTTCGCTGAACACAGCCATCTATAAGTTGTGCGATTCGGTGACTGATTTTCAACATAAATCTAAATAGTTCGGTAGCGTTGTTCAAGCGTCAATGTATGCATGATTTCCAGAGTATACTGATCGTAAATATCAAATAGTGAGCGCAGTATAACAGTTCGTTTGACAGTTAGCCCTTTCGTAAGTTCTATCGGGCTTAAGAGAATACCCTTTATATATCCAATTGCAAATATTTTCACTTCCTTATTGGCATATCATCTCCATTATTACATAAATTTCAAAATAATTTTCCTAAAAATTCCAACATTAAATGTAGATTTCACGCAATAAATACAGAGAGAAAGAAATGTGGAAAAAACTAATGTAATTATGCGCGCTTTGGTTTTATGATTAGTAATCACCTAATGGACGGTTTGTATGGCAAACCGACCAAAACCATTGGACCAACTTATACACACACACATATATATGTGTGAATATACACATTATGTATACACATACATAATTATGTATGTATGAGTGAATATAAATTTTGGATCAGATGTGTGAAATTGATATTGGTTGGGGAATACTCAGACACATATATACACAGCCATTTGCAGCATTGGTTGCAATTCATACAATTAAGCATATAGATTAGGGTGGCCCTTATATAAAAGCCAAAAAAAACATGATTGTGGTAAACATCATCTAAGAGCAACATATTTTTTTTCAATATTTAATTTATTTGAAAATTTTGCTACTTTGCCCTAAAACTCAAAACTTCAAATGAAATCTGCAACCTCTACATCATTATCAGATTTTGCTCAGATTTTCAGCCTTTGGTTTACAGATAAAGGGTAGACAATTTTGAAGCAAGGAAGTAGTGAAAATCGAAAAAGTCTTCTGTAAAATCCACCCTAATAAGAATACATTCATATGTACATAATTTTATGCCACGTTACATGTGTAACATGGCAATTGCAACAGATTTTTTTCACAGCAACTGCAATAAAAACAGAAGCAAATAATTTATTTTGATTATTCTTTGCATTTCGTTTACCAAATTTTGTAAACTGTAACCAAATATGGAGAGAATATCAAATTAAATAAAATCTAAATAGAATTGTAATTAATGTTGAAACATTTCCCAGCAATTCTAGGAGACTGTACACAACTAGTGATTTTACCTATCATTTAGGGGGAAAACTAGTTACATAACTAGTTATATTAACACGTACATCTGCTAAGCAGGGGGTCTATTCTGGCTTTTGTAATTGTCCTTAAATAGTCAGTTAAAAGACATCCCATAAACCGTTCAATAATCGATTGCTTGTAAACAAACCTTAATACCACAACTCTCCAATAGATTACTTCTGATAGCCAAAATAACAACTTTCTAAAGGGCAATAAAAATATACGTTTAAGCTGACCACACTCTAGGTTACTCAGAGACACTAAAGTGACAACTGACTTCACGCTAGGTTACATGGAATGTCGGTATACTTAAGCAAAAAGAAAATAAACTGTATGAGAACTATACAATTTGTATGAAAGCAGTTTGTACGAATTACTCACATAAAAGTGCAGTACAAAATAAACATTTATAGTGACTACACCTTAGCCTACTTAGAGACAATTAAGTGACAATTGGCTTCACGCTAGATTACGAGTGATATATAAACTAACCAATTTACGTCTATCTGCACTACAATGAGCACATACAAGTAAATGACCCAACATATATAAATTGGAGACAGCCAAGTAAACATACATTAGTGACAATTAC
Organism: Calliphora vicina; assembly: GCF_958450345.1. Classification (NCBI taxonomy): domain Eukaryota; kingdom Metazoa; phylum Arthropoda; class Insecta; order Diptera; family Calliphoridae; genus Calliphora; species Calliphora vicina. The sequence continues at coordinate 15,992,585 of NC_088781.1, read as the reverse complement.
TGTCTATAAGGGATACATTGACTACTTGCTTAACCGCTGGGTTGGTTTTCATCCAAAAAAAAAACACACTAACTAAACATAAAGTATTTGTCTAGCAAAAAGTGTGATGTTTGGCTGGAGGCTGATAATTGTATAAAAAATAATTAAAAGAGTTCTTAGAATAAAGGAATAATATTATTCCTTTATTTACTAAATTATTTCCATAAAAAATATAACAGTTATCGGGTGGAATTGGAACAACTTCGAGTTTTCACGAAATTTTGAATTTGCAAGTTTTACAAATATTTTAAATTATTATTGGTGGTTATTTTGTCGTACTTTTTATACCCTTCACCATGAGTGGCAAGGGTTTATATAAGTTTGTCATTCCGTTTGTAATTTCCACATTTTTCATTTGCGACCCCATAAAGTATATATATTCTGGATCGTTATAGATAGCGGAATCGATATATCCATATCCGTCTGTGTGTTGAAATCAACTTTCCGAAGCCCCCAAATAACTTACATACACGATTCATACATCAATATCTCCGAAATTCTTCCGGCTCGGCCGCTATTTAAAAACGAGAAAATCGGTCCACAAATGGCTGAGATATAAGGAAAAAACTAGGACAACCTCGATTTTTGACCTATTTTTGACCTATATCTGGATTACTAAGTCATTAATGTAGACAATATGGATATCTAATGATAGATATTTCAAAGACCTTTGCAACGACCATATAAGACCATAGTAAGTTGGACATACAATGGGTCAAAATCGGGAAAAATATTTTTTAACACGAATTTTTTCATCAAAAATTTTTTTTTTTGTTATAAATTCTTTTTCCAAAAAAATTAATTAAAAATATTTAAAAAAAAAATTTTTAAAAAACTTTTTTAAAAAAAAAATTAAAAGCAATTTGGAAAAAAAAAATTTTTTAAAAAAATTTTAAAACATTAAAAAAAAAATTTGTGTTTGTTTAAATAAAAATATTTTTAAGTATAATTTGGTGAAGGGTATATAAGATTCGGCACAGCCGAATATAGCTCCCTTACTTGTTTTTACTAAAATTTTTTTTTCGCTAAATAAAGTTGAAAAAACAAAAAATAATTTAAAATTTAAAAAAAAAAATTTAGAAAAACAACTTTGGAAAAAAAAATTTTGTTTACATAAAAATATTTAAAATTTTTATTTTAAAGTATAATTTGGTGAAGGGTATATATAGATAAGTAAATTATTCAAGCTTGAGTTCATTAAATTATTTTCCTTGGAAAGACAATTTTATTTATTATATTTGCATAATTTCAAAGAATATAGAAAAAGTTATTTTTAGACACACTGCATAATGGAATGCATTTTCGGGGTTAGCCCCTCCTCAGCACACTTTTGTGTCGATGTAGGTATCACTTGCAAGCGTTACCTATTTAACTCACCAGTTTCCAAAAAACAAGTAGGAGAGCTATATTCGGCTGTGCCGAATTTTATATATCATTTTAAATTAAAATACTTTTAAGTCGACACAATTTATTTGTCCCGATTTGGACCCATTGCAGATCCAAATTACTATAGACTTTGAAATCCATATTGTCTATTTAAATGACTTTGTAAGCGAGATATAGAGCAAAAATAGGCCAAAAATCGAGGTTATCCGTTTTTTTATATTTCAGCCATTTGTGGGCCGATTTTCTCGATTTTAAATAGCAATCGAGCCGGGAGAATTACCGATATATTGATGTATCAATCATGTTTGTAAGTTATTTGAGGGCCACGGAAAGTTGATTTCAACATACAGACCAACAGACGGATATGGCTATATCGACTCCGCTATCTATTGCGACTTTGTTGGGTCGCAAAAAAATTATAAACTTATACATCCTTGCTCATTGCGAAGGATATAATAATTTTAACTGGAAATAGATATTTAACCCAATTTAATTTTCAGGGATTTGGCGATTTTATTTTAAATTTTTGTTGAATCAGTCTACTATAGATAAATGAATTTGCAGATATGATTGTGTTCACTATCGCTTAATTTCAACCATTTGATATTTCATTGTCATTCAATCATTATTATTTTGCATGAAATTGATTTATTTTTGTGTTAAGTATATGACAATAAGGGATTTCCGTACTAATTTTACAAATACTATTTGTTTATTTGTCTGTATATTTTACAAAATCATAATTGTATCAGATGTTATTGTTTCTTTGCCAACTATAAATTCCCAAACTTTCAAACAGTTCGTTTTGAAAATATTCTCCAAATATCATATTGTAAAGAATTTAAATAAATAATTTAGCTTTACATCTTGTAATCTGCATTGGCTTTGTTTTGATCTCAGTTTATATCTATTAGGGTGTCCATATTAGCACTCATTAAATATTCGATGCTAAATGCTACTAAATTTGTTCTCCGTTATCTAAAAACCAAATGCTAAAAACTTTACCAAAATCGTATAATGTTTAGAAGTTGACAACTTTATTTAAAGTTTCCAGTTTAATTAAAAATAGCAATATTTTAAGAAAAATAAAAATTTTAACGTTGAAACAAATTCCAACTAAAAATAGATTTTTTTAAAAAAAATATAAAATATAAAAAAAAATTGCAAAATTTTTTACTTGCAATTTATTAATTTTTATGTCCCCATCAAAAAAGACGCGGGGTATATTGATTTTATCATTCCGTTTGTAACATCGAAATATTGATCGTAAAATCAAAAAGTATATACAGTGGTGGCCAGGAATTTAAGACAAAAATTGTTTGCTAAATTCCATATAATTGTCAATTATTTTTTCAAATATTTACACAAATATGTAAGCATAAGGACTGTTTTAACACACAAGTGTGTTTTATTCGACTGTGTAATAAAATAAAAAATAAAAAAATAAAATTTTTCTACAACTTGACCAAACATTTTTTTTTAAATAAACATATTTTCTCACATTTATATCATTATAATTTTATTATTATAAAATATTCTGACCAAATTTCGTATTTTTAGTTGCATTAGTTTCGGTCATATCATGTTATTAACAGCGGATGTTCGCTGAGGTGGGTCAACGTATTTCCACATATCGTTGTTCAGAAACTAGAAACATTAATAATAAATTTCATACCCTTAGAGGTCCTTTTATTTTGGCTCTATCGCACTTAAAATTTAGTTGATGAAATAAATTCAAGTATTTGTCTTAAATTGGTGGCCACCACTGTATATCGGGGGTCCTCATAAGATTTTTTTACGATTTAGCTATTGACCTTTAGTTTGACTTTGACCTTGACTATGACCTTGAGTTTGAGCTTGACTTTGACCTTGAGTTTGACCTTGAGTTTGACCTTGAGTTTGACCTTGAGTTTGACCTTGACTATGACCTTGAGTTTGACCTTGAGTTTGACCTTGAGTTTGACCTTGAGTTTGACCTTGACTTTGACCTGGAGTTTGACATTAAGTTTGACCTTGAGTTTGACCTTGAGTTTGACCCTGAGTCAATATAATACCCTACACTAAGTAAATGAGCAAAAACGTTTTTCTTTTAAAATTAAAATAATTTATATTTGTGAGTGATTTTCGGAAGTGGGCCTTATACATAGTATATGGGAGCTATGACCAATTATGGACCGATCACCATGCAATTAGGTCGTGTGATTTATGTCTACATTAAAGTTATTTATGTTGAATTTTGTGTGTATACCAACATTTTTAAGCGATTTATGCACGTTAAAGTGATTTTCGAAAGCGGGTCTATATGGGAGCTATGACTAATTATGGAGCGATCGTAACAAAATTTCGTGACATGAATTTTATATAAATAAAACTTATTTGAAACGCAACTTGTGGTGATAAATTTATAAATTAAACATTTATGACCGATAATGTCCAATTTCGAAAGGACATTTGTATGGGGGCTATGTGAAATAATGGACCGATTTCAGACATTTTTAATAGACTTGGTCCTTGGGCAGAAAAAATAATATGAACCAAATTTGATCGAAATATCTTCAAAATTGCGACCTGTACTCTGCGCACAAGGTTTACATGGACAGCCAGCCAGCCAGCTAACCAGCCAGACGGACGGACATCGTTTAATCGACTCAGAAAGTGATTCTAAGTCGATCGGTATACTCTGCACAAGCGCATTATACCCTCCCCACTATGGTGGTCTACGGTATAATAACGAAATTATTTTTGTAACTAACCAATAATTCCCATTTGAAACATTTTCCCAAGTGCTATAGTTTACATTGTTCCAAATGGAAAACACAATTTTCCAAACAACAAACTTATAAATGTATGTATGTAAATATTTAACAACAAAAAAAAATAACTTAAGTTTCTAAAGAACACTTAAAAGTAATTTCAAATCTCTCAAGTCGTTTTCTAACATTCCAAATTACTTTTCAATTAATTGTCAGAAGGAGAATTGTGAACAAGCATTATACAGAAACAAACAAATATTATTACATTTACACATTTTCAAGAACCCGGTAGAACTTGAAATTAAGTACGATTAAGTTAACTAAAATATAATAGGGCGGTTGATTGATAAATTTAACAGGTTTGTGTCGCCAATTGATACCCTGTGCATTACCATTCACTAGTGAAATTACTAGCTCGACGCACAATCATGTTCATAAACTCATGCTAGTGAAATATCATGAAAGTAAGATATGCAAATAACTTGATATTGTTGTTAGCTACTTAGTATGGACATTGACCAAGCAATTCAGCGATAATATATAACAAAGATAATGATAAGTTCAAAATTAGGTCCTGTCTTAATACTGATATAGCGAGTTCAAGGCTGCCAATTGCTACCCTTTAACTCTGCAGAGACGTTTGAAGATGTTTTATTCATTGTATAAAACATATGTTAACAGTTAATAAATAAATTTATTTCTTTATTTATTAAAAATATGTAGAACATCTAAGAAATTATGTGTGTGTGTAAATTGGTTTCTTTCTTAAACAATTTCATATTTATTTTCATTACTACATGCCATAACACAACAACAAAAACCAAAAACAGTAACAATGATAATAAATAAAATTGTATAAAAGAAATTTTCATGTATCAATTTGTAAGTTTTGGTTTTTATAAAGATTTTTGTATAATTTATTGCAAAATGTTATTATTTTTTGAAAAATAAAAAAAGAAGAATAAAATGAATTTAAGAAAATATATTTAAATATTTGTATGTAAGTAAGTAAATTTTCTTGTGGTTGTGCATCTATGCAGCATAAATAAATAGAAATGCATGCTAAAAAATAAATGTGCACTTAGAGAAAAATAATATAAATATAACAACACCAAAAAAAATTACAAGGTCAGACCAATAAATTTTGATAGAGGAGACAAAAAAAAAGACACGTGTATCGGCGTTTTGAAAGTTTACATCTGAATTTCATTTGGGTTAAACTTTCCCAACTGTGGCACATTCTTATTGTTAATAGGCATATGAAACCATGTGATCCTTATATTTTAGGTATAAAATGTATTCAGCAAATTTATGTAAAATGTTATGGAGAACAATTTTGTAGAATATGTTGACCCTCTAGAGTCTATATCCTCAAAGCATGGGTCTTTTTTGTCCTTCTTTTAAAAAAGAGCAAAAATCACCATTAAAACAGGGATTTAAGGGGTTAAAATGTTCCGCAAAAATATTATCCGTGAAATTTTACTATGAGTCCCTGAATTAGAGATACTAATCGGGACTGATTTTTGAAAATCCCGGGGTTCGGGATTTGGTAAAGAATCCCGACCCGGGGTTTCGGGATTTTCGGGATTTTCGGGAAATCTAAAAATTATAAGAAAATTATAAGAAAGAAATGTACATAACTATGTACAGTGCCGGACTTAAATATTCACACAGCAAACAGATGTATCTTAAATCTTCCATATTTTTTAAACCAAGGCCACAACTTTCGGACGGGTTTCAAAAAAATATTTATTTACGTATAACTTATTGAAATATATGGAAAAACTAAACATAAGTTGGCACATTTCAGAAAAAAATTTAACTAATGTTTCGAATTTCGATTTTAAGGGGACAAAAATATTCACACAGTTTCTAATTTTTAATCGGAAAATAGTTTTTTTTTAATAGTTTAATATTTTGTGGAGTAGCCTATCTTTTTAACGACTTATTTTAATCGTCTTGGCAATTTTTGGTGACGTCAGCTCCAATATTTTGCCATTCTTATAACAGGACTTCTTTAAGTTGAGTCTTACTAATTATATGGTGCTTTCCTACACATTCGGCAAATTTATCCCACAGATTTTCTATGGAATTCATGTCAGGTGATTGCGGAGGAGTCGGCAGAATGTGGGAAACATGATGCACTATTCATATTTGGACGTCATGGGCTGTGTGTTTGGGGTCATTGTACTGTTGATAACAGAAATATTCCCAAGCTTTAACTATAGAGCGCATTGTAGTAGGTTTTCTTTTAAAATATTAAGGTACACTGTTTTGTCCATTAACCGTAGATGAAAACTAAGTTTCCTACACCAGCTACAGCCATACAACCCCACAACATGACTCCTTATCCACCATGTTTGACAGTTTTAACTACATTGTACTTTTCCAATTCAGTGTTTGGCCTTCTCCAAACTGTTACATTGCTGTCCGATTATGTGTATTTACAATAGAAAGTATTTTTGTTTTATTTAGCAATTAATTTTTATTAGACACTAAAAAGCATAAAATACTTGCATAAGTAATCGTATAGCAGAAACGCATTCTTCAGAAAATTCTAAGAAATCTTCCCCAAGAAGCCATATTTCTAAAATCAAATCCTATCTTGCGATTTCGTATTTTATCCAATGATATTTCAATATTTATTTTTTTAAATAGTTTTTTAATTCGATAAAAGGCTATTAAAATGCGCAAGATAGGATTTGATTTTAGACCTATAGTTTCTTGAGGAAACATTCTTAGAATTTTCTGTAGATTGCGTTTCTGCTATACGATTTTTTACTTTTTGATCGTCCATACAAATCGACACAGCCTAATGTACCTACTGGTAACAGTAGCTTATCTTTTAGCTTTTTAGCAATCGAAATATTTTAATTTTGTTCGAGCTCCTCATCTGATATAACATCTATTTCATTTGAATTTAAATTGACTTTTGTTAGACAACTTACAATAAAGGGTGAAGAATTGATTTTCAAGATACCGTTTTCCTTTATTAACTATATTGTAGCAGGAGTTGAGCTTAACAACTTTGCTGGACATCACTTTGTGATATTCGGGCATGTAGAATGTCAAAATGCATGAAAAAGGCACACAAAAATGACAATTTCCCATATTTATTTACGAAAAACGGGATTTGGATCCCGAAAACCCCGGGATTGAAAATTAAAAAATCCCGGGCTTCGGGATTCAGAAAATCCCGAAAACCCCGGGGTTTTCGGGAACGGGATTCCCCGTTTGGCATCTCTACCCTGAATACACCAAAAAAAAAAAACGGAAAATTCAACCAGAAAGTCAGAAATAAGACACAACAAAAGATAGCTTAGGGATAATTTCGCATTTATTAAGAATTTTATTTTAAGGTACCCAAAAAATTTAGCATGAAAAAAAATAGACTAAAAATCACTAATATCTCTATGATTTTAAGTATTCATTAACCCATTTTCGGCTGGTGGTCGAATTTTCGACCAGCAACTTTGTAAGTGAATAACTAAGAAGCTGAGCACATTTGTTTAAATATGTTTTAACAGAAATTAAGTTTTATATTTTTTTAACATCTTTGATATATTTATTTTTTGTCTTTAAGTAAAACCAGAATTTTTTCTTGATGGAGCAAAAAATGCAATTTTTAGTCACTTTTCTAAAATGTTAAAAAAATTAAAATAATAAAAAAGTAATTAATTTTTATTACTTTTCCGTGAAGACAAAATACCAAATTATAATAAAAAAAGGAAATCAAATTCAAAATGATAATTCTCTTATTTTTGAGAGGCCGTAATTTTTAGTGGTCGAAAATTCGACCAATGGCCGAAACCCATCATATAGCGTCATGCATACTAATTTAATTATTTTCTTTTCTTATTATATTAAAATGCTTCAAAATCATAACATATGTTTTATTTTTACCCTTGGGTAATTTTTATGTGATAAATGCATATCATTTTGTTTTGTGAGACCTAAATCTCCTTTTGATATTTATGCACTATATTTGGATAATTCCATTATTGCGAAAATGGTCGCTTTTACAAATATGTATGCGCGTGAAAATAATGCTACTGCTAACATTTACCAATAGAATTGCGTCGGTTCATTGGAAATTTATATTTGTCTGGTTATCATACTTTACCACATATCGATCATTATTGGTCTTCTCCGACATGGCATTATCAATGTTGAAACAGGTATTTGCATCTTGCCGATAATACTAATTTGGATATATCAGATCGTTTTGTTGCACTCATGTAAGATGTTTATAAAATAAAAACCACTTCGATTCGGCTTTAAGTCGTGGTGCTTATGTTCAGAAAAGGGCTATTTTTTTTATAGTATTTTATACAGTGGTTCAGCCACATCTTATAGTAAGAGCATATGTCCTGGTGCCCAAAAAGTTTTAAATTTGCTTGCTAACGTACCTAATCCGGAGTTTCATACTGTTTCCTTTGACAATTTTGTTTTCTTCTTATCAGCTTATGTGTCTTTTTGAGCCAAAATTTTATGCAATTGGAACTATACGTGAAAACAGAATGGAAAATGTTCCGTTGCAAAATCTAAAGAAAGGTTGCGAGGAGAATTTGTTCCTTTAGTTGATAGTCAACAGTAATGTTATAACAATAACTCCACAGTTGAACCACTGGTCAATGCAAAAAGATATTGTCGCAAGCAGAAGAAAACCATAACAATTCCATAGCCGAAAGTGATAAACTTGATTTTCATTCTGAAGTCACAAGTAAACTATTGACATACGAAAAGGATAGAGTGAAAATGAGAACCTGAAATATCCCACGAACAATCCTCGAATCAATGAGAAAGTACACGCCGTATCAAAAAGCACATAGAATAAAAATAGTCGGTGTAAGCTATGCAAGAAGCACACTTTATTTACATGTAAGAAGTGCAATACTTATCTACACATCAAATGTTTTGATGAATACCATACATTTTTTAAATGTCACGTATTCAGAAATAATAATTATTTTAAATTAAACTGCATTACTTTAATAATTTCCTTCAAACTAAAGATTTTCTTTTATTAATTGCAAATATTTATATTTCTTAAATTATATCGTTTTCGGCCAATGGTCGAATTTTCGACAAAGCCATACTAGGAAAATGGCAACCATGGGGCAAAAACCATGCCTTTAGAAGGAATTTAATAAGCTCCGTCGGATTCTGGTAGTGGCCGATAATGGGTTAATTAATTTTTTTTCGCTCTAGGCAATTCCACTTCATTACCATAAAATGTCCAGCATATTTCAGCTATAAGCGTTCTTCAATGGGTGCTCATCTATGATGAAATTTTTCACCATGCTCATCAGAATCTGTTGACTTTTTGAATTTCCTGCTTATTGACTGAAGGACCAACACTGCTCCTGTTAGCAGGCATCTGTCAGTTGACTCCTTTCATACATGAATAGAAAATGGAAAAAACACTTGATTATATTGTTCACGGAGAGCTAATAACAATCCAAGATATAAGTACAAGAACGCGACATTTCAAACCTTGAAATGAAATCCACAAAAAATAAGATTTCAAAAGTGGTTTTAGTAATTTTTTTTTTTTGTAATTTTTATTGAGTGTATAATAAATATATTTTTATACAAGCTACCAATTTCTTCATACACACGCTTTAACATAAAACTGTAATATTTTATATTCCTCTCATGTAGCCAATAGTCCATGTGTAAGTATGTGTCTCTGACTTTTTTTGTTCTCAATTTTAATGTAAAAAATTTCATCCATATGCTAAGTAATGTAATATATATGTATTTAAATATGCAAAAATGCATAATGTACTTGTACCCGAACACACAACAGTTCAAGAGAAATTTTATGTGTTTCTTTTCCCATCTCCTTTTGGGTCTTTTAAAGTCATGTTTTACATGAAAATATAAAGAAACTAGAAGAAAATAAATAGTACAAAAATAAAAAAAAATAACATTGTGTTTAGGTCAGTGAAATTCATAAATCAAATACATAGTTTGATAGAAATTATGTTATATTTATGTATTTTATGTACCACTATGTATTAGAGTGGCCCAAAAAAAAGGAGGCAATAGTCCCAACTAAAATTATTTTATACATTTTTCCTACAATTAGCCTTGTAATTTTTTTTGAATATTATCAAATCTGATTCAAAGAAACAATAAGCAATATTTATACTAATTGTAAAATCTTGAAAAAATTACATTTTTAATCTAGGATCCAGCTAAGCAATAATTAGAACTAGAACACACATTTTGAGAAACGATATTTTAAAATATTTAAAACAAGCTTTCTTTTTAGGTTGATAACAAACGAGACCACCCTAATGTTTATATATGCTCCTTTATGCATGTTTGTATTGCAGAAAACAAGTTTCATTTTTATTTTTGCCATTTCAAGTTAAAAAAACTTAAATGATTGTAGAAACAATGTATGTGTGACCTTAAAAGGAATTTGAAAAATAACTTTTATTGGAAGATTATGTTCTTTTCTATAAAAAATCAACAATTATGAAATTATGAATTTTTTCAAAAGACTTATGTTTTTGTTTTAAAAAATAATATCCTTACGTTTGATTTGTTGCTATAATATTATTAGGAATAGAAAAAAAAAGTTAATTAAGAAAAATAAGAAAAAACATGTAGGTCAGATTGCTATATTTGGATATATACAAATAATAAGAGTGTTATATTGGGCTGTACCGAATCTTGTATACCCACACACAGAGAAAAAATATAGTTGGGCATGGTTACTCTAACCATTTCAATATTGTTACAAGTTTTTTAACAATATTATAGTCACAGTAACCATTTACATGATTGTGTTAACCATAATATGGTTAATTTACGATTCACATGATTGTATCAACCATATATATGGTTACAGTAAACAAATATATGTTTGTGACAACCATTCATATGATGAAGAATTTTATCATATTATGTTGCTCTCGGCTTAAAGCTTATCATAATCTGAGAACAACATATTATGATAAAATTATTCATCATATGTTGCCACAAACATATATTTGTTTACTGTAACCATATATATGGTTGATACAATCATGTGAATCGTAAATTAACCATATTATGGTTACCACAATCATGTAAATGGTTACTGTGACTATAATATTGTTAAAAATCTTGTAACACTATTTAAATGGTTACAGTAACCATGCCCAATTATATTATTTCTCTGCGTGCACCATCAATATGTAGTTTTTGGCTTTGTATGATTTGAATTAGTTATGGTCCGAACTAAGCTGAAGTTGATAGAGTGAATAATTTCTTAAAACTTTAAATGACTTATGTCGAAATTTATGTTAATATCATTATATATAATTTTTTTATTGACAATAAAATAGGGACAAAATTATGGACCGATCCTCACTAAAGTTGACAGATAGATTTAGGTTCATATTAAACTTGTTTATGTCCATTTTCAACACAATATTAATCATTGTGTGTTTAAAATGAACTATAGTTCAAAAACGAACATCTTAAATAGCTCTTCTAGTTTCATATCTTAATTTTTATATATTTTGTAGCAGTCGCGTTCGCGTTTATTTCATCGGCACTTTGTTAGAATGATTTAGAACTTATTTAGATTATAACAAACATTAAAAGATTTAACTTCATAAATTAAATTCAAGTTTTGGTTTTGTTACAATAATAAAACACATGTAAAATTTACACTCAAAGTACATGCTTGTAAGCACATACATTTTTCTGAAAATTACCGAATTCACTTAATTGTCAATAAGTTCGAAAAGAATCCATAGATTTTTGTGATCGATATCTAATTTTGATCCTATTACATTTTGATCCTAATATATAAGCGAAAATATATGTGAAAATTTTGTACATATTATGGGGAAAATGGTTTCAAAATTCAATCAAAGAAGAATAAAAATGAGCGAATTCACTTAATTGTGAATATATTCGAAAATAATCAATCAATATCGATCATAAAAATCATGATCGATATCCCATTTTTTAAATTATTATATAAAAAGTGTATACATTTGCGTTGAAGTAATAAACCTGAACAATTTCTGCCGTTTTCGATTTTTCATGAGTTTTTAAAAATAAAAAAAATTGCTGTTTTCATGTAAAAAATATATTTTTTCTTCAATTTGTTATTATAACTCCGAACCTACTGAGTCAATTAATACACAATATATAAACGGATTAATGGTTATATAAAGGAAGCCACAGTCCACTATAATTCTGTAATTATCCAACCTCCTAAAAATCGAATCTTCAATGAGTATTTTAAAATCCGGTTTTCAAGTTTTTTTATTTTTCATTTTGACTTTAGAAATGTAAATAACATTTGAAGACTAAGGGCCATTTTTTGAGATCGTATTTAAATATGTATTATTTTCAAGTTTTATTTAAGCACGAAAATGAGTTTCTCAGTGCTTTTTTAAATGATATTTAAATGGCCAACGATCGTATCGTATGGAACGATCGTAGCAATATTTGGTGACATGAATTTTGTATATATAAAACTTATTTGGAACGCAATTTGTGAAGATACATTTATAAATTAAATGACCGATAAAGTCCAATTTCGGAAGGACATTTGTATGGGGGCTAGGTGAAATAATGGACCGATTTCAGCCAGTTTCAATAGGTTTGGTCCTTGGGCCGATAATATGTACCAAATTTGATCGAAATATCTTCAAAATATATTGCGACCTGTACTCTGCGCACAAGGTTTACATGGACAAAAACTCATATACAAGTAAATATGTATATATTTTAAGTAAAAATAAGCTCTTATTTTAATATTTCTCAAAATATGTTAATTTTGTTCCTACGTTTCTTGTTCTAGTGGCCTGAGACACGTTAATGGCCTGGCGATTTTTCAATAACTTTAAAATTTTTTAACCAATTTTTGTGTTTTATATCTTACTCATTTAAATTAAATTGCAAAAGTAATTATTTAATGGCAAAATTTTGCAAGTCGTGCAACTCGACACGGGTTACAATCATGATAGAAAGACAAAATTTCATATTTAACTATAGTTTTATATATATAAAAAAATTAGAGGGTATTCGTTCCGAAATTCCAAAAAAAAAAAAATTATGGGACACTCTAATGGTGGCGTAGGGTATAATTAACTAAACACGTATTTAAATACCAACCCAAAAACTAGGCATTTTTAACCATTTATCGATGATCTTTAAACATAAAAGTTTTCGAAGATCTTCCTACCGATAATTTTTTGATAGAAAATTAGCTTTTTAAAGTTATCAATAAAGTTAAACTTAAAACACTCGTCAGGTAAAAAATTATGGCACAAATCAGGATCATCAGCTTGTATAGTGTATTATGACCGACAATGTCATATTTCGGGAGGACATTTCTAATGGGACTAGATGAAATAACGGACCAAATTTTAAAAGTTTTTAACAGTTCTAACTGGCAATTCCACGAGAATACCTACCACGACTGAAAATACAAAAACCCTTGAAACTTTTTTTCAAGATGATTTGAATAGAAGAAAATAATAAAATGTTACTATGTGAAAGTATTTAGATCATATTACAACATTTTAAAGACAAGAAAAATAGTTTAAACTGATTATATTTAATTATACCCTACACCACCATAGTGGGGAGGGTATTATGCGTTTGTGCAGATGTTTGTAACGCCCAAAAATATTAGTCTAACACCCACCTTAAAGTATACCGATCGACTTAGAATCACTTTCTGAGTCGATTAAGCGATGTCCGTCCGTCCGTCTGGTTGGCTGGCTGGCTGTCCATGTAAACATTGTGCGCAGAGTACAGGTCGCAATTTTGAAGATATTTCGATGAAATTTTATACATATTATTTTTTCGGCTCAAGGACCAATTGGCTGAAATCGGTCCATTATTTCACCTAGCTCCCATAGAAATGTCCTCTCGAAATTGGACTTTATCGGTCATAAATGTTTAATTTATGTATGTATCTCCACAAATTCCGCTCCAAATAAGTTTTATATACACAAAATTCATGTCACCAAATGTTGTTACGATCGGTCCATAATTAGTCAGAGCTCCCATGTAGACCCGCTTCCGAAAATCACTTTAATGTGCATAAATCGCTTAAAAATGTTGGTAAACACACAAAATTCAAAATAGTTAACTTTAACATACACATAAATCACACGACCTAATTCCATGGTGATCGGTCCATAATTGGTCATAGCCCCCATATAAGGCCCACTTCCGAAAATCACTCAAAAATATAAATTTTTAAAGAAAACATTTTTTTGCTCTTTTACTTAGTGTAGGGTATTATATGGTCGGGCTTGACCGACCATACTTTCTTACTTGTTTTTTAATGTTTTAGGTATATTTTAGACTAAAATTGCTGCGAAAACTAGTGTAGCATAAACCATATGTCAACTATACCGACAGAATATTGAAATGCAAAAGATTAATATCATATTACAGAAACGACAAAACAGTAAACACTTTGTGTGTTGTACTAATCGTTACTTAATTTTTATGTGATTCTTGCGTTCAATGTTCTGTCCAACTGCTACATTCTCCACTTTAGGTTAAAATGCAATGTAAGCATTAATTTAGTATATAATCAATAAAATTTTAATAAATGGACACACTTTGCATTACCAACTCTGAGCTGTAATTTAGCTCGAGCAAAGTGGTATAAAAATAAAACAACTTTTGATTTTCTTCTCTTATATGGCGATCCTGCCAGTCTTTTGGAGTGCTAGAAAATAAAAAAAGCACCCAAAAGCATATTGGCATATTTTTGATCCTGCCTGTCCTTCGGAGTGCTTAATTTTAGAGCACCCAATGAAAAATGTTGTTTACAAATTGTAATCTTTTATTTACACCAGTCTTTTGGAGTGCTTAACAAAAAAAAAAAAGAGCACCCAAAAGTAATCTTGTGGTTCCTGGCGGACAGCCAAGTCTCCGCCAGAGGTTCTGTACGGCCAAAGTACAGAATGAGATCGCCTGGCCCAAAGGCGATCACTATAGAAGAAGACAGAAGAAGTCCTAAACCAAAGGAAGATCCTGCCATGTGGTTAAAAATCGACCGGATCGATATCCTTCTAAAAGCCTCATCAAAATAAAATGTATATAAAAAGAAATATAGAAAAAAAATATGTATATAATAAATTTAAAAAAAAAAAACTACTGTGCATCCATTTGCACGTATAGGGTCAGTAGGCGTTAACCGCCATTTGACAAAAATTTAACCATTAAAATATAGTAAAAAATAAAATGTAAACTATAATATATAATAAATAATTTTTAAGAAATAGAAATTTATTACATAGTAAAGACCTGCACAAGCTGCATTGTTTAACACGAAGACAATTGCCACATGATGCTTTTGTCATGTCATGTTATGTTCTTTTACCTACTTAACAGCAACACGCAAAGGCAATGTATATCAAAACAAAAAACAAACGCAGCATCATTTTAACAACATCATAACACACACAACATTAAAAAAATTAACAGATGCATGGATGACATGGAAAATAATTTCAAGTCATTTAAATCATGTATGAGGCCTTTTTTGTATGAGATGATTTCAATTCACTTGTAGTATTTATTGTGTGCAATAAGAAAAAATCTATATTAATATATAAATGTCTTTGTAAGTTTGTTGGTTTGTTTATTTGTTTGAGCATCACGCCTAAACGGCTGAACCGATTTTATTGAAATTTGGAACGTAGATAGATCCTTACTGGGAAGCGTCAATAGGCTATATATTTTTTTACTACGACAGGGCTAGCGAAGCGCACCGAGTCAAGCTAGTTGACTATAAAAATACAACTGAAATTTATATTTATATTATATAGTAGGTCAAAATAAAAATACGAAAGTACACCAATGGGTTTTTTTAATGTTGTTTTGGAAAATTTTACAATATTTAGTAATATTACCTGTTATATTATTACTTAAAAAGGAATACGTGGAATATAAGCCATAAAATGCCAATAATTTTCATGGAATTAAAAATGTAATGTGTTTCACATACATATTTTAAATACTACCTGACTTAGGTACAATATTATTAACGGGACATTTAATAATTACATTGCTAAATAAAATAAAACTTCATGAACAAAGGCAATTGGCCTATTAGACGGTGTTTAATTAAAGAAAATTAAATTAATGTATAAATCCTTAACGGTGAAGTTTATAATATATTTAATGTTTAAATTTAATGAAGTGTCTCTGAATCGTTCGCGGCATAATTGCTACAAAAATATAAATCTACGAAAATGATCCAATGGAACAAAAGCAACTGCCCAACGATTTAAAGAAAAAGTGTAGGGCATTTATTGCGTAACTTCACAGAATTTTTTTTCCTATTTTTTGTTTTCAAATAAAATCTAGAAGGCTTGAACAAAATTATTTAAATTTTCTAGTATATTTTTATCAAGGCGTATTAACAACAAATTTGTGTAAAAAAATTAAAAATTTCCTTCATGTACAAATTAATAATATTTATGAACATGTTCTTATTCTGAATGAAAAAAGTTTGGAAAAAATTCATGTTCGATTAATAATATTTATTAAAAAATTCATTCCAATTATGAATTTCTTTTTCCTGTGTTACACTTTATTATTTATATTTTTTAAAAATCCTTATATTATTTGTTCTAAATATTTAAAAAAAATATATAATGCTAAATAATAATAGTTCTCAGATTTTCACAGTTCAGCAGTTATGTACAATTTCATTCTGCTATGCAATTTTATTCTGCCTAACAATGCGACACTTGTTAACATCAATTCAATTCAAGCTACCACACATAACAACAGCATCATCAATAGTTATAGACATGACATGGCACAACACGGTTTTCGCGGCGCGAAGACATGGTACAACATGGTTTTTGCGGCGCGATGACATTGAACAACATGATGTGCGCGTCGACACAACAAAACAAAGCATCAAATTTTGAAGTAAGACATTTTTCTACAAAATGTTGTCTTGTGCAGGCCTTTATTACATAGTTCTAATTAAGTCTAATTAAGTAAAAAAAAAAATTTAAGGTCCTTTGAAATAGATTAGAAAGGATAAAAAATGCATATTTGCACAGAAATAGTAAATCTTATAAGATCATTAGAAAATGCATACATATCGGACGGTTTGTTATGCGAATTGGCAATGAAATATTCTACACAGGTTGTCGTAAAGGTACTTGCTAAAAACTGCACCATTGATAAAGTTAAACTTATCATGGAAGCAGGACAGTTTAACAGCATGAATGAAGCTGTCAGTAAGTTTGTAAACAGCTGTACCGAGGCAACAGGTCAGCAGAATGCCATACTATACTATGGCCAAAGACAGAATAATTATGATAGGAGAAGAGACTATAACAGAAATAACAATAACTTTTATGCCAACAATGACTTTAAAAATCCGAATAGAAACGGAAATAATACTAATAACAGCAACAGAAATAGATGGCGACGTGGTAACAGCAGCGGAAGTTATGTAAGAGCAGCCAATCTATCTGATAGCGATTCGGAAAACCCGAACGCTCCCTAGGATCAGAATAGTGTACAATCTTAACCTCAACTTTAGCATTTTCATAAGACTACAGATTAATCAAACTAAAGAATTATTAACATTGCTAGTGCAGATATATCCTTGCTAAAACACCAATATGACTTTAAAAAATTAAATACTAAATATATAACAAAATTAAGTGGAATAGGTGAAGGCAAAATTAGATCTCTGGTACGATGTTTTTTTTTTATCTAAGATACAAGTAGTTTTTAATACCTCATAACTTTCACGTTGTGAGAGATGAATTCACCATACCATGCGACGATATTATAGAAATGGATTTCATTAAAAAATATAACTGCGTTCTTGAATTCAGCCAAGACCAGGATTGTTTTATTTTAAGACCTGAAAAT
Organism: Calliphora vicina; assembly: GCF_958450345.1. Lineage (NCBI taxonomy): Eukaryota > Metazoa > Arthropoda > Insecta > Diptera > Calliphoridae > Calliphora > Calliphora vicina. The sequence goes on along the minus strand of NC_088781.1, from coordinate 15,974,517 downwards.
TTTCCACAGCAGATAGAAGTACCAATTATAAGTGCTTACAGCGGTATTACGTTGCCTGCCAGAGCAAAGGTGATTCGTCAAGTAAGATTCACTCATGCTGAACAAGAAATAAATTGTTCCAAATCAGGAGCCCCAAGAAGGTGTATTTAAAGCTAACACGTTGGTTAAATCTGACAAAGCCTTTATTAGGATTTTAAATACCAATGAAAAGATAATTATGTTGCTGATGCATTATCACGTATATCCATAAATGACTTGAAAAAAATAAACAATGAAAATAACAATATATACAAAATAAACACACGATCAATGGCAAAAGAGTCACTTAAAAAGTCTCCAGTTACAATAAACAAACGGCATTTAGAAAATGAAAATGAGAAGCCCAATATATTTGTACCAATTATGAATTCTGACGTCAGAAAATTTTGTAAGCTAAAGATTACCCCACAAAAGTTTTATATTAAACGTGGCAAATCTACATTAGCATGTATACAAATGAATGAATTGTTTATTAATGGGAAATTTGACTTTGGACAATTTTTCCCAAGGCTCGAAGAAGTGGCCGGTAAACTAAACATTAATAAATTACAAGTGGCACCTAGTGAGAAAATTTTCGAATTTATCTCTATTAATGAATTTAAAGAAATGGGCAATAAATTATTAAAAGTAGCTCTACTTAATGAGGTGATCCACGTAACAAATGCCAAATTAATAACAGAGATAATGAAACGATACCACGATGATCCAGCAGAAGGAGGACATTCTGGTGTTTCAAGAACTCTTAATAAAATAAAAAGATATTATTTCTGGAAGAATATGACTCGTGATATTACGAAATATGTTAAAATGTGTCAAAAATGCCAGTCGGCTAAAATTACAAAACACACAAAAATGCCATTGATTTTGACAAACACACCGACTAAACCATTTGATACGGTAATAGTGGATACTATAGGTCCACTACCAAAATCTTATAACGGAAATTCTTATGCTGTCACAATAATATGTGACATGACAAAATATCTTGTAACGGTACCCATACAAGATAAAAGCGTAAAATCAGTTGCGAAAGCTATATTTGAACATTTTATTCTTAGTTATGGTCCGATGAAGACGTTCATTACGGACATGGGTACAGAGTACAAAAACTCAGTACTTAATGAATTGTGTAACCTTTTAAAAATAGAAAATATTACATCGACTGCTTATCATCATCAGACACTAGGAACTGTGGAAAGAAGTCATAGAACCTTCAACGAATATGTAAGATCATACATATCCGTTGACAAAAGCGATTGGGATGAATGGCTCAAGTATTTCACTTATTGTTTTAATACTACGCCATCTACGGTACATGACTACTGTCCTTATGAGTTAGTTTTTGGTAAGCTTCCTAATGGGTTTCAACAATTTAATGAGGTTCAATCAATAGCTCCTGTATATAATGTAGAAGATTATGCTAAGGAAGTTAGATATAGATTAGAAGTGGCACATAAGAGGGCCCGAGAACTAATTGATAGGTATAAGTTAAAACAGAAATTAAATTATGATAAGACATTGTTAGATTATACATTTAAAATAGGAGATTTAGCTTTAGTTAAAAATGAAGCAGGTCATAAATTAGATCCACAATATAAAGGACCTTTTGAAATTAAAAATATAGATTTAAGAAATAATGTAACAATAATAGATAAGAAAAATAACAAAGAGCAAATAGTTCATAAGAATAGACTTAAGATTTTTAACAATGAATAGAATTAAAATTTTCCATTATAAAGTCTACGTAGACATATTTTAAATTACTTATAACATATATATTTTGTAATAAAATTTAATATTAAGGTTATTGTAATCATTTGTTAAAGAATGTCCATACACTTAAAAACTGTATGAACATTCTTCCGTAAAAGGGAGGTGTAGCATAAACCATATGTCAACTATACCGACAGAATATTGAAATGCAAAAGATTAATATCATATTACAGAAACGACAAAACAGTAAACACTTTGTGTGTTGTACTAATCGTTACTTAATTTTTATGTGATTCTTGCGTTCAATGTTCTGTCCAACTGCTACATTCTCCACTTTAGGTTAAAATGCAATGTAAGCATTAATTTAGTATATAATCAATAAAATTTTAATAAATGGACACACTTTGCATTACCAACTCTGAGCTGTAATTTAGCTCGAGCAAAGTGGTATAAAAATAAAACAACTTTTGATTTTCTTCTCTTATACTAGGCTACCAATTAGCTTGTAGTATGAAATGAATTTGACCAAATTATTTTTCAAATACTCTTATTTTTTCAAAATCTATTCCACGTACGATGATATGGAATTGCCCATATGTAATATTTTATGAAAATACCGGATATCATTAAATCGACTCAGAAATTGATTCTGAGTCGATTGGCAGAAATATGTTAAAAAGGAAAAGATCCAAATATAAAATATCACCTTCCTAAAAGTATAAAAAAAAGACACCAATACACTGTCATTTAAGTTTTGGAACCAATTCCATTCTTATTTAACTTCTTGTGGTTTAGTGGTCACTTTTCTAACCACCTTTTCTATAGTCTTTAAAACATAGTTTATTGGCATCTATTGGGATTTTGCTAAACAATACAAATTTTTGAAGGCATCGTTTAGGCAAAATTTTGAAGTCAGCGTGCTCTGGTTAGATTAATATTTTAATAGGAAAACCGTAGTTTTTCTACGAGAAAAACTGTTCATAGAATTTAGTGTTACTTTACTATTTCTTTTGTTTTGATCAGAAAATTTAATCAAAGTGATTTGCTATGAAACAGATTTATACGCTACGAAAGTAATTTCTAAACATTCACAGAAAAACCTATTTCTTAAACCGTTTCAATTCAAATATATATCACATATTGAACTGGTTTCAATTATTTTATAATTGAATCAAGTACTCATGTGCTCAAAAACAAAATTTTCTGATATTTTCTATTGAATTTTGAATTATAAATTTGATAATTTTGACAATTGAATATAAAATTTTCGTTATTGGTTGAAATTTAAATACAAAAATTATTGAAAAGATAACAAAGAATAACAAGAAGGGAATGCTCTCTCTTTTTCTGCAACAACAACCTCTCTCTCTTCTCACATACAAGTAGTATGTGAATTAAACACACTTGAGAGAGAGATTTATCTTCAAAACTTTTTATTGAAAATTGCTATAAAATTGCAATTCCAACACACACATTCACAAACACACACAATTTTTTAATTTTTTTCTACACATTTAAACCATTAAATTAACCGAAACATGCATATTTTGCACAAACGAAAAATATATTTTTTATTTTATATTTATTTTATATTTTATATTTTTTTTTGACATTAAATTTTTGGGTGTTGAAATTAAAACTGAAAAAAACACATTTGCAAAATTTCGTATTGAAAATTAATAAAAAATTCAAATAAGTTTAATTTTTGCATAAATTATGGAATAAAAAGATGAAAAATCTATTTATAAAACCTTTCCAGATCAAATATAAAATAAGTAATTTGAGAAATGTTCGAATTTTTAAATTTAATTGTATTAAAATTTTGTTATAATTTTTAAGGTCGCATTTTTACAACTATGTGTGTTTGAGGAGTGTGGTGAAAGTGGTTTGAAAACTAATAAACATATAAACAAAATGTTACCAATACATGCATAAAGATAGGTTTTTTATGACAACCGACTTAGGTTTTTTTGACAGCGTTTCACTTCTTGTTAATATTCTTTGAGTGAAAATTCAATAGAAAATATCAGAAAATTTTGTATTTGGGCACATGAATACTTGATTCAATTATGAAATAATTGAAACCAGTTCAATATGTGATAAATGTTTAAATTGAAATATAATTTTGTCTGTGTTTTCATACATTTTAATATTTAATAAATTTTTAATCAGAGTTTTTTATGGGGTAGAATGCCAAAAGTGCCCACCCTTGATATACAATATGTAAGTATAAGATCCGTATGAGTTATTTGTTTATGATGCAAATGGGTCAATTCAAGAATCCAAAAAGCTTTTTTACCCTTCCTTGAAAGTTTCATGTTTTATTTTTTAATTTATTTTTAGTAATATTAAATAATATTAATTTATGACCTTGTTTGCTTTCATGTATTGTGGTAAAACACAACCACAACAACTAAATTTCTTTAACTATTTACCATAAATGTTCAACATTTCAATAATCTGCATAAATACACACAAATTCATGCATTCTAACTACTAAATATGTTTGTAGAACTTTATTAATTAAATATTTTAAATTATCATAAAAATAATTAAAATATCTAAAAATGTTGTAAAAACAAATTCTATTGATATTTGTTTAAAGAATTTAATATTATATCTTATACAAATATGTAATTAATTTATTGTGTAAAGAAAGTGGAAAAAATACAATAAAATTTGATTGAATTGATGTGCATTTAATTTCTCTAATTTGATATATATTTAATTAAAAACAAAACAACATAACATAACCAATGAATAAACATACTTACATCATTACATTACATTTCACATAAAATGGATGTTCTCGAATTGAATCGCATCGTATCGTCTCTGCTCTACTCTTTGTTATAATCAATCAATTTGACGGCCAATGAGAATTGAAATTAAAACGATCAAAAGCACACTCAAACACACATTAACACTCTATAAATAAAAGGTATTTAACAATGTAGGTATGTGTTTGTTTGAATGTGGTGGTATAATTGTGAAGGTGTTTGTTAGTGTGTAGAAAAAATGGCTGATAAAAAGTGTGTGTATTAGGGTGACTCCATTTGAAATCTGGATAAATAATGTGTCGATGTTTCCAATTGAAATGAGAGCTTAGTTTGTTTGATCTGGATCAAAGGATAAGAAGGTCCCTTTTGAAGGTTTTTAGGATATTTTCACTCTGCTCATTTTTACTAAATACTCACCCCATTACAAACATTTTGAAAATCGGCATCCTAGAATTAAATCGATTTTTATTTTAATTCTTGACTTCCTCTACTTCTTTTTGGAGCCACCCATGTTTATATGTATAGTTTATTCACATTGATTGTGTTTGTGTTTAAATATTCTACTTTGAATACCAATTGAATAAATAAATCATTGTATGTTTGTTTTCTGTGTGTTAAAATTGTAATTTATGTAAATGTCACTAATTACATGCAATTACAAGGTTTTTCGCATTAAACTAAAGGACAGTTATTTATTTTTATTTTAATTACAGCAATTTCCTGTATTAATTTTTCTAAAAAGAAGGTCTTTATTTTGTATATTTAAAAAAAATATAATGAATATATTGTAAATAATAATATTTTCATGGTGCAATTGTTAATATTTTCAATGAATTTTGTTTGGAAATATAATTTTATAAATCGATTATGGATAAGGCAATTATTGTTTAATCAAAATTTGTCATGGAAATGCAGAAACGTTGATAATTTTCAATACAGAAATTTTAGAACCTTCGGACGCAAAAATCGTTAAATCAATTTCCTATCTATAAACTTCCAGCATATGAAGAGTGTCACATACAGTTTAGGGTTAGTCAAAATGGAGCATTACATGAGAAAATAACTTGTTTTCATAGCTCAACAATATCTCTGAAATAATGAAAGTTTTGAGGCCACTATTCGAAAATTCCGTACAAAATAAGATCGGCTTATTGATTTCTTTAATGGATACGTTCAGGGATACAAACCATTCAATTGTCAATATCGACGCACCCCTTGGAGCATGTTACGTGGCGAAACCGGGGTCCCTAGGTGCACATATCTCATTCCTGGTAATAATTTAATCCTTTTAAATTCGCCGCAGACTAGAGCCTTTATCTAGAACCATGGGGATCCATTGAGCCTTAGGACTTGTCCTGTTGAATCGATGGTGGTGTCACTTAGGTGAAGACTTGGTAGCTGCGGTTTAAATCCCAAAGCGGGTAGAAGATCGTTGGTTAACTTTTTGTGGTTTGGTGATCACTTTTCTAACAATCTTTTCTAGTGTCTTTAAAGTATTTTTTAGCGACATATATTGGCATTTTGCTAAAAATTATATTTTTTGAAATTTTTTTTTTCCAAAACTCTGCCGCATTCCAAGACTTTGCCGCATTCAATAAAAATAAGTAAGAAAGTATGGTCGGTCAAGCCCGACCTTACACTACCCTATACCAAGTAAATGAGCAAAAACATTTTTCTTTTAAAATATAAATAATTTACATATATTCGTAAGTGATTTTCGGAAGTGGGCCTTATACGGGAGCTATGGCCAATTATGGACCGATCACCTTGAAATTAGGTCGTGTGATTTATGTCCATATGAAAGTTTACTATGTTGAATTTTATGTGTATACCAACATTTTTAGGAGATTTATGCACGTTTAAGTGATATTCGGAAGCGGGTCTATATGGGAGCTATGACTAATTATGGACCGATCGTAACAAAATTTGGTGACATGAATTTTTGTATATATGAAACTTATTTGGAGCGAAATTTGTGTAGATACATATATAAATTAAACATTTATGACCGATAAAGTCCAATTTCGAGAGGACATTCGTATGGGGGCTAGGTGAAATAATGGACCGATTTCATCCAGTTTCAATAGGCTTCGTCCTTGGGCCGAAAAAATTATATGTACCAAATTTGAAAATCTTCAAAATTGGGACCTACTCTGCGCACAAGGTTTACATGGACAGCCAGCCAACCAACCAACCAGCCAGACGGACATCGTTTAATCGACTCAGAAAGTGATTCTAAGTCGATCGGTATACTTTAAGGTGGGTGTTAGACCAATATTTTTGGGCGTTACAAACATCTGCACAAACGCATTATACCCTCCCCACTATGGTGGTGCAGGGTATAAAAATCTCAGAGTGTTTATTGTTCATCGAATTCAGTTTTACTTGGTTATTTAGTGTTTTTTTTTTTGTTTGTCGTGTGATAACAAAGTAATATTTTACACTATACTCTTTATTAAATAAAGTAAGTAATAGAGTGGTTAGATTTCTTCTTATTGTTTCTCTATATAAATTTATATTATTTTGTAAGGATGCAGCATGTACTCAATAAACATGAAAGTGTCTGCAGTCTTGAAACCAACAAAGAAGAGAATAATGAGGAGCAAAACGATCTGATGGTGTTCGGTGTCATGCATTCGGAGCTCCAGTCCGAATATATTCTCAATTTCATTTTGAATTTTCTCAATTTAAAATGGAAGTTCTCAAATTCATTTGGAATTTTCTCAATTTCAATAAAAAATGGTGTAGTCATTAGCATACTGAAAGTCGAAGCCATTAAGAAAATATACATAGAGCGGAAACTAGAAAAAAACCCAAACATAAAAATTACGCAAAAAACTTACACGAGTGTTGTTTTTGTTTTCACATCCCAGCAGTTAAGCAAGTAGTCAATGTTATCACTTGGCTGACTCCAATTTATATAAATGACTAGTCACGTGGCTATTGAAGTAACTAGCTCCCACCCTAAATGATGGGTAAAATCACTAGTTCGGTACTGTCTCCTAGAACTGCTGGGATAGTTTTTTTTTACTAAAACATTCTCATCACTTAGGTTTTTTTACATAGAGAGAGTTTCCGCTCTATGTACTATATTTTCTCTATGGTCGAAGCATTAATATCGTCCGATTGTGTCATAATAAAAGGTTATCAGCTGAAAAGCCGAATAACATTTTTGTTATGCTTAGTAACGAAAATAAATGTTATGCCCCTTGTAAGTAACAAGTAGGAGTGTTATATTCGGGGTTATATGGGGGTAGACTCATTATTGAACCGATCCTCTCAAAAGTTAGTAGAAGGATTTAGGTTCATATAAGTCTTGGTTACATGCAATTTCATCCCGATATTTTCTAACTTTTTTCAATTTCAGAGTTTTATGTAGACAATATTTTGGTGTGTTATATTAACGAACAGGTTCAATTTCTTTTTCGCGTTTCACAAGGATTGAAATTAATTATGAGTAATATAAAAAGATTAGAAAGCATTGCGCCAGAAAGGCATATGTTTTTATGATATTTCCTATAAATATTAGATTCTTATATCGGTACATTTAACAGCAGTGTCTATATTAAAAACATGCAAAAGTTTACTTATCTAGTGTACAGTATTGACTTCATACCGAACATGTTTTAAGAATATTGCTTGACACTTGTTACCATATGAAAAAAAAAACAGTATTTGCAGACATTTAATCAGATCGGGTTTTTTGATACCTAAAGGCTCGAAGTGCAATGTGTGCGAGAACATGTGCCCCGAAATACAAGAAAATCTTATAAAAAGTAACACATTAAAAAGTCACTGCTTTTCAATTACAAAATTTTTAAACAATATACGAGTATAACTTTTTAAGTTATGCTTTCAAATATCAAAACTGTTTAAACATTTAAATATTTTTTTTTCATTACAAGTCAGGTAATACTTAAGAATACATAAATATAAACTCACTTGTACATTATACGTATATACATTCTTATTTCGAATATTTTCCATTCAATTCATTCACTGCTGATATTTTTTTGTTCGTGTATAAACATCCAGCCAACCAGAGAGTACGTAGCAACATCTTCATCTTTAACTGGGGCTACTTGAATTTCAATTAATTTTCAACCAACCGAAAAATTGTCCTCTTTTGCTATATCATTCATATCCTCATAATATGGCCTAAATTAAATTGAATACGTACATTCTATACACCGGAGTATACAGTGACACTCGAATGAAAATATTAATAACTAGTTGTCCCGGCAAACTTTGTTCTGCCATAGCTCACACAAAGTTTGAAGACTCCCACTATAATAGTACCCCAGATATGCAATAATAAATTTTTACTTTGTATGGGAGGTGCCATGTCCATTGTTCCTATATAGGTCAATTGTGAATCTAAACCATCCAGGGACTCACTCAAACACACACAACAAATTTCGTAGAAATCGGCCCAGCCGTTAAGGGGGAATTCAGTTACTAACACACGTACAGAAGAATTATATATATAAAGATAGGAAAAGTAAATGTGATAAGGAGATACAAGGGATCCTTACGAACTCCTATAGTAATTGATATTAAATTATCCATAAGTTTTGAAGCAATAGTCTACTTTACTTAAAAACTTGATCACAATCACCATTTCGAATTTAACATTATGATTGATATAAAGAAAAAAAAAAACATATATTGTATTGTACAACAGATCAGTCTGTGAATAGTGGCTGATAAATTAGATACATCAGACATATCAGAATCTCACAATTAACTGGGCCATTTAGACTAGTTTCCTGAAAATCTTGGATTGTTTAGCGAAGAACGAGGAGAACGTTTCCATCAAGATTTAAATGTGATGGAAGATAAATACCAAGTTCGCAGGAATGAACATAATATCATTACTGATGGAGTATCACATGGCAGTGTCCTAAGGACGATGCATCATAGTAAATCTAAAAAAAAGCTTCTAACCTGTAAAATAATTTAATAAACTTTTGTTAAACTGTTTATTTTCATATTTCTTACTCCTGCAATTTCTCGAAAACTACACTTAGCATTGAAAAAACAAGTATAAAGTTAGAATCAGGCTACCGAATCCACATAAAATCAGTTTTAGTTTAGAGGGAACCAAAATCATTGTATTCCTGTGTAATCACTAAGGCATAGCAAACCTTTATTTTGTTTTAACTTCCCCCAACTTAAACTAACATTTCTATCTGAGTGTAAACAACTCCTTTTTTATAAATTCCAACAAAAAAATGCTAATTGATTCTGTTCTTTTGACTTGTTTGAGTAGTGTGTGTGTGTGTCTGTGAATGTAATAGTAGTCATTCTTTTATTTTTTGTTGCTGCCTGCCACTGTGAAGAAGTCAAATAGAATACTAAATGAAATATTCAAATTACGTTTAAATACAACGAACATGCCACAACCATTATTTACACAAAAAACGTATACGAAAAAAACCCCTCCAAGTAGCTAAAGGAAAAAATAAGAAATAATAAAAAAAAGCCACAAAATTTATTTAAGTTTTAAATACAATATTTGTTTCCATTTCGTTCATCTTAGGCGAGTGTAAATATAACGTCCAGCCAGCCAGCCAGGAGTCAGAAAACCTTAAATATGCAAAAGCTAAAGCTAAAGAAACAAGCCGTAATATTAATTAATGTTAACCTAATTTTACATTAATTATTTACTTCTGCTCTTAGCTGTTACGACAGAGATGTTTCTTCATCCAACCACTGCTGCTCCTTAAGAAAGCGTGTATCTTTGTACAGGTGTTGGTTAGCTGGTTGGTTGGTTGGTTAATTCTCTAAAATAAATACCATAAAAGATGTCAGGAAATAAATTAAAAATATGCAAAACTCAAATTTTATATCTAGCACACCACCCATACATTCATACATACAAGAATAAATAAATTTTTGCTAATAAATTTAAAATGTTAGAAAAGTTATGTTTAGTTTTCATTAGATCAACATTTACTTATTATCTTACTTTTATCTGTTTTGGTCATCTTCAGTTGAGTGATAAAGGTAAAATATATGGCTTTTGGCACTTGACGTTTTAAAAATTAAGAAAATTCAATTTATTGATAATTAAATTATATTTAGTGTGCTGTAGTATTTATACCCTACACCACCATAGTGGGGAGGGTATTATGCGTTTGTGCAGATGTTTGTAACGCCCAAAAATATTAGTCTAACACCCATCTTAAAGTATACCGATCGACTTAGAATCACTTTCTGAGTCGATTAAGCGATGTCCGTCCGTCCGTCCGTCTGGTTGGCTGGCTGGCTGGCTGTCCATGTAAACCTTGTGCGCAGAGTACAGGTCGCAATTTTGAAGATATTTCGATCAAATTTGGTACATATTATTTTTTCGGCTCAAGGACCAAGCCTATTGAAACTGGCTGAAATCGGTCCACTATTTCACCTAGCCCCCATACGAATGTCCTCCCGAAATTGGACTTTATCGGTCATAAATGTTTAATTTACATATGTATCTCCACAAATTCCGCTCCAAATAAGTTTTATATACGCAAAATTCATGTCACCAAATTTTGTTACGATCGGTCCATAATTAGTCATAGCTCCCATATAGACCCGCTTCCGAAAATCACTTTAACGTGCATAAATCGCTTAAAAATGTTGGTAAACACACAAAATTCAACATAGTTAACTTTAATATAGACATAAATCACACGACCTAATTTCATGGTGATCGGTCCATAATTGGTCATAGCCCCCATATAACCCCACTTCCGAAAATCACTCAAAAATATAAATTATTGAAATTTTAAAAGAAAAATTTTTTTGCTCTTTTACTTAGTGTAGGGTATTATATGGTCGGGCTTGACCGACCATACTTTCTTACTTTTTTTAAAATAGAAAGAAATTCAATTAATCAGTACCAAAGATACAAAATTTGAGTACAGGTAGATGTTTTCTTTATTAGTCGCCAAAAAATATTCTTTATAGGCAAATAATTGAATTTGTACAGTGTGCAAACAATGATGGTTTTGTAGAACTTTTAAAACAACCCTATAAAAACGTTAGAGTTGTTAATTTACTTTCATACATTTCCTTTTTTCAACATCTAACTGGAAACTACTTTATTTTAAATCATTTGACCGGTTTTGACATGATGTTTTATTTGAAGTTTTTTTCTTGAACGTACGATATGCGTAATAAAGAAGAATCATCCTATGCGGAATGTTTTGCTTTACTTCATTAATTTTAAAGAAGTACAAAAGTATGGTCGGTCAAGTAAATGAGTAAAATCATTTTTCTTTTAAAATATCAATAATTTATACTCATAAGTGAGAGATTTTCGGAAGTGGGTCTTATATGGGAGCTATGACCAATTATGGACCGATCACCATGAAATTAGATCGTGTGATTTGCGTCTATATGAAAGTTATTTATGATGAATTTTATGTGTACCAACATTTTTAAGAGATTTATGTACTTTAAAGTGATTTTCGGAAGCGGGACTTATATGGGAGCTATGACTAATTATGGACCGATCATAATAAAATTTGGTGGCATGAATTTTGTATATGTAAAACTTATTTGGAGCGAAATTTGTATAGATACCTATACAAATTAAACATTTATGACTGATAAAGTCCAAAATTAAACGCTATAAAAGAATATAATTTTTGCACCGAATCCTTACTTGCGATGAAAAATTATGATGACCCGAAGCGTAAGGGATCGTATGTGAAGCCCGTCCAATCAGCAGTATCGACACTAAAGCCAAATATCCATGGCGATAAGATAATGCTCAGTACACGCAGAGAAAAAATATAATTGGGCATGGTTACTGTAACCATTTATATAGTGTTACAAGTTTTTTAACTATATTATAGTCACAGTAACCATTTACATGATTGTGGTAACCATAATATGGTTAACTTACGATTCACATGATTGTCTCAACCATATATATGGTTACAGTAAACATATATATGTTTGTGGCAACCATATTTATGATGAATAATTTGATCATAATATGTTGTTCTCAGATTATGATAAGCCTTAAGCCGAGAGCACCATAATATGATAAGTCCTTCATCATATAAATGGTTGTCACAAACATATATATGTTTACTGTAACCATATATATGGTTGAGACAATCATGTGAATCGTAAATTAACCATATTATGGTTACCACAATCATGTAAATGGTTACTGTGACTATAATATAGTTAAAAAACTTGTAACAATATTGAAATGGTTACAGTAACCATGCCCAACTATATTTTTTCTCTGCGTGTATTTGGTGTGTACAAAAGGGTCTGGGCAAAAAAGTTCCATCACAGTGAACCTGTACAGAACGCAACTGATTCGTTTGACTCGAGCATTGGCCGAAAACCAACCACACATGAAACCAAAAATATTCCATTATGACAAGGCCAATACCTGTTAAAAACTTTTTAGAAAGAAATGGTTGGGATGTCTTGCCTCAACCGTCTTATAGTCCAGGCATTGTCCCGTATGGCTGCTATTTGTTTCAATCGATGCAGAACGCTATATCTGGGATACGCTTCACTTCAGAACAGAGTATGCGGAATTGGCTTGATTCATTCAAATTTTATCGAAATATCTTCAAAAGAGCGGCCTCTACTTTGCGCACAATGTTTACATGGACAACCAGCAAGACGGAAAGACGGAGGAAATTACGTCGTTTAATCGACTCAAAAAGTGATTCTTAACATTTTAGTCATAATGCATAATAATGTTAGTTTACACAAATCCTATTATATGTAATACATATAGGCATTTCCACGGTCTACTAAGTGACAGTGGCAGGCATTAGAAGTGAAAAAATAAATAAATTAAAAAAAAAACGTTCTTCTTCCTAATTTGTTTATACCCAATAAATTACCAAAATATACATGTGATCCTGCAGGATACAAAAAGTAAAACTCATTTTCGACTGCATCTCAAAACATGAAAAAATTTGGTAATTGGAACCTTGTGGTAATAAAACAGTGTGTGCCAAATTTTGACGAATTATCTTTAACCTGTAGTTTTATTTAAAGGTTAGAAAGTGATCCTTTAAGGTGGGTGTTGGGACAATATTATTGTACGTTACAAACATCAGCACTAACCCAATATACCCTCCCCACTATAGTTGTGTAGGGTATAAATAACATATAGAGTAGTATTATTTTAGTACATTTATAACAACATTTTTAGACCGTTGTAAAATACAAGAACATTATGAATCCACTAAATATTTTTATGGCTAAAAAAAATACAAAAACCATAGTGGGGAGGGTATTATGCGTTTGTGCAGATGTGTGTAACGCCCAAAATTATTGGTCTAACACCCACCTTAAAGTATACCGATCGACTTAGAATCACTTTCTGGGTCGATTAAACGATGTCCGTCCGTCTGGCTGGCTGTCCATGTAAACCTTGGGCGCAGAGTACAGGTCACAATTTTGAAGATATTTTGATAAAATTTGGTACATATAATTTTTTCGGCCCAAGGACCATGCCTATTGAAACTGGCAGAAATCGGTCCATTATTTCACCTAGCCAACATACAAATGTCCTCTCGAAATTGGACTTTGTCGCTACAAATAAGTGTTAAATATATACAAAATTCATGTCACCAAATTTTGTTACGATCGGTCCATAATTAGTCATAGCTCCCATATAGACCCGCTTCCGAAAACCACTTTAACGTGCTTAAATCGCTTAAAAATGTTGGTATATACACAAAATTCAACATAAATAATTTTCATATAGACATACATAAATCACACCGACCTAATTTGATGGTGATCGGTCCATAATTGATCATAGCGCCCATATAAGACCCACTTCCGAAAATCACTCACGAATATAAATTATTGAAATTCTAAAAGAAAAATATTTTTACTCATTTACTTGTATTATATGGCCGGACTTGACCGACCATACTTTCTTACTTTTTTTTTTAAATACGTATTTTGAAATAAAATTTAAAATTTCGAATAAACAAATTTACTTAAATTATTAAATTTTGGTTTTTGCTTGATGAAAAACCATTTCAGAAAATTTTAGACAATTTATTTTACGAAAATCACTAAACTCTCATAATTGCCTTTTAACTGTTCGTATCGTCCCACAATTAATTCCCAATTAGTTATATATGGGAGTCATTCTGCAGAATTTTGTGACGAGCAGTCTCATACTAGACTTGCTTCTCTTAATTTCTTTAACCAGCACAAATATTAGTATGCACATAAAATTCGATACAAATAACTTCCGTGTAGATAGAAATAATGCAACCAAATTTGATGATGAATTGGATTTATATCACAATTGCTTATAGTTCCCATTTCCGAAAATCGTATTGAAACTAACATTTAAGTTCATTTGTTAACTGCCTTTCACATTTTAAACATAATTGTCATACTTTCAAACTGATCTAATTTTCAATTATTTTATTATTAGTTTCGTCCTTGATACTGTTTTTACTCTCTTTAATCTGTGTGAGTGTAACTGTCCCACTAACTTATTTTTAATTTTGTTTATTTTTCTTTTTAATTCATTTACAAAAATTTTCTAAATATTGTTCTCGTACACTTAATCGCTTTTGTTTCGAAAAAATGTATGTCATTTAATGTATATCCTGGCCGGAAGGTTTGGAATTTTTATTAAGGCTTGTTCCCTAGTTTTTTTCCATTACTATTTTTGTTTTGTTTTAGATTCATTTTAGCTAGTTATTTTAAATGCACATATATATAGAGATACACTGATAAAAAAAATAGAAAAATTTAATTTCAGAAAAAATTTTATAAAATTTTAAATTTTAAAACACGTAAGAGTGTTATATTTGTTAACTAGGGAATATTGCCCGATTTACGCCATACCTTATAGTATAATTTGAGAGCACTTAAACTAAGTTGTGCAAACTTTTATCAGGATTGGCAAATAACCAACATATGTATTTATGACAGCTCAAACAGGGGCATATTTGTATGAGAACTAAGTTAAATCATGGAGCGATAATGACCATTTTCAATAAAATAACTAATTAACTTCACCATATTTCTAAGTGTAGTATGTAATGTAGTTATATATATACATCGTACTCGATGTTTACGTATGCTAAATGTTAAATTGTTCATAATAATAACGTAAACAAAACGAAAAGAAAAACAACAAAAGAGAAACAACAACCTAAATATGCCGTTAGCTAACAATTAGTTAGTTGTTGTTAAATACAGAGCAACGCAACAACTACAACATCCAAAAAAGTAAGCAGCAGCAACATCAACAAAAATAGCAACCGAAATGTAAACAACATAAAAAAAGTTAACCTCGTTGAAGACGATGATAACGCAATGAATGCATTTGCTAATGCAACAAACAGAGGTGGAATGTGTTAATTGCAAGTAAAATTTCTGGAAATTTGATTTTTTCATAAAAAATCAATTTTTGGTAGAAAATACAAGTGATCGCAGATGGTGGTCCTTTTTCCATTTGGATCAATATTTACCGACTTATAGCCACTTTTATGTTTTACTTGATTTTCATATTACAAGTGATCACAGATGATGGTCCTTTTTCCATTTAGACCACTATTTACCGACTTACAGCCACTTATAGGTTTTACTTGATTTTCATATTAAATTTAAATATTTTGTTGAAAATACAAGTGATCACAGATGATGGTCCTTTTTCCATTTGGACCGCTATCTACCGACTTATAGCCACTTCTAGATTTTACTCGATTTTCATAACAAAAATAGATTTTTGGTTGAAAATACAAGTGATCACAGATGATGGTCCTTTTTCCATTTAGACCAATATTTACCGACTTATAGCCACTTTTAAGTTTTACTTGATTTTCATATCAAAAATCGATTTTTGGTTGAAAATACAAGTGATCACAAATGACGGTCCTTTTTCAATTTGCACCACTATTTACCGAATTACAGCCACTTTTAGGGTTTACTTGATTTTCATAAAAAAATCGATTTTTGGTTGAAAATACAAGTGATCATCCACTTTTAGGTTTTACTTGATTTTCATATCAAAAATGGATTTTTGGTTGAATATAGACGTGATCACTGATGATGGTCCTTTTTCCATTTGGACCACTATTTACCGACTTATAGCCTCTTTTAGGTTTTACTTCATTTTCATATCAAAAATCGATTTTTGGTTGAAAATACAAGTGATCACAGATGATGGTCCTTTTTTAATTTGGACTTATAGGCAATTTTAGGTTTTACTTGATTTTCATATCAAAAATCGATTTTGGTTGAAAATACAAGTGATCACAGATGATGGTCCTTTTTCCATTTGGACCACTATTTACCGACTTACAGCCGCTTTCAGGTTTTACTCGATTTTCATATCAGAAATCGATTTTTGGTTGAAAATACAAGTGATCACAGATGATGGTCCTTTTTCCATTTGGACCAGTATTTACCGACTAATAGCCACTTTTAGGTTTTACTTGATTTTCATATCAAAAATAGATTTTTGGTTGAAAATACAAGTGATCACAGATGATGGTCCTTTTTCCATTTGGACCACTATTTACCGACTTATAGCTACTTTTAGGTTTTACTTGATTTTCATATAAAATATCGATTTTTCACAGAAAATACAAGTGATCACAGATAATGGACCTTTTTTCATTTGAACCACTATTTACCGACTTATAGCCACTTTTGGGTTTTACTCGATTTTCATATCAAAAATTGATTTTTGGTTGAAAATACAAGTGATCACAGATGATGGTCCTTTTTCCATTTGGACCAGTATTTACCGACTTATAGCCACTTTTAGGTTTTACTTGCTTTTCATATTACAAGTGATCAAATATGATGGCCCTTTTTCCATTTGGACCACTATTTACCGACATACAGCCACTTTTAGGTTTTACTTGCTTTTCATATTACAAGTGATCAAATATGATGGTCCTTTTTCCATTTGGACCACTATTTACCGACTTACAGCCACTTTTAGGTTTTACTTGATTTTCATATCGAAAATCGATTTTTGGTTGAAAATACAAGTGATCACAGATGATGATCCATTTTTCATTTGGACCACTATATACCGACTTACAGCCAATTTTAGGTTTTACTTGATTTTCATATAAAATATCGATTTTTGGTTGAAAATTCAAGTGATCACAGATTATGGTCCTTTTTCCATTTGGACCACTATTTACCGACTTATAGCCAATTTTATGTTTTACTCGATTTTCATATCAAAAATAGTTTTTGGTTGAAAATACAAGTGATCACAGATGATGGTCCTTTTTCCATTTGGACCAGTAGTTACCGACTTATAGCCACTTTTAGTTTTTACTTGATTTTCATATTAAAATTAAATTTTTTGCTGAAAATACAAGTTATCACAGGTGATGGTCTATTTTCCATTTGGACCACTATTTACCGACTTATAGCAACTTTTAGGTTTTACTCGATTTTCGCATCAAAAATAGATTTTTGGTTGAATATACAAGTGATCACAGATGATGGTCCTTTTTCCATTTGGACCACTATTTACCGACTTATAGCCACTTTTATATTTTACTTGATTTTCATATAAAAATCGAATTTTGGTTGAAAATACAAGTCATCACAGATGATGGTCCTTTTTCCATTTGGACCACTATTTACCGACTTATAGCCACTTTTAAGTTTTACTTGATTTTCATATAAAAATCGATTTTTGGTTGAAAATACAAGTGATCACAGATGATTGTCCTTTTTCCATTTGGACCACTATTTACCGACTTACAGCCACTTTTAGGTTTTACTTGATTTTCATACCAAAAATCGATTTTTTGTTGAAAATACAAGTGATCACAGATGGTAGCCCTTTTTCCATTGGGAGCACCATTTTCCGACTTATAGCAACTTTTAAGTTTAACTTGATTTTCATATCAACAATCGATTTTTGGTTGAAAATACAAGTGATCACAGATGATGGTCCTTTTTCAATTTGGACCACTATTTACCTACATGTAGCCACATTCAATGTTTCAGTAATTTAACATTTCCCATCGCTGACATCGAGATATGTACCAAAAACTAACACCATTTGCTAAACTCATGTATGTACATCTACTACGAACGTATGTTTGTAAGTCTTGTATATTAACTCTTATATTGTTTGCTGCTACTGCATACGGCAGGCACAACCTTTAGTTTAACAAATATATTGTTTTGTGTTTTAAGGCAAAAAGAGGAAGAGAAGAGTACAAAGTACTTAACCGAACTCTGATGCATATTTCGCATATGCATATTTTTCTTTTCCCCATTATATGTGTTTTCTGTTTTTGCTAATATTCCGTAAGCATGTGATGGCTTTTGCATTAAAGTTGTACTTGGAAAACTGTAAACATTTTCAGCTTCAAGGTATAAGTTCGTTTTCCTACTTTTTTTTAGTTTTGCTCGTTTTGGTTGCATACCTCTTCTTATGTCTATATTCCGTTACAACAACTGTACATATATATATGTATGTAGGTAGGTATTTTTGAAATATTGCCATTGTGTTGTTGCAAAGATAAATGCAGAATTGTACTTCCCCTAAGAGAGCATACATAGTGAGAGAAAAATTTCCATATAGTTAAAACGAATTCTGTAAGCCGTATTTAAGATTCTTTAACAGAATATTGAATTTTTAAATGAAGGCAATAATTTGGTATGGACATATGATTGAATACACACAACCTGACAATGAACTGTATGTATATTATTTTTCTAAACTTTATTAGATATACAATTTGTCAACAACTTTATAATCCTTATTTATACATACATCCTGGCTCCTTTAGTGTAGATCATAATAAAGTAGCAAAAGATATGAATAGGAAAAAAGTGTTTTAAAACAACATTATAACAAAATACACACAAACAAACTTGCATACATGTCTACAATATATTAGGGTGGCTCTTATAA
Organism: Calliphora vicina; assembly: GCF_958450345.1. Classification (NCBI taxonomy): domain Eukaryota; kingdom Metazoa; phylum Arthropoda; class Insecta; order Diptera; family Calliphoridae; genus Calliphora; species Calliphora vicina. The sequence goes on along the minus strand of NC_088781.1, from coordinate 15,955,080 downwards.
TGGACAAAATATATCGTGCTCCAAAGATTTGGAATTATTCTACGACTTTTAAAAACCAATTGCTGAATATTTAAGCAAAATTATGCCCATTTTCAATATCAAATAAAAATTATCAATATATAAGATTCAAACATCAAGCTCCTTTCGTTTGGGACCTATAGTGCTTTCAACAGACAAATGGACGGACATATGTAGCTATATCGTCTTAGAATCCTATCAGGACCTAGGATTTTTGGTTCTCCGACCAATATTTTGATATTTTTCAAACGGAATGATAAAATCAATGTACTCCCCATACTTTTTGATGGTGGGTATAAAAAAGTTATAAGCTTTTCAAATCGAAGTCAAAGTTGATATTTTTCAGATCTAGGGCTTAAATTAATTTGAACTCCACTATAAGTGCCAACTTAATATACATGCTAAATATAGTACTAGTATATGAATATAAAAATCTTTATAATATAACTACAATAGAAGCAGAAACATAAGGAGTAACAAGAACAGAAAACTACATTTACGATAATAAAAATGCAAAAAACAGCAGCAACAACAACAATAGCAGTAGCAGCAAGTAGGAAAGAATAAAAATTGGTAACAGCAAATAGCACTTAGATTAGAAAAATATAAAAAATAAAAGAAAATACTAAAATGATAGTGTGTACTTGTTCCAGTACTACGACTACGACTACGACTACCACACACTACTTCTGCACTAGTACTTGGAAAATTGTACAACCATCAAAGACAACAGCAACAACATCTCCGCAATAATGTGAACAATATTGTTTTTATGGTAAAAATTTTATAAAATTTGTAGTAAGAGTTAAGAGTTGATAAAGTAAAATAAAATTACATATTTGCCGGATGATGATGATGATGTTGCACTTTTAGCCCACTCCCTGTACAGTTAATGTCACCCTAAGGAAATCATAACATGTGAAGTGCTTTATTTTAGTTTTATTTTTTCTCTTTATTTTGCTTTTTCTCTATTGTTACGTACTTTAAATTTGTATTAGAATTTGAATATCAATTTATTTTTATGACAACAATTATAAAACAATACGTCTTTTGATAATAAATAATTTAGAGTAATGCATTTTAGAAAATATGTATAAATAAAATATTTTCTTATTGAATATTTATAACGAGGATGAAAGGGAAAGTATATGTATTATGACTATTGCTTATATTTGTCTACGCATAGAAACATTTTATCATTATCAATTTACATTTAACCATTTTTAACGGCCTGTAATATTGGTTTTGTAATATCAGGTTTACGCATGTATTGTATTAGCTTCAAAGTTAAGAATATTGTTAAGAAATTCAATTATCGATTTGAATTTCACGGTATGAAACCTCTGCTTGTAACATTCATCATGTTTATAAACATTTCCATCAGTAACAAGTAAGAAAGTATGGTCGGTGAAGGCCGACCATATAATACCCTACACTAAGTAAAAGAACAAAAACAGTTTTCTTTTAAAATTTCAATAATATATATTTTTGAGTGATTTTCGGAAGTGGGCCTTATATGGGAGCTATGAGCAATTATGGACCGATTACCATGAAATTAGGTCGTGTGATTTATGTCTACATGAAAGTTTACTATGTTGAATTTTGAGTGTATACCAACATTTTTAAGCGATGTATGCACGTTAAAGTGATTTTCGGAAGCGGGTCTATATGGGAGCTATGACTAATTATGGACCGATCGTAACAAAATTTGGTGACATGAATTTTGTATATATAAAACTTATTTGCAGCGGAATTTGTGGAGATACATTTATAAATTAAACATTTATGACCGATAAAGTCCAATTTCGGAAGGACATTTGTATGGGGGCTAGGTGAAATAATGGACCGATTTCAGCCAGTTTCAATAGGCTTAGTCCTTGAGTCGAAAAAATAATATCTACCAAATTGCGACCTGTACTCTGCGCACAAGGTTTACATGGACAGTCAGCCGACCAGCCAGCCAGACGGACGGACATCGTTTAATCGACTCAGAAAGTGATTCTAAATCGATCGGTATACTTTAATGTGGGTGTTATACTAATATTTTTGGGCGTTACAAACATCTGCACAAACGCATTATACCCTCCACACTATGGTGGTGTAGGGTATAAAAATGTCTACTTATCATTAACAATGTTTCTAAGTATGACAATATTAACTGTTAAAGCTACTAAATACTCTAGTTGATCATTGTGGACATAGAACGTTCTAGTTTTGTCCGTTAGAGAATTCATAAAACTGTTCATATAAAAAAGTAACATCGAGTTGTAGAGTTAGTTAGTTATCATAGGCGCTGTTAAACTTAACATCAACTGTATTGAATTGGTTTCATCGACGAAGTGGATGACTTGCATTTTGCTAAGCTGGTAATCTGGGCAAAATACCCAAACGGTCATGATGAAACCAGTTGCTACGCATGCATTAAATATGCTGTTGGAACAAATAAGAGCAAGTTAAAGAAAATAATATTGCAGCTTCTATTGCCTCACTTTCAGTGATACGCTCTGATGGTGTCGAACCACCTAATCCATCGGGTTCTACAATTATGTTCACATGGGAACTCGAAAGTGTTTTATCCTTGCCATCCAATTTGCAATTTCCAATGTAGAAGATGATGAACCAACGCCATATTCAATAGGGGTCGTTCATGAAAATTATGCGAAATATCTCCAATTTTGCGTTTTGCACTTTGCGCACAAATTTACATGAACAGGCAGCCTGGCGAAAGGACGGACATTGTTAAATCGGCTCAGAAAGTGATTCTGATTCGATTGGTATACTGTAAGATGGATATTTGACTAATAATATTTGGGGATTAGAAACATCAGCATGGTGTAGGTTATAAAAATCTCCAAATGTCGCGTTCTTGTACCGAAATCAGCGTTTGTTATCAGTACTTCGAGAACGTTAAGTGGCTGGATTTAATTAAAATCGAAATTTAGTAGTAATCACACTAAACACTTTCTTTAATGTGCATCACGTTCGTTATCGTATGTGTAACAGGATAAAATTGCGCCATAGAAAAAAAATTATGCTGAAGAAAACGAGAAGCCTGAGCCCTGTATGCAGTTTGCAGATGCAGTCGGAAAAGATTTCAATTTGTTCGCGTTGTGGAACCCATGTTTATTCCTTATATTTGATACAACAGTACGACAAAATCTACCTTTTGCACTGAATGTATATCTACTACAAAAAACAAAATTGTTTATATTTTCTGACGCTTTTTTGAACACGAGGTTGAACTTTGACAGTTGATAGCGGATGCTACATCTGTCGAAATGGCTATCATTTATTTAGTTTGTAAGTTATGTAAATTAAAATGTAGATGGCGCTGAACCCTTTACATTGGAAACAACAAAACGGAAAATACTACTTTTTGCAATATTTATAGTACTTCAAAATTGCTCTCTTTTTAATAAAACTGCTGATATCAAAGACGTATGAATGTCGCGTTCTTTATCACGGAGATAACCAATTAGAGTTGCCTCTACAGCTTCTCGGTTCTAGGTCAATCGGTTGTTTCCATATACACGACTTGCTACGAAACTCATTAATACAAGTAAATGACTAACAAAAAACGGCAATCAGTATTTACTAAATTCTAATTATTGCCAAACTGTCAGTATTTCTCATGACTAAGAGGGGAAATAATATTTCTATAGTTTTCTCTCAATATAAAACTTAAATTTTCTATCGTCCTAAATGCATAAACATGCATATTCTAACGCACAACAACAAAAACAATAAACTCCCCATGTATAAATTTATTTAAGCAGAAAATTTGTTTAGAGCAGGAGTTGGATAGATACCGACAAATAAACCGACAGCCGGGACAGACAGATGAGATTGTATTCAAACAGCTTTAAATGCTTTGTACAATATTAACATTGACAATTGTGTCAGGAATATGGAAAACGATGAAGCGTGTGAAATTGAAAACAACATAGGAGAAATAAAAAAACAAGCAAATATAATAAAAACAAATTTCAATATGAATATGGGGACATTTCAAATAAAATGTGCACTCTGCATATTTAAAAAAAAAAAACATTTACTAAGCAAAACGAAAAATACAAAAATTTATAGAAAAAAAACTAAAATAAAATTGTCAATCGAAAATAGTTTCGTAACAATTTCTTATGCATTTTTGCATTTTAAATGTTCTTCTATCTTTTGACAACAATTTAAATTTCTCCGAAAAAAAATTAATTACAAATTGCTATTTAATTGCAGAAATATTTCAGTTTGATTTTCATTTCTATTGAAATGAAAGTTAGTGGGTGTCTTTTAGTTTGACATAAAAATGTTTTGTAAAGTAAGAATTGAAAAAAAAATTAAACAATGACTATAAGCAAAGATATGTAATGGAAAGATTTAATAATCCAGTGAAAGTTTAATATTTTCAACACCTTTTTACACCTCGTTATAGATAGCAGAGTCTGTATGTAGAAATCAACTTTCAGTAGCCCCCAAATAACTTACATATATGATTCATACATTCGCTATAGTACCGGTTCGGTTGCCGTTTAAAATCGAGAAAATCGGCCCACAAATGGCAGAGATATAACCAGAAACCACGACTGGATCACTAAGTCATTTATATAGTCATCCATATGGATGGGTCAAAATCGGCAAAATATTGGGCTTATGACTTAAAAATGCAGGATCTTTTGAAAGCGGTTTTTGTTTGTAATAAATTATATGTCATTTTCTAGGGTACATGTCTGTAATTTATTCTCACTTAGTTATTAAACATTATAGTGTAAAAAACGAAGTTTTTTTTGCTTTGAAAATGTCGAATTTGTGTTGCGCTGTACTTATTTAATTTGAAAAAAATGCCGCTGAAGCACACCGGTTTCAACATGAGAGTGATGGTTTGAACGGTTAAGAAGTGGTTATTTCGATACAGAAGACAAATATCGCCCAGGTCAGCCTAAAAAGTTTGAAGACCAAGAATTGGAGACATTACTCCATGAAGATTCATGCCAAACTCAAAAAGAGCTTGCAAAGACATAATGACTCAAGCAGCAATTTCAAAATGTTTGCGAACAGCAGTATTCATTCAAAAAGAAGGGAAATTGGGTACCATACGAATTGAAGCCGAGAGAACTTGAAAGACAATTTTGCATGTCCGAAATGATGTTTGAACGCTATAAAAGAAAATAATTTTTGCACCGAATCATTAACTTGCGATGAAAAATGGTAATATTTACGTGAAGCCCGGCCAACCAACCGAATCGACACCAAAGCCAAATATTCATGGAGCTAAGGATGCAGAACATTGGGATACGCTGGCTTCACTTTGGAACCGAGTGTCGGATATTGGATTGATTCGTTCATGGCATCAAAAAGTGAGCAATATGGATCGGAAGTGGTGATTTGGACACGGAAGACAAAGATCGCCCAAGAATTGGAGATTTTACTCCATGAATATTGCTGAAAACTTGACAATAGCTTGCAAAATCATTGGGAGTTACTTAGTTACTATATGAATTGAAACCAAGAGACCTCGAGAAGAGATTTTTGCATATCAAACATGATGCGATGATTGCTTGGGATACAAAATTGTTCCGTTACAATAACCCTGCCAACCAGTCGAATCGACACCAATGCCAAATATGCATGGCGTTATGGTAATCTATTATGAGCTGCTGAAATCTGGCCAGAACATCACAGGGAACCTGTGACGAATGCAGCTGATTCGTTTGAAGTGAGGATTGGCTGAAAAATTACCAGAATATGCGGCCAGACATGAAACACTAATAATTCAACATGAAAAAGCGCGGCCACATGTTGCAATACAGAGCACGCCCCATGAAATTATTATTTATTTCGATCGATGCAATACGCTCTCTCTGCACAGAAAAAATTATATTTCAATTCAAACATTTCTTCCATATTGAACTGGTTTCAATTATTTCATAATTAAATCAAGTATTCATTTGCTCGAAAACAAAATTTCTTGATATTTTCTATTGAATTTTGAATTTGATAATTTTGACTATTTAATATACAATTTTCGTTATTGGTTGAATTTCAAATACAAGAATTATTGAATAGATAATTTTCGTAATTGAAAGACAAAAAATAACAAAAATGTGTTTTCAATTACGAAAATTATCTATTCAATAATTTTTGTATTTGAAATTCAACCAATAACGAAAATTATATATTCAATTGTCAAAATAATCAAATTCAAAACTCAAAACTTGATTTAATTATGAAATAATTGAAACCAGTTCAATATGTGACAAATATTTGAATTGAAACGGTTTAAGAAGTAGTTTTTTCTGTGTGGGATACGCTTAACTTCAGAACAGAGTACCTAAAATTGGCTTGATTCGTTCTTAGCCTCAAAATAAGGGCAGTTCATTTGGCTCGAAATCCATATGTTGCCAGAAAGATGGGAAAAGTTCATTGCTAACAATGACATATATTTCGAATAAATTTGTATTGTACAAATGTTTCAAAATAAAAATTAAACATTTGATATATCCCGCATATTTTTTAACCCGAGATTTTTGGTCGTCAAATATTTTGTTCCCAAAATTTTTCTTTCAGCTATTTTTATCTTAAAATATATAAGGGTATATTAGATTCGGTACAGGCAAATTTATATTATATTTGAGTTAACAAGTAACTTATAAATACATATGTATATAGCTGGGTTTTTATAGAAAATTATTAAAAAAAAATTAATCTTTTGTAAATCAATATTTTATTTTAATACATCATTACTAATTAAATTTAGCAACATTAAAAATCCACAATAATTTACATGAACACAGTTTTTTGTTGACACCTTAATATGTCATTAGCTTAGAGACCAAATACGTCAAGTCCTTTTTTATAAAAATTTTACAAAAGAAGCAAAAAACCTTATAAAATTCTTTAATTTTAATATTTTTTAAATCTGATAACATGGTTTTTTTCTTCTTATTTGGTAGGGTTTTCAATTCCAAAAGAAGGAAATTAAAAAGAAGCAAGTTGGGGAACAAAAGGAATAATAAGTTCTTTTCAGAGATTTAACAACAAAATTAAAATATAATAACTTTAAAGGATTTGTATATAAACGGTTTATTTTTTAATTCTTTTATAATTTTGTAATAATAATAACACATTTTTTAAAAAAGTGGACTTAGCTACTATCCACTTTTAACTATCTGTTATAAGTATGTAAAAATATAGATGCATATGTTTATACATATATATATTTAATACATATTATTTATTTTAATAAAAATCATAATTAATTCATGTGTTAAAATATTTTGTTGAAAACTCCCCATAGTTTTGACAACAAACACACTCGTACTCATACATAATAATAGTTTGTTTAATGTCAAAAACCTAAAATAGAGTTGACAGGTTTTTTTTTACAAAAAATAAAAGATATACACGTATGATTTTACAATAATTGTTGTTGCTTTTCAACTTAAATATGTATTAACATGCCTAATTATGATTGCAATGGAAAAATGTACATAAAAGCATAAATTAAATTAAAAATAAATTAACATAAATTCAATTACACAGCAACACACAATACAGTCCAAATGTAATTTAATAAATCATGAACAGGGATTTTTTGTTGGAAAAAAATACTATAAAAACCCACTCACATAAACAGCGAATTTGTAAACATGTAAAGAGATTTTTTTCGTGTAAAGTTCATAGGTTACATGAAAAGGTTAAAATTATAATTTTTATATTTTTTTTAAAAAAAGTGCACTAGAAAATTCGTGAGAATTTGCTGCCTTTTATACCCTTCACCTTCGTGAGAAGGATATACATACATATGTAGCCCAAAATTTAAAATATTTTTTTAAAATAAAAATTTTTTTTTTAGTATTTTACTTGTATAGTTTTATTTATATAAATTAACTGAAAAACAAACAACATAATTAATTATATTCTGAAAAAAGTGAACAAAATTAAAAATATTCACTATTTCGCTACTGAAAAAACAATGGAAACTTTTAAACTTCTGCAAGAAAGAAGTGTAAAATGAAAATAATATTTAAAAGAACGATGTAAAAAGCATCCTGTAATGTGATATAATTTTAAATTCTGGTAATTTTTCACAATTTCTTTTTCTAAGTTTTTCGCATAATTGCTTTTTTCCAAAGTTAACCAAAATGTCTAAAGTTAAGATTTGTGAAGACTTAAAAAATAAAATAATTAACGATTTTAAAGCTGGTTTAAAACAAAAAAGTATCTGTGACAAATATTCAATAAATAAATCAGCAGTTTCAAAAATTATAAAGAAATTTCTTGAGACCGGTTCTGTAAATACTCAACATTTAGGTGGAAGACCTCGTAAGACTACTCCTAGACAAGATAACTTAATAGCAAGAGAGTTCAAGAAATTCCCAAAAATAACTCCTCGAGTGGTTGTTAATAGCCTAAAATTAGAAGTAAGTACCCGAACAGTTAGTCGCAGGGCAAATGAGGCTGGTCTTGGTTGCTATCGTCCTGTGAAAAAAACACTTATTTCTAAAAAGAACCGTTCTGCTCGTCTACAATTTGCCGGGGATCATTTAAACTGGTCGATACATTTTAAAACTGGTCCTCTTTTCCGACGAATCCAAATACAATTTAAGTGACAGTGATGGGAGAACATTTGTAAGACGACCAAAGGGAAAAAAATTAGATCCAATGTGCACAAATAAGACTGTAAAGTTTGGCGATGGCAATATTATGGTATGGGGATGTTTTTCAGGGCAAGGAATGGTCCCAATTCATATTATAAAAGATACCATGACAGGTATAGGATACGGAACCATATTAAACGATGTTATGTATCCATATGCTGAGGAAAATATGCCTCTAGTTTGGAAATTCCAACTCGACAACGACCCGAAACACACCTCCAGGGTTGTAACCGAGTGGTTACAATCCAACGAGGTACGTATTTTGAAGTGGCCTGCCCAATCGCCAGATCTCAATCCCATAGAAAATCTATGGGAAGTTGTAGATCGTAAAATAAGAACCCAAAATTACACCAGGAAGGAAGATTTATCAGAGGCGGTTATAAGGCAATGGCAAAATATTTCAAAGGAGACCATTGACTCTTTAATAGGTTCAATGCATCGTCGATGTGTAACAGTTATAAAAAATAAGGGATACCCAACAAAGTATTGAGTTATTGCAAAGTTTAGACCATATTTGTTAAAATAATACCTAAGTTTCCATTGTTTTGTCAATGCCGTAATAAAGAAATCTTTTAAGTTTGTTTTCTCATTTTTAGAATTTAATTAATTATGTACTTTGTTTTTTGTTAAATTAAGTTAATAAAAGTATACAAATAAAATACTACAAAAATGTTAAAAATTTTTAAAAAATTATTTTAGATTTTAGGCCACTAATGAAATATTTGGAAAAGTTTCCATTTTTTGTTTTGTCAACCACTGAATATAGTTTTGTCATTACGTCTGTAATTTCCACAATATAAGTTTCCGACCCTATAAAGTATATATATTCTGGATCCTTATAGATAGCGGAGTCGATTAAGCCATGTCCGTCTGTCTGTCTGTTGAAAGCAATTTTCCGTAGCTCCCAAATAACTTACATACACGATTCATATCAATATCTCCGGAATTCTATCGGCTCTATTGCTATTTAAAATCGGTAAAATCGGTCCACAAATGGCTGAGATATAAGGAGAAAACCAGGACAACCTCGATTTTTAACCTATTTTTGACCTACATATATCTGGATTACTGAGTCATTAATATAGACAATATGAATATCTAATGATGGATATTTTAAATACCTTTGCAACGACGTATATAAGACCATAGTAAGTTGGACCAACAATGGGTCAAAATCAAAAAAAAATATTTTTTAACCCGAATTTTTTTTTTTCACCAAAAGTTTTTTTCGCTCAATATTAAAAAAAAATTAGAAAAAAATTTTTTCCAAAAAATTAAAAAAACAAATTTGGAAAAAAAATTTGTTTACCTAAAAATATTTAAAATATTTATTTTGAAGAATAATTTGGTGAAGGGTAAATAAGATTTGGCACTGCAAAATATATCGCTCTTACTTGTTTATGTTAATATAGAAACCCAAAGATTATTACTAGGAGTATCAATTCCAATCCATAGTTTTTGGATTTAGCATTTAGTTGCTATGCAGCACTGTACATTGAAATTAGTTTAAAACTTCAAACCTGCACTTCTTCACTAACTAAGTTTAAACATTTTAGGCACAAAAATAAACAGTTTGCCTTTTGAATTTAAATATGACTTTTATTGTGGCAAAATTCCCAATAAAATTTAATTAAAAACAAAAAGTTTTATTTTTGTTTCGAATAAAGTTTTACAAAACTCTTATGCTTTAAAGTCACAAAAACTAAAAAAAACAATAGAACCATAAAACGAAAGTTCTAAAGCTGAATTCCTTTACTTCTACTATAGTATAGTTTTAAATGCATTAAACCACCAAAGTAGTCAGGTGCAATTTATAGAGTCCTTGCAGTTAGAGAGAGAGTAGTAAGTATATTTATATTGGTCTAAAGAAAAAAATAATCTTATAAATAATAAAAAGGAACCATTGAAGTTATATTTAGACTCTTTGAATTAAAGCAATTCCGTTTTGTTTAGTTTTGCTTTGCTTTAATCCTTTATTATCCTTAAGCTTTAGTGTTGTGTCATTTTCTTTTGAGCTTCTATAGTTACTGTTCTTTTATGATGATTTTAAAATAAGTGTAAAGCAGAACGTGAAAAAGTGCCATTTTTTATAGCTTCTTTACAGTTATTTTATTACTCTGCTTTTCATAATAATCATTTCTTAAAGGTTGTGTTCTTTTTTTCTTATTTCCCTTTCCTCTTACTGCTACTTCATGTTTTGCTTCCTTTTAAGCCAAACGATGTTGTTTGTTGCCATTGAAGTGATGTGAATGCGAATCAGAAGATGTTGCTTAGAATGTTTTCCTCTTTTTTTTCATCTCAGTTTTAGTTTATGCGCTAAAATGAAAACATCATAAAAACTGAAATCATTTTAGTTTTCTACAACAAAATGCACTTGCACTTTTCTTGTTCCAGGGAGTTTTTTTCTTTTAACTTTTCTGTTTTTTCCCCATTTTTTTTTATTAAATGATTTAAATCGACTGTATGCAGCTGCTGACAGTGATGTAGTGTGTAGTTTTGCATTATATTTAAAATAATTGCTTTATGCTCATAATATATTTCAGTTATGAAAAGTGGTGTAGCAAAAAGTATAAGAGAAATTTCTAAAATGTAAATACCTCTACATACAAGTTTATTTAGAATTTCTCAGTAAATAGGAAATTTAGTTAAAGTAGAAAATTTTAAATAAATGCATTTTTACATTTAGCTGGGAAACATTTTTCTAGGAATAGTTTTAATAATGGAAAGGAGGATTACTTTTGTTGTTATATGTAGTTAAAAGTATAGCAAAATGCCAGAATGCATTATTGGGAATTTATACATGTAACCAGGGTTACAAGTTTGTCATCCATTTTTGCAATTTTCATAGAACTAATTTCAGAATTCATGCGTATGTAACACAATCAAAATATTTTGTAAATTTCTAACTGGCTGATCCGATTGACATACAATTTTACGTAGCAGAGGAGCTGTCGACATTACTTGACGACGGACCCACAGGAGCGGCGCAGTGGGGTCTCAAAGTAGGGCGCTTCAGACATGCGAAATTTATAAACTCTTGTGTATTTTATATGGTTTGTCTAAAATCTTAAATAAAGCGCTCAATAAGGATTATCAAAAAATAGTTACCATAGCACAGTGGTTTAGAAGCGTTTTTTTGAAAATAAAGTTTCACAAATCTTGACCTTTTGAAAAATGTTAACGGTTTTTCATATATTCCATGCAAAATTGAAAGAAAAAAAAAACGTAAAAATTGTTCAAAGGTGACAAAGTTTGTGGAACTTCTGAGGAGTAAATGAAGGCTTTTTATAAAAGTATTTGGTATTGCTGAAAACCTCAGGACTTAAGGACTGACATCTTAGACAAATTAAAAATTTTATAAACTTTTGGGACCTCATTTACCTTAAAAACTAAAAAAATTATAATATGGCTATTTTCCTTGAAGAAATATACAAAATTTGAATTAATGTAAAATTGAAACGGTTGAAAGTATCATAACAAAATTTGGAATTAATATAGACTCAAATGTCCTTAAATCAACGGAATTATAATTTAAGACGTTTTTTATTTACAAATACCAAAATTCCTAAGAGAGGGAAAATCTGTTCCTAAAACTGGGTTTTCTTAGAAAAGTGCTTACTGTGACGTTATTTAATATGTGATAGTAAGGGAACTTTGAAAGTGTTTAAGAAACATATAGGGTTATACAAGTATGGAGATTTTTCGAGATTCGGTGCTTTTCCTTTTTACAATTTTTTACTCAAAACGATTTTTTTTTTTTTAAATTTGGCCTAGTTTGGATAGGTGTGAAAGATGTTGCGTCCGCTTAAGTGGGCCAAATTTTACTTCACATGCTTTTGCATTAAGTTATCTTTGTGGCTAATATAAAATTGGTTTATAGTCCCGAATAAAATTTTTTTCTACAAAAAATAAAATATAAGGGCTTTTTTGGAATAAATCTTAAAAAATGCGACCCTTTTTACATGTTACAACTTTGGATGCGTGCAACTTTTTAAGGACGAAATAACTGTTAGCAAGTTTTTTTATTTCATTTAGAATTTTATCTACAATTTAGCTGATATTTTAAAAATAAATTTTGACCCTATAGGCCCTCCATATCTAAAAAAAACCATACCAAATCGAGCATAAATTAAAAAAAACCTTAATATCTCTTCAAATAATAGAGATAAGCTACACATGTAAGCATATTTTTTGTACATATTTTCAAGGACTTTTTATATATTAAATTTCAACTCATTCGAATGATAAATCGATTTTTGCCGATTTTTTTTTTAAATTGGAGGCCCGAGGTGACCAACTTTGAGGGGCCACATACTGGCCGCCATTACCCCTAGGAAGCTGAATCGAAAACACATCAGCTCTAACATTTGGTAACAATATCTCCAATAGTTCCCGAGATACCAAATTATTTCCAAAAAAAAACGTTTCTAAACAACTACGCATACACTGGTGCATATTCCTATAAACGCACACTACTGTTTTTTAAAAAGATTGTTAAAATTAAACATGAACATATTTAGGGGGCTACAAATTTGTTTATTAAATTAGTTAAAACTTCACTTATAATATTGTTTACAAAAAAAATTCATTTGTACTTTATTTATTTTTTTTTACTTAATTTTCGAGATTAACAGCTATTTTTAAGGGTATTTTCCTATGATAATGTGTGGATGATCCTTTGTTATGGATTCCTTCAAAAATACGGTCTGGCATTGATTCCACTAATTTTTTAAACAGATTGGAATCAATTTCCTCCCAGACTTGTTTAATTCTTAGTTTCAGCTCTGTCACAGTCATTATGCTTTCATTCTGGGCATAATTTGCATAAACTTTACGTGCCATGTATCCCCACAAGTTCTCCATCGGGTTTAAGTCCGGACTACAAGCCGGCCAGTCCAACAGAGGAATGCTACGTTCATTAAACCAAGATTTCGATTGCTTAGAAACATTTCATCCATAAATGAGAGAAGAGCATCTTCCAACAGTTTGTTATAAATCGCACTATTCATTTTTGTCGGAAAACGCTGCCCAACCCAAAACACTGCCACTACCGAACTTACGTTTTGACATCCGAACATCGTTTGTTCTCAAATCGTGCCAGTAGCGTGAGTATGAGTCAGGACCGTCTAAATTAAATTTTTTTTAAACTTTTTTCCACTCATCTGTCCATTTCATATATTTTCTTGCGAATTTTAGAAGAACAAGAATAAGAAAAAAAAACATATTTACTTTCAAAAAGTATCATTATGTTGTCTCTTATTAAAAAAGTTAAATTTTGCTTTTGGATGAGAACAACAAAGATATAACAAAAATACAGAAAAAAATTAAGTGCGTTTATAGGAATATGCACCAGTGCCACATCAAAAAAAAAAGAAATACAAAAACGTAGACCAAATTTTAAAAAATGTTTTACCATAGAGATCTCTTGATATACATATTTTCAAGTAATATTCAAATTATGTTGGGATAAAAACTGCATTTTTGGTGATTTTTTAAAACAGCGAACCAACGTAAATACAAACTACTCAAAAATACCTCATCACTGAATTTCATTATTCTCCAAGCATGCATTAGCCACCGAATTATTTCCAAAATAAAAAAATTCTAAGCCACTGTGCGTCTTTAATATAAAAACGCTTTATTTTACAATAGAAATCTGTACTAATTTACAAAAATTACAAAACCCTTAAATATTTTTACACAAAAACTTACAATTTTACAGCTCTATTTCACTAAAATTAAAATGTTTTTGTTAAAATTACATTCAAATAGTAAGAAAAGTTGTCATTAAGAAAACTCTTAAAAGCCCAAAGCTCTTTTTTGACTGGTATATCATAAAAAAATTATGAACATTCAATTATATTCACTACCCTCCAAATTTTACACTAGCAAAATCCTCCTTGCAACAAACAATTAATTTCTCGTCCTCCTCACCATTGCACAATTTGTAGACATAAAGTGTGAATAAGATTTATGACTCCTTTAAAATAATTGTATACTAAAGGTCGCTTACTCACTCACTTACAATATCAATATTATAAGCAAACAAAAAAAAATATCGTTAAAGCAACAATAACTGTTTAAAAGATAAACTCAACAAATTAATAAGACCAATAATAAATACAAAGACTTACAAAGTCAAACCCAAAGGCCAGTGAAGCAAATAACCAATCATAGCCAGCAACAAAAGTCAAAAGATTATCAATAAAATCAAGCTACTACCCCAACATGATGCTACCAACCTACCCAAAACACAACCTACCAAACTATGTTGAACAACAGCAACACGTCCATAGAGGAGCCCCTCTAGTAGTACAATTTGTACTACTACTAGTTAAATAAACCCTACTACTGGAGTGATTCACGCACACACAAACTGGCAGATACCTACAGAGCATCATAGATTTACCTCAACACGTAGTAAACTAAACATTATTTTAGAAAATTTTCTGAATAAGCTTTAATACTCTTGTAAATTTCCAAAAAAAAACATTACTTCAATACCATACCAATGGCAACATCATCAATAGTAACACCTCTCTACCAACGCACAGTGATTCGTTTCATAAGCAAAATTGTGAAATTGAAAATTTTTCTGAAAGCTTGCTACACTCAGAGCAAAAATATAGCTGTGCATGTTTACTGTAACCATTTAAATAGTGTTACAAGTTTTTTAACAATATTATAGTCACAGTAACTATTTATATGATTGTGGTAACCATAATATAGTTAATTTACGATTCACATGATTGTATCAATCATATATATGGTTACAGTAAACAAGTATATGTTTGTGGCAACCATATTGATGATGAATAATTTTATCATAATATGTTGTTTTCAGATTATGATATCCATAAGCCTAGAGAAACATAATAGAAAAAAGTCCTTCATCATATAAATGGTTGTCACAAACATATACTTGTTTACTGTAAGATAACAATGGTTTAAATACCGAGTCATCATCACTCATATAATTTTTTTTAGGATAAACTCAGAACAACCATCAGAAACTAATTTGCAAATAAAGGAACCAGGTGCAAAATGGTGAAGAGTGCCTCAGGCAGTGTTGCCATTTTGACGCTTTTCGGATATTTTATGACGCTTTTTTGGTCTCGTTACCCCTTTATTTTTTTCAAATAGGGTATTTTTTGACGCTTTTTCCATATTTTGTAGCGCTTTTGGTGTTTTTTGTTAAAACAATGTGATTTTGTAATAAATCAAACATATACCAATTACCGCAGTCGAACACGTCCGGATACTTATTTGAATGTGAGTTTTTTTAATTTTTGGTATTCTTTTATTTGACATCGAATAAAATGTATAGAAAATTATAATAATTGCGTTCGAAATTTATTTCGATGACAATTTGAGCTCAATTAAGAGCTCGGAAATTATAAGAGATTAATAGCACACACAGGCGTAGACCTACAATAACGCCTTCTATTTTTGCCCAGTCGTCATATGAAAACAAATCACTGTGCAACGCCTAGACTGACTACCAACTTGTATTTACGAGTTTATGCCCTAAAATATACTCCTACACTCACTCACTCGTACACAAAGCATGAAACCTTTACGAATTGTTTGTTTATTGAAAAATGATTGCGAACTTTACAAACGACACATCCGCACCGGCAGCAGCAGCATCAGCATCATCACCAGCAACAAAAACAACATAAAGCCCTGTATTTTCATTATTACACATTGAACGAACTACCAAAAATATCTTTTTCACCCACTACTCTACCCCACTCATTCCTTACTCACACAACGCAACAACAAAAGTATCTCTAACAAAATGTTAAATGTTTGCAGATGAATGGCATAGTAACGAGCTAAATATTGCAGCAGTGGTGATGGAAGCAGAAGAGGGGGACAACCAAGAAATAGTGCTTCTAGAATTGAGAATATTGAATTGAATAGAGCCTTAGGCTCACGTACCTTAATATTCAATGAGGCGTAAATAACACCATGATCCTTTTAATGTTTAAAAACAGACAAAAGTAAAAAAAAATATAAGAAATGAAAAAATAAATTACAGATTATTTTCTTATATTGAAGATGTTTACTATGCTTTCTCCTGTCCCTAAATGAAATTGTAGACAGACAATTGTTTATTGTTGTTTTAAATGAAATTAATTACCAGCGGAAATCATTCATTGACTTAATCATTAAAGTGTAAGATAACAATTATTAAAATCATAATAAGTAATAAGGGAAAGTAATAATGAATAATAATAAATATTGACTTTAAATTAGATTAATGCTCATGTTTACATATAATGAGTTTTTCGAATTCATACGAACTGAACTACAAATATTGTTACAGCAAAGGATATGTTTAAAGTTTCAATCATAGAGCGGAAACTAGAAAAAAAAAATCAAACAAAAAAATTACTCAAAATAATCACAAATACAAGTGTTGTTTTTGTTTTCATATAGTTTTTTCTACTAAGACATTCTCACCACTTAGATTTCTGACAACTGAGTTAGGTCTTTGACAGCAGATTTTCCGCTCTATGTCTATTCTCTATGGTTTTAACTTTAAGTTAATTCTATATAAATTACAATTTTTAAGATGTGTTGTATGTAGAAATTTCGATTTTGATTTGAGATCGAAAAAATTTTACATACATACACAGAGAAAACAGATTCGTGATAGCAACCGAAGTTGCTGCCAATCGAATGATTCTAACTTAGTGACCGAATTTTACAATTGTGTCTATAGAATTTTAAAAGGGGTAATAAAAGTTTGGTTGCTTTAATCGAAATTCTTCTTTCTGTTGAAAGAACCAAAAAATTCTATGTGTACAACCGAATCATTCGATTGGCAACAAATTCGGTTGCTATCACGAATCTGTATTCTCTGTGTAAATGTTAATAAAAAAGAAACCACTAAACCTACAGTTTTGTTTTTTTTTATTTGATTTAAATTATCTAATCAATAGTTATGAATTACGAACCTTTTCAGGAAACGCCTCCATTATGATTTTTATAGTCCATCTCCGTTTTGCTGAAAACATTTAATAATATTAGTAAGCACTTTTTTCTGTTTTTTTTTTTGTGATTCGAAAATGTCGAATTTTTTACAAAATTGCGGGAAGTTTTTTTTTCATTTCTTTAATTTGAGAAAAAAGCGATTTGGAAGAACATTGATTACTCATCGAAGCTTTGTTGAATATTCCATTGGTTTCAACTTGTGAGAGATGGTTTGTGTTGTTCAGAAATGGTGTTTTTGCCAAAAATGTTTGAAGACCAAGAATATGTGGATATTATTGTCAAACAAGAGCTACTCAAGCAGCAATTGCAAAATGTTTGCGACCAGTATGTCTCATCAAAAAACTTTGAAATTGGGTACGAATTAAAACCGAGAGAACTTGAAAGAAAATTTTGCATGTCCGAATTGATTCTTGAACGCTATAAAAGAAAATAATTTTTGCGTTCTTGGCCTCACACGATTAGCAGTTCTTTGGCTCGAAATCCATATGTTCCTAGAGAGTTGAGAAATGTTTAAATAAAAAAGGAAAATACTTTGAATAAATTTACATTTTACAAAAATGTTTCAAAGTAAAAGCTAAGCATTTTAAAAAATTACAACTTTTTTAAGTCATACACCCATTTAAATATTGATATTATTTTATAATTGATGATGCTTTGTTGACCATTTTCAATATGTAAAACAAACTTTAAATCAGCCATATTCTCATGTTGTAACATGTTTGATTACGAATATAAGCATTATGTAAATTGTTTAAAACGTGTTTAAACTTAGATTTATTAATCTAGACAAATTGAAGCTCAATTCCCCCAATAGATCTGAATATTAAGCCCGACTATTTCTCAAAATAAAATAACTTTAAATGCTTAAAAATAATTACTTACTTCATTTCTTCTCTCAATCTAAATAATATTAATACATACAATTTTTCAAAAATTTCGGCACTTTACTGTAATATCATAAAAAAAACGTACTTTCCCTTTCCAGTACTCTTGTTTGTTTTGTTAGCAGAGGTTGGTCCTTCAAATATAAATAACTTTTAATGGAAATAACAACAAGCATGTAAAAAGAGATGAATAGGAGGGTAACAAATGCAAACAAAAATATCAAAAAAAAAAGAAGAAATCATTTTTATCTCAAGTGTGTTTACGTCTGTAAAAGCATAACAAAACGTCAGAAATTAAGCGCAAATGAATTGCCACTTGAGTTTCAATTGAAAAAAATAGCAAAACAACAAAACTTGCAAACAACCAACAGCTAACAAAGAAAATGGAGTAGAAGAAGAAGAACAAAAAATAAGCTGTAGCAGTAACAAACAAGAAGCAACATTATACTTAAACACTAAGAGAAATTAGATTAAGAGCAAGTATATACATTTACATACTAAACATTTTTATTCAAAAGATAGATTATAATGAATATGAATTCTAAAAAGTGGCCACTTAAAATCTGTACGCACTATAGTAATCATAACAACGCCCCCTGTTATCAAAATGGAAAAAGATTTACATACGTTTTTAACAACAAATCTACCATTATTCTATAATGAATTGCAATTCACTATGTTTAGTTTTAAAAAGTGTAGACACAATGGAAAATGAAGCTAGAGATACAATTGTGCACAAATATCTAGAAAATCCGACTTTGTCGGGTTAAAAGATAGAAAAAATCTGATTTTCGGCAGATATCATTTCAAAACTTTTACGTCTCGGCAGCTCGAGGTTGTGTGGCCTTTAAAAGTGGCCCGTAAAATTAAACAAAAATATTAATTAGGCAGGCAATCCGCAGTTGCGGTTTGAAGAGTCTAGCTTTTCAGACATGTTTTTAAAGAATTTTTAGAATTATATATAAAAAGAAAGTTTGGAAAAGCGATTGCTGTCATTTATAAGATATCACACATCTGATACAAAGATTCAGCCAAGTTGTCATTACTCAACGACAAGTTGTCATTACTCAAATACTACTATGAAATGGTATAATGAGAATAATATTGATTTATACCAAAACACATCAATTAAACAAATTGCCCAAATCTTTGTCAATCGAGATACATATATTGAGCAATTGTTAAACGTAAATTGAAAAAGAGTGCAGGTACAGTAAATAGCCAGATTTTAATGAGAACAAAGTGGAATAAATATGCTGGAATAACGGTAGAAGTGGGAAGAAAAGTTGTGCAGCTATTAATGGGAGGCATAAGAAGATAAGTCAGAAAATGTATTCGCAATAAAGACACATAAACCTACAGTTACATTTTTTTGAAGCTTAATAAACTACCTTTAATTTCATGTAAAAATGTTAACATACGTTGTTTCAATTAAAAGTTATGCTCGCTTTAATCCGTACGGATTTTAAGTGGCCACTTCTTTACTTATAAAGATCTAAGCGATTGTTATGTATACTTAATACTAGATCGCCACAGCTACAAAAATACACTTTCTCCGAAAAGATCTTATCATCATAAGAACAAATAAGGTAAAATCGTACCACCGGCTACTTTTTTTGATACGCTCTCTTTTGAAAACGATAAAAGATATGCTTACATTTGTTCTTGTTTCAAATCATAATATTAATAGGCAAGTCGATTTCTTTAGACCCCTTTTACGCTCACATTATACATTCATTTTCTGCAAGATATATACCATTTTAAAGGGATTTATTCACAGAAGTGCAGAATATATATTTTATTGAAATCGGTTCAGTTTTTTAGGAGTTATAAGCGTTTAAAGATGTTACTAACACATATGCAAAAACGTGTGAACCTTAAGCTAAAAAGTAAACAAATCAATGCATGTTTGTCCAATTTGTTGTTGTAAATAAATAAGAGAAACAATTAAACAGTATTGATTTCGCTCTGTTTTAAGTGAGAGTTGTTATAGCAAACAAAGAAGAAGACCTTAGTAATTTAAAGTCGCCTTAAAAAATATATTTTGAAGGTGTTTTTTGTATTTTCTAACTATCAAAGGTTTATAAAACAAAATTTCCATTCAAAATTTGTTTTATAAACCTTTGGTAAATTTAAAAACTGTTTATGCATATGGGGTTAAATATGTAATTGTACATACAAGTAAATAGTTATTTTATAATATGTGCAGAACTATATTTAATTGTGACGGTTTTCAAACTTTATACGAATCAATTACTTCTCACTCGCGAATTAATTTCTTATTACTGTGCGGAGTTTAGCTGAATATAGACGGAATTAGATTAGAGGGCATAGCACCCAAAATAGGAGGGGTCGGAAATGGATAATTAATTACAATGTAATAATTGCAAGGTTCTTCAAACTATGTCCGCATAGCTCTCTTACCATTTTACACAGATTGGCTGAAAATGGTCGGGATTGCATTAGTGGTTGTTTCACAAAGTAAATAATTAATTTTGAATATCTGGAGAACTATTTATAATTCTAAAAGAATTTAAACTCTTTTTCAATCAATTTATTCATTCTACGGAGGTTAGCTAAAAACGAATTTATTCCCTGTTCCCTGTTCGAAGTTTAGCTAAGCTTGATATTTACATAAAAGGTTTAAAAATCGGTGCGATCAGAGCAGTGGAGTGGTTTCTCCCATACAAAATTAGTTAGTTATTTTCGAATATCAAGTGAACTGTAGTTGAGAGATTATTATTTTCGTATTTCCATTCATATTTTTTTTAATTTTACTAGGTTAGGGGTAGCGAAGTGCACCGGGTTATGCTAGTACTCATATATAAGGCTTTAGTTCTACTTATTTCAGTACATATTGGCAATATCTTCTTATTTTTTAATATTTATACAGAGACCAATTTTTACCATGGGGTAAATTCGCCAAGGGGAAGGGGTAGAATTAAATCTGTCTGTCTCTGATCATATGTAAAATGTAATTGTCAAACATTGAGGAACGGTGATCGCTAATGATCGCTAAACGAAAACAAAAGTTGGTAATGTAACAAAATTGATTGCTGTGTTTTCAAGTTAATCGTTGTTGACAGATGTGCCCCTATGGCGAATGGTCCTACTTCTAGCCTATACATGGTCCGGCAGTGAGAGAGCAATATATTTGTTGGTTTTAATTTAAGGATTCGTGTATAACAGAATCGTTGGACATGACTAGTTTGTCCAATAACCGAGATGTTGTCCAGGGGTCATGAATAAGTTATGGTTATTTCTGCCTCTAATTTAATGTTATTGAATGTAATTTACTTTACATACTTTTTAGCACACCATTGCATTTACCAGAAACCAAAATAAATACAAACGGACACATATACATTAGGGTGGCTCTTATTTTGTACCTTTTTTATCTGCTATACTTCCAAAGTCTAACATTTCCATGAATATTTCAAATCCCAAATTTTTAATTAACAAATTTTTTTTTACGAAAATTTAAACTATCACAAAAATAGATTTCGATTCTAATAAATGCTAAATGAGGACCACCCTAATATACAAACACTAATACACACACTCTATAACCAAACATTTCAAATTGTGTGAGTCCGTTAACGATAACATCAGTGGAATTCTCTAAAAAACTTGCTACTCAAGTGGAAATTATGTCTTATAAAAATGTTAAATATAAAGAAATACAAAAAACTTAAACCTTAAACAAAATGTTTTGTTTCAGATTCAGAATTTTTTTTCTTAAATTTTTTCTGTTTTGGCAAAGGAACAAAAGTTTTGGTTGAGGTTGGTTTTTGGCGTTAGTGTATGTGTTTCTTTTTTTAATGAAATTAAATCAAATTAAGGCTTTTGTGAGGTTTGTTTTATTGTTTTTAAAGAGTTAATATAAAAGCAATATAAAAGCTAACGAAGGAAATGGTACTTCTACTTGATGTTATTAAAAATTAATTACAAAACATTAAGGACTCTATAAAATAGGTTTAACAACGAATCAAATTGTGAGAAGATTATGTTATACATACTTAGTATAGAATTATAGCTTCAAGACTAAATAAATTGCCTTGGGAATTTTGGAAGGTAGCAAACAAATTCATAAAATGCATTTAAGTGCAACTGTTAAGGGTTATTAATAATAAATATTATACGTGTATGTTAGAGAGTCCCAAACATTTTTTTATTAACGGTTAATTTTAATTTTTGTGCTGTTATTATAAATACTACACGTCATGTTATATATTTCTTAAGTTTCATCAAAATCGACCCAAAAATATATAACATTTCACTATCTTTCCATTAGAAATTACAAATATTGAAAAAATTTACCTTTGACCTTCATGATTTTAGGGTTAACGTTTTCCGATTTTAATAAAACTTTCAGACTATATTTAAAATAAACCTGGACGATAATATTATGAATAGATTTTGCTTAAAAATCATAACAGTAAGGAAATTTGGCAAAAATATGGATAAAAAAATAGTTTTTGTCGAAAATCGCAAAATTTAAATGGCAGCTACGGAATAACTGTTGGAGGTATTGTCATACTTTTTCACATTTTTATTCCCTATTATGTTCTCAATAAATCCCAATGTGATAATCAAAAAATTCTGAAATTTGTTTAACAAAATTTTTAAAAATTTTAAATTGGAGTTTTGAAACAGCCGCTAAAAAAATATTTTTTGGTTTTACCTGCGAATAGGTTATCGGTATCCTACGAATACGAAAACTCATATACAAGTAAATATGGATATATTTTAAGTAAAAATAAGCTTTTATTTTAATATATTTAAAAATATGTTAAATTTTTCGTACATTTCTTGTTCTAGTGGCCTGAGACACGTTAATGGCCTGGCGATTTTTTAATAACTTAACAATTTTTTAACCAATTTTTGTGTTTTATATCTTATTAGAAGCACAATTGTGTACACATTTGTGTTTTATATCTTATTAGAAGGACAATTGTGTACACATTCCGAAACTTTTTAATTAAATTGCAAAAGTAATTATTTAATGGCAAAATTTTTACAAAAACTGAAAAAATTTAATTGTTTCCCCTTGTAATTGCACCTCAAAACTAAATCGCAAGTCGGCATATTTAACTATAGTTTTATATATATATAAAAAAATAGAGGGTATGCGTTCCAAAATTCCAAAAAAAAAATTTTTGGAACACTCTAGTATATGTAAGTTAGAACAACTCGTCCGTTTGGCAAAATAAAATGGCTTTTTCAGTCACCACCTTAAAATGAAGATTGGTTCATAGCATATAAATTGGTTATTTTTGTCTGCAACATTTAGAAATATTCATCAGACAATCCATAAATTATATAAAGGCTAAAATTCACACAAGATTTGAGTTTTAAGCCATTTGTGCCATACTAAAAAAGGGACATAGTTTGACAAATGAATCTCTAGAACTCGGAACATTTTCAATGTTGAGCAATATTTCATAACAATGCACTATAGTTCAAAGTATCACTTTTTCCGTGCGAAATTCAAATTTCGAAGTTGTTATTATTCATTATTTTTTGTTGTCAACCTGTTACTAAAACTCCAATGCAATCAAATTCGTAATTGGTTTTTGTAAAATACAAAATACTGCTTGACAGCACGCCTTCAAAGTCAAAGTTTCGATAAATTTTTAAAAATTTGTGAATAGTATCAATATTGTATTGTAACTTTTAACCGTTAATTGTGGAAAGTGTGTGAATAATTTAAATAATGTTTAAAATGGAAAACAACGAGCCGTCTAAGTACTTAATTTTTCTTTCCTAAATATTTGGAAGCTATTTCCCTTTATATTAAAAATTACAATTTTTAAACATAACCTTAAAGAAATTTCTTTTGATTACAAAACTTTAACTTTATAGAAGCTTTTAAAAAAATGTTAACGTTTGTTAAACTTGAAATAAAAATAAATAAATATATTGAAATGTTATGAATTCATTTCACTTTATTTCATACTGCGCATTTTTGCGCTTTCTGAGTAATTTAATTTTTTCTAGGTTAGTGTGCTATAAAAAAATGAACTTTTTGAAATTTGGCTAAAAGAACGCCCAAAAGACACAAAATATGATGCTATTATTAAATATATTGTGAAGAAAATTAGTGCTGCTGTTATTACTATAGGGCTGTAAGAAATTATTGGATGAAAAAGTCCGCCATTTTGTCTACAATTACTTAAAAGTAAAATGTCAAAAATGCAGAAGAAAGGAAGATAATTTTCGAAATGAAAACAATATATATGGCTTAATGGTGATTTATGCTTTCAGATTTGTATCTTTGGTTACCAATGACATCCACAGTACACAAGGTATTAATGCATTCCAAGCAGATGATATAAAACACAGACGAAGAAGTAGGATCGTTTTAAAAATTGAACATACCCGAGGCATCCTACTATGGGGACCCCTGGCCGCACCCCTGGTCTCATCAACTCGTCTTCTTCTTTGCGCATGTCAAATTTTATTCAAATCTAACTAAGGATTTAGAAATTACAGATTTATTTCCCTCTTTTTTTTCTATACCACTGTGCGAAGTTTTATCTGATACTTCCATTAATATTTTGAATCAAATGTGTTTACAAAATGAATTACTGATTCAACTAATTTGACTGAAAACTAATATGAAATAAATTTTTTCTAATAAAAAGCAATGAATTTACTTTATTTTACTCCTGATGGGTTAATGGTAGACAAAGGTTTAATTTTTTCTTAAATTTGTTGAAAATATAAGTATTTCTACCTATGGTCCAATTTTGGTATCAAACAGTAGAATACTTTAATAGTTATTAATTTCGCACGGAAAAAGTAATAATTTGAACTATAGTGCAATGACAAGCATCGTACAATGTAGATTTGGAATATTGAATCAGCTTAGTCGACAGTGAAGAGATATATTTAAAAATTCAGTGTCCTACGAAATACAAAATTGTAAAAATTAATTTCAAAAGCTTTTTTCAATGATTTCTTAAAATAGCAACTTTAAATTGAACATTTCCTGCACTTGGAGTCAAAATTGGTTGAATTAGTTTTCGGGTCATTTTGCATAAATATTACTCATACGTATATGATAAACATAGCTCATACGTTGGCATGGTTTATGCGAAAAAAAATACAATAAATATTTCTAAACCACTTTGGGTGTTTAGTAGGGTATTCATTCGACTAATGATCGTTCGATTAATCGAATAATTTCTTACGAATAATTATTCGAACAATTTAAAAATGGCCATTTTCGAATAACGAATAATTCGAAAAATTTTATGTAGAATAATCGAATAAAACGAATAAATGTTCATATATATTTAAATTTATTAAATTGCTTAAAATTGTTCATAATTTCAAATTTAAATAAGTAATAATGCATCACAAAAATTGTATTGTTTCTGAAATTCGACAAATAACTAAGACCGATAGCACCTTCTATAAATATATAAATCTTACTGCAAGAAGTTAGAATTCTAAAAACACATCATTAAAAATTTTTAAGTTAGGACTTGAAAAATATTTGTTATTTAGCTGGCGAAATATTAGATTTGATTAGCAATTAATAATCAAAATATTAACTTAGATTAAAGTGGAGTTGAATGTGATGGAGAATATGATTTATGAAACGGTCGTCGAAAGTGATATTGAGGATGACATTTATAATGATTACGTTGAAACAGATGAAGGCCGTGATCTTAAAATATATGTATGTATATAAGTGATGTTATTAAGCGCGTACGTAGATGTTGCAAGATATTTAATAAATCGAATGATAAACACAAATATTGCAAACTAACGTTTTTTTGCAAGAAAAGGAGTTCGTCTTATACATGATTTTGAACTTTTTGCGTATTTGTAAATGCGTCTTGCACTGCCCGACTTCGCATTAGCCACGTTCACTGAAAATGATATGAAACTTTGAGACTCCCTTTATTGTGTAATTCCCCAAGACCACTTTATTAAGCAAAGATTCGGCAACGAATACAATTTGTTATAAATTATTTAGAAATAGTGAATAATTAATTTACTAAAGAATTAGTTACTCAATTTAAAACCTGAATTAATGAACGACATAAAAAAGTTCTTAACACGTTTGTATTGTATTTGAATTCAGGATCATGTCCAACTAGTTAAATTTTTTAAAGCATAGATCCGATACTGGAACTAAAGGTTTTGCTAGTCAATTGTTCTGGAGTTAATCTGATTAGAATTTTTCTGTTGAAAATTTAATGACGGATTTTGTTTTCGAATGGTTTTTTTTAACATTATCAATACTTGAATTGTTATCTTTAACGTTATTTTCTGTTTTTCTTTAACAATAAAATATTAAAAAACTGACATCAAAACTTCATTCTTTACTTTTATTTAAAAAATTAAATTATTCGAATAATTCGATTAATTTTAAACTTGTGATCGAATTATTCGAACAAGTTAAAATCTTTTATTCGAATTATTCGTTTTATTCGAACAAGAGAAAATCGAATAATTCGAATACCCTAGTGTTTATAAAATCATATTTGTCCAAAAACTTTAAAACTCATGAATTTCCCAATATTAGCATAGAATATTTCATTAAAATATAATCCTATCCAAAACCTCTATTCATATTTTAAACATTTAAAAATATCTCCTCCTCAAAAAATATTTCTACAAATTTAACAGCATAGGGTAGAACTAGAGGCGCAACTGAGAGTAAAAATAATTACTCTCTCCCAAATTTGTATTTATATTTTATTCTATGTTTAATATATTATTCTATGTTTAATAAAATAACTTTCATCTCAATGATTCTAGTATAAAAAAACAAAACATATTTATTTTAATGCCAAATTTAATGTCTTTATTTAAAAGGATTTAATAAATAAATCACATTTGATTACTAAACATGTATAGGTAATTGTACATATCCAAATAACAGCCCAAACATACATTTAAACTATTTATAAAATGCGGCAATAAATTCAATAATAAAAAAATATTGAAATTTTATTTTATATGAACTACGTGCAAATCAATAAAAAAAAAAGAATTTGCGGAAAGATATCGAAATTTAAATAATCATCAGTATAATAATAACAATAATGATCATCAGTCAATATGTATGACTACAATCAATATTGCTTTTATAACCATTGCATCATAGAAAATGAAAATAAATAAATGAAACAAGAAAAAAAATATAAATGTTTGCTATATTTTCCAAAGAACATAAATATTGAAAATCTATTGATGACAAATACCACCACCAGCAACAACAAACAGCAGCAGCTATAAACGTTATTGTTGTGTTTTGCTGCAGCTACTACGAGTATATGACAAAATAATAACAAACAACAAAACTAACAACAAGTTTGAAATGCAATTTATAGGAACAATTTGCAAAAATAAATACAAATGGAATGGAAACTACGACCAGCAAAAGCGATCAATGGCAGCATCAAAATCATCATCATCCTCATCATGCTCGTTGTTGTCATCATGGTCAATATTACATTTAATCAAAATTGTACTGCAATACACACTTCATATTTGAGTTTTGAATGAATGAATCTACGTTCGTATACATATGTATGTATGGTTGTGTGTGTATTGTGAGTATGTTGGTTTGTTTCCAAATAAACATCTGTCTGTTGAAAAGCACACATATGTTAGCCTACAGTTTTGGTTGTATAAAGGGCACAAATGGTATTATTGTCTATTAAAACACATATTTTCGTTTATTAATACACTTTTGCAGGAGATTGAAAACATTATAGCCTCAGTTTTTCCGGTATGAGCGAAGTATGTTGGTCGCGAACGCGACATTCGTACGCCTTTGAAGTGAAAAGTATTAAGTAAACTCAACCATTTGTTTAGTTAACATTTTTGTTAGTTTGTTTAGTGCAAAAGATAAGTTTTGTCGATTAGTTACTTCCAATAATCTCATGTTTAACGAACGAGACAACAAAAAGTCGTGAAAAAGATCAGAGGATTGTAACTTGATAGTTTGAAGTGATTTTTTTAAATGGAATAATCTTAAGTTTTCATGTTAAAATTTTTGCATTGGTTTTTCAATTGCGAATATCTCCTAAGTTGTAAGAAATAATTGATATCTAAGACGAGATTTTTTGTAGAGCTCGACGAGGAAACTCTATATATGTAATGAACACTGACGAAGAAATAGGATCGATTTAAAAATTGAACATACCTGAGGTGTCCTTCTTTGGGTACCATTGGCCGCACCCCTGGGAGCTTTGATCAATTAGTGATGCTACATTCATTGGTTGTCCAAAAACAAGCTATTCAAATTTCTATATCGAATAAGTACATTTTAGTGATGGAACATGAAAGACCAGGAACATCAATTCGGAGTAATTGCAAATTCCAAGAAGCTCTCTACTGCATATTTTTACATACGATATGTGTTTCCGTTCTTACGAAGTTCAATGGTCACAGGATTAACTAGATTTTCAATGCTTCGTTAATAGTTAAAATTGCTACATTTGGATTACAAACTGATTTTAGGCTAGAGACATTATTGGACCTTACTTCTTCGAAAATGAGACATTGTGCTATTTAAAAGCCCCTAACTATAGATGTGTATTTGTGTGATCAATAAACCACTAATCATGCCAGTAAAAAGCTCTGACATTGGTTTTTGTCGGATACTAGAGATAACGCATACCAATGCTAACAAACTGCATACAAATACACATAAATATTTTCATGTTGAAATTAATGGGCGAGTATGTGTGTGGGCATGAGGTCCAATGAAACAATACAAAGTATTGGTTCGATATACAACCATACGCAAACGTATAACTTAGTGTGTGAGTCCTTGGATGTAGTATGATTGCTAACAATTGTTAGACACTGTGAGAAACAATTTATATTTTTTGTTTTGTTTAGCAACGTGTGGTTTTATTGTATGTATTTATTTGTGGTGGTTTGAGAGGCGTCTCTTGACTATAGCGAATGATGTTGATGATTGTCTGTCTGTAGTTTACCAATCTAAAATGTATTAAATTGTCAAATTCATCAGCTACAATATTTAGAACAATGAGGACAACAACAGCTTCAAAAATAACTAGAATCGAAGCAATAGACAACAAAAATAACAAAATCAAGACAAAGACAATGGCACACATTTAGCAAACGGTTTTTTTTCAATATTGTGATTTCAGTCACACAGGAATTCTAGTCATCGCATCTACCCATACATACACGTGTTTACAGGACACACATAGCCACACATACTGATACTCACAGATTATTGTGCAAACACCATTATACCAACAACAAATTCATGCCATAGACTCGGCACAATGAAAAGCTGCCAAAAAAAAAAACAGCATCAACATATTTAGGCTGATTTTGAAATATACCCAAGTAAACAGAAAATGACAAGGTTATTGAAAAAAACAACAAAAATCCAGATGAGCAGCAAGCCAAAATGATGTGTATATTTGAAGTGAAACGAAATAGAAAAAAAATATTCAAATAATCCTGAATTTGTTTTGCTATTAAAGTTTTTTTGTATTGTATTGTATTGAATTTCCCAGGACATTGCTTATTAACGCATTATTTTCCACACAAACAACAAACGTACTATTTACTGCTTTGATGACCTAACTTGTGTAATTCGCTTTTTTTGTCTATTTCCTGCGGTTAGGTGAAGCAACAGACATTTTATGGCAAAAAAAAAAATCAATTTCGGCGCGTCTTATTTTTCACTTGATTGCACAGTATGGTCTCGTGATTTCAATAACAATTGTTTTTAGCATTATTGAAATCGTCATAAGTTTTTCATAATCAAGACCAATGAACTTTTAAATAAGAAAAAAAATATTAGTTGTATCATTCTTTCGTCACTTGAATGTTGTCATTATTCCAAAGGACATCACATAGAATCGTCATGTCCAAGTAGTTTATATTTAAAAGCACTTAATTCACCGCTATCTGTCAGAAAACAGAACGCTGTTTTTATCAGTGGTCGGCACTCATTGCCACCAGGAAAATAAAAATGCACATAGTAGTTCGTCTAATTAATATTGAGATGCTCAGATTACAGGACAAAAAGCGCATAATATATTATTGTAATCCATATTTCATGTTCTCTTTATGTCTGCCACTGGTTTTTTACACTCCTATTCAATTGATTAGTCCAGCGGGACAAAACGAAAATTTTTTAAAAAAAAGTGAAAAGTTCATATTTTTTAATAGATGCTTGCAAAATAACTAAAGTAAAATCGTTAATAACTTTAAAACCATTAGTCAGATTTTATTGGGTGTGTGACTTAAAAATGCGGAATTTACAGCAGAAGGCGTATATTTTCAACGCGATTTTTGTTTTTAGTAACTTGTATTTTGAAGGGTACATATATGTCTTTTGTTTTCACTTAGCTCTTTGTACCAACGAAACGTCATACGGAAGAGTTTCTTTATTTCTTTAATTTGAAAAAAATTACGCCGAAGCACATCGATTGCTGACCAAAGCTTTTGGTAAATATGTTCCATCGGTTTCAACGTGCAAGAGATGATTTGTGCGGTTCAGAGGTGATGATTTTGACAGGGAAGACAAAAATCGCCCAAGCCAGGCAAAAAAGTTTGAATACCATGAATTAGAGACATTACTCCATGAAGATTGTTGTAATACTGAACAAGAACTAGTAAAGTTATTGGCAATTTCAAAACGTTTGCAAGAAGCAGCATTCATCAAAAAACAGGGACATACGAATTGAAGCCGGAGGCACTATACGAATTGAAGCCGAGACCTTGAAATACAATTATGGATGTCTGAAATGATGCTTGAACGCTGTAAAAGAAAATAATTTTTGCACCGAATCATTACATAGTATCAAAAATGGATACATTAAAATAACCCGAAGCATAAGAGGTCGTATGTGAAGACCGGGCAACCAGCCGAATCGACGCCAAAGCCAAATATTCATTACGCTAAATTAATTCTCTGTATTTGACAGGAGCAGCTTAAATCTGACCAAACCATCACAGGGAACCTGTACCGAACGCAACTGATTCGTTTAAAGCGAGAATTAGTCGAAAAATTAATATGTGGCCAGATATGAAACCGTAGTATTCCATAATTACAACTCTCGGCCACATGTTGCAATACCTGTTAAAAAGTATTTAGAATAAAGTGGTTGAGAAGTTTTGCTTTATAGTCCAGACCGTGCCTCGTCAGACTACTATTTGTTTCGATCGATGCAGAACGCTCTCTCTCGGATAGCATTCACTTTGGCACAGAGTATCCGGTATTATATTGATTCGTTCTTGGCCTCAAAAGATAAGCAGCTCTTTTGGATCGGAATCCATATGTTGCTCTGGCAGAATTTATTTTCTAACTACGATATTTAATATTTATTTATCTGCGGCCAACAAAAGTTAATTTTTGTAAAGGATTTTCAAAACTCTAATTTCAAACTGCTTAAAATTGAGTTAAACTAGAGCTAATAGTTTAAGAATTTTTCTTTTGGATTTTATAGGAATTTTTAAAACAATAAAATAGGCCATAGGCTCTCATAATTTTGCAGTACCTGCAATTTTAACTTTAAGGATTTCGATAAAAAAGAATTTTTTTTGGCAATAGTGCCATTATGTTGTACTGTTGCTCCCAATATTATTTCTCAATAAATAAAATCGGGAAACTTTAACCATTAAGTTACATAATTTATATCGTTTTTCTTCCAAAATAATATGTAAAACTATTTAAGTATGTATCCTCAAAATTCATCAATATATACGTAACAATTCGCGAATATTCAAAAATTTAAAAAAAAACTTCTTTAAAAACTAGAAATTAAAATGTAAAATCCAACTTAAATTTCACTGAAATTTCTGAAGTTTTTTATACATATATATAAAATACAAGAAATATTTCTACCTATGTCCGTTATAGACTCTGAGACCATCCAACCGATTAGCTATAAACTGGTATCATTGTAAAGGAAATTTTCTAAATATGGTTTCAGACACCTAAAATGCTACATTAGGTCCATTCGCTCCATTCTTAAAGAAGATTTTCGAATTTTCTCATGCAAACATTTTTCATCTAATATACATGTTCCGAATGAATTCAAAAACGTCTGGACCGATTTTAATGAAATTTTCAGAGAATCATCAGAATAGCCTAGCGGGTAACACTCTAAAGTCAGATTTTTGATTTTCGGGTTACTTTATACCCCTAATGTCATCTATATATATAAAAAACGGCTGGACCGATTTTGATGAAATTTTCAGGGAATCTTCAGAATTGCCCAGCGGTTAACACTGTATAATCAGATTTTTAATATTCGGTCTGTGGGCGGAGGGGCATGTTAAAATCAAATGTTTACATTATACTGCTAATGCCCTATATTTCATAAAAATGTATGTGTATATGTATGTTCCGTATGGACTCAAAAATGGCTGGACAGATTTTGATGAAATTTTCACGGAATCTTCAGAAAAGCCTCTTCGGTAACAGTGTAAAGTTAGATTTTTGATTTTCGGTATGTGATAAACAATTTTGTTTACTCGTGCATATTAGGTGCATGAATAACAAACTTCCTTACTAAATTTTTGAATTCATTGGAACCAGCTGAAATGCCACTACATGTATTAACATTGAAGGTTGGATCACCGACTTTATCCGACACTGTATATTAAAATCGAGATGCAATATAAAACAGATGTATTCTAAGGATCAGCAACGCGGACCGTGATCAGCTAGTACATACATATGTGTACGAGATAATCATACGCCTTTGTAGTGAAACAATTAAAGAAATCTTAAGCATTTTATTTATAATTAAATTTTTATACCCTTCACCTTCGTGAGAAGGGTATATATAAGTTTGTCATTCCGTTTGTAATTTCTACATTTTTCATTTTCGACCCTATAAAGTATATATATTATGGATCCTTATAGATAGCGGAGTCGATTAAGCCATGTCCGTATGTCTGTCTGTCCGTCTGTCTGTTGAAATCAATTTTCTGAAGACCCCAGATATCTTCGGGATCCAAATCATCAATAATTCTGTCAGACATGCTATCGAGAAGTTTGCTATTTAAAATCAGCAAAATCGGTCCATAAATAACGGAGATATGAGCAAAAAACCGGGGCAACCTCGATTTTTGACCTATTTTTGATCTATATCTGGATTACTAAGTCATTAATATAGACAATATGGATATCTAATGATAGATATGTCAAAGTCCATTGCAACGATGTAGATAAGGCTATAGTAAGTTGGACCTACAATGGGTCAAAATCGGGAAAAATATTTTTTAACC
The DNA here is from genome assembly GCF_958450345.1 of Calliphora vicina. Classification (NCBI taxonomy): domain Eukaryota; kingdom Metazoa; phylum Arthropoda; class Insecta; order Diptera; family Calliphoridae; genus Calliphora; species Calliphora vicina. Next base: position 15,921,266 of record NC_088781.1, on the reverse strand, counting down.
CGAATTTTTTTTTCATCAAAAAATTTTATTGTCATACATTTTTTTTCCAAAAAAAAAAAATTAAAAATAAAATTTTTAAAAACAATTAAAAAAAAAATTTTGGAAAACAATATTTAAAAATAATTATTTTAAAGTATAATTTGGTGAAGGGTATATAAGATTCGGCACAGCCGAATATAGCTCTCTTACTTGTTTCATATCATATAGTTTAGAGCTAAATATACGTTTTATCTTTTTATTCTGTCCAAGTATCACATTGTAACTTCGCTCACACCAACTAAAGAAGCATGTAAAAATAATCAAAATATTTCAAAAAAATAAACTTAGCGAACGCGACATTCATCTAAAATCCATATAATATGTTTAGTGTTGTTATGACATGAAGTATTTTTTTAGTTAAAGACAATAAATTTTGATTTGAATTAAAATTGTCATTAACTTGATTAGAGCTTTGTTTACAGAAAGATTTCATAAGATATATGCAATCTTGATATAAATATGTGAACAATAAATAACGAGGAGAAAATGTAACAAAAAAAAGCTGAGATCAAGAAAATGATACAAATAAACCTTTGCTGGGTTGTCCATTGCATCATGCCCCCTGCAACAGCAGCTTTGTTTAAATATGTGTAAATTTATGACAAAAATCATGTCCAATCAACGTTAACAACAATAAGAAATAATAACAATTTTGTTTTTAGATGTTGCATGTGGTGGTCCTTGCTGTTGGTTGTTGCTCATATCCAGCGTTAAAGTGTATGACCATCAGTTATTGTCTGTGTATGATGATGATGATGATGTTGTTGCAGTTGTCGATGTGCTCTCTTTAATCCATAATATTTGTTGATTTATGTTGCTATTGTAAGCAGCAACACCAATAACAATGTCAGCAATAACAACAACAAATCCAATTGTATGTAGAAATATGTACATATGTATTTGTTTACAAATACAACAAAACAATACTTACACGAGTATAAAATGTAACTGATGGTGTAGCCCTTTATACGTTTCGTTGGCTCCCCACAATATTTGTATGGGGAAAATCATTTGGTTTTTGGAGAGCAAACATTTCATACAATAAATTCATATATTGAATATAAAGAAAAGTTGCAGCAAGTGGTAACAAAAGTAATACTAAAGAATGAACAATATGTAGGGTATGTGTAGATACAGTGGGACATAGAATCAGAAATTTAATATAATCTAGTAAGATGGTCAAGGAAGACAATGCATTGCATTGTGTTGGAACTAGGGAAATAGGTTATGGAGGGTGGATAGAGGGAGTTGTGTTTTTGGACATTTGAATTTCCCTATATTGAAAGAGACAGGAAAGACTTCAGCAGGAAGCTGACTGTTGGACTGTATGGTTAAAAAACGAATTTTCCCTGTAATGTGTTGTGGGATACACTGTCCAGGTACTACAAATGAACGTGTATTGCTTAAAAAAACGGGTTTTGGGAACAAGTTCCCTAAATACTGCAGAGCAGATAACATTGTAGTATCCGTAGAACAGTGAAACACAACCCAGGTTGCAACGATGTTTCAGTGAGTCAATATAGTGTTACAGTGTTACTGTCACCGAAAAGCCCCTTCGTCCACTCCTGTACGCCGTCGAGTAACTCCAAAATAGACTTTGAAGCCCCGGCTGTATTCCATTTTCGGTCTTAAATAAGTGTTGAAAATAGTAAGGAGATTAGATGGAGTGAAGTATTTCCTAAATCGTTTTAAAAAACCAAGGCTCTTGAATATTTCCTTCTACACTTTAAAAAATGCGTTTTGTCCATAGAACTTCAAGAGCTTGTGATTCTTTAATATTTACATCACCCATAAAAATAAATGAAGCAATATTATCTGTCGTGCGCTTTCAGAGATTGTCACATGGAATCATTCATCATTCATGTTTTGTCCCATTGCCCCAATATCCTATAGACCTGCTCCATAATTGAATGAATATGAAACGATAGGGTTGGAAGTTTGACGTTGAAGGTTGTTTAGAGAGATAAGAAATTGAGTAGGAGAAACAACGGAGCCTTGAGGTACCACTGAATTAACCTTGAACTCATCTAATCCCATATACAACAACATGTATAGTGCGATTTCTGAGAAAGCTCGATATAAATCGAGAGAAGTTATTACCGACACCAAAAGCAATGTGTTTTGATAGAAGGGCACCATACCACACCCTATCAAACGCTTTAGAAATGTCTAAAGTCAACACTTTACTTTTGCCAAAACTGTAAATGGAACGACACCATTTTTCCGATATGAAGGCTAGCAAATCTCTTCTACGAAAGTCATACAAGCGGTCGCTGAGTGGATTGTTTGACTCGAAATATTTCACAAGATGAAAGTTAACCATACTCCCCAGAACTTTGGAAAGTGCATAACAAATTGCTATTGGGAGATAATTTTCTGGGTTGTTAACCTCTCCCTTTTTAGGAATTGGCGTTACAATAACAATCTTCGAACATACAGGAAATTTGCCGCCACGGTATAAAGTGCTGAAAAGGTTAGCTAGTGGACAAGCTAGCGCCAAAGAACACTGATTGAAGACCAGTGCTGGTTTCAATTTGTTTATCCCTTCCAAAAAATAAGATTTATCGAGTTAATCAAAATAGGTTGTTTTTGTGAGATGATTTCATAGTTGGAGTCAAATATCTTTCCTTTGAGTCATTTCTTCAGTTTTTGTAACAACACAGAGAAAACAGATTCGTGATAGCAACCGAATTTGTTGCCAATCGAATGATTCTAACATAGTAACCGAATTTTGCAGTTGTGGCTACAATATTTTAGAACGTGTAACAAAAGTTTGCTTTCTTCAACCGAAATTCTCCTTTATCAACTGACTTTTTGTTGATAGAACCGAAAAATTCGATGTATGCAACCGAATCATTCGATTGGAACAAATTCGGTTGCTATTACGAATCTGTTTTCTCTGTGAAGAAATAGTCACTCCAAGCAATAGGGTGGAGGAGGGAGTATTTTTCAAAAATCCATGAATTAGTCTACGACTAATTCATGAATTTTTGCCATGGAAACTGCGCACCCGATTGTGAACAAATGAGGCAGCCATCTTACAGAAAGCTTTCTCATACCAAACTGATCATTCAAAATTTAAACCACTGAGCAATTCGAGATGCCTATGACTTACACAATATCAAGCGCTTTTAATCTCCGATTGGCCAATACCATATCGAGATTTTTTCTATTGTTTTGGGTGTAGAGACCTCAACCGGTCACACAGAACGTCCGACAACTTCCGTGCTTGTACGGCCACAACAAAATTCAGTAAACCTCTTTTTTACCATTGAAATTAATGGTGACGAGTTCAAGCTTAACCTTTATTTGAGTGATGGTTTTTATCCCCAAAAAAGAATGCTTAATATTCAGACGAAATTCGAATTTTTCCAATTTCTCCTCAAGACACGAGGTAGTCTGCTATGAATGGCTGACAAAGACATACTAAATGACGCAGCTTGTTCAAATTTTTACAGGAGGTAACTGAAAGATGCCTGTTGACAGTAGCATTGTTGCGAAAGAAGATAAAAGTCGCGGATTTATTGACCCATCCTAGTTTTAAATACTTTTTTTGTTCCAAATCTCTCACCATATTAACCCTCACTGTAAATTGGATATTGGTTTCGCACGAAATAAAAAGCTCAACTCAAAGACCTTTTTATGTTTTATATCAATATGTCTATGCAACACATAAAAACACAAAAAGTAACTCATAAAAAATTGTGTGCATGAATGGGTTAATATGTATTTGTTCGGCTACATGTTCAAATATGTGTAAATGTGTAACAAAAAAAAGTTCGATTGTTTGTTAGAAAGTGCAAAATGTATTGGCTTTTATGTGTGTTTGTATTTGCAGTGATTTTTCTACATGTATTGTACTTGTAGGTAAAGATTAAATCAACATGTCAACACATGTTGACTCAAACTACAATACCACTGCTTTTGACATATTAATCCTTTACTTGGTCTTTTGCTTTTATTCTCGCATATTTCAAACGTTTTTCAGGTTTTTTTTTTTGTTGTTCATGTCATAAAACCACAACCACTACTTTAGTGTTTTTCTCACACAGCCACACACACACATGGACTCAGTTACACATATATACACTAAATAAACAAACACATTTATAGTAGGGTGATCCCCGATAGATTGTTAATGATATTGGGGTAATTCTCCTCTAGCTCTGAATTCCTATACGAGAAATTACATTAAAAACTGAATTTTTGACTATACGCTACCATGGACTAATGATTTCCAAGTAAAAATTTATATGGAAAAATCTAATATTTAGGAATTAAAATGTAAAATATTTAATCTCCATCTATCTAAAAAAGAGCAGACTTATTTTAAATTATAATTCAGTGGTATAGAAACGGTTAGTCCAATTTCAATGAAATTTTACTTACGCAATGAGGAATCTTTAAAACGATCCTATTTCATCGCTTGTGTTCCGATTTCAAAAAAAAAGACATGTACATATAGAATTTACTCGTAGAATACCTCGTTGAAGCTTTCAATTATCTCTTATATATCTTTATATATATAATTCTTCTGTACGTGTGTTAGTAACTGAACTCCTCCTTAACGGCTGGACCGATTTCGATGAAATTCTGTGTGTGTATTTGAGTGGGTCCCTGGATGGTTTAGATTCACAATTGACCATACAAAGTAAACATTTATTAATTGCTACAGAGCGAAGCCGGGACGACCAGCTAGTTAAATATATATTATTAAATTTTCAAAATTTTTACCTACTCCAGTATTTTTGATAACAGCGGTATCCTGTTTTTAAATTTTTGGTTTCAAAATAAATGTATATGAAAAAGAATTGTTTAGGAGTCATGACTGAATCCAAAGTTATATGAATTTGAATTTAAAAAATTTGAAAAAAGCGATTTTTCGCTAGTTTTTTGAAAAGATAAGTACTTTTATCTTTTTATGTTATCTACAGAATTTTTAAGAAGGTGTGTAAGAAGGTTATAATTTTTGAAAAGCTAACTTTACATAAAATATTTTAAATGAAAAAAAAAATTAAATTGTTGATACCTTTTTATATAAAATTCTATTTTAGGGCAAAATTATCATATCGCATATAATTTTGAAGTCAGTCAATAATGATCAACAATTATGTTTCTATTTCACATGCAGATTTATAGGTAGTCCAACACAAGAAAAATTAAGAAAATCTGGAAATATTACGATGTTCTCTGGGTAAAAATTTTGAAAATTTTATTTTCAAATGCGATAAGATATAAGAGATAATGGGAACGCAATCGAAAAAAATAGGATCGTTTTACAAATTTAGCATACCCTATTTTGGTGACCCCTGACCGCGCCCCTGCTGGGCCAATTAGGCAAAGAGGAAGCATTTTATTTAAATCGGACCAACCGTTTAGAAGTTACAGATTTATTTATAAATAGCATTGGATTTCCTTTTCCGGTTTCCGGTTTTGAAAACGACCTTTTTTGTCGTTTTCAAAACCGATTCCGACTTTGATTGCATTCTATGACAACCCCGATTATTTTTTCCAAAAAAGTTCGGAAAAATGTACCTCGTAAAATAAAACCGGAAAAAAAACTGACTGAGTTATAGGTCGAATAACTTCTGAATTTGAGGGTGTTTCAGAAATTTTTTGACACAATTTGTAATTTACTCAACAAGACCTATAACCCAGGCTATTTCGTTTTCCAAGTGCCAAGCGCCGTGTTATTATTTATTGATATTTAGAAATTAAAAAAAAAATTAAATAAAATTATAATTTATTCTAGTTTTTAGTAAAGGTATTTATAGATAGCAATACTGAGTATTAATGTTTGTCAAAAACTCAAGTATCATAATACAATTTCATTGTCTAAACAAAATTTGTATTAGATTTTCAAAAAATACGAATGATTTTTTTGAATTACGTTCGGTATTCAAAATTTGTTTAAAACATTTCAAAAACTTTTTATTTTCATATTGTTACATTTTAACCTTTTCAAAACGTTTGTTTATTTCCTTTAAATAAACCGGATACTTTTGATTGCAAATAAAAGCCGTTTAGTAGTTTGAAAATTGTAACAACTCTTTATTTATTCAAATGTACAACAACAGAATTAAATAGTCACTCAATGTTTTTTATACACGTTTATAAATTCGCAGAAATACAGACGCAATTTATAATGTACACGAATTTACTTGAAAAACACACTTTAAGGCACTCAGTTGATGTTTCTTTAAATGGCGTCTCTAATAAGCTCACTAACGACTGCAACCTCTACCACTATTTATAACACTGCATTACCATCTAGAAAGCTCTATTTCTACAATGTTCTTTAACTGAATATTCGAATTCGAATATACGGTCGCAGCAAACAGCGTTGCCAACTTACTATCAATGGTCAACTGAAAGCTTTTATTTAATAATGCCCACAGATATGTTACAGTTTGCTATTACAGCACTGTTATTTGAAAGCATTATGTTACTTTTAAATCAGCCGTGTTAAAATCGTTATATTTGAATTCAAGTACAATTTCGTAACAATATGTATCGGGTATGTATTTATAAATACAAATAAGCCAAAAAAAGTGTCTAGAAAATGTAAAATAAAAATAAAGTTTGCAGAAAAATATCAATCAACAATAAATGTTTTTTCGAAACGATTTCTTGAAATACCGAATATTTTCAATAATATTTTAAATTTGAAAAGTGTTAATACACAGTATTGCCGCCTATAAATATCAATTACCAATTAAGTTAATTGAATTATCAACATGTAATTTGAATTTTATATAATAATGAACTTGAAATATAAAATTAATAATATATAATATCAAGTTGGTAAGAATGAACAGCGCACGATCGATTTTTTTTTGTAAGTATGCGGCCACTCTATACAATATGAGATACAGGTGAGATATAAGGTGAGATCAAAGTTGACCTCATCTGATCGGGAAAACTTAGTTCGACTTGTATTTAATAAAATTTATTTAGATAGGCGAATAATTTTTTTATTAACACTTTATTTTATAATCATGATGTTTTCTTAAAACTGTTTCAATTTTGGAGAGTCTCCCTAATACACTACCCACTTTCAACATAAACACATACAATGTTTGTTGAGTGTTGCTTGTAATGTGCCTTTTTATATATTTGTATGTATGTAACTATAGCATATAACTCTGGATGTAAGTATGTTTGGGTGAATATCTGTGTTAGTAGATTTCTATGTAACAGTGGTTAATACAAAATATATTGCTAAAGTTGTTGTTCATTGATGCGTTTCTTTACACAGAAACACATACAATCACCCACTCACTCATTGATTCAGTCACTCACTCACTCATTCTCTCACTTCAATACCCTTTAACTCACACAAAACAAACACTCTTACAACGTTTGGTGGCTTAAAGACCACTTTACCTCAATAGACACAGTGTTTGTTGCACACATACATAAATATATAAGGATATATGTTTGTAAGGATATTTATGTATGAATGAAGCATGATGATGTACAACAAAATAGATTTATTGAATGTTCATGTCACTTGTGATATTAAACATTATAATGCATTATAAGCTTATGGCAAAAATGAAATTGAAGACTTGAGTTCAAAAAAAAAAAAAAAAACAAGAAAAACTACAACATGATTTAAAATCTTTAGAATTTAAAATTTTCTAAATTGTTTCTCTCTCACTGAATGAATTTGTACTTTAAAAACGATTTAATTTTCGTCAGCTTTTGCTGAGGTGGCATTGCATGGAATGGGCAACAAACAAATTATAATTGGATATTTCAATTTCAAGCGATTGATTAGAGCGTTAGAGGAAATTACACAAGCGTAACTAGGCAGGCAGATTGAACGAACACACGCCCACAATTAGTTGACCATACTTTTCAATTAAAATAAGGGTGATACTTGTACTCGTTTGGTGACGCCACCAACAATCAGTAGAATTGATTGGAAAAAAGGAAATGTTTCTACTTGAGTGAAATTGGCTGTTAAAGAGGTTAAGGAAATAAGAATTGAATTATTATTAATTTAAGGAGGAGAGTAAAATTGAACTATGTATTAGTTTAAGACACCTAGGCACGTGTATATAAAGTCAATATTGTTTTGTAAGCTGTTACTTAGCAAGGTGTTGAATGTTGGAAAGTAAATATAATTTCAAGTGAATATGTTCACATATGAATTTTTGGATTTCTATAACATATTTGTAATTTAAGCTAAATAGATTTTTAAAATTTATCAGCCTAACTACAAAAGACTTAAAGTCGATTTTAAGTACATAAAGATGACTATTATTTTAAATTTCGTACCATAAAACAAATTTTAAATATAATTTAAAATGTTGTTTTATTATTTTAAAAAAATATTTTTGTTTTGAACTTTTATGTACAATTTGTTTTTTTAATTTTTTGAAATATTTTTTTTTATTTGAAATCGACATAATTCATTTTAATATAATAATTATTTAAGCGTAAGGTCTTTTCTATAAAAATATTTAATTTTTATTTCAATATTTCGCTATATCAAAAGATGCTACACTTCAGGAAAAAATTTTGTTTTTTTTATTTCAAAATATTTGTCATATAAAAAAGAACTTACGCTTAAATAATTATTATATTAAAGAAAATTTAAAGGTCAAATAAAATTAAATAACTAACAAATATTTTCATTTATTTGAATGTATATGTTGGAAAAAGTTTTGAAAGCTTTTTTAAAATATTTCTTATGGTACGAAAAAAACAAAAGTTATATTTTAAAACAAAGTTGATGTTAACAAACATTTACTGTAAAATTTCTTTCATGGTTAGGGTGTATTTTATTAATTCTGGCAGTAACAAAACATAATCATTTTAATATGATTTATTACAAATTGTTTAAAAAATAATAATTTTTAGAGCTGTTTCAATCAACAACTGTAAACAATTTTAATAGTTTTTAGCTACTGAACAGATCTAAAATATTATAATAATTTCCCTTAAAATGTATTAAAACAAGTATCAACTGTGTCTCTTGGTTTTTTTTTCAATTTTGCCATTGACAAACTCCAAACTAAATATTGATAACCACAAAAAAAAAATGAACAAAAATCTATTAAAAGTAATTGACAATCATCACTGAAAAAATGAGTATTGGGTAATTTTGAAAGCAGATGCTAATAAATAATGAACACAAGAATAAAAATTATTGCTTATGGGCTTATTAATGAAATGTGATTTTATAATAGTGAAACAGTGAAAAGAAAAAAAAGAAATTTGTGAAATAGATTTTCTATTTCTTAATATTAATTTTGTTTATTGCAATATAGGGTGGCCCTTACACTTCGTCGTAAAACTCTATATACGTTTTAATTTCTTCAATATATTTCACTATTTTTATTATAAGGCAGTAACTAGATTTCTCCAAACTCTTGCTCGACCATCGTTTCCAAAATGATGAAACTAACATTTGTCTGTAAGATTGTAAAAACGTACCTTTTAAAAACGGTGGTTTATTTCCTTTAAATTGAAAATAAAAGCAGTTTAGTCGTTTAAAATAGTAACAACTCTTTAGTTATTCAAATTTACACTACAACCGTTTAAATACCCAGCAGTTCTAGGAGACAGTCCCGAACTGGTGATTTTACCCATCATTTAGAGTGGGAACTAGTCACTTCAATAGCTATATGACTAGTTATTTTAAAACGTGCATGACATAAGCAGGAGGTCAGTTGACCCTTTTTGATTACACTGAGACTTTCTAATAGCTGGTCCAAAGTATTCAACGCATTGGATTCACATACTGGTTGCATAGCGTCAGTTACCTTACTAGCTACCAAACTGGTTACTTGATCAACTACATAACTAGTTATTTTAACATGTACGGGTGCTAATTGACCTTAATTAGTCAGCTAAGAAGACATATTATATACAGTCTAATAAAGGATTGCTTGTAAACAAATCTTCCTCCGACAACTCTCCAAGGGATTGCTTTCTAAAGTATATTGGTTACTAAGAGACACTGAAGTGACTAATGACTTCATGCTGTATTATGTGGGCAAAAATAAAAATAAACTGTATGAGAATTATATCAACACAATTTTTATGAATTACTTACAAAACGTTTAAAGTGACTACACCCAAGATTACTCAGAAACCCTTAAGTGACAATTGTCTTCACGCTAGAAATTACTTGGGATGTATAGAGTAACCAATTGTCTTCTCTCTGCACTACAAAGAGCATTTCAAATGACCAAAATATGTATATAAATTGGAGTCAGCCAAGTGATAAGACATTTGTGACAACTACTGTCTTTAAGGGATAGATTGAATACCTTCTTAAGTGCTGGATAGTCTCTCAGTGATTTTATACAAATACATGTTTATAATTCCCAGAAATATACACTCTTAAATTACACACTGTACAAGGATGCAGCTAATCTTAACTCTAATAGAGCATATGAAGAATTCAACTGACTGCAACTTGATGTACCTTTTTATACATACAGTGTCATATTCCAGAAGCTACATGAATTATCAAACGGACAAAACTAGAAGGTTCTATTTGCAGAGCTTTCGGCAGCCTTAATGTTCATGTTAGCAGCTTTCACAGTATCCACTTACGACAATGTATACAATAGCTGTTGGATGTGAAAACCCATATTAAAATCGTTAAATTCAAAGTGACAATTGCCAAATTCACAATCGGAGTCGTAGCGTTGTAAGTAGAGATGATAATCGGGACTGATTTTTGAAAATCCCGGGGATCGGGATTTGGGAAAGAACCGGGGGTTCGGGATTTTCGGGAAATCTAAAATCCCGAAAATTATACGAAAGAAACTTACATAATTATGTCTTTACAATTGAAAGTAAATTTTTTATTTAACAATTAATTTCTATTAGATACTAAAAAGCATACTATTGCATCTATGGTTTCGTCTGCCATTCTGGAATGAATTTTGTTTCCGACTGCTGCCGAAAAAGATCTTTCACATTAAATCTTTGACATTGGCAAAACCGTTTGCAAATACTTATAACAAATCTGCAAGTATTTTCCTCTTGTTTCTGCAGAAATAAATTGATCTATTTCTTTTGCAAGTTGCAAATCTACATTATAACTTGGTTTCGTTATTGTTATTTGGGTTTTTTACATTTATTAATAATGTCTTTTAGCCTTTGAGCAATCGAAATATTTTCATTTTGTTCGAGCTCCTCATCTGAGATAAAATCAATTTCGTTTGAAGAGGATTTAAATTGAGTTTTGTTAGATAACTTACAAAAAAAAGGTGAAGAATTGATTTTGCAGAGCACCACTCAAGAAAAACCAAAAATACCGCTTTCCTTTATTAACTATGTTGTAGCAGGAGTTGAGCTTAACAAATTTTCTGAACATCACTTTGCTATATTCGGGCATGTAGAATGTCAAAATGCATGAAAACGGCACACAAAAATGACAATTTCCCCTATTTATTGATGAAAAACGGGATTTGAAAAATCGCGAAAATCGCGAAAACTCCGGTATTTTCGGAAATGTGATTCCCTGTTTGGCATCTCTAGTTGTAAGTTGTTTGTCGAAACAAAAACAAAATAATAATAAAAAAATTATTATTCAGCTATGTCCGCCATTCAGCTTCTGTAAAAAACTCCAACGTCCAAAATATACAATTAAAATCAATAATTTTTGCAATGAAATTCAGTATATAATACCCTACACCAAGTAAATATGCAAAAACATTTTTCTTTTAAAATATCAATAATTTATATTCGTGACTGATTTTCGGAAGTGGGCCTAATATGGGAGCTATGATCAATTATGGACGGATCGTAACAAAATTTTGTGCCATGAATTTCGTATATATAAAAATTATTTGCAGCGAAATTTGTGTAGATACCTATATAAATTAAACATTTATGACCGATAAAGTCCAATTTCGGGAGGACATTTGTATGGGGGCTAGGTGAAATAATGGCCGAATTTCAGCCAGTTTCAATAGGCTTGGTTCTTGGGCCTAAAAAAAGAAAATTATATGTACCAAATTTTATCGAAATATCTTCAAAATTGCGACCTGTACTTTGCGCACAAGGTTTACATGGACAGACAACCAGCCAGCCAGACGGACGGACGTCGTTTAATCGACTCAGAAAGTGATTACAAGTCGATCAGTATACTTTAAGGTGGATGTTAGATTAATATTTTTGGACGTTACATATATCTGCACAAACGCATTATACCCTCACCACTATGGAGGTGTAGAGTATAATTAGCGCCAAATCACACACATGCAGTAACTATAAAACTAAATCAACTTATCAATTATGAAATTAACGGCTTTATCATAACAATATTGTATAGCACTAAAAGGCATATGTAGGCATATATGTCGCGTGATAAATAACAAGAAAGGTAGTAAAAAATAATAATATTAGAACACGTCAACCATCAACAGAAATCAACATTATTCCTCTTAAGTTTAAACAAAATCGCTTAAATGCTTCGATTGGTAGATTTTGGAATTTTCTAGATCCAATAGAAAACGGTGTATATATTTGTCGCATTCTTGATCCCATGTTTATCGCTAAAATGTTGGAAACGATAGAACTTTAGAACCTATCTAGTGCTACTGAAATTGAAATTAAATGCATATAAATGTCACGTGCTTGAACATGGGATTGCGATGGGTAGGTAATTCAACAACTGTTTTTGAAATTGTCATTTTGGTCATATTGAAATCTTGACCACAAATTCATAATAACTTATTTAGATTTTGCCATAATTCTCACATTATAGGTTTACATTTAAATTAAACATTTTAAATGGTTTAAATTTGTTAACAAAAAAAAGTATATTTTTCAGTTTTTATTCTTTTTAATTTATTTTTTCGCGAAAATAATTATATTTGTTTACATTGTCATTGGAAAACATTTAATGTAATTATAAATTCGTTAAAATGATTTATTTTTATTTTTGTACAGTTACAGTTTTTTTTGCCTAATTCTAATAATAATATTAATTATAATTAGTAATGTGTTGTGAAAACATAATTGAAACAACACCCCAGCAAAAACTTTACTTACCTAGTAAGCCAGCAAGTATAATTGGAGCAAAGCGATAACTACTTATTATTTGACTGAAACACTACTTACCGTTGTTCGAGATTTTTAAAAAATTCAGGGGTCAAGCTTACAAATGTACTTACAATCAGTTGAGAAATAAGTAGTAAATTCACAACAAGAATATGTAGATAAAAAAATACACAAAAAATATTGCCTTGTGTGGGAATCGAACAGTCACATTATTTACTTGTGTTTGATAGTCAAGCTGCTAACTCACTGCTCCATGTACGAGTTATTTTATTGTAAGTTAACAATAGTTTTAACATCAACATATAAATGAATGTGATATGAACAAAAAAATTAATGGCTTTGGCAGGTGGCGAACCACTAACCTCCCGTTTTCCAGTCAAACACACTAGATAGTTGTGCTAAATGCAAAAGTTCATTACCAACCTGCATAAAAATAAGTACTTATTCTAGTAAGTAAAATAATGTGCTGGGTAACCACCACTCCTTACAAAAGAATGCATGAAATAACTAGTTGTCATTACAAAAATTCACAAAATTTTTGCTGGGACAGTCTGATAAAATATTAAAATTTAATTATAAAATAAAACGTAAATTAAATATGACTACTTTTTATTATAGTTTATGAAATAATTTAATAGTTATACATAATAAATAAAAACCATAAATATCTTTTAAATAATATTCGTTATTAAATTTATATTAAATAGTATAGTATATACACAAAAAACACAAAAAATTGTTCTACTTCCGACCATTCAAGCCGGTTTCATTAGAAAGTCAAGTCAAGTATTATGGAGATGGTTTTAGAAACCTAAAACTCTGCATTAGGTCCATTCGATCCATTCGTGCAGCCGATTTTAAAATTTTCTCATACAAAAATTATTCCCAATTAGGAAATTTTGAAAATTTGTATGTCTTGAAATTTTGTATGTCTAATTCTTGGAAAACTCTTTCAATTTAATAGTTAAAAAGTATAAGCAATTAATTTTAATCACATTTTATGACCAGTAATATAATATCCAAAACAAAACAGCAGTTTAGGGCTGAGTTACATGACCTTTAACAGAGGTCCTGAAAGATGTCATTTTATCCCCTCCTAGAAAATTTAAATCTCTACAGTCTGAATGTGTATCGTTTGAAATAATTTGCTTAGTTTTATTACCATTTTTTGTCAATTAAAATTAAATCTAAATAACTTTTTAGTTTTCACAAAGTCACTGCCATTTTGTTCACATTATTTACAATAAAAGCTAAAACTATTGTAAATAAATTGCATATTGATTGTATTTGTATTTAAATAAAAATTGCCTACAAATTAAAATTAACTTAACAATGTTTTAACGTAATTACAGGCTTTAAATGATCTCATTATTTACTCAAATAAATATTGATTTTCGTACGTTTCGAATAGAGAGAAATGCAAAAAAAATGAAAACAACGAGAAAATAATGAATTATTTTTTTTTCTATACTGTTTACTTGTATTTACTTAACATAATTATATAAACAATAAACAAATTAGTGCACTTAATTTAATCAATTTAATAAATGTTGCATGAATGTAGTGCTTAAAAAAATGTAGAAGTCCAGCAGTTTTAAGGGACGTCAAGGTGTTTCTTTGGCTGACTGCTATTTATATATTTGTGGGGCATTTGCAATATAGCGTGAAGTCAATTGTCAATTTAGTGTCTCTAAGTAATCTATAGTGTAGTCTTTAACCCTCCGTTAGTCGCAATCTTTTTCAATCGAGACTAGTCGCAATGTATCAAATTGATATCAATAAAAAAGGCGCGTTTGAAAATAATCTCTTCACTTTTTATTTCGAAAACATAAAAACAATATTAAATGCAATGTATTTAAAAGAGTAATACAACAAAAATTGCAGTAAAAATATTAATTTATCAAAAAATGCACTTTAGAAAACAAATATTTTACTCTTTTAGAGTAATCTTATGGAGAATCAACTGTCACTTAGTATCTCTTTGTAATATATAAAGTAGTTTGTTTAACTTCTTTTAATTTTATTTCAATTTAGGAGTAAGACATTTTATTCACTACAAATTATATAAAACTGGGAGTATTATCTTTTTTCTGCCTTTTGTTAGATCAAGCTGAAGTCATTTCTAAAGTTTAATTACATTATTTTTAAAGACTAGCTGTTTTATACACCACAAGTATTAAATGACCAAGTCAGTTTCTATATTACTGTCCCTTAAAATTGGATTTGAAAATAATTTAGTTATTAAACTATGCCAAGTAACCTACAATCGTTCAATCGAATTTTATTAAACCTTAGTATACTTAGACCCCTTTCACACTAGGCAATTTAGTTGCGCAAGTCTCTTGCCCATCAACAAAACAGCATGCTAAATTTTCTTCTCATAAACCCGACATTACCTCTGGCATCTACAAACACAAGAGACTTGCGCAACTAAATTACCTAGTGTGAAAGGGGTCTTATAGGCACAGAAGAATAACAGAAATGCAGTGGGGCAGAATCTGGTCCGATCGGAATAAAATTTGAAGTGGGCGTAGACATGGGTACCACTTTAAAACACCGTCCTTCAAAAATATTCCACTTTTCATATTTTAGTATAAAATGTGACTAAGTCTGAACCATGGACTTTTTGTCGAAAAAAATATTAAAAAAATTTATAAAAAATTTTTAGTATTGAAAAGTGCAAGAGTTTTGAAGGACGGAGTTTTAAAGTGGCATATTTTTGAATCTAATTGAGATATTGACTTAAAACTTGTCAACTGGAATTCCTAAAAATTGGAGCGAAAATCCCAAAAATTTTATTTTTATATTTCTGTCCATAGGGTCTATTTTCTTCTGGGCTGGGAAAATACGTTGGGGATAAATAGTAAACACATCAAGTTTTTGAAATAACTAGCACAATATACATGCCGAAGATACCCTATTTTGAGGTCCCATAGCGCGGCAGGAGCATTTGTATGAGCCATTTTAATAACTTTAACTCGAATACTCCTTGGCCACGCCCACGTCAAATTTTATCCCTATTAGCCGTTTACAAATGCCAGATTTATTTCCAAAAAATTTTGATTCTGCCTCACTGTTTATTGGACTGTCTACATGTAACAAATATGTGAGTTTTATGAGAATGAGTGAATGACTATTAGACTGTCTATTTTTAGCTGGCACCAGCAATGATACAGTCTTTGTAATCTACCCTAAATGATATGTAAAATAATTAGTTCGGTACAGAACAACTGGATTAGGTATTCGTAGCCCTGCAGTTAAGCAAGAACTCAATGTATCCCTTAGAGACAGAAATTTTCACTAATGTCTGATCACTTTCCTGACTTCAATTTATATATTTTGGATAATTTGACACGTATGTGCTTTTTGCAGTGAATATAATTGGTTACTTTATACATGCCATGTAATCTAGCGTGAAGACAATTGTCACTTAAGTGTCTCTAAGTAATCTAGAGTGTTGTCATTTTAAACGTTCATTTTCTTCCACCCTTTATTGTAAGTATTCGTACAAACTGGTTTTATAAAAATTGTGTTGATATAATTCTCATTCAGTTTATTTAATTTTTGCTTAAGTATACTGACATCCCATATAACCTAGCGTGAAGTCAATTGGCACTTTTGTGTCTCTAAGTAAACTAGAGTGTTGTCACCTTAAACGTTAATTTAGTATTTTATTTTAGGAGAATTGTTGGAGGAAGATTTTTTGAAAGCAATCGCTTATAGGACTGTGCATGAGGTGTCTTTTTAAATGACTATTTAAGGTCATTTCGAATCGCGCATGTTAAAATATTTAGTTATGTAGCTGATCAATTAATCAGTTAGGTGGCCAGTAAGGAAATTGACTCTACGCAAAAGGTATGTAAATTCAATGCGTTGACTAATGTCAGTCTTAATATAATCAAAAAGGTTAAATTGTCCCCCTTGTCCGTAGCTGGTTGTCACCCTAAATTATAGGTGAAATCACTAGTTCGGGACTGTCTCCTAGAACTGCGGGGATGAATGTATTATATTTGAAATGAATGTATTATATTTGAAATATTTTTCGCGCCCCAACTATGTATTCTTTCTTGTTTATTAATATTATTAACATATTTGTGTAATTCGTTTTATTTATTATCTATTTTAAAATTCTTAAAACAATATGTATAGAATACATAATAAATATTTATAAATATTTGTTTTCGCTGTAATTGTAATAAACAGGGAAACCAAAACCTGGAAATATGCCCTATAAATGTTGCAAAAAGACTATAATACTTAATTTTCTATAGAACTACGGAGCGAAACGTTAACGATCAGGTGACAAGTAGGTTTGTACTTTGTACTGGCGGGGCTCTAATATTGGATTTTCGATATTCGGTGCTCCGAAGTTCAAATCTTCTTCGACATCTTAACAATTTGCGCTTTGTACAAATAAAAATTTAAATTTTTAGTCCTTATTAGGAGCGAAAAATATTTTTAATTTTTTTTAAATTTCTTTCTTTCGTTCTTTTCGGCTACACGTACACGTTGTCGGCCATGATTTATGAAAATCAAAAAGTTTTGATTTTTTAATTTGACGGCTGATTATTTGATCGTCTCCTGTAGTGATTGACAATCGAATTTCACTTTCTTTGCGTTTGCCGTGCACGGATGAAAAAAATATTCAAATTATGTATTTTACGTCTCTGATTAACAAAACAAACCTCGTTACTTCGAGATTTTTGGTAATAATAGAAAAGTGCGTCCAAATACAAATGGTGACTGACGTATTTATTTGTACGTCTCCTTTAAAGCTTCAAGCATACGACACTCACACATATGCACTGATTGACGGGTTTATTTGATCGTCTCCAGGGCACTATATGATTTGTTTTGTATCAAATTATAATGGGCCAAGGATGTCAGACAACTGAAATATTTTATACTTAAATATCTATGTGTAAATAATATACAATTATTGGTCTTTATACCCTACACCACCATAGTGGGGAGGGTATTATGCGTTTGTGCAGATGTTTGTAACGCCCAAAAATATTAGCCTAACACTTTCTGAGTCGATTAAACGATGTCCGTCCGTCCGTCTGGTTGGCTGGCTGGCTGTCCGTGTAAACCTTGTGCGCAGAGTACAGGTCGCAATTTTGAAGATATTTCGATCAAATTTGGTACGTATTATTTTTTCGGCCCAAGGACCAAGCCTATTGAAACTAGCTGAAATCGGTCTATTATTTCATCTAGCCCCCATACAAATATATTTCCGAAATTGGACTTTGTCGGTCATAAATGTTTGATTTATAAATGTATCTCCACAAATTCCGCTCCAAATAAGTTTTATATATACGGAATTCATGTGACCAAATTTTGTTACGACCGGTCCATAATTAGTCATAGCTCCCATATAGACCCGCTTCCGAAAATCACTTTAAAGTGCATAAATCGCTTAAAAATTTTGGTATACACACAAAATTCAACATAGTTAACTTTAATATAGACGTAAGTCACACGACCTAATTTCATGGTGATCGCTCCATAATTGGTCATAGCCCCCATATAAGGCCCACTTCCGAAAATCACTCAAAAATATAAATTATTGAAATTTTAAATGAAAAATGTTTTTTCTCTTTTACTTAGTGTAGGGTATTATATGGTCGGGCTTGACCGACCATACTTCCTTAATTGTTTTCTTTTTAATGATTGAATTTCGGAAACATTTTTCCCATGCTATGTACAAATTTCCACATATATATTGCGTCTTAATCGGCTCAGTAGTTTCGGAGGTATAATGACAAATTGAAGGAAAAATATATTTTTTAAGTGAAAATAACAAATTTTGTTTGTTTGTTTTAATAAAATCATGGAAAATCAAAAACGGCAGAAATTGTTCAGATTTATTTTTGACATGAATTTTGTATATATACAAAATTCATGTCACCAAATTTTGTTACGATCGGTCCATAATTGGTCATAGCCCCAATATAAGGCCCACTTCCGAAAATCACTCAAAAATATAAATTATTGAAATTTTAAAAGAAACATGTTTTTGCTCTTTTACTTAGTGTGGGGTATTATATGGTCGGGCTTGACCGACCATACTTTCTTACTTGTTTTATTCAACATTTAATTTTTTAATATTTTGTTGAAAATTTTGATACCCAAAATTATAAACATCAAATAAATTGTGCAAGTTCTAGTTCTATGATTTTTTTTGCTAAAATTTTCAGCATTAAGTTTTAAGATGACAGAGAAAATGTGGGACCATGGGAGCTCTGAAAATCGGAAAAAGTCCAAACTAAAGGCAACCATTGTATTAAACACATTACTAGATTACTTCTGCATTACGCAGAGGGTATTTATTAGCCATTAAAAAGTATAGTATTGAGTAATTTCAAGTCATTACCATTTTTGCTGGAGAGTGAATCTTTTTTAATACAGCATATTATTGCTTGCCCTGATAATACCAACTATTGTAATTGAACTATAATATAGATGCTATAGTAAATACAACCCCATATGTGTGTAAATGTGTATTATATATTATTAAAATATTTGTTTAAATCCTATTTGTTTATGTAGATAAATCTACATACATTTAGATACATATGTATGTATGAATTTGTTGTATGTACTTATAATACAGGATGTTATTTTTTTTTGTATTGTCATAGAATTTATTAAATACCCACAAATAGCATAATTAACAAATTTAAATACTAAATTATCATAATTAGATATTTTAGCGCCAACGCTAACAGGATGAAAAAAAGTAATTAAAAGGTATGAATTTGAAATATTTACAAAATAATTGAATAAACTTGAATTTTATGGAATAAAATATAATTATATTTTAAATGTCGAGGGTATTTTTTTTTTGTTACAAAAATAAGCAACAAATTTTTTAACTGAAATTAAAGCAGTAAAAACTTATTAATTACAAGTGATTAATGATTATTGAAATTAGACAATAATCTCATGTATTGACATTTCCAAGGTCCAGAACACCGTATTTGAAATGAAAAAATAGAGAAATCTTAGCAATTTTGCTACCATTTTTTCGATAGCATTTTAGTAGGATTGTGTTAAGTGCAAAAGTTATGTTTAGAAGTTTTGTTGTTTCCGATAAACATGGGCTTAAAATAAAGTAGGATTATATGGCTTTATGTTGATATAGAAATATTTACATTTGTTTTAACAGCATTTAGAATGATTTATTACACGACATTTATAACGCGACATATTTTTCCTTCACGTATGTAATAAGGATCTGTTTATGTAAAGAGTGAGTAAAAAAACAAGAGCTATATTCGGCTGTGTCAAATCTTATATACCCTTCATCAAATTATACTTGAAAATATAAATTTTAAATATTTTTAGGTAAACAAAATTAAAAAAAAAAAATTTCAAAATTATTTTTTGAAAATTTAAAAAAAAAATTATTTTCCAAATTTTTTTTTTAATATTTTTTTTCAATTCTTTTTTTTAATTTGTTAGTGAAAAAAATTCTGTTTAAAAATTGTTTTCCCCGATTTTGACACATTGTAGGTCCAAACACTATAGCCTTATATACATCGTTGCATTGACTTTGAAATATCTATTATTAGACTTCCATATTGTCTATATTAATGACATAGTAACCCATATATAGGTCAAAGATAGGTTTTCCCGGACTTTTCGTTATATCTCATCCATTTGTGGGCCGATTTTCTCGATTTTAAATATCCAACAAGCCGGTAGAATTCCCAGAGGTTATAAAAACGTATACAGACTATTACAGCCAAAACTTATCCTTGGTCTAACAAATTATTTTTTTTAATCAAGTTTAATGCATTAAACACATTCAAGACAGCAGGCTACCAACTTCAATCTGTCAAAAATAAAATGCACACGTTTATATGAAGATGATTATTTTGACGACAGCACAGCTACACGGCCACACGACTACTCATGCCGATGTAACCGAATTAGGCTAATTTCTATTTTTGACAACTACAAAACAGAAATAGTGTTGCTAATGTAATAAAAAAATGTAGATCAAATTAGTGCTTAAAAAAATATATTTTTTTGCTTAATTAATAGAAGTTTCTGATAACCATATTGAAATAAATTAATAACAGGTACATAATTTATTATAACCATATATATATTTTTACTCAAAATAATTGTTTCAATCTTAATTACTTTTGAATTTTGTACGGTTATTTTTTATTAAAGTGGCACCACTGAATTATAAATCAGCTGTTTTCTTTGTAGCTGTCGTCTTTAAAATAATTCAGTAGCTGCCACACGACTACAACTCCAGCCAGCAGAATTTGTGTTCGTGTAGTCGTCGTGTAGCCTGTTGTCTTGAATGTGTTTAATGCATAACTTCAACAAAAGCTTCGTTTATCATAAATTTCACGAAATAGCACAGCAATAACACAAGTTATTTAACTGGGGTCTTCCAATTTGGACCATTATAAATTTAAAAAAATTCGTGATTTTATTCACGATTTCAATTTTTGAACAAATCATGAATTTAAATACTCGTATTTTATAAAAAAAACATAGAGGAGGACATCGGCATTTTTTAGGACAAATACCACATTTTGATTTTCCTTATTCTTTAGGCACATGTAGTAGCCATCTAAAAAAAAGATACACTTACGATAGCAAACGCTACACTTTTGAAAAATCAAAATACTTTTTTTTTTATTTAAAGCCACTATATTTTGATTTTAATTAAATTGTTCAACCAATTCATTCAGCGACCTCGGAGTATTGATAACAAACGATGATTTAAGTACAATAACGCGACATTGGAACATAAACAAAATAAAATTTGAGCTTTGTTCAGCCTCTTTTAAATCGAGTATTAATTTGTTGCTGGTAGAAAGATTTCATAACATATGTTCAATCATGACATAAATATGTGAACAATAAATACAGAATAGGAAATGTCATTAGAAGCCGCTAAGAGCAAGAAAAGAATAATATTGTTTATTTGTAGCCATCTAAATAAGATGCAATTATGATAGCGAACGCGACAATTTTGGAAAATCAAAATCATTTTTCTTTATTTAATGCCTCAAATTTTGATCTGATCTGAATTAAAATGATAAAAATTTATGATTTAAGTACAAGAACGCGACATTGGAACATGATCAAAATTAAATGGAAAATTTTGCATTAATAGGGCTTTGCCTCTTTTAAATTTACAATTAAGTTGTTGTTGGTAGAACATAACATCAATCAATCATGACATAAATATGTGAACAATAAATACAAAACAGAAGCCGCTAAGAGCAAGAAAAAAAAGAATATTGTTTATTCGTAGCCATCTAAATAAGATGCAATTACGATAGGGAACCCAACACTTTCGGAAAATCAAAATAATTTTTCTTTATTCGGTTTGAATTAAATTGTTCAAACTCCACTACCGCGGAGTACTGATAACAAACGATCAAAATCAAATGCACCATTAATTGGAATTTATTCGGCCTCTTTTAAATTGAGTATTAATTTGTTATTGGCAGAAAGATTTCATAACAAGTGTTCAATTACAATATAAATAAGTGAACAATAAATACAAAGCAGAAAATTACATTAGAAGCCGCTAAGAGCAAGCCATCAAAATAAGATGCAATTATGATAGCGAACGCGACACTTTTGGAAAATAAAAATTAGTTTTCTTTATTTAAAGCCATTAATGTTTGGTTTGAATTAAAATGATAACAAAAGATGACTGAAGTACAAGAACGCGACATTGGAACGTGAACAAAATCAAATGAAATCTTTACTATTTCCTATTTGTTGTTGGTAGAAAGATTTCAAAACAAGTGTGCAATCATGACATATTTAAATATGTAAACAATAAATACAAATCAGGATATATCATTAGAAGCCACTAAAGGCAAGAAAAAACTTGTCCTGCTGTAATCCTGTCATTAGATGTCGCTAAGAGAAAGAAAAAGAATATTGTTTATGCAATTACGATAGCGAACGCGACACTTTTGGAAATCAAAATCATTTTTCTTTATTTCGGTTGGAATTAAAATGATAACAAACGTTGATTTAGATACAATAACGCGACATTAAAACATGAACAAAATCAAATGAAAAGTTTACTATTAACTATTTGTTGTTGATAGAAAGATTTCATAACAAGTGTGTAATCATGACATAAATATGTGAACAATTAATACAAAACAGGAAATTTCATTAGAAGCCGCTAGGAACAAGAAAAAAAGATTGTTTATTTGGTCCAAAACTTGTACTGCTTTAAACCTGTCCTCCTAAAACTGTATTGAATTTAATTCGAATACAATTGACTTTTATCCACTTAAAAGGTGGTCCTTTATAATCTCCTTTTAAATTTAACCTCAAATATCACCATAAAATTAATTACTTGAAACAAAAACTAAAATTAATTTAACTGCTCATGCCCTTTGCAAATGAAAGGGAGACATTAAAAAATTAAGTGTCTGATAATAACAAAGGTCAACACCAACACGTTAAGAAACTTTACATATGTTCATCTTTTTCTACACAACATATCAGCATTGTTATCAAACAAACATCAAAATCAAGCAAACAGACAGGAGGGCAGACGGACAAAGGGAAACACTGGCAGGCAGGACAGACAAAAGCCGAAATTAAACAGAGACATAAAAACCGTAAAGGTGCAAAATAGAGCAGCAACTGCAGCTGAATGGAATTGAATGAATGGATGGCTACAAAGAATGTAGAAAAAAACTGACACATAAGGTGACTGTCTACTACACATACACCCACCCTCTCTTATATTTGAACTCATCTTTATGAACCTACATACATATGTGTTTATGTATTTGTATAAAGGAGTATATAGCCCGATCCTTTTAGCACTAAACACACAAACAAACATATGCACTTCTTATATACACACACATTTTAAATAAAACTATTGTGTATCTGAATTCAGACATAAACAAACAAACACACAAATGCTCTAACACGAGTCCTTTCTACATATGAATTTTAAAAACAGGCCACATGCCAAGTAGAGTGGTCTTGCTTCAATTTTTTTTCTGTTGGTTTTGTTGTTGTTGTTCAAACATTCGTATAATGGAAAAAACACCTTCAATCTACTCTTGATAACCAACAAAAAGGCATAGAAAAACTGTAAAGGATATTAAGTTGGTTGGCTGGTTCGTTGTTTGCCTATGTGTGTTTTTGTGTGAGTCCTTTATAGGTATAAACGAACAGACACATAGTCAGTCACTCACTCACTTATACATTTTCTACTAGTATTTGCTTACTGTGTCAGTGTAAAGACACTGTGTTTACCTTTATATATTTTTTGTTAATAGACATGCCCCATGTTGCATGAAAAATATATAATATAGGTGCTAAGTCCATCAGAATTGTATTAAATATTACGAATACCATAGCTCAGAAAAATCCTACACAATACAAACATTTTTTCTAGATTTTTCAAATTAAAAGAAATGAAAAATGAAATGTGCAAATGATTCTCAAGACCTTTAATGTGATTTAGTATGTGACATATTTCTTGACACTTTTGTTACAAAAATTACTTCAAATAAATTTATTATTCATTTACTTTAACTAAACCAACTGACTTCTTAACTGCTTTTTACAATATCTGTTTGCTGGTATAAGGCTCAGTCTTCTCTTTTTCTTTAGAATTTTTCAATATATCGCGCAATTTTGTCTGCCTTATAAGATTTAAATTTGTTTTATAAAGCCATACAAATTTAATAATCTTTTTAATAGAAAGAAAAAATCATTTGTTTGTTAACCTGGAAAAAGAATTAACAATACTTTTATAATATAAAAGAACAAAACCTTATTTTCAAGGATAAACCTTTTTCATGAGCCGGTCTAATTATCAACATTTTTACATGCATTGTGTATGGTGATCTTAGCTGTCGAACGGGATTTTTGGTTTTCTCTAAATATTTTTTTTTAATCAGCCGTTAAAAAGAGTTCTTTCGTTCACATATTGTATGGAATGCTTTTTATAGCCTTCGCCATGAGTAACAAAGGTACAGTGACTCAAACGCAAAATCGGACAAGAGTTTGTCTGATATAAATGTGCTCTAAACATAAAAGGATGTACCAAAAAAAATTTTTTTTTCGCTTCTATTTACACTCCACATACCTGCATCTCTAAAAAATAACAAAAACTAAAATTTGCATAATTGAAACTGTAAACTTTTGCATGTAAACCAAAATAACTAAATTTTTTGCGTCAAACACAAAATCGGACAGAGTAAAATAGGTATTCAAAAGTGGGCCATAAATATTTAGTTACATATTCTTTGTTGTCTTGAATGACCTGTAATCGCTTTTGAATCGATTTTACCATGTTTTGGCATACTTTTGGCTCTTTTGAGGTCCATGCTTCCAGTAAGGACTCTTTTATCTGAACGAACGTGTTAAATTTTATTTGATGCACTCTCCTAGTTAATTCCTCCCAAAGATGCTCAATTGCATTAAAGTCTGGGCTCTGTGCATGAGTTTCTGTAAGTTTGGGACAGTTATGGATCAACCAAAGATTTGCAACACCTGATGTAAGCTTGGGTTCGTAGTCTTGATAAAAGGAAAACATGTTTTCTGTACCCACTTTTTCGTACTTTGCTCTAAATTTTGCTTCAAAATGTTGAGATAGACAAATTGTCCATCTTTGGTTGATCCATATCTGTCCCAAACTTACAGAAACTCATACAGAGCCCAGACTTTAATGCAATTGAGCATTCCATTTGTAATATCTACAAAGTATATATATTCTGGATCGTTATAGATACCGGATACAATACAGCGATGTCCGTCTATCCGTCTGTATGTTGAAATCCTCTTTTCGTAACCCCAAATAACTTACATACATGATTCGTACATAATATATCCGCTATTGAAACGTTGGTTAGGCTGCTATGTAAAATCTAGAAAATCGGTCCACAAATGGCTGAGATATAAGAAAAAAACCAGGACAACCTCAATTTTTGATCTATATTTGGATTACTATATTTGGATTACTACAATATTGATATCTAATGATAGCTATTTCAAAACCTTTGTAACGATGTATATAATGCCATACTAAGTCGGAACTCCTGGTTCAAAATCGGGAAAAATATCTTTTAATCCGAATATTTTTTCAAAAAAATAAAAATTATTTTGGCAATTTTTTTTGGAAAATTTTTTTCACAAAAAAATAAAAAATCCAAAAAAAAAAATTTCTTTTTTAATTTTGTTTTAAAGAATAATTAGATGAAGATTCGGCAAAGCCGAATGAAATTTTACACTTTGAGTTTCTGCTTTTCAGAAATTTTAAATCAATTGTCAAAAATTCTACTAGGCCTAGTGAAATTTCATTCACCTCAGCAGTGTCAAAATTTTAATTTCTACAATACTTTGCTACCGTTTCACACACGTCCTTATATAGAAATTTTTGATCAAAATGCAAAAGTGAACAAAAATTTTGTGAATTGTTATTGACAATACCACACTTCCCAAAAAAAAACTTTTCAAAAATCCCATAAATTATATTATTTAGATTTTTGACTCTGTTGACGGTACTGAGTTCCGGCTATAAATACCCTTTGCAAAATATTGAAGAACATATTGGGACATATTAAAGAGGTTTTCATTTTTTGAAAGCAGCTATGCGATTGGAGAAAATTTGGTATAAATTTTAAATTTACATTCAAAATTAGTCTACTTCGGAAGGTAGTTATTAGGGTATTCAATCGATTAACCGTTAATCGGTTAACCGATTAATTTTGGACGGTTAACTGTTCGAATAATTTAAAATTGCCGATTTTCAAATAACAAATAAACCGATTAATTTGTGTCGATTAACCGATTAACCGAAATTCCTTTTTTTTGCACTTTTAACATATTTAATTTACATGCCTTTGAAACTGTGTTTGTATTTACATGTATAGACGAAACTTTTTTTGAAATGAGTCTTTTATCACAACTAAACGAAACTATTAAATTAATCAAAATTTAAAACAATCCAAAAAGGAATATTCTTTATCATGCTTTTGATTTCTGAAACATATACAATCAGCGAGATAGTTTTTTTCCAAGAAAAGTTTTATTAAATCTGAAGAAAAAAATCGTTTAAATATATTCTTTTTATAAAAGATTATTTCAGAAGATCTCACTAAAACCTTAAATACATCGCTCATTTGCTGCAACAACGTGATAATTCAAAAAGTCGTTTCGAGAAAAACATCTTTGAATGTTTTATGACATTTTACTACTTTTTAAATACATTTTCAACAAATCATGCGAGTTCAGAAATATAAATAGTAGGTGTTAACATGTTTCTAATCTGTATTTAATCCAAATTTTTACTTATCAAATACGAGAAAACACGAATTTTAATTGTGATGTTTACAACAAAAAAAACACTCTCACACAAAAAATAATTGACTTTTTTGAAAACTGATAAAACTATATGAAAGATTATGTTTTGTATTACTCAGTTCAAAAAACACGGATTTTGAGTTATGACGTTGTTGCAGCAAATAGGCGATATGTTTACAAAAGTGATCTCAAATACCTTATTTCCTGTTTTTTATGTGTGTGTACACAAAATTCGTTGTTGTATTTTCAGTTTAAAATTAAAATAGAAATTATTCGGTTAATCGAATAATTTTAAATTAACCGATTATTAACCGAATAAATCTAAACCTCGATTAATTATTTGCTCGATTAACCGATTAAACCAGAAACCCGATTAATTGAATACCCTAGCAGTTGTACATCTCGAAAAATCTACTTTTTAATTTTTTTTAATTTTAATGAGCGTAACTTTTGACTTGGTATCGATTTTGAAATAATTGGTTCCTCCTAATACTACTAAATTTGTTGTTAATAAAAAAATATATTTTGAAAAACATCGGGAGCGATATGGATCAGCTATTTGCAAAATACCAAACCAAGGTAGGTCAAAAACATATAACTGTAAACAATAAAATATAGTTATAGCTATATTTTTTGTAGCTCTCTTCTTGTAGATTATACTTAAATATAAATTTATCAAATTGGATTTAGATCAAAAATTTGGCATCATTTTTAATTTGTCATATACCCGATATATCCCAATTTGGGACATTGAGGCTTAGTGTTCAAATTAAAAACTTAAACAACACCTCCTCTATAGTCGTGCCAAATTTTGTTAGAATCGTTATAATTTTTTTCATTTTCCCACTGTGACCCAAAAGCTCGGTTTTAGGTTCTCGCACAACCATCACCCTCGGGTGAAGTTTATTGTAAATCTAGTCCATTTGCAAAGGTTCATCTTTTCTGCCTTTCTTTCCTTTCGAACAAACCTAATAATCACTTCTGCAAGTTTCTAAGAAGACTCAATAAAAATATATGAAATACTAAAAGAAAAGTTTCTCGTTAAAAGCGGGAAGCTCGATTTTAATTTTAGAACAGGGAAGCCCAAATCTTATACTGTATTTGTGTTGGTGATCGAAGGAGAACTCCATCGAATGAAAACTAACTAATTAAACGATGTCAGTATTTATCAGGTTTTATTTCTTAATAATAATGAAATCAACAATCTTAATCAAATTGTTTGCGACATATGTACTATCATAAATCATTACTTGAGAGTTCGATATAAAAATGTTTGGCAAATTTGTATTAATTGAAATCTGAGACAAATTGTTCACAGAAGTAAATTGACGGAAAAAATCAGAACCAGAATGATCGAAATATATTAAACAGTCCAAATATTTCATTCAGTGATCATGAACAAAATATTAAAAAATAGCAATACATCCGCTTATCATGTGCATTCGCCGCTGTCTCAGTGCCGCCTGCACGAAAGAGAATAAGATTATAAGTGTTGTTAGTCAGCGCAAAACAGGGATGGCAAAACAATTGTACTTTTTTTGGTACAATTTGATCTTAAAAAGTACAATGGTACACCAATGACTCATTTGGTATAATTTGAAAATTTATTTCACAGTTAATATATTAAAACCAATTTACGAATTTATGTTCTCTATCAATTATAACAAAATATTAACAATAAACATTTTAAAATTATACTTATGAGTTTTTGAAATAAAGAAGAAAGATGCGGCATTTGACTAGTCTTTTCACACTCGTAATTTTAATTGTTTTTCAAACCAAAAAGTATATAAACAAATTTAAGCCATTATTATTGTCATTATTTTCTGATGTATATCCATAGAATTTGTAATTCTTAATTACAGAATTTTTCCGCTGTGGCTAAAAAATGTTAGATGGGTGACAAAAATTCGATAATTTAAACTACGATGCTTCATTATCAACTGAATATCTGTTGCTAGAACCAAAAGAATGAATGGATGTAATGGAATCGATCCAAATTTATTCATTACGACTGTTCACTGTAACTTTAAAAAATCCCGAAATTTCACCGAAATTTAAAAAAAAATATTCTCGGGAAAAATTTTTCCGTGGAGGAACCCTAGTTTTGGTACAATTACAGTCGAAAAAGTACAATTTCTGATGCTGATTGGAACAATTTTTAAATTCCATTTGCAATCCCTTGGGCAAAAGCTCTATGAAATGGGCACCATAGTTTTAGACCCATGGCTTCTTCGTCTAACCTTCTTAGAATTCGTTGTAGATAACAATTTTGACAACAATAATATACATTCAGACCAATTATGAAAAAAAAAAAATTCCCCGGGAGTTTTTTCGCTTTCCACATTTTTCCTATTCAAAACCAAAAGGGAAAAAACTCCCTGGGAATTGTTTTTCATAATTGGGCTGATTATGTATATCAAATGAAAAGTATTTCCTTCGCCATTTTCATACAAAAGTTTTGCTTTTAAAACCCGATTTGTATGTTACTGTAACTAGGATGTAAGTTATAAACGCAAGTCCTAAGGCTATAATTTCCTTAAAAAAACAAATAACTATATCAAACATCTGCATTTTTTGGTTACAAAAACTTACATTTTGGTTGGCTTCTTTTTTTAGTTTGCTACAATTTTTTCGTGACTGTTTATTTTGTCGTTTTCACTTTGTGTTGGCATTCGTATATTGAGTCCTTGTTGCGGCTGGCTGGCCGGGTTTTTTATGTATTTTGTGTGGCATGTTGATTTATAATGACATCTGACGTGTGCTTTACAACTGCTGCTCACCCACTGTTATCATTGATTACTCTTACTGCTCTGCTAAAACTTTGTGCCATAAATGTATGTTTGCCTATGTTTTAGACTATAGGTTTGTATGGAAATTCTAAATAAGAAATAATACAACAGCAAACCAAGAAATTTTCGTTTATTTATAGCGGTTACTTTTTAGTTAAATGGCTTCTTACTTTTCTTTGCCAGTATTTGACTAGTTTTCAGTTTTTACAATGTTTTTTGTATATACATATTTGTCTGTGTATTTATTTATTTGAATTTTATTTGTGGCTTGTAATCTAAAAGGTAAATTTTAGCTATTTTTCTTTTTTTTATTTCCTATTTTTTCCATTATTTTTTTAGTTGTTTTGTGGGTGTTGGGTATTTTTTTTTCTGCTCGACATTTTCCTATTAGTCAAATTGATGTTCGATTGTAAACTGATAATGATTGCAGGAAATGATTGTGTAAATAATTCAAATTTTGTTGTTTGAGGTGTTTAAACAAATTGACAGCTGTTTTGTATTTTTTGGTATTTATAGGTTTTATCCCTCGATAGGTTCATTTGATAATTTTTTTTTGCCATATCCTTGTAATGGTTTTTATGTTAGATGAGATTTTTAGTTTTTTTCGTTAGGTAATATTTGTTAAACATGTAATAAAATTTATTGGTTTTGGTTAGAGAAAGAAATCGTTTACTTTTTTAAACATTTCTTATAGATTTGGATATTTAAAAATAATTGAAAAATAGTAAAACTTAAAGGCAAATGGAAAGTCTAATAAAGACTCGTGAATTTTACCTTGGCGATGTTGAACATTACTATAGACATTCATCTGAGATTCCTTAAGTAACATGATGTATTCTGTATAAGCACTGAAAATTTTAACAAATTCTGATAATATTTAGAGATTTCACATATTATTTCAAGGTTCTAATTTATGTCAATATTTAAAAAAATTTAAATTTGAGAAAAAAAAATTAAATTAAAATTCATTTTGTATAGAATTTGCCTTAAATACTACTAAAATATAAAATAAAACATCTTTAAACCATTATAATTTAATATCAAAATTTCATTCTTAACTCAAGTCATAAATTTCACATTTTAAATAATTTTTTACACGAAATTTCAAAATAGTAAAAAAATATAGCTGATTTTAATAAACGCGAAATAAGGATTAAAGACGACAATTTTAACAGTTGTACTAATTGTGAGAACCGACTTAAAACTATCGCATTTTGAGGAAATTTAGTTCGGAAATTTGATTTCAAAATACAGACATGGCTATATCGACTCTACAATATTTATATACTTTATAGAGTTGCAAATGAAATATGTGGAAATTACAAACTTATATGTGGGATTTCAGTCAAGTGAACCAACTTTTGAAATCTATGTCTTCCGATCCGGATGAAATTTTCACTAATTTTGTTCTATTGTAATTCAGACACAATTTTTCATCAAGATCGGTTGGGAACTCTCTGAGTTCGAGGGGGTGTTTTGTAACTCAAGACATAAAATTTTAGATTTTTTTTACAAAAAATTTTTTTTTTTCTCAAAATACTTGCGAGCATCCGAATTCATCCAAAAGCTAGGAAATTGGGTATCATACGAATTAAAGACTAGAGACCTCGAAAGACGAACCAGTACCGAACGCAACTGATTAGAAGCGATCATTGGCCGAGAATATGCGACCAGACATGAAACCGTAATATTTCATTATGATCGACAACGATCGGCCATATATAGCTATACCTCTTAAAAACTATTTAGAAGTGGTTGGGAAGTTTTGCCTCCCCCGCGTTAAAGTACACAAGCGGATACCCGGCGCCTGCCATTACGCTAAAACGTATGTATGTGCCTTTTTATTGTACATACAAAATATTTTTATATTGTAGTATTTTACTTATTTTCTAAAATTGTAGTAGTTTTACTACTTTATAAAAAAGTAGTATTTCTACTACTTTTTATAATAGCAGTATTTATGCTAATTATACCCTACACCACCATAGTGGGGAGGGTATTATGCGTTTGTGCAGATGTTTGTAACGCCCAAAAATATTAGTCTAACACCCACCTTAAAGTATACCGATCGACTTAGAATCACTTTCTGAGTCGATTAAGCGATGTCCGTCCGTCCGTCCGTCTGGTTGGCTGGCTGGCTGTCCATGTAAACCTTGTGCGCAGAGTACAGGTCGCAATTTTAAAGATATTTCGATGAAATTTGATACATATTATTTTTTCGGCTCAAGGATCAAGCCTATTCAAACTGGCTGAAATCGGTCCATTATTTCACCTAGCCCCCATACAAATGTCCTCCCGAAATTGGACTTTATCGGTCATAAATGTTTAATTTATATACGTATCTCCACAAATTCCGCTCCAAATAAGTTTTATATACACAAAATTCATTTCACCAAATTTTGTTACGATCGGTCCATATTTAGTCATAGCTCCCATATAGACCCGCTTCCGAAAATCACTTTAACGTGCATAAATCGCTTAAAAATGTTGGTAAACACACAAAATTCAACATAGTTAACTTTAATATACACATAAATCACACGACCTAATTTCATGGTGATCGGTCCATAATTGGTCATAGCCCCTATATAAGGCCCACTTCCGAAAATCACTCAAAAATATAAATTATTTAAATTTAAAAAAAAACATTTTTTTTGCTCTTTTACTTAGTGTAGGGTATTTATGGTCGGACTTGACCGACCATACTTTCTTACTTGTTTTACTTTAAAAAAGAAGAAGTAGAAATACTAAATTTTTTAAAAAAAGGAGTAGAAATATTACTTTTTTTAAAAAATGAGTAGAAATATTACTTTTTTTTTAAAAAAAGTAGTAGAAATACTACTTTTTTAAAAAAAGGAGTAGAAATACTACTTTTTTTAAAAAAAGGAGTAGAAATACTACTTGTTTTTAAAAAAGGAGTAGAATACTACTTTTTTTTAAAAAAGGAGTAGAAATACTACTTTTTTTTAAAAAAAGGAGTAGAAATAGTACTGTTTTTAAAAAAGGGAGTAGGATTTCCACTACTTTTTTAAAAAAAGTAGTAGAAATACAAATTTTTTTAAAAAAAGGTGTAGGAATACTACTTTTTATAAAAAAGTAGTAAAAATACAACTTTTTTTAAAAAAGGAGTAGAAATACTACTTTTTTTAAAAAAAGGAGTAGAAATACTAATTTTTTTAGAAAAAAAGAGTAGAAATAGTACTTTTTTAAAAAATGGAGTAGAAAAAAGTAGTATTTCTACTACTTATTTTTTAAAAAGGAAGTATTTCTACTCCTTTTTTAAATAAAGTAATATTTCATGTCCTTTTTTAATAAATGTAGTATTTCTACTTCTTCTTTTTTAAAAAGGTAGTATTTCTATTCCTTTTTTTAAAAAAATGTTGTATTTCTCCTCCTATTTTTAAAAAAGTAGTATCTTTACTTCTTTTTTTAAAAAAAGTAGTATTTCTACATGTTTTTTAAAAAAAGTAGTATTTCTACTCCTTTTTTAAAAGAGTAGTATTTTTACTTCTTTTTTTTTAAAAAAAAGTAGTATTTCCACTACCTTTTTAAATAAGTAGTATATTTAATAATTTTTTTGAAAAAGGTAGTATTTGTAAAGGTATTATTTAAAAAACTATTTCTACTACTTTTTTGACCACTTATTTTGTGGAAAAATTCAGATTATGTTGGATTTTTGGTGCTAGCTTTATTAGTTTCGGAGATGTAGAGATACCGATTTTACCTGTTTTATCCATTTGTATCCCCTTAAAATTTGAACTGTTAAAAATCCTTTCTTAGTGGATTTACATATCGAGGAAGGTTCCTACATACAAACTTTTAGATGTTCAAAATTGGGAAAAATTACTGTATGAGAAAATTCGAAAATCGAAAATGGTTTCAGAGTCTTTAACGGACATAGGTAGAAACATTTTTAGTCATACACCATAAATTAAATTTATTCGAGGTTGTCTCACATCTAGGTCCATATTTTGTTTCCTACTAAAACGATATTGTTGTTTTTTAATAGCAAAAATTACAAAATACCTATTTAAAACTAAAATGACTAAGTTTTCTGTTTCGCAACTATTTATACAACAATTACCACAAACCACCAAAAGTCCTTAAAACTAAATCTCTCTTAAATTTCGCCCCTATTAAAAAATATTTATTGAACAAAAAAATGCTGAATTTTGAAAAAAATGCTGATAAAATCGGTATTATAAATAAATTATAGCATGAGTTGCCAGCCACCCTTTTTATTTCATGCAATTTATTAATATTGTTATGATGACTAATTACAATTTTTTTATACATACATATTATACAATTACTTTTTTTTTAATTCCTTTAAACATTTTATATATAGAAAGTAATAACAAACGGTCATTGCTCTTTTGCATTATTTTTCAGTATTTACTGGTTTTTTACGTTTTTGCTGACCATTTATTTTAGTTTGAAATTTTCGAAATGTAGCAAAAAAAAGTACTGAAATAAAGCGAACTCTAACCAGGAATTGTCACTTTATTATTTAATGCAAAAACTATTTAATGCTATAACTACTTGTTATACCCTCCACCACCATAAGTGGTGAATGAGGGTATATATAAGTTTGTCATTCCGTGTGTAACATTGAGAAATATTCATCTGAGACCCAACAAAGTATATATATTATTGATCCTTATGAAATTCTAAGTCGATTGAGCCATGTCCGTCTGTCTGTCCGTCTGTGTAAAACACGCTCACGTCCAAAATACGCAAACAAACTTAGTAGAGTTGCAAGAAAAATGTTTATTATTGTCCTAAGCAGTTTGGTATTGAAAATCAGTGAAGTCGGTAGAGTGGAACCAAAGTTATGAATGAAAATGTGGGACAACCTCAAAAAAAAATTGATAATTTTCACATATTTTTGGGCATTTTTTGTAAATATATTGCAGCTAATATCATAAAATTTTGCACTCGTTACTTTTATGATAAAAGGAGTAACTATGGTGAAAATTATAAGAATCGGTCCATGATTTCTCCTAGCCCCCATACAAATTTCTTCCCGAAATATGGTTCTATGGTCTATAAATGCCTACAGAATAGGAATATCCACATAAAATTCAGCAAAAATAAGTTCCGTGGTAAAAGAAATTATATTACAAAATTTTTCGTGGATCGGCCCATATTTTACCATAGCCCCCATATAAAGTACACTTCCGAAAATCACTTAAATAAGCATAAATGTCTTACAAATATCGCTATCAAGTTGAAATTCGACATGAATAATCCCCATATATACCAAAATCGCTGTACCTAATTCTATGAAGATCGGCCGATAATTGGTTATAGCTCCCATATAAGGACCACTTCCGAAAAACAAAATAACCTACATAAATATCTAAAAAATATCAATATCAAAACAAAATTTCACACACATCCATAGTTTATATTTAGAAATCATACTACCGGATTTTGTGAATATCGGTCCATATTTGATCATAGCTCCCATATAAGGTCCACTTCCAAAAATCAGTTAAGTACTCATAAAACTCTTATAAATACATTTATCATGCTAAAATTCATACAAAAATTATACTCATGTATGTAGATACCACTGTACCAAATTTTATGCAGATTGGCCGATAATTGGTCATAGCTCCCCTATAAGGCCCATTTCCGAAAAAAGATATTAACCTTAAAAAGAATTAAAAACATATCGATATCAAAATGAAATTACGCACAGATCCAGTAATTTGAATCCAGTAATCACACTTCTGGATTTTGTGAATATCGGTCCATATTTAACCATAGCTCCCATATAAGGTCCACTCCCGAAAATCACTAATATCCTCATAAATTTCTTACAAATATATTTATCAGGTTGAAATTCAAAACAAATTTATTCAATATATACAAAAATCGATGTACCAAATTTTATGATGACAGGCTCATAATTGGTCATAGCCTCCATATAAGAACCACTTCAGGAAAACATATTAACCTGCATAAATATCCATAAAAATCTATACTGAACCAACATTTTACACCGATCAGTAATTTGTATCCAAGAATCAATCGTACTACAAGATTTTTTAAATATTGGTCCATAATTCGGCATAGCTCCCATATAAGGTCCACTCTTGAAATTCTACAAAAATGGCCCTTAAATACTTAGGACCATAATAGGTCATAGCATCCATATATTAAACCAAAATAGTACACAGATCAGTAATTTGTATTCAAAAATCATAATACTGAATTTTGTGAATATTGGTCCATAATTGGCCACAGCTCTCATATAAATACATAAAATTACGTAAAAATATTTTATAATAATCGAATCATAATAGGTCATAGCTCCCTCATAAGTCCCACAACCAGATATTTTGAAATTTGTCTAAATATATTTGTATACCCTTTTTTATACTCTGTTTCTTCACTTGTGGTTAAAAGGGAAAAATGTTGATCCAAACATATTAAGTAATTATTAAGCGTATAAATTGTTAAATTTCATTTCATGAGGTCCAGACTTAAACTCGACAACACTTCCCCTTTGCGCCACTTTAACACTCAGATATTGTAGATCGTTTAACCCAGTTCCAACAAACTGTTTACGGTTACCTATGTAAGAAAATAATAATTTACACGAAGATTTACAAAAATTAAATTTAGACGACAATTTCTCAATTAAAAGACAATAATTAACTGTGTCAAACGTTGTAATACAATTTTTTGTACATTTGAAACAAAATATCTTCTGCGTAAACTAGTCTTTCTAACAATTGTTATATTATTTCAGCTTTTATACTATCATATTTAGGTGGAGGGTATTTAAGATTCGGCACGGCCGAATATAGTACTCTTACTTGTTTTTTTGTTTTTACGTTGCTGATGTTTTGCATGTAACTACCCCAATGGGAATGAAGTGGGTATGAAGTGTATAAACTATGGGTGATTTTAAGACACTGAGGACTCTTTAAATCCCGTATTTAAGCAGTGGTCATAGCTTGACAACCCTAACAGCTTTATAGCATCATCAAATATTTGACCCATGACATCAGTGGTGAAAGCTCAACTTTGGTCTATAAAAATTAGATATTTAAAAATCTGACCTTTGACCTCAGTAAAGAAAGGTCAACTTTCAATAAATAATATGATATTTAAAAGGCTGATCACTGACATGTGACCATCGGTGGTGAAAGATCATTTTGAAAGCTTGATTTTTTTCTTATAATAACTACGACTTTATAATTTAATTATTGGCTGTGCCGTACATCAAGGCCTCTTTTAACATTTAGTTTAATTGCGTGACATATGCGAAGTTTTAGTTTCGATGGTGTTTTATTTTTTTATTTGTTGCTGCTAGAGTTGTTTGTAAAAAGCATTAAAACGGACATTGTATTCGCGTGTTAAGTTTAATAAAAATTGAAAGTGAAATATATACGTAATTTTTTGTAGTTTATTTCAAAATTTTTTCTTCGGTTCTTATACACAAAACACATTCAATAAAAAAAATATCATTGTAGAAATAACACAGAATGCATTTAAAAATAAACGAAAAATAGAAGGGCGTATGACGTGGCATTTACGAGTTTTGTTAAAAAACATAAAACATTACGCGGTTTTGGCTGATAAAGTAAAAATGAATGTGAGAGTATATCAAAGTGTGGTGCTGTTTTCTACAATATTTAGCATGACTTTAACATTAAAGGTTCAAGGGTATGACTGTGGTGTCTACGTAGGAGGTTTAAGGTTAAATACAAGCGGGAATGGATTGGAAAAAAATGGTTGAAATATAAAGAGGGGAGATCAGTAATAAAACATCAAACATATTAAAATCAAAATGATTGATAGTGGTCAATTAGAAAGTCATAAGTTTTATTATTTTCTTTTTTTTTGGAAATATAAGGGAAACGTGAATATCTCAAATGTCTATCAAACTTCTAATTAATTTTAATTGAATGAACACACCTTCCTATTTGAAGCTAATTAAATTTTGCATAATTAAAATTTTTAATTTAATTTATTTTTAAATTACTGACAAATATAAATTTAACAATTTTTAAATTTTTAACAATATAAATTTATTTAAAACACTTTAAAACACCATTGTTAGTTATGACCTCTCTAGAGTTGTCAAACCGGTTTTCGAATTATTCGAAAAACCGGATTTTTTCCAATTTTCCGGTTTTTACAAAAGGACGGTTTTCGAGTTATTTGACAAACCGGTTTTTTTTATCTCGAATTATTCGACAAAATCGAATATTTTTTAAAATTTATTTTAAGATTTTATGCGATTATTTTTAATAATTTTAATACAACAAGTAAGAGAGCTATATTCGGCTGTGCCGAATCTTATATACCCTTCACCAAATTATACTTAAAAATAGTTTTTTTATTTTTTTTAAAAAAAGTTTTTTCCAATTTTTTTTTTAATTTTTTATTTTTAAAAAATCTTTTTTGGGGAAAAATAATTTCGGACAAAAAAATTTAAAAAAAATTTTTTCCGATTTTTATCCCTTGTAGGATCTTACTATGGCCTTATAAATATGTATATGTCGTTGCACAGGTCTTAGAAATATCTATCATTAGATATCCATATTGTCTATATTAATGATTTAGTAATCCAGATATGGGTCAAAAATAGGTCAAAAATCGAGGTTGTCCTGGTTTTTTTCCTTATATCTCAGCCATTTGTGGACCGATTTTCTCGATTTTAAATAGCAATCGAGCCAGAAGAATTCGCGATATATTGATATATGAATCACGTATGTAAGTTATTTTGGGGTCACGGAAAGTTGATTTCAACATAGTGGCGGACAGACGGACATGGCAATATCGACTTCGCTACCTATAGCGATCCAGAATATATATACTTTGTGGGGACGCAAATGAAAAATGTAGAAATTACAAGCCAATTGACATAAAAGGCTAAAACCCGGTTTTAGATAGAAAAAACCGAAAACCGGTTTTTAAAAATTATGATTTTTCGAATTATTCGAAAACCGGTTTTTAGAATATGTCGAATATTTGACAACTCTAGACCTTTCACATCTCTTTGGCAACATATGGATTCCTCCCCCAATGAACTGGTCATGTTTTGAGGCCAAGAACGAATCAAACCAATTTCGGATACTCTGTTCTGAAGTTAAGCGTATCCCAGAAAGAGAGAGTTCTTCATCGGTCGAAACAAATAGCAATCGGAGCAGGCGAAATTTCCCAACCACTTCCTAAATATGTAATTATTAACAGGTAACATGTGGTCTAGCTTTGTCATGCTGGAACATTACGCTTTCATTCCTGGCCGCATATTCTTGGCATTTTCGGTCAAGGCTGACATCAAACGAATCAGTTCGGTACAGGTTCCCTGTGATGGTCTGGTCTGATTTCAACAGTTCATAATATATGGGACCATTTTGCTCTCACCAAATACAGATAATTACATTAGCGCCATAGCTATTTGACTTTAGTGTTGATTCGGCGTACGATCTCTTACGCTTAGGGTTATTGTAATGGATAAATTTTTCATCACAATTGAGGATGGCAAAATCAAAATTTTTTGGAAATAAATATGGCATTTCTAAACGGCTGGTCCAATCGATAAAATTTGACGTGGTCACAGCCAAGGAGCTTTCGAGTTTAAGTTATTAAAATTAAGCCTACAAATGCTCCAGGTGCGGCGCTATAGGAGCTCATAGTAGGGTACCTTCGACATGTAAAATTTTTAAACACGTGCCATTTTTTGGTTTCCCATCCTATTTTGAAGATTTTTATAGTTTTGGAAAACGCTCGGTTAGGAGATATATACTACGTTTATACGTAGCCTATTCGCAAATAAAAATTATTTGCAATTAACTAACTCACTGTTTATAAGTCGGAAAATTTATGTTTTTATGTGATGAAGGATGGTAAACTTTAATAAATAAAAGTAATGTTTTTGAACAAAATATGATTAATTTTTTATTTTTTAAATGCATTAAATGCGATGATCTAACTGTCTTTATACCTTCGTGAGAAGGTGAAGGGGTTGTCATTCCGTTTGTAATTTCTACATTTTTCATTTCCGACACTATAAAGTATATATATTCTACATCCTAATAGATCGCGGAGTCGATTAAGCCATGTACGTCTGTCTGTCTGTTGAAATCAATTTTCTGACCCCAGATATATTCGGGATCCAAATCTTCAATAATTCTGTCAAACATGCTTTCGAGAAGTTTGCTATTTAAAATCAGCAAAATCGGTCCACAAATGACTGAGATATGAGGAAAAAACCAGGACAACCTCGATTTTTGACCAATTTTTTATTTAAATCTGGATTACTAAGTCATTAATATAGACAATATGGATATCTAATGATAGATATTTTAATGACCTTTGCAACGACGTATATAAGACCATAGTAAGTTGGACCTAGAATGGGTCAAAATCGGAAAAAATATTTTTTAACGCGAATATTTTTTCACCAAAAAAAAAAAAAAATTTTAATTTAAAAAATTTTAAAAAAACAATTCGAAAAATTTGTTTTCCAAAAAATGAAAAAAATTAAAAAAATAAAAAATTTTGTTCACCTAAAAATATTTAAAATTTTTTTTGAAGTTTAATTTGGTGATACCCTTCAGATTCGGCACAGCCGAATATAGCTCTCTTACTTGTTTTTATTAAAAAAAAACTTTCTTTAAGAACATGTAACAATTTTATGTTTTTCTGTATGGAATCTTTACGAAGAACATTTTTGTATAAAAAACATGTATTATTTTTTGAATAAGTCTCCCTTACGCTTTTCGGAATTTGACCTATTTTTTTTATCAAATTGGACCACATGTTCTAAAATCCCAAAGCTGGGATCTGAAAACGAAAAGCAGCTTTAGAAAAGTTAATGTGTTTCCTATTTATGGCCAAAGTATTTTCGAAGCCCCAAAGGATATGTGGACCATATGGGAAAAATTGTAAAAAATACAATTTCTATGAGTTACAGGATTCCCTTTGATCTTTTAACTAGTTTTTTTACACCTTGTTATTTAGAATGACAAATTTAAAAAATATTGAAAATTTCATTGAATAACTTTAAAATTTTGTATACAAATTTTAATAGGACTGCAAATATTAGAAACAATTGTTTAGATAAGTTAGTTTTTGATCTTACAAAAAAAGTCAAGTCAGTACCTAAAATAGATTCAAAAATATGCCACTTTAAAACTACGTCCTTCAAAAATATTGAACCGATCGATATGAAATAATGTCGCGTGATTTCTTTCTATATGAAACTTATTTATGCTGAATTTTATGTAGATCGATTTATACTTGTAAAACTGATTTTCGGAAGTGGACCTTATGAGCTATGGTCAATTATGGATTGATTAGTAAACCTTTTTAAATGCAGGTTCCAAATTATATCGAAATATCTTTAAAATTGCGACCTGTACTTTGCGCACAAGGTTTACATGGACGTCCTGTCATCCAGACGGACAGACGGACGGCCATCGTTAAATCGATTAAAAATGTAATTATTGGACGAGAGGGATACTTTAAGGTAGGCGTTAGACTAATATTTTTGGGCGTTATAAACATCAGCGTAAACGCAATACACCCACACCGTTATGGTAGTGACGGGTTTAAAAGGTGTAAATAAATCTGTAATCGACGATACAAGGCCCCAAAATAGTGTGGCTCGAGTAAAATAAGCTAAATCTGTGATCACTTATGATTTTTCCTAAAAGTCGATTTTTTTCAATGAAAATCGCCTTAAAAACTTAAAACCTTATTTTTTGTTTCTCAGTTAATGTTCCCACGAATTTTAGTGTTGCATTTAAAAATAAATTTAATTCAATAAACAAAGTTAAAATACCCTCTCCTCACGCGATGCACCACCCTTTTCATTCATTACTTATTTTAATGCCCTCACGTGTTTGTTAAAAATTATACCTCAAAATAATTTTCGAGTTTTATTGCTTTATCAAAATAAAACATTAAAACTAATTTCAATTCTAACTTCGTTTTTAATCCAGCCAACAACCACTATCACAAATCAATAACAATTTTTAATTAATTACCAGGCTCAACTGGACAAATATTTTGAACTTTATTGTCCACTATCAGCCAAATGGTTTGATTGATTAATTATTTAAGTACGTTGAAATTGAAACCATAAGACAGCTAACCTCCGAGTAGTTATGAACTAAAATTTTCCCCCCAGGCAATTAATCAGCAATGATAATGAACCAATACAACTCGTGAATTGTTCAAAACCATCATTCAAAGTCTATCCTTTATGAGCTTGTTGTATTAAAACCATAAAGAAATAAAATCGAGACATCATAGACTAAAGGAAGTGTATTGTGTGAGTATGTTGAACACAATAAAAGGACATGGTAAATAGCCTGACAGCTATGTACATGAACATGAACACATATTGTATAAACTAAAGAGAATTTGAAGCAACAACTGCTAAACACATTTAAGCAGACATAGAAATAATTTGAAACAAACAAAACAAAAAAACTCTTAATTCAACTGTCAAATTTAGCTACGCTTGTGGCTGTTAAAAAGAGAAATTCTATTTTATATAAGTCTTTATTTATATGTTGGCATGAAGACTTGTAAGACTTAATTTAATGATGGCATAATGATAACTTAATTTCAAACTTATCACATTCATCTATTATTAGTTGAATAAGTAGCGTGACAAATAACTTTAGCTGATAATACAGAATAAACAGAGAAATAATAAACCTAATGAAGTCTTAAGTTTTTTGTTTCGCTGCTTAATAGATTGTTCTTGAATATGAAATCAATTGGGAGCATGTAGTATAAAGAAAAAACCAATGGATTGACATGAGAGTTAATTTATCACCAAAAAAATGAAATAAATGTCAAGTTTACTGTGAATAAGACTAATTTCAGATATCAGAAATGTTGATGGTATAAAGTGATCACCATGTAGTGTTTAAGATATTAAAAAAAACTAATTAACTTTATTTACGAAGAGAATTTTTTTTATAATAGAAAAATGTACGCAGGATAACGAAATGGATGGATTATCACATCAGACAAATTGTCGAAATTTGAACTCAAATAAAATCAAATCATGATCGTAAAATTTTTAATGCATTACTTTAATTTTTTCACGTCCACATCAATATCATCCAATATCTATTATGTCGCGATATCGAGCACCAACAACAGTCACTGCTTGACCAGACTCATTTTCGAAGAAATATAGTTCAATAATGCCGCCAACCCTAATTCACACAAACAATTTAAATGTTGTGAATTCATTTCATTTTCGACAAAGTCATGTGTGTTCTCTGAAAGTAAACTGCGTCAATTTTTAAACTTCGTATTTTTTTAAATTTTTTCAACAATAAAAACGCGTTGTTCTCTTGTCTTGTCTAATGCTTAATTTTTACCGACCCATATTCAAAGTTTTCTTTTGCTTCGAAAATTGCAAATTTAGTGCGAACAAAGCGCCATAAGCGAAACTTTTGCTTTACTCCTTTAATTTAATCAAGGAAATTGGGTCCCATACGAATTGAATACGAGTAATATCCCGTCATGAAAACGCTCGGCTGCAATATCTGCAGAAAGGTATTAAGAACGATATGGTTAGGAAGTTTTCCCTCACCCGCTTTATAGTCCAGACTGTGCGCCGTCTACTGATATTTGTTTCGATCTATTGAGAACGCTCTTTCTGGAATAAGTTTCACTTCAAAACAGAGTATCCGATGTTGGCTTTGTAATATGAAACCGAGTATCGCGACCATGATTTCTGGAAGATCATAGCCAAGTCTCAGGATTTTAATAAATTTCTTGTTGCAACTTCAGCTATAAATCTATACCTTAGCTGGTAAAGTATCCTAGTATCCCATTAGTATCTCCTAGTATCCCATCAGACTAAACACTCTTACGTAAGTGTAGGTCAGACAACCGAAGTGTAAATCCAGTTTCCTATAATTGGTTGTTGGTTGCATAACACAATTATTGCCTATGGAATTCATGTACTGGGTATTCCTTTTCCAAGATTATTAAGTATCCAAGAAAACGTCTAACTAATTTACCTCTTCCGCTAATTTTAGCTTCACTTCGTTGATATTCGGCATGTTAAGCATCTGCAAGAGGTTTATTCCAATCGCTTACTTTTAGTAAAAGAAAACAGCTATTCACGTCTTGGCAGCATGATTTCAAAAGTGTTTTGCCTCAAAAGGAGGCTAACGTAGACCAGCATTAGTCACATTAGCGATGATACTCGAGGTGTACCTCAGGCCACCATCCTACTTAGAAGCTCCTTGCCTAGGCTGGAATTGA
Source organism: Calliphora vicina (assembly GCF_958450345.1). NCBI lineage: Eukaryota > Metazoa > Arthropoda > Insecta > Diptera > Calliphoridae > Calliphora > Calliphora vicina. Next base: position 15,876,798 of record NC_088781.1, on the reverse strand, counting down.
TAATTCTACTACCCAGCATGCTGTATTCCATGGGGAATGTTTGGACATCTTGGTGAAGTTATATACCTTGATTTTATTCTTCAAGGGAAAATATGCAGCGAAACCGGGGCTCCGAGATGCACGGACCTCATTCCTGGAAAGAATTTAATTTTTAAATTCGCTGAATAGACTTGTCCTAACTGGCTATTTGTGAGGTCACTTCGTTGAACACATAGTGGCTGTGGTTTAAAATCCAAAGCGGGTAGAAGATCATTGGTTAAAGAAATGATATCTGGGCTCGTGAGAAATTTTGGGCCACTAATTGTGTCTTACTATGTGTTGTAGACGAACACAACAAGGACATTAAAAGTTGGCTCTGTGCTCAGATAATATACTGTTCGTTGTCAGAAACACGCACTTTGACTTTTATCGGCCGGGAGCTTTTGAAGTGGGAGATGTGACTGGTTTTCCAGGCTAGATGTTTCTGCTTTGATAATTGTCCAGGGCTTTGTTGATTGTTAGCTAGCTATGATGACATGGAATAGATACCCCAGCTCTCGGGCAAGAAGTTCTGTATTGATCTGTGCAGTCAATGTGCGAAAAGTTGGCAAAGTTGCGGTGATAGAGGCTTTGATTCTCTCCGGGTTTAAGACCGCCAATACCGCGGAGTATACAATTCACTATTAAATTCTGAATTCAGAGTGCAGCAGAGTTCCTCAGAGTTGCCTCAATTTTAATATTATTGAACGTGGCTTGCATTTTAAGCACTACTAATTGACGTGTATTAATCATGCTTTCCAAATGTAGATCTTTCATTCGCTCGATTATTTCAATAGCAAATACATCAATCTGATAAATCTAAAATCATTTGATTTCGAGTGGCTAGAATCAGAATCAGGATAAGGAGACAATCGTGATGATTTTGTTGGTCCTGAAAAATCACAAACATTTTTAATAAATTTTAAATAGACAAAATCAAGAAAATTCAAAAGTCCTGCAATCGCTAACAACTTTTTATATAAGCTAAAAACCGGAAAAAGAAAATGTTATCTATTTTTAGATTTTTAAAAATTCGCAAAAAAGAAACTCAGTCTACGATCATTCATATATTTTTCTTTTTTAACCAAAAATCGATTTTTAGCACAAAATCTTGAATTGTCTATAGCTTTGTAAACTAACATCAAATCTGACAAAAGTACTTCTAATTGATTTTAAACATTTAAATATCATCTCACAAATAACTCCCTTCTATTTCCTAAGTAAAATTAATTATAATTCGATACTGCCTTTTTGTCTGACAGACTATTTAATTTCAAATTAAACACCTTAATGATTTTATTAGATTTCTTAAAATTAATGAATATAAAACCTCTTATAATATTTGTTTTTTTCTCCAACACAAAAAAGACAAAGAAAACAAATAACCTGCCTTAACAATAAGAACCATAAAAGGCACCTGATACTTAAAAATTAAGAGAGAAAGAAATTAAACAAAAGGTTCAAAGACAAAAAAAAAACGTTGTGCACCTTTTATTCAAACAGCATGTGCTCGTGTGCCCATGCTCCTGTTATAAACGCAAAAGCGGCTGCTGCTTGCTATCAGTCTGTCTGTCGATGTTTAAAACGCTATTAAGCACCCCTTGACTTAAGATGTTGTTTTGGAAGAAAACAAAAATTATAAATATAAAAATATTTTTTATATTTCTTATTCATTCAATAGCTCTGTTGCACGTACATACATACGTTGCTAAAGTGTTGAATTGAATGGAAATTTATCTTGTTTGCTGGAGAACAAATTTTTATGACATGTTCAACGATGTTAGGAAATCCAATGAATACGTTTTAAATACTCTAGTGAAGTGCGAGGGTGTTCGAAATTAAGTGTTTGGAAAATGGAGCATTGAAACATTTAGGCTTAAGTAAGTGCTTACACTAATGGTCGGCATAAAGTGAACATTCCGGATTTGTGAGTTTTTCTCTGAAAGATGTCTGCACTTTTCTTTTAATTCCGAAAACATATTGTTCAAAATTAACTATCATGCTAGAGTTACTGGTTGAAAGTTTTGTTTCTCATTGAACTTCGGGTTGAATGTATTATAATAACTTGTTATGCTCTGTTATAATCTGACCATTTATTGATTGTGATTTTTGTTTCTTATTTAAGGTTATGAGTGCCGACCACTGATGTAATTATAAGATTGCAGTCAGTCATTGCTGGTTATAGGTGTATGATCAGGTTTAAATAACTTAAGTTGATATAGGTGTATGATCAGGTTTAAATAACTTAAGTTGAACTTTGACAAAATTTTTCGAGTTTTTTTTAAATTTGTATCGAGAAATATATCGTAAAACCAAGTGCCTTAAACCAAATCTTTATTAACATCACTACAGCTACTAAATTTCCTCTTATCACAATTGTAACTCACTTACTAAAATCCTTTATCCATTTATTTCTCTAATTAAAGCCCTTTGCATTTTTAAACTTATAAATTCTTAACAAAAATCCTCAAAATTTTTGCAATTTCCAAAAAAAACCTACATTTTCTCTAATAAGTTTTCATTTAGTGCGTAATGATTTTACTTTCGTTTTTCGTCACACATTGGAAATTTTAAGAACTTTTTCATTAAATTCAGTATTACGTACACTTTATGGGTTTTGTCTGCAATCAAGCTTCTTTTCTGTCTCTGGCAATGAGTCTCTTTTTATCTTTAATTTCTTTCCTTTCAATAATCCTACAAAGCTTCGTAAGTTCGTTCGTACGCAACAAGAAATTCATACATTGAGGCAGGCAGGCAGAGTTGAGTTTTTGTGTGTTGTGTGGGTACGTTCTACATCCATTCAGATGTAAGTACGTGCCTGTTAATCATACATTTTTGCAGTTTTATGATGAGAAACGCACCAACAACACAAAAACAGACTAAAGAAAAAATAAAGAAGACATACACGAAAAAATAAAAACAAAAATTACAAACGACGAAAAGTCATTAACAACTGTTGCTACTTGTACGCTTTTAATGACTGACAAAATGCTGAGTGTTACAATTTTACTTGTTTTTCACTAGGATTACAATGGAGACTCCATAACTGCAGGCGCTTAAAAGTTAAGTTTGAAGTCTTCGGAGTGACAAAAATAATATTGATTTAACTCTACATCAGTGGTCGGCATAAAGGGAACACGAAATATAGATCATTATAACCTTCTCTGTTTTAATATGTCCATTTAATTGTAATTTTTTTTTATCATTTTAATGAACTTTATAGCCATTCAGAATTTATGCGGGCAAAAGACCTACCAAGTTCTACCCTTGGGTTATAAACCCTGCATGGGTTTCAGTGGCTCAACTCGTAATTTCTACTATATTTCGATAAAATTCGGAACGAAGGAAACAACAATTTAATAATAGAAATCCAACAATAACAAATTAAAATCCCACTTGTTTTTATTTCAATGACGATTTATTCAATTACAATGCAAGGTTCTTTACAAATTGTAATGATATGACCAGCGGCAATTTAATTTACATAAGATGAGTTTTATTTTCTGACCGGAAAAATAAAACTGCTCAAATGTGTTTTATTTTAGGAGCGCAAATTAAAACTCCCTTTTGAACAGTTTCAGCCGAACTTTTATTTTTAGCTTGAAAATAATTGTTTCAGATGGATTTTTATTTTAAAGTTACAAAATAACTGTTATAAAATAAATTTTTCGATATAACTTATAACCGTTACGGTCCTTGGTTTTAACTGGTTTTGTAACATGTGGACAAGTATGTCATGATGGAATATTACGGTTTCATGCCTAACCGCATATTTTGGGAGTTTTTCGTCAAATGCTTGCTTCAAAGGAATCTGTTACGTTCGGTGCAGGTTGAGTTTGACAACAATCTTCATGGAGGAATGCATTCAATTCTTGGTTTTCAAACTTTATTTGCTGGCCTGGGCGATTTTTGTCTTCCGTCTCAAAATCACCACTTCTGAACCGTACAAACCATCTCTAGCTCATTCAAACCGATGGAACACATTTATATATGACGTAAAGCAAAACTTCCCGCATATGACGCTTTGTTGGTACAAAATTCGACATTTCACAGAAAAAACAAAAATTCAAATCCAATCACAAAATTCATAAAGTCAATTGAATATTTTATTGAAATGGGACCTATCACAAAAATCACAAAATCAAACAACAAAATTTGTAAATATTTTATTGAAAAAAAAATATTTTTTTCTTATTAAAATATTTTAACTATCAATGAAACATTTATATGAAATTCCACATAAAATCAAACAATATTTTTAATAAAACCATAGAAACAAATAATTGGTTTTGACTAGATATTCAAACAATATTTTTTATTAAATCAATTAAAATATTAATAACATTTAAATTCAAAATCAATAAATATTTTAATTATATATTATAATATAATATTATAAACAATATTTTCTATATAAACTACTGATATACACAATATTTTCTAAAGAAAATACTATTTTACACAATAGTTTCTAAAGAAAATACTGTTATACACAATATTTTCTATATAAAATACTGTTATACACAATATTTTCTATAGAAAAACACTGTTATACACAATAGTTTATAAAGAAAATACTTTATACACAATATTTTCTAAAGAAAATACTATTATACACAATATTTTCTATATAAAATACTGTTATAGACAATATTTTCTATATAAAAATACTGTTATACACAATATTTTCTAAAGAAAATACTGTTATATACAATATTTTCTAAAGAAAATACTGTTATATATAATAGTTTCTAAAGAAAATACTGTTATACACAATATTTTCTATAGAAAATACTGTCATATAAAATATGAACTAGTTTCTCCCACTTACGGACTATCCAGCAAACGGGAATCCAAGTTATATGGATATTGTTCACCTGTGGGAAGATAAACCAGTTTTCACATTCATCTTAATGAAAATCAATCGTCTTACCAATTATGTCGTATTCTCCCAAATTTCTGTCATAGGAAGCTAACAACGTCTGCAATTATACCGGAATGTTTAACAATGATATAATAAAGAATTTTAAGTTCATACATACTTACCAATCTTGAAACGTGAGGAGTTATTGAGCCCTTGAACTCCTAGTCTGTTTCATGACGACCAAAACTTAAAAATTGTGTACATATGTAAATATTTTTTTTCAAAATTTATGTATAATTTATTTTTATTTTACAGCTGTTTGTCAAAATTCACTATAAATTTGTTTTTGTTTCAAAGTAAACAAACATTTTTTCAATAATTTAAAAAATTGTTTGAGTTTATAAAAAAATTCAAACAAAATTTTAATAAAGAAAATATTTTGTTATGTACAAGTGTTGTCTATTATTTTGAATATTATAAAAATGTATCACAAAATGAAAACGTGCTTGATTTTAAGTACATTATGTTAAAATATTTACAAAACAAATAGACGTTTCTCATTATTAAAAAAAGTTGTTAGCATTGTTAACCATCAAATTTAAAACCAACTAAAATATTTATGAAACCAAATAAAATAAATAATAAAATACAAATCTGATTTCAAACATGCATTTGTTTGAAAATATTTTAGTCATAATTTTTTCTGTGTTTCGAAGCAAATATACTTTGTTGGTGCTAAATTTAATACCATTAAAATAGTTCCATTTCGATTAAGTATTTTAGAAGAGGGACCATACGCCACTTTTTTTTGAGGCGATCTCAAATCAAAACCACAATACATATTCTTAAATTTCTTCTTGTTTTGGATACTTCGATATATTGACTTTAGTTTTATACATATTTTTTTAACATTTATAGACTGACCAAAAACGGCGAAACCACCCCACCCATGGGGTAATTACGCCAAAGGCACGGCCAGATTTGTCATTTGTAAAATAAAACAAAACAATCCAAAAATATAAACGTATATTACTGTTCTTGTATCTGACGAATGTGCCCCAGGGGGAGTTTTGAGGTTTAATACAAATTTTTTTCGTACTATTATTGACATTCAATCACCAACCAATATCTTTTTTGTATCACAAAAACTAAAGAAGTTAGCACAAAAAATTCACACCATGAAATATTTCCAAAGCTTTTTGAAAAACAATTAATCGGGTCTGCCTCACATCATATGTAAAATTAAACTTTCTTGGATGGTAAAGAATTGAAAACATAACATGATAATATAACAAAATCGGTTACTCGTTATTAAGTTATTTGGTGTTGGCAGATGTGCCCCTATGGCGAATGATCTCCCTTCTACCCTACACATAAGATAAAAAAATGTAAAATGTTTGTTTCAAAACTCTCCTTGAATGAGCAGCTCTCGGTGAATATATTATTCGGTAGAACAGCATTAAGAGGAGCTTTTAAGAATGAAAGAAAAATTACACTTTATATAAAAAATTAAGATAATTATTTCTTTAATTTTAAATTATTTAATTCTAAGACTAAACGAAGCGGGTCGCTTCATTTAAAATTAACTCCTTTAAATTCCTTTACTAACTTAATATCCTTTATTATATTGTACATACATTAATTCATATACAACGTATCTGTAAGTACAAACCAGTAATATTATTGTTTGTATTGTATAAAACATCTTAAAGATTACCACACCATTATAATCTCCCGTTAGCGCCACATACTCCTACTATTTTTTTTTATATAAAAACACATTAAAAGCTGCAAAAAATAATAATAAAACTCAAAACGGAAGAAAAAATTAACGAAAAAAAAAACAAATGTTGAAAATTATTTTAAAACCATAAAAACTCTACATAAGGGACTCATTCACAAAATGTTCTGCCTTTAGATCACCATTAAGACTCCAGAGAGTTGGAGGTTTTGTTTTCTGGCTGTGTGTCTGTCTGTCTTTTCTGGCTAAATAAGGCAAAAGTGAAAAAATGACAAACAACGAAATTGAAAAGAAATGAGTAATAACACACAGGAATAAAAAAAAATCGGCAAAAGCAACAATAACCAAAATAATAACAACAGAAAACACTGGCACCAAACATATATCCAAGTATAAACATGCCAGTAAAACATAAACCATAACCCCACCATACAGATGTCTTTCTCTGAAAGACACACCAGACAAGACAGGCAGACCAAAAAAATACACCAACAACAAACATGACATACATATTCATACATATATGTAGGGATGTATGAATGGATGTATATAAGTTGCAAACATATGTACCTACAAATATCTGAAAACACAATGTCATATCTTAACCCGAATGAGACCAACTATCATTCACAACTTTCTTAAGGATAAAATTCCGAATCAATCATATATTTTCCAAAATAAAGTATTTTATAAATATTACGATCCAGAAAAAATAAATCAATTGAAAAAAATTATTAGCTTATGTCGATTACTTTAAATATTTCGCTGGCCCAAAATGTATTATCCTATCGCAGGATGATTTTACTTTTGGAACTGACTTTATTCCGACCACTGACTAACATGCATACAACCCGAAATTCAATGAGAAACAATATTTTCAATCAGTAACTCTCTCATGGTATTTATTTTTGAACAATGCGTTCTCTGAATTAAAAGAAAAGCGCAGACATCTTTCGGAGAGAAACTCAGAAATTCACTTTATGCCGACCATTAGCTATTAGGATACTGAAAAACTATGGATCATTCACGAAGAGAAACTACACAAATCCACTCAATGTCATGAATTTGAGAAGGAGGAATACCACCGAACCAGGATTAACGAAAGTTTGTTACCACAAATTGAAGAATTAGTATTGGAGGACATGTTGTTCTAAAATATCGCTACAATTTTGCATAGAACTGGTTTGACAATGCAAAGTATTTCTGTAACCCGTTTCTGTATTTCTCGAATCGAAAAACTTTCCGGATGAAACGATTGAATTGCAACAAAAACAGTGTAAAATGAAACAAAATATGTTTTTTCTCGCACAAGTGTTTCTGTATCTTGAGTTTGCGAGAATTATCTGTCATTTAAATAATTTTCCAGAATTATTAAAAGGATGTGAGAAAAAGTGTTTCTGTAACAATATTTTGCGAAAAGTTTCTCACAAGAACTGTCAAAACAAGTCACATAAATATAGATATTTTTAAATTCGTATGTATAAATATGGAACCCAAATCAGCCGAAAATGTAACTAGCACAGAGTTGGAATAAAATGTAAATACACAAAAATGTATTTCAAAATTATTTTTTTAAATTCAGCAGTTATAAGCGCCACACTATGATTTTTGTTTTATATTCAAATGATAACAATCAATAAAACACAATTGTTATATTTTGGCATTTTAAATTATATATATGGGGGATTTCATGTCAAGTGAACCAACTTTTGAAATCGATGTCTTCCGATCGGGATGAAATTTGCACCAAGGTTAGCTCTATTGGATAGTAACTCAGACACAATTTTTCAACAACATCGGTCGAGAACTCTCTGAGTTATAGGGGGTAAAATTTTGACAATTTGGTCAAACAGGGGTTTTTTCTTATCCATGTAACTTATTACCTATTGTTCTTAGCAAAATGTGTTCCAAATAGTATAGATAGCTATTTCTTCGATCTTTCGAAAAAAAATATTTAAAAAAAAAAATAAAAAATTTTTAATATTTTTTTTCCGAAATCAAAAACTTTTTTGACTTTTTTTTAAAATACGCTATTTTTTTTTATTTTTTTTTTTTCTTAAAATAAAGTTTAGATATTTTCCTTGAACACCTACTTGGTCGCTTAGTGGGATGCGAGTGGGATATCTATCAAAATAAATATTTTGTAACTCAAAACATAAAATTTTTGACTTTTTTTGCAAAATCAAAAACTTTGTTGACTTTTTTTTTTCAAAATGGACCCTTTTTTAATCTTTTTTTTTAGGTCAAACAAAAGCTTAGATATTATCCTTGAATACCCTTTTGGTCGCTTAGTGGGATGCGAGTGGGATATCTATCAAAATAAATATTTTTTAACTCAAGACTTACAATTTTTGACTTTTTTTTTTGCAAATACGATTTTTTTTCCAAATGGGCCCTTTTTTTAAATTTTTTTTTGTAGTCAAAAGAAAGCTTAGGTCCATTCCTTTAAGATATTTTTAGTCCCTTAGTGGGATGCGAGTAGGATATCTATCAAAATAAATATTTTGTAACGCAAGACATACAATTTTTTAATTTTTTTTTGCAAAATCAAAATTTTTTTCCAATATGGGCCCTTTTTTAATTTTTTTTTTTTGCTCAAAAGAAAGCCTAGGTCCATTCCTTTAAGATATTTTTAGTCCCTTAGTGGGATGCGAGTGGGAAATCAATTTTCTGAAGACCTCAGATATCGTTGGGATCCAAAACTTCAATAATTCTGTCAGACATGCTTTCGAGAAGTTTGCTATTTAAAATCAGCAAAATCGGTCCCCAAATAGCGGAGATATGAGGAAAAATCCAGGACAACCACGATTTTTGACATATATCTGGATTACTAAGACATTAATATAGACAATATGGATATCTAATAATAGATATTTCAAAGACATTTGCAACGACGTATGTATATAAGACCATAGTAAGTTGGACCTACAATTTTTAACCCGAATTTTTTTGAAATTGAAAAAACAAAAAAAAATTTAAAAAAAAAATTAAAAATTTTTTTATTAACAATTTTTTTTCCAAAAAATGAAAAAAACAACTGAAAAAAAAATGTTTGTTTGCCTAAAAATATTTAAAATTTGATTTAGAATTTCTTTAGCTGAAACTTTTCATACTTCATTTGATTTTTCTGAATTAGTATCAAGTTTATATTCGTTGGCAACAATATGCATTAAAGGTTTAATTCATAGCCTTGGTGTCCAAATTTTACAGCTGTGGCTACAAATGTTTTGTTGATTCAATATAAATTCTTCCTTATTAACTGATTTTCTGTTGCTTGAACCGAAAAATTCTATGTGTTTGACCGAATCATTCTGTTTTCTCTGTGCATTTACTTTTCATATAAATGTAGTTTATTATTCGTTTTATAGTATTATACAGACTTCCAAAACACTTGTAACTTAACACTCATACAGAAATCATTGAAGATCAGGCCTAATCTACCTTTATGAATGCCGAATGTACAATATCATCTAACTGTAATATAATTGTGATCTTCGTAAATCTTATCGTTCCTTAATGTTGAAATAATATAAGAGATTGAAGTCTATTCAGGTGATTGAATATTCTTAATAATGGTGTTCACTAATGATATCTTATTCTTCGCTGGAAAATTTTTTTCACACCAGAGCTGATGAAGTATGGCCGACAGTAAGGACAGTGTTTAAAATTACGCAGACAATATTCTGAAAGATCAGCTTTTGTTATTTTGTTATTCCAAGATTCAAATAGATTGGACCAGTTATTTGGATGTTCTATACCTATCTTCAGTGTCCCGATATACTAGACGATAGTAAGGTAGGATATTAATCTGAGGGTTGCGGGTTCGATTCCCGCCAGAGACGCTAGGTGTATCTGCAGACAAGCCAAAAGCTTCGCAGTTTGTTTATTTAAACACAGATTATTCATCCGTTCCCTGTATCTTAGAGAACTGGCTTCAACTTCGGTTTATTTCAAATCATCTTTATTGTACGCTAATGGAAAAAACTATAAAATTGCCAAAGAACCGCAAAATTATTACTCTTCCAGTTGGTTGTATCAAACATAGACTTAGACTAAAATTAAAAGCAAAACTGTAAAAGAATACATTTGTTCACATACTATATGAGACAAGTCCTATATTAAAACCATATTAAACCTTTAGTTTTCATAAACTACTACATTAAGACCAAAATAACCAAAGAAGGAAAAAAAAACTGAAACCAAACAGGAAAAAAACAACTAACATACTAACTACTACAGGACTTAACCAAGCGGCCAAACCAAACAATGTTTAGTAGTAGTGGACTACAAGAACATATAATCATCTGGAGTATACAGGCATCCTTTTTGGGAAGCAAAAAAGAAAATATGAACTCATAACAAACAAAGTGAAAAAAAAATTAAAACAATTTAAAACGGAAGACACAAACTCAATACTTTGGTGTTTAGAAACAGTTGCCTGTAAGGTTAAAGCTTCTGCTGTTACCGGTGTTGTTGCATTTGCTTTTAGTGTTGGTGTTCTGGTGCTTGCTCTCTACTGGTCTGTCTGTATCTGTGCTGTAGTCCTTTGATATTATTATGTCACATATGTTTGTTTTAATGTCCTTCAATTTTGGTGGCTGCCAGTTCGGTTGAGCTGTTGTGTTATATTTTTTCGTTTTCCTGCTTTTTTTTAGAGTCTTTCTTGTTTGTTGCCCGAATTGCTGTAGTCCAGTATCTAATGATGTTTCACGGGTTTATATGTTGTTTAGTAGTTTTGTTAAGAGCAGGTTTCTGTTTTACCTTAATTGTTTGTGTAGTTTGCTGGTGTATTAAGGTAAGAGCAGTGGCAGTATCTACTCTAAACATATCCTAGTAGGTAGTTCTTTGAATTTTCTTTTTTTGTGTTATATATAATTTATATTTAGTATGTTGGCTATTCTTCTTCATTTAATAGTTGATTGAACACGAATAAACTGAAAGAGCACAGGACAAAAAAAAGAAATAATTAAGCAATAAAATCGTAACAGCTGTTTATTTTAAGCATAAAAGATCGATATCATCAATTACGGGGAAATTTGTGAAAGACAATATTATTTCTCTTTATTTTTCTGATAATTGTGAACAGTTTGTGTAGGCTACTGTGTTAGAGTTGTAATTAATTGGTGATATTTTGAAATTTGAAATAAATTGTAACCAAAATTCATTTGAAAATAAAGCAATTATAAGGGTTTTATTTAAAGATTTAATGGATTTTTTGTAGAAACTTGACAATTTTGTTTTTTTAGATAACTTTTTTGGGTTTTATAAGTAATCACACTTTACTTCAAGGCCGCTACACTATTTCAAAGAAAACTCGTTAAAATTTTCAATTAAATTTCAGTTGCGGAACGTTCTAAACACTACCCACACTGTAGACACTTTGATAAGTATGCAGTAGGGTTGTCCCTACTGGTCGAATTTCCAAAATTCCAAGGTCTAAAATTATTTTCCTTCATCTAAAAACCAAATGAAGTTTCGAGTTTTTAATCAAATTAAATATAGGTTTTGTATTTCAAAAAATAAGATAAATTTCATACAAATTTTATATTTTTAAAAACAAAAATTAATTAAATTTTTAAAAAAATTAAAAATAATGTTTTGAATTGTAATAAATTTAAATGCAGATTAAAAATACAAATTTTATGTCTGTACCTTTCGATAAATGTCGATAAAAACAAGTCAGAGAGCTATATTCGGCTGTGCCGAATCTTATATACCCTTCACCAAACTATAATTTGCAATACACTTTTAAATCTTTGTAGGTAAACAAAATAGAATTTTTTTTTCAAGATTTTTTATAAATAATTTTTTATTCAAAATTGTTTTTAATTTTTTTTAATTTTTTTTAAATTTATTATTAAAAAAGAATTATAACAAAAAAATTTGTTGGTGAAAAAAAATCGAGTTAAAAATATTTTTCCCGATTTTGACCCATTGTACCGAATTAACTATAGCCTGATATACATCTTTGCAATGGACTCAGAGAGCTATATTCGGCTGTGCCGAATCTTATATACCCTTCACCAAATTATACTTTAAAATACACTTTCAAATATTTTTAACAAAATAGACATTTTTTTTTCAAGATTTTTTATAAATAATTGTTTTTTCAAAATTTTTGCAGATGTGTGTAACGCCCAAAAATATTGGTCTTACACCCACCTTAAAGTATACCGATCGACTTAGAATCACTTTAGTCGATTAAACGATGTCCGTCTGGCTGGCTGGCTGTCCATGTAAACCTTGTGCGCAGTGTACAGGTCGCAATTTTGAAGATATTTCGATAAGCCTGTTGAAACTGGCTGAAATCGGTCCATTATTTCACCTAGCCTCCATACAAATGTCCTCTCGAAATTGGACTTTATCGGTCATAAATGTTTAATTTATATATGTATCTACACAAATTTCGCTCCAAATAAGTTTTATATATACAAAATTCATGTCACCAAATTTTCTTACGATCAGTCCATAATTAGTCATAGCTCCCATATAGACCCGCTTCCGAAAATCACTTTAACGTGCTTAAATCACTTAAAAATGTTGGTATATACACAAAATTCAACATAAATAACTTTCATATAGACATAAATCACACGACCTAATTTTATGGCGATCGGTCCATAATTGGTCATAGCTCCCATATAAGGCCCACTTCCGAAAATCACTCACGAATATAAATTATTGATATTTTAAAAGAAAAGTATTCGGTCGGGCTTGACCGACCATACTTTCTTACTTGTTGTTTTTTAAATTTTTTTCTTAAATTTATTATTGAAAAAGAATTACATATAACAAAAAAATTTTTTGGTGAAAAAAAATCGAGTAATAAATATAAAAATATTTTTCCCAATTTTGACACATTGTAGACCCAATTAACTATAGCCTGATATACATCTTTGCAATGGACTCAGAGAGCTATATTCGGCTGTACCGAATCTTATAAACCTTTCTCCAAATTATACTTTGAAATACATTTTTAAATAAACAAAATATGATTTTTTTTTTAAAGATTTTTTATAAACATTTTTTTTTATTCGAAATTTTTTTAAAATTTTTTTTTTTTAAATTTAATTTTGAAAAAAAATTATAAAAAAAAATTTTTAGGTGAAAAAAAAATTCGGGTTAAAAAATATTTTTCCCGATTTTGAACCCATTCTAGGTCCTATATAACTATAGCCTTATACATATCTTTGCAATGGACTTTGAAATATCTATCATTAGATATCCATATTATCTATATTAATGACTTCGTAATTTAGATATAGATAAAAAATAGGGCAAAAATCGAGGTTGTACCGGTTTTTTCCTTATATATTATATTTGTTGGCCGATTTTCTCGAGCAACCGAGCCGGAAGAATTCACGATATATTGATGTATCAATCATATTTGTAAGTTATTTGGGGGCTACGGAAAGTTGATTTCAACATACACAAATGCCTCAAATTATGCGATTATTGTAATCCGTGTCAAAATCACCACTTCTGAACGTTGAAACCGATGAAATACATTCATCATAGGTTTCGGTGAGCAATTGGTGTGCATCAATTGCACTTTTTTCAAACTAAATAAGTAAAGCTAAATTTCCCGCAATTGACGATTCGTTGGTACAAAATTCGACATTCTTTGTTTAAGGAAAATTTTTGGGTTCAATATCCTGTATTCAACAAAATAGGATTTTTAGGACAATAAAATAAATTAGTGAATATAGGCATGACACCAATATTGTAAAAATTCGATAGGCGGTTAAAAAGTTATATACAATTAATATTGAGCGATTTTGCATTATTCCACGGTGGTCAATTCCGGCCAAAAATCCATAACTTCTTTATTTCTTCATAAAACTTTTTGAAATTTTGTATTTGTTTTAAGAATAACATAACCGATCGATCGATAAATATTTCGAAGTTCAATAACAGGGTTTGGCCAAAAAAGCATATACTTTCTAAAATTATCAAAAAAATTGCATGTAAGTGACCGAAATTTAGTCCAAAAATAAAGAATAAAATATGTGATCGAAAAGAAAAAAATTGGTCATTCAAATTTCGGATTACATATACAGGGTTTGGCCAAACAATCATGTACGTTTTAAAAGCATCGAAAAAATTAAGTTATTCATATAAATGCCTGAAATTTAGTCCAGAATGAAGAATAGCATAAGTGATTGCAAAAAAAAGGTCGTACAAATTTCGGAATACATATACAGGGTTTGGCCAAACAATCATGGACGTTTTGAAATTATCGGAAAAGTTAGATTATTCATGTAAATGCCTGAAATTTGGTGTACATTTAAGAAAAAAACTTGTCTTACTTGATCCATCGCAAAAATTATTAGAAATTGCATACAGGAGTCGATCAAATAAACATTGACGTTATAAAAGTATCGAAAAAAGTATGTAATTTTTGTAAATGGCTTCAATTAGGTTTATAATTAAAAAAAAACATAAATGATCCATTGAAAAAATTTCGACATACAAATACATGGTTTGGCCAAATTAGCAAAGACGTAAATAAGTCTCAAACTTGCATAATTTTTGAAATTGAAAAATAAAATCGTTCTCGTTATTGGAATTGCAGATGTTTGCAGCTGAATTTATAGTACTTACTGTTGATACTTTACAATATTAGATGCAATTTACACTTAACCTCTAATAGCCCCTTTTAATTTGTTCTGGCCTTTCAAACTTTTTTTCAATTTAGTTTCTATAGACTTAAAACTACTTCCTAATCACTTCACTTTTATATAAAAAGAACACCCAAAAACTCCTTAATAACTAAGTGGAATGCTTAACTGCAAACTGTTTTATAAAAAACACAGGCTACTTCGATTCAAAAGTAAAAAAATCACATTTTTCTAATATTAAAAGGACAAGAAAAAACCTTTGACTTTACAGCACTATAAGTAACCATATAGTTACTTTATAGCCAAAATAATAATGATACTGTATATTCTGTAGTGTTAAGAAAAATTTACCATCAAAATTTTATAAAAATTAAAAAAAAAAACAAAAAAAAACATTTTCAAATTATAAAAATAATTTGAAACTCCATAAATGACAAACCAAAGTGAATTGAATTTGCGATTATCTTTATATTATCTCCATATTTTGTATGACCCTATGGATGCTGTATACCTAGTTCTAGAAATTTGGAATGGCTAAAGTTCCTTGCCTTTTCGAACAATTTAGTTTCCTCCCAATTTCTAACTGGATTTTTTTCATCGTTTAATTTTAATGTTATCCAAAACTCTAAACTTTAAATATAAGGTGCAGCTTCTAAATGTTATCCGATTATGGTATAATTTTCAGTATTTTGTATTTAGAAGACGGAGAAAAATTGTAGAACTTGGGAGCACCGAAAATCGAAAAGTTGAAATATAAGGGCCACCCTAGTGTGCAGCTCTAGCATAGATATTGGACACTTAAAACAAAATCGTCACAAGTCAAAATTTTAACACAAAACTATCCTAGACTAGACTGTTATAAATAATTCAATATTTCTGCTTATAGTCTCATATTTTGGCCATTGGAAAATGTTTCTTCCTGCCTGAAATTTGGGTAAGATATAAATGAAGAACATCAAATTGACATTTAGTAATTTTACTTAAAACAGTTCTTTTTGAGTTGTTTCTGTCTTGCAGTAAGCATTTGGGTTTCATAAATTGAAATTGCATATTTTTTTGTCATAACCAATATAGTTTTAATTTATTGTTATGATAAATATTCACATAATCCTCAAATATTTATTTAACAAATAGCTATATGTAAATGACTTTAGATGGAAATCTGTGGAAACGTTTACAAAAGGTCGTAAATTAAAATAACTACTTAGATTCACTTGCCAAAGAAATACAGACATATGTTTATTTAAACCCCCAGTGTTATATTCAATATTCCTAACGAAATGTCATTCAAATAAATATTTTTTATTTTTTCTTCAGAAAAACCAAAATAAACATCAATGGCAAACCAGACAAGATGTATTGATGATGGTTTTTGAATTAAACTATCAAAACATTTGGTTTATTATCAAGATTGCTAGGCAAGTAGTTTAGAAAACAGCACAATACTTACACTCATTGCAATGGAATAGGAAAATCTTTAAATACTTAAGAACGCCAACTACTTGTACTTGCCACACAATACGAACAATAATAGGAAAACAATAAGATATGCTCCTATTCCTATATTGATTGTATATATATTTACAAGTCGTTTTTAGGTACATAAATGTGTGGAGGCTAGAGCCTAGTAAACCTTGAGATGAGCAAAGACTTTGTGTAGATGAGTAGGAGGAGAAGAAGAAAGTATGTAGTGTCATAAAATAGTTTTACGATAAATTTAACACCACACTAATCCATATTTAGGTGCCAAAACAGAGATTCCTATTACAGACTTAAGTACTTTATTGTATTGTTTATTTTAAGTGGTTTTTCAGTTCAGAAGGTACATATACATATTATACACATCGTGGCATGCCACAAATACTTACATACATTCATACTCTTGTATAAGTAAAGAGAGCAAACCAACCAAGATAATTGTCAGGGGAAGTATAACAAGGATAATTGAAAAAAATATCTTAAGAAATTGAAACGATATTCCTCATATTTATATTGAATAAATACAAAAGTATTATGAATAAAATATTGAAGTAAGATCCAAAATGGAAGTAAACTAAATTTTTCAGTTGTAAAACTCGACAACATTATCTTTGACAATTCATGTAAGCATGAGCGACAATGTCTTGAATGTTGACGAAAAATTGAGCGATATTGTCTTCAATGTTGTCTTCTGTAAGCCGAACTTTTCGTTGTTATTGTGTAAACGTCAAACAGAGCGATATTGTATCTCTTTTAGGCGTCCACGATTTTCGAGACATTTGTTCGACCGATATTTCCAATTTTCAATACCAAGCAAATCTTATCAACAGAGTATTTTGTGAAAAATTTCAGCCACCTAGCTCCTATCGTGTTTTCCCCAGACAGACGGATGGACATAGCTATATCATCTTAGAATCATGGAAATTAATCTCTAGATCGTCTTAGAATTTTATGAGGACCCAGAATAAATTCACCCCCATCATTTTTGATGATGGGTATAAAAACAGAACTTTAACAGTAACGATATTCTAGAGATATCTATTGGGTGTATGACTTAATAATGATTGATTTACGAGAGTTGGCGTATCTCTTGAATGCGGTTTTTGTTTTTAATGACTTATATGTCATTTTGTTAAGCACAAAATAGTTTTTGCTTCGAAAAAGCCGATTTTTGTGCCAACATAGCGCCCTATGCGGAGAGTTTTTTTACTTCTTTGAATTGAAAAAAAGTTGCGTTGAAACTCAACAAAGCTTATTTTGAATGTGTTCCATCGGTTTTAACATGCGAGAGATGGTTTGTAAGGTTCAGAAGTGGTGATTTTTCACACGGAAGACAAAGATCTCCCAGACTAGCCAAAATAGTTTGAAGATCAAGAATTGGAGGCATTACTCCATGAAGATTGTTGTCAAACTCAACAAGAGCTGGCAAAATCATTGGTAGTTACTCAAGCAGAAATTTCAAAACGTTTGCGAGCAACAGGATTTATCAAAAAACCAGGGAAATTAGGTACCATACGAATTGATAGAGATGTGAAAGAAGATTTTGCATGTCCGCTATCATATTTGAACGCTATAAAAAAATAATTTTTGCACCGATGAAAAATGGATCCATTACAATAACCCGAGCCAACCAGCCGAATCGAAAGCAAAGCCAAATATCCATTGTGCTAAGGTAATTCTTTGTATTTAGTGGGAGCAAAAGGGTCCTATATTTTATGAGTTGCTGAAATCTGACCAAAGCATTGCAGGGAACCTCTACCGAATGCAACTGATTTGTTTGAAGATAGCATTGGCCGAAAAATGCCCAGTATATAAAACCGAAATATTCCATCATGTCAACACTCGACCACATGTTGTAATACCTGTCGAAAAGTATTAAGAAAGAAGTGGTTGGAAAGTTTTGCCCGCCTAAAGCTAGGTACTCTGTTCAAAATTTCGTGCGAAATGCTGTCAAACTACATATAAAATATTTGAAATGAAATATATGCGAAATAATTTCGCAAAAGCAGTACTCTGTTTTTATTGTGGAAAACATGTGAAATAAATCTGGTAACTTTATTTTTCCACACGAAATAACATACGCAGCACTTTCTTCGCACGAAATTAAAATCAACAGCTAGCTGTCAAACAGCATGTAAAATTTTTCGCATGAAAAAACCATAATTTTTCGCAAATATGAACAGAGTACTAGGCTTTATAGTTAAAAACGTGCCCCGTCCGACAACTAATTGTTTTGATATTTGCCGAATACTTCATCTGGGATACGCTTCACTTAGGAACATAGTATCCGATATTTGATTGATTTGTTCCTGGCCTCAAAATATAAGCAGTTCTTTTGGCTCGGAATCCATATGTTACTAGAAGGATGGGAAAAGATCATAGCTAACAAAGCCAATATTTTGAATTAATATACATACAGTAGCCCAAGAAAGTCTATATACAGGAAAATTTATTATGTTACTTTAATTTAAAGCAGTTTTTTCAGTTTGTTTTTATGAGATATATAATAATACATGTCTTATGTCGATTTTAGGAAAAAGAAATTCAAATAACGCCCAAAAGATCACCGTTATTAGAGTTATTGATTCTGAGTAAAATAACGAAAAATTTATTTTCGGTCACGCCTACTTTTGGGTGGGCGGGACTATTAAGTTTCATAATATTTTAAACATTAAAGCCCAAAAACCCAAAAAAAAATTTCGTTATTTGACTCAAAATCAAAAAGTCTAATAAAGGTGAAATTTTGGACGTGATAAGAAATGTTGCTAAACCCGACTTAAGTGATGTTGGTTTAATTTTTTTTAGTGTGTATTTATTTTTTTAACAAATATATTTCATTAATTTTAACTTACAAATACTGCTTTCAACGAAAGAAATTTAATTTGAATTCCTGTATATAGACTTTATTGTGCTACTGTATATATATTGTACAAATGTTTCAAAATAAAAACTAAAATTTTGAAAAAAATCCCGCATTTTCAAGTCATATACCCAATTTTTCCCGACAACAATCTTTTATGGCATTTTTTTCAAAATTTATTATTTTTATTATTTTTTATACTCTTCACCTTCGTGAGAATAGTATATATACATTTGTCAATCCGTTTGTAATTTCCACAATATAATTTTCCGATGCTATAAAGTATATATATTCTGGATCCTTATAGATAGCGTAGTCGATTAAGCCATGTCCGCCTATATGTCTTTCCGTCTGTCTGTTTAAATCAATTTTCTGAAGACACTAGATAGATATCTTCGGGATCCAAATCTTTAATAATTCTATCAGACATGCTTTCGCAAAGTTTCCTATTTAAAATCACAAATGGCTGATGAAAAAACTAGGACAACCTCGATTTTTGACCTATATCTGGATTACTAATTCATTAATATAGACAATATGGATATCTAATGATAGATATTTCAAAGACCTTTGCAAAGACGTATATAAGACCATAGTAAGTTGGACATATAATGGGTCAAAATCGGAAAAATCATTTTTTAACCGAAATTTTTTTTCACCAAAAAAAAAATTTATAAATCAAAAAAATTTAAAATAATAATTTGAATCAAAAATGTTTCCAAAAAATGGAAAAATCAACTTTGGAAAAAAAATAAATTTTGTTTACCTAAAAATATTTAAAATTTGTATTTTGAAGTATAATTTTGTGAGGGGTATATAAGAATATAGCTCTCTTTTTTTTAATTTATTACTGAAAAAAATTATTTTTATTATATATTATTTTTGGTTAAAAAAAATTCGGGTTAAAAAATATTTTTCCTAATTTTGACCCATTCTATGTCGGACTTATTACGGCGTTATATACGTCGTTGCAAAGGTCTTTGAAATATCTGTCGTTAGATATCCATATTATTATATTAATAATTCAGTGATTCGATAAACATAAAAAATAGGCAAAACAATTGTAGTCCTGTTTTTTTCCTTATATCTCAGCAATTTGTGGAGCGATTTTATCGAGTTTAAGTAGCAACGGGTCTATAGCGGATATATTGATGTATGAATCATTTATGTAAATTATTTGGGGGCTATGGAAAGTTGACTTCAACATACAGACGGTCCAAAATATATATAGTTTATGAGGTCGCTAATGTAAAATGTAGATATTACAAACGGAATGGCAAACTTTTGCAGATTTCAATATAAGTACTTAAAATTATTAAAAGCTATTTTCTAATGCTAAATTTTAAATTTATAATATAATAACAGCAACGGTGTTTTAGAGGTGGCAATATTTTTCAACTGTTTATATAACACCAATTGCTGTTATATCGCTAACGGTGTTTTAGGGGTAACGTTTGTCAACATCGCAAATTTGACATATAAATATTGTTATAAAAAAGCTAGAATTCCAGTTATCCAGTTATATAAAAACATATCTAAAAATTGGGAACAATCTTTTTAAATTTTGTTGTTCAATCACAGATATTTTTTAACGAAATGGTAGTATATATGATGGTAGTTATTAAGTGCAGTTATTCTCAGCATACTTCCCCCCTCTAAGTACCACTGTATTGTATATTTTCAGCGTTATATTTACGTCAGTGTGGTATGAAAGGCGGGTTAAACTCACATTACTTTGATTTTCTAATTTTTCGTTTTACAATTTTCTGCTATACTTATGTGTGGGCCTCGACTAAATTTCACTTTTTGTTCACTTAAGAGATGGCTAAAGACTAGCATTGATATAACACTCAAGTGCGTTTCTCATAAGACCAGGATAAATAACTAGTTATAGCAAACGAATAAAAAGGATACTTTGCAACAGTCTCAAGTGCCAAAATACACTTACAGTTTTCAACAAAACTAAAACCTTTTTAAAGGAAATATTAAAAAATGTTTTATCAATTTTTGTTTAAGGAATTTTCCAAGCGCCTTGTAATTGAATCCTTTAATTTTATGAGATTTATTTAAAAGGAATATTACACACATCACTTCAGATGCTTGAGAAACAAAGATATGGGTTGTGTTTATGTTAACAAGAATCTTATTAAGATTGTGATAAATGTATGTAAATAGATAATGCAATAAGGCGGATAATTTTTTAAGACTTGGGTGTAAAAATAATGGTTTCGTAGAACTGACACATATAAAAATAATTATCTTAACATGAAAAGTTGAATTTGATTATCTTTAAAAATAAATAGAACAATTTTTATTTGTTAGAAACCTAAATTGTATCCTTATGTATAAATACAAATAAATCGAAAACGAGTTGTACCTATGTACGTAGTATTTTAGGTCACTGTCCTTTTTCTAGTGTTTTGTTCTTATTGTCAATTTTTGTTTTTCTAGGTCTTTAATTAGGTATACAACAATATCGAAATGTAGTAGCTCCTCTCAATTTTTCTGTTATTTTTCTTGTTGTTCCTATTACCTTTCGTGTGTGTGCAGATAAATAAATTTATTCATTCAAAACACAAAAAAATGCGTATGTTAAACAAAAGGAACCATTTAACATAGCTATGTTAATAATATAACTGTTAAAGTAAATTAGGTTGCAATGCAACCCAAGCTGTTCGTTCATACTTATGTGTGCAACATATTTGATAGAACCTTCTATCAAACTTTCATAATTTAAGTTTTAGTTTACACAAAAGATGGCGCTTTTTATTTTGTGTACATATATTAATCAAATTCATTGAATTTTAAAGAAGATGTTTGATGAAACTGTTAAATTGCCGCCCGTACTCATCAAATAGTTTGACAGCAAAAGTTCCTAATCAGCATATAATGGCAACGTTAACCAATTATGTGTATAACTGCGTGTTAAAAGACATTGTTGTTATTAGTTTAATTGATTGTCATTTCTGCAAATGAAGTGTATAAGAGTCGTTAAATGACAGCGTTTCAATTAAGACATTCAAGCGTCAGGCTTCAGCATTATTAAGGAAAGCCTTTGAATTGCACATTACATGTAGATATTTATGACTACATATCCTTGAGAGTTTCTTTATGTCTGACCTAAATAAGTTAAATTTTACGGCAGTCATAAAGTTAACTTCTCTTTGTTATAATTAATAATATTGTTGCTGTAAATAATTAATTTGTTTTTGTTTAATAAAATGCTCTTAAGGCAATATGGTTTATAATTGGAGTATTAAGAGGCTTTAACACGCAAAAATTCTTTGATTATTTATTTAGTACATTTCTTGTATTTGTTTTTTTGTAAGCTATAAAAATTAAATGCTCAAACTTTGGTGAATAACTTGTGAAGTTATTCACTAGTAATTTATTAACTTTTAATGAAAACATCCAATAGAGTATTTATCAAAATGTGCCCATAAATAGAAAAGGTTCTCGTAATAATTTTGAGTTAAATTCAAAACATGTATTCTTTAATTTGGTTTTTGTCCTCGACAATAAACGTTGTCTATTTTTGTAATATGTCATATACGTAATAAAGCGTATCGAATTTGGCTGGTTGACCGTTCTTCACGTACGATCTGTTTCGCTTCGGGTAATCGTAATGGATCTATTTTGCATCGCTAGTAATGATTCGGTGCAGACCCGAAATCACCACTACTGAACTGGACAAAAAATCAATCGTACGTTGAAGCCGATGGAACACATTCACCATAAGCTTTGTTGACAATCGGTGTGATTCAGCGGCTTACACTATAATGTTCAATAACTAGTGCGAATAAATGACAGATCTGTAGCCTTCAAAATGACATATACGTTACTTAAAACAAAACCCGCATTCAAATGTAATACCATCTATTGTAAATCCCGCATTTTTAATACATTCCCACCACAACTGAGTTAGGTCTTTGACAGGAGACTGGTTTCCGATCTATGTGTATTTGTCTATGGCTGCAACTGTCAGTTTTGACTTGATTTTTTTTAAACAAATATGTAAATAATGCCTTTCGAACGTTATACTTCCCAAGAATGGGGAATACATTCTCTTTAGAACCCCGATGACGCAGTGGACGATTTTTATCATGAAAAACTCGCAGTGGGAAAATTTTAAAGAAATATAAAATTTACATATTTGTAAACCCCGCCCACCATATGCCCACATAAATTCAGTTACATATCTTCTGAAGTCGTGCGAAGTTTAACTGAAATCAAACTATTAAGTCAGCCCTTATTTTAGCAAAGATTAACTTGGCTAGTCAACGATTTATTTATTGACGGATAATGTATGAATTAGCACAAAAGACTATTGTAATTCTAACAGGAAGATGAAAGTGCTCTAGCAACAAGGATCTAATATTACGTTTTGGCGATTTTCAGTGGCTCAATTTCACTGTTTCAGAACTTTTCAATAAGTCACATACCCTAAAAGCTCCAAACAAGTAGCCATCATAGTGGAGACATAACTCTCCTTGTGGTAAAATCTGATTATTATCCCTTGCACATATTTAATTCAATGTTATCTAAAGTTCGCTTCGAATATATTAGCAAGATAAATGGAATCCAGAACTCTACAAAAAATAGAACTCGTTTCGATTAAATGCCATCACTTTTTTTAAATTTGAATTGAAAAGTTCAGCCAGATTTTCCCTAAAATGAACGCCATGTTTCGTAGAAACAACTTATTCGATATGAATAAATATTTTACTTATTATTTGCTGGGCTTTGTACATCCATCGGGATGGTTATAGAGGGGGGAGATAGGAGGGGAGATTAGGAAAAAAGAACAAGTAAGAGAGCTATATTCGGCTGTACCGAATCTTATATATCCTTCACCAAATTATACTTCTTTGTTTTTCAAAATTTTTAAAATATTTTTTTTCGAAATTTTTTTTCTTAATTTATTTTTTTTTTGAAATTTATTAGTGAAAAAATTTTATGACAAAAAAATTTTTTGGTTAAAAAAAAAATCGGGTAAAAAAATATTTTTCCCGATTTTGACCAATTGTAGGTCCAAAATACTAGCCTTATATACATAGTTGCAATGGATTTTGAAATATCTATCAATAGATATCCATATTGTATTTATTAATGACTTAGTAATCCAGATATATATCAAAAATAAGCCTAAAATCTAGGTTGTCCCGGTTTTTTTCTTATATCTCAGCCATTTGTTTGGATTTTCTCGATTTTAACAAGCAACCGAGCAACTGAGGAGAATTCTCAATATACTGATGTATCAATTATGAACGTAAGTTATTTGGGGGCTACGAGAAGTTGATTTCAATATGCAGACGGTAGACGGACTTGGCTATATCGACTCTTCTATCTATAACGATACTGAATATATATACTTTGTGGGGTTGCAAAAGATAAATGTAGAAATTACAAACGGAATGACAAGCTTATTACCTTGTCACTCATGGTGAAGGGTATAAAAATGTAAAAACAATTTTAATTTGCCCCCCCCCGCAAATGGTCGAACTGGATCCGCGCCAGAATACATACATTTATCAGTGAAAATATAAAAAAAATAACTAAAACTAAAAATTGCGAAAGGTCATAATATAAATGTCAAAAAATTTGGTTTAAATGATAAAAAAAATCAAATCAAAACAAGTAAGAAAGTATGGTCGGTCAAGCCCGACCATATAATACCCTACACTAAGTAAAAGTGCAAAAAAAAATTTTCTTTTAAAATTTCAATAATTTATATTTTTGAGTGATTTTTGGAAGTGGGGTTATATGGGGGCTATGACCAATTATGGACGGATCACCATGAAATTAGGTCGTGTGATTTATGTCTATATTAAAGTTAACTATGTTGAATTTTGTGTGTTTACCAACATTTTTAAGCGATTTATGCACGTTAAAGTGATTTTCGGAAGCGGGTCTATATGGGAGCTATGACTAATTATGGACCGATCGTAACAAAATTTGGTGACATGAATTTTGTGTATATAAAACTTATTTGGAGCGGAATTTGTGGAGATACATATATAAATCAAACATTTATGACCGATAAAGTCCAATTTCGGGGGGACATTTGTATGGGGGCTAGGTGAAATAATGGACCGATTTCAGCCAGTTTCAAATAGGCTTGATCCTTGGGACGAAAAAATTATATGTACCAAATTTGATCGAAATATCTTCAAAATTGCGACCTGTACTCTGCGCACAATGTTTACAGGGACAGCCAGCCGACCAGACGGACGGACGGACGGGCATCGTTTAATCGACTCAGAAAGTGATTCTAAGTCGATCGGTATACTTTAAGGTGGGTGTTAGACTAATATTTTTGGGCGTTGCAAACATCTGCACAAACGCATAATACCCTCCCAACTATGGTGGTGTAGGGTATAAAAATATATTAATAGAGCGTTTAACAAATACTGAAACTTCGAGATTTAAATCCCCTGATTCAATTAAAATGATTTATAATACAAATTTCTACTAAGTAATGTTTAAAGGCGCATGGTTTTTTTTCAAATGCATAAATACATCACTCCAAAAATCTCATTTATTACCCCTGTTTTAGTTTATTTAAACATATTTTTGTATTTTTTATTAGGACTTATTGGTCGATTTTTCGCAATACCTTAAGTTATAAGAAGATTTTATTTTTCCTTCTATTAAAAAATAAAATTCTTATTTCTATCACAATTGTATTATACTTATTAGCAAAACTGGTGATAAAAAATATATGCACCTTTAAAAACAAATTTGTTTCGAATATCTCTTTTCCCTTTTAAAATATTTCTTAATTAAAAATAAATCAACATTATCCACAAAGATCAAATTTCAATTTTATTTCCTCTTTAGCAAATGTCTGTTTGTGTCTATTATTCATTTCCTTTTTGTCCTTAAACAAAGTCATTCTAAGCAAATTCAGCTTTTAAGCAGACCTTAACAGAGTTAGAAAGCAACTCATACACAACAAACAAACACTAAATTATAACACTCTCCTCAACATTATCATTAGGAACATAAACAATATAACAGTAAATTTAAATTCAAACATAAATGTAGCAATAACAGTAAAACCCTAGAAGACATTAATGTTAACAAAAATTCTCTCACACACATTACAAATAAATGTTTACAAAACAGAGGCGAGCCAATAACAATAAAAGAGCATGCACACCAACGATTACACGAACAGCTCGTGCCCTCGTAAAATGTTTGTTTACTTTAGGTTACAGTTATGGGATTGTTGTAATGTAATGTGAAAACAAAAACAAGAACAACAAACAGGAAAAACACAAGCATACACACAAAGTGTGTGCAGCAGCAGGCTGATTAAATTGTCAGCTGTTTTTAACAACACCAACCGAACCAGCCGATGTTAAAACATTAGTATGAGTTTGATGTTGTTTGTTTTGTTGTGTTTTCTTAAATGTTATTCTGTTAATGCCTGTCGTGTGCTCTTTTATTAACATTCGTTTTACTCACAAACACGAAGTGTGTGCTGGCTTTTGGCGATTACAAAAATTTACTGTTGGAAAATTTAGTCATTTTACTAGCGCGTATTGAAACGGTTCACCCATAACGGATAATTTGCCGGCCGACATCTCTCTATATAGTTTTTTGTTTAGTTCTAGAACAGAAAATTTCACTAAAAGAAAAACAAGAATCTGTGGGTTGTTTTTCGGTTTCTTCACTTTCTTATAAGAAAAAGTGTAATTTTACTCAAACAGAAAAAAGAAAATTATTGCGAAGACAAAAAATACTTGCCCCAAAAAAATAAGAAAAACGAAATGCATTTAAAGAAAAGTGTCAAAAATTGTGTGTTCTCATTAAAAGTTTGATAAATTTTTCAGAAAGAAAAAAAAACCTAAAGAATTTTTTTCATTTTCGGGGTTAAACTACAAATAATTTATAAATAAAATTGAGATCAATTTATGAAATTTAAAAAAAGAAACATAAATTAAATAAAAAAAATAATAATTACTGTTTATAAGCAAGTGTAACAAATAGTGTGCAGAAAAAAAAGTTCTATAATATTTAACGGTTTATAAATTTCAAAAAAATTTGCAGCAACTAAAGTGTGAGAATTAGCCAAAATTTATGGTGATAATCTGAAAAATCATTGATAAAAATAATTTATTAGTTGTTGATGTGTTTAAAACATAAATTTTCATTTGAGTGTAATTTGTAATTAATTAAAAAAGTACATATTTACATAATTGAAAAAAAGGTAGAAAGAAGTAGCAGTAAACAACCAGCCATTAAATACAAATTAAATAAAAAGCACAAGTTTGAAACAATTTAAAACCAAAACAAAATATTTTACAAGTTTTGTAAAAATAAATAAAACAACAAGCACTTAAGCAAAAACTTTATTTAAGGCTTGTGTAAAGGATTATTTTTGTTTGCGTGTCTGTAGTTGAATCCTTAGAGCTAAACGGAGACGTTGTTGTGGCAGCAACAGCAGCAGTACCAGCACCAGCAGTAGAAGACAAGTGTTGCTTATTGCTCATTACAAAGGGGATATTAAAATTATTCGAAAGTTTAAAAGTTTCTACTCGAGAGTATAAAAGGTAAAATATAAATTTATATAACAACTTTTTGATTTAGTTTGGCCAACTTTTATTGTTTGTATGTTAGTTGTAGCAACTATTTTAGTTTTGTATGTTGTGGCAACCAGCAATATGTAGCTAGCTATACATATTGGATATTTAAAACTTTTTAACAAGTAAAGAGTTTTGCTTCTATTTTACTTATGACATTTTCTTGCAAATGACCAGTGTACACCAACCAGTTGATATATACTATAATTTTGTTTTTGGGAAACTTTTATATTGTTAACTAGACAGTTTTGTTTAGATTTAAAGATAATTTAATAAATGAAATTGGTTTATTATTAACTATATCTAGCTTTATATTGTTTTAAATGTGTATTGGCAATTAGTTTTATTTATTTGATCTCACAAAATTTGTTTTGGAATGACACACAACATAATTTTAACATTTCTGTAAAACAGCTGTTATCTTGATTTCGAAGGACCAATTCAAGAGATAGGAAAATATTTACTCCGAAAAGTATTGTAGTAAACTTTAAATCTATTTTGTTTTCAAAACTATTATAGCTACAATATTGCATACTATTGAACAATTTTAGAAATTGTAAGATTTTATCTGGTACGAGAACTGGATAAATTCCCTGTCAAATTATTCGTAGCTTTTATTATTAATGTTTTTGCAAAACATCTATTTTATGTACTTTATTTTCCTTTCAGATGATCAGTTCACTTTAGGGGCAGGATAATATTTATTTCGAAAAGTAGTAAACTTTAAAGCCATTTAGTTTTCAAAACTAATAAGCTACTTTGCTTGACCAAATTTAGAAATTTAAAGATTTCTTTTTAAGGTTTTATCTGGTAAAATAACTAGATCAATTCCTTTACAAAATTCTCTTTGTTTTTATAAATATATCGGAAGTTTTTTTATTTTTTTAAGCACCCAGATTAAAATTATAAACTACCAATTTTAACAGAATCATATAAGACTCCTTTGATAACATACTGCAACAGTGCAAAAAATACACGATCATGACAGTATAGGTTCGACTCTACTACCAAAGGGTAGTAAAACCCTATACTCAGTTTGGTGATATTGGTGACCAATTTTGTTTCATGAACCTCCAAAGATTTTGAATATCAGTTATTGAAAAAAATAGATTTTCTTCCTATATTTTTTTTTAAAAAAATTACATGGAAAAGTTATTTTTTGGGGAAAAGATGTAAACAAAATTTATTTGCTGGACTCTTAGCTATATTATTGCCATATATAGTTAAGCGGTATCACCAAGTCTGAATAAGCTGTTGGCCAAAAACTGATGACACCTTTTTTTGAGGGCTCACTGATTTTCAGAATCTTTGGACGCCCATAAAAAAAAAATTGGTCACAAAATCACCAAACTGAGTATAAGATTTTAATGCCCGTTAGTAATACAAACGAATCTAAACTGTTTCGTCCGTGTATTTTTCCAAAAGTCTTCATTTATTGCATTGTGTAATATAAGGGCGAGATCACAGGGTAACACAGAGACGAGACGTAATTGTCAAAAAACCAAAGTCTGTTATCAAAAACCTAACTTTTGCAACAATGTATTTGGTTTTTTTTATCAGACATATGATTTGTTGTATTTTTGTTTGACAAATCGGAGTGTCTCGTCCCTATGTATAATTCTCTATGGGCGAGATCTTAACCCTCTAATCCCCAAACTTTAAAAAGCTAAAAAAAATTGTAGAATAATTTCTTTTAAGGTAATTATGACCCAATAACCTCAGAACAGCCATCAGAAACTAATTTGCAAATTAAGTTTAGGAACCAGGTGAAGAGTGCCTCAGGGCATTTTTGCCGGATTAGATTTAAAAACAATAATTATGATACGATTTTATTTAAAAACTAATGAAAAAGAACTAATAAAAAATATTTCGAATAGATCGCCAAATAGTCCTTTTGAAAAATGTTGATGTCTTTTTTATTATTCAAAATGTCACCAAATAAATGGTGGCTCAATTTAACCTCAATTCAATAGTCAGGTTAGTATTTTAATTTGCTTTAAAAATTCCTAAAAAACGAAAATAATTTTTTAGTTAGATATTGTTTTAAAAGGTTAAACATTGTTATTGTTTTAAAAGGTTAAACACAGAACTATTTCTTTCTTAAGTTTAAACAAAATCGCGTAAAAAATATAACACATTTCATATTATTTGAAAAAATAATAGAAATTCAAAGCTTTGTTAGGCTTTCTTTGTCTCTAAATTAATAAATCGTAATTATTCGAGTAATACTTTAATCGAATAAAAGTTCATAATATTAGAAAATTGCTCAACAAATTTTGAAGTTTAGACGAGAAAGTGAAATGTAGGCAATTTTTTATAGTATAAGGAGTTATATAAATTCGGAACCAAACCATTTCTATGACAAACTTTTGAGTGAATTTTCCTTACTTTATTTAGCTGATTTTTAACTAGTTCATCTACCTAATCTCTGCTATATCCAATGAAGTTTATCCTGGATTTTATGATTATTCTCAACAGTGGCTTTAATGGTATTAATGGCTACTATTACAATTTTTCTGTGTCATGTTAGATTTCATGAATTATGACACGTTATTTAATTTTTTTTGAATTTTTTAACCATGAAACTAATCTATGAAGTCCCCTTACGGTTGGGGAAATTTTGACATCTTTTAAACAATTGGAATGTCGATTTTGTCCAATATAGAAGCTTAAGCAGTAGGGTACAAAATTTTAATCAAATTAATTTATAAGGGGAGATGAAGCTCCAACTTGACAACCTAAGTACCATTATGTCTTAGTCATTGTGATGAATGAATTTCTTAATTCATCAATTACTAATGCTGATACTAGTTTCAACTACAATCAATCAAAATAAATGAACATTTCTTTAAAACTTTACCCAAGTAACTAAGAAATAAAGTATTTCTAGAGTATGTTTAAATTAAATGAAAAATTATGTTAAATTAAACTGTAATTCTGGTTTAAGATAAATTTTCATTAACCGTCATAAGGTCTTCGGGTCAAATTTGATCGATTTTTAAATTAAAATTGAGTTTTTTCTAAAAGTGACCGGTTGGTATTTTTGATATTTTATTACTTTTATTTAATTTAAAATGTAAACAACTACGCTAGGTTTTTAGAAGAAAAAATATCTATTTTCTATTTGGGTCAAATTTGACCTGAATATCGTTAACGTCAGTAAATTTGAAGACCTTTTGAAGGTTAAAGAAATTTAATTAAAAAGTTCTTATTATAAACAAACAACTGAGTATAATAAATGTTCTCGCTTGATACAGCCGACTGTGTCTCGTTTTTGATTAGTATGGGGTGCAATGTCTTAAGCAGCTTCTCAGATGTAAAAAGAATTAGATTTCGATAAATGATTCAAAATTCTTACCTGGAAATAGTCTGTGAGTTTAGAATTCTTTTAGGTTTTCCAAGAAATTTCAGAAATTCTTTTATAAACATTTACATTTGTTTGAAATTTTGGTGACATTTTTATTATATTTATGCAAATTATTAATTACGTTTAATTTTATATTGAACAAATTTCTGGACATTTTTTTTTAAATTTGCTGTCAAATAATATTTATTTTTAACCAAAAAATTGGTAAATTGACTAAATTAATTCCTCTCAAATATATTAAAACAAGTACAAATGAAGCAATATGATATGAACATTTTAATTAACCTTCAACATTATTATTGCTTATCATATTTTATTACACAAATTTACATTTTCCAACTATTTCCCTTTTATCTCCTTCAAACATACCCTCCAAAAGCTATTGAACTCTATAATTTTTTTCCCAAAAAAAAACTTATAATTTTATTATTCATTATCAATTATAATTCAGTTAAACAGCTGCAATGTTTATAGACACTACTACTACTACTCTCCTTTACGTTATTTTAAATTGACTACAAAAATTAAATTTTTTTTTTATTTCTTCCTACTATTTGTTTATTTATTTACACTGTGCACAATACAAAAACCCAATGTATTAACCCTCTTCTTTACGTAAAGCTGCTATAAAAAACACAAAAATAAATAAAACAAAAAAAAATACTCTACATGGATTAACAACCAGCGTCAAATACTCGTCCGAAAGGCAAATACTGTAAATAAAGTGAAAATTGAGAAAAAAACAAACCAATGAACATTATTGCAGCACAAGCTCTATCAAATGTTTATTTAAACAACTGTTGGTTGCAGTGGGTGGAAATTGAATTATACCCAAATGCACAAAGTAAATAGTTAATTAATCATACAACTGATTTTACACATTTTTTACTCTTCTTCGGCTCTTTTTCCTTACCTCGTTTGTGTTTTTTGATAATTTTTTATGGCCACTTTTGTGCCATTAACGGCTAAATAAATAGTATAAAATTGTTAATGAAATAAGCTTGATAAAAACAAAATGTGAGAAGGGGTTTATAGGTATTGATAGAAACTGGTTGGTTAGAAAGTGATGATGGGTTTATTAAAAAAGTGATTGATTGATTTGATTTAAATATTTATTTTGTAGGATGTTTGTGGCATGTTTGAGGAGGTTTATAAGGATAATGAGTGATAAGTTGTTGAGGTAGATTTGAAAAAAATAAAAAGCATGACTGCTTTTCTAAATAAATATAAACTTTTAAACAAAACCCAGGTGACTTACGGTCCTAGATATACTTAGTAGAAAAACTTTAATTTCATAAAGGATTAAAATATGACTTACAGAAGCCGTCATCAAACGCAGAGAAAATACATGTTTCGGCATGGTTACGACAACTATACTATGTTCTTTGTAACAATTGGGGTATTCACACGGTCTGCTATTTGTCATATTGACATAATGTCCTAATATATTATAATAGTTGTTGTTGTGTTTTAAACAAAAAAAAGGATATCAAAAAGTTGTTATACGGGAATACAAAATTAATTTTTTTGTTAAGAATTAGTGTGCTGAATTCCCAATAATTGATAAATTCACTGAAATTTATTGTTGGGGGATAAGCTAGTTCCAATGCGCATTTCAATGGTTGCTTAGGCAAGATCATCAGGAAACCTTTTCCCAAAAGGCTTTAGAAACTAAAGATATTATACAAATACACTTGTGTGAATGAGAATTACAGACACTCAAGCTTTATTTGTAAAAATGTCAAAGCTTAAACAAAACACCAACAATAAACAGTGAGTTTATCTTTTCATACATTCCTTATTATTTATTACAAATTATTTTATGAAAAAACGATAAACATAGTTCAAATAGTCTTATTAGTTTAGAAATTGTTTGTTTGAAACACAACAAAAATGTGATTAAAATATCATAATATATTAGGACAATATGACAATATGACCAAATAGCAGACCGTGTGAATACCTCAATTATATTGTTGTCGTACAGATATAATTGTTATTTTAATTCAATTTTAACAATATCTTGGTTACTGTAAACATTATATTTTCATCGCAATTATAAATACGAGTATGGTTCACCGAAACATAATTATTTTTCAACGACAATAAAACAATAATTTTCTGTCAATTTATCAATAATATTATGATTGGGAATTTAGCACGTTAAAACTAAAACCTATTAAAATAAAATTTTGTATTTTCAAAAATGCATTTTAATAATGATATGAATAATTTGATCATTATTATTAGTAATCATATTATGATCATGTATGACAATGGTATTACGACTATATTTAATTATAATATGCTATTTTATGATAATAATAATGATCATAATATGTTTGGAATACAATCATTAATCTTATTATAGTATGTTGCTCTTAGATTATGTTTTTCACAAACATGTTTTTTCTCTGCGTGCAGATAAAACGGAATGAAAGGTTATCAATTAACGCATTTTTTTGAAACTTGCAAATGCTATCAGATTTTAAGGCACCCATTACAAAAGTATTTCTAAGTAATGGAAACGGTATTAAGTAGTCCAACAAAGGTAGTGATTGTCTGAAAACTTAACAAATGTATTTCTTTGTATTAAAATGTCATCAAACAATATTGTTTCTTCAATAAAATTATGTCAACAAAATATTTTACCTTAAAACTAAGTTTTCAAGAAATCTTTTTTCCATCTTAAAACTTGATAGTGGCGTTCAATTTAGGAGCGAGTAGTGATCAGTAGGGTCGAACTTATGTTGGGCATTGTCTATGTTCTTTGTCATCCAAAAATCAAGAAAATTTGAGCAAAATCGAATAACTTTTAGAGGTTTCACATTTTGTTTGAAGTTTCGAGTTTTGGCTCAAAGTAGCAATAATCCTATTTGCTAAAATTTTCTGCTCTTGGTTTTTAGAAGAGAGAGAATAATTTTTAGAAATTGAAAGCACAGAATATCGATAATATCCAATATAAGGACCACCCTAGTGGCCATTTATGCTTTCAGTTAGACGAGAAAGTCTTTTCATTTATCCACCTTCAAGCTTTTATTTCACTTGTCAACTATTTTAAAAATGACCATGAGCTAGTTCAAATTTCTTTAGTACTGATATACGGAAGGTGTAGATTTCGAAAATCTCCACTAAAATAAATTCATCTTCCTCGTGTTTCGAGCATCATAAATCTGCAATATCTATTGTACTTGTCTCTCTATTATATCTAGGGCAAAATTCCAGCATCTCTGATTGACTAAAAATAATCTCCACTAAAGAAAATTTATCTCCCTCATAACGTCTAGTGATTCTATGATTTAGCATCATAAATCTGCAAGATATATTGCACTAGTCTCTCTATTATATCCGTGATTGACTAAAAATTATCGTAATTTTCTTATTTGAATGGCATTCGATATCGAGCTCGTCTCTCGTCTCTCTACATCAGAGCTTTTGTATAATTTGAGGATCATACCTTTGATTATTTTACTCTTACACCTTTAACAGAGGAATTACTTCCATTCATTCGAATTTGTTGACAATCAAATGATGCAGTCTTAATAACTAAAGTTTTTAGTTGCAACAGCAACAACCGAATTAATCTATTATCAATAAATTTGGTTGGCACAACGAATCAGTTTTCTTTATGTAGGACAAGTACTATCAAACGATTACCATTACAGCAGCGAAAAAGTATCAATCCCTGCAGATAGCTCATTCGTAACGAAAAAGAATTCCATTAGCGAATTTGTAATAAAAGAAACTGGAATAACCTTTTTTGTAATGAATGGAATTCATTCAATATTTTTTCATTTGAAAGCCCATTGAATTGGATTAAAAATAGTTAAATTAGTCATAAATATGCAGCAAAAAGTTGTTCATTTTCTGCATAATTCGGGCATAACCGGCTGAACTGGAAAGGAATTCTCTTTCGGCATAGGAACCTTAAAATTGATAATGAATAAGGTGGTAAGTTTGCTGAAAAATATTGATTTCAAAATTTTGTCTTAATTTGTAACATGAAACTTCCTCTGAAACCAACCAATCCATTTTCAATTTTCTATAATTGAAACGAAAACCACGAGCGTGGCTATAATGGATTATAAATCTATTAAGTAGCAAAAAAAAATATTTAAATATAAATTTTTTATACGAAAAACAAAAAAACACGAAATCAATAAACTCTAAAAAACCACTATACAGCATATTTCCCTTTAAAACATTAACAATAAAATATATTACGTTTTCGTTTTTTTTCTTTTTGCCATAAAACTCAATCAACACTTTTTCTTAATATCACAGCAATGGCACACTCATTTTATTCAATTATAGAGTGATTTCTGTGTATCAGGTTTTTTTTCTTCTCAGTTTTGCTGCTGCTGCTGTTGTTTTTTTTCTATGCATCAATGAATAAAAATGTAACTGACAGATTTTTGTTTGAATAGTTTTTTTTATTAAACAGAATCGATTGGCGTTTGTTGGTGATTGTAGGTGGTTGTTGGCTGCTGCTGCTGTTATTATTATTGCTCTATATACATTTATTTACATTATTTACCGTTGCATGCATTAATCTAACGAAAAAAAAGAATAAGCCTTTGAGACATCAATGACACTAGCAAACGCTAGAAATAAACCTCAATTTTGTTTAAAAACATAAGGACAGACAGACGGACGGACAGCCAGTTAAGGCAGACATACTATATAGACAAAAACGATTTTACACTTAAACAATCATCTCGTCACACCCGCTTTCACTACACTTTACACCCCAAAAATCAACTGAAAGAATCACATTTGTGTTGATGCTACACACAAACCAATTTGTGCTGCTGCTGCTGTGGCATTAATTCATTTCAATCTTATTTGATTTCTATAAAAATGCATTTGCCATGAATATTGCTACAAGGTGTTGAGGGCAACACTTTGCTGCTTCACTTATTAATGCGGGATATTGTTTTTTTTTTTTTGCTTT
This sequence comes from Calliphora vicina, assembly GCF_958450345.1. Lineage (NCBI taxonomy): Eukaryota > Metazoa > Arthropoda > Insecta > Diptera > Calliphoridae > Calliphora > Calliphora vicina. Next base: position 15,840,306 of record NC_088781.1, on the reverse strand, counting down.
AGCTTTAGCTTTTGCCGCTGTACTCTTTCTCTGTTCATGCATTGATGATGACGAAGGTGGTGATGCTGATGGTGGCAGTGTTGATGATATAAGACATCATCATTGAGTGTTTGGTGAGCATTTCATCTGTGATGCATGTTTGGGAATATGTTCTCATGTATTCCTAGACTAAAAGTTGGATATGTGGAGAAAGAAAGAATTTCGTAGAAAAACGACAAATTGTTTTTTAAATTGTCAGCAAAATCAAAGCCCAATGTAACATGTGTTGACATATATTGACAGTGCAGACGACAGTGGCTAAGAAAATTGATCATACTACATATGTTAATTGATTAACATTGTTTGCTTTAACGATGACCCTTAATTGGAAAGGAAATGGATTAAAAAAATTTCCTGAAGTCCAAAAATTTTCAAAAAAGTTAAAAAAAAAAGACAAATTCTACTTACTCATGAAATTTGCTAATATAGAATAGTATATATGTACTTCAACATTTCAACCTGTTTAAATACAAACTGCTTTTTAAAAGGTGTATTATAGAGAATTATCTGCTACACTAAAAAACACATATAAAATGTACACTCAAAATACACGCTTGTAATCATATTACATTATCTTAAAATGAGCGAATTCACTTAATTGCGAATCAAATCGAAAAGAATTCGTCGATTTTTATGCTCGATATCTCATTTTGTTCCCACTACATGTGGCTTTGCGATAAAATAATAAATCTAAACAATTTCTGCCGATTTAGATTTTTCATGATTTTTTTAAAACCAAAAAATTTGATATTTTCTCAAAAAAAAAATATTTTTTGCTTCAATTTGTTATTATAACTCCGAAAGTGCTGGGTCGATTAAAATGCAATTTATACACGAAAATTTGTACATACCATGGGGAATATGCTTCTTAAATTCAATCAATCGAAAGAAGGGCATTAACTACAAAATTTTATGTATATCAAACAAAATATTAAAATTTTGTGAAAATGAGCGAATTCACTTAATTGTGAATAAATTCGAGTAGAATCAATAGATTTTTATGACCGATATCTCATTTTATTCCGACTACATGTGGCTTTGCGATAAAATAATAAATCTAAACAATTTCTGCCGTTTTCAATTTTTCATGATTTTTTTAAAACCAAAAAATTTGATATTTTCTCAAAAAAAATATATTTTTTGCTGCAATTTGTTACTATAACTCCCAAACTACTGAGCCGATTAAAACGCAATATATATGTGAAAACTTGTGCAAAGCATGGGGAAAATGTTTTTGAAATCATTCAAAAGGAGAACAATAACTACTAAATTTTATGTATATCAAACAAAATACGAAAATTTTGTATATCAAACAAAATACGAAAATTTTGTGAAAATGAGCGAATTCACTTAATTGTGAATAAATTCGAAAAGAATCAATCGATTTTTACGATCGATATCTCATTTTGTTACCACTACATGTGGCTTTGCGATCAAATAATAAATCTGAACAATTTCTGCCGTTTTCGATTTTTCATGATTTTTTGAAAACAAAAAAATAGCTTTTTTTACTAAAAAAATATATTTTTTGCTTAAATTTGTTATTATAACTCCGAAACTGCTGGGTCGATTAAAATGCAATATATATATGAAAATTTGTACAAAGCATGGGGAAAATGTTTTCGAAATTCAATCATTCAAAAGAAGAACATTAACTACTCAATTTTATGTATATCAAACAAAAAATTAAAATTTTGTGAAAATGAGCGAATTTACTTAATTGTGAATAAATTCAAAAAGAATCAATCGATTTTTATGACCGATTTCTCATTTGGTTGCCACTTTATGTGGCTTTGCTATAAAGCAATGAACCTGAGAAATTTCTGCTGTTTTTGATTTTTCACGAGTTTTGTAAAACAAAAAAATTAGTTATTTTCACTTAAAAAATATATTTTTTGCTTGAATTTGTTATTATAACTCCAAAAATACTGAGCCGATTAAAACGCAATATATAAAGGGATTAAAGGCTATTTAAATATAAATTTTCCAAACTTTATGTTAGTAATACGAGACTAGCCGTTTTTGAGCAATCATTAATCATGTGGACGAACATGTAAATAAAATTCACAATTTTACTTAAAAACCTCTCTATAGAATTTGAAATTTGGACCATATTTGTACTACTAGAACCATAACACATCAAAATTGTGTAGTGGTTTAAAAAGCCTCTAAAATTTTTATGATTTTGTTGCCCTGTGATCTACCTATGAAATGGGTGTTTGAATAGGGTTCTACGCTTTTTAGGTGCCTTCTTATGGGTTAAAAAAGTTAAAATGTGTGAAAAAACCAATTTTATGGGAAGAAAAATAAAATATTTTTTAAAATTTTTGATTGTTTATGTTATGTTTATGTTATTCCAGAAAAGTTTTTTTTATTTTATTTTTTTTAATTTTTTCGAAATTTTTTTTTTAAATTATTTTTAATTTTTTTGTAAAATAGACAGTGCAACACGAAAAAAAATAACCTTATACGGACACCACTACGTGAAAAAAGATAAAAAAGACCAGTGTCTCCCAGTTTTACCCAAAGTCACGCCCCCAAAGATTTGGTGCCTCTTGTCATTTTTGCAAATAAGTGATCATTTTCTCAGGCTCATATCTTGCAAACAATTCGGAATTTTGATTTACTATCTGAGGCTAAATTGTAGCCCTTATCATAAAGAACAAAAAGTGTGAACTTATAAAATCAAAAAAACTTCATCTTCAATTGGTCTACAGGCTAAACTGTGCGCTGTCAAAAAAACCTAATAGAGTTAGGTTCTTACTTGTTTTTTAATATAAATTCTTTTGAATACAGATATTTAGAATTCGATAATAAAATTAGAAAAATGGAGTTAACCATTTTGCTAAATGAGCTTCTTCGTGATTCATATTAATAACAAATTAAATAAATTTGAAAACTTTTAGCTTCAACTGTAACAGACACAAAAAATTCCCAACATACCTGTAATTGCTGGCATTTAAAATGAAGCTATAAATATTTTTGAAATTCAAATAAGATTTCTTTTTTTTTAAATAAAGTTAGCAAAATTATAATACCCAAGTATTAAGGATTTTACAAAGAAAATCCTAGTAAAGCGAACAAAAAAAAAATAAAATAAAACATTTCTAAGGAATATTTTAAGAAACTGTATAATTTGGCAAAGTTTTTGCAATAAAATTTTCAAACAGAAATAAAATTTTGCTAATAAAATTCAACTTTGAAATATAAAAATAGATTTTTCAAGACAAAGTCCTTAAAGTTGATTTTTTTTCTTCTTCATTTCATCACAATAAAATTCTGTACAGCAGGGTAAATATAAATACATATTTTTTTTGTGCACAAACAGACTTGATTTTAAATTGAATTTCTTTTGCTTTCACTGGCTTTTTATAGTCCTCCAGCAATTTTTTTCCATAAAATTTGTGGTTATTTGTTTTTCCTGGCAAATAAGACAGAATTTAAGAATCTAAAAAAAAAAACAGAAATATTTCCCCAATACATTTAGCATTGCTTATTTTCTTTAAGGATTTTTGTTGATTTTAAAGTTGTCTGTAAAAAGAAAAAGTCGAAAAATAAAATAAACAATAATAATGAAAAAATAAAAAAATAAACTTATAACTCAAACAGCATTCCTTGCTGTTAGCTCAAAGTATAAATTTTCAAATTGAGGGTGATGATTTCTGAACATTAATAAAACACCAAGATGATTTACATGGAAAACGTCCCACAAACCAAGAAATTCATATTGAAAAGTGGGAAAAACATGCTTCTTTTTTTACCAAAAACAAATTGTAAATAACTAAAATGCTTAAAAGTATAATTACAAAAGAAAACCTTAACAACCAAAAAAATAAATAAAAGAAATCTTATTTAAATTTTAGCTGCCCTTAAAAATCACACAAAGCACAACAATGAAACAAAACCAGAAATTGTTCACCAAAATTGTGTTTTTTTTTTTCTTTTTGAGGCTGCCTGGAAAAGTTTAAAACGCTTTTAACCACTTATGGGTGGTATGTTAGCAATTGTTTTATATTTTCCGACTTTTTCGTTGTTTGTTTAATTGACAGATTGATAGATGTTGTGTGTGAGTTGTTTTTTTGTTGCTTGTTTTTTCATTTAAGTGCTTGAATGAGTCTTGGCCTTTAAAGTTTATTTAACAATTTGTTGTTTGCTTGTAGATTTTCATGTTAAAAATTTGTTATTTTTTTTGGAGGCAGATTTTCATGCTATCATTTTTTTCTCTCTCTATGTTGTTAAGTGTGAAATAATAGAATAATTTTTAATAATGTGGAAATGTAAAACGAGTTTTTATATATCAATTTAGTTTATAAATTTTTAGGGTTATTTTCTAAATGCATTTTTAAATTAATGCATTATTTTTAATTATGAATTTCAACGCTGTTATAATTACACCTATCAAATGTTAAATTAAGATATTTTAACATCTGCTTAAGAAGTTATGAATGCTTAAACATTCACACTTGGTGGATGTTCTACATTTCTGAAAAGTAGACACAACTTCCTCTTTTTTGTTTCTTCTTGGACCAGCACTCAGTAGATGATCCATACTCATGCAAAGAATTGTCTTGGAACTAGGAAAATAGGTTATGGGAGGGAGGAAATACAGAGTAGTGTCTGTCTTGAACTATCCTACATTGAAAATTACTTGAAAGACTTTAGCGGGAAGTTTGTTCTACATACTGACAGTACGGATGTGTTTTTCATGAAAAACGTGTATTATAGTATATTAAAATCTGCGGGTATCAGGAACAAGTTAGCTAATTCCATCAGAACACTTTCCATTGTAGTACCGATAGAACAGAGAAATTCAGCCCCATTTCGTCGGTGCTTCAGCGAATCAATAGAGTTGGATACCCTACTGTCACCAATAATCTCCATCGCCATCTCCAGACACTTGAAAAATATCTTTAGACCAGCGGGCATCACATTGAATTCTTCTGGAATGATAGAAAAATACGTCAAACATTTATTTTTACATTATCGAAAATGACATGCAATTAAATAGCACTTAAATTTTGTTCTTCTTGTTTTTAATCTCTTTTGTGATCTACTTAATGCTCTTCTCTTGCATACTTGTTTCAACATTGATGCCCATTTACAAACAAAAATGATTACACTCACTTTTTGTAAACTTGCTTCACCAAGTCATTCCATTTATAATTTTTTATATCGCTTTCAAATGTTTAACTGTAATAGAGTTTACCGTTGTGAGCACAAAAAAACTTTTTAATCGGCCCGCCCTGTTTTAGTAGGCGTGGCTAATGTAATATTTACTTTGTCGGTTAGTGTAAACCCAAAAATGTTTCCCATCAATTCCAATAAGTCAGTGTTTACATCCCACACCACCACAGTGCGGAGGCTATGTTGGGTGGTGCCCTTCTTATAGTATACCAATATGCTTTCTGAGACGACTAGGATTTGTCCGTCCATCCGTCCGTCAAAAAAAAACCTGGTAATCAAACAGGTCCCAATTTCAAAGTTAACACAAGTCTACAATGATTTTGGTGCTGCCAAAACTAAGACTGATTTTAAGTATATTTGATATCCCGATTCAAAAGAATACTTATTTTGTCAATGCTACGCGTAGTTTACGAGAAATTGCAGGAATGCAAAAAAGGAAAATAAACAGTTTAACAAAAAAATTTGCTACGATTGAGGTCCTTAGGCCACTCCCGTGTTACACTCCAAGAGTAATATGCCATCATATGTTCATACCACTGACCTTGGTACCTATCCTCCATTACTTTAAGTTAGCAGTTCATTTGGGTTCATTCAAAAATTACCCCATTATGATACCCAAGAAGTAAACGGCAGAATATTTATACTACATTCGTTTTTTTAAAAAACAACAAACACAAACTGCGAAGCGTTTTGCTTGTCTGCAGTTACACCCAGAGTCTCTGGCGGGAATCGAACCCGCAACCCTCAGATTAATAGTTCAGCACACTATCGACTGGTCTATCGGGGCACCCTATGTAAACCAACCAGATTCTCTGATGAAGGAATGGATGCGTCTCAGATTCAAACTTGATAACTCATCGAGAGAAAGGGGATTCTAAGAATACGTTTCTTCAAGTTTGGCAGAATAGGTGTGGATACAGTCTCCTCCTCTTCTTTGTTTCGACGGCTTCTACAGTAATCGTTAGCCATAGGACCACACTTCTAGCATGTGTTTAAATTAAGCAAAGCTTTGTTTGCTCACGACGCTATTCTATAAGTAGATTCGTCCTGCCGGGTCGACCTCGCGATAACACAGGTGGATTCTTTAGTCCTCCTGTTCTGTGCAGTCTCATATAGTTCCAGCTATACAGCCATTTTATATTTTTCAAGGGAAATACAAGAAATGGGATCAATCGCCTCCTCACCTATCCTCACTCCATTTTTGGCCAATTCGTCTGCTATACTTACCCTGATTTCTAATTTAGGGAAACCCGGCAGTCCTCGATTAACCTAGATATCGTAAAGATACACGCAATCCCGTTAACGGTATCCTTGATATCATATCTCCTGATATTCGTTTTTTGCCAGTAATTTCCGCCTGAAGAGCAGTGCAGAAGTTAGGTAGTCTGATGTCATCACTTTTAAATTTTTAAGGTTTTACTTCTTCTTCGCTATATGATGCTAGATATTCCAAAAACTTGTCTAAATAACTTTGCAGATAGTCTAGTTTTATATTAATATTTCCTAACTCACATACAACTGACCTATTGGAAAATAAACGGTCATAGTGTTGATGTTACTTCTGTCTTTTAATCATCTTGTTTTGCCAAATCACTATGAAAGAATATAGCATTCAACAAGACGTGCAAATGATGAAATTGTTTTATTATAATAGGTGTTATGTTCGAGCAACGTTCCGCTGACGTCGCCTATTTTACTGGATGAATGGGTACATGCTGATGTATTGTAGAATTTGTGACGATACACTGTGGTTCCAAATCAAAATCTAGGTGGACAAAATTATGAAAGTCGGAATCTTCAGAATTTGGAAAAACTAAGTTTTTTCGGAAGCTTGGTTTTTCAATTGGACATTTCGTTTTCTCGACAGAAGCGCCAGAAGTTCAAAAAATTTTGAATCATATTTTCGTTAATTTTTTTTAATATTTTACTGCTTTACTAAATTAGATATATCTCAATGGTTTTACCATATAGAAATTCATACTTCAAAACATAGATAAACATTGATATAGGCTTTTATTAAATGTATATCTTATATTTATGGGCCTCTCCATTTTCCTGTTATAGTCCTTTAAACTTGGTTCTCAAATATACTGATATTTTTTTTTCTAAGAATGTTATAAAGCTTGCCAATAAAAAAGACCGTCGAAACCCGTCCAATGACTATATACATCATTTAAAGAAACTTATGGGGAATGTCTTTGTAAAAAATTGTAGCCGCCAGCACCCGCCGAAATACTTTTTTTTTAATATTTACGGAATGGAATTTTTAGAAATATTTCTTTATTCATTATTTATTTATACTGTAACTTGAAAAAAAGTTTATATTGATCTTTTAAAGATTTTTTTTGGAATCGGAGATACCAATTCTATATAAAAAGAGCGCCAAATAATTTTGTCCACCTAGATTTTGATTTGGAACCACAGTGTGATACCAAGCAACATGAGATCAAAGAGCCTTCAATGTATCCGGAAAAAGTCATTGTTTGATCAATATTTCTTTGAGAACGACTAAATGACTAGGCCATCATCGACCACAGCGAGCACTATATGTCGTTGATTAATAACTTCTTTTGGCCTGAATTGGATGATGTGGACACCAAAGACATGTGACTTCAACAGGACGGTATTATGTTTCATTTAGCTCATGTCACATTGGATAATCTGCAGGAGTGATTTGAGGGCATGGTCATCTCACGTGGAATCATGGGTCTATGTGAATAGGCCACAATCCACAGCAGCCCTTAAAGCCAATATAACCAGTGGCATTGGTCAAATTCGGCTTCATTTATGCGCCAGAGTCATGGAAAATAGAAAATTTCCGATACGCGCCACCCAGCTAAGCCGTACCGAGCATTCGAATGATGTGCATCAATAGCCCATTCAAACATATAAATTTAATGATAGGCACTTTGTTTTATTTAAATTTAATAATAGGAAAAGCTTAAGAAAAGGTCCTTTAATTCAGCTCTCTTAAATATCCTAATTTTTATATAAGCTTAACTCCCAACACCAAATTTAGTACCGATCGGTCCATAACTTTAAATAGCTCCCATTTAAGGACTACTCACGAAAATTGTTGTTGCAATTTTAGATGATTGTTTAGATCATAGATGATAACTAGATAGGTAACTGAGAGCCAAAAAATCTAATTCATGAGAATGTAAAATGAGAGAAATTTTGTTTAATTTTTTAATTGAAATTTCTCTCTCCTTCCATTTTAAGTATGTGTTTATTCTATGGTTTAGTAGCTACTAAACTTGTGAATAATAATATATAACGATCTCCAAAATGTGTCAGTAACGTATCGATGAACTTTAAACTAAGAAATTTAGTCAAATTATATAGTTTCCAAGTTTTTAGCGAGGTTCCTCCATCATAAGTCTAAGAGAATCCTGTCGCAGCAAAACCACACCTAAAATCTTAAAGCAATCGTTTAAATTTGTTTGTTTTTCCTAACCATTAAATTTTAATTAGGCTCCTTAACAAAATTATAATCCTTAATCTCCATTTGAACACAACTTTTAATGAGATATCAAAATTGTTGGCATTGCTATTGGTTGCCAATGACCACCACTGAGTTTTTGTTTACCAGAGCAATTCATATTTTTCGTAAATATCTCTTTTGTTTTGAATTGTGTGTTTTTCCTCACTTTGATTCGTAGAATAACAAACTTGTGAATTCATATTTTTCGTTTAACTTAAGTATCTGGCAAATATTTGTTTAAGCATTTAAGTGTACGAGTACGATTGGTAATGGTGGGTAGGTACAACATAAACAGTTGTTATTTCTATTATATTTTATCCTCGACAGCGTCAGTGCTGGTGCTTATTTTTGTTAACAGCTCCTTTAACACAACTGCTTGTTGCTACGTTTTTACCAATTTAGCTTTTGTTTTATTAGTGCTGCTGCTGTGCTGTAGTGCGATGTATTGTACTGTATTGTAGTGTATTGCTCTCAACGGTTGCTTACCATAAATCATAAGATTATCTTAGTTGAGTGATTTAGTGTGAATTGATTTTTATTATTTCTTTTGGTAAATATTTTTCCTTTTTCTCTTCTCACTCCCTCTAGATGGGTTTGTTTAAATAAATCCTTCATAATCAGTGGTCAAATTCAAAAGATATATATGAATAGAGACAAGACACTGAACTCATGCATACAGCAAATAAAGTCTAAAATATTATTATACTCGTATCTTGCTGAGTTTTTTTTACTGATACTTTGAGCGTGTTAATGACTATAATGATATTTTTTATATTCAAACATTTATTGCTGTTAAACAAATTTCAAGCAGGGAAATACAATTCACAGCCAAAACTGTTTCCTTTAAAATCTCAGCTTTCCATCTCTGTAGACACAGACTTCTTGTAAAATTTTCTTTCATTGACTTTGTAGGATTTATTTGCTATTTATGGCTGCTTTACTCGTAATTGGCTTTTAGCTTATGTCGTATTTTTCGGCTTTAATTCTTTAGTTGGTTGAATGCACTGATTATTTGTTTTACTCTCCCTCTTTATTTCAACTAATTATTACAAATTCTATTTTATTGTTTATTTATTTTCTTATAATTAATATTTATCTGATGTTTTCTATTTTATTTTAACCTGAAAGGTTAATTGGTTGTTGTGTTAAAGGATTAAGGCATTTCTTTGCACGTTAGTGAATTTTTGGGAAATGTTAATGAATAAAATTAATTATTTGTGTTATTACAATAAATAAATATTAAATAATTAAGTAAAGTGATAGTAAGTTTAATTTGAAATGATTAAAGCAGTAAAGATTTAATATTTAAATAAAACAAGTAAGAAAGTATAGTCGGGTAAGCCCGACCATATGAAACCCTACACCGAGTACATGATTATAAACCGTTTTCTTTTGATATGAAATTTATTTGTATTGAATATTATTTGAATACCAACATTTTTAAGATATTCATGGTCGATAAAGTGATTTTAGGAAGTGAGTCTTATTTATATGGGAGCTATGACTAATTATGGACCGATCGTCACAAAATTTGGTGGGATTTACATATTTTTGTTGAATATTCTTTGGATACTAACATCTTTCGGATATTTTTGCACATTAATGACAGTTTCGGGAATTGTGCTTATATGTGAGCTATGGAAAATTGTGGACCAATCGATACTATATTTGGTAGTACGAGTTTAACATATATAAAACTTGTTTGTGCTGAATTTAATAATATATTTATGAGATCTTAACTATTTTTATACCCTTCACCATGAGTGGCAAGGGTATATATAAGTTTGTCATTCCGTTTGTAATTTCCACATTTTTCATTTGCGACCCCATAAAGTATATATATTCTGGATCGTTATAGATAGAGGAATCGATATAGCCATGTCCGTCTGTGTGTTGAAATCAACTTACCAAAGCCCCCAAATAACTTACATATATGATTCATACATCACTATCTCCGAAATTCTTCCGGCTCGGTCGCTATTTAAAATCTAGAAAATCGGTCCACAAATGGCTGAGATATAAGGAAAAAATAGGACAACCTCGATTTTTGACCTATTTTTTACCTATATCTGGATTACTAAGTCATTAATATAGACAATATGGATATCTAATGATAGATATTTCAAAGACCTTTGCAACGACGTATATAGACATACAATGGGTCAAAATCGGAAAAAAATATTTTTTAACCCGAATTTTTTTTTCATCAAAAATTTTTTTTTTGCCATAAATTCTTTTTCCAAAAAAATTAATTAAAGAAATTCAAAAAAAAAAAAAATTTAAAAAACTTTTTTAAAAAAAAAATAAAAAACAATTTGGAAAAAAAAAATTTTTTAAAAAAATTTTAAAACATTAAAAAAAAAATTTTGATTTTACTCTGGTTTGAAGAAGAACTGATCCTGGTGAGCCATTTGTGGGGGAGATGGTGGAATGAAGTAAAATTTATTTTACATTTTTCGTTTTTTCCTTTATATTAAAACTTTTTTGGTTGGATTTCCTTACCCCTGGATTTAATACAGCATATCATTTCTTGTCTATACACAGATACATTACCATTGTTTAATAATTTAACAATTTTTATACCCACCATGTGTGGGAACTATCCAAAATTCCGAGCCAAAATACCTGCTCATTTTTTGAGGCCAAGAACGAATCAAGCCAATTTCAGATACTCTGATCTGAAGTTAAGCGAATTCCAGTGAGAGCATTCTGCATCGATCGAAACAAAAAGTATGGCGAAAATCAGGCACCATTTGTCCCTAGTCCCCAGAAAATGACTGGATTCCGAGGCGAAATACCTGCTAATCTTTTGAGGCCAAGAACGAATCAAGCTAATTTCGGATGCTCTATTCTGAAGTAAAACGTATCCCAGAGATAGCATTTTTGATCGATCGAAAAAAATAGTAGCAGGACGGGACAAGTTCTGGACTATTAAGCGGGCAAGGCAAAACTTCTTCAGTCTATAAGGTTTTTAACATATGACTGAGCGTTGTCATAATGGAATATAACGGTTTCATATCTGGCCGCATATTCTGGGCGTATTTCGGCCAATGCTCCCTTCAGACGAATCAGTTGCGTTCGATACAGGTTCCGCTGATGTTCTGGCAAAATTTCAGCAGCTTATAATAGATAGGACCCTTTTGCTCCCACAAAATACAGAGAATTACCTTAGCGCCATGGGTATTTGTTTTTGTTGTCGATTCGTCTAGTTGGTCGGGCTTCACAAACCATATCTTACGCTTTGGGCTATCGCAATGGATCCATTTTTCATACAAGTAATGATTCGGTGGAAAAATGATTTTATTTTATAGCGTTCAAGCTGTATTTAGGATATGAAAAATCGTCTTTGAAGGTCGATCTTAGAAGCTGAGAAATAGTTATCCAATTTTAGAGCTTTTTGATGAATCCTGCTGCTCACAAACGTTTAGAAATTGCTGCTTGAGTAGCTGCCAATGAATTTAAAAAAACTTGTGAACAGCACAAACAATTTCTCGCACGTTTAAACTGATGAAACACTTTAACCATAAGCTTTGGCATACAAGCCGTGTGCTTCAGCTGCACTTTTTTCATATTAAAGAAGTAAAGCAAAACTTCCCGCATATGACGCTTTGTCGGCACAAAATTCGATATTTTAGAAGCAAACTAAAACTTTGTTGTTTGCACTATATTGTTCAATAACTACACAGAAAAAACTATTTCTTACCGTTTCAATTCAAATATTTGTCACATATTGAACTGGTATCAATTATTTCATAATTAAATCAAGTATTCATTTGCTCAAAAACAAAATTTCTTGATATTTTCTATTCAATTTTGAGTTTTGAATTTGATTATTTTGACAATTGAATATACAATTTTCGTTATTGGTTGAATTTCAAATACAAAAAGTTTTTATGAGTGCCTTGAATCCATTTTAGTTTGACAATTACTTCTTCAATCTGTATTTGAGAAGCTTGTCAGAATGCGGACAGATCTAATGAATCTTAATTACTTTCCTCAGATCTGAATCCAGCTGTTAAGTGATACAAATTTGGAAATACTTATTCAAGGATCAGTTCAATTTATAAAAAACAATTTAAGAAATCAAATAAGTAAACTATTTTTTAAAGAAAATAAAGTTTTAAATAAACTCTGACTGAATTGACAGAAAATAGTTTCCTATTCAATTAAAAACCAATTTTAAAACTTCATCTAATTTAATATACATTAACAGATTTTGTTTCAAAACCATTTACAAAAAAGCCACCATAAAGTATCTTTTTAAGTTTTAAACATTTCTATCTAAATATTCTAAACGAGCAGGCAGGCTGCAGCACTTGAATACTGTGTTGTTTTTATCTGATATTAACAAATTTACTTGTTTACACCAAAACAAAAACAACATTTACTGCCACTTGATGTATGAAAAACTAAAAAAAAGTTTATTTGAAATTCACATAGAAAAACACTTGGCAGTACATACATATTTGTATGCCACAGTGAAATTTAACAGATATTTGTTATAACGTAAGAGATATCTTTATACTATAGATGAATAGGATACATGTAAATAACTAAATGTTTGTGTAGCAAACGAGGCTGATTTTATAAACGTATTTTTCCCATAGTTTGTTTCTATCAAATAAAAAGTTTATTTTCGAGTGAATACAAATTGAGTAAAAACAAAATGCAAGAAATAGCTGAACAAGTGTAATAAAATGCCAAAAGCGTGCCACATGTTACAGCTTTAAAAGTTCTTCAGAATGCATTGAGGCGCATACAATGAACACACATACTACTCACATTACTGCTCACTCTTCACCAACGAACGCATGCCACATTATCGTCACTATCATCATCAAGTGCAGCAACTATTGATCATCATTATTTGTATCAATTGAAAACTTTACTGTGGTTTGCTAGTGGTTTCTACATACATTGTAGGTGGTACTACTATGCCAGTGAAGTGTGCAGCAACTTATGCTGCAGATGTTGATGATGATGACACTATAAAGCTTGATATTGTGTTTGCCGTTGTTAATGCAAATATCGCGTAAGATGAAAAACAACAAACAAAAAAAAAACAGCTTTATAAACACTTGTATCAATTGCTTAAATGTTTATAAACTTCAATAGTTTATAGAGGTTACAATTTCGAATTTCATTGCAGTCAGTCATGCTGTCAGTCAAAAACCATAAAAAAAGTATACGAATATTTTCAATTGATTGCTATTGATGCAAATGTTGCATGTTTGGTATGATCTCATATATGCAGCCATTTATATGGATGTTGCCCCACAGCCAGTTATTAAATTTCTGTTTTTTTCTTCTACATACATACATATTGCATTTACAATTTCAATTGCTGCCATTCCTTTTAAATTTCAACTTCAACTGATAAATTGTTATTGAACAAAATATAAAAAAATCCATACATACAAAAGAAATATTAATAAAATTCCGTTTAATTAATTTGCGTCAAATTAATTCAGGGGTAAAATTAATAAATGGAAAATTGTGGAAAGTTTCTTAAATATTCTTTATAAATACATATAGCATTTGTGCATTTCCTTTTTTATTTGCTCAATTCGCTTTAATTAAATTATTTTGCGGAAAATATTTACAAAATATAATTCTGATAATTTTAAGCTGTTTGTAATTAATTGCATAATTTGAATGTAAATATTTTGCCATTTACTTTTGCTAAATTTGTGCAAAAGTTACAAATGCATTCAATTTTGAAAACAACAAATTTTCTGAGAATCAACAAAGGTTGTAATTACTAAGAAATTTAAATTTATACATTTGACAGATGGTTTTATAAGTAACTACTAGTAAATTAATTTAATTATAAATTATGACACAAAAGCACTTACAATTTGTGTTTGTTTACTGTAAAAGAGAATTGTTTTAGAGCAAGTTACATTTCTTTGGAAATTTATATAAAATATTTCATTGTTAAACACACTCACTTCTATTCAAACATAAAATCAATAAAACTTAAAAGAGTCAAAATTTTCTAAAGAAATCGAAAAGTTACAACTTTTAAGCCAACTATTTCTGTAAAGAGTTGCTGGCAAAAAGGGCAACATTTTTTACGGAAAAGTTACTGGCAAAAAGGCTACTTTTCTATAAAAAAGCCAACATTTTCTATAGAAAATTTGGTTGACAAAAAGGCAACATTTTCTATAGAAAATTTGGTTGGCAAAAAGGCACCATTTTCTATAGAAAATTTGGTTGGCAAAAAGGCAACATTTTCTATAGAAAATTTGGTTGGCAAAAAGGCAACATTTTCTATAGAAAATTTGGTTGGCAAAAAGGCAAGAAAAGTTGGTGCTAAAAAGGCAACATTTTCTATAGAAAAGTTGGTGCTAAAAAGGCAACATTTTCTATAGAAAAGTTGGTGCTAAAAAGGCAACATTTTCTATAGAAAAGTTGGTGCTAAAAAGGCAACATTTTCTATAGAAAAGTTGGTGCTAAAAAGGCAACATTTTCTATAGAAAAGTTGGTGCTAAAAAGGCAACATTTTCTATAGAAAAGTTGGTGCTAAAAAGGCAACATTTTCTATAGAAAAGTTGGTGCTAAAAAGGCAACATTTTCTATAGAAAAGTTGGTGCTAAAAAGGCAACATTTTCTATAGAAAAGTTGGTGCTAAAAAGGCAACATTTTCTATAGAAAAGTTGGTGCTAAAAAGGCAACATTTTCTATAGAAAAGTTGGTGCTAAAAAGGCAACATTTTCTATAGAAAAGTTGGTGCTAAAAAGGCAACATTTTCTATAGAAAAGTTGGTGCTAAAAAGGCAACATTTTCTATAGAAAAGTTGGTGCTAAAAAGGCAACATTTTCTATAGAAAAGTTGGTGCTAAAAAGGCAACATTTTCTATAGAAAAGTTGGTGCTAAAAAGGCAACATTTTCTATAGAAAAGTTGGTGCTAAAAAGGCAACATTTTCTATAGAAAAGTTGGTGCTAAAAAGGCAACATTTTCTATAGAAAAGTTGGTGCTAAAAAGGCAACATTTTCTATAGAAAAGTTGGTGCTAAAAAGGCAACATTTTCTATAGAAAAGTTGGTGCTAAAAAGGCAACATTTTCTATAGAAAAGTTGGTGCTAAAAAGGCAACATTTTCTATAGAAAAGTTGGTGCTAAAAAGGCAACATTTTCTATAGAAAAGTTGGTGCTAAAAAGGCAACATTTTCTATAGAAAAGTTGGTGCTAAAAAGGCAACATTTTCTATAGAAAAGTTGGTGCTAAAAAGGCAACATTTTCTATAGAAAAGTTGGTGCTAAAAAGGCAACATTTTCTATAGAAAAGTTGGTGCTAAAAAGGCAACATTTTCTATAGAAAAGTTGGTGCTAAAAAGGCAACATTTTCTATAGAAAAGTTGGTGCTAAAAAGGCAACATTTTCTATAGAAAATTTGGTGCTAAAAAGGCAACATTTTCTATAGAAAAGTTGGTGCTAAAAAGGCAACATTTTCTATAGAAAAGTTGGTGCTAAAAAGGCAACATTTTCTATAGAAAAGTTGGTGCTAAAAAGGCAACATTTTCTATAGAAAAGTTGGTGCTAAAAAGGCAACATTTTCTATAGAAAAGTTGGTGCTAAAAAGGCAACATTTTCTATAGAAAAGTTGGTGCTAAAAAGGCAACATTTTCTATAGAAAAGTTGGTGCTAAAAAGGCAACATTTTCTATAGAAAAGTTGGTGCTAAAAAGGCAACATTTTCTATAGAAAAGTTGGTGCTAAAAAGGCAACATTTTCTATAGAAAAGTTGGTGCTAAAAAGGCAACATTTTCTATAGAAAAGTTGGTGCTAAAAAGGCAACATTTTCTATAGAAAAGTTGGTGCTAAAAAGGCAACATTTTCTATAGAAAAGTTGGTGCTAAAAAGGCAACATTTTCTATAGAAAAGTTGGTGCTAAAAAGGCAACATTTTCTATAGAAAAGTTGGTGCTAAAAAGGCAACATTTTCTATAGAAAAGTTGGTGCTAAAAAGGCAACATTTTCTATAGAAAAGTTGGTGCTAAAAAGGCAACATTTTCTATAGAAAAGTTGGTGCTAAAAAGGCAACATTTTCTATAGAAAAGTTGGTGCTAAAAAGGCAACATTTTCTATAGAAAATTTGGTGCTAAAAAGGCAACATTTTCTATAGAAAATTTGGTGCTAAAAAGGCAACATTTTCTATAGAAAAGTTGGTGCTAAAAAGGCAACATTTTCTATAGAAAATTTGGTGCTAAAAAGGCAACATTTTCTATAGAAAAGTTGGTGCTAAAAAGGCAACATTTTCTATAGAAAAGTTGGTGCTAAAAAGGCAACATTTTCTATAGAAAATTTGGTGCTAAAAAGGCAACATTTTCTATAGAAAATTTGGTGCTAAAAAGGCAACATTTTCTATAGAAAATTTGGTGCTAAAAAGGCAACATTTTCTATAGAAAATTTGGTGCTAAAAAGGCAACATTTTCTATAGAAAATTTGGTGCTAAAAAGGCAACATTTTCTATAGAAAAGTTGGTGCTAAAAAGGCAACATTTTCTATAGAAAAGTTGGTGCTAAAAAGGCAACATTTTCTATAGAAAAGTTGGTGCTAAAAAGGCAACATTTTCTATAGAAAAGTTCCTAAAATTAATTTGTTGTCAAAAGTGTATTGAAAACATTTAAACTACTATTAATATAAATTAATAACTAAACAAAGGGGAAATGCAAGTTATCAAATCTTCAATACAATATTTCTTAAGGCATCTTTAAATGAAATCCTTATCACCTAAATTTTAATTGATTTTATTTTAAAACTTAAAAAACCTTTTTGAAATAAATTAACAGACAATTTAAATCTTTTCTTTAAAAATATTAATGTTTCCCAAAATGAAATCAGAACTTTATTTATAAACTCTTTAATATTTAATGGGCGTTATTGAAAGTTTTTATGTAGTTTTTCATGTTTTACCACTTTATAAACATTTGTATGTTTGTTTTTATAGCCATCTAAATGATTTGGAAATAAAAGTGTTAAAAAATTATGATCTTTTCGTGAAAATCACATAAAACACTCACAACAGTTTACAGGCGTTTAAACAAAATAGAAAAAGAAAAACTAAACGGCAAGCGAAACAAATTATCAGTAACAAAGAAAATCCCTGATTGAAATGTAGGTTGAAGTGGCGCCACCACTTTAAATTACAAAAACAATAAAAAAAAAGAACAACTACTGCTGCCACTTGTTGGTTGCTTTACTTGGGTAGCCATGGACAAACTATACGTATCTGTTGCTTATTGCACCGATTGCTTGTTCTTAATACTTGGCGGCTGCCTACTTTTTTCATATAATTTATATAATTTATGAATGTTTAAATGAACGAGTATATAAATTTCATAAACAATACATTTATTTATACATAAACACCATAGTTTCCAAGATTTAACATTTACAGCACTTAATAAATTTGAAATAAATTCCTTAAAAAGAATTTATCTGTGAGTAACAATTGAAATGTGTTACAATTTTTATGATGGATTTCTTAATTGTTTATTATAAAAATCATTTTGTGTAGATGTTTTTTTTTCTTTTTTGTTAATTTTTTTATTAGACAATAACACATTAAATTCATTGAATCTTGTTTATGGTTCTAATTTTGTTTGTTTATTTTTCGGCTTTCAATTGTTAATGAATTTTAATAGAAAAATAAAGAAAAACAAAATAATATATTTTCCAAGTGCAAAGAATTTTTATGTTTGTGCGCTGCTACTGCTGGGTATTCATATGTTTTATTCAAATATTTTTTATTCAAGAATTGTTCTGTTTTAGGTTATTAATATCAATTGCTTGTCAATCATTATTAAGTAATAGCAATTTAGTGTAGTCGTCTATAATAAATAAAAGAAATTGTTTCATATAAATTTGATTTTAATTTAATTGCATTTTATGTATATTTGTAGAGCTTTTTTATTAGAGTGATTTAAAACAAATGTTTGTGTTAAATAAAATACATACAATTTTGTTAACGATATCTATAACATCTTGATTTGATGATGACAATCTTAAGGTACTAGTAATTCGCTGCTTTTAACAAAACAACTATAGTAGCTATGCCAATAAACTATGTTTTAAAGACCATAGAAAAGGTGGTTAGTTAAGTGACCACTAAACCGCAAAGAGTTAATAGGTCTAGGAGCAGATATACAACCATAAAATATATTTAATATTTGTATAAATTACTTAGGGAAACGAGAAACGTACAAGAAATATATATTAAACTTTAAAACCTTAACCAAATGAACTCAACCTCAATTTGAAACTTTAAAATCATATTATTTATATATTTATTACTTTGTTTTCTTCTGAAAAACAACCCTTTTTCCCATTCATTTCTCAGCATTTAGCTGAAGTGTTAAAAAATTTAACAAATATATGTATATACTATAAAGTTTTTGTAAAATATCGTTTTGGTCATTCAATATGTGACCTCTTTCTCAAGTGTGACAGGAAACCCTACAACTACAATAATGACAATATTAGCACATAAAATGCATATGTTATTATGGACATTATATACTACTACTAAACCCAACATATATACAATCACACAAATATATGTATATGTTTTTAATATAAGTAATACTAACATGCATTTGAAGAGATAATGTTAGAAGACGACCAAGTAAATACTGTCACAGGCACTTATGTGTTAGGGAAGAGACTCTGCTGCTCTGACAACAACTACTTAAGGGTCAACTAAAAAGTTCATGAATTATATATAAAATACAAGAGAAATTGTAAAATAAAATTTGTAATTTTCAGTTTTGTTCTGTAAAGTTGTTTTAAAAGAGGGGAGTTTAGTTTTAATGCCAGTAATTTTGTAAAGTTTTCAAGTTTTCCTTATTTTTTTTCTCTTGTCTTCATTTTGTTTAAATTTACTGCATTGTTTTTAACACTTGGAAATGTTTATCATAGATTAAAATAAAAAAAATAGTGTGAAAAGTGTTATTGGTTTTTACATTACTTTAAAGTTGACTAAATTTTATTTTTTACCAGCAACTTTTCTATAAAAGTAGTTCCTTTTCTAGCAGAAACTTTTCTATAGAAATAGTTGCCTTGCTACCAGCAACTTTTCTATAGAAATAGTTGCCTTGCTACCAGCAACTTTTCTATAGAAATAATTGCCTTGCTACCAGCTACTTTTCTATAGAAATAGTTGCCTTGCTACCAGCTACTTTTCTATAGAAATAGTTGCCTTGCTACCAGCTACTTTTCTATAGAAATAGTTGTCTTGCTACCAGCAACTTTTCTATAGAAATAGTTGCCTTGCTACCAGCAACTTTTCTATAGAAATAGTTGCCTTGCTACCAGCAACTTTTCTATAGAAATAGTTGCCTTGCTACCAGCAACTTTTCTATAGAAATAGTTGCCTTGCTACCAGCAACTTTTCTATAGAAATAGTTGCCTTGCTACCAGCAACTTTTCTATAGAAATAGTTGCCTTGCTACCAGCAACTTTTCTATAGAAATAGTTGCCTTGCTACCAGCAACTTTTCTATAGAAATAGTTGCCTTGCTACCAGCAACTTTTCTATAGAAATAGTTGCCTTGCTACCAGCAACTTTTCTATAGAAATAGTTGCCTTGCTACCAGCAACTTTTCTATAGAAATAGTTGCCTTGCTACCAGCAATTTTTCTATAGAAATAGTTGCCTTGCTACCAGCAACTTTTCTATAGAAATAGTTGCCTTGCTACCAGCAACTTTTCTATAGAAATAGTTGCCTTGCTACCAGCAACTTTTCTATAGAAATAGTTGCCTTCCAACCAGCAACTTTTCTATAGAAATAGTTGCCTTCCAACCAGCAACTTTTCTATAGAAATAGTTGCCTTCCAACCAGCAACTTTTCTATAGAAATAGTTGCCTTCCAACCAGCAACTTTTCTATAGAAATAGTTGCCTTCCAACCAGCAACTTTTCTATAGAAATAGTTGCCTTCCAACCAGCAACTTTTCTATAGAAATATTTGCCTTCCAACCAGCAACTTTTCTATAGAAATAGTTGCCTTCCAACCAGCAACTGTTCTATAGAAATAGTTGCCTTCCAACCAGCAACTTTTCTATAGAAATAGTTGCCTTCCAACCAGCAACTTTTCTATAGAAATAGTTGCCTTCCAACCAGCAACTTTTCTATAGAAATAGTTGCCTTCCAACCAGCAACTTTTCTATAGAAATAGTTGCCTTCCAACCAGCAACTTTTCTATAGAAATAGTTGCCTTCCAACCAGCAACTTTTCTATAGAAATAGTTGCCTTCCAACCAGCAACTTTTCTATAGAAATATTTGCTTTCCAACCAGCAACTTTTCTATAGAAATAGTTGCCTTGCTACCAGCAATTTTTAAAAAGAAATAAGAAAAGGTTTTTGAGTCTATAGAAAAAGTAGCTTTGGTTATAATTTAGCTAAATAATATACAAAGTTATAATTTAAAAAAATGTTATATTGGCTTTGTTTTGTCCTACTAAATGAACAAATATTAGCTGTTCTTTTATTTTAGTTTGAACTAAATGCACTTTTAATGCTTCAAAACATAAAGCTGTTCAAAGAAATGTTACATATATGTTATTATGTTATGTTATTACTTAAATTTATTTCAAGAATTTTTATCAGTTGTAGTTGTGCACAAAGTAGACTAATTTTTGATGACCGTTAGTCTCATTTTGCTGAAATGTTTTTTTTAACTGAACGAACCCTAATTTTTATTAAAAATTCAGCCTAAAATTGATTTCCATTTCATGTTTTCTGCCTCAAAAACTATTGACTTGTAATTTAAAAACATATTGTCATTTGAGTTTCAAAATCATTAATCAATTATCCATTGTTATGGTTCATTAACGCAATTTATCTTAAACTTTCATGTGTCACACGACGTTGATGATGATGATGATGGCGTTGATGGAAGGTGTCCCATGAGTAAAAACAAGCTATAGAATAAAATTAAATTTATTTAAGTACATGATTTATATTGTTTGGTTAATTAACCACCGCCAATCATGCATAACAAAACACCTGTACGTTTCATTGTTATTATAGCTTTGATGTTGTATTTTCACCTGTGCTGCGTTAAAATGACAAACAATTCAAGTAAAATTATTTATGTATGTTGGCATGTAGTGCAGGTTTATACAAATTTGATATTACGTTTAGATGGATTTTGTAACATTTGTGCTTTATATAATTATCTCATAATTGTTATGAAAATACAATGGCATAATATGTATGTAATTAGATTGTATGACAAAGGAAATATTAACATAAGCAGGAAAAGTGGAGTGTAGTAGATACAAGACTTATTATAATTGTCCTTTCATTTATACAAAATTATTAACATTAACAATTTGTTTTGTTCTTTCAATTCTAGATGCTTACAATTTGACGTTAATCCAAAACAACACTAAAATTCAACGAAAAAAACAAAGGAACTTTCCTTCAGTATTTCAGTATTAAATCGAAAACATTTTGTGTTCCAAGAAATCTCCTCAACATGTTGTATTGTTTGGAATTATTTTTGTTAACTTTTATGTTATTGCAAGGTAAGTTTTTGTTATTTTATTATCTATTTATAAACATCCATACTTCTGCTAAATATTAACCAGAAACCCAAAAATCAATTTATCGTTTTAAAACCAATTTATCCTAAAAGTATGCAAACATTTTTTATTTATTCATTCAAATCCATGGCAAATTGCTGTCATTGTTGTCGGTTGATGTATAAATTTCATCTTAAATTATTTTTGTTGTTGATATAAATTTAAATTATATTTGATGAATACCGCACAATTTTGATGTCACATACTCCGCTTGACACACAAAATGGATGAACATACGAACGAACGTAATAACGTATGAATATAATTGAAAAGCACACGCAATTTCATTTAACAATTGAAATTATAATCGATAAAAAAAACAAACATTAAACGAAAAATTATCTTGTTTGTAATTGGTATGTATACATTTTTTTCACTTATAATCAATTTAAATAAATAAATTGCTGCACAACTTTAAATTGTGGACAATTATGCAGTGCTGGACTTTTATGAGCTAATTTGTCAATCTAAATTGACAGAAAATAGTTAAATGTTACAAGACAAATTTTTTATAGAAAATGATGCATGTTTAAGACAATTTTTTTTTGTTGAAAAGTTTACTTGTTTTAAGTCAAAGTTATTACCGAAAAGTTGACTTGTTTCAATACTAATCTTTCATAGAAAAAGTTGTCTTGTTCTAGACCACTTTCTTATAGAAAAAGTTGCATTGTTCAAGGCAACTTTCTTATAGAAAAACTTGCATTGTTCAAGACAATTTTTTTTGTAGAAAAATTGCCTTGTTCAAGACAACTTTTTTTGTAGAAAAGTTGCCTTGTTTCAAGACAAGTTTTTTATAGAAAAATTGCCTTGTTTCAAGACAAGTTTTTTATAGAAAAATTGTCTTGTTTCATGACAAGTTTTTTATAAAAAAATTGTCTTGTTTCAAGACAAGTTTTTTATAGAAAAATTGTCTTGTTTCAAGACAAGTTTTTTATAGAAAAATTGTCTTGTTTCAAGACAAGTTTTTTATAGAAAAATTGTCTTGTTTCAAGACAAGTTTTTTATAGAAAAATTGTCTTGTTTCAAGACAAGTTTTTTATAGAAAAATTGTCTTGTTTCAAGACAAGTTTTTTATAGAAAAATTGTCTTGTTTCAAGACAAGTTTTTTATAGAAAAAGTTACCTTGCTCAAGACAAGTTTTTTATAGAAAAAGTTGCCTTGTTCAAGACAAGTTTTTTATAGAAAAAGTTACCTTGCTCAAGACAAGTTTTTTATAGAAAAAGTTGCCTTGTTCAAGACAAGTTTTTTATAGAAAAAGTTGCCTTGTTCAAGACAAGTTTTTTATAGAAAAAGTTGCCTTGTTCAAGACAAGTTTTTTATAGAAAAAGTTGCCTTGTTCAAGACAAGTTTTTTATAGAAAAAGTTGCCTTGTTCAAGACAAGTTTTTTATAGAAAAAGTTGCCTTGTTCAAGACAAGTTTTTTATAGAAAAAGTTGCCTTGTTCAAGACAAGTTTTTTATAGAAAAAGTTGCCTTGTTCAAGACAAGTTTTTTATAGAAAATGTTGCCTTGTTCAAGACAAGTTTTTTATAGAAAAAGTTGCCTTGTTCAAGACAAGTTTTTTATAGAAAAAGTTGCCTTGTTCAAGACAAGTTTTTTATAGAAAAAGTTGCCTTGTTCAAGACAAGTTTTTTATAGAAAAAGTTGCCTTGTTCAAGACAAG
Organism: Calliphora vicina; assembly: GCF_958450345.1. Lineage (NCBI taxonomy): Eukaryota > Metazoa > Arthropoda > Insecta > Diptera > Calliphoridae > Calliphora > Calliphora vicina. Next base: position 15,816,351 of record NC_088781.1, on the reverse strand, counting down.
TTTTTTATAGAAAAAGTTGCCTTGTTCAAGACAAGTTTTTTATAGAAAAAGTTGCCTTGTTCAAGACAAGTTTTTTATAGAAAAAGTTGCCTTGTTCAAGACAAGTTTTTTATAGAAAAAGTTGCCTTGTTCAAGACAAGTTTTTTATAGAAAAAGTTGCCTTGTTCAAGACAAGTTTTTTATAGAAAAAGTTGCCTTGTTCAAGACAAGTTTTTTATAGAAAAAGTTGCCTTGTTTAAGACAAGTTTTTTATAGAAAAAGTTGCCTTGTTCAAGACAAGTTTTTTATAGAAAAAGTTGCCTTGTTCAAGACAAGTTTTTTATAGAAAAAGTTGCCTTGTTCAAGACAAGTTTTTTATAGAAAAAGTTGCCTTGTTCAAGACAAGTTTTTTATAGAAAAAGTTGCCTTGTTCAAGACAAGTTTTTTATAGAAAAAGAAGACAAGTTTTTTATAGAAAAAGTTACCTTGTTCAAGACAAGTTTTTTATAGAAAAAGTTGCCTTGTTCAAGACAAGTTTTTTATAGAAAAAGTTGCCTTGTTCAAGACACGTTTTTTATAGAAAAAGTTGCCTTATTCAAGACAATTTTTTATAGAAAAGTTGCCTTTATTTAAGACAACTTTTTTATAGAAAATTTGCATTCGTTCAAGTCATCTTTTTGTAGAAAAGTTGCCTTCATTTAAGACAAGTTTTTTTATAGAAAAGTTGTCTTGTTTCAAGACAAGTTTTTTTATAGCAAAAATTTTGAAGACAGCTTTTTATTAGAAGAGTTGCTTTGATTTAAGAGAACTTTTTTTCATAAAATTTTGTTATACAAAAATATGCATTGTTCCAATAATCATTTTGTTTTTACAACAGTTAAGCAATGACGAATAGTTGAACTTAAAGTAATTAATTACTTACCTTTCATCAATATTTTTTTCAAAAGTTGTAAAATTTTTAATTATTTTTCGTTGGACATTTTGGAAATAGCTAAAATGTATTTATAATAGTCTAGGCTCTATGTAATAATTTATATTTATTTTAGCTTTGTGTTTTAAATACCGGTAGTCATAAATATTTTGGCATCATTGCATTATTATTATTTATACTATTTGAAATTGTTTATTTATTTAGCGAACCAGCTTAAACAGTTCAGAATACAGAACACCAAAAAAAAATTACCAAAAACAAAAAGATATTTTAAACATTTTTTCCGTCACTGTGTGCGGATACATGTAGCAATCGTGTGTGATGATGGCGCATTCCCTAGGATGCCTGAAATTTTGAATGTGTATATTTATACGTTTAAACAAATCATCAGGCGTAATATAATCATAATTGTTTTTTTTTATATATTTTCTGCTGCTGCTCGTTAGTTTTTAAATATGAATTATTTTCTGCTTTCAGTATTTCGCATTTGTAGCTATATACAAATATGGAAATACATACCTACATAAGTATTTACACATAGATTGCATAGATACTATTTCACTTGTCTCTCTCTGTAGTTTTGTACTAGTGCCACGTAAATTTTTAATTTATTAGATTCAACCATAACTGTGCGGTTTGGCTTATAAACGCCAGCTAATATTTCTTTCATTTTGCGGCTTTTTCTGCAATTTCATTTTATATTCAGTTTTTTTCTGCACCGGTATTTGTTTTTAGCAAAATGTTTGTTTTTTTCATATTTCCATTGGATTTGTATATTTGTTTGTCTATTTGTTTTGTTCATTCGCTTTTATTTGCCAGTGTACATATCTATCTATCTAGCGGTGGTATTCCAGTAGTCATAATATGATGATTGCATTTGTTTAAGGCTGTTTTAACTGCAATACTCCTGTGTATATAAATTTGTTTAAAAACAATAAACATTTATAGCCAAACAAAATAATAATAATAATAAATTGATTTGTTTATTTTGCTTTATGCATATTTCGATTGTGAAAAAATACAGATAATTTATCAAATTAATTTAACAAAACAATTAGGAATTAATATTACTGTTGTGCATTAAAACTAAAAAAGATAATTTCAAAATAAAGACAAAATTAAAAAAAATTTTATAAAATATATAAAAGATATAATATAATTATATCTTCCACAGAACAGAATTTCACAAGCAAATTTTTGTTCAGAAAAGTTAAATTGAACAATGCAGCTTTAAAATGTCTCTCGAACTGGTCACATTTTTATTTAAGAAAGTTTTCCTCAATATTGCATTTTAATTTGTCTTGAAGGCAAATTTTTCTACAGAAAGTTGTCTTGAAGGCAACTTTTGCTATTGAAAATTGTCTTTAATCAAATCAACTTTTTCTATAGAAAACTGTCTTGAATCGAGGAAACTTTTTCTACAGAAAATTGTATTGAATCAAGGCAACATTTTCTATAGAAAATTGTCTTGAATCGATGCAACTTTTTTATAGAAAATTATCTTGAATTGAGGCAACTTTTTTTATAGAAACTATAGAATCGCTTTTTCTATAGCAAATTGTCTTGAATGAAGTCAACTATAGAATCGCTTTTTCTATAGCAAATTGTCTTGAATCAAGTCAATTTTTCTATAGAAAATTGTTTTGGATCGAGGAAACTTTTTTTTATAGAAAATTGTCTTGAAACAAGGCAACATTTTCTATAGAAAATTGTCTTGAAACAAGGCAACATTTTCTATAGAAAATTGTCTTGAAACAAGGCAACATTTTCTATAGAAAATTGTCTTGAAACAAGGCAACATTTTCTATAGAAAATTGTCTTGAAACAAGGCAACATTTTCTATAGAAAATTGTCTTGAAACAAGGCAACATTTTCTATAGAAAATTGTCTTGAAACAAGGCAACATTTTCTATAGAAAATTGTCTTGAAACAAGGCAACATTTTCTATAGAAAATTGTCTTGAAACAAGGCAACATTTTCTATAGAAAATTGTCTTGAAACAAGGCAACATTTTCTATAGAAAATTGTCTTGAAACAAGGCAACATTTTCTATAGAAAATTGTCTTGAAACAAGGCAACATTTTCTATAGAAAATTGTCTTGAAACAAGGCAACATTTTCTATAGAAAATTGTCTTGAAACAAGGCAACATTTTCTATAGAAAATTGTCTTGAAACAAGGCAACATTTTCTATAGAAAATTGTCTTGAAACAAGGCAACATTTTCTATAGAAAATTGTCTTGAAACAAGGCAACATTTTCTATAGAAAATTGTCTTGAAACAAGGCAACATTTTCTATAGAAAATTGTCTTGAAACAAGGCAACATTTTCTATAGAATATTGTCTTGAAACAAGGCAACATTTTCTATAGAAAATTGTCTTGAAACAAGGCAACATTTTCTATAGAAAATTGTCTTGAAACAAGGCAACATTTTCTATAGAAAATTGTCTTGAAACAAGGCAACATTTTCTATAGAAAATTGTCTTGAAACAAGGCAACATTTTCTATAGAAAATTGTCTTGAAACAAGGCAACATTTTCTATAGAAAATTGTCTTGAAACAAGGCAACATTTTCTATAGAAAATTGTCTTGAAACAAGGCAACATTTTCTATAGAAAATTGTCTTGAAACAAGGCAATATTTTCTATAGAAAATTGTCTTGAATCAAGGCAACATTTTCTATAGAAAATTGTCTTGAATCAAGGCAACATTTTCTATAGAAAATTGTCTTCAATCAAGGCAACATTTTCTATAGAAATTTTTTGAAGGCAACATTTTCTATCGCAAATGTCTTGTATCAAAGCCAAGTTTTCTATAGAAAATTGTTTGGAATCAAAGGCAACTTTATGTATAGAAAAGTAGTATTGAAATGAGTCATATAATGAAACGAAACAACTTTAATTGTGCTATTTTCATAGAAAAAGTTTCAGAATATTTGTCTTTTCTTTTTTTCTTTTCAGCGATTTTTGTTTAAGTTATTTATATGTTTTATTGAATATTTGCTTATTTTAACTTTAACATATTTAATTTTACAATAAACCCCAGAAATTGTGAAACATTTTATACGACTTTAAAGAAAAATAATCAATAATCTTTTGACGGCATCATACCGTTCACCAACAGATGTCTGTATTCGCTACAAATAAAACTAATATTATTTTTGTGCAATAAAAAGGGAAACAATTTCAAACTTAAAGTTCCGATATGAAAACAAACTAAAGAAAAAAAATCAATTTCAAAACATGTTGTACAAAGCAAAAAATATACAGATTTTGATCATACTACTGTTTTGTAAGTAAATTGTATTTTCTTTTTTTTTATTCCAGCAGCTCATTTCATATGCAAGGTGTAAATTGTATTTTGTTTTTTTTTAGCCTCCTCCCTCTTCTGTTTACCACTTTGTGCTAGGAATACGTACTGAGTTCAGTTGTTTTGCACTATGGTCTGCATATGCCTTAAATTTCTCATACACAACGATTCTTTTGTATTGTTAGGATATTATGTGTGTTTTTTACGTTACGTTTGTCTGTTGTTGTTGGTTGATTTTTTATTATTATATTTTTTTTCTTCTCGCCCATAAATCCCTTACCAGTCGCCATAAAAGATGAGTGTATGAGCATGTTGGAGCTATTTTTTATGTTAAGCAAAGTATGAAATAAATATAAAAAAAAACAAAAAATGTTTTTCTGCGAGTGATTTATTGGCGTAAAAGCAGTAAAATAGAAAAATTTTTACTAAGCCTAGACTATTCTAATACATATTCCAAGCAGTACGCAGCAGAGTCCCATAGACAGTCTCATACTTTTGCTTAGATTTCCGTAGTTGAAATAAAATTCATGCATGCTAAACACATTCATGAATTTTTATAAATTGTTTAGCAATAGCAGTGAAGAAGTGGCAACGTTTTCAGGTTTTTTATTATTTTTTTGTTTGTACTTTTTGTGCCACATTCAGCACAGCATGTATGTTGCGTAGTTTTTGGAGTTTTTGTTTTGCTTGTTTCTTGATTTAGATTTTCATTGTTTTTATGTAAGAAGATGAGTATGCGACCTTGTCGAATTTGAAATGCCCTTCATTTGGTTTATTTCCCAGAAGTTTTATGGGTTGTATTAGACATGGAAAGATATTTTGAATATTTGGAATTTCTACATTTCAGTTAAATGAATATATTTATAGACATTTTAGCAGAATCCAGCTAATACTATTATCTGTTGCCATAAATATGAAAAAATTTTTCTCATATTCCCTGGAAAAAGTTGCCTTGTTCAAGGCAAAAAACTTGTCTTGAAACAAGACAACTTTTCTATAAAAAACTTGTCTTGAAACAAGACAACTTTTCTATAAAAAACTTGTCTTGAAACAAGACAACTTTTCTATAAAAAACTTGTCAGACAACTTTTCTATAAAAAACTATAAAAAACTATAAAAAACTTGTCTTGAAACAAGACAACTTTTCTATAAAAAACTATAAAAAACTTGTCTTGAAACAAGACAACTTTTCTATAAAAAACTTGTCTTGAAACAAGACAACTTTTCTATAAAAAACTTGTCTTGAAACAAGACAACTTTTCTATAAAAAACTTGTCTTGAAACAAGACAACTTTTCTATAAAAAACTTGTCTTGAAACAAGACAACTTTTCTATAAAAAACTTGTCTTGAAACAAGACAACTTTTCTATTAAAAACTGGTCTTGAAACAAGGCAACCTTTTCTATATAAAAATGTTGTCTTGAACAAGGCAACATTTTTATAAAAAACTGGTCTTGAAACAAGGCAACCTTTTCTATATAAAAATGTTGTCTTCAACAAGGCAACATTTTCTATAAAAAAAGTTCCATTGCCCTAAACACTATGAAAAACTTGCAAGACTTATTATTTTTTGGTAGAATAGACAATGAAATTTCCTTTCGTAATTCCTAAGACTGTCAAGAAGATGTACAGGAACAAAAACATAAATCCAGAAGCAAATCTAACAAAATATTATAATTTATAAGATGAGTTTATTAAAATAATAAAATAAATGAACAACAATAAATATAACTTCATTACAATAAAGTAACCCGTCATGAGGGGTTATTTTATGTTAGAGTAGAGTAATAAAATAAGAAAACTCTTGGAAATATATAAAACCTTAAATCAAAAAAAATATTGTCTTTTAAATGGTAGTAAATAAGATTTTGTCACTATGACTTTGCCTAAACTTTAAGATACAATTGGAGACTTTATATGACAGGTAACGCCCCATGCATTAATTCGTTTATTAACAGAAGTCAGTCAGCAGGTTGTCAATCTGATGAGTTGGCCCTAAATGCTTGCCTATAATTATTTTTATTTGTTTACAATTCCTAAAAATTTCCACCAAAACTTTTCTTTAAAAAACAAATATTTAATGCTATTATTTATTTAAATAATATGCCCTATTAAGTGGATTAATTACATTTAAGCCGATTTATATGTTTTGTTCAGTTCAAAATAAATAAATTTTTTTCCTGCTAATTACACTGTAAATTTACACACTTTAAAAACAGTTTGTTTCAATATTAAGATTAAATCATTAAAACAAATTTTTTTCAGCACAATTAATTTTCCATTTATAGCAATTAAACTAAAACTTAGTTAAATTACAAAACAATATGGTTTCATTTAAATAGCAATAAAATTAAAATAAATCTTATTCATTTGCATAATAGTAGTTATAAGCTAAAGTTTGATAGTTATACTCTTTCTCCCCCTGTTCAAATAATATAAAATATTTTTTATATTGCTGCCACAAAAGTTTTTTTGTTGTTTTTGTTGTAGCATTGATGGCAAACTTTATTGACTTTATTAACACCTATTTATGGTGCTTGAGTGTATGAAATGGAAAAATAAAACGCCTGCAACTTTCAATAATTTTGTAGATGCAATAACAATAAATCATGGAACCATTCTAATGCACACTTTTTACCACACACATAGTTACTATACACTGCTTTCATATAGATACTGCTGGCAGAGAATCATAAGTCATTTTCAAATTGTGCTACGTAGCAATTCATTCATTCCATTCCATTCATGCCCCTCAAATATCAATAAATATTCATAAAGTTCAACCCTTAGTTAGATTTAGAGTTAAATACTGCCTTAGTGAAAGTTGTATAAAGGAATTAAATGATTTAGATTTGAAGGATTGTAGATAAATAATATGTTGGTATAGATCAGTGGTCGGCATAGACACAACATAACACATTAGTAAAAGTATTGTAATATTGCATAAAACGAATTGTCTGATTGTGTTTCAATCTTAGTTTCCCTTTCGATAATTTCAAGGAGCTATTTATATCTGAATAGTCGATACTGTTAGGCACCGAATGTATGTCAGCGCAAACCACTGGCATAAATTCAAGAGATTTTATATATTGTATAGTACCAGTGATCGGGTCCATGTGTGAAATTGAAGTACTTTTTAATAAAAGTATTTTTAAAGTACATTTTACTACAACTACTTTTTGAGTACTATTTACTAATTGTAATTTTACAGTACTTTTAACTAAAATTAATTTTGCACAATTATTAACTAAAAGTACTTTTATAGTACTATTTACTTAAAGAATTTTTACAGTACTAAAAGTACTTTTATAGTACTATTTACTTAAAGAATTTTTACAGTACTAAAAGTACTTTTACAGTATTAGAAGTATTTTTACAGTACTAAATGTACTATTACAGTACTAAAAGCACTATTACAGTACTAGAAGTACTTTTACAGAACTAAAAGTACTAGAATTACTTTTACGGTACTAAAAGTGCTATTTACGGTCCTAAAAGTACTTTTACAGTACTTTTTACTAAAATTACTTTTACATCATTATTTACTAAAAGTACTTTTGCGGTGCTATTTACTGAAAGTACTTTTCATAAAAGTACCATTACAGCACTTTTTACTAAAAGTAGTTTCACAGTACTTTTTACTAAACTTCTTACCAAAGTAGTTTTTACTAAAGGTACTTTTTATTTAAAATACTTTTCTGTAACTTTTACTAAAAGTACTTTTATCGTCCTTTTTAATAAATATACTTCTACTGAACTAAAAGTACTTTTATAGTAATTTTTCTGAAAGTACTTAAATATAACTTTTTCAATAAAGTGCTTTTTACCAGAAGCACTTTTATAGTATATTTAGTAGAAGTACTTTTATAGTACTTTTTACTAGAAGTACTTTCAATTAAAAGAACTCTTTACTAAATGTTTTTTTATATTAATTTTTCTGCAAGTGCTCTTTTTCAATAAAGTATATTTTTAGAACATTTCAATAAAGTACATTTTTAGTACTTTTTCAATAAAGCACTTTCATAATACTATTTCTACGAAGTACAATAATGTACTTTTAAAATACTTTTTCAATACAGTACTTTTTCAATAAAGTACCTTTATAGTACTTTTTCAATAAATTACCTTTATAGTACTTTTTCAATAAATTACTTTTATAATACTTTTTGAATGAAGTAAGTTTAAAAAATTTTTCAATAAAGTAATTTTATAGTACTTTTTTAATAAAGTACTTTCATAATATTTTTCAATAAAGTACTTTTATAGTATTTTTTTAATAAAGTATTTTTATAATATTTTCCAATAATGTACTTTTATAATATTTTTCAATAAAGTTCTTTTACAGTACTTTTTCAATGAAGTACTTTTATAATATTTTCCAATATAGTACATTTATAATACTTTTCCAATAAAATATGTATTTAATATTTTTCAATAAAGTACTTTTATAATATTATTTCCATAAATTACGTTTATAATATTTTTCAATAAAGTACTTTTGTAATGTTTTTCAATAAAGTACTTTTATAATATTTTTCAATAAAGTACTTTTATAGTACTTTTTCAATAAAATACTTTTTCAATAAAGTACTTTTATAATATTTTTCAATAAAGTAATTTTATAATACTTTTTCAATAAAGTACATTAATAGTACTTTTATAATATTTTTTAAATAAAGAAATTTTATTTTCTTTTTTCATAAAGAACTTTTACTTTTTCAATAAAGTTCTTTTGTAATACTTTTCAATAAACTACTTTTATAGTAGTTTTTCCAAAAAGTACTTTTATAGGTCTTTCTCAATAAAGTATGCACTATTTCAGTAAAGGCCTTTTATACGATTTTTTCAATAAAGTAATAATAGTAATAGGTACTAATACTACATTTTCAATAAAGTACTTTTATAGCTCTTTTTCAATAAAGTACTTTTTCTATAAAGTATGCTTATAGACATTTTTCTGAAAGTAGACTAATAGTAGATTTTACCATAAGGACTTCCTCAATTAGTAATATAGTATTTTTTGATATAAACTTTTCCATACTTTTTACATTTTGAAAATAAAAAGTTCTTTCTACTACAATTAATTTTTTCTAAAAAAGTTTTATAATACTTTTTACTAAATGCCCTTTAATAGTACATTTTAGAGTTATAGCCCTTTGCCCTTCAGTCATTTCATCAAATATATGACAAAATCTAAGCTTGAATATGTTTTATATATGGATCCAACTGAAAATGCCAGCATTCCATAACACTTTAAAGATTACCACAACTTTGAAAAATCTTTAAACTCTTTTAATACACTGCCTAGTATTATTTGCAATTTAAGCGTAGACATTTTCAATTGAAAACAACAGGGCCACAACTAAAAATCTATATAAAGTCATTTAGAATTTTTATTGCCATTGAGGACTAAAACAAAACAACAACAAAAAAATATGAGAAAACATCTAACTACTGAATGAAAACTTAAATCCAAAAAATATAAATATATGAATCTCAGCTGGATGAATAGCAAAGTACTATTTATAAGATACAAACCCACCATACATACATAGTGGGTGGCAAAATGTACATTTTCACCCCATTTTAATAAAAAAAAACCAACAACAAGATATATAGCAAGTCTTTCAGGGTATAAAACAATAATCTTATGACACTATTCAAATCATAAACAGACACTTGCAGTTAATCATTGAATTTATTGGTTTGGAAATATTAAAATAAAAGAAAACTAGTAAAATAAGGAAATAGACAAGGAATATGACTAGGGGAGTTCTAACAGGAAACAAGAAGAGTTTGAGAAAAATCAAATGTTTGAAAAAAAAATAAGAAATAAAATTTCAAAATAAATCTTATAACAGTACTTAAGTTTCAAAATTACATTCTAAACTTCTATGTATATAAGTTTAAAATGTTACCTTAAATCCTAATATATATATTCTTTATACTTCTCTTGTTAAGCCACAAATGTGTTAAATTGTGCAAAAAAATATATACATTTTGTATGTAATTTATATATATGAAGCTTGAAATAATGTGATTATTGTTAAGGGACTTACTACTATGTTTAGAAAAAACTTTCCAACAAAATACTTAAAATAGTTTAAACAAAATTTCATGTTTAATTTTAATCCTCTTAGTATGCTTTTTTTGTTGTCACAAGACAAAAATTTATCAAATTCTTACACAATATCTGTTTTTATTTGGGGAGGGTTTTCCTAAAATTCTCCTTCGTAATTCATTTAAAGGATTACATTTAATTTTTAGTACCTGTTAAAATGTTGATTGCCATTGTGTTGTTTGAGAAATGCAATAAATTATTTGTCTCGAAAGAATATGTTTTCATATCAATAAATCCAATAAAGTGTAATAAATCTGAGAGAAAGCAAAATATTCGAATTGTGAAAAAAGAAACACAGGTTATTTAAATGAACCATATGTAGTGGAAACAACAAATCGAATAAACAAATTAGGAATATAAGAAATATAAATCCAGGTATTTAAAACAAAAACTTTTAAATAAAAAAGTTATTGAACTTTAACTAAAATTACTTTAATACTATTGTTAACTAAAAGTATTTTAAAGTAGTTTTAGGCACTTTCAGTTATCGTACTTCTATTGAACTAAGAGTACTTGAATAGTAATATTTCTAAAATATAAATTTTCAATAAAGTAATTTTATAGTACTTTTTACTAGAAGTACTTTTATAGTACTTGTTACTAAAAGTGCTCTTATAGTTTTTTGTATTAGAAGTACTTTTAGTTAAAATAACTTTTTACACAATTTATTTTTATAGTAATTTTTCTGCAAGTGCATTTTTTTTAAAAAAGTTAATTTTTGGAACTTTTTTAATAAAGTACTTTTTTGGCACTTTTTTAATAAAGTACTATTTTAGAAATTGTTCAATAAAGTACATGTTTAGTACTTTTTCAATAAAGTACTTCTATATGTATTTTTCAATAAAGTACTTTTACAGGCCTTTTTCGATAAAGTACTTTTATATTAATTTTTCAATAAAGTACTTTTATAATAGTTTTTCCATTAAGTACTTTTATATTACTTCTTCTATAATGTATGTATATTTATAGTTATTCTTTAATAAAGTATTTTTATATTACTTTTTCAATAAAGTACTTTTGTTATACTTTTTCCATACCGTACTTTTATAGGTCTTTTCCATTAAGCACTTTCGTAGTACTTTTTCCATAATTTAATTTTATAGTACTTTTACATAGTTTTTTATTTCTTTTTCAGTAAAGTACTTTTATATTACTTTTTCAACTTTCTGATCATCATTTTATAAGTCATTTTCAAGAATGTACTTTTATACTGCTCTTTCAATAAAGTACTTTTCCATAAAAAAATTCTCTGACAATATTTCTCTAAAAAGCTATTCTCTTATAAGGCATTTTATGAAAAGTCTACTTTCTGTAATGCCGTTTTTATGAAAAGCTTATCTTACTTTTTTTTGAGTTTCTATTATAAACAAAATTTTGTTTGTGAATGCTCTGAAAAAGTACTTTTTAAGAAACTTCATTTATGAAAAATCATAAAAAAGCTTTTTTATTAAGGAAACTATCAGATAAAATTTATGGGATTTCAGAAAAAATTTAGAAAAATGTGCTTTTAAGAAATGCTACATTGTGAATGTAGCTGAAATTTATTTGATGAAACATTTTTTTTAAAAGCTAATATTTTTTTCTAATAAACTTCTTTTATGAAAAAAACTTTTTTACAAAAAAGTCCTTTTATGAAAAACCTACTTTCTGTTAAGCCATTTCCTGAAAAGTTTCTTTTATTATTTATTCCTATAAAGCTTTTTTTCTGAAAAGTTTAATATTTTTAAATATTCGTTGAAAATAATTTTTCTGAAATTTTTTCTAAAATGTTCAAAAGTTTTTTTTTGATTCCCGGGAATCGGCAAATTTTTTTCTACATTCCCAGGTACCCGGCTATTCCCGAAATATATAATGATACTGTAAATTAGGAATATTGTAGCCAAATTTCATATAAAAACTTAGTATTATAATTACTAAATATCAGAGCTTCGAATTAATTAATAAAATTTGAGCTTAATTCACTAAAATCTGTCAACCTTTGATTCCATAAATCCATTCTCAATATTTAATTTTTTAGATTCATTTCAAAGCCATTGTTTAAACTGAATTAATTTTAAAGTTAATTAATAACAAAATTTATTCAAACTTTGAATGATTAAATTTTCGTTAAATCAAATCATATACAAAATTAATTGAATTGAAGAAAAATTTAATCATTTAATACATTTTTGAAGCTATTTTGTTATGGATTTTAAGAAGAAATTAGAATGATTCAATAAGAAATAAATTCTATAAATAATGTATTCACTTTTTAAATTTTCATACGAAAAACCCCAAATAAATAATAATAAGCGGTCTATTATTGCCGAAATATAAGCAAAAAACTATAAAAAATGTTCACTTTTTTTTTGGTGAAAAAAATAGAGTTCTAACTTGTTTTCTATGTAATCGGGTAGGGAAAAATTGACAAAATTCCCGGGAAATTTGTACCGGGAATTCCCGGGATAAAAACCCTAATTGTACTTTAATATAAAAAAGTCTTAAAGCTCTTCTTTTTTTACAAAAAAGCTGACTTTATATAAAAATTATTTTTGGGAGAAAGGTTTTTTAAAAAACTTTTTTGTAAGAATATATTAATTTTTCAGAAAAGCTTCTCTTATGAAACTATGAAGAATTAAAAGGCTAAACATTTTTCTGAAAAGCTTCTTTTTAGAAATATTTTTTTTTTTGAAAAAAATTTATTAAAAAGCTACTTTCTGAAAAGAACTTTTTTGTAACAAATAATTTTTTTAAAAACACATAAATGTTGCTCTGAAAAATGTTTAAGAAAAAACTATTTTCTCAAAAAAAATATGAAAAGCTTCTTTAATGAAAAAGCTTGTTCTCTGGAAAAAGTCTTTATGAGAAATGTATTATTTTTAAGCTACTTTCTGAAAAAAAAGAAGAAACCCGTATTTAATGAAAAAGCTTTATCTCTAAAAGGGGAAATGACAACATTCTGTAAAGCTTTATTTATGAAAAAAGCTTTATTTGTTTCCTAAAATGATTCTATTTTAAAGTACTACAAAAGAAAGCATTAAATAATTACACTTTAAATTCACCTATAATTACATCACAATATTTTACATATATTCCTCAATTTTCTTTGGATTTCTCTTAAAGTTTTCTCCCAGAAACTATTTGTTTTTGTCTTCAAGTTTTGCACAAACTTTTCTCCAGCAAAGTACCACAAGAACACTAAGAATGAAAGAAAAAAACTATAAGAAAATTACTTTCTTTGTTGCCAGTCTTATAAGAAAACTAAAAATAAAAAATAAAAGAAAAACGAAATGAAATGAAATCGTACTAAGAAAAAAACGCAATAATAGAAAACTTTTTTTATTTCCTTGTATTTTTCTGATGTTTTCCACAACTTTCTCCGTGTTTATGACTCCAGCAAGAACACATTGCAGAAAAAAATGGAAAAGGAAAACTAAAAGAATTTCAGTTTTTGCCATTTTATTGAGCTAGTGTGCGTAGTGTTTTTTGCTTAATGCAAAAACTATGGAAAGTAAAGGTGGGATTTGAAGAAAAAAACTGAGAATAAACAAAGAAAACTAAAAATGACAAAAGAAGTTTTAATTTAAGTTGAGGGGAGGTGGGCATAAACAAAGGAGGGAAATTAACAAAAAGAAGAAAAAAACAGGATCATAAGTATTTATGACTTTGAGTTTAATCAAATTTACAAAACAAAATTTAAATTTTTAATTTACTTTCAATATTTTTTTTTGCATTTTTAAATGTTTAAATGCTTTGTTACATTTGCTCTTTGTTGCCTTTCTGGAAAACCCTACAGCATTTAAATAAGGACTTTATGTTGTTTACATACATTTTCTCCATTTTCATTTTGTTTTATTTGAAAACTTTCAATTTATCTACAAAAACATTATAAATTTTTGATATTTCCATTCTGTATAGTAACATTTTTATGTTTTCTTCTTTTTTTATTTTAATTTTTATTTGTTTTATTATCATTTATACGGTTGTTTTATGTTGTTTTGTTATTTGGACTAATAAATCTTTTTGCTCCAGAATGTGAAAAAAAAATAAAACTGAAAAGACGAAAACAATATACAATATTTCTTGTCATTTAAACAGTTAAATACATCTGGTGCGTCGTCTACTGAAAATACAATTGGGTTGCAACAAAAATTTTATTAAAAACAGAAATTTTTTTTTGGTTAACTCCCAGTATTTAAAAGATGATATAATCATAAAATTTAGAGAAATATTTAAAATTAAAAGTCTTTTTCCTTTGACTACACATGTTGCAAATAAGTTATGGCTTTTGGTTTGAATATTAATTTAAAATTTTATTAATTCTTTTGTAAATTATGAGGTTGCTATAGAAATAGCAACTATTTTGTGTAATTTAATAAGGAAAGTTGTTTTAATTTAAACAACTTATTGGGAAAAAAAATTAATTACCTCAAGGTAAAATATTTTTCAATCATTTGCTACTCAATTTCGTTTGCCACAAAATCGTTTATAGGGGTGAACATTCAATATGCATATAATAACAGTTTCTAGGTGATTTTTTACAGCAAATTAGGGAAGGTGTGGCAAAAGTTGTGAAAAGCTTTTTTGAAAAATAAAAGTTTTATGTGAAATAAGTTTATATAAGTTATTTTTATCAAAAGCTTTTTTTTAAGTTTTTTTGATGAACAAAGTTTATCTTGCGAAAAAGCTTATTTATGAGATAAGTAAATTTAGTGAAAAAGCTTTTATAAGGTAAATAAAGTTCTCTTGTGAAAAAGTTCTTTAAGTCTTTTTACTGTAAAAGCAAGTGCTTGTTGTGAAAAAAGTTATTTTTGTGTATTTGTGTCAAAAGCTTTCCTGTATAATAGATCGTATTGAGAAGTTTTCTTGGGTGAAAGTTGTTCTTGTGAAAAATCTTATTTATGAAAAAAGTAAATTTTGTGGAAAAAGCTTTTTGAAGGACAATGAAGTTCTCTTGTGAAAAAAGTTCTTTAAGTAAAATGAGGAAGCTTTTTACGAAAATAAACTGTTTACGATAGATGTAAATATTTTTTGTTAAAATCCCTTTTATGTGAAAACATAATTTTTGGTAGAAATTGAGCTCTCGGCATACCTTCCCCCTTGCCTTTTAACGCCTTATTACTGCTCACCAGCATATGACTGTTTATTTTGTATTTCCCTGTATTCTTTTATATACTTTATTTTTGTATCCACTCCGTTTCAGTGCGATAGTCTATAATAAGCTTAAATTTAACAAACTAATTGATTTATAGTACGCTATAAAATGTGTCGTTTGTTCTGCATGTAATGCATCATATATAAACAGAAATGTGTGAAAATATAATAAAAAAAAATATATGCACACACAAAGTCATAAACTCATAAAATTACAAATAAATTTAAAACTACCAAGCCCAACAATAAGAGCACAAGACAGACGACGTCTATGCAAAAAAAATTAAATGAAATTAAAAAGGAAAAAACACGTAGTAATTAAAACCATATGCTTTGGAGTATTTTTTTAAAAAAAAATGTTTTATTTTTCAAAATTAAAGTTGTATGTAATAGCAGCCGTATTGCCCAGAAAGGTCTGCCATATTTTGACAAAGAAATCGATAAAATAATAAAAATATGTTAAAGAGTACTTTAGTTACACAATTTTTTTTGTTCACATTCATGTTGTATACAGCTGAATTAGTATACAACATGAATGTGAGCGAAATTGGTTAAAATCATCAAAATGATCTCACATGCCATGGGAATACTGTATTTAAAAGGTTTGACCCTATGGGGTCAAGATCATAACCGTAGACAGCAAACTGGAGGGTTCGAGATGGATAAAATAACTATAGACAGATATTTACTTATTAATGTAAAACATCGAAATTATTGCAAAATTCTTATACTGATTTCCAACTTTTGCACAGTCATACCCTCTAAACTAAATTTGGCCTTTAAACTTTTTGATGTCGCATCAAACCAAACTTTTATGTGTTTAACCCTCTAATGCTTAAGCATGCCTCAAGGCACTCATCGCAAAAATGACAAAAACTGCAAATAAAACTGATTTTTCTTTTCAAAAATTTTTAAAGCTTTTTAAAATATTTAATTAGTTTTTTCAGCAACTGGCAATTTTGCCATAAGTGCCTTGGGCATGCTTAGCATTAGAGGGTTAAGTGAAAATAATAATATGTTCAAACTGTTAGCAGTTCAATCAATCGGGATTAGGCCAGAATTACTCACAGCCATGTTTTTCTTATTTCATCTGAGGTTTAGAAACTCTTAAAATTCAAAGATATTAAAATTCTTAATTTTTTAAAATTTTTAGCTTTTATTTTGAAACATTTGAACATGAATTTAATCAAAGTTTTGGCCATTGTTGACACTTTCCCACATCTCTGGCAACATATGGATTCCAAGCCAAAATAACTGCTCATCTTTTGAGGGCAAGAACGAATCAAGCTAATATCGGATACTCTGTTCCAAAGTTTAGCGTATCCCAGAGAGAGAGAATACAACTAATATTCGAACGGGGCATGGTCTGGACTAGGGTATTCATTCGCCTAATGATCGTTCGATTAATCGAATAATTTCTTACGAATAATTATTCGAACAATTTAAAAATATCAATTTTCGAATAACGAATAATTCGAACAATTTTATGTAGAATAATCGAATAAAACGAATAAATTTTCATAAATATTTAAATTTATTAAATTGCTTAAATTGCTAAGTAATAATGACTCACAACAATTGTATTGTTTCTGAAATTCGACAAATACACTGTAGCCAGCCTAGGACCATATGTCTCTATGTCAAGACTATTTCTCTACAGACAATTGCACTAGTTAAAATGTCGAAAAACTTTCCTTTAAGCGTCAGTAGAAATACTTTAGAGACAACAGTTCTAGTGCATTTTTGGTGACATTGTCGACGATCGAGTCAATAGCTTGGTTTTTTTTTATTATGCTGTGTAGTCAATAGGTATAGAAAGTAACTATCTAGTCAATAGTGAAACAGTCTACTGGTGGATTTTCAATGACAAGCTAATGCTAAATGTCAATAGAAGATTTCATTGACTGGGTACATATGGTGGTAGTGCTACTGACAATGTCACTAGTAAATCTCTACAAATTTACTATTGGCATACCCTGCAGGGTAACTAAAAACAAAGGGACTTTCGATCACTGTAGATGAGTGTATCGATAGCTCCTTCTATAAATATTACTGCAAGAAGTTACAATTCTAAAAACAAATCTTTCAAAATTTTTAACTTATGACTTGAACCAATGAAAGTAAAAGATACGGAATAAAATATTTGTTAATTAGCTGGCGAAAAATTTGAAGAATCGCACTTACTAATAAAAATTGTTACTTAGATAAAAGTGGAGTTGAATGTGATGGAGAATGTGATTTAGAAACGGTCGTCAAAAGTGATATTGAGGATGACATTTATAATGATTACATTGAAATAGATGAAGGCCATGATCTTAAAATATATGTATATAAGTGATGTTATTAACCGGGTACGTAAGTGTTGCAAAATACTTAATAAATCGAATGACAAGTATATATTGCAAAGTAACGTTTTGTTGCAAGAAAAGCATGGAGTTCGTCTTATACATGATTTTGAACATCGTTGAACATCTTTGTCTAACATGGTAATAAACTTTTTGTGTATTTGTAAAGGCGTCAATCATGCACTGCCTGACTTCAAATTAGCCACGTTCACTGACAATGATATCAAACTTTGGACATATTCCCTTTATTGTGTAATTCCCCAAGACCACTTTATTAAGCAAAGATTCGGCAACGTTGATAGAGCTTAATGTTTAATACAATTTGTTATAAATAATTTAGAACAAGTTAAAATCTCTTATTCGAATTATTCGAACAAGAGAAAAATCGAATAATCCGAATACCCTAGTCTGGACTGATGGAATATTTCAGTTTCATGCTTGACGTCATATTCTGGGCATTTTTCGGCCAGACTAGTACAATTTAAGCAGCTCATAATATATAGGACACTATTGGTCCTACCAAATACAGAGAATTACATTAGAGCCATGGATATTTGAATTTATTGTCGATTAGGCTGGTTGGTCGGGCATCACATACGATCTCTTACGCTTCGGTTTATCGTAATGGATGAATTTTTCATTGCAAGTAATGATTCGGTGCATAAAATATTTTCTTTTATAGCGCTCAAGCAGCACTTCAGACATACAAATCGTTTTTCAGAAGTCTCTTAGCTTCAATTCGTATGGTATCCAATTTTCCTGCTTTTGAATGAATCCTACTGCTTGAAAACGTTTTGAAATTGCAAAAACCTGGACTTCTCTTGCATTTTTTTGGTACGCAGTGATTAATTTACATATCGTTAGCTTAGAGTACATATCGCACACGCAGTTCAAAAGTGACACAACTCAAAATTAATTTGTCGGGTTATATAAACCCGAAAAATTAATTTTACGCTTAAACTATGCATAGTACTCTTGTTTATCTTTACAAAAGATATCCGTGTATTCTGTTGTTGTTAACTGTGGCTAAAAAAACACTAATGTATTTCATTATGTTTCAAATGGTGTATATTTATTTTCGATTTCTGAAAAATTAAAATTTTGAGTTGTGTCACTTTTGAACAGAAGTCCATTTTTTTATAAAAAATTAAATTTAATACAAAACGAAAATAGTATTCCAGAAGGCAAAACAAATACCTCATTTAAATAATTTATTGATTTTAACAAATTTCCATTAGCTTCTAATATAATCGAATTTTGGTTTATTTTCTATGTGGCGTATGATTAATATTAATTATTTGGTTACTCTACATTTTCCTATATAACTCTAAATCCATTAAAGATTTTAAAACTATTCAAAGGGCACTGCTACACGTTCAATATATATTGTTATATTTGGAGCGCGATCCATTGTAATGGATCACGCAAAATTAAGTTATTCTGCGATTTGGATCGCGATCCATCAATACTGCATGCTACACGTTCAATAAATATCGCGATACTGGATCGCGGTCAATATATATTGAACGTGTAGCAGTGCCCAAATGGCATTCGAAAGCCAGTTCGATTGGCTTTTAATTAAAATTTAATTTTATTCTTCATAATTATTTTAATATTTTTATTATGGTAAATTTAAATTAAATATTTTTTTAACATTTTGTAGAGGAAGAAATGAATACGTTTATTATAGCTTAAAGCTTATCTTATTAAAATACATTAGTAATTTTAACAAATTTCTATTAAATTCTAATTAAAACGAATTTTAGTTAATTTTTTTATGTGACGTATGATTAATATTAATTAGAAGGTTGCTCTACATTTTTCTTTATAACTCTAAGGGCATTAAAGATTCTAACACCATTCAAATGGCATTCGAAAGCTTATTAAACTGGCTTTTAACTACAATTCAATTTAGTTAATTCTCTGTATATTTTCAGTTCATGTTCGTGAGATTATAACAGAAATTGGTATTTCTTTTAAAAAGTTTATATCTGTTTCGGATTAAAGTCTAATATTGATTTTTTAGTTGTTCACTATTGTGATAAATCATTTTAAATAAAGTTTAAATTTACACTTTCAATTCGCAGCAAAAATATTTAAATGTAAGAAAAAATCTAAAAAAAAAAATAAATGAGATGACACCAATGTCACCAAGAAAGAAACTTTAAAAAAATTGGTTAAAAATATGATTTATGACACCTTTTTTTTGCTTTAATAATACCAAAGAAATATAACGAAATTTTAAATAAAAACTTATAGATTTTCTTAAAAATGTTAACTAAATTTTAAATGTAAAAACACGCATACAATAAGAATGGCACTTGAATAAGAAAAAACGAAAAAAACTAAAAAGAAAATAATTGAATTTGTACAACATTTGGTGAAAGTTAAATAAAAGACAAAAACCAAAAAAGTATTGTAGAACAAAAAAAAAATGAAGCAAAAGAGTAGCAAATATGTTTTTAGCATTTATTTATTTCCCCGTTTTTATGGTTGGTCATATTTCAACTAGACACTTTGAATGTATTTGTTTCACTCGTAGATACAATGTGTATTTTTGCCAACCTTTTGGAGCTTTGTTTTTCGTTTTTTGGCTGATTCCTTAGAATGTTTTACTAAACTTTCAACATGTTTTATTGGACGCGTTTAACAATTTTGGGTTGACCGTTTTATACTACATATATTTTTTTGGTTTGTAATTTTATTATATTCTTTTATACATTGCTATGTGTTTGGTGAATGAATATATATTTTTTTTCATAAGCTTTTGGAATAATTTATCTTCCACAACGTTTGTTCATTCATGTTTTCATTAGTTTTTAATTCTTGTTTTTTTCTGTTTTTTTGGAGCTCTTTCCTAGATATTTTCCGTTATTTATAAAGAATTTTATGGCAAAAATTTCCATTTTTTTGGGGGGGTTTTTGTTATTATTATGTGTATATGTATGTGAATGATGATGATGATTTTCAGCTTGAGTAAATATTTAAAAATCCTTTAAATTTGTTTTTTTTTTTGGAGTATTTTCCATAAATAATCTTTAGCTTTTATCATTTAGGAATTTAAATGATTTTTATTTAGGTTTGTTGCAATATTTTGCGTTTATTTTTCTTTCTTGTTTGGTTTTATTTTCACAGTTTGCTTGTTAACTATTTTAGGTTTTTGGTTTTGTTGTTAAATATTCTAGCCATTTGACTGTTAGTCAATACTTTTCTGGTTATTTTGTTCTTTTTTTCTTGTGTTTTGTGAGAATTTTTGTATTTCGCTGTTATGCACTCGAATGCATTCATGACTTTTACTTAAAATGCCAAAAGGGATTGGTTTTGGTTGAGTATGATGGGAATGTATAGGTTTTGAGATTTTTGTTTGGTATAGCTAAGGTTTTAAACGACTTGGTTGGATGCTATTTAAAAAGGTTTCCATTAGTTGCGGATCAAATCGAATTTCAATTAATTTTCTTATGCAGACGTATGATTAATATTAATTATTAGGTTGCTCGACATTTTTTTTATAACTCCCTGTACATTAAAGATTTAAACAAATGGCTTTCACATGTTAACGGACTTTTAATTGTAATTTCTTTTTATTTTTCTGTCATTATTGATGATTTTAAATGGAAGATTTGTTGAATATATTTTAGCGAAAATAACAAATATATAACTTCTTGCCGTATTTAATAAAAATAAGCGTACTTTATTTAAATACATTAGAAATTGCAAACAGTTTAGGTTAAGATCAAATTTTAATTATTTTTTTTTACATGACGTATGATTAATATTAATTAGTAGGCTGTATCACATTTTTCTTAATAAATCTCATTTTATCAAAGATTTTGAATTTATTCAAACTGTATTTTAAAGCCAATTAATCAATATTTTAATTAAAATGTCACTCAGTTGTTTTTATGTTCAATTGTTATAATTTTTGGTGAATTTAAATATAAAATTTATTGAAAATGTTGTAGCAGAAAAAAAAATAAAATGCAACTGCTAGCCATATTTAATAAAGCTGAATTTATTTAAATACTTTAGTAAGTTTAACAATCAAATTTCCATTAATTTCTAGCAATAATAGAAATAGAATTTACTTAATTTTGTTTGTGACGTATGATTAATATTAATTATTAGGTTGCTGTACATTTTTCGTTATAACTCTCAGTGCATTAAAGATTTTAAAACTATTCAAATGGCGTTCGAATGCATATTTATTTGGCTTTTAACAAAAATTTCATTCTGTTGTTTATACTTATTATAATATTTTTATTATGGTGAATTTAAATTTAAAATTTATTGAATATATTTTACAGGAAGAAATGGATATGCTATTGTAATTCTAGTCTTATTTAATAAAGTTTACTTTATTTAAATACTTTTATAATTGTAACAAACTAATTTTAATTAATTTCTAATGAAATCGAATTTTGGTTTATTTTTTATGTGACGTATGAGTAATATTAATTATTAGGTTGCTCTACATTTTTCATTATAACTCTCGAATCATTAAAGATTTTAACACCATTCAAATGAAGTTTTAAAGCTAATTAAACTGGCTTTTAATTACAATTTAATTTAGTTACTTCTCTGTATAATTTTTATAATTTTTTATGAACTAAAATTTAAAATTTTTTGAACATGCTGAAGCTGAAGCTTCATTGTTTTGGACATATTTCATAACAATAAGCTTACTTTATTTAAATATTGGTATTATGACTTTAAATTGTATGACTTTTTTCAAATTGTTAGGTCTTATTTTGAAACGTTTGGACAATATAAATTTATTCAATGTATTGGGATACGCTTCAGTTTGGAAGAGACTATCCTAAATTAGTTTGATTCATTCTTGGCCTCAAAAATTAGAAATTCTTTTGGCTCGGAATCCATATGTTGCCAGAAAGATGAGAAAAGGTCATAGATAACAATGGCCAATACTTCGAATAAATTTATGTTTTATATAGTTAAATTGTATATTGACGTATGATTAATATTAATTATTAGGTTGCCCTACATTTTTCTTTATAACTCTCGGTGCATTAAAGATTTTAACACTATTCAAATGGCGTTCGAAAGCTTATTAAATTGTATTTTATTTAAATTTTCATTCTGTTGTTCAGTATATTGTGTAATTATTTTAATATTTAACTAATTTAAATTCAAAATTTTTCGATTCTCATGAAGCGGTAGATAAAAATAAGAAACTGGTGGCCATATTTAATAAAAATATGCTTATTTTATTTAAATAATTTCGAAATTTCCATAAATGTTCATTATTATCGGTTCAAACCGAATTTTAACAAATTTATTTTAAGTGATGTATGATTAATATTAATTATTAAGTTAATCAATATTTTTCTTTATAACTCTCATTGTGTGCGAGAATTTAATTCAATTCGAAGGGTTGTTGAAATCAATTTAAACAGGTTTTTAACTAAAAGTTCACTCTGTTAGCTTTTTTATAGTTATTATCATTTTTTATGCATTTAAATTCAACATTTCTATTGAACATGCTGAAGCGCGTTGGTAAAAAATGTAGAACTTCTGGTAGTATTTTAGAAATTTCCAAAAATTTTAATTAGTTTCTGTTTAAATCGAATCATAATAAATATGGATTCAGTGACGTATGATTAATATTAATTATTCAATTGCTCGACATTTTTCTTTATAACTCTCTTTTTGTGAAAGATTTTTACACTGTTGAAATGTTATTCAAAAGCTAACGAAACAGGGTTTTGCCAACAATTTCATTCAATTAATTTTTAGTCTTATTCCTATAGTTTTAGCTGAGTCTGTAGTTAATATTTTTTATTTTAAAAATATAGCAAAGCCTTTAATAAGCCCCTCATTGCTCTAGAACAATTGTAGTGTAACTTTAAAAAACCAAAAACACCAAAATATTTGCTTACACACATATAACAATCACATTGGTTCTAAAAAGGAAAAATTTGTTTGGTATTTCTCTGTTTTTTTTTTCTTCTATTTTTAAATGCATTTAGCATACAAATGGTTTTCACTGGTACAAGCAGTTTTTTCTCATCATTTGTTTTTTTTTTTGTTAGCAACCAACAATCATTTCGTTATTTCGTTAAAGCATTTTTTCCATTCCTGTTAGTTATTTAGCCATATAAAGTTAAAGCTTTGATTTTGTTGTTTTGTTTCTTTCTTTTTTTTATAAATCTAACTGTGATTTGCTTTCCAATACTACAAACTACTAGTTTTATTTTTTTTTTTGCCAACAAAATTTCTGCGGTTGTGTTTTTTTTTCCTTGTAGTTTCATTTTCTTTTGCGGGTGGTTAAAATATTTATTTATGATACTCTGAGTTTTTATGGTTTTTAGTGGTTCTTTTTTCTATTGTCAATAATTTTTATTTGTTTTATAGTTTTTTTTTTAGCAGTATTTTTACCAAATAGTCTGTTTTATATGTTTTGAGTTTTATTTGTAAGCTATTTCACCAAATTATTTACTTGATCATGTTCAGGGTGTAATCACTTTTATACGATTTTTATGATAATTTATTATGTGGTTGTGGCATTTGCTTTTTTCGCCTGTTATAGTTTTTTCTGGGAATAGCAGTTTGTAAAACACACAATAGATTTATGGCTATTGATATGCTGATGAAAGAAAGTGTTATAAATTTTCGTAATAAAATATATAGCTGTTGTTTTTTGGTTGTTGGCAAATAATGTACATATGTAATAGATAAATTGTGATTTAATTATAGAAAACTATTTGCTAAAGGCATTTTAATTGTACTTAATGGTTTTTAATTAAACAATAAAGGGAAATTAAGATATTTTTTTTAATATTTGGTTAGAATAATTGATAAATATTTAGTATTTTTAGGAAATATGTATTTTTATATTTTTGACTAAGTTCTAACTAATTCTGCACACTATCGAAAAAAAAGCTATGAAATTTACTTACTGTTTTTTTTAATTAAATAATGCAGTTTTAAAACTTTTTAAATTAAAACAAAAATGTTTTAAATTTAATTTAATTGTATATGACATCTTTTCAACTGTAAAAAATTCTGAAATTCTATCTTGCCCCTTCTACTGATATACATATAAAGTTTGGTGTTTATAAATTCCATATTTTATTTTTATACCAATGAATGATAAATGCATTACGCCATTTGAAATTTCCACTATATTAATTTTATACCCTCAATATTATAAATTCTACATAGTCTCCTTTGAACTCTATGCACTTTGTCCAACGTGTCTCCAAGTTTTTTATCTCTTCCAAAAGATAAGATTTGCCGACGTCATCAAAATAGCATTTTTAGTGAGATTTCATCGTTGGAGTCAATTCTTCAGGTTTGGAAACAAGAAATAGTCACTCGTACCAAAGTTGTTAGTCAAAATTGAAACTATTCTTTCGCACTTTCAATCTCCGATCGGCCAACACCATATCGTATTTTTTTCAATTGTAAAGAATCCCATTATTGGTTAAAAATCCAAAATCTATATTTTCAGTGCAATCCTTATCTTTAAGTTCAAGTTTCCAATATTTTCAATTAATATCTAAAGTTGTCTCTGAAAATTAAAAATTTTCACAAAATATGTAAAATTTAGAATCCAAAATTTAAAATTTTCACTAATAATCCAAAATTTTCACAAAGGTTCGAATTTTTACTAAAAATCCGATTTTTCACTAAAATTTATTTTTTTACTATTGGGTGTATGACATAAATTGCGGGATTTACAATAGCTTATATATAATTTTGAAGGGTAAACAAGTTTTTTTTTTTTGCTTCGAAAATGTCGAATTTTGTACCAACGAATCGTCATATGCTGGAAGTTTTGCTTTACTTCTCTAATTTGAAAAAAGTGCCGCTGAATCACTGAATGCGTTTCATCGGTGTCAACGTGCGAGAGATGGTTTGTGCGGTTCAGAAGTGGAGACAAAGATCGCCGAGGCCAGCCAAAATAGTTAGAAGCCGAAGGATAGGAGGTATTACTCCATGAACACTCAACAATAGCTTGAAAACTCATTGGGAGCTACTCAGTCAGCAATTCCAAACGTTTGCCAGCAGCAGGATTCTTTCAAATATAGGAAATTGGGTACCATACGAATTGAAGCTGCGAGACCTTAAAACAAGATTTTGTATGCTTGAAATGCACCGAATCATTATTTGCGATGAAAAATAAATATAGTAGGAGATCGTATGTGAAACCCGGTCAACCAGCCGAATCGACACCAAAGCCAAATTTCCATGGCGGTAAGGTAATGCTCTCTATTTAGTGGGACCAAAAGGGACATATCTATTATGAGCTTCTGAAATTTGGAAAGGCCATCACAGGGAACCTGTATCGAAGGCAACTGATTCGTTCGAAGCGAGCATTGGCCGAAAAACGCACAGAATATGATATGTAATGCAGATATGAAACCGTATCGGCCACATGTTGCAATACATGTTAAAGAAGATTTAGATTGAATTGGTTGGGAAGTCTTGCCTCAGTCCTTGTCGCGTCCGACTACTATTTGGATCGATCCGGATACACTTCACTTCAGAACAGACTATCCGAAATTGACTTGATTCGTTCATGGCCTCAAAATATGAGCTAGCAGTTATTTTTGGCTTGGAATAGATATGTTGCCAGAAAGATGGGTTAAGATAATAGTTAACAATGGCCAATACTTTGAACAAATTTATATTGTACAAATGTTTCAAAATAAAAGCTAAAAATGTTAAAAAAAATCACGCTAATATTTCCTTTAACCTACAATTTTTTTTTTTTTTATTAAAAATCTATTTTTTCAATAAAAATCTACCGTTTCATTAAAAATCCATTATTTTTTACTAAAAATCTATATTTTTACTTCAAATCCAATTTTTTCATTAAAATCCTAATTTTATTTAAATTGCAACATCAAAAGTTTTCACTTTAAATCGCAATTTCTCAAAAAAAAAAAATAAAAAAATTCGAAATTTTTCTAACAAAATCCAAATTTTCACTAAAATCCGAGTTTTCACAAAAATCCCAATTTATATTAAAATTAAGATTTGCAGAAAAAATCCAAACATTCACCAAATATTCGATTATTAATTAGAAAATTTACTTTTCACTAAAATCAAAAAAAAACATATTTTTTTTTAAAATTTTCACTTAACCTCCAATTTATCACTAAAATCCAGTTTTATTTAAAATACAATTTTTCACTAAAATTAAAAACAGCTACAAAGAAAAACAATTTTTTACTACAAAATCCAATTTTCCTCTAAAACATCCGAATATTTAACTAAAAATTAAAATTTTCACTAAATATCCGAACTTTCACTTAAAATCATATTTACACTCAAAATTTGATTATTCAGTAGAAAATAATTGTGCTGTTTATAACCTACACCACCAGTATATGGGGAGGGTATAATGCGTTTGTGCAGATGTTTATAACGCCCAAAAATATTGGTCTAACACCCACCTTAAAGTATACAGTTCGACTTAGAATCACTTTCTGAGTCGATTAAACGATGTCCGTCCATCCGTCTGGCTGTCCATGTAAACCTTGTGCGCAGAGTACAGGTCGCAATTTTGAAGATATTTCTATAAAATTTGTTACATGTGTAGTTACGTCCGCTTTCATTCAAGGTGGCGATATGTGTGTATGTACATTTGTGTTTTCTATTTAACGCGATTTTTAGGTCCCAATTTCTTTTTTGTTATGTGACTGATGTATTGTTTTACGTGAAATAAAAAATCATTGGCCCCACAAAAGCATTTCGTTTTAAATTAGAACCTCGTTTTACGCGAATTTGATTTACACGCAATTTTTTTGGGCTCAACAAACCGCGTAAATGGAGGCCTACATGTATACAAAATTCATGTCACCAAATTTTGTTACGATCGGTCCATAATTAGTCATAGCTCCCATAGAGACCCGCTTCCGAAAATCACTTTAACGTGCATAAATCGCTTAAAATGTTAACTTTCATATAGACACAAATGACACGAAATAATTTCATGGTGATCAGTCCATAATTGGTCATAGCTCACATATAACCCAACTTCCGAAAATCACTCAAAAATATAAAATATTGAAATTTAAAAAAAAAAATGTTTTTGTTCTTTTGCTTAGGTTAGGGTATTATATGGTCGGGCTTGACCGACCATACTTTCTTACTTGTTTTATATAGCGAACGAGTACTTTCAGTGGAAATTTAACATGTGTTTTGTTATTGTAACAAATCTCGAATAAGAAAATTTCGATCAGTTTTACTCCATATCGAACACGGTAATTCGAGCCCAGGATTCGCGTAAAGAGGTATTAATTTATGTATATTGCATACTAGGGTGAAGAGAATATACGAGTCGGTCAAGGATGCAGCACTTTTACTTATTATTGTCCTTTCTATGTACTAGCTATTGGCTTAGAATATGTATCAAATGAATTACAGCATTTCCCATTTCTGGTGATACATTTCAACAACATCAAACATTTTTGAACAAATGTACAACTATCGAAACTTTTTTATAGTTTACACATGACATACAAAGACTTGTAACAGTTCGCTTTTTTTTTTCTTATAATTTGTCTGCAATATTGCTGATCCTTAATAATCCTTATGTGTATGAAGAAAAAGCACAGGAAAATCTCATTCATTAAAAATCGAAAAAAATACAGTTTTAATGACTTTGCAGTCTTAAAGCCAGCAAAAAAAAAACCTTGACCAAATAACTGCACTATCACATATACACATTAAAAAGTCATATATACATTAGGGTGGCCCCGGTTGCAAAGAGCGAAAATAAATTTATATTTATTTTTTCTCAAAATTATTTTTCAGCAAAATCTAAGGATTGTAGAATTAAGTGAGGCCCACAAACAAGTTATTAATTGTGGGGCCAGGCTAATACTTATATCAAATATACATAAGTGTATGTACATATAAATAACTACACAACAACTTGCACAATTTATGTATGGAATGGAGTACAGACTGTCTAACTAACAAGAAACTGTCATTAAAATGTATTGCTTCACAGATTGTTTAAATGCCTGTGTTGGTGTTTTTCTCTCTGTGTGTGGAGGAGTAAAATATCACATTAAGTCAATGTTAACGTCTCATTTTCTTTAAGAGATAATGTGACATTTGTGGTTTTTAATTTTACGACTTTAGTTGCAAACACTTTGAAAAAAAACATACTAGAAATAAAATGATTTTTTTTTTATATATTTTTATGACACTGACTTTTTTATTATTATTATTTTGTACTAGCATACAAATATTAGTTTTTTTTTACAATAAAACACTAGTATTAAATAGTAGCATTTTTTATGACATTTTAAATCATCATTTCCTATAATGTAGTGAGGGAAATAGTGTTGCCTCACATAAAATGTTTAAAAATACATGTTACTCATTTAAGCTTATAATATTTGTTATGGCTTTTAGCTTGTTTTTTACAGGATTTTATGACTAATAAGTCGCCACTTAACAAAAATATTTATATTTATTTATATTATTTTAAGTGAGTTAAGTTATATAGTCGTCATAGGCAATTGGGAATCAACAAAAAGAAAATAAAATTGTAAGCTATTTGTTTTTAACTATAATTCCATTTTAAGACTGTTAACAATAGGTTTAAGATAGTGATAATAATATTACAGATCTTTAACTGTAAAGCAAACTATACACCTACCTATATTTAGAGTTTGTTAATTCTAGTAGTATATCGGTTCTACCTTTAAGCCATTCTTAAATATTATCTTAATATTACAAATTTTTAAACATAATTCTTTTTGCATTTGATTTCAGGTATGTTAACAAATGGCCAGTTTCTTTCAAAACAGAATCCGAGTTGGTAAAATTATAAAATAAGTTATTGACTACGATATTTATTCGAATATCATTTTTAACGAATAATTATTCGAAAAATTTAAAAATTACTATTTTCAAATAACGAACAATTATATTCGGCTATATCGAATTTTATATATCCTTCACTAAATTATATTTTAAAATAAAAATTTGAAATATTTTTAGATAAACAAAATTTTATTTTTCTTTTCAAACTTTTTTTCTAAATTTAAAAAAAAAAAAAAATTTTTTTAAATATTAAATACAATTGAAAAAAAATTTTGGTGAAAAAAAAAATTCGGGTTAAAAAATATTTTTCCCGATTTTGACCCATTATACGTCCAACTTACATCGTTGCAAAGAACTTAGAAATATATATTAGATATCCATTTTGCCTATATTAATGACTTAGTAATTCAGATATAGATAAAAAATAAGCCAAAAATCGAGGTTGTACTGATTTTTTCCTTATATCCTATAACGGATATATTGATGTATGAATCATATATATGTTAGTTATTTAGGATCTAGGGTGTATTGATTTCAACATACAGACTGTTAGACGGACATGGCTATATCGACTTCGCTATCTATAACGCTCCAGAATATATATACTTTGTGGGGTCGCAAATGAAAAATATAGAAATTACAAAGGGAATGAAAAACTTATATATATCCTTGCTGAAGTCCTTTTTGGTAGAACTTTTTTTAGCTAGTGGGTTAAGATCTTCCACTAAAATGATCCTCATAAAATTCCTCAATACAATGATTCTAAATAGTAGAGAACGATGAGTTACTTAAAAACTTTTTCACAATAAACATAATTATTCAATTCACAATTGACGTTGTACAGACGTATGAGTTATAAGTCGTCTGAATCTACAATAGTTGTACAAATGTTGTTGATAATTTCTATATAAATATTTTGTACAACACCTACAACATTTTTACATATGTTTTTCGAATGTTGTATGAAAATTTAAGTGTTACCAAAAGTTCATATTTATACATAAACAAAAAAATTTGTTAAAAAAAAACGTTGTGAATTGGACAAATGAAACTATTAAAAATTAAAATTAAATTCCGCATAATTCTATAAGTTTAGGCTAGATCTTACTAATGATTCATTAAAAACTTAGTGATGATTTTACCAAACGTTAAATTGAATTCGATGAACATACCTTCTTTCAATAAATTTGACTTCATTAGTGTCTTTGTTCTTAAAATTTTGATTTATTAATCATTTCGTTAGCTTTTCAGAAACATTACAGGAGAGACAAAAAACGTTCTAAAATCCATGAGTTGAAATATTTTTGCAATCTGATAATGGAGTTTTATTACTTACATATTTGGTATGATTTATAATAACAAATAATCACAGCTAAGAAGAAGTGCATTTGTATCTTATAGGTCCTTTTTTGGGACTTGTAAAATTTTCTGTTTCATATCAGAAAGTCGAGGTGATAATAAATTTAAAGACTATCAACAATTTAATTAAAAAATTGATTTACATTTTTTGGTTGAAATTTAATGAATAAACCAATAATTAAAATAAGTATTATATATTTAGTAACATATTTATACTCAATTCCATTTCAATGAGATAATTATTTTGAAATTTTTACAAAACAAAATGGACCTAGCACTTTTGTATATACATATATAGTAATTTAATATAAATAATTCCTGACTGCTAAAAACTACAAATTTTAAATTTTAAAACTTTATTGGACATTTTTTGATTTCTACACATATATTACGGTTAACCGGTTTTTTTCGATGTCGGTTAACCGAAAAACCGGTTTTTCAAAAAGGCCAATTTTCGTTTAACCGACACACCGGTTTTTTGTTCTATAAAAATGATCTACATGAAGAGAAAAAATACAGTTGTGCATGTTTACTGTAACAATTTCAACAATTTCACAAGTCTTTTAGCAATATTATATTCACAGTAACTACTTATATGGTTGTGGTAACCATAATATGGTTAAAATACGATTCACTTAATTGTGTCAACCATATATATGGTTGTAGTAAACAAGTATATTTTTGTGACAACCATTTTTATGATGAAGGATTTACCATATTTTGTTATTCTTGGTTTTTGGATATCATAATCTGAGAACAACATATTATGATATAATGATTCATCATACAAATGATTGTCACAAAAAAAATACGTGTACCCATATATATGGTAATTTAACCATATTATGGTTACAACAATTATGTGAATAGTTACTGTGACTTTAATATTGTTAAAAAACTTAACAATAAACTTAACAAGTAAAAATGTTGAAATGGTAACAGTAAATATGCACAACTATATTTTCTCTCTGGGTGTACCTTTCAGAATTATAGGGCCGCTATTCTGTTTCAATCAAAAAGTCTTAATTGAGGTCATAGATCAAGTTTACATTTTTTATTCATGCTTGTTTTTTTGGTTTAGGTCTGATGTGTGCTTCCTTTTTGATATCAAAAACAAACACTTTCAAAAAATTAAAAATTGTAGTAAATTCAAAAAGTACCATTTGAGGAACGAAAAGGTACCGTTGTTCTCCATTTTTGGTAGCTTAATACCATTAAGCCTCCTATCCTTTACACTTTCTTTGCTCAAAATCATATCAACCAACTAATGTATACAAATCAATTAATTTAATAAAATAAAAAGGTACCATTCAAAGAAAAAGTACCAATTTTCATTTTCTCTCTTCAACACCCTCTCTTCAAGGGCCAAGTTTAAAATAAAATGACAACAAAAAATGTTGTGTCATATATCTCAAATGACTCAAATATGTCTATATGCTCAAGAAAAAATATGTTTTAAAAATGTACCAATCTGTTTACCTATCCCAAACTACAACTTTGCACTCGAGTTACAAAGTTAAAATTTTATCAAAATTTGCTTAATAGTTTATAATAAAATGTATTTCGCCGTTTTAGCAAATACGATTTATATATTTTATTGGTTTAAAAGTACAAAGCTTATACATCTTTTACTCGTTTTCTCCCCCAAAGGGTTCAAATTTCAAAAAAGTACCAAACTCTAGTCTGCTTATTTTTTAAGTAGATAACGATGAATTTTAAATTTTGTTTCTGTATCTATATTAGTTTAGAATTTTCCTGTTTTTAACCTCTAAACCTTAAAATTTCCAAAAATCCCTTCTTAGTTGATCTACTCAAGGAGATGGGAACCTATAGTCCAAATTGCATGTCTGCACCTTTTGGCGTTTGGGATGGGTTATGTTGAATTAGTTAGAAAAATATGTCATGTACGGTATGTCACGTACGATATTAAATTTTATTAATTATAAAATCACCCAAAGATTGTTTTTATTTAAATATGACGGATTGTAAAAGAAAAATATTTAGTTTAGTGTAAGAAATTAAAAGAAAACATCACGATTCGAATATTTTCGCATATTTCTACATGTACCTCAAAATAAGTTCCGTTTTATGTCACGTACGATAACCCTTATTTCGCTCAATATTTTGGACAACAATATTTCGAAAGAACTTTTTATTATTTTAAAATATAGTACCCTCTGAATGGAACATAAAGACCAAATTATTTTTCAGATACTCTTATTATTGCAAAATCTATTCCACTCTATAGGCGTGCAAATGTCAAGTACGATGATATGGAATTGGCCATATATATAGATTGAAGTATGTTTTGAGTTTAGTTGGGAGTGTCAGTAACATTTTTTAAGTCACATCTTCTAAAAAAAACTTAAATTAACTTCTGATAACCTTTTGAAAACAAGTGGTCTCAAATAAGTTGTTTGAATTTAAATTAATTTCTAGAAAAAGTTTTTAAGAATTTGTATCTTTATAATAGCTACTGCTACATTTGCAGTATATTAAATAAATAGGTACCATCAAAATGTATTTACTTTCAAGCTATACATTTTAACTTTATTAGGGCAACAAAAAATCTTGAAATAACACCAACTGCAATTAATTTAACATGTTGCTTACATACTATATTAAATTCAATTAGATTTATTACATTACCCTGGCCTTATTATAGTTCCAACTATTAATATTATTATACCTAAAAGTCTTCTTTTAAAATGTGTAAGAACATTAAGTCTTAAACCATTTGTGTGTCTCATTATTATGAAACAACTCCCTATTTGTTAAAAAATCGACTGTTGCACTCCCTTTCCAAAAGAAGAACTGGAATGAAAATATTCCCCTAACAGTCGGACTAGTCGGTGCGGTACGTCTCCTTATGGATTTGTTTTGCGTGTGTGCACAAAATGTATGCACACTGACAAATAAAATGACAACTTTGGTTGACATAATGCTAACAAGATGGAAAGAAAAAGCCAACATACACTAGGAAAATAAATAATACACTAAAAAACAAAAAAATTCTTTTGATATTAAATAAACATAGCAAAAACTAAAGAAAAACCTAAACAAATTCCTGGCTATTTGCAATAGTATAAGCAAATATTATATTTTTTCTAGTAGCACATATAAATGTTTATACTTGATGATTATTAAAAAACACAAAATTATTTTGCAGTCGGACAAATGAAACAAATTTTCTTTTCTTTTTTTATTTTTCTTTTTATTACACCAAATATCATGTGCAAATGCAGACAAAACTCTGATGCCCACTTGAGTCTGATTACAAAAGGCAAGAATGAAACAAAAAAGTGAACTAAAATGTATGAATGGGAATAAAATCCCATAAATCATGAAAACTTTTTGCCAAAGGCCTGACAATGATGATAGTTGAGAATAAAAACTGTTTGTTACTAATACGAACAAGTACATTGTACGTAGGATTCTTTGTTTTTTCTCTTTCTTTTTTGTGTCGAGGGGGTGATGTTCCCTTGCCCTTTTTTGTAGTATTTAGTTTAAGGGAGCCAGAAAATTTATTTTTTTTTGTTGCTTAATTCATGTTAGTTTGTTTTTTCTTCCTGGTGTTGTTTTGCTGTTTCTTAGTTTATGGGGTAAAAACCACAATAATTTTCTTCATCGTCATGATCTTTTTTCTATTCATGCAACGCAGTCAAAAGCAGAAAATTACATCACTGAAGTGGTAGATTTGCGGGCGGTATTAATGGTATTGGAAATACCGTTTTGGGGGGATAATAATTTTATACATTTTACTATAGGATTGATTTCTTAAGTTCTGTAATTTCTATAGCTTTTCAATTGAGCTTCCATAATATTCTTCTTTGGCTGCAATTTATCCCAAATTGAAGCGTAGCATAGAGAGTACGTTCTGCATTGATACAAACAAATAGTAGTCAGATGGGACAAGGTCCGGAATATTAGCCGGGTGAGGCGAAACTTCCCAACCACTTCATTGTAAATAGTTTTTAACAGGTATAGCAACATATGGCCGAGTGTTGTTATGATGGATGTTTTTCGGCCAATGCTTACTTCAAACGAATCAGTTGCGTTCGGTTCAGGTTCCCTGTGACAGTCTGACACGATTTCAGCAGCTTATAATATATAGGACCCGTTTGCTCCCACCAAATACAGAGCATTACCTTAGAGCCATGGATATTTGGATGTGATGTCGATTTTAATGGTTGGTCGGGCTTCACATACGACCTCTTACACATTGGATTATAGTAATGGATCCATTTTTCATCGCATATAATGATTCGGTGCCAAAATCGTATTTTAAGATCTCTCGGCTTTAGTTCGTACGGTACCCATTTTCCCTGCTTTTGGATGAATCCTGATGATAGAAAACGTTTTGAAATTCCGAAATAATTTGCAAGTTCTATTTTAGGTACCGTGAAATAACTCCCAAATGAAATAACTCCCTTTGATTCACCTCTGTGGTGTATCAAAAACTGGCTTCTCTCAGAAAAGGTTTTTGCATTGCAGGCCTTCGGCCGGGCGCAAACGTTTTCTCCTCTGGGGTGTATCAAAAACTGGCTTCGCTCAGAAAAGATTCTTTTTACATCGTCGGCCTTTGTCAGGTTGCAACGAGCTATTTCACGGTACCTCTATTTTAGTTTGACAACAATCTTCATGGTGTAATGCCTCCAATTTTTGATTTTCAAACTTTTTTGGCTGGCCTTGGTCTTCCGTGTCAAAATCACCACTTCTAAACCGAACAAACCATCTTTCGCACATTGAAACCGATGGAACACATTCACCATAAGTTTTGGTTAAAGTAGTAAAGCGAATTTTCAGAAGATCTTCCAACAGTTCTTCTTCAGGAGGTCTTATAATACTACTGTAAGAAGAATGTGTGGCTTCTTGGAGCATGTTTGGACATCTTATCCCAATGGAAATTATGGAGCGAAATCGGGGCTCCGAGGTGAACTACGGGGATCCATTGGTCTCAGGACTGGTCCTGTTGGATAGCTGGTGTGGTCACTTCGGTGAAGACGTTATTTAAAATCCAAAGTGGATAGAAGATCTCTGGCTTGAGGACTGATATTTGGCCTATTGACAAATTTTGGACCACCAAATGTATCTTACTAGTTAAGGCGTGAAATAGAGGGGGTGAAATAGGAATTTCAACCCCCCCCCCCAAAAGAAAAACGGGAAAGTTTTCATATAAAAAAGAAAAAAAGTGTGTTGAAAATTCACTAGTAGTAGTTCGCAGTAGCTAACTAATTCGACGTGACGGAACTAGTGCAATGAACTGCAGGGTACCTAAGTAGTCAATACCTTTATCCCTCTATATATCTCTTTTTAATGCAAAAAAAGTCAATTGCTTATTTTATCCATTCCAGGTAATCTAACGTGAAGTCAATTGTTACTTTAATGTCTCTTTTACCCAGCATTTAGGGACACTTAGAACAGCTTATATTCCTCAAAAAATTAATTACATCAAAGCAACAAAAAAACGTATTTTGCACGTGTGTTTTTTCGCTCACAATTCAGGCATTTAGGCAGCGATCTTGCTGATTTTAAATAGCAACATTTTCGAAAGTATGTATGACATAGTAAAGTATCATAAATATCCCAAAGTTAGTTGGGGTCTTTGGAAAGTTGATTTAAACATACATATAAACATAATAGTCTGCTGTTCTATAATATGAAAGAAAACAATATGTGGTAAATTTCTCAGAAAAATATTTTGCTTTAAATAAACCTTGAATCCTTTGCCAACAAAACAATAACATTTCTTTGGAAATAAACTTTTTCCAAGTTGTTGCAAATTCATAAACAAACTTATAGCCTCCCTTACTATGACCACTATAGAGTGTCATAAATATTTAAGCACACAAAATACAATTTTTTTTAGTAGGCGTTGCATAGAAAACGCTTTAGAAGTGTGCGTTTTCTTCAGTTTCAGTTTCAGCTTCATGGCTTTATTCTATTTTATATAGTTCTAAAGGGAGGTTGGTTCAAAATCAACAGTTCCCCTTTCCCTACCTCAATACACATTTAGTTCTAAAACTTTTTAATACGCCTATGTTGGTATGTGTAAATTTGTTTTCTTATAAGTCTTGTACTTTTTTCTTTCTTAGTCTTGTCAGTGAGCGGCATTTACTTTTAATTTATAACTCTACATGATGTTGAAAATTTTCTTATTGTTTGATTTTCGTGTTCAGTTTGTTTTTTATTTTTGCTCTGTACTTTTTTTCCAAAAGGCAAAAAGTTTTATTACTCAAAGATCATTTGGGTGAATCAACAAAACCCCCAATACTACAAACATGTAACAAAAAATAGCCATGTCCGTCCATTTCCACTGCCACATGTCCGTCCATCTCCAAGTGTCATGTGGTGGCGTAGAAAATAAAGTTTTTGTTTTACTACTTTTCGTAAGTTTCTTTATCTTTTGTTTTCCAATGTGACATATGACATCACATGTAATTGTTACTAATATATTAAGACACTTATAATTAATATTGATAAAGGTTTTAGACACTTTATGTACACATCCATACAAACATACACCCATGTATTTACTTACAAAACTCTTAAATGTATGGGGAAAATATTTTATTAATAATAAAAACTTTAACACTCTAGCCACTCTTAAACATGATGAAATTGTCAATTGAAATTTCGGTGTTATTTGGCTGAACTTGTTATGATTCAATTAAAAGTGCTCAATATGGGGCTATATAATACAATACATACTTATATATTTAGTTAAAAGTTGCAGTGAGCTGTTTCTCATGATGGTTTGTAAAACTGAAATTATTATGATTTTTAAATAATACATGTTCTCAAAATAAAATACATACAATAATAGAAACAAATCAAAGAATTCTTGAAGATTTTTTTTATTTTATCTGGGAATGTTAATATATTGATTTAGCAACATGAAACCCAAAGAAATTTAAAATTTTATAAAATTAAATAAAATCCCACAATTCCCAAAATACTTTCAAAAATTTACAAAATTTAAATTTTGAAAATTGTGACCATTTTAACATGAAATGATAGTGTTTTAAAACAAATTTAAAAATTTTAAATTCTAATAAAATCCCACAATTCCCAAAATATTTTTAAAATTTCAAATTTCGGAATTTATATAATTTTAATAGGCAAATAAAAATATAACAAAAACTAACATTTATTAATATTTAAATAAGTTGCAAAATTCAATTACACAAACAAATCCAGTAATTCCTAGAATATTTGTAATAATAAGCTGCAAGGAGATTTTTTTATTTAATCTTTTGCTTTAGAGATATTAAAGCTCAAAGAAATATTAAAATTTATATAATTAAATGAAATCCTAAATTATATTAACATTTTGATAATTTTTACTGGAACTCAGTTATTTTTGCATTAAATAATTGCAAAACGATAGCAGTTTAAAAAATTTTAAATTCTAAAGAAATTCTACAATTCCCAATTTTTTTTAAAAAATTTTCAAAATAAAGATTTTGATAATTTTGACTGGGAATCAGCTATTTTGGTTGGAAGTCTTTATTTTATATAAGGCCAAATAAATACACAACCACAATCTATTTTCCAGATTTTTTACAAAAGACAAATAACAATTTTCATATTAAAGTATGAAACCAGACTACATTGATTTAAAAACATAAATAAATTCAAAAATTAAATAACAAAGTACAAAATCAAAATATTTCAACAATTTTAACATTAAATAATTGCAAAACTATAGAAATCCCACAATTCCCAAAATATTTTAGAAAATTTCCAAAATTGAAATTTTGATCAGATATTTTAAAAGTAAATAATTGCAAAAATTTAAAAATTTTGAATTCTAAAAAAATCCCACAATTCCCAAAATATTCTCAAACAGTTTCAATTTTTGTTATACAAATATAACAAAAAGTAATTAATTCTTAATAAATAAGCAATAAAGACTAATACCCAAAAATATCCAACAATTCCTAAAATATTTGTAAAAATTCCCTGCAATTCAGGGAATGTTAAAATATTCCTTTAGAAACATGCAAACTCAAAGAAATTTTAAAATTTATATAATTAAATAAAATCCCACAATTCTCAAAATATTTTCAAAAATTAAAATTTTGATCATTTTCTCTGGGAATCACTTATTTTAACATTAAATAATTCCAAAACTAGAAAAATTTTAAAAATTTTAAATTCCACAATTCCCAAAATATTTTCAAAACTTCCAATTTCAGAATTTTATTTGTAAAAATACTTAACATTAAGATAAGTAAGAATAATACAAAAACATATTTAAAAAAACTGAAAGCAATCAGATTCTTTAATTTTATTTGGGAATGTTTTAATAATATTGCTTTAAAAACATTAGAACTCAAAGAAATTCCAAACTTTATATAATAAAATCCCACAATTCCCAAAATACATATTTTCAAAAATTTACAAAATTTAAAATTTTTATAATTTTCTCTGGGAATCAACAATTTTAACATTAAATAATTGCATAGCTATAATAATTCTTAAAAATTTTAATTGTAAAGAAATCCCAAAATTCCCTAAATATTTTCAAAAATTTCCAATTTCAGAATTTATATAATTTTGTCCGAAAAAGTACTAAAACAAACGTTTAAAAATATTTATAAATTACAAACTTCAATAACAGAAACAAATCCAACAATTCCTAAAATATTTGTAAAAATTCCCATAAAGATTTTTTAATTTTATCTGGGAATGTTTTAATATAGCTTTAAAAATATTAGAACTCAAAGAATTTTCAAAATTTATATTGTTACGTTTTAACCTTTATAAAACGCTGGTTTATTTGCTTTAAACCGGATACTTTTGATTGCAAATAAAATGTACAACAAACACTCAATGTTTTTTATACACGTTTATAAATTCTCTGAAATACAGACACTTTATAATGTATACGAATTCACTAGAAAAATACAGCACACTTTAAGGCACTCAGTTGATGTTTATTCGAATAGCGTCTCTGATAAACCGCCTAACGACTGCAACCTCTGCCACTATTTATAACACTGCCATCTGCACTCTAGATTTCACTTTAACTGTCTAGAGGTTTCTAATACATACGCCATCTGTGGTGTACTTTCTACAATGTTCTTTAACTGAATATTTGAATTCGAATGTACGGTCGCAGCAAACAGCGTTGCCAACTTACGATCAATGGTCAACTGAAAGCTTTTATTCAATGTTAATAATGCCCACAGATATGTTACAGTTTGCTATTACAGCACTGTTATTTGAAAGCATTAGGCTACTTTTAAATCAGCCGTTAAAATCGTTATATTTGAATTCAAGTACAATTTCGTAACAATATAATTAAATAAAATCCCACAATTTCCAAAATATTTTCAAAAATTCCCTAAACTAAAATTTAGCACAATTTTTACTATAAAAATTTTAATAATTTTCTCTGGGAATTAACTATTTTAATGTTAAATAATTGCAAAAGTATAAAAATTTTAAATTCTAAGGAAATCCCACAATTCCAAAAAATATTTTAAAAAATTCCAATATCGAAATTTATATAGTTTTATCAGGAAAAATACAAATATAACAAAATCTAATATTTAAAAATATTTATATAGAATGAATTAAGTTAAACAAACAAATCCAACTATTCTTAAAATAATTGTAAAAATTCCCAGCAAGGAGATTTTTTAATTTTATCTGGGAATGTTTTAAATTAGCTTTAAAACCATTAAAACTCAAAGAAATTTAAAAATTTGCATAATTAAATAAAATCCCACAATTCCCAAAATATTTTCAAAATTACCAATTTCGGAATTTATATAGTTTTATCAGAAAAAGTACATATACAACAAAAACTAACATTTAAAAATATTTATAAAGAATGAATTAAGTTACACAAACAAATCCAACAATTCCTAAAATATTTGTAAAAATTCCCTGCAATGAGATTTTTTTATTTGATCTGAGAATGTTTGAATATAGCTTTAAAAACATTAGAACTCAAAGAAATAACAAAATTTATATAATTAATGAAATTCCCACAATTCCCAAAATATTTTAAAAAATTTCCAAAATTAAAATTTTGATAATTTTCTCTGGGAATCAGTTATTTCAACATTAAATAATTTAAAAACTATAAAAATTTTAAATTCTAAAGAAATCCCACAATTCCCAAAATATTTTAAAAAAATTCCATATTCAAAAATTAAATAAAAAAAAAATACAAATATTTATAAATAATACTGATGTGATTTGTAATCAATGTTAAAACAATTCGTCACTTATGAAATTTGAATGTATACAAATAGTCAAGGCCTTGCGATTCACAAAAACACCCATTTTTAGGGCTCTTATAATTTACTAGTCTTGCAATCGAACTTAAGCTATTTGGCGAGTAATTCTCAACATACTCAATATAGCCTAGTGTTATTACAAAAAACCACTTAAACTGTGTTTAAAGTTCTTTAATTTATGTTGCATTTCATTATGCTC
Source organism: Calliphora vicina (assembly GCF_958450345.1). NCBI lineage: Eukaryota > Metazoa > Arthropoda > Insecta > Diptera > Calliphoridae > Calliphora > Calliphora vicina. Next base: position 15,774,911 of record NC_088781.1, on the reverse strand, counting down.
CCCCTCAAACTACTCAAAAAAAAAAGCAAAATAAAAAATGGTTCATCTCAAATCTCCTGGCGTTAAAAATTTTAAACGAATAGTTCTTATTGTGGATTTTGCACAACATTTCCATGCAATAATTCCATCGCTTTTATGGAGTTTTTCGAATTTATTTTCTTCATTTTGCTCTGGTGCCAGTCGGATTGTTAAACAATCATTCCAACATTGAGTGAATGCCGCTTGGCTTCCCTCAATTGTGGGGGAATACAATTCTTAATTTACTCTCTCTAAGAAAGACAGAAGAAACTATATTAAAACCAAAATAAGCACAAAGCAACTAACATCAGCACAATTGCAGTCTGGCTCATCTTTATAGAAATGGAGCATTGCAAGAAGATACATATTAAAATTGTATTTCATTCATTTATTTATTTCATTTAAGTTTTATTTTTCTTATGCACTTGTACCAATGCGAAATTATAAATTATACATGATACTAAATACGAACGAGTTCAACAAATATCATGCATGTAATTGTGGTTTGATTTTATGTTTTTTTTTTTTTTTTTTTAAAACGAAACTTTTTCATTACTTCTAGAGGGTGTAATAATGCCTTTTTATGTACATTTTAATTGAGGGAAATAATTTTTAATTGCAAATTAAATGCTGTTTTATTTCAATGTGTTTTCGTCGTTGTACACGTACACTTTAGTATCTTTTGAAATGCATTTCTAAGATACATTATTTTCAGTTAAATTAAAATTGTTATCATGTTGCAAGAAAAACAAGAATAATAGTGCAACAAATAGTTAATGTAAAATATCAATAAAAATTATGATTTCTGAGAAATTGTCAATAAATACAAATTTCCATAATAATTTGTTTGGTTACTCAAAACGGCTTTAATTAAAAATACTAGTAATAACCAGTTAAAGGCAAAAAAATCTTGATCAAAAACACGAATATTTTAAATTAACTGCAATATTCGTAGTATAAAATTAAAACAAAGAAAATTTCTTAGAATTTAAATTAATTTTCCTAATTGACTTCGGAACAATTCGATAACAATTTGCTAGATTTCTCAGTAATTATAATTGCTACAATTTGAAAAGTTAACAAAACAATTAAAAAAAATAGCTTAAAAATTCCAAATTTTTGATAGTAAATGCTGTGGTCCTAAACCTGTTTTATAATTTTAATAATTTTTTGCCAATTAAAAACAAAATTCTTTAATACATCCTCTCCACTTTTGACTTCATTATAAATACTCAATATCACTTAAAAAAAAACAAACACATACAAAAGCTCAACATTAATTTAAATTAATTTATTCTTTTAACTTGATGTTTGCCAATGTTTTAATTTTGCAGTATTTTACAATGCCTTATTAAATTATGTTAATCGGATTTCACTATTATGACTATGATGATGGTGATGATGCTCCTGCTGACACAATGTCCGCCTGGCTTTGTTGCAGCCAACAGTCGTCAGTCACTAGTGTGTTTCCATTAACAGCAACATTCAATGAGTGTGTAAATATTTCCGATATCGAATTATTTTCATTATAATTAATATGTAACCAAATATTAAAGGTTTAAAATGATTAAAATTGACCGAGCATACATACAAGTATGATGATGACTACAGCAAACTCATTTATTGAATATAAACAAAATTATAAATACGATACGATGTAGGCAGATGTTATCAGCTCAGGAGTTTTAAATAATGAACAGTAGGGGACACTGCACTCATGATGGGTTTTAGTGACAGTTTTTGTATTAAATTTAATAAAAGAAAGAACAACTGATATGTATGTATAATCGATTCTGATTAATCTTAACGGAATTACAAACTTATACTGATGAATACATAAGTTTGCACTCTTGTTTGTAAAGAGAATAATAAATATGATCTAGATCAGTGATCGTTTTTTTACCTCTAAAAAACACTAATGTCAACGAAGTTCGTAAACCTGATCAAATAAAAAACAAAATTCATTATAAATAGCTAGTCAGATTACAACAGAAAGGGAAAGGAAGTTTTATAATCGAAGTTCTCTTTATGCTGACAACTGCTCTAGATACGAGTAGATCCATATTCCGTTAGTTAGATCTGCTGCAATAATTCCAAATATTATCTGGTCCCTTCCCATATTGATGAAAACCATGAATAGATGAAAATCGAAGAGAAATGAAACAGCAAAGGATTTTATAGGCTTCATAACCGGCGCGACATAAGGGGGAAAGGAAATCCCCCCTCCCAAAACCGAAAAATTTTAATATAAAAAAGAAAAATTTTAAATTAATTTTATTTTATTTCCCCTCCCCAAATGCTTGACCTGGATCCGTGCTTTATAATGATACAAAATCTTTATTTTGTATCAAAACCTTTGGCAATTTTTTGAGGAAAAAATTAACATGCAGGTAAACAACAAAACATAATCCTTAAGATATAATACTTTCATAAAAAAATTCTGTGGAAGAAGTAACGAAAGTTAAATGTCAATTAGAGAATTATAAAAGAGCATATTGCTGTCTAAGCTTAAATGATCTTTGTAAAGAGTAATTTAAAAGGTTTTCGATGGTATAAGAAAATTATACAGCCAACAGTCCAATAAATGACAGACTTATCTTTTAGCTGTATAAAGATCTATAATCGAAGCTCAGCTTACACTCAACATAAGGCAACGATTGAATCTCAACTTCGGCTCTATGAAATTCTGTGATTCAAGCTCAGCTTACATTTAACAAAGATCTACGGTCAATCTCAACTTCGGATCTTTAAAGATCTACGATTGAAGCTCAGCTTAGATTCAACAAAGACTAATGATTAAATATCAACTTCTGTTATAAAAATATCTAAGATTGAATCTCAACTTCGGCTCTATAACTACGGCTCTATAAAGATATACGATTCAAGCATAACTTAGATTCAATAAAATCCTACGACTTCTGCTCTATAAATATCTACGATTTAAGCACAGCTTAGATTTAATGAAAGACTACGATGAAAGCACAACTTTTGCTCTATAAAGATCTACAATCCAAGTACAGCTTAGACTACGATTAAAGCTTAACTTCGGCTCTATAAAGATCTGCGATTGAATCTCAACTTCGAATCTCTACGAAGGAAGCTCAGCTTCGGCTCTATAAAAGGCTGCGATGGAAACTGAACATTGCCACTAAATAGATCTAATGATTGATGCTCAGTTTAGACACTATAAAAACCGATGAATACAGCCCATATTTGGTCCAATAAAGACCAACGATTAAAGCTCAATTTTGTCTTTTTAAAAGCCTACGATTAACACTCAATTTTAGCTCTTTAGAGGCCTACGATTGAAGCTCAACTTCAATTCTTACGATTGAAGCTGAATTGTGGTTCTATGAAAACCTACGAATAATACTTATCCTAAACTATATAATACCAATGATTCAATCTCAGCTTAGATTATACGAAGCTCAATACGATTGAAGATCAATTTTGGCTTCTTAAAGATCTACGATTGAAGTTAAACTTTGGCTCTATAAAGATGTATAGTTATATCTCGACTTTGGCTGTATAAGGAAATTCATAATTGAAGCTCAACTAACGATTGAAGGTCAACTTTGGTTCTATAAATACTTTCAATTGAAGATGAACTTTGGCTCTATAAAGATTTACGATTGGTTGATGCATCGTTAAATTTCCTACTTTAATGCACGGGTAATTGTGGGCTGCATGGCATGTGGCACCATATTTTTCATCAACATCATGTAATTTAAACACACGCAGAGAAAAAATATAGTTGGGCATGGTTATTGTAACCATTTCAATATTGTTACAAGTTTTTAACTATATTATAGTCACAGTAACTATTTACATGATTATGGTAACCATAATATGGTTAATTTACGATTCACATGATTGTGTCAACCATATATATGGTTACAGTAAACAAATATATGTTTGTGACAACCATTCATATGATGAAGGACTTACCATATTATGTTGCTCTCGGCTTAAGGCTTATCATAATCTGAGAACAACATATTATGGTTGCCACAAATATATATTTGTTTACTGTAACCATATATATGGTTGATACAATCATGTGAATCGTAATATATCCATATAATGGTTACCACAATCATGTAAATAGTTACTGTGACTATACTATTGTTAAAAAGCTTGCAACACTATTTAAATGGTTACAGTAACCATGCCCAATTATAATTTTTCTCTGCGTGCAGAGAGAATAAACAGTGTTAAATCACACGATCTATGGGCCCGTTTCTGATCATCGAAACGAAAGTACATGACTAGAAAATGCGACATTCAGCAATTGAATTGTTTCACGGGCTGTATGGCATGAGGCACCATCTTATTGAAACTATATGTCATTCACATCCATATTATTCAATTTAGGCAGAAACAAATCTGTCACGATATCGAGCACCTATTGCTGCTTGACCAGCCTCATTTTGAAAGAAGTGTGGTCCAATGATGGCTCCAAAATTAGCACTAAATAGTGACACGTTGTGGATGTGTTTGCTTTTGGCCCCCTATACAGAAGACTTTCAGACATATGGGAGCTATAACTAATTATGGACCGATCGTAAAAAAATTTGGTGACATGAATTTTGTGTATATAAAACTTATTTGGAGCGGAATTTGTGGAGATACATATATAAATTAAACATTTATGACCGATAAAGTCCAATTTCGAGAGGACATTTGTATGGGGGCTAGGTGAAATAATGGACCGATTTCAATAGGCTTGGTCCTTGAGCCGAAAAAAATAATATGTAACAAATTTCATCGAAATATCTTCAAAATTGCGACCTGTACTCTGCGCACAAGGTTTACATGGACAGCTAGCCAGCCGACCAGACGGACGTACAGACATCGTTTAATCGACTCAGAAAGTGATTATAAGTCGATCGGTATACTTTAAGGTGGGTGTTAGACTAATATTTTTGGGCGTTACAAACATCTGCACAAACGCATTATACCCTCCCCACTATGGTGGTGTAGGGTATAATAAATATTGTTGTACATGTTTATTGTAGCCATTTCAATATTTTTACAAGTTTTTTAACAATATTATGGTCACTGTAATTATTTATATGATTCTGGTAACCATAATATGGTAAAATTAAGATTCACATGATTGTAGTAAACAAATATATGTGGCAATCATATTAATGATGAATCATTATATCATAATAATATGTTGTACTTAGATTATGCTATCATACTCCAAAAGCCGAGAACAATAAAATATGGTAATGGTTGTCACAAACATATACTTATTTACTGCAAACATATATATGATTGCTACAATCATGTGAATCGTAAACTTACCTTATTATGATAAAGTTACGATGTCACAAACATATACTTATTTACTGCAATCATATGAATCGTAATTTTACCATATTATTGTTACCACAATCACATAAGTAATTATTGTGACCATAATATTGTTCAAAATCAGTTATTTTTCTATTATTCTAGTATTATTTCTTATTAAAATTTAAGATACTTGTAGCTTATTTCCCTTAATTGTTGACAGGTTTAAATTACAATTCATCTGGCTAGAACAAACCTTATACTGACTTCTTTAATCACACTTATGTTATTTTAAATAAAACTAAAATTTCAAAACCTTGAAAATGATTACACCATGCTTAATTTCTTAATGACTTAAAAGAGACAGAGAAAAAAAAACAACAATGACTTTGTTACTCTTAAGCTAAAACCACTGTCATTAATATTGACAATGAAATATGTCATCTTTAATTTATGAACACACCTAAAACAATGGTTGGGTTTAATTTTTATTAATATGTACTACTATATACATTTTTTATATTCTTCACAGTCTGTTTCAAGTTTTACAGCTGAAAATGATAAAAAAACTCAAGCTAAAATTGCTGGCAAAAAAAAATATTGTTAAAAATAGCAAACATTCATATTTTGAATACGAACAACAGATAAACATTGTTGAACGACTAGCTGTATGTTGCATGATGGTTGGTTGGTTGCACCATCAGCATCAGTGTTTTATATTTATTATTGTATAATGATATGATTATAAACAGCAAGATGCCATATGTTATTTTAGTATGCTGCTGTTTGTTTTTATTTGTACTTTTTTGATTCTGTTGAAACCACCAGGTCTGTTTTTTATGACTATAAGATGGATGGATGGAATGCTATAAATTCACACAATGATTTTTTGACTGCCTGTTGTGCGAGAGAGGGAGAGTAAAAGTGTCGTACATGCAAACATAGTTGTAGTACTTAGTTCAACATTTATTAAAGTGTGCTATAAAGATACTTAACATATTTTATGCATACTATAATAATTTATATTGCAAACACTGTACTTAGTTGAGGAGAGTAAGGTTAGATGGTCCTTCGGTTTGTCATCGAAGGCAGTCATTGATTGAAGCTTAATTTTGAAGGTTATAAAAATCAATTATATATTTATTAATGTAAGAAGATTTGAGTTCAATATCTATTCTGTTAGTAAGTATGTTCAGTTTACATTTTCATTAGAAAACAGATGGATTCCATTTCACTTCTTCATTTGAATACTTAGCTTAAGAGACAAATATATTTCGTTACAAACAATATAAGTCTGATATATATCTGCTGTACGGTTTTGGGCTGAAGCCTGCATATCAAATTCTTATCGATTTATTTGATCATTAAATATCTTGTCTATGTTTTTATGAAAATTGTATGTAATAAATATTACATGTTTATGAAACAAGAATTTAATATCTTTTTTTACCTTCTAAGGGAAATAGAAACAATTTAATGTTCATGTTTTTATTTCTTAAAATTCTTTCTAGTTGATTAAGTTAAAAGCAACAAGAATAGATTAAACAAAAAAAGAACATGATGATGGTATTATTACACCTGATTAGGAAACTTAACTTCCCTCTGTTCTTGTTTTATGCTTTCAATTTTATTTTTTTATTATATTTTCCCAACTTTTTTTTTACTTTTAACTGTAAAATTTTTATTTAATTACTAATTTTTTATATTGAATGTTTTGTGGAAAATTTTCAACGCCATAAAGCAAGAAAATTTTTGGTCATGCAGCATAATAAGCTTTAGAATTTACGATACTTTTTATGTTTTATTACCTTTATTTTACTGCCAGTGGATCATCTATGAAATTACAAATTAACAATAATTATGTTTTTTGTTGTGTGCAATAAGTATTTTAACTTTTATCGTGTTTTCATGATTAAGTCATAAAATGTAATTTTGTTTAAATACCCACTAATGGCAGTTAAGGGTCATTTGATAATAAACGCCCACTTTACCATTAATCAGATATAAAGAAAAAGGTTTTCGTTTTTGAAACATAATTAATTTAATCAATTGGGGTTTTAATAACTCTAAGTTACTTTAAAAGAAATTTATGTTGGTAAACTGTATTTTATAAAGTATTTATGAAAATTAGGTGTTTAGTTTAAAATTGAATATTAAAAACCATGGGGAAGCTTTGAATTTAAACGGTGTAGTGACAATCTCAAATAAATTATAAGAAAAATATATCTTTTTCTAATTTAGATAAGAATTGTTTAAATTTGTTTAGATTTTATTCAGTCAAAAATAAAGTATATTTTAAGAGAAATAATGTCGTCTTTACTTAAGAGTGTACCTGAGGTGTACCATAGACAAGTTAAAGTATACTTTTGACATTGAAGTCGACATTAAATATAAAACTAGCTAAAGCTTTTTTTAACTCATTTAACAACAGCATCAGCTGACAATTAAAAATGTTCGACAAAAAGTCAAAAATGTTTAAGTTATAAGAGATTTTGTAATTATTGAACAGTTATCAATAAAATTAGTACAAAAATAGCATAAATATGATATTAATCATTCCTTTTCCATTTCTCCACCACAAACGGGGTTTTTCTTTAGTTACTTTAATCTTTGCCACTTTTTGTTTTTTTGTAATTGTCTAAGTCAGCTGTTCAACGGTGTCACTTGCCTATATTTTTTTTGTAGACGCAGAAAAAAACTTGTTGTGCATGTTTACTGTAACCATTTTAACATTTTTAAAAGTTTTTTAACAAAATTATAGTCACATGGTTAATTTACGATTCACATGATTGTATCATCCATATATATAGTTATAGTAAACAAGTATATGTTTTTGACAACTATTTATATGATGAAGGACTTACCATATTATGTTGCTCTATGGATATCATAATCTGAGAACAACATATTATGATAAAATTATTCATCATAAAAATGGTTGTCACAAACATAGACTTGTTTACTGTAACCATATATATGGTTGATACAATCATTTTTTTTCCAAAAAACATTTTTTAAAATTTTTTTTTGCACTCAAATTTTTTTAAAAAAAAATGTATTTTCACCAAAAAAATGTTTCATCAACATTTTTTAAACCAAACTAATTTTTCAATCTTTTTCTTAGACTTTAGCCAACGGTATATAAGATACGAATATAGTTTTAGAAATTCGAACGCTGTCGTGTTCGAAAATTTACGCAAGATTTGATTAACTGTATGACTTTCTCATCATTCTGGCAACATTACAGAGCCAAAATAACTGCATATCTATAAGGCCAACAGCAAATCAATCAAATTTCAGATACTCTGCCCTGAAGTGAAGCATATTTCAGAGATCGAGATAATTAGTAGTCGGACGGGGCACAGTCTAGACTATATAGCAAAACTACCCAACCACTTCATTCTAAATACTTCTTAACAGGTATTGCAACAAGTTGGCGAGCGTTGTCATGATGGAATATTACGGTTTCATGTCTGTTCGATACCCGCTTCAAACGATATAATAATACACTAAATGGATAGAATTGGTAGGTATCATATGCGTGGCACGTTTTTTTCCCGCACTGTGACACTATTACGATAAGAAAGCGATATCATATTCGATTAGTTTCAACTTCAAGATGATACGTTTGGGACACTTTTTGGATAGTAATTGTTGGCAGGGTACTTCACCATATTGTGTAGTTCTCGGATTATGGTCATCGTAATCTGAGAACAACATATTGTGATATATACATTCATCATGGACATGATTAACTTAAACATATATTTATTTAGTACAATTATATATATAGTAATGGTAACTTAAATATTGCTTGGTTATCGCAATCATATAAATAATTACAGTGACCATAATATTGATAAAAAATATTGAAATTTCAAAAAATTAAAAATATTATTATTTTCAATTCTAATAAATCTTAAATGAGGACTGAAAGTGCAAATTTTAACTGTTGTACATGTAACTTGATATGAACTTGAAATTTTCGGATTTCGAAGAAATTAAGTTTTTGGTTACAAATATATTTCATAGACTATTTTCTAATATTAAAATTCAAAAGTAAGAGAGCTATATATTCGGCTGTGCCGAATCTTATATATCCTTCACGAAATTATACTTCAAATTTTAAATATTTTTAGGTAACCTAAATTTATTTTTTTGGAAAAATTTTTTTTCGAATTGTTTTTTAATTTTTTTTTTTAATTTTAAATTTTTTTTATTTCAAATTTAAATTTTTTTTTTTTAATATTTTGCGACCCATTGTAGGTCCAACTGACTATAGTCTTATATATGTCGTTGCAAAGGTCTTTGACTTGGTAATCCAGATATAGGTAAAAAAATACGTAAAAAATCGAGGTTGTCCTGGGGTTTTCCTCATATCTCAGCCATTTGTGGACCGATTTCGCTGATTTTTAATAGCAAACTTCTCGAAAGCATGTCTGACAGAATTATTGAAGATTTGGATCCCGAAGATATCTGGGGTCTTCAGAAAATTGATTTCAACAGACAGACGGACATGTTTTAATCGACTCCGCGATCTATAAGGATCCAGAATATATATACTTTATAGGGTCGGAAATGAAAAATGTAGAAATTACAAACGGAATGACAAACTTATATATACCCTTCTCACGAAGGTGAAGGGTATAAAAATGCGTAAATTCACAATAGGCGGCAAATTCAAATCTTATATGAATTTATTTTTATAAATAAGGAACTTAGAGCTCGAAACCAAATCAATTTCAAATCAATTTAGTAACATGAGTCATATTAATATCTCTGTCCTACACATGACCTGTTTCTAATAATTAAACATATATTAATGGCTTAAACAAACTCCCATTCAAATCTCTTAACAAAGAAAACCACACAAACTAAGTACTTCTTCCTGATTTTTTCTTCATTTTAATTATACTGTAACAGACTGTCATTAGGCACGTATTGCAAATTTTCAGTTTTCTATAAATGAACAAAAGAGCAATGAAAGTTTTTCAAAAACTATAATTTAGAAAACACCAACACATCAGCACACACAAAAAATAATGCACAAAATTAAAGAATTTAATAAATAAATATCAAATTTCTAAGAATTTTCAACGAAATAGAAAAAACCCAAGAAACCAAAGAAAGACACTTCAAAATATTGAAATCTTAAGCATGAAATTGAAAATAAAGAAAACAACACACCCTGCTTCAGCTTAATTGAATTAAAACCAATAAAAGTCAAACATTTAGAAAAACAAACTTTAACATATTATCTATACACATAGTTTTATTAAGTTTGTAGGAAGAAAAAAAATCTTTAACATCATTAAAATTAATTTAGAAAACAAATCAAATCAAAAATGTACCAAATAACAAACAACAAAAACAATTTTCAAGAAATTTTTAATATTCCCCAGAGTAGAGAAATAATCTTCAAAATTATGACATCACTACTATTTATGAGCAGTGCTGGTGCAAGTGAGTGAGTTTTAAAGTTTGACTTCTCAACAAATTTATGAAAATATTATATTACATATGAAAACATAAAATGATTAAGTTCCTAAGAAAAGGCACGCTTTTTTTAATATGCTACCCAAACTACAATCAGTAGAGAATTTTTTTCCTAATTTCTAGATTTTATCTGTGACTTTTCTAGTAACCCTGAAAATATTAAAATCATAAAAATATTGCTTTGTTTTCGTCTTCTTTAATATTAAAGGGGACAAATATAAAGTCATAAATTTATCATTATTCATTTATTTTCCAAATTCATATTTTAAGTTTTTTCTTCCAAAATTGAGCTGCTTGATCTTTGGGTTGTACTAAAAATATAAATAAAAATATTAAAAATATATTTTGTATATAAAACATGAACAAAAACAAAACATCTTTTTCATTCTTGTTTAGTGCAAAGAGTTTTTTAGTTCGTTTTTTTTTGTTTGTATTGTTTTGATGCATATTGTATAATCTTGATTTAACAACAGCTGCTTCATTTCAATGTGTTAAAAAGTGTTTATTAATATTTTAGTTTCTTTTTTTTATTTTGTTTTCTTATTTTTGTTTCACTTAAAGTAAATGAGAGTTTTATGATGGAGTATTATTTATTTAACAAAAAAATATATTAAAACTATAAATAGAGACTCAGGTGCGTCTTTTCTTTAGACCTTACCAAAGGGAGCGTGTTGCACCTGTCTGGGAGACTTGGTATACGCAGTCAAGAAATACAAAAATATTAAAATAGAAAGATATTATTTAAGACATTGGCTACCAAGTCTGCTAAATATAATGGACAGCAAATACTAAATTTACGAAAATACTCATATTTTGAGACTACTTTTTGGTCTTAAGTTAGTTGAGGATTTGATTCTAAACAATCCATTTATATGTAAAGTCAAATCCAACACAAAGGTCTTTGTTATCCTTTGTGTAGCTAGTCAAGTAGAGTATGGTCCTTAAAACCATAAAGCTCAAAATATACTACAATTGAATGTTCACACAGATCATCGAATACTACCCATGTAGATCATTTGTTTTCACATTAATGCAGGCAAATGGTATTAGAAATGACCAACCAATCTCCTCGTTGTTTTCATTTCCCTCAGCTCACACAGTTAAATAGTTAAGAGACACTTTATTAAATAGTAAACTTTATTTTGTGCCAACGAAGCGTCAAACTGTGGTTCCAAATCAAAATCTAGGTGGACAAAATTATTTGGCGCTCTTTTTATATAGAATTGGTATCTTCGATTCCAATATTCGGCTGTGCCGAATTTTTATACCCTTCACCAAATTTTACTTCAAAATAAAAATTTTAAATATTTTTAGGTAAACAAAATTTATTTTTTTTCCGAAGTTGTTTTTTTAATTTTTTGGAAAAAAAAAATTTTCTAATTGTTATTTTAAATTTTTTTTTTTAAATTTTAATTTTTTTTTTTGGTGTATGGGTTCCAAATTTTTTTTTCCGATTTTGACCCATTGTAGGTCCAACTTACTATGGTCTTATATACGTCGTTGCAAATGTCTTCCAAATATCTATCATTAGATAGATATTTAAGAGTGCTATATTCGGCTGTGCCGAATCTTATATACCCTTCACCAAATTATACTTCAAAATTTTAAATATTTTTAGGTAAACAAAATTTTTTTTCCAGTTGTTTTTTTAATTTTTTAGAAAAAAAAATTTTTCGAATATTTAAATTTTTTTTTTTTAGATTTAAAATTTTTTTTTTAAATCTAAAATTTTTTTTTTAAATTTTAAAAAATTTTTTTTTTGTTTTTTAAATCTTTTTTTTTTTTTGAAAAAAAAAAAATTCGGGTTAAAAATTTTTTTTTTCCCGATTTTGACCAATTGTAGGTCCAACTTATATACGTCGTTGCAAATGTCTTTGAAATATCTATCATTATTATTAGATATTCATATTGTCTATATTAATGTCTTAGTAATCCAGATATAGGTCAAAAATAGGTCAAAAATCTAGGTTTTTTCCTCATATCTCACCGATTTTGCTGATTTTAAATAGCAAAATTCTCGAAAGCATCCCTGACAGAATTATTGAAGATTTGGATCCCGAAGATATCTGGGGTCTTCAGAAAACTGATTTCAACAGACAGACGGACATGGCTTAATCGACTCCGCTATCTATAAGGATCCAGAATATATATACTTTATAGGGTCGGAAATGAAAAATGTAGAAATTACAAACGGAATGACAAACTTATATATACCCTTCTCACGAAGGTGAAGGGTATAAAAATAGGTAAAAAATCGAGGTTGTCCTGGTTTTTTCCTCATATCTCAGCCATTTGTGGACCGATTTTGCTGATTTTAAATAGCAAACTTCTCGAAAGCATGTCTGACAGAATTATTGAAAAGTTGGATCCCGAAGATATCTGTGGTCTTCAGAAAATTGATTTCAACAGACAGACGGACAAACAGACGGACATGACTTAATCGACTCCGCTATCTATAAGGATCCAGAATAAATATACTTTATAGGGTCGGAAATGAAAAATGTAGAAATTACAAACGGAATGACAAACTTATATATACCCTTCTCACGAAGGTGAAGGGTATAAAAATATCAATATATTTGAGACCCAAGTTGAAAGGACTATCACAGGAAAATGGAGAGGGCCATAAATATAAGATATACACTTAATAAAAGCCTATATCAATGCTTATCTATGTTTTGAAGTATGAATTTCTATATGGTAAAACAATTGTGATATATCTAATTTAGTAAAGCAGAAAAATATTAAAAAAAATTAACGAAAATATGATTCAAAATTTGTTGAACTTCTGGTGCTTCTGTCGAGAAAACGAAATGTCCAATTGAAAAACCCATTGGTATTGGAGGAGAGTAGATTGTCAGCTTCCGAAAAAACGTAGTTTTTCTAAGTTCTGATGATACCGATTTTCATAATTTTGTCCACCTAGATTTTGATTTGGAACTACAGTGCGTCATATGCAGGAAGTTTTACTTTACTTCTTTAATAAAAACAAGAGAGCTATGTATATTCGGCTGTGCCGAATCTTTTATAAGCTTCACCAAATTATGCTTTAACCTTCGCTTTACAAATATCCACCGGGGGACCTCTCTTTTTTTATTAGTTTAATAATTTTTTTCATTTTGTTTCGATTTAAATAGAATTTAGATTCACTGAACAAATTTTAGAGTTCTATATGATTTAATAAAAACATTTGAAACTTTTTATAAGGTTTTTTTCGATTTTTTAAAATTTTGTTCGTCGGGTATTGGTAAACCATGTACATAAAAAAACCTTTGGTAAAGCGATGATTAAAAAATGTTTAGGTAAACAAAATTTAAATTGATTTTTAATTGTATTTCAACATTTTTTTTCGAAATTGGTTTTTAAAAAGTTTTTTCAAAATTTGTTTTTGGAAAAATTCGCGATATATTGATATATGAATCATATATGTAAGTTATTTGGTTGCTACGGAAAGTTGAGCTCTTCTTTTGGCTCGGAATCCCTATATTGCCAGAAAGATGAGAAAAGTCCAATACTTTGAATGAATTTATATTGTACAAATGTTTCAAAATAAAAGCTAAAATTTTCAAAAAATCCCGCATTTTAAGTCATACACCAAATATGTTCAAAAGTCGTTAGCATTTTTTTTTTTAATTTAGAGAAACATAACACTATGTTTAAAACTAAATACAAAAACTTATCTTAAATCCTTCAAAAAGCAAAGTCCATTATTTTTATTTCTTTACATTAAAAACTTTTTTATTTAAGCAGTTTTTCCTACTTCCTGACAAAAAAAAATCTCCCTTTTTTTAACAAAAACACTGAACACATTTAAACAAATTTTATTGATAAAACGTGTTGATTGAAACAATTAACAAATGCCAATATATATATATTTTTATAAAGAGTTTTTTTCTCTTTTACACATATATTTTGTTTAATGCTGTGCTCGTACGCCAAGTAATTTTTAATGTCTAAAACCCTTAAAAATCATTTTTCTTTTAACACATTTGTACGAGGCATTCATTTATTTAGTTTTTTTTTTTTTTGAGTTAAACGTATGATTGTGCTTCATAGAATATAGGGACGTTTTTAGAAAACACCAATGTCTGGAAAGATGTGTTGACGTTTGTGTCAAATGATGCACTGACTGTTCAGTTTTCAGTTGTAATTATTTGTGGATTTATTTTTTTTTTGTAACGTATGAATACGTTCATACGGTAAATAAAAAATAATTTTTTGTCTAATTACTTTTATGCTATGCCTTTCATCAACATGCAACATTTGTCTTCATTATATTTTTCAACAAAGTGGAATTTTCTTTCTCTTTAGTTTTATTTGTTTTTTTCCTGATAAATAAAATTAAATTGTATGAGCTGAAGATAGAGAGTTTTTCGGTTTTGGAATGATAGCGTCGGGATGCTTTTATTTTAAGAAAATTTGTAAAAGAGATTGAGAATTATGTAGTTGTCCCTACATAGATTACAAAAAGATAGTCGGATGTACATATGTTCCATGATAGTATGATTTCGTTTTGGAATAAAAGCGACAGGATATATTTAGTTAAGAAGCTTTTAAAGAAAGAATTGCGAATTTATTATTAATTGTCACTACATAGACTACAAAGAACTAGTCTGGTATATAATGAATAGAATGACAAAACACTTATTGCGATTTTGACTCATTGTCGGTCCCACTTTGTATGGTGTTACATACGTGGCACAGTGGTTTAGAAACGTTTTTTTTTTGAAATGATTGGCTATCTCGGGAACTATTTGAGATATTGTTGCGAAATTTCACATGATTGAAGCTGAGGTGTTTTTATGAAAAAATGTGGAACTTCTGAGAAGTAAATGAAGGCTTTTTATACCCTTCACCATGAGTGGCAAGTTTGTCATTCCGTTTGTAATTTCCACATTTTTCATTTGCGACCCCATAAAGTATATATTCTGGATCGTTATAGATAGCGGAATCGATATAGCCATGTCCGTCTGTCCGCCTGTGTGTTGAAATCAACTTTCTGAAGCCCCCAAATAACTTACATACACGATTCATACATCAATATCTCCGAAATTCTTCCGGCTCGGTCGCTATTTAAAATAGAGAAAATCGGTCCACAAATGGCTGAGATATAAAGAAAAAACTATGACAACCTCGATTTTTGACATATATCTGGATTACTAAGTCATTAATATAGACAATATGGATATCTAATGATAGATATTTCAAATACCTTTGCAACGACGTATATAAGACCATAGTAAGTTGGACATACAATGGATCAAAATCGGAAAAAAATATTTTTTAACTCGAATTTTTTTTTCATCAAAAATTTTTTTTTGTCATAAATTATTTTTCCAAAAAAATTAATTAAAGAAATTTAAAAAAAAAATTTTGAAAAACTTTTTTAAAAAAAAATTAAAAAACAATTTGGAAAAAAAAAAATTTTAAAGCATTAAAAATAAAATTTTGATTTTGTTTAAATAAAAATATTTTAAAAAAATATATTTTTAAGTATAATATGGTGAAGGGTATATAAGATTCGGCACAGCCGAATATAGCTCTCTTACTTGTTATATAAGTATTTGATATTGGTGAAAACCTTGGGACGAAGATTGATATTTTAGTAAAATTAAATAATTTTATAAATCTTTGGGACGTCATTTACCTTAAAAAATAAAAAAATTATAATATGGTGATTTTCCACGAAGAAAAATATAAAATTTGAATTAGTCTAAAATTTAAACGGTTAAAGGTATCATAACAAAATTTTAGAATAATATAGACTTAAACGTCTTTAAATTTTACCATTAGAATTTTTTACATTTATTATTTTCAAATACCGAAATTCCTAAAATGGGGAAAATGTGTTCCAAAAACTTAGTTTTTTTAGAAAAATGCCTACTTTGATGTTATTTGCCATGTGATATTAAACAAAAATTTTAGGTGTTTAAGAAACATACAGGCTTATACAAAAATGGAGTTTTTTCGTGGACCGATGCTTTGCCTTTTTAGGATTTTTTTCTCAAACCGATTTTTTTTTTTTAAATTGTAAAAGTTTGAATAGGTCTGGGGGGTGTTATGTCAGCATTAGTGAGCCAAGTTTTACTTCACACGCTTTTGCATTAAGTTTTCTTTCTCGATCATATAAAAATAGTATATAGTCCCGAAGAAAATTTTTGCTAGAAATGAAGAAATATATGGGCTTTTTTTGGGAAAATACGTAAAAAACGGCACTTTTTATACCCTACACCACCATAGTGGTGATGCGTTTGTGCAGATGTTTGTAACGCCCAAAAATATTGGTCTAACACCCACCTTAAAGTATACCGATCGACTTTGAATCACTTTCTGAGTCGATTAAACGATGTCCGTCTGGCTGGCTGGCTGGCTGCCCATGTAAACCTTGTGCGCAGAGTACAGGTCGCAATTTTGAAGATATTTCGATCAAATTTGGTACATATAATTTTTTCGGCGCAAGGACGAAGCCTATTGAAACTCGATGAAATCGGTCCACTATTTCACCTAGCCCCCATACAAATGTCCTCTCGAAATTGGACTTTATCGGTCATAAATGTTTAATTTATATATATATCTACACAAATTTCACTCCAAATAAGTTTCACATATACAAAATTCATGTCACCAAACTTTGTTATGATCGGTCTATAATTAGTCATAGCTCCCATATAGACCCGCTTCCGAAAATCACTTAAACATGCATAAATCTCCTAAAAATGTTGGTATACACAAAATTTAACATAAATAACTTTCATTAAGACATAAATCACACGACCTAATTTCATGGTGATCGGTCTATAATTGGTCATAGCTCCCGTATAAGGCCAACTTCGGAAAATCACTCACGAATATAAATTATTGAAATTTTAAAAGAAAAATGTTTTTGCTCATTTCCTTGGTGTAGGGTATTATATGGTCAGGCTTGACCGAGCATACTTTCTTACTTGTTATATGTTCCAAATTTGGATGTGTATAACTTTTTATAGGGACGAGATAGCTATTAGCAAGTTTTTTTTTATTTTATTTAGATTTTTGTCGACAATATAGAAGATATTTTAATTTAAATTTCGACTCTCCGTAGGCCCGCCATATCTAAAAAACCATAAAAAGATTGAGCAAAATTACAAAAAATATATCAATTAACCAGAATATTTCTTTAACTAATTGAGATAACATGTAAGCGAATTTTTTGTAGACCTTCTAAAGGACTATTCATATTTAAAATTTCAGCACATTCGGATCATAACTGGATTTTTGTCGATTTTTTAAAAAAAAAAATTGAGACCCGAGGAGACCACATGGAGAGCCTACGCTCTGGCCCCTTTTAGCGCTATGAAGCTGAGCAAAAGCAAATCACCTCGAAAACCAAATGAAATTTCGTAATAATCCAGTAGTTTCCGAGGTACCGAACTATTTCCACAAAAAAAAAAAAACGTTTCTAAACCACTGTGCATCGTTGAAAAGGTTTTTGATTTTAAAGACTTAGTAATCCAGATATACATCAAAAATAGTTAAAAACATCGATGTAGTCATATATCTCAGCCATTTTGTTGGCCGAAATTAAATAGAAACCAAAACGGTAGGAGTAAATTATCTGTTGCTTGCCGCCTATCGCCTCCATTGTAATTTACTGTCATGACCAACAATCGATTTAGAGTCTCTTTTAAATTCTATTCTTTCTGCCACATTATTTTTGTAGCGATTTGTTCAAGTTGTCAACATCATGTTGCTGTTGCTCTAGATCATTATTCATGAAAAAAACAACTCATTCACTAGTTTCTGTTTAAATAAAAACATATTTTAAATTTTAAACTCTTTTTTTTCTTCACAAAATTTCAATTCTTTAGCCATGTTAAGCCTCATTAACAAAAATCATAAAAATTTCTCAAGTGTCACAAGAGAAATTTTTTTATATTCCTGTGGTTTTATTTCTGTTTTTCAAATGCAGTAAAAATTTATTATTGTCTAAAAGTGCAAAAAAAAAATTTATTAATAAATTTATAGAGAAGCTAAAAAACTACTACACAATGTTAGATAGACTGACATAAAAACACAAATACATTGATGTTTTTCGTTTTTTTTTTTTTTTGGGTGTTAAAAAATTATTTAATTTCCCTTTTTGTAATTTATTGATGCATCTCTTCAGTTCAGTAGACATTTTATGGCATTAAATGGTCATAAAAATGCTGCGTATAAAAGCATAAATATTTTACAAAATTCAAATAAACAATTTTTTGTTTTATGATTTTGATTTTTATATTTTAGTGGTATTTAATACTTTTATGATTTTTATATCCAACCAATTAAAGACTCAAGTTTTTAACCCTTTGCACAATGAATAAATGAATGAAGGTATTGGATGGTTTTGATTATTAATTGTTTTTAGTCGTATAAATATTAAGAATCTAGTGGTAACCTTTACATTCTTTGGCAGCTAACACCCACATGGTTTGTAAAAAAAACTTGTGTTAAAACCAATTAATACTTTTTTAAAAAAAAGTTGACACTATTGCATCTGTTGTGTAAAATGTTAAGACCACCTCTACACAATTTGCTTTTATTTATTTTCTTGTTATTTTTAGTTTAACAATAAAATTTTTGAAATAATACTTTAAGACGCCAAGACTTGTAATAAAGATAAAATTAATGGCAAACTGAAGATTAGTCTAGCAACAAACAGAGAAAGTGTTTAAGAAACACGAATATAACATAAGAAATCAATATTTCTTGATATCTAATGTATAGTTTAGTTTTTCTCAAGAGGTGTTAAATAACAAAATTTATCATTATCAATAAATTTGTTAAAATGTTTGAAAAAGTATATTAGATTGAGAATAATTCAGCAATAATTGTGACTAGTTGTCCCTACATTGATTACAAAGAGTTAGTCGGGTGTATGACTTAAAATGCGGGATTTTTGTTTTTAATAACTTGTATGTCATTTTGGAAAATACATATCTGTCATTTATTTTCACTTTGTTATTGATGATTATAGTTTAAACAACAAACTTTTTTTTTTGTTAAGAAAATATCGAATTTTTTAATTGCTTCAATTAATAGTTTTATTGTTTTTACCAAATTAAAATTTTACATACATATTTAGCAAACTGCAATTGTTTATATATAATTTGCTATTAAATTATTTAAATTACTCTTATGTTTTTCTAACCGTATTTAAAATATTTTATTACAACGTGTTAGAATTCTATTATTTTTCATTTAATATTTAAAATTTATTATATGTTCAACACATTATATATTTATAAATTAATTTTGTTTTCGTGTTTGTTTATTTTCAGGTAAATGATACTTAAATGAAATGTATATGTTTATATTTTATATTTAAAAAAGGTAAACTATTAAATTAATTTAAATAAAATTTAACTGAATACTTACATAGCACAAAAAAGAGGATATAGTGCTATAAGTTTTTAAGCCACAAACATTAAAGTTTTGAAAAAATTATATCAAAGTTTAAATTGAATTAAAAACTATATAAATTTGAAGAAACTGGAATCTAATTGTGGAAGTTGTTTGATAAAAAATGTCTTATAAAATAGTTGGCAGTCTAATTAAATTGAGAAACACTTACCAAAAAGTGGTCCTAAAGCAGTGGTCGGCACTCATAACTAACAGTTGTTTGCTACCAAAATGTATCCGAAGTTCATACAAATTATCAACTAGGTAACAAAAATTACAATTAGTAGCTGAACAGATTAAATCAAAGATAGAAAGTGAATAGCAAGGCGAATTTATACAAGGTGGAGTCAGTCAAACAGCTGATCATTTTTTTTTGCTTTTTGGTTCTAACAACTGTCAAATCTTGTTTTTGTATTTAAATATCTACATATTCTAAGCTTATTAACAAAATATTTATTGTTTATATAAATAAATAAAGCCCTCACTATTCAATTATCTACACTATATTAAGTTTAAATACTTATTTGTTAAATTTTTCATTTTAGTTTTTTGACATTTGTTAAGACCAATCGTTGTTTTTGTAGAACTGACACCACCTTGTATGAATTCGTCTTGGTGAATAGCATATTAATAAGACTATACATTTATAGTGCTACTACATTGACCTAAAGCAATGACAACCAACACTCCTAAAGCACAAACATTAATCGGGTTTTATATGTACAAACAAAACACGAACAAAGAGTTCAAAATAAAAAATGTTCAGTAGGACTACAAAGTATACAGAGGTGTCACGAGACAGAAGATAACCAAGTTTTATGCTTCTCTCTTTCTCTCAGAACTGCCATTTGTGCTTTCAACAAAGCAAGATCGCATCGCTTTATGAAAAAAAGACGGTAATGCATTCCAATTTTAGCTAATCTCTTGTTGGTTGACTCGGATTCGTGAATGGAAAAGTTACAACTTCATATTCAAAGGTATTTGATACCTTTTGACTCAGAATGATTTTTTGCTCAAGCTAAAGTTTTTGTATACAAAATCCGCTTTAAAGAGTGAGCCGAAAAAAAAACTTATACTTGTATTAAATAAATAAAACTTACTCGTTCAATATAAAAATACTCAAAAATACGTAAATTTATTCAAATATTGTACAAATTCATTTAATATTAAAATATTGTCATATTAACTACTCGGTATTTATAAATTTATTTTTTATACCCTTCACCATGAGTAGCAAGGGTATATATAAGTTTGTCATTCCGTTTATAATTTCCACATTTTTCATTTGCGACCCCATAAAGTATTCTGGATCGTTATAGATAGCGGAATCGATATAGCCATGTCTGTCCGTCTGTGTGTTGAAATCAACTTTCCGAAGCCCCCAAATAACTTACATACACGATTCATATATCAATATCTCCGAAATTCTTCCGGCTCGGTCGCTATTCGGTCCACAAATGGCTGAGATATAAGGAAAAAACTAGGACAACCTCGATTTTTGACCTATATCTGGATTACTAAGTCATATGTAGACAATATGGATATCTAATGATAGATATTTCAAAGACCTTTGCAACGACGTATATAAGACCATAGTAATTTGGACATACAATGGGTCAACCGATTAATTAAAGAAATTTAAAAAAAAATTTTGAAAAACTTTTTTTAAAAAAAATTAAAAAACAATGTGGAAAAATAAAATATTTTTAAGTATAATTTGGCGAAGGGTATATAAGATTCGGCACAGCCGAATATAGCTCTCTTACTTGTTATTTACTGAAATCTTCAAATTAAAGGTTTAGCAGCTGCTTCCGAATGTTTGACTTACACGTAAAATCTGACATATCGTGGGATATCTTTCTGTATAGGTACAGGCCCGACAGTTCTGGACAGTTGGGTGGATTTGGCTTCACCTTCGTGAGAAGGGTAAATATAAGTTTGTCATTCCGTTTGCAATTTCCACTATATAATTTTCCGACCCTATAAACTATATATATTCTGGATCCTTATAGATAGCGGAGTAGATGAAGCCATGTCCATCTGCCTGTCTGTTGAAATCAACTTTCCGAAGCCCCCAAATAACTCACATACACGATTCACACATCAATATCTCCGGAATTCTTCCGGCTCGGTTGCTATTTAAAATGGCTGATATATAAGGAAAAAACCAGGACAACCTCGATTTTTGACCTATATCTGGATAACTATGTCATTAATATTGACAATATAGATATCTAATGATAGATATTTCAAAGACCATTGCAACGACGCGTCGTAGCGACGTATATAAAACCATAATAAGTTGGACCTGCAATGGGCCAAAATCGGGAAAAAAATTTTTAACCCGAATTTTTTTTTTCATCAAAATTTTTTTTTTTTTGATAAATATTAAAAAAAAATTTTAAAATTTAAAAAAAAATTAAAAAAATAACAATTCGAAATTTTTTTTTTTCGCAAAATATGAAAATAATAACTTTGGAAAAAAAAATAAATTTTTTTAACTAAAAATATATAAAATTTGTATTTTGAAGTATAATTTGGTGAAGGGTATATAAGATTCGGCACAGACGAATTTAGCTCTCTACTTGTTTAGCAGTATTTTACTGTATAATACTCGTAGCCATTTCCATACAAAACTTTGTTTATAACAGTATTTTCTATAAAGACTTTTTGGTCTATAGAAATCGGATTTCGAGGAAATTTATACTAGAGATTATTGAAAATATAAAATAAATGAAATTTTCGAATATAAATTGCGAAAATAAATGGTTATTGATCTCAATCTAATACCGCTTGTATTCAAAACCAATATGTTACAAAATGCTTTTATTAGATAAAAAATATCTACTTTTTGTCAATTTTTTTTAAATATAAAGATTATATACAAATTTATATAAATACATAAGTTACTTGTTTGACTTAAAGAAATGACACATATTTCTAAACAAATGTTTAAAAATCTTTAGTGAAACAAAAATTGAATAGCTTTAAGTTCTAAATAATTTTAAGGTCACAACTCTTAAGCTTACGTAAACTTAAATTAAGCTGGGAACTAGAGCAAAACTACCATAAAAACACTGCATTTTAGTTTAAGAAAAATTGACAATTTAAATTTTATATTTTTTCCAATTTAATTTGATTTTAAATTGATTTACAAACTCAAAGTTAAATCAACAAAATATAAAATAATATTGTTTTTACAATATTGAACTTTATGACAGACTTCGGCTTACATCAAATATATTATTGTATTTTAATTAAGAGTAAAACAAAGAAATTATTTAAAATATTCTTCAATAAATATTTAAGACCGATTTTATGTATGTAAATTTTACATGTTTTATAAATATGTATGTATGTGATTTTTGTGTGGTTGATTTAAAATAGGTCATGAATATTTTATTACTTGTATTTCCTTAAATTACATATATAAAATCAAACAGAACAATAATAGCAACAAAAAAAAATAATGACATTTTCTTGAAAAAGAAAAAATCTGAAATTAAAAACAAGAATATTTTCATTTACATAGACGTATACAAAAAGAAGTTGAAAATAAAAATTACCCTCAAACTTTTAAACATTAATTTTGTCCCTCAAAATCTATGACCCACATCTATTAAAACTAAACCTCAACCAAAACAACAACAAAAAACAATCTTGTAGTTTCTGAAAGAATTTCCAACTGAAACTTTTTATGGTTTTACTTTTTTACGCATAGATTTTTGTTTGTTTATTTTTTATACCCACCATCAAAAAAAAATGGGGGGATATATTGATTTAGTCATTCCGTTTGTAACACATGCAAATTATCATAGAAGACCCATAAAATTATATCTGTTCCGGGTTTTTATGAGATTCTAAAACGATCTGGTTATGTCCGCCCGTCCGTATGTCTGTTTGTTGAAAACACGATATGAACCAGACGAAATGAGCTCTCTATTGATAATTTTTGTTTAGTATTGAAGTGGGCAATATCGGTCCATGATTTCACCAAGCCCCCATACTAATGAACACTCGAATATTGTTTGTGCAGTTGATTATGCAGCAATACTGATAAAATTTTGCAAAAATTAGTTCTAAATACTCTGAAATTATACTTTAAAGTATGACGAGAATCGGGCAACATTTATCCCTAGTCCCCATAAAAAGTCGCCCTCACACAATGACTTGAACATTCATAATTTTCTAATAATAATTAATATCGTGATTAAATTGGACATAAAGAAGTTTTATATGAACCTAAATCTTTTTACCAACTTTTGTTAGGATCGGTCCATAATTGACCACTATATCAGAAAAATATTTTATTGTCAGATATTAATAGAGGGTATACAATATTCGTCACAGCCGATTGTTCTTTTTTTAGTTGTATTTTATAGATATTCGTACGATTTCTGTGTACTTTATGCTCTTATATAAAATAGTTTTTTTTTTATTTCGAAAAATATCCATGGTTTGTTTTGTTGTTGAACAATTTAAGCATGTTTTATGCATTTTCTATATGCACAATTTTTTCCAATATTTAAACATTTATTTATGAACGCAGGTCAGTGTATGGCTTCGTGTAGTGGTATGTGTTTTTGTGTATTGATGTTATAACAAAAGAATTTAATTCTATTTGTTTGTTTATTGATTTGACATCAATATTGAAATAATTTAAATTGCTCACAAAAAAATTTGTGTAGCTTTGAAAGCTAAACATTGGTTTTCATTTAGCAATTTAAGGGTTGAATGTCTAATTTGTATGCATTTTAAATACATTAAATTGTTTATTAATATGCAATTGTTTGTTTTAATTTTAATATAATTAAATGGAATTTCAATTGAAAAAGCATTTGAATTAAAAATTATATGAACTTAGTGCCACAATAAGTTAGTTTTAGAGGCTTTCTTTAACTAAAACATTCGTAGAAATTGGTTTCGTACTGAGTCAAACATTTATTTTAATTACATATCGCTGGCTTAACATGCAAATGTTCTAAGTCCACTTTTTTAGAAATTGAGATTTTAATGCAGTAATGTACAATAAGTAAAAATACATTGATTACAAAGAAAAAAATTGGAGTTATCTCGCATTTTGTTGTTGTTTTGTAGTGATGAGCAAAAGCGCTTAGTTCAATTTATTACAAGAAAAAGCTCTAAGTCCCTATAAAAAGTACAGAAATGGTTAAATTTCTGCCAAATTGTTCAATGACATTTATTTAAGCAAGTAAGAAAAAATGGTCGGTCATGACCAAACATTCTTTTCTTTTAAAATTTAAAAAAGTAATTTTCGGAAGAGGGTCTTATTTGGGAGCTATGACTAATTATGGACCGATCGCCATCAAAGTTATTTGCGTTGAATTTTATGTGTATACCAACATTTTTAAGAGATTGTTAAAGTGATTTTTGGAAGCGGGCCCTATATGGGAGCTATGACTAATTATAGACCGATCGGCATAAAATTAGGTGACATGATTTCCATAGTATACAGTATTTCGGGAGGACATTTGTATGGGAGCTTGGGGAAATAATGGACCGATTTCAGCTAGTTTCAATAGGCTTCGTCCTTGGGCCTAAAAAAAGTGTATATACCACATTTTTATCGAAATGTCCTCAAAATTAATCGACTCATAAAGTGATTCTGAGTCTATCGGTATAATTTAAGGTGGGTGTTAGACTAATATTTTTGGGCGTTACAAACATCTACACAAACGTATTATAACTATGTATATTCGGCTGTGCCGAATCTTATATATCCTTCACCAAATTGTACTTTAAAATACAAATTTTAAATATTTTTAGGTATACAAAATAAAAAAAAAAAAATTTCAAAATTGTTTGTTAAAAAAAATTTTTACGAAATTTTTTTTTTCAAGTTTTTTTTAAATTCTTTATTGAAAAACAAGTGGGAGAGCTAAATTTGGCTGTGCCGAATCTTATATATCCTTCTTAAATAAGGTTTTTCCAATTTTTTTTTTAAATTTTTTTTTAAATATTTTTTTTTAATTTTTGAAAATTTTTAAAATATTTTCAAATTTTTAAAAATTAAAAAAAAATTATTTATGGCAAAAAAAAATTTTAGATGAAAAAAAAAATCGGTTTAAAATATATTTTTCCTAATTTTGACCCATTGTAGGTCCAACTTACTGTAGCCTTATATAAATCGTTGCAATGGATTTTCTATCATTAGATACCCTATACTGTCTATATTAATGACTTAGTAATCCAGATATAAAAACTAGTAAATAAGAAATGAAAGAAAAGTTCTAAGAAAATGTCCTAAGTCCATAGAAAAAATACAAACTAAGCAATAGAAAAAGCTCTAAGTCCAAAAAACCTTTTATCTCGGCAAATACTAATGTTATCATTTTGCTTTTACGCACATCGAAAACAAAGAAAAATACAAAAAAAAATGAATTCAAAAATATTTACGCAAAAAAAAGTTTGAATGTTTTTTGTCTCTCCTGTAAAATTTTAAAATATGGGCTTAGAGCCTTTGCATGTTAAGCCAGCGATATAATGTTTAGATGATAAAAAAAAGTTGGAATGATTGAAAGATACAAATAATTTTTAATACAAATTTTTAACCATTTAGAAAAGAATGTTTGGTACTTTTTTTAAATTCAAACTTTTTTGAGGAGAAACCGGATAAAATCAGTTTTAGAGTTTTTGGACTCTATGGCAGGGACCGTGATATCAAAAAAGTTATTTTATAACAGTTATTTTGTGACTACAAATAAAAATCTATCTAAAACATTTATTATTCAACGTAAAAATAAAAGTTTGCATGAAACTCTTGAAAAAAGAGTTTTAAATAGCCATCATAAAAAAATCAATTGAGCAGTTTTATTTTGTCCTTCATAAAATAAAACTCATTTGAGGAGTTTTATTTTTTCCATCAAAAAATTTAACTCATTTTATGTAAATTGACACCTAAAGCTTGCCGCTCGTTAGATCATTACAATTTTTAAAGCACCTTGCATTGCTATTGAATAAATTGTCATTAAAATAAAATCAAGTGGGATTTTAATTGGTTATTGCTGGATTCCTATTATCAAATTGTTGTTGTTTTTTTGTTTCTCAAACAAACAAATAAATTACTACAAACATTATATAAAATATACTCAATAAAGAAAGATATTGAAAAAAAGTAGAAAATAAACGAAAAGAGTTTTATTTTCTGACGGGAAAAATAAAACTCCTCAAATTAATTTTATTTTATGACGGAATTTTTTTCTCACGGGGAAAAATAAAACTCCTCAATTGAGTGTTTTTTTATGACGGCTTTTTAAACCTTTTTTTTTAAGAGTTACATGCGAACTTTTATTTTTACATTGAAAAATAACTATTAAATGTGGAGTTGAGATCATTTTTTTAGTATCACCATAGATTCTGAAAGATCAAGTCAATACGAATCTAACAGTATAGGTCTCCGTTGACTCTAACATAAAGATTTTTTGATTTGAAATTTTCTGGATAACTGTTATTTACGGTCCCAAATTTGTTTACATTAACATTATAAATATTTTACTATTAGCTACCACCACGATGGAAATTTATTAGAATAGAATTGGTATTACCGCAGTGGAAAAAGTCAAAAGGGGAAAACTTTAAATATTAATTCGAATGAAAATTAACTAACAGATTGTTGTTTGACAATCGTGTACAAAGGTCTAGATAAGACCTAATTTAGGGTTAAGAGTTTGGTACTTTGGTACATAATTTTTAGTAATCCAGATATAGATAAAAAATCTATTAAAAAAACGACTCTCAGCGAATTTTGGTCCAATTTTCTCGATTTTTTATATCAACTGATTCGGGTCCATTGCGGATATATTGATGTATGAATCAGGTATGTGAGTCATTTTGGGGCTACGGAGAGTTGATTTCAACATACAGACGGACAATTTGAATTAAAGAAAAATTTAATCATTCAACAAATTTTATTAAGCTATTTTGCCATGGATTTGAATTAAAGAAAACGTGAATGATTCAATAGGGAAATAGTTCTATAATGAATGAATTCTCGAAGGAATGAACTCAATACATTTGGACAACTAAGGAATTAAGAAAACGAATAAATTCGAACCTTTGTTTGTATAAAATGCAATAAACTTTAGAATGTAAAACTTCTTCCTTAGTTCAACTTTAATAAACATTTTAGAGGTAGCAGTTTCCATAAATACATATTTCTTTGTAATTTCAACAAAAATATTTTATTAATAACAAATTTATAAAAACTCATTAATTTAAAACTCTGCCTTAATTATTTTCTTATTTAAAATTCTCTTAGAAATTTATTTTTATATAAATTTCCTTGCTTTTAAACAAAGAATTTTACTACTAAATATTTTGCAAATTAACATATGTTGCATTTGGTTTAAAATCATATTATTATAGGTAATTAAAACTATTACCAACAAAATGTGTATTATTTCCTGAGAAAAAAAAACCTAAAACAAAATAAACCACAAACATTTAAATTATCAATTTTAGGTTGGGAAAATATTATTTTTTGTAAATTGTTAATAAGTTTTTGTGCACATATTTACCTCAACTCTATAATGAAAAATCTATAAACCTGCTAACGTTAAATGGGAAAATTGTAATTAGCTAGCTGTAAATACTACAAATAAAGCATTTAAAACCTGTATATAAGTAGAAATAATAGAACTGGATTTCAAATTGAAATAAAATTATTACAAGCCTTCTTTGGGTACAAATAAAAATTGGTTATAAATAAATATTATTAAAATCTTGTTTTGATATTTTTAATTTTAGAAAATCTAGAAGGAAAAATTGTGTTTTTTATTTTCCTTTAAAATTAAGGTCTAGTCTAATATTTAGTATTTAAAGTATAAATTGTGTATGTAATTTTATTTAAATTATAAAATAATATAAAATATTTTATTAAATTTTATATATTATTTAACATTTTACATTATATTATAAAATAATAGAGTTGTAGATGAATGAATCTATGTCCTTATGTAGGGAAATGTATTACAAACAATTATTTTTACTGCAGCACTTTGCACACAACTGCCACGGTTGGGGTATATACGGTTGTACGACTATATCTGCTTCCCCATATTGTGTTACATTATTTGCAATAATATGAAATTTGCAAATTCTATATATTTTTTTTTTTCATAAAAATACTCCCACGTTGTAATAAATACATTACACGATGAGATAAATTTACACATTTTTATACTGTTATTTATTAGAATAAGGAACAAAGTAGATAACACAGAGCAACAAAATCGAAAAAATTTTAGAGACTTTTTAAACCACTACATTATTTTGATGTATTGTGGTTCCAGTAGTACAAATATGGTCCAAATTTTACATGTGGAAATGTAAAATTTACACTCAAAGTACACATAAATTTTTTTTGAAAATGAGCGAATTCACAATTAAGTGAATAAATTCGAAAAGAATTCATCGATTTTTGTGATCGATATCTCATTTTGTTCCCATTATAAAATAATAAATCTGTGTTTTTAAAATTCAATCAATCGAAAGAAGAACATTAACTACTCAATTTTATGTATATCAAACAAGAAACTAAAATTTTGTGAAAATGAGCGAATTCACTTAATTGTGAATAAATTCAAAAAGAATCCATCGATTTTTATAAGCGATATCTCATTTTGTTTCTATTATATGTGGTTTTCCGCTAAAGTAAGAAAGTTGAACATTTTCTGCCATTTTCGATTTTCATGATTTTATTAAATCAAAAAAATATGTTATTTTCACTTAAAAAATATATTTTTGCTTAAATTTGTTATTATAACTTCGAAACTACTGAGCCGATTGAAACGCAATATATATGAATAAATTTGCACAAATAATGGGGAAAGTGTTTTCAAAATTCAATCATTCAAAAGAAGAACATTAACTACTCAATTTTATGTATGTATATCAAACAAGAAATTAAAATTTTGTGAAAATGAGCGAATTCAATTAATTGTGAATAAATTCGAAAAGAATCCATCGATTTTTACGATCGATATCTCATTTTGTTCCCATTATATGTGGTTTTGCGCTAAAATAATAAATCTGAATAATTTCTGCCATTTTCGATTTTCATGTTTTTATTAAAACAAAAAAATATGTTATTTTCATTTAAAAAATATATTTTTGCTTAAATTTGTTATTATAACTTCGAAACTACTGAGCCGATTGAAACCCAATACATACAAGAAAATTTGCACAAAGCATGGGGAAAGTGTTTTTAAAATTCAATCAATCGAAAGAAGAACATTAACTACTCAATTTTATGTATATCAAACAAGAAACTAAAATTTTGTGAAAATGAGCGAATTCAATTAATTGTGAATAAATTCGAAAAGAATCCATCGATTTTTACGCCCAATATCTCATTTTGTTTCTATTGTATGTGGCTTTGTAATAAAGTATTAAATCTGAATAATCTTTTCCGTTTTCGATTTTTCATGAATTTTTTAAACAAACAAAATTGCTATTTTATCGTAATAAATATATTTTTTGCTTCAATATGTTATTATAATCCCGAAACTATTGAGCCGATTGAAACGCAATATATATAAGAAAATTTGCACAAAGCATGGGGAAAATTTTTTCAAAATTCAGTCATTCAGAAGAAGAACATTAACTACTCAATTTTATGTATATCAAACAAGAAACTAAAATTTTGTGAAAATGAGCGAATTCAATTAATTGTAAATAAATTCGAAAAGAATCCATCGATATTTATAATCGATATATTATTTTCTTGCTACTTTATGTGGATTTGCGATAAAGTAAAAAACTTGAACATTTTCTGTCATTTTCAATTTTTCATGAATTTTTTAAAACAAAAAAAATTGCTATTTTCACATAAAAAATATATTTTTGGCTTCAATTTGTTATTATAACTCCGAAACTACTGAATCGAATAAAATGCAATATAGAAACGGATTAAAGGTGATGTAAATCTAAATTTTTCTAATTTTATTTTAATAATATCTGGCCAACCGTTTTAGAGTTATCATAAATTATGTGGAGAAACATCTAAAAAAATTCACAATTTTACAAAAAAAAATTAAAAAAAAAACTTCTCCATAGAATTTAAAATTGGAACAATATATGTACTACTGGAACCAAAATACATCAACATTGTGTAGTGGTTTAAAAAGACTGTAAATTTTTTTCGATGTTGTTGCCCTGTGTTACAAAAGCTAAACTCTGGAATACAAAATGACAATTAGTGACAATTGACTCTCCAGTAGATTACTTCTGGTGTGCTTTCTAAATTGCAGTACAAAAAAATCTAAAGTGACTACACCCTAGATTACCCGGGATGTATGAAGTAAAGAATTGACGTATCTTTGCATAACAAATAACACATTTATGTCATATTAGCTTAAGAAGTCAACGA
Source organism: Calliphora vicina (assembly GCF_958450345.1). Taxonomy (NCBI): domain Eukaryota; kingdom Metazoa; phylum Arthropoda; class Insecta; order Diptera; family Calliphoridae; genus Calliphora; species Calliphora vicina. The sequence continues at coordinate 15,743,287 of NC_088781.1, read as the reverse complement.
AGAACTAGAACTACTAATTAATTAAACGTTTTGAAACCCTCTTTTATTCAATTATCACTTAGTGTATTAAACATGCAACTGCATTATACCGTATGTAAACCTCCAGTACCCAGGTAAACAACATACCTTTAGATGAGTATTTATGTATATGAATCTGTATATTTCTGGATTTTTATGCCACATAAGGTAATGCAAATATTATTATTGAAACATTTGCTCTTGTTTATACAACATATGTTGTTGCCTGCTGCTTTTAGGGAGGCGGAGGTCATCATGTAAAAGGAAGTTTTTACTTACTTTACTTTTGTTTACACATACATACATACTCTCTTACTCATGCATATCAATTTGTTTACAGTTGATACAGGTTCGTTTTAACACGCAACATTATAAACTTGCATTAGTTTTTATAGTAAAATGTTGTTGCTGCTGTTGTAGTTGTTGTTCTTATTGTCGTTGTTGTTGTTGTGCAAAAAGGATATGTAGCATGAAATGATTTTGTTGTTGTATGTTGTTTGTTTTGAAAATTCATCCATACATGAAAATAATTTAGTTTGTTGATTTTTAAAAAAACACACTCATGCTACAAACATACGTAGATGTTTGTAGTATGAATGTTTCATGGTATCAATATAGTGTGTGATTGACATGAAACAAATTTTGTGAAAGAAAATTTATCAATATTGTTTTATGACATCTGACACCTTGGCATTATTTGGATGATGAAAAGTGTGCTGAAATTTAATAACACAAAAATTTCATTAAATAAAATAATTAATCGTTGGACATAAACGATAAAGTGTAATTTAAAATTGTAATATTAATGAAATATATCTGATATATATATTCCAGAAACAAATACAAAAAAACTTTTAATCCTCTGTATAGATACAAATCTACTTTTAGATCAAATATTATATTTAAGCCAGCAAATATTGGATTGCTTTACACTGCGGCAAGTGTCACACACATCAAACATTGTCAAGTCATACAGTGATCTTCAAATTTATTTTGCATTAAATACGCAAACACTAGAGAAAACTATTCCAGAAAGTTTTAGCATTTTTTTAAAAATGACAAGGAAAAAAGTACACACCATTTGAATTCTTCAATGGCATTTGTGTTATGTTCTGTAAGATGATCTCATAAGATGATCTCATGTCAGTTGCCTTTTGTACGCCCGCGGGCACCGTCTACGTGTGAGTTTCTTATATATGTGAAACAAAAATTAAAAAACGAACATGAGTTATTTTACAAGTGTTGCTAGTGAAGGATATTTTCATAAGAAATTTGGTTCAGTGTACACACATCGTAACACAAGAATACGAAGCAAATCTATTGTTGTGAGAGTTTGGTTAACAATGATCTAGACCCTACTGTAACTTAAAAAAAAATTTATGTTGATCTTTTCAAAATTTTTTTTGGAATCGGAGACACCAATTCTATATAAAAAGAGCGCCATATAATTTTGTCCACCTAGATTTTGATTTGGAACCACAGTGCAGCGATGTGTCTCAAATTATGCCCCATCAGACTTCCCGAGGACAAAAAGAGCGATTTGAGGGAATGGTCATCTCACGTGAAGGTAATGTGTACTGGCCGTCGATATCATACGATTTGACCTCGTTAGTTGTTCTTTTTGGGAAGTTTTTTTAAGTCTCAGATCTATGCAAATAAGCCACAACCTACAGCGGCTCTCAAAGCCAACATAACTGATGACGTACGTCAAATTCAACCTGATTTATGCACCACAGTAATGGAAAATTGGACTGCTAAATATTAGATCATAATAACAAGAGAACTGTAAAGACAACGTATATTACATTTCTTATCTTAGGTCTAAGTATTCAGGCTGTCTAATCCTTAACTATTTTCATTATTTATTTACTCAGTGTATGGTATCAATTGGTCGGCCTTGACCAACTTACTTTCTTACTTCATTTAATATGAATAACTTGCCGGAGGAATTATATTATTCAAGCTCTTTTTTAATTCATTATTAGAGTTTTTTGTTTTAAAGTAGACTGCTGCGAAACTTGTACCCAATAAGAATTTTTACTGGAAGTCAAGTTTAAAGCAAGTGTAACTCAAGCCTTGAATTATAGTCAAGCCATGGAATTACAGTTGTATACACTTTATTTCAATATCATTCTCCAGTAAAAAGGAAACACAAATTCAAACCACATTTTGTTTGAAAAATATTTAATTTTTTCAAGTTTAAAACATAATTACATTTGCATTCAAGTAAAATTCCAACAAAATGTTCAAGTGATTGAATTTTTATTTATTTAAGTTGGATAAAATGCCTTTTGTATGCCCGCGTTCGTGCTGGAGACCAATGGTCTAGACTCTAGATATATAAAAATCATTAAAAAAAATTAAAAAAATACGTTCATGTGTTTCTGAAACTAAACTTTAAGAAAGATCTGTATTTACTATATTTCAGGTTACATTAGGGTCTAGATATATAAAAATCAATAATAAAAAAAAATATTTCTAAAAATTCCATTCCGTAAAAATTAAAAAAAAGTATTTCGGAGGGTGCTGGCGGCTAGAATTTTTTTACAAAGACATTCCCCAGAAGTTTCTTTAAATGATGTATATAGTCATTGAAAAAAACAAGTAAGAAAGAATGGTCGGTCAAGCCCGACCATATAATACCCTACACTAAGTAAAAGAGCAAAAACTTCAAAATTGCGACCTGTACTCTGCGCACAAGATTTACATGAAGAGCCAGCCAACAGACGGACGGACATCGTTTATTCGACTCAGAAAGTGATCGGTATACTTTAAGGTGGGTGTTAGACTAATATTTTTGTGCGTTACAAACATCTGCACAAACGCATAATACCCTCCCCACTATGGTGGTGTAGGATATAAAAATATCAGTATATTTGAGACCAAAGTTTAAAGAACTATAACAGGAAAATGAAGAGGCCCATAAATATAAGATATACACTTAATAAAAGCCTATATCAATGTTTATCTACGTTTTGAAGTACGAATTTCTATATGGTAAAACAATTGAGATATATGTAATTAAGTAAAGCAGTAAATATTAAAAAATTAACGAAAATATGATTCAAAATTTTTTGAACTTCTGGCGCTTCTATCGAGAAAACGAAATGTCCAATTGAAAAAGCAATTTGTTTTGGCGGAGAGCAGATTGTCAGCTTCCGAAAAAACTTAGTTTTTCCTAATTCTGAAGATACCGATTTTCATAATTTTGTCCACCTAGATTTTGATTTGGGACCACAGTGCGCTGTACGAAGGTAGATAAGTTTTAATCGCGTCTATGCATTTGGTAGAATGTATACATATTTGCAGGTGCACTAGCTACCCTTTTAGGGGAATTCGGTTTCTCAGAAGTTGATCCGTCTGTCCTACCTCTCTTCCTGGGGATTTTAAGGTCACATTTCTTCTTTCATCGTCTTTAGGCTCTTTATTGTTGTCTCCTCGATGTCCATGCCTTTATAAAATTTATGAATGATTAACTGCAATGTCTAGTTATACACTGATAAGAACAAAAATTTAGCAGATATTTATTGCCGGAGGACATTTGCATAGAGGTTATATGAAATAATGGAACGATTTCACCCTGCTTATATAGAATAGAATGTCAGTTGTCAAATTTAGTTCTATTATCTTTAAAATAGAGTTGGATTACAAAGTTTACATGGCCGGCCGGACAGACGGACATCAACAAATCGACTCAGGAAGTGATTTTGAGTCTATTGCTATACGTTCAGATAAATGCTTGACTATTATTTTAAAGCTTGACAAACTTCCCCACAAACACTTTATACCTTCCTAGGTGGTGTAAGCTATAAAGAACGGAATCTACTTAAGCCTTTTTAGTAAAAGTAAAAATGTTTATATGTAAAAAAAGATAAAATTTATTTTATGAATTAAATACTATTTGTTTTTTAATTAACTTCTTCAACAACATAAACGTTTAAAAAAATGTTTTGTGCACATTGAACCTCATACAAAAAACGTAACAATACCGGTGACCTTAAATGGAAATTAAAACAATTAAATACTTCAGGTTTCTTTTTTGTTTGAGACTTAATATTTTAATAATCTCTTATAAAGAGTAGCACACAAAAAAAAATTAATATTGTTTTAATACAACACTTAAACCTTTTGAAAACATTTAATTTAATTTTTTAATACTTCAAAAACATACCGAATAAGAGAAACAGCCTTTTTGGGCATTTGTAGACACCTTTATGACCTTTTTTTTCTTCTTTTTTTTTGTTGAAAGCCTTCTTTTTGGCGAGTGTTGGCACAATGAAAAAGGAAAAATTCAAACCAAAAAAATGGTTGGCAAAAATAAATAAAGAGTAAAGCGCTTTTTTGTTTACATTGTTATTTAACCTTTTAAACAAATTGACCATTTTATAGAGAGCCAAAGAAAAGGATCAAACAGAAAATAACATTTGTATGTGAACAAAAAACAAAACAAAAAAAAGGATGAACATGTTGGTTGTCCTGGCATTGATGATGGCGTTTCATAGTTATTTAACAACCAAAACAAAAATTCATTGATGCATAAAATAACAAACACATAAACTTTTGATGGCGAACAATTGCCACGACAGCCAGGGAAAAACAGCAGAAAAGACAACTTTTAAAAAAGAACTCTGCGAAAATATATTCAAATGAAGTAACAATGTTATTTTGGGCTGTATAAGAGCTTTTTAAAAAATCAGTTTAATGTACACATGTGAATTTTACAGCATTTTTTTTTAGCACCAATCTAAATAATAACTCTGTATTTTCAAACGAAAAAGCTGTAATACAAATATAGCCTTTCCAATTTTTCATTAATTTTATATAAAACAAAAAAGAAAATATTACTTTTTGGGGCTACATGCTCAAATAAACCATTTCCAATGAATATTCTTGTTAAATGCATAAAATATATTTATATTTACAATATCAGTACATATACATATTTTTTATAGCACTTTTGCTATAAATTTATGCTTTTTCATTTATTTCATTGTACGAATAATAAATTTTAATAAATTTAATTTGTTGTATTTTTACGTGCCTCAATAAGCCATTATCACGTAACCATATGCTGTTGTTAAGGCCACACTTACCCATGTGTGCTAGTTGAAGTCGGCAAAGGAAACATAAAGTTTAATAGATTTTTTATTTTTTTGTTGATCCCAGGTAGTAATAAAGACTTTCATATAATTCATATTTATTTCATTTGACTTGAAAGTCCAGTTCCGTTTAAGGGTAGCATCGGTCATTCATTTCCTATATTGAGACTGATGGCTATTCAACAACAAAGAAATAAAGTCATAAATTGTTTTGTCTTTTATTTTTCCAAGTTTTTCTTTGTAAATGCCATAAATTTAAAATTATTTTTATTAATTTATTTAGGGACAATTTAAGCATGCAGTTAAGATCTAATAGTAGTCAGAGCGACAAATGTTTAAATGTAATGACTTAAATTTATTACTTTATTTGAGGAGTTGTTAATTTATGTAAAAAGTTGCCTAAATAAATTAAGTGTTTTTTCAATTCTTGAAAAAATATTTCTAAAATTTATCAAAAAGTTTGAATTTATTGTGATAAAATTTGTTGGTCTTATATATTTTGGTTAATAATTCGAACTTTGTGGAATATTTATGTAAAACATCTTACCTAAAATAATTATGCAAATATAGCCGGTCAAATCCATACATAAGATTGACCTTCTATTTGCATCTTTAAGATTTTTGATGATCCAAAGGTCTAAAAATGAAATAATGAAAATTTTAGCAAAATCGGATAAAACTTGCATATTTGAAACGAAAATAATTTGGTTCAAAGTAGAAATTTTTTCCAAAAAAAAGTAAATGTTGAAAAAAAACCATTCATAAGTGGTTTTAGGATTTCACTTATTATAACCTTCACCTTCGTGAGAAGAATATATATAAAGTATATATATTCTGGATCCTTATAGATAGCGGAGTCGCTTAAGCCATGTCCGTCTGTCTGTCCGTCTATCTGTCTGCCTGTCTGTTGAAATCAATTTTCTGAAGACCCCAGATATCTTCGGGATCCAAATCTTCAATAATTCTGTCAGACATGCTTTCGAGAATTTTGCCATTTAAAATCAGCAATCATGGAAAAAACCAAGACAACCTCGATTTTTGACCTATTTTCTACCTATATTTGGATTACTAAGACATTAATATAGACAATATGGATATCTAATGATAGATATTTCAAAGACATTTGCAACGACGTATATAAGACCATAGTAAGATGGACCTACAATGGGTCATTTTTAACCCGAATTTTTTTTTCACAAAAAAAATTCAAAAAACGAAAAAAAAAATTTTTAAATTTTAAAAAAAATTAAATTTAAATTTAAAAAAAATTAAATTTAAATTAAAAAAAAAAGAATTTTAAAATTTAAAAAAAAAAATTTTAAATTTAAAAGATTTAAAATAACAATCGAAAAATTTTTTTTTCCAAAAATAGAAAAAAACAACTAGAAAAAAAATTAAATTTTGTTTACCTAAAAATATTTAAAATTTTGAAGTATAATTTGGTGAAGGGTATATAAGATTCGGCACAGCCAAATATAGCACTCTTACTTGTTTTTAATATAAAAATTTTCTGATGCTGCTAACCCATTTTAATTTGATTCCAAAAAAAGTCATAAAATTTCATCCCAAGTTTTACATTTTAAATTTGTTTAAAGGAAATTTAAAAACATTAAAAATATTAGTAATTTTTCCAATATTTTAGCTTGCATTTGTACAATATGATTATTTAAAGTATTGGCCTTTTCACATTTTTCTGACAACATATGGATTCCGAGCCAAAAGAACTGCTCATCTTTTGAGGCCAAGAACGAATCAAGCCAATATCGGATACTCTGTTCCAAAGTGAAACGAATCTTAAAGAGAGCTTTCTGTATCGATCGAAACAAATAGTATTCGGACGGGACAATAGATAGGACGCTTTTGTTCTCACCAAAAAAAGAGCATTTGATATTTGGCTTTGGTGTCGACTCGGCTGGTTGGCCAGGCTTCACATAGGATCTCTTACACTTCGGGTTATCGTAATGGATCCAGTTTTCATCGCAAGTAATGACTCGGTGCAAAAATTATTTTCTTTTATACCGTTCAAGCAGCATTTCAAACATACAAAATCGTCTTTCAAGGTCTATCGGTTTCAATTCGTATGGTGCTCAATTTCCCTGCTTTTAGATTAACCGTGCTGCAAATATTTTGAAATTGCTGCTAGAGTAGCTCCCAATTTTTTTGCAAGGTCTTGTTGAGTTTGCAACAATCTTCATGTAGTAATGCCTAAAATTCTAGGTCTTCAAACTTTTTTGGCTGACCTGGGCGATTTTTGTCTTCCTTATACAAATCACACCTTCTGACCAGCGCAAACTATCTCTCGCATTTTGAAACCGATGGAATCGGTGTTCTTCAGATGCACTTTTTTCAAATTAAAGAAGTAAAGCAAAACTTCCTGCATATGACGCTTTGTTGGCACAAAATTCGACTTTTTCGAAGCAAATAAACTTTGTTGTTTAGACTATATTTTTTAATATCTACTTAAGTATGAATAAAATATAGATATGCCCGCTTCAAAATGACATATAAGATATTAAAATGAAAAACCGCGATCAAAAGATACACATTATAAACTCCGCATTAAATCATTCACCCAATTTATTTTAAATGTTTTTAAACGAAATTTCCAAAAATTTCTGGTTCTAATAAGCATTCATCGGGAATTTTTCAAGGAAATTTTGTATTTGCTTAAATTATTTCTAAATACAAAAATATTTCTTAACCTCTTTTCTAATATTTAATTTCATATTGCTTCTTTGGATTGCTAAGTTATGATTTTGTATTTGAAAATCTCTAGGAAATTGTTAATCATTTCATATCTGTGCTCAAAATTGTCCCAGATATGCAGAGGTCTAGCACCAAAAAATGTTTAAAATATCAAATAGATGAAATTTATTTGTTAAGATACCTTTTTTTGCAATCGAAAAAGATACATTTTTTCACCGAAAAATACAAGTATAAAATTCATCGACATCAAATTAATAAAACAAAATGAAAAGTTTTCAAACAATGTCGCGTTCTTGTACCTACATAAAGTTAGTTATTATTACTAAGCGATAGTTATAATCAAGTGACTGAAAATTTGTATTCAAATCAAAACTGAATGGCTGAGTGTCGCGTTCGCTATCGTAGGTGTGTCTTTTTCAAAAATAAATGCTATAATTTTTTATGATGCATATTTCGAAGGTCAAAATGAGTGCTGAATGAAGAAGTGAAACATCAAAGCAATAGTTGGGAATCATTGAAAGGGATACACCAAAGTACAATGAATATTTCGATAAAGTCTAAATTGGGATAAATAAATAAATATCTTAAAGAAAATGGCGAAAAAGATAGTATAATTCAGTCAAAGTTAAATAGAAAGCAAAATTGTGCTAAAGCAAACATTGTGAAAATTAATAAAGAAAGCATTAAATTGATTTCCAATGAGCTATGTTAAAAAATTAAAGTTATTGAACGCTACATAAAAGTTATGTCAAACTAATAAATACAAAGCTTTTGATAGTTAATGTAAATTTGAGTTGAAATTACTTGAATTAGACCTTATTATAAACGCGACGGGAAGTTATGTGGCATGCTTAATCAAGCTGAAGTTTTTAAGAAAAAACAAATGCAAATATTAAGTTAATTTAAATCGCTTAAAAAAATTTATTTCAATTAGCAGATTTATGCATTTTTCTAGAAGCAGTTGAAATCGAGTTCTACTTTTTGTCACGTTTATAATCACATGTTTACTACAAATTTATTGGAAACAACAAAATAACAAAAACCTACATACTGCTAGTAAAATGCTATCGAAAATGGAATCAAGAATAAAATTGGTAATATTTGTTTATTTTGTCGCATTCTTGATGGTGGAAATTATTATATATGAAACTAGCCAGTGTTAAATTTTGTCATGGTACGTGTAACTATTAGGGGGTTTCTGTGCGTTTAACTGATTTTCAGGAGTAAGGCCATATGGGGGCTATATACAACTATTGACTTAACCGTACAGAATTTTGAAGATTAATTTCTGCTTACACAAAACTTTTTTATAATGAATTTTTTAAGGCACCCATATATGTCAGATATTTATGAACCATAAAGTCCTCTTTCAGGGTGAAATTCTGACCGATTTCTACCAATTTCAATAGAAGATTACTTGCTAAATTTTGTGTTAGTTTCTTAATTTTTCAAGTGTATTTTATATTTTTTTGTTTTATTGCTTAGTGTAATTAATTAAAAATTTAGTCCTTGAAAATGAAATATTAAATTATAAATCTTCTCCCACTTTCTCTACACATCTTATCCTTGAAAAAAATATTTACTAAATGAATTACATTTCCAACTAACTGCAGTTCTTTCCTTACCTGTTTATCATTCAAGATTTATTTTGCAAAACAACTGCATAATTAATCCTTTAAACCTGTAACAATACATCTTATAAATAAATCGATGATTCTACAGTTGCACGTAATAAATTAAGGATTATAAGAAGCAGCAGAACAACAACTTGCAACTAAAACTCATATTTCTTAAACAGGGGTAATCAAATAAAAAGTCTGGATTTATAGAGGTGTTAACAATAATTCTTATAACAAGAGCAGCATGCATCACATAAGAATCTAAAATGCTTATAAAACAATAGTAAAATTGTTTATTTATTTATTTTTTTATAACCATTATTATTATATTCTCTTTCCCCTAGTTGCCCTAACTAAACTTGACCCTTTTGGTTTGTTTAAGTATCCAACAAGCCATTTAGAACATTAAATATTGTTTTATGTTAGTGTGTTTTATTTTATTTTTTTTGCTGCAAATCGTACGTGTAATTTCTAAAGTGAAAACAAAGTGTTTCTAGCTTGTTTTTAGTTAATATTATTGTTTCTATTTTTTTGTGTTTTGTTTGCCCTTTCTCAGTCATTGTTCTCCTTACAGGATGTTTTGTCTAGCTGGAAAGTCTTCCTTGGCTGCAGGGTATAATGCAAAAAAAAAAAAAACTCATAAACACGTAAACAGTTAACCAGAGCTCCTAAATAACCAAATGGATAAAAGCATAGAAAGATATAAAAAAACCAGCAACAAAAATATGACCAGACCATATATTACTGCAAACTAAATAGCTTAAATAGTACAACCCTATACACTGAGAGACAGTTTCGTTTTTCTGACGTCACTGTCGGACATTCTCATGTATTTTTTTTGGTCAAATGTCGGCAACTTAAAAATAGTTGAATGTTAGCGTACTGAAATGTTATAATACGGAAATGTCTAATGGTTTTCAGTTCTAGCTGTATTTGCCCTTCTGTCATTTGAAAAAAAATGAGAAGGCCATTTAAATCTACCGGCTCTTATTACGCCATTACTAATTCGGATTTTAAGGTTCTGTCTTGAGCGATCTTTTGTTCCGGAATCTTGTAGGAGGAATATGGTAATTTGCCGTAAAGGTAACACGATGACATATAACACGAAACCGAGGGACTATGGAATGATAACTCTAGCTTTATTATTTTTGAAAACCTTGCATTGATCTAATCTATCTATCTCTCACCATGCCTATATAAACAAAAGATCTTTAGACATTGAGATTCTCTCGCTTGTCGGTATATTGAGAGAACTTTTGAGTATAGGAAGTACACATTGGTAGCTTTCCTAGATATATGTATGACTGTAAACGAATTTGGCGTTGACAACATCCACATTCAGAGACTTCTGATTCGAAGGATCATTACTAGAGTATCCAAAACCGTAAACCGATCAACCGGATTTTTCATCTTTCTAAACTCCACCGGTTTCGGTTTTTTGACAAACCGGTTTATATATTTTTTTAAAGCTCATTCAAGCATATTTAGAAAAAATTTGATACCATTTTTAAAAATATTGATTTATTTTATAGAAAATTGTAGCATTTGACAACATTTCGTAAAAGATATAAAATAACTGCAAAAGAATTCAAAAATGCTAAATTTTTTGGACACTCTAATCATTACCTCTACAATTGGTACAACCACCGTCTCTAAGATTGGGTCATTAAATGGACCGTAAAATTAAGGCATTATCGTATATACGGTGTTGATGTTCGAATCTGACAGCAAGACTAACTTGGAATCTATATCACCAAGGTGTACCAGGCAAATACTCTGCCATAGGGAAAACTTTGCTGGTAGAAGCGGAAATGTATCGGTGTATGTTCACGGAGAGACTACTTGCGGGACTACAAGGGTGATATGTTCTGATTATAAAAAAAACAGCGATTGATGCATGGAACACATTGAAGACAGCAGGCTACCAACTGCAATCTGTCAAAATTAGAATACACACGTTTATATGAAGACGATTCTTTTGACGACAGCACAGCTACACGACCACACGATTGGTTTTGCCGCTGTAGCCGAATTAAACTAATTCCTATTTCTGTCAACTACAAAGCAGAAATAGTGTTGCTAATATAATAAAAAATGTAAATCAAATGAGTGCTTAAAAAAAATATATTTTTTTAACTTAATTAAGAGAAGTTTTTGATAACCATATTGATGTAAATTAATAACAGGTACATAATTAATTATAACCATATATATATGTTTACTCAAAATAATTGTTTAAATCTTAATTACTTTGGAATTTTTTACGGTTATTTTTTATTAAAGTGGCACCACTGAATTATAAATCAGCTGTTTACTTTGTAGCTGTCGTCTTCAAAATAATTCAGTAGCTGCCACACGACTACAACTCCAGCCAGCAGAATTTGTGTTCGTGTAGTTGTGTAGCCTGCTGTCTTCAATGTGTTCAATGCATGATTGCTATGATGCGAGCTCAGCTGCAGAATATAGTAGAAGAGATCACTGCTTCTTAATATTGAACGACATGATATTAAATCAACTATTTAACTACTTCTGTAGAAGTTGTCTTAATGAAGAAGATAGGGAGACGGGGAGACTTTTGAGGTTTTTCTCTATCATTGTTTAAATCGACCACTGTTACAAGATTTTCATAACAAAGAAAAGAAGGAGAGGTTTGAGCATCTTTTCTGTCACTGTCCGGCCCTAGAGGATCTCAGATTCAGACGTTAGGTTTGCACTATCAGAAAAATAGTTCTGAAAAATAGGCGATTTATTTCTATTACGCTGGCTTAGCTATGTAATCTAGTAGCACTAAATCTACTATTTCACGCTTTCTGTAGAAGTTGTCTTAACGAAAAAGTGGGGTAGACGGGGAGACGTTTGATATTTTTCTCTGCCACTGTTCAGCCCTAACGGGTTCGCAGAATCTAGATTTTCATAACGAAGAAGAGAACGAGATGGTTGAGCATCTTCTCTGTCACCGTCAGACCTTAGACGATCTTAGATTCGTTGGGTTTCAACGACTTGACCACCTCATCTGTCGCGGATGGACCTTAGAAAGATATATGGCTTCCTTCGTTTCGAGCGGTTTGGTGAAAGACTGATTATGTACTACTCCTTGATCCTCTCTTTACAGGTATCACAACGGGACCGATGTTGAAGGATCTAAGTGTGTCACAATTTTATATGAGAGCCTGTGTAATGTAAAACCAACCTTGTTTGAATTCCGCCAATAATAGTTGCATGTCGTATTGTCTGTTGTCGCTTTGACTATTGGTTCATTACTTAAAAATGCGGCATATACAATAGATGGCGTATCTTTTGAACGCGATTTTTTTGCTTCAAAAATTTCGAAATTTGTACCAACGAATCGTTATACGCGGGAAGTTTTTCTTTACTTCTTCAATTTAAAAATGTGCAGGCGAAGCACACGATTGCTAACCAAAGCTTATTTTGAATGTGTTCCATCGGTTTCAACGTGTGAGAGATGGTTTGTGCGGTTCAGAAGTGGTGAATTTGAAACGGAAGACAAAGATCGCCTTGGCCTGCCAAAAAAGTTTGAAGATTGTTGCAAAACTCAATAAGAGCTTGCCAAATCATTAGGAGCTACTCAAGCAGCTATTTCAAAACGTTTATCAGCAGCAGGATTCATCCAAAAGCAGGGAAATTGGCCACCATACGAATTCAAGCCGAGAGACCTTGAAAGATAAAAGAAAATCCTTTTTGAACCGAGTCATTACTTGCCATAAAATATGGATCCATTACGATAACCCGAAGCGTAAGATATCGTATTTGAAGCTCGGCCAACCAGCCGAATTGATACCAAAGCCAAATATCCATGGCACAAAGGTAATTCTCTTTATTTTTTTGAAGAAAAAGACCATCACATGGAATTTGTACCGAATGCAACTGTTACCTTTTAAGCGTGCATTGGCCGAAAAATACCCAAAATGTTCACCCAAACATGAAACCGTAATATGCCAACATGACAACGCTCGGCTACTTGTAGCAATACCAGTTAAAAACTATTAAGAACGAAATGGTTGAGAAGTATTGCCTCACACGCTTTATAGTACAGACCATGCCCCATCCGACTACTATTTGATTAGATCGATGCAGAACGTTTTCTCTGGGATATGCTTCACTTTGGAACAGAGTATCCGAAATTGGCTTGATACGTTCTAGGCATCAAAAGATGAGCAATTCTTTTAGCTCGGAATCCGTATGTTGCTGGAAAGATAGAAAAATTTCATAACTAACAAAGGTCCATACTTTTAATAAATTTATATGGTACAAATGTTTCAAAATAAAAGCGAAAAATTTAAAAAAGTACCGCATTTTGTGGCCTGTTGAACATTAAAAATTGTTCACTTGCACAAAGAAAACTAACAAATATTGTTCAGTGTAATCAAGCATAAAAACAATAACAGTAACGCAAAAATACCCACAACAGTCAAAAACTATTCATAGTCATGTTGCTAGTAGAATCTTGTACAGAACTGCAAAGTAATAGTAGATGCAGGAAGGGAGTAAAGAGTATGAGAGTAGTAGCCTGGGTTATTGTTTAAGAAGTTTTAAGAACCACAAATCTTAGATGTTTATGAGCTTATATGATAATAAATTAACTTTTTATTGCTTTCTTTTGCTCTCCAGCTCATTCCCGATCTCTTTCTCACTTGCACACTATTTATACTGCTTTTAAGGAGCCGTGATATAACATCAATAAATAGCAGTAGCAGTAGCCTTAACCAAAATAACAACAACAATAAAAAAGGACAGGGATTTTTGTTGTTTGTATGTATTTAATTTTTAAAAGGTGCTTGCATAAACAAGTTTTTTCTCCTCTTTCTTTGCTTTTTAATAAAATCTCACAGTGCGTAAGAGTGGGTTTGGGTGGGTGTTGTAGGAGAGAGAGTGTATGAAGAAAACTGTAAGAAAGGGAAAGTTTGCTTTTTGTGTTTAAACATGGTTTTTGGTGTTGTTATAAACGTTTTTTTTTGCTGTGTTGTTTTTTTGAGGTAAAATAATTTGTAAAGCTTTGTTACTAATTTTACTATGGTTTTTGTTGTAGATGTTGTTGTTGTATTATTCTCATTTTGTTATTATAAATAAAGTTTTAGTTGGTGGTTTGTGGTTTATAAAACAATGAGGGGGTGGTAGTGATGGTGGTGGCGTTAAATAAATTGCGCTGGTTGCCAGAGAAAACTTTGAAACGCAACTTGCAACTCTCAAGTGTATAGTTAGAAATACAAGAATTATTTATACCTACGATACACCACAAGCAATAAAGGTCAGGAATGAAAAAAAATATCACAAGAAAAAAGTTTTTAAATTTAAAAAGAAAAAAGTTCTTTTTCTTAAACAATTAAATTTCTTATTTTTGCATACAAAATTATATATTTTATAACCACTTTCCAAAAAACACAAAATCCATTAAGATAAAATAATATTTAAACATTTTCAATATAAATAAGAAATGTATACGAAAAACCCCATAAACTAATAACTCCATATCAACTAAAAGCAACATTTTGCATTATATCACTCTAAAAGAAAGTTAGTTTTTCTTTCATTTTATATTTTTTCGTTAACAAACTTCTTAACTAACTTTTGACAAACTAATTGCTAATGAGAATTTAAGTTTAAGCAAAAACTTTCTTCGCAAATAAAGAACTTTAGGTGAATAAAAAAAAAGAAGAAAAATACACATCATATAATTAATTGTAGCAAAACATATCTACACATCCCACAAGATATAATATAATATATTCTTTTCATATTGCCAGCAACAAAGCCAAGAAATGAAGACTCACACACGCATGCAATCCTTAGTACATGTTGTATACAATAAGCAACAATTTGTCTCAAGAAAGAATGAGCTTGAATAACAATTATCCTGGCAAAAGGAGACAAAGAAGAAAAATCACAAGGAGATGGAACAAAAAAGAAAAAAAAAACTAATTCAAACAACATTTTTCTTGATATGAAAAGTTAACTGATTTACAAACTAACACAGACATGGAAGATTAAATTCATATGTATTGGTTATACAATACTTACATACATATATATCAGCTTATACAGAAATCAGTTATAAAACACCATTTGAGAAGTGATTTTTTTTTAAAGGAAATTAAGTGTTTATAGGTATTTTTTAAATTTAGCGAAAAAATCTTTGTTTTAAAAGCCAATAATTTTTGTTGCTAAAGCTTTTTTCGGGAAAATAATTTTCTTTTAGTACAATGCATATTTTAAAGAACTTTTTGTAATAAAATTGTATTTTCGAAACAGCTATTTTTTCTGAAATATTTTTAATTGTAGAAATATACTTTATTTGGAGAAAAAAAATTATTTTCTGAAAAAGGTTATAGGAAAAAATTTATGTTCTTTGTTTTTGTGTAAAATTTTGCTGTAAAAAGCTTTTTTAAAAAAATGTTTTTCGGAAAGTTTTCAATTTAAAGATTTGTTTTTATGATTCTCTTTTTTAACTGAAAAATTCCTTTTCTGAAAAAAAATTTTCCTGATCATTTTATATTTTGGAAGATATTTTTTATGAAAATGTAATTTTTGTGAAAAAGCTATATTTTGTAAAAAAAATTTCAATTGTGAATAAAGTTCATTCTTGAGCTTTTTGGCGAAAAATTTATTTTTGTGAAAAAGCTGAAGTGGAAAAATATATTTTTGTTGAAAAAATAAATTTTGGAAAATCTTAACGTTTAAGCAATTTTTGGTAAAAAAATATGTTTTGGAAAAAAACATTTTTTGAAAAATCACTTTGCCTAAAAACACAATTTTTTATTGGAAATGCGTAATTTTTTTCTTCAAATTTTTAGCTTTAATTTGTACAATATAAATTTATTAAAAATATTGCCAATTGTTAGCTATGACGTTTTCCCATCTTTCTGACAACATATGGATTCCGAGCCGAAATAGCTGCTCACCTTTTGAGGCCAAGAAAGAATCAAACCAATATCGGATACTCTGCTTCAAAGTGAAGCATATCCCAGAGATTGCGTTCAGCATGGCTCGAAACAAATAGTAGTTGGACGGGAAACGGTCTGGAGTATAAAGCGCGTGAGGGAAAACTTCCCAACCACTTCATTCGAAATACTTTTTAACAGTTATTGTCATGATGGAATATGTCTGGCCGCATATTCTGGGCGTTTTTCGGCCAAAACTCTCTTCAAATTCAGTTCCGCCAGGTCAGATTTCAGCAGCTCATAATAGAGAGGACCCTTTTGCTATCACTAAAATCAGATAATTACCTAATCACCATGGATATTTGGCTTTGGTGTAGATTCGGCTGGTTGGCCGGTCTTCACATAAGATCTCTTATGCTTCATTTTATTGTAGTGCATCCATCTTTCATCGCAAGAAATGATTCGGTTCAAAAATTATTTTCTTTTATAGCGTTCAAGCATCATTTCGGACATGCAAAATCGTATTTCGAGGTCTCTCGGCTGCAATTCGTATGGTACTTGCAAGCGTTGCCGAATCAGTAGCTCCCAGTGATTTTGCAAGCTTTTGTTGAGTTTGACAACTAATTTCGTGAAGTAATGTCTTAAATTCTTGTTCTTCTAACTTGTTTGGCTGGCGTGGGCGATCTTTGTCTTTCGTGTCAAATTCAACACTTCCTCTGCACAGTGGTGCCAATCATAATTTTTGAACCTATGTAATGAGTGTTTAGAAAGGGTTCTACGCCTTTTAGGTACGTACTTATGGGTTAGCAAATTTTAAATTTGTGGAAAAATCAATTTTATGGGAAGTAAAATTAAATATTTGTTAAAATTTTTGGATTTTTTATATTTATTTTTAAAGGCTTTTATGATTTAAGGATTTAAGGCAAGGACGGGCAGCTGGAAATTTTTGCATTAAGTAAAGGAAAAATCAATGAACTTATCTTGAAAATTTGGTAAATATATATATATAATTATATTTTTTGTTTAATTTGCAAATTACCTAAGAATGGTCTGTTTATTTGAACACTGAAAGTTAGTCAAATTTGAAGGGCTTTATCTTCTGAACCAAAAATCTGATTTTAATAAGAGTGTCTGACATATTTTAAATCTTTGTACAGTTTCCTATAAAATATGTTTATTCAATATTTTTTATGGAACGTGAAATTTTTGATTTTTGCAACCTCACTTGTTCACAGCGATACTTTTTTTCAAATTAAAAAATTAAACGATTCGTTGGTACAAAATTGGACATTTTTGAAGCAAAAAAACTTTGTTTTTGCGCAATAATTTTCTATAACTAAATGCGGAAAAATTACCCTACAATAAATAAGCCATACCGCAGTTTTAATTCATAAACCTAATATCGAGCCCTTAGCGCAAAATTATCGTAAGCGACATTTTTAAAATTTTTGTTTTATTACAGAAATTAAAATTTTATGGACCGAGTGATGTTTTAGCGTTCTCAGAATATCAAAATTGTTAATAACATCAAAAATATAGGGGGTAAGATTTTATCGTAAGTCAATGTTTATACTTTACAGTAAACAAATTTGATCGTAAGCGACACACAGTGGTATAGAAAAAAAAGAGGGAAATAAATCTGTAACTTCTAAATGGTTAGATTGGTTTGAATGAAATTTCACGTGCGCAAAGAAGAAGTGTTGTCGAGTTTAAGTTTTGAACGTGGACCACATGGGCCCACCAGAGGGGCGACCAAGGGCCCTCAAAGTAGGACACCTCGGGTATGTTACATTTTTAAAACGATATTATTTCTTGGTTTGAGTTCCGATTTCAGAAACATTATGCTTGTAGAATCCTCTCATCGAGCTTAGGAGATATTCGCATTTGAAAATTAAATTTTCAACATTTTTACCCAACCTACTCCAGTTTTTTGATAACAGCGTATCCAAATATTTCCCGATTTTCTCCAGTTTTCCTTTATTGGACTAACAACACATGAACGTGTCAAATGGAAAAAGAACTGTTTAAAAATAATGACTAAGTCCAAAATTTTATGCAATTGAGTTTAAACAAATTTTAAAAAGCAATTTTTCGCTATTTTTTTTTTGGGAAAAAGTACTTTTTTTCTTTTTAAGTTATCGCAAAAAATTTCTAAGAGGATGTATAAGGAATTTCTACTTTCTAAAAGCATAGTTTTCATAAAATATTTTAAAGGAAAACCAACTTCAAAATTTTTGTTACGGAGGGGACCAGGTCCTTTCAAAAAACACCTATTTTTTATGTAAAATAAAACTTTAGGGCAAAAATTCTCAAATCGAGTATCTGATATCAAAATATAGTAACCGATTATAAGTGGCTCAATATGTTTCTAATTATTTTATAAAGGGTCCCGATAACCCAGACACAGGTATGGATATTATAGCCAAAAAACTAAAAATTACCATTTTTGGAATTTTTCAACACTTTTTTGGGAATTGCTCATAATAAATTTCAAAATTCGTTTTCATTTTTCCATTTTAAATAGAAAAATCTACATAAGTGTGAAATTTCATTAAAAACTATAAATAAAAATTTTATTTCAATTCGAAAAATTTGTATCTATGCAAAAATTCAATAAAAAATATCTTTTGTCATATATTTCTATAAAGTATTCCATGAATTTTTAATTGTCAAAAGTTATAAATATAACTAAATTATATTATATCGCATCATAACATTTTTAATTCTATGTATAAATTTCAAAATAATCAAAAAAACCTTCTCCTGTAAAATTTGTGTTTTGTCGCTTGCGATCTTTTTTGGAAAATGCATTATTTCCGGAAAAGTAATTTTGTAATAATTTAATAAATCTTATTTTTCAAAGGTAACGAATTGTAAGAAGAATTCTTCAAGAAAAATGCATGTATTTACATTTTTTGTATTTTGCAACTGAATATGAGGTTTATAACTAAAAACAAATAAGTTGTGTAAGTACTTCAGGGAAATGGTGTTAAAGGGAGATAAACAAACAAAACAATAATAAAATGGTTCAATATCGTTTATAACAACAAAAACATTGGACAAATTGAGTAATTTAAGAACTTTACTAATGACTATAATTGAAAACGTGTCAGTTTAATAAATAAGCAAATAACCAAAACACACAAAACAATTCTTATACATATAAAATCTATGTATGTGTTAATGATGACTTTAATAGAAAATATACAATAAACAATACAAACACAGAATATAATAAATATATGTATGTATGTTTGCGAGTGTTTAAATAAATCTATTGTTAAAAAGTCAATAAATTTTGCACAAAAACAAGGTTATATTCATATGTATTATATTTAAACAATTTTTTGGTGTTTTGTTTTAATTTTAAGCTAATAAATTCATTTAAAATAAATATTATTTTTGTAGAATAAAATACATACTCACACATACAGGCATACACACATCCTTACACATATGGCAACATTACAAACAATTGTATTTATTAAGGATAATCATTGTTATTTGTTGTGAATGTGTGTGTGTGTTTGTGTACAATAATCTAAATTATCTCTAACACGACCTTCCTCTCTTCAATAACAATAGATGGCTTTATTGTATGTATTTTTTATTTTTTTATTTTTGTAGTTGTGTAAAAAGTAAATAATATCGTATGTACACAATTTGCTATAATACATACGTTTCATTGAATGGATAGTGTATGAAATCTCAACACACTAAAGGGTACGTTTGTGTTTGTATATATGTACATAAATAAATAGATAGACATACATATATACACCTAGCAGTTCTAGGAGATTGTCCCCAACTAGTGATTTTTCCTACCAATTAGGGTGACAACCAGTTACATAAGTAGTTACGTGTCACAAGCATGCCCTAAGCCTAGGGTTAATTGCCCCTTTTTGATTACAATGATACTGTCTGATAGCTGATCCAAAGTAGTCAACGCATTGGATTCACCTAACGGTTACCTATAGTCATTTACCTCACTAGCTACTAACCAATAATCGGTTAACCGATTAATTTTGGTCGGCAAATAATAAATTAACCGATTAATTTGTGTCGATTAACCGAAATTTCGTTTTTTGCTCTTTATATAGAAATATAGTTTTAAACACGCAAATTTTATTTCTTAACTCCTGAACATTCCTTCTAGTTATTGGAAGTATAGTACGAAAACTGAAATTATGGAATTTAGAAATTATGATTTAGTTTCTGCTAACGAGTCGAAGGAGGACAAGGTAATAGACGAAAGTGAAGACATTGTTGAAACGGGTATTTTATCAGCACTTAACGAAACTATTAAAGTATTCAAAATCTAAAAAAATCCAAAAAGGACTCCAATGGTATGAGGGAGGATTTTATATGCTTAGAAAACACGAAAAAAAGGAACTGAGAAATTGGATATTCCTTATCATGCCTTACTTTCGATTTCTTCAAAATCTACAATCAGTCTACAAAAAATCCTTTAAAAGGAAATCATGTTCTTAAAATATAAATTATTCGGTTAATCGAATAATTTAAAATTAACGGATTATTAACTGATTAAATCTAAACCCCGATTGATTATTTGCTCGATTAACCGATTAAACCAGAGGCCCGATTAATTGAATACCCTACTAGTTACCTAACTGGTTACTTGATCAGCTACTTAACTAGTTATTTTAACATGGACGTGTGCTAATTGATCTTAAATAGTCAGTTAAAAAGACATCACTTAGACAGTCCAATAACATATTGCAATATATCACTTTTGGTGGTAGCAATAACTACTTTCTTAAGTGCAGTACAGAATAAATTTTTAAAGTGACTACACTCTAGATTACTTAGAGACACTAAAGTGACAATTGACTATACATAACCAAAAAAATTAACAGAATGTACGAATTACTAACAAAAAAAATGCAAAACAAAATAAACGTTTAAAGTGACTACACTCTAGATTACTTAGACACACTTAAGTGGCACTTACTTCAAGCTGGGTTACATGGGATGTATAAAGTGATCAATTGACTCCTCAATGCACTGCATAGAGTACATACGTAGCAAATGATCAAAATATATAAATTGGAGTCATCCAAGTAAACAGATATTAGTGACAATCACTGTCTTAGTTAACTGCTGGGCACTTTCTGAATCACGTACAAACAAGTATTTATATATAAATGTTTATATATGTATATATTGTAAATGTTTGTGCTTTAAGCATAATAGTTTTTGGTTGTATATAATCTACAATTTTTTATAGCTAGATATTATGTGTACATGAGTATGAGATCTATATTATTTAATACGAGGCTAATCTGCAAAAAATTAACCATTACAATATAACAAATACCAAGAAATTGAATTAGCTCCAAATCAGTTTCTTCGTTTGTATCGTTGCCCAATAAGTAAAGATATCAATGATATTTCTGCAGTCTGTGGGAACTATCATTTTATAGTAAAAGCTACTAAAATTTAATTTTTGTTTATGTCAATACAAGAGTTGAGATTTCTGAAGAAATCATAAAATTTCATGAAAGTTCTTATATAAGTTGAGCACCTGAAACTCACTAATCTATTCATCAGCTGATTTAGAAAATGTTTTCCGATTCTAAAAGGCAATTTGATATATATAATATTTTTAAACTGATCTAATATTCATCTTAAATTAAAACTCTACTTAGATGAGATATTCCTAGTTTACCCTCGCATGTACATGGCAAAATAACATAATAACTACAACAAACCAATGTTGTCTGTTTTCTATTGTGATATCTACATTAATATTTTATCGTAAAGGAAATTATGTCAACAATTTGTTAAAACATGAAAATTTATTTAAAAAAAAAATCTAGATTTTTAATAGACAAAAATTTAAAAGAAAAAATAAAGTTTTTTGCATATTAGCTAAACAAGGGAAGGGAAAATATTGAAATTTTTTGTTGCCTTTAAACAAAAACATTTTAGTTCTTCATTAACCCTCTAACCGCCAATTTTATTTCGAGGTAAAATAATATACCAGCTTATTGTTTAAAAAATAAATAAATACGTTGGAATAAAAACAAACAAAAGCCAAGTGCACGTTCTTGTTTATCACAATAAGTAAATGGTTTGCCTCTTTACACATATTTACCGTTATAACGGGAAAAATAACCAAATAAAGCAGCATTACATACATTTAACATACCCGCCTAAATGCAGCATTGCCGGTTAGAGGGTTAATAGGCTATAGATTATTGTCCGATATAGGCCAGGTAAGTAGCCGAGGGTATATTTAGCTATTTTTTCTTTGATCTAGGAATATATTGGGCTTTTCCATATGTATGAATTTACATTCAGAAATTACAATCAGTTACAGGATTTTATGATTCTCGCCACTATATTGGGAATGTGAAACGAAATAATGTTGTTTTGCCCCTAATCTAATTTTTCAAAACTGTAGCAAATGGATTTCAGTAGTAATGTGAAAGTCAGCCATTATTCTGGTAATTTATATTGTCTTTAAAGTAGTAACAATAGGCTTTTTAAATGTATGTAGGAGAGATTATTCTTAATTTTTCGAGACATTTTTTCTATGAAATTTTAATAATTTTTCACATTTTATCGCAATTAACTAAGAAAATTTCAATATTTCCAAAATTTAAAACTAATATACATAGATCTAAAAGTGCTTAAATAGAGTTGGATACCCTACTGTCACCAATAATCATTTTTGCCCTCACCTATACGCAAACAAAATCAAATTTTTTTTGATTTTTTTTTTTAAAAGTTTTTTTCCAAAAATTTTTTTTGTAATTTTTAAATTTTTTGGAAAAAGAATTTATGTCAAAAAAATTTGTTTGATAAAAAAAAAATTCGGGTTAAAAAATATTTTTCCCGATTTTGACCCATTGTATGTCCAACTTACTATTATAGCCTTATATACATCATTGCAATGGACTTTGAAATATCTAAAATTAGATATCCATATTGTCTATATTAATGACATAGTAATCCAGATATAGATAAAAAATAGGCCAAAACTCGAGGTTGTCCCGGTGTTTTCCTTATATCTCAGCCATTTGTGGGCCGATATAACCGAGCCAGAAGAATTACCGATATATTGATGTATGAATCATGTTGATTTCAACATATAGGCGGACAGATGGACAGACGGACATGGCTATATCGACTTCGCTATCTATGACGATCCAGAATATATATACTTTGTGAGGTCGCAAAAGAAAAATGTAGAAATTACAAACGGAATGACAAACTTATGCATATATACCCTTGCCACTCATGGTGAAGGGTATCAAAATAGATACATATAAGTTGGTGAAATAGATCACTACCTTAGGAAGGCTAAGCAAGTAGCCATCATTTTAACAACATAATTTGAATTAGGTCGATTTGAATTGAAAATTGTCTGTTCCACATTACATTTTTTAGAATATCGATTTTTTTTTTGCTTCAAATTCTCCAACCATTACTGAAATAACTGCAATAACCGTTATCGCTAAAATACAGTTACCGATAAATTACCATTGCCGAAATAATCAAAATTAGCCTTACTGTTTTGAATCGGTATCCAAGCTTGAAATCCACCAACAAATGAAATCTCCCATGGAATATTTGTCAAACTCTTTTTCAAAGAATTACAAATAATGTTATAATTTTAGTTTAATGTAGCAAAAATTTGTTAAACAAAACATAATTTTTCCTAACATTGAACAAAAATTTGTTTTCAATTTTAAATTTTCATTGATAAATCTTTGGGTTCATTTGATACACAATACATATGGGGGATTTCATGTCAAGTGAACCAACTTTTGAAATCGATGTCTTCCGATCGGGATGAAATTTGCACCAAGGTTAGCTCTATTGGATAGTAACTCAGACACAATTTTTCAACAACATCGGTCGAGAACTCTCTGAGTTATAGGGGGTAAAATTTTGACAATTTGGTCAAACAGGGGTTTTTTCTTATCCATGTAACTTATTACCTATTGTTCTTAGCAAAATGTGTTCCAAATAGTATAGATAGCTATTTCTTCGATCTTTCGAAAAAAAATATTTAAAAAAAAAAATAAAAAATTTTTAATATTTTTTTTCCGAAATCAAAAACTTTTTTGACTTTTTTTTAAAATACGCTATTTTTTTTTATTTTTTTTTTTTTCTTAAAATAAAGTTTAGATATTTTCCTTGAACACCTACTTGGTCGCTTAGTGGGATGCGAGTGGGATATCTATCAAAATAAATATTTTGTAACTCAAAACATAAAATTTTTGACTTTTTTTGCAAAATCAAAAACTTTGTTGACTTTTTTTTTTTAAAATGGACCCTTTTTTAATCTTTTTTTTTAGGTCAAACAAAAGCTTAGATATTATCCTTGAAGACCCTTTTGGTCGCTTAGTGGGATGCGAGTGGGATATCTATCAAAATAAATATTTTTTAACTCAAGACTTACAATTTTTGACTTTTTTTTTGCAAATACGATTTTTTTTCCAAATGGGCCCTTTTTTTAAAATTTTTTTTGTAGTCAAAAGAAAGCTTAGGTCCATTCCTTTAAGATATTTTTAGTCCCTTAGTGGGATGCGAGTAGGATATCTATCAAAATAAATATTTTGTAACGCAAGACATACAATTTTTTAATTTTTTTTTGCAAAATCAAAATTTTTTTCCAATATGGGCCCTTTTTTAATTTTTTTTTTCTCAAAAGAAAGCCTAGGTCCATTCCTTTAAGATATTTTTAGTCCCTTAGTGGGATGCGAGTGGGATATCTATCAAAATAAATATTTTGTAACGCAAGACATACAATTTTTTAATTTTTTTTTGCAAAATCGAAATTTTATTCCAATATGGGACTTTTTTTTAAAAATTTTTTTTGCTCAAAAGAAAGCTTAGGTCTTTTCCTTTAAGACCTATTTTGTCACTTAGGAAGATGTGAGTAGGATATCTATTAAAATAAAAATTTTGTAACTCAAGACATTCAATTATTGACTTTTTTTTTGCAAATTCGAATTTTTTTTCAAAATGGGCCCTTTTTTAAAAATTTTTTTTTAGTCAAAAGAAAGCTTAGGTCCATTCCTTTAAGATATTTTAGGTCCCTTAGTGGGATACGAGTGGGATATCTATCAAAATAAATATTTTGTAACTCAAGATATACAATTTTTGATTTTTTGGCAAAATCAAAAACTTTTTTGACTTTTTTTTAAAATGGGCCCTTTTTGTAATTTTTTTTTTTGCTATAAAGAAAGCTTAGGCCTATTCCTTTAAGATGGTTTTGATCGCTTAGTGGGATGCGAGTGGGATATATATCAAAATAAATGTTTTGTAACTCAAGACATACAATTTTTGTGTTAAAGCATTTATTTTGATAGATATCCCACTCGCATCCCACTAAGGGACTAAAAATATCTTAAAGGAATGGACCTAGGCTTTCTTTTGAGCAAAAAAAAAAAATTAAAAAAGGGCCCATATTGGAAAAAAATTTTGATTTTGCAAAAAAAAATTAAAAAATTGTATGTCTTGCGTTACAAAATATTTATTTTGATAGATATCCTACTCGCATCCCACTAAGGGACTAAAAATATCTTAAAGGAATGGACCTAAGCTTTCTTTTGACTACAAAAAAAATTTTAAAAAAAGGGCCCATTTGGAAAAAAAATCGTATTTGCAAAAAAAAAAGTCAAAAATTGTAAGTCTTGAGTTAAAAAATATTTATTTTGATAGATATCCCACTCGCATCCCACTAAGCGACCAAAAGGGTCTTCAAGGATAATATCTAAGCTTTTGTTTGACCTAAAAAAAAAGATTAAAAAAGGGTCCATTTTGAAAAAAAAGTCAACAAAGTTTTTGATTTTGCAAAAAAAGTCAAAAATTTTATGTTTTGAGTTACAAAATATTTATTTTGATAGATATCCCACTCGCATCCCACTAAGCGACCAAGTAGGTGTTCAAGGAAAATATCTAAACTTTATTTTAAGAAAAAAAAAAAAATAAAAAAAAATAGCGTATTTTAAAAAAAAGTCAAAAAAGTTTTTGATTTCGGAAAAAAAATATTAAAAATTTTTTATTTTTTTTTTTAAATATTTTTTTTCGAAAGATCGAAGTAATAGCTATCTATACTATTTGGAACACATTTTGCTAAGAACAATAGGTAATAAGTTACATGGATAAGAAAAAACCCCTGTTTGACCAAATTGTCAAAATTTTACCCCCTATAACTCAGAGAGTTCTCGACCGATGTTGTTGAAAAATTGTGTCTGAGTTACTATCCAATAGAGCTAACCTTGGTGCAAATTTCATCCCGATCGGAAGACATCGATTTCAAAAGTTGGTTCACTTGACATGAAATCCCCCATATGTATGTTTCGGTGGCTATGTGCATAAATATATATTTCCCTCAATACAATAATGTTTATTGAAAAATGATTACTCTCTTAGGGACTGTTAAGAACATTTTTCTTATAAATATATCTTCTGCCATATACGAACGAACGCATATTTAAGAATCCAATATATTTATATTTCAGAAAAAACCCAGCAGTTAATCAAGTAGTCAATGGTATCCCTTATGGAAAGTAATTGTCACTAATGTCTGTTTACTTGGTTGACTTCAATTTCTCTTTGTAGTGCAGAGTGAAGTCAATTGGTAACTTTAAACACCCCATGTAATCTAGAATGAAGATTATTGCTACTAAGGCAGGCGCGGATACAGAGGGGGTGAAATAGCAAATCCCCCCCCAAAACCGAAAAGTTTTCATATAAAAAAAGGAATAAAAAGAAAAATGTAGAACACATTTTAATTCCCCCCCCCCCCAAATGGTTAACCTGGATCCGCGCCTGTACTAAGGTGTCTCTAAGTAATCTAGAGTGTAGCTACTTTAAACGTTTATAATTGATATAATTCTCATACAGTTTATTTTATTTTGACATAAGTATACTAATATCCCATCTAACCTGCCGTGAAGTCAATTGTCAATTTAGTGTCTCTAAGTAACCAAGAGGGTAGTCACTTTAAAAGTTTATGTTGTACTGTACTTTAGAAAGTAGTTGTTTTACCGACCAAAAGTAATCTATTGTAAAGTTGTCGGATAAAGGTTTGTTTACAAGTAATCGGTTATTGAACTGTCTATCAGATGTCTTTTTAAGTGACTATTTGAGGTCAAAATAGGTAGTCAGTAACCGGTATGTGAATCCAATGCATTGACTACTATGGACCAGGTGATCAAAAAATGTCAATTGACCCCCTACTTGGGACAGGCATATGTTGCAATAA
Source organism: Calliphora vicina (assembly GCF_958450345.1). Taxonomy (NCBI): domain Eukaryota; kingdom Metazoa; phylum Arthropoda; class Insecta; order Diptera; family Calliphoridae; genus Calliphora; species Calliphora vicina. The sequence continues at coordinate 15,715,701 of NC_088781.1, read as the reverse complement.
CAAGTCACATAACTATCGGGACATTCTCACCAAGAACTGCTGGGAATTTAATGTATTTGTAAAATTTGTGTGTGCGTAATCTTTTATGTATGAATGTAAAGTGAGTGTGAGTAGATGTTTTGTGGGTATCAAAGATGTAATATTAATGATAACCTTTTCTTCTTTTTTCTACTGTTAAACGAAAGGAGAAAAAAAATACAGAAATACTTTAAAGTTATATCAAATTTTCTTAACTCGAAATCTTTTCTCTGGCAAACGACGAGCAAGATATTCATTTTTTATTTTGTGTTTTATATTATATACATTTTGGGAGCATAATACCCAGTAGTAAACTAGTCAGTCTTACAATACATATTGATATTATTGTTATGGAATGGATGAATGTTGTTGAATGGTTGGTTGTTAGGTTGGTTGGTTAGCTGGCTGGCTGGTTAGTTTAGTTTGGTTGGCAATATAATCCATACAAGCATTTACATTATCCCCAATTGCTTTATAAACTACACAAAAGTATCTTTAAGTTGGAGTTTGTATGTCTATAGGTTTTATACCCAGCCAACAAAAAAAGAAAATTTAAAATAAGGAAAGAAGAAAAAAGTATTAAAATTCAAACCGAAATGTGGTCTTAACAAACTGATGTCGGAAATAAAATATAAAAGTCGCAATCGAAAGACGCGGAGTGAAAAAATAAAATTCCCCCCAAAACTGAAACGTTTTAATATAAACAAATAAGAGAGCTATATTCGGCTGTGCCAAATCTTATATATCCTTCACCAAATTATACTTTAAAATAAAATTTTTAAATTGTTTTAAATAAAAAAATTTTTTTTTTTTAAATTTTTTTTCGAAATTGATTTTAATTTATTAAAAAAAAAGCTTATTTCCAAATTTTTTTTAAACTTAAATTTTTTATTTTAATTTCATTAAAAAAAATTTTTTGGTGAAAAAAAATTCGGGTTAAAAAATATTTTTCCCGATTTTGACCAATTGTAGGTTCAACTTACTATATCCTTATATACACGTTGCAATTGATTTTGAAATATATATAATTGGATATCCATATTGTCTATATTAATGACTTAGTAATCCAGATTAGATCAAAAATCGAGGTTATCCCGGTTTTTTCGTTATATCTGATTGCCATTTGAGGGCCGATTTTGTCGATTTTAAACAACAAACGAGCCGGAAAAATTTCCGATATCTTGATGTATAAATAATGTATGTAAGTTATTTGGAGGCTACGGAAAGTTGATTTCAACATACAGACGGACAGACGGACATGGCTATATCGACTTCGCTATCTATAACGATGCAGAATATATATTCTTTGTGGGGTCGCAAATGAAAAATGTAGAAATTACAAACGGAATGACAAACTTATATAAAAAGGATAAAAAGAAAAATAATTGACCGTAATATAACTTTTGATTCCTTAATCTACTCTAAACTATTAGCTGGGTTATTAATCAGTTTTTGGGCATATTCATCAGTCTGTGGTCATATCTTTATATCTGTACGTATGTATCTTTACAAATATGTATAGAGTAAAGTATTGTGTTATTGAGGAAGAAGACAGATGTTTTTCTTCGTATGGTTTTGTTGTTCATTTATTTAGTTTGGTGGGTTATCTCTCTTTATGTCTTCTTGCCTGATATTTTCCTTTTCCTATTTGTTTTCTCTTTTTTTCTTTTTTACTTTTTTGCATATTATTGATATCAATCTGTTAACAATACTTTTGAGAGGGTTTATTTTTCATTGATTTTCACACTTAACAAATGTCTTTGGAAATATGAGTAAATTTTTATTTTATTTTTTTGAAATCTTTACAATTTATGCCCGAAAAACCAAACAGTGATTTGTAGTTTCAAATAATGTTTTTGAATTTTATATGGTTGCTGCTTGAGTCTGCTGTTGTTTTGAAGGTTTTCGATGCGCGGCTTATCTTGTAAGCTATTAATTTTATTCGTTGTTGTTTTACGCTTGTTTTTTAGTTATGTTTGATTTTTGTTTTGGGGTATTTTGTCTTGCTCTCTATCTTAAAATGCTATTTGTTATATACACTACTGTATTGTTATTTAGGAAGCTATTAGAGAAATGCATTTGAAAGGAGAGGGGTAAAAATGAGAAGTCGTTTTTAACAAAAGGTGATTTTGTGACAAAATCATTTGTTTTGAAGAAATCGCCTTTTTTCAAAAAGGTGAAATAATGAAAAAGAAAATTGTTTTTGTGCATTTGGAGTACTTTTGACAAAAATATTACAACTGGCGAAACAGAAACATGGAACCAAAATCATACTGTTTCAATTATATATCTCATTCGTCTTTTTCAAATAAATTTTTTAACAAATTTAAGGCATTTAAAAGATCTACATATCGCTCATTTGCTGAAACAACGTCATAACTCAAAATCCGGGTGTTTTGAACTGAGTAATTCAAAACATGCACCGTTATTTAGTCTTTCATATAGTTTTATCAGTTTTAAAAAAAATCAATTATTTTTTGTATGAGAGTGTTTTTTTGTTGTAAACGTCAAAATGAAAATTCATGTTTTCTCGTATATTTGACAATTACAAATTTGGGTTAAATACGGATTAGAAAGATATTAGTATCTACTATCAATTATCCAATGTAGCTTAGCGGATATTCGTGTTTGAACATTAAAGTTTCAAAATTTGTACACAACCTACTCCAGTTTTTTGATAATAGCTGTTCCAAATATCTCCTAATTTTCTCCAATTTTCTTTTATTAGACTAAAAAACAATTGAATATGTCAAATAAAAGAAGAATTGTTTAAAAATCATAAGCACCTCCAAAGTTATATGTATTTGAATTTAAACAAAGCAATTTTTCGCTAGTTTTTTGGGAAAAAGTGAATTTTTTTTCTTTTTAAGTTATTTAAAAAATATCTAAGAAGATGTATAAGAAATATATACTTTTGGAAAAGCTATTTTTACATAAAATATTCTAAATTTAAAAAAATTTTAAAATTTTTGATACCGAGTGGATTAGATCCATCCAAAAAACGGCTTTTTATGAAAAATTCTAATTTAGGGCAAAAATTCTCAAATTGCAAAGTCGGATTCTAAATATAGTAACCTATTTAAGATGGTCAAATAATTTTTTAATTAATTATCCTTCGCTCCTGGCCGAAAATCCCATTTTTGGAATTTTTAAAAACTTTTTTGGGAATTGCGGGATTCCTCATATGAAATGTCTAAATGTGTTTATATCTTAGCATTTTCAATAGAAAAATCTATATAACTGTGAAATTTTATTGAAAAATATTCACAAATAAAAATTTTATTTCAATTTGAAAAATGTTCATCTCCGCAAAAACTCAATAAAATGCATTTTGTCATACATTTCAAAATTCAAGTTGAAAAGACATTGTTGAAAAATATACAAAAATCCCCTATCCATTGATATATAACATTTCTACTTTATGGTTTTTACGTGGCAAATTGAGTAGGGAAAACTTAACATCTCGCAGAGAATTTATATGGCAATAAACATGGCACCAAGACCTCGAGAAAAAATAAAATTCGTTTTAGAGTAAATGTTGAAAAATGTAAAAATCTGTGAATTTCAACCTAATTTTGAAAAGCCATAACTAAGGTTTAACAATGTGACTATCTGTTGGCAATTGTCATGTTAAAATATTTGCACTCGTTTTGTTTTACTAATTTTAGTATGATTTAGCACGCGACATGTTTTCTCATGACGTTTGTAATAAGAATTGGTTCAAGAAATTTCAATCAACTCTTGATATTTATTATTTATTGCCTTGAAATATTTCTATTATCTCTTTTAAAAAGCCCACTGATTATAAATTGTCTGCTTAGTTTATTGATTTTCCAATTCTCATTTAAAGGTATAAGGTTCAAAGTTATTTTTTTCTTAAGCTTAATTTTTCATTCTATCGCGCAACTACGTAATTTTTACCCGGTTTATTTCAGCAATTTGGTATTTCTTCTTCACGGCGTCTTCTCAGTTCCTTTATCACAATAGTCTTTCATATTTAATGGATCTCTATTAATGTTTCCCAAGTAGCACATTCCCATGTAAATATGCCTCTTAAAATAACAAAAGCATTTGGTATTGAAAAATATATACTTACTATAGCGAACGCGACATACTAGTCAGCTAAAAATAAAATGATTGCGGAGTTCAATAAACGATGATTTAGGTACAAGAACGCGACATTGCTTGTGCCTTGTTTGGCCTATTTTATAGTTCATTTTATTAATTATTTGTTGATAGAAAGCTTTCATAAGATTATTGTGATATAAATATGTAAGCAACAAAATGCTAAAGAACTCATTAAAAGTAGCTAAAGACAAACAAAATATAGTTTCAGTTATCATTATATTATAAAATTGCGTTACAAAAATCATTTGTTTCAGATAATTCTGTGGAAATGCCCCTATTTTAACTTCTTTAAAGCACTTTATTTTATTTATCCTTTAATTTATCTCCAATTATCTATATGTGTTATTTTGCTCATACTTTTTTAAACGTCATGCTTTCTAGATTTCCAGTTAATGATATTTTCTCTTAAAATTTGTTAAATCCCTTAAAAAGTAAATAAATTTAATTTTATAAAAAAACTTCCTGGTTTTAAGGCCAACAAACAAATTAAATAACAGATTTTTCAATTTAATTGTTAACAAAAAAGAAAAAAAAAAGATAACTGACACATTTTTTGTCGTCTTTAATGTCACAATAAATAGATAAATATCTTTTTGTTTGTATTTATCTTTTGTAAAAGAGCATTTGTTAACCGGAAATGTTTTAATTTGTTGGGTTTTTGTGTAAGTGAGAGTTTAAGGCTTTGGTTGTATGCATGTGTTTTTGAAAAGTTAAATGTTTTTCCTACACTTTTTTTGAGAAGTTTATCTTGTTGATCAGATTTTTTTTTAAATTTAATTAATAAACAACATAAATTATTGTGTATTAGGGTTTAAAAGATAAAGTTGTGATAAATTTCTTAATTTAAACTGTTTAATAGAGAATTAAAAAAAAAAATACAAAATAAAAGAATTTTAGTTTGAAACAAAATTTTCTAATTAGTTGCTTATCACTTTTATTTCATTTCATCTAACAAATTCTCTTTCTACTACTGTCAGACAGTCTGTTTGGAATCTTAATTTGGTTCATTTATATGGATTAGTTTCATGTGTTGTTCTTAAAATCCTTTAACATTTTTTTTAAATTCTTTTCTTTGTTGTTTTAGTGTTTGTTTTTCTTAACAATTGACAAGTGTAAAATTTCAAATGGAGAAAAAAAAGCGCAAAAAGTTTAACGGGTATATCAAAAAACCCAACAAGAACAGCTAAAGAAAGAAGGGATCGAGGGGAGGCAGGAAGCCATCTTAACTCGTATTAACACATTACAAATCTTTGAACAAACATATGAGCAGCATCAAAGTAAAAGTTAAAAGCAACAAAAATAACACCAACTACAACAAAAAAATTTCACACGAAAAGGAAGGAATTGTTTGTAGTCATATTTCACAGGAAATTTTTTAAGGAAATTCAAGTTATACAAAAATTCTTTTAAAATCTTTAGCCAAAAAAATATCCAGAACTGGGAAGTGAAAAGGAATGTTATAGGAAAAATAACAGCCAAACGAGTATGTTTGTATGTTTAAACGAAAACTTGGCAGGCTTTCTTAACATACTTGGAAAAAATCAAGACTCGCTTACACACACTTACAGACATTGTAAGTTAAGAAAAACATGTGAAGTAACTCTGCAACTAACAAGGATATGAACAGTCAACAGTTTCTTAATGTCTCTTGCACTCACTCACTCCCTCCCTCTTTCACTGTTGTAAGAGCACTAATAAAGTTGTGTCATGTTACTTTAATACTAAACATAGACGTTTTGGAGCGTTACACTGTGCATCAAAAGGAATGCGAGATGGTTAAATGATATAATGATAGTTTTGAAACTTTAAATAGACTATAATTTGATCCAGCGAAAATTGGAATCAAAAGAAATAAATACAGGTTATTATTTTATTGCACAAGACTGAAACAAGTAGGAATAATAATGTAATAGTATACCCTTTACCTAAGCATTCTTTAAAAAAAAAATTAGTTTTATTTTCTTCAAGTCTTAATTGCAATATTTAGACCAGTGATGAGCATAAATATAACTGGAGTATTGTTAAGATCTTTTTCTCCATTGTAATCTAACCGGATATTGATTCTGATTCTGATTGGTTTCTAATTCGGAAATTTCTATAAACTTCGTTGTCATTCGTATTGTTTACAGGTAAGTAAACAATTTTCTTCGGACCCTAATGGCTATTAGTGCCAACTACTGCTTTAGACAATATCTTCAAACGGCAGATATAACTTGAATGCCTGTTGAGTGATAAACATAACTAAACTTTAATACAAAAGATTTCGAGTACAGCAGCTACTGGCACTTTGCAGAAAGAGGAAATATGTTTTCATATTATCTGTAAAGTCCGGCTGATTATATAATATAACATGGATTTATTTGGATAAATGTGGAACTAGACGGAGTCTACTCTAGAAGAGTACATAACTGTCATTAAACCTTACTTAGTTATTGAACATTATAGTGTAAACAACAATTTTTTTTCTTTCGAAAATGTCGAATTTTGTACCAACAATGCATCATAAATATGAGGGATGTTTAGCTTTACTTCTTTAATTTACAAAATGTCCCGCTTAAAGCTTATGGTGAATGTGTTACATCGGTGCGAGAGATATGGTTTGTGCTGTTCAGAAGTGGTGATTTTGACACGGATGACAAAGATCACTAAGGCCAACCAAAAATATTTAATAGAAGGCATTAATCCATTGAGATTATTGTAAAAATCAACAAGAGCTTGCAAAATCCTTGGGAGCTACTCAAGCAGCAATTTTAAAATATATTCGAGCAGTATGAATCATCCAAAATCAGGGAAATTGGGTATCATACAAATTAAAGCCTAGATAACTTGAAAGACGAGAGCTTGAAAAATCCTTGGGTGCTACTCAAGCAGCAATTTCAAAATATATTCGAGCAGTATGAATCATCCAAAATCAGGGAAATTGGGTATCATACAAATTAAAGCCTAGATAACATGAAAGACGTTTTGGCATATTCGAAATTATGCTTGAAAGCTATAAAACAAAATAATTTTTGCATCGAATCATTACATTCTATAAAAAATGTATCCATTACGATAACGCGAAGCGTAAGAGATCGTATGTGAAGCCCGGCCAACCAACCGAATCGATACCAAAGCCAAATATTAATAGCGGTTAGGTAATTCGCTGTATTTGGTGGGACCAAAATGGTCCTATATATTATGAGCAGTTGAAATCTAACCAGACCATCAGAGTGAACCTGTACCGAACGCAACTGACTCGTTTGAAGCGAGCCACATTATGCAATATGTACCTGTTAAAAAGTATTTAGAAAGAAGTGGTTGGGATATTTTTCCTCAGCCGATTTATAGTCCAGACCATGCCCCGTCCGACTACATTGATTCGATCGATGCAAAATGCTCTCTTTGGGATACACTTCACTTTGAAACTGAGTACTTATACAAATTGGATTGTTTCGGAATCCATATGTTACCAGAAGGACGAGAAAATGTCAAAGCAAACATTGGCCAATACTTTCAATAAATTCATGTCATATAAAGTTTTCAAAAAAGCATATTAAAGACATAATCCCAATATTAAATACATTAATGCCACAGATTGAATCTAGTACTTTTATAATGGTATCTGGGATTGATCTAACAATATAAACTCTGTCGAGAACAGTGTTCCAACATTTCCTAATCACTTGATCGTATTGATTTACTCTATGATAACTCTCTGACATAAAACATAAAGAAATTGTCAACCTGGATGATCTCAACAACCGAATGATGATCAACTCGTCTAGTGAAGCAACACGAGATACGAAATTTGTTTTAAAGCATTTGTATTTCGGGGCTCGAACTGTTGTTTCGTCTATACGCTTTGATTTTCATGCTGTTGATGATATTATCATTACCATGGGCATGGTAACCTGTAACCATTTCAATATTGTTACAAGTTTTTTAACTATATTATAGTCACAGTAACCATTTACATGATTGTGGTAACCATAATATGATTGATTTACGATTCAAATGATTGTGTCAACCATATATATGGTTGCAGTAAACAAATATATGTTTGTGACAACTATTCATATGATGAAGGACTTATCATATTATGTTGCTCTCGGCTTAAGGCTTATCATAATCTGAGAACAACATATTATGATAAAATTAATCATCATAAATATGATTGTCACAAACATATACCTGTTTACTGTAACCATATATATGGTTGATAAAATCATGTGAATCAAAAATTAACCATATTATGGTTACCACAATCATGTAAATAGTTACTGTGACTATAATATTGTTAAAAATCTTGTAACACTATTTAAATGGTTACAGTAACCATGCCCAATTATATTTTTTCTCTGCGTGCAGGTTGACAATTACAAAAATTATTATACACTTTAAGTTTTATGTCATAGAGTTGCTGGTAGTTGTTAGGTTTACTGTGATATTCAGGCATAATTCGACATTACATTCACTCCCATACTTGTTAAAAAATATTTTCTTTTTAAACGTTATAATTTGAAATCTCTATATTGTTCTAAAGAACCGAAGAACGATCATGAGAAGTGGCAATTCATACTTGGTCAGTCCATATGATTATGAAACTATAGATAAATCTTTCGCAAACGTTGTTCCTCTTCGGATAAAATGGTCGCCTTATGAAGGAAACGATCACCTAGGCATCTTGCTAACCTGACACGTTTGAGAAGAGTCAACCAAATGTAAAGGGTGATTTTTACAGATGCTTTTTTTTGTTTTAATAAAAAAAAATACTTAAAATATAAATGAATATCAAAATCTTTATTATTAGAATTGTTAAATTGAAATTTGTTTGCCGGAATTCTAAGGAAAAAATCGGTTTAATATGGTTATTTCTCTAATATGATAATGTGAGCACTTTAAGCCCGACTCGAAAACAATATAATTAACAATTCATTCAACATGTAACACTGATTTTGTAGCCAGTGACTACTTTTTAATCTGGCACATTGATGATGCGTACGGTGCCTTTTAAACTTAGGTTTAACCGATTTCTCTTCCGAAGTGAGAAAATTGTTTGTACAGCCCTATTGTTCGCAACAAAAAACATCAGATAACTGTGCAACTGATATAAAGTGTTAATACTAGAACAAATCCCTACCACCGAAAACCCCATCACGGGACCAATTCTGAGTCAGTTCTCTTCACTAGAGATACAACAATAGCTTAGGTTTAAAACTAGATTAACTTATCAGTAGATGAGTAAGTTCTAATTTTATAAAGACAGAACGGCATTACTTTTTAGTTTAAACTTTCCTTAAACACAAAATTGAGTAGATTTTGCACTGATTTTGAAAAAGTTTATAAAACAATTGAATCATTTTTAAAAACTAAAACCATTATAGCTAAGGACACCCATAATATTTACTTCAGTTCAAATGGAAATTTCTACATAAGTTTGATTCGTCCTTAGTAACTTAGCATAAGTCAGCATTCTTTTGACTCCCACTGTAGTACTTTACGCTACTCTAAGTAACTAAATATGTTTTTGTTGTTCTTTTTTTGTTTTTTCAGGGAGACAAAAAGTTGAAATGTTTGTTCATTGTTTTTAATATTAAAATGAAAATCAGGAGAGAACAAGCAAAAATTGTGAAAGAAAGAAATGTGCTGTGCAAGTATGTAGCAAAAATTAAGATTGAAAATATACAGACAAAATAACATCAACAACAAATGAGAAATGGCATTAAAGCAAAAATGTTTACAGGATTTAAGAAGAATAATTTATGACTTAAAATACTAAAATAGGAAAAACAAGTAAGAGACTTACTTAAAGGAAGTTGTACAAGGCTTTAGGTAACCACTATATGCAGATAAGAAAATTAGACACATATAGAGTTCAAAAACTACAAGACACAGTTCCTTGATCTAAAAAGAAAAAAATATTGCCGAGTGATTTCTATTCAGATTTTCTCTAAAAAATTAGTTTATAATGAGTCCTTTATAATATTTAAAATAATAATTTTCAAAAATCTATTTCAAGGATTTCAAAAAAATTCCCCACTAAAAGATTTCTAGCTTTGCTTTTGAAACTTAATCATTTGTAGTTAGTTCTGCAAACATGATGAAAGAATTTGACATTTTCTTTTATGCTTAATGTAGGGCATTGACAAAAACTATACAGACAAATACTCCAGCAAGTAGAGTAAAAACATCAAAAGCATGAAAAAAACATATTTACACAGATAAATTAAAGTTTTAATAAAACAAAGAAAATAATATTGAGACCCAACGAAAAAAAAATATCTATAGAAAAACACAGGAGAAAAAAAAAGAAGAAAGAAATATTTATACACATTATTCTACTTGGCAAAGATAAATAAGTTAAATTGAAAGAATTCTTTTTTATGTTTTTTGCATTATTAATTAATTTTACTCTATATGAGTAGAATGAGAGAGAAAATTGGGTCGTATAGAGAGTTCAGTTGTTATTGTTTTAAACGAGGAGTTTATATAGTTTTGCCAAATTACAATGCTCGGGGAATATTTTTATAATGGATATTTAGAATTTTAAATATAAAGTATGTAATTTCTATTCTAATGTAAATTTTTATATATTTACATAGAAAGGTTTAGGACCAAAAATTTAATTTTAATAAATTTATGATTTTTCTAACATTATGTTAAACAAATTTCTAAATTTTTATAATATTATTATGAGAAAATAGGAAAATATAATTTTTCTTAATATAGTACAAGTTCGAGTGTCACGTTCTGGCACACAAATCATCAATTGTTATCAGTACTCCGCGATCGTTCTAATCAAACAGCTAAAAATTTTAATTCATATCAAAATTTTAGTGACCTTAACTAAACATGGAGTCACAGCAAATATTTTTTTTAAATAGTGTCTCGTTCGCTATCGTTATTATTTTAACATGCATATTTAGATGTAAGGAAGGAAACAGTAATGCGTCACTTGGAAAAATTAAAAGAGATTCACTAAGGTATAAAGAATATTAAGATAAAGCAGCTGGAATTGACAAAAATAAATAGTATGAAAAATGTGAAGAATATTGTATAGGACAGAAAAAGTAGAGTGATTGAAAGAGACAAGAAAAAGAAAAGTTTGCATTTTTCAAACAATGGGAAAATCTGTAAACAGGCAGAAAATTTAATACAAATTTTCTTATCCAGCAAAAACTAAGTAATGACATGCAATTAATGTACAACTTACTTTTCATTGACTACTTCTTATCAACCATCTGCATTACTTAAAAGTAGTTTGGTATTCTGACATTTATGAAATTCAGAATAATTTCACTTTTGAATAAATACATTTTTGTTAATTCAAATTTAATCCAAATTGATTTAGAATATATTCAGGCCTGTCACAGAATTCTATTCCTATCGAAAGTGAAATTAATTCCGTAATTAGCTTCTTCACAAAAATTAAAACGAAAATTTCTTTCGGAATGAAACCACTTTCAGTTTTCAAAGTGGAATTGATATTTATAATTATTGGTTTTTCTTAAAATTTAAATTAATTTCTGTACCAAAAACAGCACTATTGTTTTAATATAAAAACGCTGTCAAATTAAATTCGGAAATACAGAATTATTAAATATTTTTTGAATTATTAAATTACACGGAATCTGAAGAACCTAAAACGAAATCAATCGAAATAACAACTTCGGAATTAAAACCATTCCGAACAAAATGTGTGACAGGCCGGATTTTCTTCATTCTTTTTGTTTGATTTCTTAGAAAATAAGTGATTTTTATCACTTATTTTCTAAGAAAGTGCAAATGTGGTAATGGCTTATAAGCGTTTGTGGTAAGTACTTATTAAAGTGAATAGTTTTTTTAATAGCAATGATCATTTGTAAAATTATTTAAAATAAGTCGCGTTCCTAATCATTACTTTGTTATGTTATTTTTTGCTGGGTAGTTAAAGAGTCGAACCAATAAATAATAAATACAAAGCATTTGTAAAAACTATTTAAACTAATACTTATTACAAACATGGCGTGAAAATAAGTCACGTTCTTAATCATATTGAAGGTTGTAAAAAATGAATTCAAATCTTTTAACAGAAAGCCACATTATTCTACTTTATTTAAAAAATAGCTTAAACAAAGGTTGTTCTTATTCATATGATTCATACATCAATACATCCGCTATATATACGGTTCGGTTACTATCTAAAATCCAGAAAATCGTTCCACAAATGCCTGAGACCAGGACAAGCTCGATGTTTGACCTATTTTTGTTCTAAATCTGGATTACTAAGTCATTAATATAGACAATATGGATATCTAATAATAGTCCTTTGCAACGGCGTATATAAGGCATAGTCTGACTGACATGCAATGGGTCAAAATCGGGAAAAATATTTTTTAACCCGAATTTTTTTTTCACCAAAAAAATTTTTTGTCATAAGATTTTTTTCGCTAATGAATATTTTTTAAAATAATTTTAAAAAAAATCTTTTTTTTTAAACTTAAAATATTTAAAATTTTTATATTAAATTATAATTTGGTGAAGGTTATATAAGATACGGCATATCCGCATATACATAGCTATCTTACTTGTTCTAGATGCAGTCGAACTCGAGTTCTATTTTTGTCGCGTTCTTGATCACATGTTCATTGCTAACGTATTGGAAATAACAAAACGACAAATACTACTTTTGCGTTCTACATAAAGCTACTAAAATGCGATCGTAAAGTGGAAATAAGAAAAAAACATTATTAAGATTTCTTACTTCTAAGACCTACGAATGTCACGTTCTGGATAGTGGAAATGCCCATATGTAAATAAATAGAGTTGAATATATGAAATTTAGAAGGGAGTTAAAACAAGGGGTATTCAAGTCGAAACATTAAAGAAGCTATGAGCTAAAATAGGATCAGTTATATAAGTATAAATAGAAAAAATCATTTTTTTTAAAAAAAATCTAATTGCAATTTCTTTATCTCTTTTCAGGTATGTTTCATAAAGGATTTCCATATTTTATATATCATCAATGACATGCTGATTTCCCTAACCACCTTTAAAACAAGTATTTAATTTTATTTAGTAAAATGAGATATTTATTACTTAAAATAATTTTAATATGCTGCTGAAAAACAAGTATTTAAATTTAGGTTTATTTAGCAAAATGAGATATTTATTACCAAAAATAATACTGAAAAAAACATTAAAAATATGCTTCCTTGTTTTATAAGGCCTAATGAGCCTAATTTGACCTAATTTCTAAAAGTATAAAAATAAAATTTTTTCTTCAAAAAAAAATATGTTCCATTATATAACCCTTTACCTTTAACCTTAATAGCCCTAATTAGCAAACATTTTAAAGTTCAAAAGTGTACTTTATACTGGCCCCCAAAACGCTCTTAGGACAATTACACAACATATTTTATGTTTAAGCAAATTTAAGCAAAATTTAACTGGCATTTATTAGCTACGTTTAAGCGGAATACAAAAATAAACGGTGAAAAAAAAAACAAATAAAAAAATTAAATAAAAACTAACATTAAATTACACCTATGTAGGTAATATTAAGGTTTTATTCTCTCATCTTCCTCTATCTGCATTCAAATAGCTGTAAAAAACAAATTACATTTTATGTAAATTACAGTTAAAACCCCGACTATAATACCCAAAAGACAAAAGCTTATTTTGTGCTCTATATATATTTTTTGTACTTTTTTACTACTATTTTCTTGTTTTTGTTGTTTTTTATATCCTTCAAACGTTAGTCAGGATTAGGTGAATGGTAAGAAAAAAAAATAAAAATTAAGGATATTTAATAAATAATAAAATAACATAAAAAAAGGAGAGAAGCAGAAAGTGTGTAATAAAATGCTAGAGCAATTGCACAAAGATGTCCAGGTATTTGTTTCATAAAAAAATATGTAATAGGAAAATGTGAAGCAGTTGTGAGCAGTCCACTTCTTGGTAATAAGGTGTCCTATTCCCTAGCTTATTTTTTTTAGAAAAATGGTTTAAAAGGAATGGCTTTTACTTGTTAAAGAAAAGAAGAACTTTAGAAAGATTTGTATATATCGGCGGTATTTTAAATAGATGTATGAACAACTTTGCTCACTTAATAATCTATAAAGTATTGGGAAGAAATTTACTTTTAATTGTGACAATTTAAAATCTCAGGAAATATTTTTCCAAAATGTTCCATTATTTACTTTTTGTTAAATTGGTATAATTTTTCTTAAATTATATAAAAAACTATATTTAGTGAGAAACATTTCAGCCCTATTCTTCCCCTAAATCCTTGATAACTACACTGCCAGCTCAAAGTGCTCCTTCAGTAATCAACCAGTTACAAGAGAACCCCCTAAAAAATAAGCTGAGGTGCTGCAAATGGCATAAAAAACTAATTAAATCAACCCATTTTCCTGTTATTTGTTCCTGTTCATGGCATTGCAAATACCACCAACACACAAACAACAAATAAAATAAATGAAATAGGAAAAACTCAAACACACACATCCCCACACACAAAAACAACAAACAAGAGAAAGAAATACAACATTACTATAACAGAAAATTAATTAAATAAAAAAAGGTAACGCTATAAGCATAATAAAGAAGAAAAACAACAAAAAAAAAACACACAAACAGCAGCAACAACAGCCAGAAATAGGAGCAAAAGGATATTTAGTTGTTGTTGAAATAGAAACATACACAAAAAATAGCAAAACAACAGTGTAAAAGAAGACAGCTACAAAAACACCAACAACAAAAAACGGCAAAACAAAAGTAAATTAAAAGAGACAAGTACAAAAAAAACAAACAACAAATAGAGCATAAACAAAAACATTAGAACAAAACAACAGCAACAACAAGACAACGTTTGACTAAACTACAAAATGAGGAGGGAGTCAGTCACACACCACCCACAAGGTGAATGCACAGCAGGCATGGAAAATTGAGATTTTGAAATGGTACTTAACACAATCGACAATAGTACTTTTTTGTGATATTAAGTACTAAACTATTTGTAACTTATGACGTTTTCTTTTCTGACACAAAATGTTGCCAACATATTGTATTTTGTGCCATACTCAGGCGTGGGTCCAGAGGGGGTGAAATAGGAATTCCCCCCAAAACCGAAAAGTTTTCATATAAAAATCGGAAAAAAGTAAAATGTAGATCAAATTATAATTTTCCCCGCAAATGATTGACATGGATCCGCCCCTGCACTGTGGTTCCAAATCAAAATCTAGGTGGACAAAATTATAAAAATCGGTATCTTAAAAATTTGGAAAAACGAAGTTTTTTCGGAAGCTGACAATCTGCTCTCCTCCAATACAAATGGGTTTTTCGATTGGACATTTCGTTTTCTCGACAGAAGCGCCAGAAGTTCAAAAAATTTTGAATCATATTTTCGTTAATTTTTTTTTAATATTTTACTGCTTTACTAAATTACATATATCTCAATTGTTTTACTATATAGAAATTCATACTTCAAAACATATATAAACATTGATATAGGCTTTTATTAAGTGTATATCTTATATTTATGGGCATCTCTACTTTCCTGTTATAATCCTTTAAACTTGGGTCTCAAATATACTGATATTTTTTTTTTTCTAAGAATATTATATAGCTTGCCAAAAAAAGACCGTCGAAGCCCGTCCAACTACTATATACATCATTTAAAGAAACTTCTGGGGAATGTCTTTGTAAAAAAATTGTAGCCGCCATCACCCGCCGAAATACTTTTTTTTTATTTCTATGGAATGGAATTTTTAGAAATATTTTTTTTATTATTGATTTTTATATACATATCTAGACCCTACTGTAACTTCAAATATAGTAAATACAGATCTTTTTAAATATTTAGTTTCAGAAACACATGAAAACGTATTTTTTTTATTTTTTTATTAATGATTTTCATATATCTAGACCTACTGTAACTTGAAAAAAGTTTATGTTAATCTTTTAAAATTTTTTTTTGGAATCGGAGACACCAATTCTATATAAATAAAAGCGTCAAATAATTTTGTCCACCTAGATTTTGATTTTGAACCACAGTGCCCTGCTAACATCATAATGTGTTACATTTTTAACGATCACAATTGAACAAATACCGTTACAATTTATGCAATTTTCTTTTATGTGGCTTCTAAATATTCTAAAACTATACTTTTTGCTTTCATTTTAACACTTTTAATCAAAAACATGTAAGAAAGTATAGTCGGTCAAGCCCGACTCTACACTAAGTAAATGAGCAAAAACATTTTTCTTCTAAAATTTCAATAATTTATATTTGGAGCTATTATGGACCGATCATCATGAAATTAGGTCGTGCGATTTATGTCTATATGAAATATATTCTTATTGAATTTTATGTGTATACCAACATTTTTAAGAAATTTATGCACGTTAAAGTGATTGTCGGAAGCGGGTTTTATATGGGAGCTATGACTAATTATGGACCGATCATAATCAAATTTGATGATATGAATTTCGTATATATAAAACTTATTTGGAGCAAAATTTGTGAATATACATATATAATTTAAACATTTATAACAATAAAGTCCAATTTCGGACCAAATCGGTCCAAATAATGGAACGATTTTCGCCATTTTCAATATGATCCGGCATTGGGCCGAAAAAATTATATGTACCAAATTTGATCGAAATATCTTCAAAATTGCGACCTGTACTCTGCGCACAAGGTTTACATGGACAGCCAGCCGACCAGCCAGACGGACAGACGCCGTATAATCGACTCAGAAAGTGAATCTAAGTCGATCGGTATTCTTTAAGGTGTTAGACTTATATTTTTGGGCGTTAAAAACATCTATACAAATGCACAATAACCCCCCCCCCCCACTATGGTGGTGTAGTGTATAAACACAAAAGCTATTGGGTGTATGATTATTTCAATATAATATAAATTTATTCCAAGTATTGGCCATTGTTCGCTATGATATTTTCCCACCTTTCCGGCAACATATGGATTTTGAGACAAAACAACTGTTTACCTTTTGAGGCCAACAACGAATCAAGCCAATATTGGATACTATGTTTCAAAGTGATGCGTATCCCAAAGATATCGTTCTGCATCGACAGAAATGGACTATAAGACGAGTGAGGGAAAACATTCCAACCACTTCATTCTAAATAATTTTTAATAGGTATTGCATAATGTGTTCGAGCGTTGTTATAATGGAATATTACGGTTTCTTGTCTGGCCGCACATGAAACCGCAATTCTCGCTACAATGAAATTAGCTGCGTTCGGACAGATTTCAGCAGCTCATAATATATATAGGACCCTTTTACTCCCACCAAATACGGAGCATTACCACAGCGCCATGGATATTTAGCTTTGGTGTTGGCCGAGCTTCACATACAATCTCTTACGCCTCGGGTTATCGTAATGGATTCATTTTTCATCGCAAGTAATGATTCGGTGCACAAATTATATTCTTTTATAGCGTTCAAGCAGAATTTCGGACATGTAAAACCATCTTTCTAGGTCTCTCGGCTTCAGTTCATATGGTACCCAATGTCAATGCTTTTGTATGAATGCTGTTGCTCGCAAATATTTTGAAATTGCTTGCTGAGTGGCTCCAAATGATTTTGCAAGCTCTTGTTGAGTTTGACAACAATCTTCATGGAGTACTGCCTCCAATTCTTGGTCTTCAAAATTTTTTTTTACTGGCCAGAGCGATCTTTGCCTTTGGTGTCAAAATCAACACTACCGAACCACACAAACAATCTCTCGCACGTTGAAACCGATGGGTCACATTTACCATAAGCTTTGAAAAGCAATCGGTGTGCTTCCGCTAAACTTTATATGACGCTTTGTTGGTACAAAATTCGATATTTTCGAAGCAAAAAAAACGTTGTTATTTACACTATAATGTTCAATAACTGAGTGACAATAAATGACAGATATGTGCTCTTCAAAATAAGTTTTTAAAAATGGTGGGTAGGATTAATTAATGACCGATCCTCACAAAGGTTATTAGAAAGATAAAGGTGTATATGAAACTTGTCCAATTTCATCTTTATAAGACAATTATTATGAATTTTCAAATAATTTTCTGAGAGGGACCTTGTACGGGGACTAGGGACAAATGCTACCCTATTTTCGCCTTACTTTGCATTAAATTTTCAGTGCACTTAGAACTAATTTTTGGACAAATTTATCAGGATTGCCGCACAGTCAACATATTTATAACTGCTTAAACAGTATACCGGGGGGACATTTGTATGGGGCTAGGTGAAATCATGGACTGATATTGTATATTTTCAATACCAAGCAAACATTTGCAACAGAGAGTATTTGTGCAAAATTTTAGCTAGCTCCTTTCGTTTGGGCACTATCGTATTTTCAACAGACTAACGGACATAGCAATATCGTCTTAAGGTAGGGTCACACATGACAAATATTTGACGAAAAAGACGTAACCACTAAATAAAAAACATTTGAATTCTTTTATTTATTTGAAAAACTTATTTTTCTTAGGATGATTCAAAACAACAAATTTAGTTTTATTTTATTTGATGTTGTTTGAGCTTACAAAACACTTGTAAGAGTAAACACGTCAAACAATTTTGTGCTAAAAAAAGTGGTTACTTTTTTTTGAGCAAAGATTTGCCATGTGTTTATAAAGCATTTTATAATGATTTAATTGTGAACCAAACTACTTCTGAGTAATTCAGGCGGTATGAAGTAGTCACTGAAAAGTAAGTTCTTTAATAATTGCAAGTCATTACAAATTTTTGCTGGGATGTATCAATAAATTTATATTTGTTGTGTTCTTCTACCTTTAGAGTACAATTTCATTTTCTACCCAACTCAAAATGAAACTTGAGCATGTAAAAAATTTCGGTTATAAAATGCACTTTCACCTTTTTTTATTATTTTATATTCTTATACTTATTTTGATTTTATTTGTGTGATTTTGTTGTTGTTTTCTTGGCTGGTGTTACAAGCACCACAAGCACTTGTTTAAAGAGAGAAATACAAATAGTTTAATATGGAAAATAATACCTTTTATAATAATGACGGTGGAGCACAAAAAAGGAAATTTTCGATTAGAATTTAGCTCAAGTATTATTGAGTGATCAGGTGGTTTCGTGCAGAAACTGGAAGTATACTGTTCTTATTTTTAATCGATCTAACTCCTGACTTCCGTTGTTATGTGTCAAACATGATGATGTCCAAAGTACGACTCTAAAATAATTGATTTTTCTCTACAATAATTATTATTCTGTTAAATAGTTGGTTATTGAAAATCTGTAAAATCGGTTCTGTGAGATTTTTGATTATTTCTCAGCATTTTGTTGGCCAATTTTCAGGACTCTAGCGGATGTATTGATGTATCAGTCATGTATGTAAGTTATTTGGGGGCTTCGGAAAGTTGATTTCAACTATATCGACTCCGCTATATATAGTGACAAAATACAGAATACATTTATACAATAAAATTTATATTTCTTTTAGCTTTCTGAAACTTGAATAAATTTTATTTAGAAAATTGTTCCACGGTTTTTCATATTCAAGAGTTTAGGGAAGTTCCTTAAATTTTAGTCGTATTTTTATATATTTCTTACTACAAGACAAAATTGTCACTCTATTGTTTTTTAGTAGAACGAAATATTATTCTTCCTTTAATATTTAAACAATGCTCACAAAGTTTTTTTCTTTTTTTTGGGTTTTGGGGCAATATGTAGTACATCAGGTTGACATTTACTCCCACAATATTTTGATAGCTTTAATATGAGATGAAACATTAGACATTTTACCTTTTTTCAACGAAGGTATGTATTGTTAAGTAAATTACACCAAAGAACAAATAAAAGTCAAAAATACCATATTATTTTTTTTTATTTGTTAAAACATTAAACTTGAGGTAATTGTAAACCCCCACAAAAACAAACACAAGAGAAATGACAAATTCCTAACATTGTTTAATGGAGGGAGAGGGTGTCTGAAAGCAGAAATTTTGTTAAAATTCAAATATCAACATGTAGCAGACATATTTAATTATAATCATAAGGTTTCCAAAAAAAAAATCATTTTAATGTCTCGTGTTTGTTTAACAATGTTTTTTGTAATCATTGTCTTGTTACTGTGAAAAAGATGTGTGTATATGAAGTATTGAAGTGTTGTTTTTTTTTTGGGCTTAAGTGCACAATTTTTGCTTATGTCTTCATTTTTAGTGTTGAATGACCTAAAAAAATGGCAAAACGAGAATCATAATTATATTTTAGCCAAAGGCTGGTTATAAACCTACACAGCCCTTTTTTTCGTTTTTGCTCCTGCTGCTGTAGCAGTACAATGTACTTGTATGTTTTTTTTTTGTAGCTTTTTTCATATTCCGGAGTCAGTTAATGTTTATATTTTATGGCACATGGCGTTAAAGTATGGTGGAAACAATATAAACTTCCGTTTTTTTGTGTTTTATATGCAAAATAAGTAGAATGACTTTTAGGAATAATAGGAGTGAAGTATATTAAATAAATAAAAACAAATATAAGAGTAGATAACCCCAGCAGTAAATGTAAGTAAATGGAATAGGAGAAAATGTTTTTTTTAGCAACAAAAATATGGGGAGTGATGTTAAATGAAAATTACAAAATTTGTTTATATTGAAAAATTTTTGCAAATCATTTAAGAAAAATTTCCTTTATTAAGGAATGACTCATACGCAACTTATTTTATTATATTCTTAAACGAGAAAAAAATAATTTTAAAAGAATATGACCACATCTCTGCCATTTTTGGATGAATTTGGTGGATTTTAAAAAGCGATTATATAGAAAGCGTGCATGAATAACAGGCATAACGTTCTGGCAATGTAGGAGCAGATGTTATGAACAGTATTGGTCAAAATCTGTGACCAAAATTCGCATTATAACTTTTCACAAAAATACATCCTCAGCAGGGACCGTAAATAAAGGTTATCGAGAAAATTTTAAAACAAAAACTCTCTATGTTAGGGTCAGCGGAGTCCTATACTGTTATATACCAACAGATTCGTATTGACGTGCTCTTTCCGAATCTATTAAAATTATTTCAACTCCACAGTTTAAAAAACACTGATTTGAGGAGTTTTATTTTTCCCGTCAGAACAAACTCATTTGAGGAGTTTTATTTTTCCGTCAGAAAAAAAATCATTTTAGGAGTTTTATTTTTTCCGTCAGAAAATAACTCATTTGAGAAGTTTTATTTTTCCATTCAGAAAAAAAATCATATGAGAAGTTTTATTATTATAAAATAAAATTCTTTTCGTTTTTTTTTACTTTTTGTCAGTATCATTCTTTAATGAGTCTACTGATATAATGTTTGTAGTAACTTATTTGTTTAAGAAAAAAAAAACAACAACAATTTGAAAATATGAATCAAACAACAACAAATTAAAATCCCTCTTGATTTTATTTTAACCCTCCGTTAGTCGCAATCATTTTCAATCGAGACTAATCGCAATGTATCAAATTGATATCAATAAAAGAAAGGCGCATTTGAAAATAATCTCTCCACTTTTAATTTCGAAAACATAAATACAATATTAAGTTCAAAGTTTTCAAAAGAATAATAAAAATAAAATTGCAGTATAAATATATTTTTATCAAAAAATAGCTTAAAAATTTGGCTGTATCAATTAGATCAGTTGCGAGTAACGGAGGGTTAATAACAATTTATTCAATTGCAATGCAAAGTGCTTTACAAATTGTAATGATTTGACCAGCGGCAAGCTATGGATGTCAATTTATATAAAATGAGTTCTATTTTCTGAGGGGGAAAAATAAAACTCCTCAAATGAGTTCTATTTTCTCACGGAAAAAATAAAACTCCTCAAATTAGTATTTTTTCTGATGGCAAAAATAAAACTCCTCAAATTAGTATTTTTTTTGACGGAAAAAATAAAACTCCTCAAATTAGTGTTTTTTATGACGACTCTTTTTTTAAGAGTGTCATGAGAACTTTTATTTTTACGTTGAATAATAACTATTTTAAATGGATTTTTATTTTTAGTCACAAAATAACTATTTTAAAATATTAATTGTTTCAAAAATTTAATTTAAGCATATAAAAAACTCGGTACAGTTCTCTAAATATGAGGAATGACAAACATTTTATTTCTTCTTTTTTCAGCATGATACTAAAATTTTAAATGTAAACAAGATATTCTTATTTATATATAAATAGAACACAATGCATACCTTAACTAAATACTACTGCCTGCACTTTGATATAACAAAAGTTAAAATATATAAACTATGTATATTGTTTTAACACAAGTAGTAGTTAAAAACTAAAAAAAGGCAACTTACGCATAAAACAAACTATAAAAACATAAATAGAACTCAACATCACTACTCAACACTAAGAAAAAAATCAAAAAAAAGCACATCATGCAAAACAAATACAGACATATGCACTTATATCTTCAAACACACACACACATGCAAACACTAACAGTCACACATATATAAAAACAAACACCTTCAAACAATGAAAAATCCTCTAACACACTTTTTCTCACACATATACATTCACTTATATAAACAGTTAAAAGAAAGTTTTTTTGTAGTTGTTTTTGTTAAACAAGTTAACACACATATGTACAGCAGAGGATGAAAAAAAATATATAAAACAAAAAGCAAATATAACAATAAAATACTGTTGAGTACAACATTTTAACACTTTTTATAACAAACTTAACAAACACATCCAACATAAATGTGAGTATATTAGGAGAGCCACGTTTGCGGGGGCTAAAAAAAATGTTTTTGTACCCTTCACAATGAGTGGCATTGCACTGCAACACCACAAATATTCTGGATGTTGAAATCGACTTTCCCTAGCACCCAAATAACTAATAAAAAAACCGGGACTACATCGATTTTTGTCCTATTTGTATCTATATCTGGATTACTAAGTCATTAATATAGACAATATGGATATCTAATGATAGATATTTCAAAGTCCATTGTAACGATGTAAGTTGGACCTACAATTTGTCAAAATCAGGAAAAAATATTTTTTAACCCGAATATTTTTTTCACCAAAAAATTAGTTTGGTGATTTTTTTTCGCTAATAAATTTTAACTAAAATTTTGTTTAAAAAATTAAAAAAAAAAATTTGGGTAGAATATTAGTTGTAGAATATTTTAGATATTTAACAAAACTCTCTAAAACCTCTGTTTATTTTGATCAAATGCGACGAGTCAATGTCCATGAGTTGATGAAATTTATATTGTTTCTGTTAAAAACTCAGATAAATCGAGACAAAAAGGTAAAAAATATTCATTTTAAATATGGGAATATATACTTACTCTAAGGGAAAATTGCGAGAATTGCTCGAAACATTCCTTGACTTGTAAAAATGGAAAAACTACAAACAAATACGATTAGTGAACGATAAAGAAAGAACACTTCATGCTAAAAAATGTAGACAATTTATCGAAGAATATAAAGAAGCAATAATTACTCAGCAAAAACTTTAATTATCAACTACTTAATTAGTAAAAATGCTAAATTCAGGCACTAGTATTTAAACATGGTGATGTCATTGAAGTCAAGTACTTTCCACAACCGCCTATAAATAAGTCATTACCACGGTAACCGGAATCATGCAAATGCACATTTTTTCCTATAAGTTCTGTGTAACAGAAAATAAGGTATTTATACGTTCCAGAACATTTTAAGAATTTTGGCATTGATATGTGACTGCATATTTTGCACTAATAGCAAATTTTTAAATTTATTTGCTTTTACTGCTTATTTTGATTTATATACGAAAGTCATGTCATCTAATTTTATGATAATCAGTCCATAACTATTGGTAGCTCCCATTGAGGTCAAACTTCCGAAAATCAAGCATAAATCTCTTAAAAATGTTGCTATCGATAGATAGAATTCAATAGAAATAAAGATTTTTAAAATTTTCAGATTTTATTTTGAAACATTTGTACAATATAAATTTATTCAAAGTATTGGCCATAGTTGAATGAATTTCGAGCCAAAAGAACTGATCATCTTTTGAGGGAAAGAACTAATCAAGCCAATTTCGGATACTCTGTTCCAAAGGAAAACGAAGCCTAGAGACAGCATTCTGCATCGATCAAAATAAATAAAGTCGGGCGTGGCCACAAGGTCTGGACTATATAGCGGGTGGAGCAAAACTTCCCAAACACTTCATTCTAAATAGTTTTTAACAGGTATTGCAACATGTGTCAGAGTGTTGTCATGATATTACTGTTTCATGTTTGCCTCCATATACTGGGCGTTTTTCAGACAATACTCGCTTTAAACGAATCAGTTCCGTTCGGTACAGCTTCCCTGTGATGGTCTGGTCAGATTTCAGCAGCTCATAATAGATATGAACACCCAATAAGTCTCACGACCTAATTTAATGGCGATCGGTCAATAATTGCTCATAGCTCCCATATAAGGCCGACTTCGGAAAATTACTCACGAAATCAAATTAATGAAATTTTAAAAGAAAAATGTTTATGCTCATTCATTCCCTGTACTTTCTTATTTGTTTAATTAAAAAATTTGGTTATTGAGATATAGGGCTTTGAAGTTTATAACTCGAGAATTGAACTTTGAAAGAAATGTGATTTACACAACACTATCAGGTACACTCAGTAGAAAATAAATTCTCAATTATACAATTCTTGTAACGCCAAAAAAGAGAAAATATAAAAAAATATTAAAAAAATCAAAATTTGAGGTTATAGGGCTAAATATTGAAAACTCTCCCTGGTGATTCTACCTTCTACAATTATTGTATCATGATTTATTCATAAAATTTGAAAGGGCATATATTTATCTTTTAGATAAAATTAAATTTAATATTGTTACGTTTTTACCTTTTAAAAACTGTGGTTTATTTCCGGATAATTTTGATTGCAAATAAAAAAAATTGTAATTAAAATTGTATAAACTCTTTACACTAATGCGTCGGTAATTGGACCTGGAGAAACGCGACGCAAACGGAAACGAAGCACGATTTTCCATAAATTTGTATTGATTTTCATTTAATTAGTTCCTAGATTCATAATTTTTGCTGAAAAAATAGATTTTTCAATATAAACATTTAAACCCGTTTAAATATTTGAATTCAAGTACAATATTGTAAATGGTTTAAAAGTTATGTGCAGTTGTGTATGCACCCTTTTGGGTAATTTTGATTTTTTTGGGTATTTTTATGTTTTCATATTTTTGGACCTGAAACGGTCTCTAGTTAAACCTCCTTGATTTGATAAAAACTTGCAATACATAATAACTGTTGTAAATTTCCTTAAAATCAAAAATAAAAAATCCGAAAAGTGATGTTTTATGTCTACTTTGGTATGGATTCTTCCATATATCGTTACCACTTATTAGTTGATAGAATAACAAGAATTCTTTTCTGGGACCATTCTAATGTATTGTACATTCATAAGTAGTCGAGTGATGTGTGCGAATGAGTTTAAGAGTGTTCATATGTATGTGTGAGTTTTAAGGCTTTAGCATGTGTTAGTAAGTTCGTTTGTGTTTTCATATACGAAAAATTGAAAAATATGAACAACATTAAGGAATATGAGCCAACAAAAAAATGTATGTATATATGTTAAAATGTAAAAGAGGCAAAAAATATGCCCTTAAGTATCATTTTCACACTTTCGAAAAATGAATGTATGTAAGAAGTGTGTTGTATAAACTTCTTTTTAAATGCGACCATTACTGTAACAAGGGGAAGTATGCTACGTAACCCTAAATTTTTTAACATTCAAAGTTAGTCTTTGAATTTAGGAAACTATTTCGTTGGACTAAATATTGTAATAAATAGTTAACTAATCTCATTGATTTCTATATATAATTGGGGCATTCACACGGTGTGCTATCAAGTCATATTGTCGTAAAGTACTAAAGTTTTATAATAGTTTTAAAAAATTGTGCTGTTTGTTGTTTGTCATAAGGGAAAAACTCTTCATCGAGCACTTGCAACGAAGTATGTAACGACATAGTAAGTCGAACCTACAATGGTTCAAAATCGTGAAAATTATTTTTTAAAACGAATTTTTTTTTTAATTTTTTTCAAACTTGAAATAGCACACTAATTTATAAGGGTGCTCATAACAGTCATATTTTTTCGTGTTATTATTTTATGACATACAACTTTGTGACTACCGTGTGAATACCTTAAATGTTTAATTAAATAATTGACGATTTTGTATCACTTGACATAAATCATTTATGTCTTATTGAAATTTTTGAAAAGATGTATATATTTTTGTTAAGCTATCCTTCCCCTCCATAACTAACAGTAAATAGTTAATACTGGTAACATTGTACAAACAGAAAATCTTCGACTGCCAGAAGAACATCTTGTTTTTCTCTCTTGTGCACTTTGTCAAAAGCATGAAAAAGGTGATTTTGTGATATTTTAACAAATTGCCTTAAGACACCAAATCCATGTTTCTTTTTTTTGCACTCATTTTATATTCATTTGAAAATTTTCACAAACAAAAAAAAAAAGAAAAAACTGAAAAATAACTAGAGAAAAACTACTTGACATCTCAACTATTCAAAGTGGAAGTAAAATAGCAAACGGTTGGACATAAATGAACTCTTCTCTATTAATCTGACTAAGATTGTTTTGTTTTTTTCATTTTTTGTCTTTTGTTATATGATTTCATTTGGGTAGCAGCAACAGCAGCAGTATAAGAAGAAAGATGAACGAAGCTAATAAATGTTTTGAAATGAATGAAGAATGAAAGAATGAAGTGTTGATTTCAAAGGGTTAGACACAATTGACTGCAACATCCAAACTTTTGATAAAGCAGCAGCACAAAACATATTTTCTAATTTTTAGCTCTAAACAATATTGCTGCTGCTGTTGTTGGTGGTGTTGGATGATGATGAAGGAAAATGTTGTTGAGTTGAATGTTGAGAGATTTGTTAAAAAGACAAAGGGAATTGTTTGTTAGTTAGATTTAAGCAAACATCTAGGGTTCAGGTAACAATTTGTTGAAATATGAGGAATAATATTATTTGTTTTGTAAAATATGAACACTATTAGTAAGGGACCAGTTATAGTTATTAGGTATTTTAAATTAAGTGTAATGGGAGCTCTGTTGATATAGCAAATTGTTTTGAAAGAAAACTTTAATAAAATAATGTTGGAAAGTTTTATAAAATGACTACATATATATTAAATAAGTTTAGAACAAATCTTCAACAAAGTATTTTTCACTGAAATGTTTGGAAGAAATTATGAATGATAAAAAATTAATAATATTTCTCATCAAAATATCATGACTGTTTTAAAATTTCTTTTCCTATAAGGAATAGTTTAACCGATTGTTCTTCATGTGTTTAAAAATTAGTGTCCTGATCTGGAAACCAATTAGGTCATGGTATAAATGTTACATGGAATGACGTCTCTTCGTAGTGAGCATCGCTTGGGCTACACCTAAAGCCCCTGATTTTGATAGGGAAGTAGGAAATTCGTTTGAATTATAATTTTAAATACAGGAAAAGTATCTGTGATTATTATAATGGCAGGAGAATCAAGTCTTCCTTGCTGTGATGTATGAATATCTCTATAAGATGTGGTCTAATTTGTTTCAATTACAACAATTTATTTTCAATATCTTCACAAACTTTTAATTACTTTTACACAAATTGTTACACTATATTCTGTTCCTCTCCAGAGCACTCTTGCACTTCTTTTACTGACATTTCTTCACTTCTTAACACAGCATGATTGACAATGTAACGTGTTACGAAATTTTTACCACATGTCTTTTACTTGCTCTGGCAATTGTCAATAAAACAATATGGTTTTAACTCCTCCTGCCAATCGTAAAATAAAGACAAAAAACAAAATGCGAAAAGGAAAAAAGGGAAAAGCAACGGAACGAACCGACACAACCTAACCAGGGAAAAAGTCAAAATGGCAAAAGTGTTGGAAACAAGTGTAAATGGCACTTGCCTTAAATAACAGGCAACAGACAATTTTAATGCACGAAACACACACACAGAGACCACACCAGTCCCCAAAGACTGACTGACATGTGTGTGACATTAAACGACTTTTAAATATACATTCACAAAATTTCAAGGAATATTGAGTAAAACCAACAAAATATAAATAAACAGTTATTTTGCATACTAGCCAAAAACGAAAATGTATAACTTATAAACAACAACAACAAAAAAATGTATTAAGTACAATAAAATAAAGCAGAAAAAAAGGATAACTGGGTGTAACATATTGTCCTTGCATCCATTTTAAATTTATCACATTTAATATCTTTTTTCTTTTGCCTTATTTTGCATATTTTGCCATTACAAGACGTAACTGTTTAAAAAAAAATTGATGATTTGATTTTTTTCTTAAGGATACAACAAATTCATGAATTTTTTGTGTTTCTTTATATCTATTTTTTTATTATTGTTATCAACCAGGGATTTTTATATTTAAAAGTTTTTAGATGTTTTAAATATAGTTGGCATATTTTTATGTTTGTTTTATTGAAAGCTATAAATTTTATGTTGTACATTTAAGACGTGTCCTTAAGGATTGCTTTTGCTACTTTTTATGATGAGTGTTTTCCTAAGGTGTTTCCAAAATATTTGTCTTTAGAGAATGTTGTTACGATATTGTGTTAAATTGAAAAGAAAGTTAGCCGAATTTAACAAAAGGGGTTTAGTTTTAATATATTCTTATTTGTTTTAAACTTTTATGACCAAACTAACAAAAAAAAAAGGTTGTTAAATTGTATTTTGTTTCTTAAGATTTAAATTTTTGCCAAAAAGTTTTTAGTTTAATGAAATTTATAAAGAAAATCACAGTTTGGAATAATAATGTTAATAATATTTGAATAAAGAAACAACTGAGTCTATTCAATTACAAAAAAAGAGCTTAAGTTTTTTTAAATTTCAGATATTTTTTATTAAATCAAGTATTTTTACCTTACTGACATTTTTGTATTTATATAACTTCCCCTCCAATTTTGTTTTGCAAAATTTGAAAAATCCATAATTTGAGATTGAAATAATTTTTTCTAACTTTGTTTTTTTATAAGAATAGTACAAATTAATGCAATAATTTAAATAGAAAAAATTTTATAAAATTTTTTTTATCATATTTTGTTTTTTGTAAATTTTAATACAAAATTTCAAAAAATCTTAATAAAAAGTTTATTGTTTTTATTTAATTTTTTTAACATTATTTTCAAGAAATTAAACCAATTTTGTATATTATATATAAAATAATTTATTAATATATAAGAAATAAAGAATTTGCTCAAAATTTTTATATTCATATAACTTCCCCGCCAATTTTGTTTTGCAAAATTTCAAAAATCACTGATTTTAATATAGAATTAAGGTTTACTAACTTTCTTCTTCGTAGATTCTATAATAATAGTATCAGGAGTTACAGTAATTTGAAAAAAAACTAAATATTCATTTAAAATTTTTGTTTTTTTAATTTTTTACTGAAAAAATTAAGTGCTACAAAAACGTTTTTTTAATAATTTTTCAATAAAGAAGCCAATTGAATGCAAGGAATAAAAAGTAAATATAAAATTGAGTATTTTTAGCTAATTTGCTGATTCAATAACTTCTTCGCCAATGTAGTTTAAAAATTAATATTTTAAGACCGAAATAATTTGTGTATTTATGTATACTAGGATCGAAATTCGACCACTTTTAAACGCTTTTTACCACTTTTATGGAAAGAATTTAAAAAAATATGATGTTCTGCAAATCTAGAGAAAACAACCTTTTAAACCATATACATATGTTTCATCAATATTGGTGGACAATAACATACTTAAAAGTGTACCACAAAAAAACGTGTGGCCTATTTATATATAAGAACTTGAGATTGAAATAATTTCTTCAACTTTGTTTCTTTTATAAAAATATTACGAATTAATTCAATAATTTTAAAAGAAAAAAATTTAAAATATTTGGCAAACATTTTTTATGATTTTTTTTGTAAATTTTTATACAAAATTTAAAAAAATCTTAACAAATTTTTTTTTGTTATTATTTAAATTTATTTTGAAGGAAATAAACCAATTCTGTATATTATATATTAAATTTATTTATGTTATATATTATCAATACAGAATTTGCTGAAAATGTTTATATTTATATGACTTCCCCGCCAATATTGATTTCTAAAATTTAAGAAAACGTTTATTTTAACAAGAAATAAGTTTTTTTCTAATTTTTTTTTATAATAATAGTATTAATAATTACAACAATTTGAAAAAAATTTTAAATTTTAAAAAAATTACTCAAAAAATTGTTTACAAAATTCTGTATTTTTAGTCAATTTTCCTTGCTAATAATTTGTTTTGTATAAAGTATTTATTTTAATAAATAATTTTTCAATTTGTTCAACTGAACACAAACTAAATAGATTTCATAAAAGTTTTATTTTAATTACCATCAAATTACACCTCATTACAGAAATAATTTCTTGTTAAGCTATCTTCAGCACACAAAAAAAAAATAACACACTACAACAATGACATTTGCACAATTATTAAAATTCAATTAGCTTTAGCAAAATATAATTGTTGTTATTTATTTTAGCGTATTTAATATCTGATGACATTGTTTTCGATTGCTTTTTTCCAAATTCAATTACATTTACTACTTCCACCCATAGCTACTTATAATGCTTGTATTGCAAAAAAATAATATTGTATTGTGTATAGTCTTTAAAAAGAACTTTTATTTTCCTATACATTAAGGCAGGTCATGAAAAGTCTCAAATAAGTAAAAGTATTGAGTCATTTAGTTTTTATTTACTTTCTTTTGTTTTGTAAAGTTTTTTTTTAAAGAAGTTTCCAATTGTATTAAAAAACTTTTGGTTTACTTTTAATTCCCTTTAGCATAGACAAACTGTGAGTAGCCTGTATTTAGTTGGTTGTGTAATACTGTGTAACATTATTAAAAAGGAAATTGATGAGTAGCTGTAATAAACATTTAATGCATTTCCTTTTAAAAGTAAAGCTAAAGTAACTAAGAAAACGTAGATAAAAAGAATACAATTCTCAATAATACAATCAGCCATCTTTAGATGCATTGTGAAAGTTTTTCTTTACTACTGGCGAGTTAAGTTAAAGTAGAATTTGCTTAGGTGTAGGCGAAATCTGAGGGCGCAACAATATGGAAATCATAGAAATTTTGTATGCAACTTCTCCTCCAATTTTGTTTATTTATTTATTCAAAAAATATTTAATTTCAAATTTGCAAAGTTCAAAGCAATCCCAACATTTTTTTTTATTTTTTTAATAAAACCACTTTTTAGGAAACTAAATTGGTGGGGAAGTTAATTGTTATATATTACTTCCCCACCAATTTCGTTTTTCAAAATTTTAAAAATCCATATCTAGAAAACTAAATAAAATGTTTTAAATTTTCGTTTTGATTATGAATGCTATATGAAATTTTAAAAAGAAAAAGTATGTATGTATTAAATAAATTTTGATTATTTTTTTAGAAAATTTTTTTTATGATTTCTGTCACTCTTTGTCCCTATATTAAGAACAGAATTGTAAGCATTATATTTCCACAAAAACGTGTTTATTCGAACAAAGTTTTTTTACTGTAAAATCGTAGTTCATGGCTGATTTTTGAGTTTCATTTGATTAACAAACAAACAGTTTTGTTTCAAAAAAATAATTAGTATCGGTGTCTTAAATAAAATTCCTTCAAACATTTAAAGACTTTAAAATCAATTTTGCTTCTTGAGGTTACAAACACTTTGACTAACACAATCTTCCTGCCGTTTGCAGTAGCTATGTTTTTAACAAGATAAAATAAAATAAAATTACATTGTTGTGATATTTGTTTTTATTTTGATAAGTACATAGTACTACTCTGGTTATATTACACGACTATCTTTAAGACTTCATGATGTAGTCAATGCAATTTTTGTCGTATTGAAGTTTTATATTTTTTTGTATTGTATATTTTTCGCATTTCATTGTTTTTTTGTTGTTTCCTTCAACCATCATCAATTTTAGTTATTGGAATTGCAATTTTTCTTAATTGACGCGTAGTTTTTTTGTCGCTATTGTAGCTGCAGTCATCGTCTGTATTTGTATTGTGTATATGAAATGAAATTGAAATGAAATGTAAAGAAAATGTAATAAAACCAAAACAAACTAAAGTGACATTCAATACAATTGTACAATAAACATGAAAAAAACAGAGCGAGCAAGCGAAAAACGCAACACATCCACAGAAAGTAGAGACAAATTTAAGCTGAAAATATATAGCATACTTTAGCACAATGTTGTGTGATGTCCTCAATGAAAGCGGGCAAAAATATAAGATATGGACACGTACAAAAAAAAAAGCTGAAACATACAGCAATGTAGCACAAAAACATACAGATGCGGTTTAAAGAACCATGTTTGTAACCAATCGTTACCGAGAAACGCACTTTAACAAAAACTGGGAAAAACAAAAAGCATAGTGAGCTAGAGGGACAGACAGTCAGTCACATCATGTGTAATTGGAAATGTCTTACGGCTGTCGAACCACAAGTGAACTGACTGACACTAGAATATGCCACCATCACCAACACTACTAGCATCAATATCATCATCATCACCAGAGTCATCAGTAGCATCTTCCTCTCTCTATACATGGCTGGCTGGCTGCCTCATCGTTAGCTGTAGTTTTTTTTGTGGTTCCAGTGCTGCAATTTTTTCAGTAAGGGTTAGTTTATTTGTTTTATTGATATTAGTGAGTCTGCTGTAGCTGGTCTTTTACATTTTCTGTTACTTTGGTTATTTTAAGTGGCACCGTGTGCCAGCTAAATAAAGTGACATGTACTAGATATTTAAAAAAAAAACAAAGTCTAAAGTCCAGGGACATTCTAAGTAAATGTTCGAAAGCAAAAAAAAAAATCAGTAATTTTTTTACAAAATTTTTTTTAAAAGAGGAATAGAAAAGTGTCAAAGAAAATCTTTTATAGGTCATGTACTAAAATTTGCATGCAACTGTCTCGTTTCTATTACCATATTTCCCAAAATATTTGGCGGGAAAATAAAGGCTAAAGAGAAAGCCAATATAAATTTTGTACCATTTTCTATTGTATCCTGAAAACATTTTACTATGTTTGTGGCCCCTTTAAATGTTTAACGCTCAATCGCCCCACAGTGGAGTGGAGCGGAAAATTCATAATAAAAGCTTTCAAATCCCCCAAAAAAATATGTAAAAAATAGCTGTACTAAGCTTTCCTAACCAGAGGTGGTTGACTTGTCCACCCTGTATCTCACCTTGTGTTATAACAGGCTGGTTTGAAATTCCATTTTCTTAAAGCCTATGTCCTCCTCTATAAATATTACCACGATCGACCCCACTGTGAACTGTACATGTAAGTTGGCAGCAACCAAACAAATATTGACACTTGCCACCGTTTTTTGCAAGTCTGACAGCTGAATATAAGTAAGTGCGTTTTATTTTCCATTATTTTTTTGTATCTCATTTAGATAGTGGTTAGAACTACTTTAAATGTAGCTTGTAATTGAATTGAAACAAACTCCAAGGAATTGTTCTATGCTTTTACTCTGTACATCTAAAACAAACAAATATGCAACGCACTAAGACCTCCCCTGTACCCCCCAAAAAAGCATTCCAAACATGAGTGTACCCCACAAAATATGATGTTTCCTAATGACAACAACAAATACAAAGTATAAAAATTTGCCACTGATAACATCTTGTTTTTCTAAAACCAATTCGAAATAAGAAAACAAGGAAAGATATAGTAAAAGTTCTCTTTTATTGTTTTGTTATTCCTGAGAATGTTGAAAATACTGAACGTACATTTGTTATAAAGACCCAACTGTCATTGCGATATCTTTGAAAACCAATTGAAATAATACTCGTTTTATGATAACAAAAAAAAATAACAAAATTGAATAGAAGTACAGCTTTCAACTTGTTACAACAACTTAAGATTACAACTCCGTTGGCAAATAAAGATGCTGCGACATGAAAATCGTAAAAACACAAACATCTAAAAACTATGTATTTCTTGTACATCAATTGTATATTTAAGACTAAACGAATAGTAGCAACAGCAACTAGATTCAATTGTTTGTGACATGTTGACTTATTAGATAATGTCTGTATAGAAAATAATTGAAGAAATATATTATTCTATTTAACAATCGTCAAAGACGACAACATGTCATAAAAACACTTTTGTAGGAATAGAGATTGTTAGGTTGGTGTCCCTTGTTAGTGAAAGTGTTGTTTGTCTTGAAGATGATATTTTTTAAAGTGACAGAGAGAGAGAGAAAGGTTAAATTTTATAGCAACATGTAGCAATTAGTTGGGTTAATGTTTAGTTGGAATTGAAGGAATTATGTTGAGAGTAATTTTGATCAGATTAAGTAATACTTTAATTGGTTTCTATTTTAAGGCCAATGAACTTGGGAAGTGAGTTGTACGAAAAATAGCATTTTTATTTAAAGAAATTATTATTATATGAATTTTGTATTTATGATATTATAAATATTATATATATAGTTTTTGGGGAAATGTAACAACTTACATCCTATTTTTTCGATTATAGAAATTTCTCTTTTCGATTCAAGAAAATGTTTTTATTATTGGGAGTGGCGTATCTTTTAAACACGGTTTTCCTTTTTAATAACTTATATTCGCAATTCCATGTCATCGTACGTGACATTTTTAGGTCAATGGAGTGGAATATATTTCTCAAAAATGAGACTATCTGAAAAATAATTTGGTCTTTATGTTCTATTCAGAGGGTACTATAAATAATAAGTAGTTTCGAAACATTTTTGTCCCAAATATCGAGCGAAATAATGGTATATTGTACGTGACATAAAACGGAAGTAATTTTGAGGTATATGTAAAAATATGGTAAAATTTGCGAATCGTGAGAGGCGTTATTTTTTCTTTTAATTTCTTACACTAAAACAAATATTTTTTCTCTACATCATATTTAAATGAAAACAATCTTTCCCAATAAGCATTTTTGCTGGAATTCAAGTGTAAAACAAGTTAAAATCCAGTCATACATTCAAACTTCAAGGGTTGAAATACACTTGGGTTACACTTTATTTCAATAGCATTCTCCAGTGAAAAGGAAACTTGAATTCAAATCAAACATTATAGTGTTAATACATTTGAATTACAGCCTTGAATTACAATGAAATACAAATCGAAAAAATACTTGAATTTAAGCTTTGAAATATAGCTTAATTCCACCCTTGAATTATAGTTCAATACAAGTCAAACAAAATAATTATATTCAAGCTCTTATTAATATTGGTTTTATTTATATTACATTTTTTTTGCATAAATTAACGTAAAATTAAACATGAAATATTACAATTCAATTATAAATAAAGATTTGGAGCACCAGGATAATTTAGCTAATTAGTTTTTCAGTTCTTCTTTACTTTCAAAACTTTGTTTTCTTGATTATATTTGTGATCTGTGGATATACTTCTCACATTTTATGGAACTGTTGACTGCTGTATTGAGTGTTTAGTAAACAATGAAACAATTTTTTTTGAGTCTAATTTTGATTTTTTCACCATTTTACTATGAACTTACTTTAACTTTTTATATAAAACACTGATTATTTATATTAAATTCTTGCATTTTAGTTATAATTTACTGCAATTTCTAAAAGCATTAAATTCAACTATTATTTTTTCGGATTTAAATTTTATTATCTTGACAATAAAAAAAAGTTTGAAACAAATTTTCAAACATTATCAAACATTGTTTACTTGAAAAATACTTGAAAACAGAATTGAAATTCAAATTGAATTCCAGTTAAAATTCAACCACTTGAATTTTAATATTATGTGTGCTTATTGGGTTGGATGATTTTATAATAAATAAAATTTAATATAGTACGTGACATACCGTACGCGACAGATTTTTCTCTTATATTAAAACAATATTTAGGTTTCGCCGCCGTCTTAGCCTAAAGCATACTAATTAAATTAAAAAATTAAATACATATATTCAGTTTAAACTATTATTTTTGCCCTTAAAAAGTTTTTGTAAGCTTTAAATACCTTCACATAGTACAATTTAAGTGTTTTCTCCTTTTCAAATCATTTGGAAAAAAAGTTCTAAAGGTTTTTGTGTTTTCAGTGGTGGTTGCCATTCTCGTGGAATTGCCCATATGTCATTTTGAAGGGTTCATATCTGTCTTTTAGTCTCACATAGTTATTGAACATTATAGTGAAAATAGAAAACAGAGATCGCCCAGGCCATCCAAATTGGAGACATTGCTTAATGAATTGGCGACATTACTTCATGAAGATTGTTGTCAAACTTAACAAGAGCTTCCAAAATCATTGAGAGCTATTGCAAGCAGGCAAATTGGGTACCATGCGAATTGAAGCCGAGAGACCTTGAAAGACGATTTTGCATTTCCGAAATGCTGATTGAATGCTATAAAAGTAAATAATTTTTGTTCCAAAACCCGGCCAACCAACCGAATCGACACCAATGCCAAATATCCAGAGTATTCGATGATTCCTTCCTGGACTCAAAAGATGAGGAGTTGTTTTGGCTCGGAATCCATATGTTGGCAGAAAGATGGGAAAAGGTAATAGCTAACAATGTCCAATACCTTGAATAAATTTATATTGTATACATGTTTCCAAAGCTAAAAAATTTTAAAAGTCTCGCAGTTTTTAAGTCATAAGCCCAATATTTAATAATATTATAGTCAGCGTTTTCCATACTCTTTTTAACATTGAATAATTCCGTACATTTTCTCATGAGCTATGACTTTATGAGTGTTTGTTGTCTGTTTTGGAATTGGCGTTGCATTAGCAAACTTCCAACACCTAGGAAATTCATCTGCATGTTGGCGAATGCTACAAAAAAGCACTGTTTCAAGTCAGATTCGATATTTAAGTCCAAGGAAGGTTATTTGTATTGAGATCTGCTAAAATATTTGTAACAGAACGGGCTAGAAAACACATTTGGTTGTAAATATTGATTGATCTGCCGTCTTCGGAAAGTGATTACAAATGTTTGGTTATCCTTTAAAATAGTCGGACTTATTATTACTTTTTAGAATGAACTACCATTACTTTATAGAAATTAGCATGGACTTTACAGATTTTTTTAATGTCTCATGGTTACGCCATATTCTGAATGTTTCTCCTCTAGATCTAACTGCCTTCAGTTATGTCAGAAGTAGTGGTGATTGCTTTCTGCTAGTTCACACTCGCCTTGTTTACTTGAGTTAGTTTATAGAAGAGAGAGTAGATTGGAAAGGTTTTCCTCTTTTTCTTCCTATCTCTTCTATAAATTCAAGACTTGCTCAAGTAAAATTGAAGTGTGCGAACCAGCACTTTCAAATGTGATCGTTTGTTAAAATTACTCTTAAGGAAACTTGGGTACAAGTGTCTTCAAGTCACCGAACTATTTTAACACAACGTTAAATGTTCAGAAAAGTACCAAAATCGCAGACTGGAATTACTTAAATGTACTAGTGAGTCTTTGGTTCCAATGTCTAAATATGTCCCCAAAAGAAGTACCTAATCAATAGTGCTATCATCAACATTGTATGGGGTATAATAAGTCACTAGTACTAGTCAATAATAAGTCAGTACAATATTGATATAAATACTAGGAAAATAAATTAATATATACTTTTCCACAATTTATTCTATAGTTGCCATAGATCATTCAGCAATTTCTCAAATAATTTGAAATTTGGAGAGAAGGGAGATCCCTTCTCTCCAGGAACTAAATATGATAAGGAAAAAAGGCATCAAAGCCGAATTAGGTAATAATAGTTCCTGTGTTTCGACATCCTCAAATTAACTCGTAATTGAATTCTTCTATAAACATACAATTGTTCACGCAATTTATAAATAATTATGCAATTTGTTACCGCAAACAAAGTTTTCATAGTCATATGTAGAATAGAACATAAAACTACTGGAATCCATCACTTTTTAGCAAAGTTCTTTTGGAGTACATGGTAAATATTTAACATTCTACTTATAGCAAACCATAATCCCTTAAATTAAAAAGTAATAACATTTCCTCATATACATTAATGCCTTAAGAAATGATTTTCAACTTTAAACTAAGAAAACTTAAAATGGAATTTTTAATTTTTCCCAAAAACTAAATACAAAAAGATTTATTTCCTCTTCCCTGAGGTCCTTTTTTTTGTGTAAAACAATTTTTATAGATAATTTGCCCCCAAAAAATTATCCCTGTTGTAAAACATTAATCTTTATTAACTTTTCTCTTTTTGTGTAAGTAATTTTGTTGTATTGTTTCTTTTACTACCCAAACCAAAAGCTCTCTTTCGCAGTTTACAACAACTTTGGCCATATCGATAATGATGTATTATTTAAAAAAGAGGCCACCCACAAGGACAATAAACACAGAGTTTTAAAAACACTTTGTTTTTAGTACTAGATGTACAACCAAATAAAAAAAAGAAACAAAAACTTAAAATGAACCTTAAAGTTCTGCCACATAATTTGTGTATGTTTGAGAATAACTTTTTTTTGTTCTCTCAATAATAGATGATGATGGTGTTGCTTGAATGTATGTATGTACATTTGTGAGATCTGTATGTTGGTTGTACCAACCATCCATCCGTCTGTCCGCCTGAATGTTTGCCTGTCTTTCGGTTAAATTATCCCTCTTAAATAGATTCTAAGTGTCAGTGTGGTTAGACCACCCAAATTGTTCAAACAATTGGTATAAATGTCCATCTATGTTCCATGTTCATGTATGAATGAATGAATGAATGTTTCTCTGTCTAACTAAATGTATGTTTGAATTTGTATTTTCAAAAACTACTCGCATTCAACTACTACAACTATTCTACAAGTTGTTAGTGTTGTCATTATTATTGCTATTGTTGTAGTTGTTACAACTACTACGACTACTACACTTCTACATACATACAACTGCCACAGTCGTTTTTACAACAGACTCGAATTTAAATTAATGACTTTAGGCTGTCAAAAGTTAAAGCATTTAAATTCAAATAAATTAAGTGCAGAATATGAAAATTGGTTTAGACTTTTTTTGTACAGAAATCCAAGTACAATGGTCGTTTGTTTAACAAACAAGCACAAGGAGCTGCAAATATCTAGTGAAAAGTACTAGTGTAATTTTTGTTTTAACTATGATAAATTAGAAAATAGCAAGAGATTTAGAAATGAAATTTAAATTAAGTTTTATTTAATTTCTTTTTTTCTTTGCATTTTCCATTTAATAAGTTTAAACAATAACAGGCAAACAAGTTAAATGATTTAGTAAATCTTAAATTGAAATATTCTTAGTTGGTGGCATTGAATTGAAATTGATTAAAGGAAAAGTTGTAGAATAAAATATACATGGTTTTAGGTTTTTAGTTTAAAATAGAAATGAACCTAGATTTTACCTAAACTATTTCTTAAGGGACTTCTATCTGACATAGATATATTCCTGGGTATAGAGTGTCTATGGTAATCAAAAGTCACGAAGTTAGAATCTGGTTAAGTTTTGTTGTCTAAAATCAAAGAAAAAACATGGTTGTGGTAAACATAATCTAAGAGAAACATGTTATGAAACATATTTATGATTGTAGTCCAATCATATTATGATCATTATTAGTATCAAAAAATATCCTATTATGATCAAATATTGTCGTAATGTAATTGTAATACATGTTCATAATATGTTTTAAAGTAATCATATTATGATCAAAGCGATAATAATATGACCCAATGAAAACATATTATGATTCAACGTAATAACATTTATGACCCAATGAAATCATATTATCATAATTAAAACTAATCATATTGTCATTAAAAGTTATTTTTGGGATTACAAATTGAATACAAGCTTTACTTGTAAAAATATTACAGCTTAGACAAACACCAATAAGAAACACTAATGCAAAAGTATTCTACAAATGGTGAGAACAAAATATAATTAAAAATATATTTTTTCATATGAAGGCGGGCCAAAAAGGCCGTGACTTTTTGAATTTTCCTCCTATTAACAAAAAGGGCAACACTTGTTTCGTCAATAGGAATCTGTCAATTGCCTTCTGTCAAAATTTGAATAAGATGCTTCATTTAGTTTGTGTTTGCAGCCATTGGTAGCAGACTACCGGATGACTTGAGAAGGAAAAGTGAACTTCGTGGGCATATTAAGCATTATTCTTTGGGGAAAAAACCTTCACTCAAACCAAAGCTAAGCTTTATTAATTATATGGGAACTGTGCACCATCAATTTCAATGGTAAACAAGAGGTTTACTTAATTTCGTTGTGGTCTTACAAATACGGAAGATGCCGATCGACCAGTTGAGATCTCTACAACCGAAAAATTCACGATATTGTGTTGGCTGATCGAATACTGAAAGTGCGAGAGATTGTGGAAGTCACATTCAATTTTCAATGATCAATTGGTTATAAGACAGTTTTCCGCAAGATGGGTAAATCGTTTGTTCAAAATCTACCTCAAACGCAATCGTGTGACAACTTCGCTGGAGTGTTTGGTGTTATTTATCTGCAGTATGGACGAGGTTTTGTGCCTTTTCGTAACCATGGACAACACATTTATCCACAACAACACACCAGATACCAAACAGCAATCAAAACATTGGGTTTCTCTTGGTTAACCGCCGCCAAATGCTGGTGAGCCCACTACCAGCCAATTCTGTTATTGCGACCGTTTTTTTGGAATGCACGCGGTGTAATCCAAATTGATTACCTTCAAAAGGGTAAAAAAATCAGTGGCGAATATCAGAGAACTTGTTAGGTCATTTTAATTAGGATTTAAAAAAAAAACGACCACATTTGGTCAAGAAAAAATATCCTTTTCAGCAGGGCAATTAAAGGGTACACACATGTGCAGATTCCATGCTAAAAATGCATGAGTTAGGCTCCGAATTCATTCCTCTTCCACCCTATTCTCCGAAATTTAGCCCCGATTGTCTTTATCTTATTTCCAAAGCCGAAGAAATTTCTATGCGGAATGAGATCTGCCTCCAACGATCAAAGCATCTCACAAATAAATACCAATTTTGATGGACTCGACAAATCTTATTTTTTGGAAGGGATAAAAAAAAATGGAGAAACATTGTACAAAGAGTATAGAGCTCAAAGCAGACTATGTTGAAACAACATATGGATTCCGAGCTAAAATAACTGCTCATCTTTTGATGCCAAGAACGAATTTTCTGTTCCGAAGTGAGGTGTATACCAGTGAGAGCGTTCTGCATCGGTCGAAACAAATAGTACTTGGACTATAAAGGGGATGAGTCAAAACTTCCAAACCACTTCTTTCTAAATACTTTTTAAGATGTATTGCAACATGTGGCCGAGCTTCGGCATGATGCAATATTACGGTTTCATGTCCGGCCGCATATTCTGGACGTTTTTCGGCCAATGCTTGCTTCAAATGAACCAGTCAGATTTCAGCTCATAATAGACTCTTTTTCTCCCACAATATAGAGAGAATTACTTTAGCGCAATGGATATTTGGCTTTGGTGTCGTTTCGGCTATTTGGCCGGGCTTCACATACGATATCTTATGCTTCGAATTATTGTAATGGATCCATTTTTCATCGCAAGTAATAACTCTGTGCAAAAATTGTATTTTTTATAGCGTTCAAGCATTATTTTGGACGTACAAAATCGTCTTTCAAGGTTTCTCGGCTTCAATTCCTATGGTAACCAATTTATCGGCTTTTGAATGAATACTGTTGCCTGCAAACGCTTTGAAATTGCTGCTTGAGTAGCTCCCAATGATTTTGCAAGGTCATGTTGAGTTTTGCAACAATTTTCATGGAGTAATGCCTCCAATTCTTGGTATTCAAACTATTTTGGCTGGCCTGGGCGATCTTTGTCTTCCATATCAAAATCACTACTCCTAAACCTTCTCCCGCACATTGAAACCCATAAAAAACATTCACCATAAGCTTTGTTAAGCAATTGGTTTGAGTAAAATTTAAATATAAAAAAATTCTGAGTTCTCTAGCATTGTATATAGGAACACATCCTCAAAAGTGAGTAAACACCAGTGAATTTTTTTTTTGATTTTCTAAGATCATGAAAATCATTATAGTCTGACTTAAATATATTTTTTTTAAGAATCGAATCTATTATTTAGGCCAATCTCTAACAAATCAAAACTTTAAAATTTTAATCGATAGCTAGATTTTAGGGTTTTCATTATATTAAAAAATTAAATAATTCGCTTTCAGTCTGTTCTTTTTTCGCTAAATTATTATAAGTGCAATTCAAAATAAAATCTTTTTAATATTAAAGTACAAATACTAAAGTACAAAGACTTCTCCAAGGAGTTTTCTAAATCTTTGATTTAAAAATAAATTTAAACATTTGTGGTTTTCTTTCTAAAAACTCACATATTTAATACCAATAGTAAATAAGGTTGCAAATTACTAAGAGCTCCTTTGACCTTATCTAAGTATGCAGACATAAAAGAGAGACATAAAAATGTTTTACGTAACACTCATTTACAAGATGATGTATTAATATTATCCTGATAAATACTAATATAATTTTTTGCAAATCCTCTTAAGGTTTTGTGTTTGCTAAACTAAATCTCTCGTTAGGTTTCCGGTAACAAATGTACGATGCCCTCTGTGTTCCAATGTTGTTAGTGACCTTTATAACGCTTGACCGCCTAAATTAATGTACAATTTTGGTTTCGTATTAACTTTGTGGTGGTACGACAAATAAAGACTTAAAGGCACACATCCATCTAGATACAAATAAATAGAAAAAAAGTTGCTG
The DNA here is from genome assembly GCF_958450345.1 of Calliphora vicina. Taxonomy (NCBI): domain Eukaryota; kingdom Metazoa; phylum Arthropoda; class Insecta; order Diptera; family Calliphoridae; genus Calliphora; species Calliphora vicina. Next base: position 15,672,774 of record NC_088781.1, on the reverse strand, counting down.
TCTGACATAAACAAAAGTGGGCAACTCACCACCCTTAAAATGAGGAAGGAAGGAGGGAAATAAAACTAAAGGACTCTATTTTTAATATAGCTATAAGTTTGTTTAAACAACCACACAAATAACTAAAAGTAAAATTTGTAGCATATTTAATTTCCTTTAATTTTGTGGAATAAAAATACATATTTCCAGTTTTAACTTTTATTTTATTTCAGTACTTAAAATTTAGCCCTCATTTCTCTAGTTTTTTTTATGCTTTTTGTCTTGCTTTTGTGGGCATAATGTGTATTTGGTGGGTTTAGTTTGAAATTATTTTTTGTATAAATTTTATCGTAATAGTAATTATTTTATTTCACGCTCAATGTATTTGTTTGGTCTTTTCCATTGTTGTCAATGTGATGGAATAATTTAGGTTTTTTTTTTCTTTATTGTTGGCCAACCATAGTTCATGAGAGTGTCAATGTGTTTGAATGACAGACTTTACCCTGCCAACTACTAGTGCTACATATTTGTTATTTTTGGTGGTTTTATGGTCATTTTGTTTATGCTAAAATCACCCCCGTTGTAATTTGCAGGGTGCCTGTTTTAGGTTTTCTTTGGCCCGGGGTGAAATATGACCCCTTGAGAGTTTGGTAATCGAATAGTGAAGCAAGCAAAAACGGAATTGTAGACTTTAATTCTATTGGAAATTACTGACACATTGTGTTGAAAGTAAATTTAATTAAAACACTAGTTTTAAATTGAGGGGTGACTTGAAGGACTTGATGTTCTAATGCCAGGAATTAGAGTAGACGATATTGATTTATGGAAAAGTTTGTTAAATCTTATCAATAAATTATAGAACTTTGTTTTCAAATATGGGGAGATTAGTTAGTTGTTAAGGAAGTAAGTACTAAAATCAATGAAATGTAAATAATTGTTTTTATTTATGTTGAATTACACTGTCGAAATAGAATATTCTTCCACAAGCTGTAAAACTTTTTCACGGACCAGTAGGTTAATTTTGACAATCTGCAGCTCAAGTAGTACTTAAATAATCTGCAATTTTTGGCAAGCTTCTCCACTCCTTTACAATTTGTAATTAAATTACTTATCTTTCCTTACTGTGTTTTTAAAAGATACATCCTATTTTAAACCATTTCTGACTCCAGTCTATATATAGTAAATTGTTTTCATATAATTTTATTACCAAACAAATTTTGCCTGACCATAATAAACATTTAATTATTTTGACCAAATTTTATATTTTTTTTTTTTGCATGAAAAATCTCTGCTGGTATCCTTTTTCCTTTTCTCGCCACCAGTATAGTACCAACCTTGGCATCATGTTTAAATTAAAATTTTATTATCTACACTTCAATAACTTGATTATAAAACCATTTTTTTTCTTCTGCTTTTTTGTTTAACACATTCTCTCTATTTTATTTACAATTTTAATTTTATGTTGTTATATGGTTTTGTTTTTATTATTATTGTTGTAGCTGTTGCTGATTTTTAACAATTCTGAACTGTGAAATTGTCATCGTTTTTATTTGTTTATTTTTGTAAGCTCGATGGTCGATTGTCATTCTGGAATAAAAAAAGGAAAAAAACACAACATTCAAAAATGTTTTACATTATTTGTTTATTAATGTATGGGTATGAGCGTTTATATATTATTTTTCTAGGACATTGTCAGGGTTTTTCGCAGTCATAGTGGTTTGAAATATACAAAAACTATGAACAGAAAAGAAGATGCGGTATGAAAGGGCCCTCTCTTTTGAAGTTGTTGTTCACATATTAATATTATGATCGCCCATATGTTAAAAATTCTTTCTTTCTACTACAAAATAATACAAGCCGATTACAGCTAGCTTAGTATTTATTTGATTTTGATCAATGTCGCGTTCTGGTACCTTAATCATCCTTTGTAATCAGTACTCTGGGATCGTTCTTATCAAGTGGCTGAAAAGAGGCTAAGCGAAGCTCGCCTAAAGGTAAATTTTTCATTTGATGTCGTTTATATTCTAATGTCGCGTTCAGGGACCATAATCATCGTTTGTTTTCTGCCATCGCTCGAGTCAAGTGGCTGACAGTCTTTATTGAAATCTAAATTTGGTGACTTTAGCTAAAAAAAGTGATTGCTAAACTAAAAATTTTATTTTAATGATCAAAGTGAGTCGCGTTCGCTATCGTAAATTAGTCTTTTTCAAAAAGAGTTTTTATTAATGGGTTTATGAATTATATATGCGGGACTTACAATATATGACTTATCTTTTGAACGAAGTTTTTGTTTGAAGACAACCGATTACTAAGAACACCGATTGCTCATGGTTAATGTGTTCCATCGGTTTCAATGTGCGAGAGGTGGTTTGAGTGGTTCAGAAGTGGTGATTTTGGCACGAAAGACAATGATCGCCCAGTCTAACCAAAAACCTTTGAAGGTCAAGTATTGGATGCATTTTTTCATAAAGATTCTTGTAAAACTCATCAAGAACTTGCAGAATCATTGGGTGCTACTCAAGCAGTAGTTTTAAAAAGTTTGGGAGCAGAAGTATTCATTCAAAAGCGGTGAAATTGGGTACCATACGAATTGAAATCCAGAGTCCTGGATAGACGATTTTGCATGTCTGAAATGATGCTTGATCGCTATAAAAGAAAATAATTTTTCACCGAGTCATTACTTACGACGAAAAATGGATTTATTACAATCCGAATCGACACCAAAACCAAATATCCATGGCGCTAAGGAAATTATCTGTATTTGATGGGAACAAAAGTGTTTTATCTACTATGAGCTGAGATCTGGTAAAACTATCACAGAAAACTTGTAAACTGATTCGTTTGATTCGTAATATAATAATAAATAAAATTGAAGTCAAACGTGATGTTGAATTTAAAGACTTGGGAGTTATTTTTGATGTTAAAATGTCATTTGTGAATCATATTGACTACATAACATCTAGAGCATATAGTATGTTAGGGTTTCTAAGAAGAAATTCAAGGGAGTTTAAGGATCCTTTTACTCTTAAATCCTTATATATTTCGCTTGTTCGTAGCTTATTGGAATATTGCTCAATTATTTGGAGTCCATTTTATAAAAAGGAATCTAATCGTATTGAACGGATCCAAAAAAATTTGTAAACTTTGCTTTTACATTATTATGTTGGCCTAATGATCCTTCTTATGCATCTAAGAGGAAATTGTTTGGTCTTCAAACATTGGATGATCGCAGATCTTGTTGTTGTGTAATGTTTGTTTATAAAGTTTTGTCTGGTCAAATATTATGCACCGAAATTTGTGAACATTTTACATTATTTAATCCGCCGAGAGATTGAGGACACTTTACATAGGGCAAATTATGCTTTAAATGAGCCAATTACAAGATGTCTAAAACTATGTAATAGTATTTCTCCTATATTAAATTTCAATGCTAGTCTGAATAAATTTAAATTAAACTTATTTATATTGTACAATTAATTAATTAAATGTAAGTAATCTGTAAGAATTATCTGTAGATGAAAAAAAAAAAAATAAATATTTCATCATGATAACGATCGGACACATGTTTCTTAAAAAATATTTTAATAGAGTGGTTAGGAAGTAGAAATTACTTGAACTAAAGCTTGTAGTAAGGAAATGTCGAAAGGAATGATGAAAAATACGTCGCGTGCTAGATTAATAAACTATAGGTTTTAAAGAAACGAGTGTGATTTTTATGCAGTGTTCTGGAAAATGTGAAAATGGAAAGAAGACAGAAAAGATTTTTAAGTTTTTTTTTATTATTTCCTCTTCTCTTTCTGGACATTGGAAATGCCAACAACATCCGATTATTTATACATTGCAATAACTAAATTACCAATAAATAAAAAATTCTATCCTTTTCTTGAAATTGTTTAAACTAAACCTTATTAAAAACGTGATGGGAAAATATGTCGCGTGCTAAATCAAACTAAAGATTGTAAAAAAAAAACAAAGCTAATATTTCAACATGACAACTATCAACAGAAGGCTACATTGTTATATTTTGTTCAGCAAATTGCCATTTTTTATTTCAAAGTATAAATGTCGCGTTCTGGACCTGGAGAATGTCTAAATACATTCAGATGATATGTTGTACATATCTGAGGTCTTACATTTAATTTTCCAATCATCTTTTAGTCAATAATTTTTAAATTTTCTTATTTAAACTTGTATGTTCCTTTTCTTTTCAAAACCGCCTTTCATTGCATACTGATCTCGTCTTACCTTCGAAGTACTTACTTATACAAGTCTGTAATGCATTAAACACATTCAAGACAACAGGCTACACGACTACACGAACTGCTGGTTACAGTTGTAGTCGTGTGGCACCTACTGAATTATTTTAAAGACGACAGCTACAAAGTAAACAGCTGATTAATAATTCAGTGGTGCCACTTTAATAAAAAATAACCGTACAACATTCCAAAGTATTTAAGACTGAAACAATTATTTTGAGTAAAAATATATATATGGTTATAATTAATTATGTACCTGTTATTAATTTATTTCAATATGGTTATCAGAAACTTCTCTTAATTAAGTAAAAAATATATATTTTTTTAAGCACTAATTTGATTTACATTTTTTTATTATATTAGCAACACTATTTCTGTTTTGTAGTTGATAAAAATAGAAATTAGCCTAATTCGGCTACATCGGCATGAGTAGTCGTGCCATATAAACGTGTGCATTTTATTTTTGACAGATTGAAGTTGGTAGCCTGCTGTCTTGAATGTGTTTAATGCATAAGGCAATTTCTAGTGTCAAAAGAAGAATATATGGCTCCATAAGCAATATTCTGCCAAAACTAGCCAGAATAAAGGTGGTACCTTACAATTCTTCATAAAGATTCAAGAAGGCCTTCAAATATATTGCCTTTTTTCAATAGGATCTTTCTTTTACATAAAAATGTATTCTGTATATTTGTAAATAAATGTATTCTACATACAGATTGCATTTCATGCTATAGTAAATAAATATGTATGTATATTTTTATATGTCCCCTATTAATTCACTCGTTTTAACAATAAAAACTCTTACCCAAATTCCCAGCTCAATTATTGTAATTTTCTACAAAAACCGAAAAAATAAAATAAACAAAGCAAAAATATTTATATAAAAATTTTGTTGCTAGCTGGATGTTCCATTTTTACGTACTACTACAATAGTAGTTATTTGTAATGTTTGTTTCATATTTTCCGTTTTACAAATTGTTGGATTCGTCTGTATTTTACTACTTTTTATGTTGTGTATACTGGTTTTGTGTTTGATGTGTTGTCGGGTTGTTGGCTGTGATATCTCCCACATGACAGTAAAGCGTCCACAAAATATGCAGCTCAGAAAAAGTCTTGCATTCAAAAACTGTTACTCTCTGTGATATACAAACAAAATAAGCCACAGACTCATTTACAATGTGTTATTAAATATTATATGTAGCTCGTGACACTCTCAACCAAATGTTTGATGTCCTTGCAGAATATTCACATAAATGGAAATAATGAAAGAACCAGCTTTAAATTTTAGACACCATTGCTTTTAACTTTACATTTATTGCATTTTAGTTATTGGCCAGGTTCTTAATGTTTAAACAAAAGTGAACGGCAGGGCACCATGTTAGAACAGTCTATAAAAAAAATTTGGTTGTTAAAAATGGTATAATTTTATTAACAAGTTGTTAATATACCCTACAAATAGCTCAACAAAATATTTAGTTGAGTAAATATTTAGCTTCCAAACTCATATAATTAAACATAAGTATGAAATATATTGTCATACTGAAATTTTAGGAAATACAAAATTTGTTTTACAGTTTTTTTTTAATATGTATTTAAATGTAGCGCTGTTGTGTTATTGTTTTGCTTATAGATTTTCCATTTTAGATATTATAGGATTTAAACAAATTTGTTGTTGAGTTAAATCTGCTGCTGTTGAAAGTGAATAAATATTTATTGTTATGTATTTTATATGTTTAAAATAAACTTCAACAATGAAATCTATAAAATCAACATAAAAAAACTACACAAAAAAGCACTTTTATTATTTGGAAGTTGTAAAAAATCAGTAAAAATAACAAAAAAAATAAAAACAATAAAGGGAAAAAATTTGTGTATTTTCTAAAAATAAAATCAAATTAAGTACCTCACACAATATTACAAATTTAAATCTGTAAAATAACAACCATAAAGGTCAGGTTATGGACTATAGTAGAGAATCTGGACAAATCAAAGATAAAAATCATAGAATGATAGAAAAGTGTCATAACTGATAAATGATTGGATACATTTATTAACAACAAATTAAAATAAACATATCAAAATATGTCAATAAAAGCTATGTTAATGGTAAATTTTAATTTCTTTAATTTTCAATGTCGCGTTCTTGTACCTAAACCAGCGTTCTAGACACATGGCAGAAAATTTTATTTCATACTTGAAAATACAAATTTTAAATAATTTTAGGTGAACAGAATTTAAAACAATTTTTTTTTAAATTTTTATTGAAAAAACATTATGGCAAAAAAAATGTTTAAAAATTCTTTTTTCAATTTAAAAAAAAAAAAAATATTAGTGAATAAAATTTTAAAAAATAGTTTTCCCGATTTTGAACCCCACTTCAAATGGCCTCATATACGCCATTGAATAGGCTCTTGAAATATCTATCATTAGATATCCATATTGTCTATATTAATAATCAAGATATTGATCAAAAGTAGACCAAAAATCGAGGTTGTCCTGGTTTTTTCCATATATCTCTGCCATTTGTTGGTCGATTCTTAATTTCAAATAGCAGCTGAGCCGGGTCCATAGCGGATATTTTGATGTATGAATTATGTATGTAAATTATTTGAGGGCTACGGAAAGTTAATTTCAACATACAGATGGATATGTATATATCGACTCCGCTATCTATAACGATCCAGAATATATGGGCAAATCCTGCGTGACGAACGTTTCATTCGTACACGTTTTCATATTTAAATATGAAATTTTTTTGGTTTTTCAAATAAGGTACTTCCAACGTATACTATACGCTATATTGAGTTTTAAGTGCAATTCCAAATGGCATAAGATATTACTCTTTAATTGCCATTTCTAGCGGAACAATTGATCGCATAGTTTTGTGACGCACGTTACAAAAAATGGAAGTAACATTAAAAGTTGAAGTGTTTTGTTTCGTAATTTTAGCGAATTTTGCATAATAAAGCACACAAAATCTTACTCCTAAAAGAAAGATGAATGAAAGGGAATTCTAATATAACTTATTTGCATGCACCGTTGCCGTTTTCATAAAAAGCCGAGAACATTTTGTGACGCATGTTACGTGACGGTCGTTACAAATTATCCAGATGCTTGCAAATTATCTCCTTTTCTGTGAGAAGTTGTGAAAAATTCTATTCAAAGTGGAATTACTCAAAATTAATTTGTATTTAAACTGAATGGTCAAAAATATAGCTGTCAATCGAACCATCTTGTAATAATAAAAACACATTAAAAAATTAATTAATTGTGGGGTAGCAAATGTAAAACTTTTGTTGAAACTACAGAACTAATCATTATTACAATCAAATATGATAAATATTACTAAAGCTTAAAACACTGGAAAATATGTCGCGTACTGGACACTACTAAAGTTAGAAAAACGATTGGAAATATTTCAGCATGAACACATTATTCTGCGGGAAAATATGTCGCGTGCTAAATCGTTGTAATGGTTGTAAAAAAACGAATTCAAGTATTCTATTGTAGTTTCAAAAATTTCTTTCAAAATTATATTCCAATTCGCAGATTTCCTTAAATATTGTTTGTCGCGTTTGTGAATCCACGTTTATTGCTAATATGTTGGAAACGTGGTGCTATTAAAATATTATTGAGAAATGAAAACCAGAAAACTAAATTATTAAGATTTCTCTATTTTTCATCTCCAAAGGAGAACGAATGTCGCGTTCTTGACCGTGGAAATTACCATATCTGACAAATTGATACAATATTTGGTTCCCTGAAATATACGGAGAGTTTGGACAAATGTGCTATGTCCACTTTTATGAAAATTGTGATTTTAATACAAAACGGTAGAATAAGTATAAATACAAGATGTGCTTACAAAAAGTTTGCAGTTAATACGTTTTTTTTACGTTGTTATACTGTGGTATGAAAAAGTGCCATGACCATATTGTGTGTGCAAATGTTCTAAGTCTATTTTTTTCAAATATGGAAAATTATTATCAAAGTGAAATGGAATTAAATATAATATTAATTATTATTTATTTAATCATTTCGACTACTTATATTAGAAACGTTACCCTATTGCGCTTTGAGTGCAACTTTATTGACTAAAGAAACTTTTAATACCATAACTGAGTTTTAAGATTAAAAACTAAGAAAACTTTTTATAAAAAAAAATACGAAATAATTAGTAGTTAATGTGCCAATTCCCAAAAGGGGCTTATAAGTCGTCAGCGCACTCCTAAAAGAAATCACCGTTTTAATAAGGTAAAAACGTAAAAATATTTAGAAAGTTTTTTGTAAAATATGGGAAAATGGACTTATCATATTTGCACACTAAGCTAAATAAGTAATTTTTAATACTCGTATCCTTAAGCAGCCATTACAAAATCTTTGAATTTTTATTAATTTAACATAATTGATTATGTATTTAGTTTTCGAAAGAACTCACATGAGTTATTGTGACCCTTCTTCACATTCTGTAACAAATGAGGAAGAATAGCTTAAGAAGTTTCCCCTAATGGGTAAAGCACAACAAAGGTTAATCTTTAAGCACTTGGGGAGACCATTGTTACCAGTATTAGATGAATATGCATATAAAACTACATTTTATCCTAGCTGAGATAATAACAGTTTTCACTTCATAAATAATAATTTTCCTGAACAAGTCTAAATTGTTTTAAATATTTTTTATTTTGTTGCTTTTACATGCAATGCAACAATAAACTTGTTTCTTTTGAAATCTAATAATTTATTCTCTATAAATATATGTTATCAGGAAAATAAAAAAATTCCAAAGAAAAAAAATTTAATATTAAATAAAAAGGACTTTGTCTAAGCTACATATACTGCTATGTTAGTGTGACTATTTGTATGTATTTCTCAATAAATTTGCTTAGTAGCAATATGGTTCATGTTATATCCTCCTTTGAGCACCGGCTACAAATACATGCACTAGAATATACATTTACATATAGAAACACACAGAAACACACGGATACAGACACAATTGTGTAACATTTATTGGTCAATATTATGCAAATAATAATCTTGTCAATGACATGTACATGATATTAGTATCATTAGACAAATGTTCAGATATATGTATGTTGGAATATCTGTGTAAATATACTACATACATACGTACATATAACTAGTTTAAGGATGAGTGTAGCTGCATATAAATGTAGGTACTTAATAATATGAATATAGATACAAGTACTACTGTATGTAAAGTATTCATGTAGTTATACTTGTTGTAAGCATGTCAGTGTATGTTGAAAATATGTTGCTTTAGTTGGGTTAAACTACTTTCCTATTCCATTTACTAAATACATACAACACAATCAAGACCAACACAATATTGTCATGGTAATCAACAATAACAGCAAATGTATAGATATACACACATATATGTACATGTTAACTCATATATTCGTACATATATTTAACATTTACAACCTACATATGCATATGTTTAACAATGTCTATACATGTATATTCCTGTAGTACATTCAAAGTAGCAGTAGTTCTAGGAGATTGTCCCGAACTAGTGATTTTACGTATCATTTCTATTACATAGAGTGTAGTCACAATTAAAGTGACTACACTCTAGGTTACTTAGAGACGATATAGTGACAATTGACTTAACAAGAGGTTACATGGAATGTCAGTATATTTTAGGAAAAATGAAAATAAACTGTATGAGAATTATATCAACACAATTTGTATTAAACCAGTACGAATTACTTAAAAAAGGGTAGGAGAAAATTAACTTTTATAATGACTACACTCTAGATTACTTAGAGACACTTAAGTGTCAATTGTCTACATGCTGGATTACATGGGATGTACAAAGGGATACATTGACTACTTGCTTGACTGCTGGGTACTTACACATATTTGCACACCTACATGTCCTTACGTGTTTTTCTGTATATTTAGAATTTTTTTTGTTGTTGTTAAATATTTATTTTGTTTCATAGAGCATAAACTATTCACACACACACAAAAAAAATATCCCAAAATTAAGAAGCCAACCCCAAACCTTAAAAAAGAATTAGAAAAACAATATGGAAAATATGAAAATATGTCTGTTAGTGTTACTCAAAGATATAAGAATTTGCTATACAATAAAAAAAAATAACCATATTGTCATCTTTACTTATGTATGTAAATCATAAACAAAATGTTGGTTTTTTTTCGGAATATGAATTTAAATTTGGTTTAGCAAAATAAAAATGAGAGAAAGCTAGCAATAACATAGAAGGAAACTATTAGAAGCAAGTAACTAAAATAACACATGATAAAGATACTATGACAAACCGTAACCTATTAACACCCAGAGAGAAAATGTTGGTAGAAAATTAATATCTAATATTTAGGAGAGCTTAGTGAACTTAGTAGTCAAATATATAGATCAATGAAGAGATGATCCGAAATGTGTAGAATAGTGTTGTTATTTAAAATAAATTTATGGCCTATTTCACGATGTCGAAAGAAAAATGAATGGAACAAATTTTTATGAAAAACACTTAGGCCCTAATTTTGTAAATCACTTCACAAAGTGATATTTATATGGAAAGCAAAAACAAAAAATCACTATCGTAAAATCATTATTCGGCATAATCCCAAACAAATCAAAACTATAAACGATGAAGTAAGTAGGTGCCCTGCAAACATGGATTGCAGACTCCATTAGATCTGTTTTTCATCTCGAATTGAGGGGAACAGTACTGAATTCTTAGCTTAGTATGGTTGTCAAAAATTCGAGATCGATTTTAATCGCATAAAACTAAATATTTTTGTTTATTATTCGAGTGATCTATTAATTTTTAAAATTTCCTCATTTCATTTTCAATATAACCAAGATCAAATAAAATTATAAAATATTACTCGTGTCCAATTCATATAATTTTGAAAAGAATTTTGTTTATTGATCCCTTTTTTACATTTTAGCTTAAACTTTAGTATATTGTACCATACTATTGGGTGTATGACTTAAAAATGCGGGATTTTTTTTTCCAATTTTTAGGTTTAATTTTTAAATATTTTAACAATATAAATTTATTTATAGTATTGGTCATTGTTAGCTATGGCCTTTTCCTATCTTTCTGGCAACATACAAGATTCCGAGCCAAAAGAATTGCTCAGCTTTTGAGGCCAATAAGAAATCAAACCAATTTCTTATACTCTGTTTCAAAGTGAAACGTATACCTGAGACAGCATTCTCCATCATTCGAAACAAATAGTAATCGAACGGGACACGGTCTGGACTACTCGAGGCAATACTTCCCAACCACTTCATTCTAAATACTTTTTAACAGGTATTGTTAAATGTGGCCTAGCGTTTTCATGATGGAATATTACGGTTCCATTCTGGTAATTTTTCGGCAAATGCACGCTTCCAACGAATAAATTGCGTTCGGTGCAGGTTCAATGTGACGGTCTGTATAGATTTTTATAGAGGGCATTACCTTAGCGCCATGGGTATTTGGTTTTGTTGTTGATTCGGCTGGTTGGCCAGGCTTCTCATACGGTCTCTTACGCTTCTGATTATCGTAATGGATGCAATTTTTAATCGAATGTAATGATTCGGTGCCAAGATGATTTTCTATTACAGCATTCAAACATCATTTCGGACATTCAAGGTGTCTCGTCATCAATTCGTTTTTTTGCAAACTGTGGTTGAGTTTGACAATAATCTTCATGGATTAATTTTTTGAAAAAGATGTATTTACGATAGCGAATGCAACACACCTTGATCAATAAAATGTTCAGTACAGCAATAAATTTTTTATTTAAAGCCTCTAAATTTAGATTGAAATGGGAATTGCCAGTCACTTGATTCGATCGATTACGTACACAGAGAAAACAGATTCGTGATAGCAACCGAATTTGTTGCCAATCGAATGATTCTGTCTTAGTGACCGAATTTTACAGTTGTGGCTACAATATTTTGGAAGTGACAATTAAAGTTTGGTTGCCTCAACTGAAATTCTTCTTTACCAACTGACTTTCTGTTGTTAGAACTGAAAAATTCTATGTGTGCAACTGAATCATTCGATTGGCAACAAATTCGGTTGCTATTACTAATCTGTTTTCTCTGTGTAGTACTGAAAACAAACGATGATTTAGGTCCCTGAACGTGCAATTAGAACTTGAACATTTAGCCTCTTTTCATGTTTGGCCTCTTTGATAATAACGATCCCAGACTACTAATTACAAAAGATGATTAAGGTACTAGAACATGACATTGATTAAAATCAAATAAAACTTTGTTGGCTGGTCTGGGCAATCTTTTTCTTCCATGTCAAAATCCACTTCTGATCCTCACTAATCATCCATCGCACGTTGAAACCGATGGAACACATCCACCATAAGCTTTGGTAAGCAATTGGTGTGCTTCAGCGGCATTTTTATTTCAAATTAAAGAAGTAAAGCAAAACTTCCCGCATTTTTTATTAGATTCGAAACGGAATATTCGTTCTGACTTTTCTTTTTAAAGAAACAACTAATTAGCATTTGAGTACGAATGACCTGTCCTGAGTTATGCTGATTTTTGGGTCGTCGTTCAATCCTTCTTATTGGCATATGTCAGCGACTTCAAAAGTGTAGTTGGATCGAATGACACGATCTTGGCTGCCAATTCCCTTCGAGAGATATTGATTGTAGCGATCACCTACTGAAATCACACGTCGCCTATGTTTAATTCTAGTCATCTCGCGTAGACGACCGGACCATCGTCGTTTTCGTAGAAGTACGAACCAATGTGAATGCAATGTCACCTGTTGAAACTCGTCTGGGTTGGTGTCGTTCAACATATGTAAGTTTATCTTGTTAACAAAGCCATTAACGCGGAAATGAGCCTCGTCTCTAAAGGCGAACCCTATTTGCCATGGTGAATTTATTTCACAATTATTTGAACAGTCAATAAATGAGGAGCCGCAGAACAAAAGGTACTTTTTTGAAAATTTAAAAATTTTGGGAATTTGATTTTTTCTAGAAGATTTCAACCCAAATATCATAAAAATACCAAAAAAATCAATTTGTAAAAAAAATTCAACTTTTCGAAATTAAAATAAATTTTATTATGAAGTGTTGAAGTTCAGCTCGTGGTATTCAATCGCGATCATTTTCGCCTGATTACTTTTTATGATTTTCAATCCAATCGACATTAATGGTTAGAGTTTTGTCCGGTATAACGTTTTAATGAGTTTCTGAATTCAATCGTGATCCTTAATAAATTAAAGAAGAATATCGTGAATAGAGTATGCAAAACCGAAACCGAAAACCGGTCAACCGGGTTTTTCATCTTTGTAAACTCGACCGGTTTTGGTTTTTTGAAAAACCGGTTTTTGTAAGACGGTTAACCGGTTTTAATGAAGTCTATTTTCAAAAGCTCATTTAAACATATTTTTGGAAAACTTTGATACCATTTTTAAAAACATCGATTAATTTTTTAGAAAATTGTAGCATTTGTCAATATTTCGTAAAATATATACATAAAATAATTGCCTTAAGAATTCAAAAATTTTAAATTAGCGTATTTTTCATTTTGAATAAAAATTTAATATAAACCGGTTTTTTGGAAGACAAAAACCGAAACCGGATAATCGGTTTTTTTAAAAGATAAAAATCAAAACAAAATTTTTTACAAACACACCTTTTCGGTTAAACCGGAAACTGGTTTTTTGGACACTCTAATCGAGAAGTTTGATGGGGCAGAAAATAAAGTTGCTGTGCGGAATCTGATTTTGCAAGATTATTTTGTGGCTTAGAGTGAAATTTGCTCATATTATATTTATACGAATATACTTCATTTATATAAATAATTGACCGGATGGAGAAATGATTGCTACAATCATGTGAATAGTAATTTCACCATATTATGGTTGCCGCAATCATATAAATAATTACAGTGACTATAATATGGTTAAATAACATGTAAAAATGTTGAAATTGTTACAATTAACATGTACAACTATATTTTTTTCTCAGCTTGTAGTATTAGTTTTTCAACTCAATGGGACACAACTAAATTTATCTATTTATTACCAAAATTTTTCCTTGAGCGTTAAGCTCTCTACCATTAAAGGACTAAATTATGCATATTGTGAGTGTAATAATAACATGAATGATGATAGTCAGGTCATTTGTTTATGTGTTGAAAAATGTTTCGTTTTACAAAAACCCTCTTCCCACCAAAAAAAAAGAAACATTTATAGTTTTGTTTATGATTGGTGTCAATGGTGGGGTATACCGGAAAAAAGGTAAAGAAAATTATGGCAGTGAAAAGGTTGCTATAATAAATTTAAAAAAAAAGTTATCTTCACACCATAGAAAAATTTAAAATTCAAAGAAATTCAAATTTTATTCATAATTTTGTTAAAACTTATAAAGGACAACAATTTGATTATAGAAATTTTTTTAAAAAAAAATGAAAAGAAATAAATGAAAGGGAATAAATTAAATTTCTTATATTTATTTATATTAGTTTAATGTTAAGAAAATAAGACTAATAATAAAATGTATTTTAATTTATTAAATTAAGAAAATATTTATTTTCTAAATTTCTTGTTTGATAATAATAAATAAAAGAAAAAACACTTTAATTTAAATTTTAAAAAATATTAAAGCTGAAGCTATTTAATATTCTTATTTATATATGGATAATAATTTCTATAAAATCATAACCCCCTGTCTATACTTGACAAATATTTATCATAACAATAAATGACATTTGTTGTCAAGACAAAGTTGTCTAAGCAAAAGCACTAACAATTTTATCATAACGAAGCAATGATACTAATAAATGGAGACTATACCTGTTAATTTTTTAATAAGACAACCATTTTGAAGTTTATCATGATACAAATTTATCAGGTATAACTAGGGGTTATAGACAAGAAATCAGAATTTAAGTTTTTTACTAAAAAATATGTAAAACTTAAATCTAAAGCCTAATTTGCATAATACTGTAAAATTAAAATCATTAAATTACCATCTATTTAGTGTTTTTTGTCATGTCTCCACCTATTGTCATGATTTCAATTAAACTAATTCCATAATCATTAATTTTTTTTTGTATATCAGCAAACACCAACTCCCAAAACTAATACAATTAATCATTTTTAAAAATCTGCTGATTTTGCACTAAAAATATAATCAATTTTCTATAATGTGTATGAGTTCAATTGACACTCAATTAATTTAAAAATGAACACATAAAAAAAATGTTTTAAAACAAATGGAAATTAAGCTTAATTTATGTCAGCTTTTTTGAACCTAAACTTTTCCTGCCGGCTGCGTAAATAAACATGCATTTTATGGATGTATATATTTGATATGAATTAAATATTTTTGTTTAATTAAATGCAGAATAATATTAAAGAATTCCAAAATTGATTTGTGTTTTTTGTGGTCAATTGCAAATATAAATTAAATTTTACAAAAAGAAAATATTAAATGCTTTAAATTATGAAACAAATAGATAGGATAAATGGATGATATGCTCAATTGCCAAATAGATTAACTCCATAAAATTCAAAGTGAACACATATTAAGGAATTAAAATGTGTTATATTTTATTTAGTGCCTATAAAAGTGTGTCATGTGGTGCAGAATCAAAATATTTATGAAATAAATAACAAAAATTATGAAATTGCTGAAATCATAAATTTATAATATTCAATAAGAGATCTGTTCGTTAATATATCGCAATGAAATGAAATAAATAGCGAGTAATAAATAATATTCGAATAATTTATAAAACTTTTTGAGCATATGACTTAAAGCTTCGGGATTTTTTTTTAAATTTTTAGCTTTCTATCGAAACAAATAGTAATCGGACGTACACGATCTGGACAAAAAAGCGGGTGATGCAAAACTTCCAAACCACATCATTCTAAATACTTTTTAACAGGTATTGCAATATGTGGCCGAGCGATTTTATGTCAGGCCGCATATTCCGCCAATACCTAACTGAAACGATTTAGTTGTGTTTGGCACCGGTTCCCTATGATGGTCTGTTTGGATTTAAGCAGCCTTTTGCTTCCACAAAATACAGATAATTTAATTAGCTCAGGCGTGGATCCAGGTCAACCATTTGTGGAGGGTGGTTTGAAAAAATCAAAATTTGTTCTACATTTTTCTTTTTTATATGAAAACTTTTCGGTTTGGGGGGGTATATTCCTATTTCACCCCCTCTGGATCCGCTCCTGCCTTAGCTCCACGGATATTTAGCTTTGTTGTCGATTTGGCTGGTTGGTCGGGTTTCACATACGATCTCTTACACCTTGGGTTATCCTAATTATTGCATTTTTCATCGCATGTAATTTATTGGACGACCTTATTCTGATTGCTAAACTCAAAATCACAATAACAAAATTTATCAAAAACCGCAAATAACAAGATTTTACAAAATATTTCTTTAACCCTAAGCCGATTAAGCTTAATGTGTGTGGTTGTGTGTGCAGAAACCAAAAACTCTTTCAAAATCAAAATACAGACACACACACATGCCAAAATCATTAAAGAGGCCCTTAAAAGCCAACTACCCCCCAACCATTGGCCGCCTTACCCAAACACTTACACAACGTATTAATGGTTAAGCCACTTTATAATCATTACTGCTAATTAAATTAAATGATTCTCTTAACAACTGCAAACGGACAAAAACAAGTTACAAACAAAAAAAAAACAA
This sequence comes from Calliphora vicina, assembly GCF_958450345.1. NCBI lineage: Eukaryota > Metazoa > Arthropoda > Insecta > Diptera > Calliphoridae > Calliphora > Calliphora vicina. Next base: position 15,655,848 of record NC_088781.1, on the reverse strand, counting down.
AGAACCTAGTAAAGCCAACAAAAACTATTTATAAAAAAAGAAACTATAGAGAATTAAAAATCAACCCGTTAGTTAGTTGGAGCAAGAAGCAGTAAACGAGGAATACAATTTGCAACGTGGCTAAACTGTTAGGAAACACTTTAAAACACTTAACAACACAGGCTGCACAGGGTAAGGGAAAAGTTAAAACCAAATACTGACCATTACTTATCTAATGTGGCTGTTTTAAAGCAAAAAAAAAATACACATTACCTGCTATAACTAGTTAAAGCTATTTTTTCCTTTTATTCATGCAAACCAAAAACAAAAAAAAAACAAAAAATGGCGAAAAAGGATTTAGACAAAAACAAATTTACTACCAAAAACTTATTTATCTTTAGCGTTGCGAGTGAAACTAAAAAATGTTTTTTGCTTTTTTTTTTTCTCCCAATTTCATTTACAGATTTTACCCAGAGTCTACGCTTGGTCGAAGTACGAATACCAAATTACGTTATTAAGGGTTCAACAGCACAATTGGAATGCCTTTACGACTTGGATGGCGAAGCATTGTACTCGGTGAAATGGTACAAGGATGGCAATGAATTTTATCGATATGTACCCAGGGATATGCCGCCAGCACAGACTTTCATACTGCCAGGTGTTTCAGTTGATGTAAGTAGATTTCGTTTTTTTTTTCTTTTTTACACACTCACACACTTAAACTCATACTTACTACCATGTATATGGTACCACACGTACAAATACAAAAAAGATAAAATAGAAATTGAGAGCGGAAGAAAAAAATTTGGAACAGTGGTAGGCATATGCAGAGTATGTGATTAGAATTGAATATTAATTTAGAATTGAAAACAATATATCTTATACTGATTATTAATTTTTAAAATAATTAATTGCAAAAAAGATCCATGAAGTTTCCAAATTAATTTCACAGTGATACAAAATTAAAGAAAAAACAAGTAAGAAGGTATGGTCGGTCAAACCCGACCATATAATACCACTATGTAAAAGAGCAAAAACATTTTTCTTATAAAATTTCAGTAATTTATATTTTTGATTGATTTTCGGAAGTGTGCCTTATATGGGGGCTATGACCAATTATGGACCGTTCACCATGAAATTAGGTCGTGTGATTTATGTCTATATTAAAGTTAACTATGTTGAATTTTGTGTATATACCAACATTTTTAAGTGATTTATGCACATTAAAGTGATTTTCGGAAGCGGATCTATATGGGAGCTTTGACTAATTATGGACCGATAGTAACAAATTTTGTATATATAAAACTTATTTGGAGCGGATACATATATAAATTATGACCAATAAAGTCCAATTTCGAAAGGACAGGAAGGGCTAGGTGAAATAATGGACCGATTTCAGCCAGTTTCAATAGGCTCCGTCCTTGGGCCGAAAAAATAACATGTACCAAGTTTGATCGAAATATCTTCAAAATTGCGTCCTTTACTCTGCGCACAAGGTTACATGGACAGACAGCCGACCAGCCAGACGGGCGGACATCGTTTAATCGACTCAGAAGGTGATTCTAAGTCGATCGGTATACTTTAAGGTGGGTGTTAGACTAATATTTTTGGGCGTTACAAACATCTGCACAAACGCATTATACTCTCCCCACTATCGTGGTATAGGGTATAATAAATACATGGGTTCTCATATAGCAATTCTGTTTCGTTGGAGTTCATTTAATACGGAAATACTTATGGTTTTTCTCGATCACTTAACTTTTGGAAATAACTGTATACTTAAAGTTTAATTTTTAAAACATCAACAGATTTGTAAAAATCGGTTCAAAAATGGCTGAGTTACGATATTTAAAAATCAGGATACTACCCAACTAAAGAAGAATAGTGTCAGTTAAGTATTTTTAAAAAGAAAAGAGCATCCTAGCATTTGTATGAAAAAAAAGGAAAAGCTGAAACACAAGATATCATAAAAATTATTTAAAACATTTGAATAATATAAATTTATTTAAAGTATTGGCCCTTGTTAGCTATGACATTTTGCCATCTTTCCGGATGGCAAAATGTCAAATATGGATTCCGTCCAAAAGAAGCTAAATATATTTCGGGTGATGCAAAACATCCCAACCACTTCCTTCTAAATTTTTTCTGACAGCTATTCCAACATGTGGCCGACCGTTGTCATGATGAAATATTACGGTTTCATGTCTGGACGCGTATTCTAGGCAGATTTCAGCAGCTCTAAATATATATATATTGCTCCCACGCAATACAGGGAATTAACTCCATGGATATTTGGCTTTGGGGTCGATTCTGCTGGTTGGTCGTGCTTTACATACGATCTCTTACGTTCGGGTTAACGTAATGGATACATCTCTCTTCGCAAATTATTCGGTGGTCGCAAATATTTTGGAATTGCTGCATGAGTAGCCCCCAATGATGTTGCAAGCTTTTGTTGAGTTTGACAACAATCTTCATGGAGCGATGCTGTCTAACAGCATTTTGGGAACAGAAAGTTCTCAATTTTAAATTTCAGCTCAGCTGAGGTGGCGTGCATGTTTGCTAATTAAACGTAATGAGCTTTATTTACATTTTTGGACCTCCACTGAAATTTTTCGTCAAACATTTTCGTAGAATATTTTAATTCTTAAATGCCCTTTTTTTAATGATTTTTTTGATTTTCTCGAAAAAAGACTCGAGAATTCACCACTAACGAGTGGAGCTAGGGGGTTGAGATCTTCCACAAAAATTATCCCCATAAAATTCCATTATATAACTCTGACAATACGAATTTTCTCAGACATTAACTTAAAATATGTTTTCCATTAAGTATAATGCTCCCTTTAATCAACAAATTAAAATTTTGATCCACTGCAAAAAGAAACTCAGACCATCTGGACTATAAGTTTATTTTACAAATATTTTATTTTTAACAAACACAAACTGCGAAGCGTTTAGCTTGTCTGCAGATATACCCAGAGTCTCTGACGGGAATCAAACCCGCAACCCTCAGATTAATAGTCCAGCACACTATCGACTATCGGGGCACCCTATGATGATCTACTCAATATGTCCTTTCAGAATTATATCATCGCTATTCTGTTCAAGCAAAAAGTTGGACAGGGTTATTGGTATTCAAACTTTTTTGGCTGGCCTGGTCGATCTTTGTTTTCCGTGTCAAAATCAAAACTCGTGTACCGCACAAACCATCTCTCGCACGTGGAAAGTGATGAAACACATTCACCAAAATCTTTCGAGATCAATCGGTGTACTTCATATAATGCTTTGTTGGAACAAAATACTACATTTTCGAAGCAAAAAAAACTTCGTTGTTTACACTATAATGTTTAATAACTAAGTGAAAATAGATGACAGATATGTTCCCTTCTAAATGACATATAAGTTATTAAAAACCGTATTCAAAAGTTATGCCATTTAATATAAATCCCACATTTTTAAGTCTAAAGAGGACATGACTTTTAAATGAATCTTAAAAAAATAAAATTCGGGATCATCTTCAAAATATACGAACATAAAAAATCAGAAAAGGTTAAAATGTTCAAAAGATTCTAAAGAATATTTGTTTGCCAAATATAATTAAATTCAGATACCAACGGTCAGTTCGTTTGTGATGCCTTATGGAATTTATAATAGCTGACTGCCCGGGCGTCTCTTATTAAAAAAAATTGAGAAGTGAAAAGAAGGCAATATATTAGAAACTTAAAATTTCCGTGTTTTATGAGGAAATTTTGATTTAGGTATTTTGCAATCGGTATTGAAGAATGTATAATTTTAACAGTTTAATTTGTCTAATAATTCAAACTATATATTCTATTTTAGATTATTTTCATTAAGTCACACAATTAATTTTATTTAATCCCACTGTCCACATGTTAAAAGAGCAAACGTATTTACTTTATCATGTGATAGAATTTTAATAGGTGAATTTTTGTATGGTTTTGAAGTAAAGGGCTTGAATTTCAGTTTCATGTTTTTTTTTCTCATATTCGCTTCACTATTCCAACTGAACCCAATGGAATACGTGTATTTTGTATTTTATAGTTAAATATTGTAGATGCACAACCAAACGACAAAACAAAAAAAATTGGCCAATACACATATATTTAGTGAACTTACACCATATAGTAGCTAAGTTTTGAGCATGTTTACGAACAGGAGGCAAAGTCCTTCAGTAACACAAAGTTCACTGCTATAATTCAAATACAAGCAGCCGTTTTTATTCATTTCATTTCATTCGTTCTTTTACACAGGATATAACCATAGTAATATTGGAGTTTGAGTTAGAGTTAGAGCAATATGTGGTAGTATGTTTAGCCGTTTAACTGCCAAAGTGGTAAAATAGTTTCGCTGCCATAAGTAATACTTAACAGAGACTGAGTTCAGTCATAAAATAAAATATGCTTAGATGTGTGTTTGAAGGTAGTTTGGAGTATATCAGCTCCATCACCTCCTCTTGGTTCAGGGAAAAAGAAATATAAAGCAATAAATTTAAATTTTTTCTGCTGCTGCTAGTAACATTGTTAAATAAGAATTAACCCAGGATTAAATTAGCAAAAATGTTTTGTCCATGTAGCAATCTAAATCATTTGTTTTGTTTGTTTACTTTTACAATGTTTTGTTAAAACAAGCAAATTTTCATGGGTTAATTTCTTATTTTTAACACTTTCCTATTGCTCTTTTCTATTCCATGCAATGTTTGCCGTTTTTTAGTGAGTTTTTCCTCAACATTGTATCATGATGTTTAACTTTAGATAAAACATTATCGTTTAAAATAGTTGGCTACTACATAGTTACACATTTTAACTCTAGACTAAATACAGCCATTGAATGGCTGGTTGGTTGATGTGTAGTAACCTTTGTTGCTCCAAAACATCATGTTCCTTGTTTATATTCACTGAGCACCTCCTGGTACAATTGGCTCTGAGTGTAGTGGTTGTTTGTTTTAGACACATACGAGTATAAATACTTTTTTTTACTTTAGAACTAAAATACTTCCTAGTAGTACTAAAACAACTACTACATAGTAGCGTCAGCTATAGTTATTGTACTTAATGTTTGTGCAGTGTTTTTTTAACTACCGGATATTGTTTAAACTTAATCGATTTGATGTGAAATTGTTAGGCAAATATTGAAAGAGATTTATGGGTTCAAATGAAGTATGGATAAAATGCAAACATGTTTGTAGGTAAATCTTATGGCTGTGCACTTAATAATCACAGTGTTTATGGCACTTTAAATCAACGAGGGAAATACTGATGGTGTCTTAAACGGAACTGGTATGGTTTAAGTATCCATTCAAGGTTTTATAAAGTGAAAATTACTTTAGTAGACATGTTTGTAACAATACTGCAATAGATTTTCTTAAGGTACTCTAACAAAGTACCTAATGTTAATAATCTGAGAAAAAATGCTCACTCAAATTTGCAAAAACATAACCTTTATAAGGTCTTCGGGTCAAATTTGACCCATTTTTGAATTAAAAATTAATTTCTTATTAAAGTGAGTGGTTGGTAGTTTTGATATTTAATGACTTTTATTTAATTTTAAATGTCAACAATCAGGTTAGGTTTTTGAATAAAAATTTCAAAAAAAAATATTTTTCTATTTGGATCAAATTTGACAAGATCGTAACGCCTGAAAATTTGAAGACCTTATGAATGTTAAAAGTACAAATAATTTAATTTGTATAAAAAATGTATTCCGTTAATTTAGAGATTTCTCCAAACAGATGTTTGTGCCAAATTGTCCTTCTGGAACTAAAAAGTACCAACATTTTAATACTCTTAGAATAGTATTAAGCGCTCAGGAGTCCCATACAAAATTAGAAGTACCAAAATATTTTTTTACAGAGAAAATTTAAATTTGTTGCTAAAATTGCCTCAGTAGCAGAAACTGAAAGCACTGAAAAACAATGAAATTTAAATATACTCCATCAAAGGCATTGGTTTCCTTTCAAAAGCGTTCTATATTTATGTATCCTAAAATGTACTGAATTAATAGAAAAGTACCAAAAATAATTTCTCTCTGTTATTATTGGGTGTATGACTTAAAAATGTGGGAACTGCAATAGATGGCGCACAGTGGCTCATTATCGTTTTTCATCGGCCAAAACTTTGTAACTTTTGAACCGATAGAGATATTTTACAAATTTTTGATGGACAGATAACTTCTTGAATTTTTCTGCAGTTTTAATTTCATACAAATCGGTTCAGCAGTTGTTGAGCAATTTAAGGTTAAAGTTGAACTTTTAATTTTTGTATAGCATTTAGTATGAAAATGCAAAATTTTTTGTTTTTTGAATCAGCTATAGTAATTAAAAAAGTTATCAGCAGATAAAAACTAGTAACGAAATATGTTCGGCCAAGCTCGACCATATAATACCCTACACTATAATTTATTTTCGTAATCGATTTTCGGAAGCGGGCATTATAAGGGAACTATGACTAATTATGGACCTATTGTCATGAAATTAGGTCGTGTGATTTATGTCTATATGGAAGTTATTTCTGTTGAATTTTGTGTTCATACCAACAGTTTTAAGAGATTTATGCTAGTTAAAGTGATTTTCGGAAGCGGGTCTTATATGGGAGCTATGACTAATTATGGACCGATTGCCATGAAATAAGGTAGTATGATTTATGTCTATATAGAAGTTATTTCTGTTGAATTTTATGTTTATACCAACATTTTTAAGAGATTTATGCTCGTTAAAGTGATTTTCGGAAGCGGGTCTTATATGGGAGCTATGACTAATTATGGACCGATCGCTATGAAATTAGGTAGTGTGTTTAATGCCCATATGAATGTTATTTCTGTTGAATTTTATGTTTATACCAACATTTTTAATAGATTTATGCTCGTTAAAGTAATTTTTGGAAGCGGGCTTATATGGGAGCTATGACTAATTATAAAAGGGTTCTCTCTGTTATAAGCTACTGAAATGTGACTAGACCATCACAACCTGTACCGATCGCAACTGATTTGCTTGAAGCGATTATTGGGCGAAAAAAGCCCAGAATATGCGGCCAGACATGAAAAAAAATTATTTCATCATGAATAATACATTTTGCAATACCTGTTAAAAAGTATTTAGAATCAAGTGGTTGGGAAGTTTTGCCTCACTCGTTTTATAGTCCAGACCATGCCCCGTCCGACTACTATTTGTTTTGATTGATGCAGAACGCTCTCTCTGGGATACACTTCGCTTTGGAACAGAGTATCCCATATTGGATTGATTCGCTTTGCCTCAAAAGATGAGCATTTCTTTTGGCTCGGAATCCATATGTTGCCAGAAAGATGGGAAAAGGTCATAACAATTGCCAATACTTTGAAAAAAATTTTATTATTCAAAAGTTTTAAAATAAAAGCTAAAAAAATTCTTCAGTTTCAAGTCATACACCCAATATATTGAAATAAAATTCAACACTACCTTAAGCCCAAAAAATTCAAGCACTTGAACATTTTGATAGAATTTGACTTGAATGTAAATGTAATTATGTTATACACATGAAAAATATTTGAAAAATTAAATATTTTTCAAACAAAAAACTACAGTTTGAGATGAAAAGAAACCAACCAATTGTATTAGGGAATGTAAGAAAAGATAAACTCACTGTTTATTGTTGGTGTTTTGTTTAAGCTTTGATATTTTTACAAATAAAGCTTGAGTGTCTGTAATTCTCATTCACTCTAGTGTTTTATTTGTATAATATCTTTAGTTTTTCTAAAGCTTTTTGGGAAAAGGTTTCCTGATGATCTGGCCTAAGCAACCAGTGAAATGCGCATAGGAACTAGCTTATCCCCCAACAATAAATTTCAGTGAATTTATCAATTATTGGGAATTCAGCACACTAATTCTTAACAAAAAAATTAATTTTGTATTCCCGTATAACTTTTTGATAAAAAACATTTGATTGGAATTTATGTTTCCTTTTTACTGGAGAATGCTATTGAAATAAAGTGTAATACAACTGTAGTTTAATAGCTTGACTATAATTCAAAACTTGAATGACACTTGCTTTCAAATTGAATTCTAGTAAAAACGATAGGTCCTTAATTAGTCAGATCTCCCATATATAAGGGAGATCGTAAATGACTTTTACGAAGGTAAAAAATGTCTTAAACATTATATCACAAAATTGAATAACGATCGGTTCATAATTAGTAATAGCAACCATTTAAATTTTAAAATAAAACTGTTTATACTCAAATACTCTTTAGGTTTTAAACAATCTGATTTCTTTTAGGCTTTAGTCATATTAAATTTTTCGAATTAGTGTTATTAATATTTTACTTTTAAAAAACCGAAATTTAATTCTTATTCGCAACATTTTTGCATAAATAACTCATAAATTATTTTAAACAAAATATAAAAATTTATAATCCTTTTTTTTTGTTTAAAACCACTTTTTTGCAGGTTCATAATTCAAGCGATGCCATTGTAACGTTACGTGAAGTAAATCTACAATCAGCTGGACGATTTCGCTGTGAGGTATCGGGTGAAGCGCCATCATTTCAAACTGTTACTGAACATGGTGATATGGTTGTTGTATGTAAGTATTGACAGCTTTTGTTGCATTTTATTAAAAACTGAGAAAATAAACTAAAATAAAACAGGCTCAAATGACCAGCAACTAAAGGAAACTAAAATAAAATTCATATATGTACAAGCAACCAAACAAAATTGATTGATATTTATTGAGTGTCAGTTGAATGAACAGCAGGAAAAAAGACTAAAAACTAAATTTTATGAAATTTTAAAAAAATAACACTCAACTCGTATGTATAACAGAAATAAAATATTTTTAATATAAAAAATATTTGAATTTTTATTTTGTTAAAAACGAAGGCAACAACAATAGTTAGCAACTGTAGTTTGTAAAAAGCAAGCACCAAATTTATATACTTTTTGGCAGATTTAATAATTGTTAACGCATCACAAATTGTAGCAGATCCTTAAACGAGACTGAAAAAAGTGTTTGTTATATGTATTTTTTTTTGGCTAAAACTTTTTATTTTATTAGTTTAGCACTAACGTCTGCCTAAATGAAAAACTTTTTTAGAAATAACCAACAAAATATATATTTTGTACTGTAGTAAAAATGTAATAAAACTAAAAAAAGGTTTGCAAATTCGTTTGTGTCAAAGTAAATTTTTATAAAAATTTGTGCAGAATTTTATTTTAAAGCAGAAAAGGTTAAAATAATGGCACAAAGAAGTCAAACTGTTGAAAAATTAGTGCCATAAAGCAATGTATGGTTGCTAATTGTTTTATGCCGCAATTGGTTGACATTGAAATTATAGATACAGTCGCAAAGTAGGTGTGGGTTAATTAGAAATTCGCTCGTCATTGTCATTATTTCTTAAGGGCAATCAGACTCGTTTTCATTTTTTTGCCTTCGTCAAAGTTGCGTTTCGTTCTGTTGCGTGTGATGTAATGCTTCGTTCCTGTTCTACGTCGTTTTCAATTTGATAATTATACCCTTCACCTTCTCACGAATAATTATATATGTTTGTGGCAAACCATGCATGGTTACTGTAACCATTTCAATATTGTTACAAGTTTTTTAACTATATTATGGTCACAGTAACCATTTGCATGATTGTGGTAACCATAATATGGTTAATTTACCAATATTCAATGGTTACAGTAAACAAATATATGTTTGTGGCAACCATTCATATGATGAATAATTTTATCATAATATGTTGTTTTCAGATTATGATAAGCCTTAAGCCGAGAGCAACATAATATGATAAGTCCTTCATCACATGAATGGTTGTCACAAACATATATTTGTTTACTGTAACCATTGAAATGGTTACAGTAACCATGCCCAATTATATTTTTTCTCTGCGCGTAATGATAGATATTTCAAAAACCTTTGCAACGACGTATATAATATCATAGTAAGTTGGACCTACAAAATCAGAAAAAATATTTTTTAACCCGAATTTTTTTTTACCAAAAGTTTTTTTTCGCTAAATTTAAAAAAAAATTTAAAAAATTTTAAATTTAAAAAAACAAATCGAACATTTTTTTTCCAAAAAATTAAAAAAACAACATTGGAAAAAGAATTTTTGTTTACCTAAAAATATTTTAAAAATTTTTATTTTGAAGCATAATTTCGTGAAGGTATATAAGATTCTGCACAGACGAATATAGCTCTCTTGCTTGTTTTTTTTTAATTTTTATAAATTCTGGTGGATACCATTAAAACTCAAATCGTAAAATGAACTGGTGGAGTACCATCATCACTCTTGACTTTAATAACAAGGTTTAAGCGTTCCATTTTCATATATGAAGATATAGGAAGGAATTAAGGAAGGAATAATTCAAAGAAATGGACCTTTTAACTGGCCATACTGGGGATATGTAAAATTATAGGTCTGTGCAGATAAACCAGAAATGATCGAGCACTTGGAAGCCAATATTCGACGCGTTATTGTCTGATTGTGGTTGAAAATTGTCATGCGGAATTGTATCATCATTGTATGGACACTAAAAACATTTTTCTCAGTTTTATTTCAATTTAAAGTAATCCGCCTTTAAAGCTGCTATTTTATTTAATTCAACTGTAGTTTTGCTTCAATTTTAATCGTTGCTTTATAAAATGTATTGAATTTATAACTGCAAAAGTTGCTAACAAGTGTAGACAGTAAAAAACATTTACTTTTTTGGGATAAAAAAATAATTTAGTTGAAAATATTTTAGAAATCCTGCTAGGAAATTTTATATTCAATTTCATTGGCACTTAATATGTCAAATAAAATAAATTTTCATATACATATTAAAATTGAATACGCATAGGTATAAAGTAATGCACTTTTGACAAATTTGTCCCCAAGATATCTTCGTTGTGGCCTTTTTATTTACTATTTTAAATGGAATTGTCGACATAATATATATTATTCGAAAGGTAAATAAGTATTTTTGGGAATCATTAGGTTCTAAGATGATCTAGTTATGTCCGTACTTCTGTCATTCTGTTGAAATCTCTTTAGCGTGCAAACAAAAGGAACTCTGTTGATAGGATTTGTTTGGTATTTCGTTGGTCCACTCGGAATAAAACTTGACGTGGACGTCGACAAGGAGTATTTGAGTTTAAGTAATTAAAATGGACCCTACAAATGCTCCAGGGGCGGTGCTATGGCGGCTGAAATTAGGGTACCTTCGACATGTAAAATTTTTTTTTTGTTTCCTTTCCGATTTCAAAGATTTTTCTATTTTTGAAAAGCGATTAGCTAGGTCTGCTAGCGTCTGATATTTATATCTTATAATTTCCGAGTTATATTCATTTTAAAAATTAAATTTTTAAATTTTGCCATACCTTGGATGCCATACTTTTAGGTCGTACTTTTGGACCGAATGGACTAGAATTTTTTTTGTTAGTTAGACAACTAAATTACTAAAAGTATACACAAGATTATGGATCTAAAAATAAACGATTTTCAATTTGTAAATTCAAAAAATATTAGATTTTTGCTGTTTTTTTGAGCGAAAAGGTGACTTAACTTTGGTATAAAAACCATGTCCTATTTTTTGAATATGTCGCCCCTACGCCCTTCGGAATTTGACCTATTTTTTTATCAAAATTTCAACTTTGGGTCACATGTTCTAAAATCCCAAAGCTGGGATCAAAAACCGGAAAGCAGCTTTGGAAACCTTGATGTGTTCCCCATTCATACCCAAAGTATTTTCCCGGAAGGAAATATGGATCTTATGGGCAAAATTCTAAAAAATATAATTTTTTGTATTTTCGCTCCAATTTTTAGGAATTGCAGGATTCCCTTTGACATTTTGCCAAGTTTTTTTACACTTTGTTATTTAGAATGTGATATTTAAAAAACGTTGAAAAGTTCACTGCTGTTTCACTGCAGATATTTCGAAAAAATGTTGCACATATGTACATTGATTTCGGTCCAATGACGAAGCCTACTGTAACTGGCTAAGAACGGTCTTAGCTAGGCAATGATGGAATGCCTTAACATTTCACTACGATAATGTTCAAAGAACCTGACAAGATCCGATAATGTTTGGGGTGGCACTTGCCAGTCAACATTTCCTACCATGTTCTATACAAATTCAACCTTTTTTGAACACTAATGTTTATTCACCGTGTATTTATAGCAATTCAAAGTTGTCTTTATAAATCAATCAGACCAAAAGCAATTAAGTACAAATATAGAGTTTTCAATTTGTTCTTGTATCCTAAAATATTTATATTTATATACACCATAATAGGCTTTGGTGAAACAAATTCGTACAAATCATTGATTGAATTAAACACATATGTATTACTAATTGTGTCTATAGCTGAGGAAATAAAGCAAACAGGAATATTCAAACACTACATAATAGGACTCGTACTTAATACCAATATTCAGACCTACAAATAATTTTGGTGGTTACTTATTTATTTAAAGTGATAGAACTGTGTTTTTAAAATGTTACTATAAATTAAACAAATTCAAACGAATGAACCATCCTTGTCACTAGTTACGTATGTAAAGCAAAAGCCACCAAATGTTTAATGAAATCTAATACAACTTCAACAGGACCTGAATATGTAAATTAACAAAATACAAAACTGAAATGAAATGAACAAACAATTTATACCAACAACAAATAAATAAAATCTTTTTGAATTGCACAGAAAATTCTATTTAATCTCTTTACAGTTTAAAACCATATACAGAATAGTGTTTTTTTACAAAGGCATTTTTTTGTTTGCACATTTTCTGTATAAAAAGATTAAGTTACAACTATTTTTTTATATAAAATTTATAAAAACTACAATATATAAATTTAATTTTAACAATATAAATAACTTTAATTTTTCTATTTCCTTTTCAGCTCTTCCCGATCAGGGTCCTCCCAAAATTAGTGGTGGACGCCCCCGTTATCAAATCGGCGATTGGGTGCGCATCAATTGTACTGCGGGTCGTTCAAAACCTGCTGTGCAATTGTCTTGGTTTGTTAATGGCGATGCGGCCGAACCTCATACGCTGCGTAAATACGATACAATTATATCGGGTCGTGAGGGTTTGGAGACATCGGTGCTGGGTTTACAATTTCGTGTGGAACAGCATCATTTTCGTAATGGTGATATGAAATTGAAGGTAAGTAGAAAGTTTTTGGAAATGTAGAGTATGTCGAACTATTGAAGAATTTACAGAAAATCTTTTATTATATAAAGAAAATTAAATATTACCCAGCGTGAAATTTAAATACCATAGACGGGAAATAAGTGGTTCACTTATTTCTCACCAGGGATGAAAACAGTACTTTTTCACAAATTTCTATAACAACAGAGACGTTTAAATAGGAAAAACTGTTATACACACATTTTTCGTAAAAGAAACTGTTATACAGACAAATTTCTATAGAACAAATGTTCTATAGAAAAAACAGTTATACAAACAATTTTCTGAATGAAAATCTGTTATACCAAGAAATTTGTATAAAAAAAACTGATATTCAGAAAGGAAAGAAAAAATTTCTCTAAAACTGTTAAACAGAACTGTTATATAGAAAGTTGTCTATGAAAAAAATCTGTTATACAGAATATTTTCTATTAAAAGGTTTTGTTTTTTATTGAAAACACTGTTGTAAAGAAACATTTCTATTGAAAAAACTGTAATACAGACAATTTTCTACAGCAACAAGTTTTATACAGAAAATTGTCTAAGAAAACATTGTTATGCAAAACATCTTATGTAGGAAAAACTTTTATACAGAATTTCTTCTATAAAAAAAACTGTAACACAAAAATTTTTCTGCAGAAAAAACATTTATGCTGACCTTTTTATAAAGAACATTTTCAACTCTTATACTGACAAATTCCTGTGGAAAAAACACTAAAATAGAAAATTTTCTCCAAAAAAAAATCTATAAAAATTTTCTATGAAGACAGCAAATTATCTTAAAAAACTATTACCAGAAAATTGTCTATTAGAAAAACTGTTATATTTTCTATTAAAACAGTGTTATACAGATTTTTTCTATAGAAAAAACTGTTATACAGAAACTTTTCTATAGAAAAGGGAGTTATATACACCACTTTCTATTGAAAAAACTGCAATACACCCAATTTTTTATAGAGAAAAACAGAAAATTTTCTAAGAAAACATTGTTATGCAGAAAATTTTCTGTAAAAAAAACTGTTATACAGAATTTCTTCTAAAAAACCTTTACACAGAACATTTTCTATAGAAAAAACTTTTTTGCAGAATTTCTATAGAGGAAACTGTTATACAGAACATTTTCTATAGTGGAAACAGGTATACAGACAATTTTCTGTAGAATTTCTATAGAAAAAATAGTTATTCAGACAACTTCTTATAAAGAAAAACTGTACTACATATAATTGTCTATAGAAAAAAGTTTATACAGAAAATTGTCTAAGAAAACATAAGATTTATGTAGGAAAAACAGTTATGCATACAATTTTCTGTAGAAAAAACTGTTATACAGAATATATTCTATAGAAAAAACTGTTATACAGGATTTCTTCTAGAAAAAAACTGTTATGCAGAAAATTTTCTGTAGAAAAAACTGTTATGCAGAAGTTTTTCTATAGAAAAAACTGTTATACAGAACATTTTCTATAGCGAAGACTGTTATACAGAAACTTTTCTATAGCAAAAAGTGTTATACAGAAAATTCTCTATAAAAACAAATTTTATACAGAAAAAACTGTTATACAGAATTTCATCTATTAAAAACCTGTTATACAGAACATTTTCTATAGCGAAAACTGTTATACAGAACTTTTTCTATAGCAAAAACTGTTATACAGAAAATTCTCTATAAAAACAAATTTTAAACAGAATTTTTTCTATATAAAAAATTGGTAACTACAACATTTGTATAGAATTTCTATAAAATGTTGTATATAATTTTATTAAAATGATAAACTCATAATTGATTTATCACGGACGTACCATACTGAATTTAATTTTTCTCATTTCTATTTTTTTTTTGCAGTGTGTCGCCTCATTGTCCACATTCTACTGGCGCAGCAATGAAGAATCCGTCGAAGGTGATCGACCACAAAAGGCGCCCGTCCTAGAGTCACGCGAGACCGTGTATGCCAGTAACTCACGTGCCGATCCCGTACAAGGTATGTCATTGCGGGAAAGTTTTGTTACCAAAATTTTATCGTTTTTCATTCAACCAAATGCAGCCAATAAAACGGATTCATCTGTCAGTATAAAGCCCATCACAATAATATTACTGATAGCCATGGCTTTAATAACCACAACAGGTTGTTTAGAGCAATTCTACTTGAGCAATATCTTACGAATTGCCACAAAACCATCAGCACAACACAATTTAAGACAAGCTAAAAAAATAGTAAGAAATCATTGTTGCAATAAAAATGATGATGACGATGACGATGACTGTGAGGATGCTGAAGTTATAAATAATGAGAAAGATGATAAAACACAACATAGAAAGCTAGAGATTTGTTCGAAAAACAAACTTGATGAAGAAGAGAAACTTAAAAGAATGATGCATTTTAATAAGGAAACAACAAGTCTGCCAATAATGTTAAAAGCAGCAACAATAACAACATCTTTAGACATGGCAACACAAATCACATCAATATATTTAATACAACAACTGGCTACAACTTTAGAGACTTCCGTTTCCTTGAAAACAACTACAAAATCTTGCTCCTCATCTGCACTAACATGTTCGTCATCATCATCCTGCAGCTCCTCCTCCTCTTCCTTGTCAACAACAAAACCCCACGTAAAGAGTTTAAAATCAAGGTAGCTATTTAATTAAATGGATTTTCTCAAATCTTATTTTCTTTCCATTTTATTATACTCGTACTGCTTTTATTTTATATATAATAAAGAATTGATTTTTTATTAAAAAAAAAACATTAAGTACATTAGATTTTTAGTTCCTTATAATTTTTTATTTAATTAAAAAAACTAAGAAAATCTAAAAAAAATACCAAAAAAAAAATTCAACAAAATATAATATTTT
Source organism: Calliphora vicina (assembly GCF_958450345.1). Taxonomy (NCBI): domain Eukaryota; kingdom Metazoa; phylum Arthropoda; class Insecta; order Diptera; family Calliphoridae; genus Calliphora; species Calliphora vicina. The sequence goes on along the minus strand of NC_088781.1, from coordinate 15,639,848 downwards.
TTAAATCTTAAGTTTTAAGTATTTCGGGGAATATCCAAAACGGAAATATAAAAACAAATGTACATAGTCCTTGTTAAATTTTAAGAGTTTTAAAGATAATTACTGAAAAGCCATATTAATTATTAATAAAATAATATAATTAAAGAAAAAGGAAAAGAAAACTATAGTTTTTTTTATTTTTAATCAAAATGTTGTAATTTTAAGCGTAATTAAATGTGTGTGAATCAAAACAAAACAAAAATATGCTCGTAAAATGGTCGATTTTGTCTTAACTTCTTATTAGTCTTTTAAGTCTATTAGTATTGTAAGTAAATTTTAGGTAGTCTGATAAATTAATAATAAAAAAACATATGCAATTTTTAAATACATTTTTAGGCAGGGGTGTAAGTAACTGGTAAGTGGTACTTTAGAGGGTTTTTAAAAGTTATGAACTGAAAGAATAAGGGCAACTTATACTTGAGTTTATGGTTGTGCTGTAAACTGATAAAGAAAGCTTTAAAGTTGTTATAACTTTAGAAAACACTTCAGCCTAGGAAAGCTTCTAATAAAAGCTTTTAGTCAACTTCTCCTTTAACTTCTGAGTAAAGCTTTAAAACTGCTGATAAAATACTGTATTCACAAACTCATTCATTAAAACGTTCAAAGGCTACTTTGGCATCTCAATAGTTTTTGGCTATACAAAATTTTGTATATAACATTCTTCAATTTTAAAGCACAAATATTCCGATAGAAAATCATTTGACAGTATTTGATTAATTTGATCAATTCACAATCTTTTTTTAAATGCTTTTGAGATAAAGCTTCATTTGTTATATGCTTTTGTGGCAAAGCTTTTCTTTTCAGATGTTTCTCCGAGAAAGCTTTTTCATAATTTATGTGCGAAAGCTTTTTACTGTTTTGGTGAAAAGCTTTTTTCTATAGAACTAAGTTTTTGTTGAAAAAGCTTAGTTTCTAAATAAACGTTTAAACAAATTTTTTTTCTGAAAATCAAAAAAGCTTTTTTAAATTGTTTGCAACAAAAGCTTTTTGCTATAAACTTGTCACGTTTTGAAACGAATTCACATGATTTGCTCGTTTTACTTTCGAGTACCTGTTTCAATATACAAAATCATGTGATTTGTAGAACAAACAAATCACTCTATTTACAGAACGGGGGCGAAAGTTTTTGTTGAAAAGGCCTTGTTCATTACGATTTTTGTTTTGTAAAAAAATGCTTTGGTCGAAATGTCAAAGAGTGGTTGAAATGAATTCTGTTTGTAATTTCTACATGTTTCCTTTACGACCCTATATTATTTCTCGTTATAGATAGCGGAGTCGATAGAGATGTCCGTCTGTATGTTGAAATAGATTTTCCGTATCCCCCAATATATACGCTATAGACCAGGTTCGGTTGCTATTTAAAATCGAGAAAATCGGCCAACAGATAGTTGGTATATAAGGATAAAACTAGGCCTCGATTTTTGATCATATCTGGAATACTAATTCATTAATATAGAATGTATGGACATCTAATGATAGATATAAATGGCCGCAGTATATCGGGGCTACAATGGGTCAAAATCGGGAAAAATATATTTTTACCCGAATTTTTGTTTAACAAACAAATTTTTTTGTCATACAATTCAGTTCTCTAATAAATTTCCAAAATAAAATTTAAAAAAAAATGTTTGTTATAAATTTTGTTCACTAGATACAAAACTAAAAACAAATTTTGGAAAAAAATTTTTGTTCAATTTTGTTTACAGAATTTTGTGAAGGCCGAATATGCTCTCTTACTTGTTGTATAACCATTTATATTATAGTGAGAAAGCTTTTGTAGATTTTAGATAAAATCTTGATAATGAACGCTTTTTGTGAAAAAGCTTTTTTAAACATTTATGGTAAGGCATAGTTTTATTTAGATAAAAAGCTTTATTTTCGAAAACAATTTTTGGTGAAAAAGATTTTTTGCTACAATATGTTTAAAAAATATCTTTGAAAGAAGAGAAATTAGAGAAAAATTTAGAATCTTTTAGGCTTAAAGTGTTTTTTGTGTGAAATTATTGTTGGAAATTCTTAATAAATTTTTGAAAATTGTTTTCTAATTTTAAAATAAAGCTTTGCCACAGTGTGATGTTAAACATAAAGATAACTTCAGTGACTTTTGAATTCAACAAATTAGTTTCTTAAGCTTTTACTACAGTGACAACTTAAAGCTTTCAGGTTGCACTCTTCTTTCATATTTAAAATATTTTTCTAAATCTTCAACATATTTCCTTAACAAATTATGTGTATTATAGTATTTTCTTAACATAAAAAACATATACATATATAATATAAAAAGAAAAACAATTAAAAATCAAAACAAACACTTATAAATAAAACTATTTTGTCTCTATTGTGTTATAAATCTTCATACTAATCATAGTAACAAACAAAATAAATCTAGGTTAGATAAATGATGAAAAGCAAAAAATAATAAAAACATAAAAAAAAGAAAAGTCTTAAATTATTAACAAAAACATATCGTAAAATTTAATAGATTTGCCAAAGTTTTTTTTTTATTTTACTTAAGGAAAATAAATTAAATTTATAACAAACAAGAAAAATAAAAAAACAAACATTTATATTGCAAATATTTAAAAAAAAAATTAAATAATGAAACTATTTTGCATTTAGCTTAAAATGAAAAACAATTTTATATTTAAATTTAAATAAACTACAAAACAAAAAAACAATATTTTAATTTTTTAATACAAATTTGTTTAACTAAAAAAGCAACACTTTTTAAAACATTTATATTTAAAGTAATTGTTTTTTTAGAACGATTTTATTTTGTAAACATTTTATTTTCTATACGCAAATTTTATTCAGCTACTAAAACATTCCATATATTTTGCTATAAAATGTATTCAAATTAAACATCATTAGGTTTGAGGAAATATATTTATTTATTTAAACTTTTAAAACAATTGAAACTAAAAAAAGAAATTTTTGTAAACATTTTTTTTTAATTCTTATAGCAAAATATGTGATTTTATTTACAATGTATGCATGTATTTGTTTTCATTTTCATACAAAAAACCTAATAATTTTTTCATATAAGTAATATATTTAATTTGTAAATTTTTTCTTTTTTATTGCCATTACGGAAATACACATATACATATTTATAATTAAGCTTTTGTAAATTTAAAATTATCACTAAAAAGAAAAACAAAAGGAGTTTTTGAAAGCTTTTAAATGTAGCAATTTGGGAAATAGAAGAAAAAATATTCATTAATATTGATTAAAAATTTAATTGTAATTTTAAAATAAGTCATTAACAACTAAGCTGTGTAAATTATAAATTCGAAAATAATAATAATAAAAAAAATTATTTAAAATAATAAAAAAAAATCTTTTTTTTTTCAAATTGTTTGCAAATTAATATATTTTGATATTTTATTTTAGTTATATTTTATTTTTTCAGAACTTACTGTATTTTAAAAATGTCGCATACAAATATCAGCAACTTAAGTTGTGGCCGAATTGCATTATTATATCCACGATCAGGATATGTCTGTCCGTCTGTCTTTTGAAAAAAACCAACATGCACTTTCACTGTTTCAAAAGCCATGAAAAATTATAAGGGAAACTTAAAACTGAAAGAAATCTGGATCAGAAAAAAGGCAAAGAAAAAATTGGTAAGTTCAATGCTCTGATTCTTTTGTGCGTAGAGCCAAATCTAATGCTGTGTTGAAGCTGTATAAAGTTAAGAAAGTTCACAATGCGGTAAAGAACTTAGAAGCAATTTTATAAAAAAATTACCTGTTGTGTGATGGATTATGAAACTTATGTACTGACAGACTTTTCACAACTTTCGGATCAAGATTTTTATGTGGTAAAAACAAACAAAATTCCCCAAAAAGACAAGCTATTTGCAGTTGTGGCAAAAGAAGCCAATCATTTGTGACATCAGGCACGATAAACACAGAAATATTTGTATATTATGGAGTGTATACAAAAACGGCTTTTACCTTTACCTGGTATTCAAACAGTAATGTAATTCTTGTACCACGGTAGGCAAATCCACTCAACTGTCCAGAACTTCGACCTGTAGAACGGTATTGGGCTCTTGTAAAAAAGAATTAAAAAATCCAGGACACTAAGTTTTTATTTAAACAAATGACAACTGCAACTGCAACTAAACTCTAAAAATCATTAAAATATTAAACGATTAGAAAATGTAAATGCTGAAAATTTGAGATCAATGCAGCCATGATGCAGCTCTGAATGATCAAAAAGTGTTTAGAAGGGAAACATTGGATTAGACATTAATTTTCTTATTTAGTTATAACGACATAGCCCATATGCAAATACTATTTCCATCAATATGAGATCAATAAAAGCTTTTATTTTGAAACATTTGTACAATATAAATTTATTCAATATATTGGCCATTGTTAGCTATGAACTTTTCTCATCTTTCTGGCAACATATGGATTCCAAGCCAGAAGAACTTCTCACCTTTTGAGGCCAATATAGACTTAAGCCAATTTCCGATACTCTGTTCCAGAGAGAGCGTTCTGGAAGCTTCCCAAACACTTTTTTCTAAATAGATTTTAACAGGTATTGCTAAATGTGTCCTAGTGTTGGAATATTACGGTTCATGTCTGTGAGTTTTTCGGGAAGTTCTCGCTTTTGGTCAGATTTCAGCAGCTTATAAGTGAGCTGTTGGTATCACCAAATGCAGCAACCATATTTATGGTGAATAATTTTATCATAATATGTTGTTCTCAGATTATGATAAGCCTTAAGCCGAGAGCACCATAATATGATAAGTCCTTCATCATATAAATGGTTGTCACAAACATATATATGTTTACTGTAACCATATATATGGTTGAGACAATCATGTGAATCATAAGTTAACCATATTATGGTTACCACAATCATGTAAATGGTTACCGTGACTATAATATAGTTAAAAAACTTGTAACAATATTGAAATGGTTACAGTAAACATGCCCAACTATATTTTTTCTCTGCGTGTAGCTACTATTATTAGTGGAGAAATTTTAGTAGAAAAGGTGAGATTTATTATTCTAATAATTCCAAAAAATTAATTCAAACTAGATTTTAGATGTTTCGTGTACCTTTCAAATATATAATAATTTTTTATTATTATTTATTTTCAACAACCTAGCCTATTGGCCATAATCGGTTATAAATAATTTAGGTTTTATAATTAAAAAATCCACTTGGTTTGCTACATTTAAAATCCCTCAAAATCTCCTTAAAATGTATAAATACAATTAAGACTTTAACACACATAAAACACACTAAAAAACAAATTTCTATAAGAAAAATTTGCCAATTGGTCTTTTTATGTCTTTAAGATTTATGAAAAATAACAAATAAATTGCCATTTTTATTAACAAGAAAACAATATATGTACATATAATTTTGTTTCTTGAAAAATCATAAATTTTTTATTTAATAAAAAAAAAATCTACAAAAAACATAAAATTATAGTGCTAAACAATTCAGCAACAACATTGATAAGAATTGTCTTGATATAAATAACAAAATTGTAAAAATTAAAAAATAAATAACAAAGAAAACCATTAAACAAAAAAACTTACCTGTATTTAGTGATGTAAGTGTATATTTGTTAAATATTTTAAAACGTAAATAATAAACTAAATTAAATGAAAAAGGAAACACGCCATAAAACCACAGAAATTAAACTTAGAAACAAACGTCTTTCATTAAACCTCCATACGAATAAAATAATATTCAAATAAGTAACACAAAAAATCTCTTTTTTATTAATAATATTTAACATTTAAACAACAAACACAAACACAAGTAATTAAACCATAATTATGTAAATATTTAACTTAACAAATTAATTTCAATAATAACAAATATAAATATAATACAAAACATAATAAAAAATAATAAAAATAAAAAACAAATCAATAAATTAAAATCAAATTAAGCATAAACAGCTTAATTATTATTAAAAACTAAATTAAACCTAATTGAAAAAAAAAAATATATAAAAATTTAATGTAAAACATCAAACACAAAATTAAAATAAATGAAGAAAAAAAACTGAAAAATTTAATCAAAAATAAAACAAAAATTTACTAAATAAATATTTGTTTCATGAAAAATCAACAAAAAAAAGAAATATTTCTTATTCGTTGGTCTTATTTTATGTAAGAAATAGCCAGACAATTGCATTCTGTGCTAGGAAATTAATGGTAAGTTATGGAAACAATTTGTAAATTGATAGAAATGTCTTGTGAGATTGATCATGTACATTGGTAATGTTTTTCCGGAAAAGAAGTAGTTGTCCTAGACTTAGGTTAGCTTTTAAGGATGACACGGTTTCCAATAAGGAATAAGTGTCAATAAGATCCATTATGATTCCTTTTATATTATTATTCTCCTTCCCGTCCTTTCCCATTCTGAAAACAATTATCGTAAAAGCTCTACTTTCTAAAAAAATGATCCAAATATGTTAAATCGCCTAATTGATAGTGCATACTCAAGGTCAAACTCAAGGTCAAACTCAAGGTCAAACTCAAGGTCAAACTCAAGGTCAAACTCAAGGTCAAACTCAAGGTCAAACTCAAGGTCAAACTCAAGGTTAAACTCAAGGTCAAACTCAAGGTCAAACTCAAAGTCAAACTCAAGGTCAAACTCAAGGTCAAACTCAATGTCAAACTCAATGTCAAACTCAAGGTCAAACTCAAGGTCAAACCCAAGGTCAAACTCAAGGTCAAACTCAAGGTCAAACTCAAGGTCAAACTCAAGGTCAAACTCAATGTCGAACTCAAGGTCAAACTCAAGGTCAACCCCAAGGTCAACCCCAAGGTCAAACTCAAGATCAAACTCAAGGTCAAACTCAAGGTCAAACTCAAGGTCAAACTCAAGGTCAAACTCAAGGTCAAACTCAAGGTCAAACTCAAGGTCAAACTCAAGGTCAAACTCAAGGTCAAACTCAAGGTCAAACTCAAGGTCAAACTCAAGGTTAAACTCAAGGTCAAACTCAAGGTCAAACTCAAGGTCAAACTCAAGGTTAAACTCAATGTCAAACTCAATGTCAAACTCAAGGTCAAACTCAAGGTCAAACCCAAGGTCAAACTCAAGGTCAAACTCAAGGTCAAACTCAAGGTCAAACTCAAGGTCAAACTCAAGGTCAAACTCAAGGTCAAACTCAAGGTCAAACTCAAGGTCAAACTCAAGGTCAAACTCAAGGTCAAACTCAAGGTCAAACTCAAGGTCAAACTCAAGGTCAAACTCAAGGTCAAACTCAAGGTCAAACTCAAGGTCAAACTCAAGGTCAAACTCAAGGTTAAACTCAAGGTCAAACTCAAGGTCAAACTCAAAGTCAAACTCAAGGTCAAACTCAAGGTCAAACTCAATGTCAAACTCAATGTCAAACTCAAGGTCAAACTCAAGGTCAAACCCAAGGTCAAACTCAAGGTCAAACTCAAGGTCAAACTCAAGGTCAAACTCAAGGTCAAACTCAAGGTCAAACTCAAGGTCAAACTCAAGGTCAAACTCAAGGTCAAACTCAAGGTCAAACTCAAGGTCAAACTCAAGGTCAAACTCAAGGTCAAACCCAAGGTCAAACTCAAGGTCAAACTCAAGGTCAAACTCAAGGTCAAACTCAAGGTCAAACTCAAGGTCATACTCAAGGTCAAACTCAAGTCAAACTCAAGGTCAAACTCAAGGTCAAACTCAAGGTCAAACTCAATGTCAAACTCAATGTCAAACTCAATGTCAAACTCAAGGTCAAACTCAAGGTCAAACTTAAGGTCAAACTCAAGGTCAAACTCAAGGTCAAACTCAAGGTCAAACTCAAAGTCAAACTCAATGTCAAGTCAAGTCAAATCAAATCAACAGTGCTTTGCCAGTTGACTCCTGCAAAAACCTAATCAAGCTGCATAATTTAGTTTCGGAAAAAACATTACACAAATAAATTCTAAGCTTGCTAAATTAAGTAAAGTGAAAAGTGAATTCCGTTGTGGCCATACAAACACGGAAGATACAAAACGTTCTGGAAGCCCTGTTGAGGTCTCTACACCCGAAAGAATTGAAACAAATTACGGTATGATGTTGGCCGATCGATGATTGAAAGTGCGAGAGATTGTGGAAGCCATAGGCATCTCGCGTGGGTCAGTGGTTTCAATGTTGAATTGATCGGGTGCACAAACCATTAAACACGTGTTCAGTTTCCACGACAAATATCCATGAATTAGGCTACAAAATGCTCCCTCCGGATTTAGGCCCTTGAGGCTATTTCTTATTTTCAAACCTAAAGAAATGTCTCGAAAAAGATTTGACTCCAACGATGAAATCTTATTTTATGGAAGGGATACATTTGGAGAAACGTTGCACAAAGTGCATAGAGTCAAAGGTGATAATTATTTAGAAAACATAATATCTGACACATTTTTAATAGCTAACGTGATTAAAAAAATAATAATTTGTTAAACCAAGGATAAGTTTAGGCTGGAATAGTGTGTATATTGGCCCTAATTTTGTAAATCACGTCACAAAGTGATATTTATATGGAAAGCAAAAACAAAATTTAAAAATTTTAAAAATTTGTTTTTGTTTTATATACAAATTCTTAACAGAACAAACGCACTAAAATTCAAGCGTTAATTTGCCTTTCATAATTTGAAAATTTTGTATATAAAACAAAAACAAATTTTCAAAATTTTTGAAATTTTGTTTTTGCTTTCCATATAAATATCACTTTGGTGGCGTGATTTACAAAATTAGGGCCATTGTTTTATTTGGCTCACTTTATATGTTGGCAGTGTAAATATTCGTTCCAAATTTTGTTTTAATATTCACAGAACTAGAGTGATCAAATATTCGACATATTCCAAAAACCGGTTTTCGAATAATTCGAAAAAGCGTAATTTTTAAAAACCGGTTTTCGGTTTTTTTAATCAAAAACCGGTTCGAATAATCGGTTTTTAATTTGTTTGTCAATTTATGTATTGAGGTATAAATTAAGCTTAAATATTTTTTTTATTAAAACTAATTAAAAAATCATTCAGTCTTTTAAAAATTTATTTAACTTAAATTAAATTTATTTAACACAACTTTAAATTTGTTTAATATTTTAAATCAAAGTAAATGATATATGTTTATTAATATAATATTAACAAATACTAACAGTTAATTGTATTTTTTAAAATAATATTTCAAGAAGGGAATACAATTTAAATGATTTGAGGACACACTATTCCTCAATTTATTATACCCTTCACTTTCGTAAGAAGGGTATATATAAGTTTGTCATTCCGTTTGTAATTTTCACAATATAATTTTCCGACCCTATAAAGTAAATATATTCTGGATCCTTATAGATAGCGCTGTCTGTCTGTCGAAATCAATTTTCTGAAGACCCCAGATATCTTCGGGATCTAAATCTTCAATAATTCTGTCAGACATGCTTTCGAGAAGTTTCCTATTTAAAATCAGCAAAATCTTTCCACAAATGGCTGAGATATGAGGAAAAAACCAAAAAAAAATTAAAAAACCAAAATTTTTTTTTTTTATTTAAAAAAAAAATTTAAAATAACAATTTGAAAAATTTTTTTTCCAAAAAGTGAAAAAATCGACTTAGGAAAAAAAAATTTGTTTTTTTGAAAATTTGTCCAAGTAATCAAAATCTGGTTTTAAGTCGCTAGTTGTTGCAATATGTACTAGTTTTTTTGTGTGGATTTCGAACTTCTTTTATTGTTAAACTGAGTTATACGAAGCTAAATCAAACACGCGCCAGAACGAGACGCAAAATTTTCGAAGGCAAAAAACAAAAATGAGCCTGAAATAATGACAATGAGGCGCGACTGCGACAAGTCCTCAATGTATAACTTGTTAATGGCATTCAACATGAATTCATAACACATATTTAGAAGAAAAGGGTTGTTTAAAGTAATCGCAGAATCTTAAAATAAAAAAAATATTCGTTTTGTCGAATAATTCGAGACAAAAAAACCGGTTTGTCGAATAACTCGAAAACCGTCCTTTTGTAAAAACCGGTTTAAAAAAACCGAAAAATTGGAAAATAACCGGTTTTTCGAATAATTCGAACCACTCTACACAGAACACAAAAATATACAATTTTTCTTTTATGAGAAAGCGAGTGTACTTGTTATGATTAATAATATCACTCATACGCTGACATGGCCTAAGCATTTGCTTAAAATAATTTGTCTCGAAATATTTTGAGTTTATAGTTGAATGAGTATAAAAACAAGTAAGAAAGTATAGTCGAGAAGATGAGTATAAACAGTTGTCATTTAAAATGTATGTATATGGGAACTATATATCAAACATATTTCCGAGATTTATGCTCATTATTGAAATTTTCGATAGTGATCCTTGTATGGAAGCTATTGTAAATAAATTACTAAATTTGGTAGCGCGAAATCTCACTGGTCAGATTCATCATTAATGTTTTGAGCACTCAAAAAATTAATGATTAATCTGACTTAGAGCAGCCATTTATATCAGCCAATGATATATTTATACTCACTCCCACAAACGTTAATTTAAAGGTCAATAGGTTTTGAAGCCTTTGTTAAATTTTAAAATGCAAGTAACTTTTACTTACTCCATTTTTATATAAATTCTAACCCTAAATAGACTCAATTATTTTCAAAAATAAAATGCTTACAAAAATGTTATTTAAAGTTTAAACATGCGTAAATAATTATGCCTATTTTTATTTGAAAAAAATTCCAATTTATAACAAATATCTGATTCACAATACCAAACAACCAAAAACATCAGCATTCAATAAATAACTTTTAAATTCTTCTTCAACATCACTCTACACCCTGACAAAAATTGCATTGCGCCATTTGACTAACAACTATTTGGCTGTGAAAATATTTCACAACTGAAGTGAAGTACATTTAAATTAATTAGAAATAAAAACGATAATATTATGTAATTTCAATTACAATTAAAATTGCATCGTTTGAAATAAATTACATTTTAACACCGCAGCAATAATGCAAAGCACGCAACAACTAAAACGCCAACAAAAAATATGCATGTATATTGAAGTAAATGTAAATATATATTTTGTAAGAGGAAATCAAATAATGAATCATAATGGGGGTTTAATATGGATAGAAAAAAAAAACAAAATCCTACACGATTGTTTGATGGCAATGGAAAAAAACAGCAAAAATTAAAATAGAAAATTTGCTCAAATAGAAAACGCACACAGACATGAACAATCTAACAAATGTCAGCAGCATTAGTGGTCAACATACAACATCCGTCATTGTTGCAACGCACATGATTTCATACTCATACAGATACATCATTAAAACCAATACAGCGAAAGCGATGAACATGGATTAAATATACAAACTAACACAAAACGACATCATGCTCTCTTATATGTTCAGATGAATTTTACAAAAACTATTCATTTATAACTAAAATGATGATTACAAAAGGTTTTTAACATAGGAGGGACATTTTAAAAGTTCTACTTAAAACCAAGGTAAAAATATGCAAAGAATTTCATCGTAGTTCGTTATTTTGAACATTACTGAAAAATGAGAAGGCTAGGCAACAATATTTAGATAAAAAATTGTGATATTTTTAAGAATTTTTCAATACAACCTTTGAGAAGAGAACTGATCTTGGTCATCACTAAGAGTTGTAAAAGAGTTGGTGATCATACTTGCAATGCACAGTGGGGCAGAATCGAAATTTTTTGGAAATAAATCTGGCATTTCTAAACGGCTGGTGCGATCGGGATAAAATTTTACACGGGCGTAGCCAAGGAGCATTCGAGTTTAAGTTATTAAAATGGGCGATACAAATTATCCACGGGCGTCGATATGGGGGCTCAAAGTAGGGTACCTTCGACATGTAAAATGTTTAAACACGTGCCATGCTTGCGTGTGCTATTTATCTCTTCTAATTTTCGAGTTATAGGCATTTAAAAATTCAAATTTTAAAATTTTGCCATACCTTGGCCCGCTATTTTAAAAATATAGGGCGTAATTTTGAACCAAATAGACTCGAATTTTTTGTGTTGGTTTGACAACTAAATTAGCAATAATATACAAAATATTTGAGGTCAATATCTATTATATATCCAAAAATAAACGATTTTCAATTTAAGTATTAAAAAAATAGTAGATTGTTGCTGATTTTTGGGGCGAAAAGGTGACTTAACTCTTTTTTTATTAAAAAAAAAACTTTATATAAGAACATATAACAATTTTATGTTTTTCTGTAAGGCATCTTTACGGAGAACATTTTGGTATAAAAAACGTGTAAAATTTTTAAAATATGTCGCCCCCACGCTCATCGGAATTTGACCTATTTTTTATCAAAAATTCAAATTTGTGTTCTATAAATTCATGTTCTAAAATCTCAAAGCTGGTATCTAAAAACAAAAACCAGGTTTGGAAACCTTGATGTGTTCCCTATTTATCGCCAAAGTATTTTCCCAGCCCCGAAGGAAATGTGGACCCTATAGGCAAAATTGTAAAAAATGCCATTTTGGGGATTTTTAGAAATTGCGGGATTTCCTTTAACCTTTTGATAAGTTTTTTTACAACTTGTTATTTAGAATGACAGACTTAAAAAACGTTGAAAATTTCATTGGGTTGTGTTAATAAATAAAGATTTTATTACATATTACATATGCATTGAGTTTCTAAAGCTAAAATTTATATCAAAATTTTAATAGGCTTGCAAATATTAGGAACAATTTGATCCACATTTATTCCGAGCTATATTTTTTTGTATAGATAAGTTAATTTTTGGTCTTCAAGTCAATATCTCAATTAGATTCAAAAATATGCCACTTTAGAACTCCGTCCTTCAAAAATATTGCACTTTTTCATAATAAAATTTTTTTATAAATTTTCTTAATGTACATATCTGAGTCAGAACTTTCTTTATTTTTATAATTTTATCTTAGACCTTTTATTTAGAGTGTCTATTGTCATTGGAGTTTATCTAACAAACATTTTTTTGCTTAAGATAATAGTTTTGCAATTTTGATAAAAAAAAACTAGTAAGAAAGTATAGTCGGTCAAGCCCGACCATTTCATTTTTCATTTAAAATTTAAATAATTTATATTTTTGAGTGATTTTCGGAAGTGGGCCTTATATGGGAGCTATGGCCAATTATGGACCGATCACCATGATTTATGTCTATATGAAAGTTAACTATGTTGAATTTTGTCTGTATACTAACATTTTTAAGCGATTTATGCACATTAAAGTGATTTTCGGAAGCGGGTCTATATGGGAGCTATGAATAATTATAGGCCGATAGTAACAAAATTTGGTGACATGAATTTTGTACATATAAAACTTATTTGGAGCGCAATTTGTGGAGATACATTTATAAATTAAACAATTATGAACGATAAAGTCCAATTTCGGAAGAACATTTGTATGGGGGCTAGGTGAAATAATTGACCGATTTCAGCCAGTTTCAATAGGCTTGGTTCTTGGCCCGAAAAAATAATATGTACCAAATTTGATCGAAATATCTGCAAAATTGCGTTACAAATATCTGCACAAACGCATTATACCCTCAAGACTATTGTGGTGTAGGGTATAATAAACGTTCTTAATGAAGACAGTGTAATTTTTCTTATTCTAATTTTTTCTCAAATTTCATAAAAACTGGACTTAGCACATGTGATAACTAAGCTAACAAAATTATTTTGTTTAATATTTGATTAAAGTGTATAAATTTATACATTATAATAAGGGTCCTCATGTAAACGCTTAAAAGCCTCGCAAACTGTGCAATCTGTGCATTTTTACACTCTCGCAAATGAAATGTCAAAAAATGTATGGAAATTCGTTTGCACAACTCCGATAAGTTTGCGCGACAATTTAGACTCGCAAACTTGAATTTATTGTGCATTTGATGAATCAGCTGCTTTTGTTTACTTTTATTTATAAGAAATAAAAATCAAATAAAATATAAAAATTTTGTGCATGTGAAAATTGTGTAACTTTGGAACAGAATGATTGTATTAAATGACATTGTGTATGAAAACATTAACCAACAGCTAGAACATAAACAAAGTCCTCCAAACTATGTATACCACCGTTTGTTCCAAAGATTTAACTTTCATTCAACATTTTAAAATTAAAATTTATACAATTTGAAAAAAAATTATTAAAGCTTTTGTTGAATTTATGTATTTTTATTTGACAAATATAAATTTTCTGTATAAACTTGCACAAAATTGAAAAGGTGGGTTCATGAAACATGTCGCGCAAATTTGCCCATTTTCACAAATGGGAAACTTAAGCGTTTAAATGAGTACCCTTAATGTATATACAGCTAAGCTTTATTGTTATCATGTGAAAATATGTATGGAAAATTTGTGTAATGTTCTTGTACCTAATTTCTCGTTAACTATCAGAATTCGATCTTATCAAAAGTGACTGAAAATTATGACTAAAAAAGTTACTATCAATAATAAGTTTGAGACAAACATTGTGAAAACAATAAAGCAGCAGATAATCTTATGAATTTAACATCAATATAATACAAACAAGATTTTGATAATCTTCTAATGCGTTCCAGTAGCTAAATCATTGTTTGTTATCAGTACTCCGCGATCGTAAAGAGCTATCGAAATATGGAAATTTGCTGGTGAGCGTATAAGGCAGAAAATATTATAGAAAAAATATGCCAAAGGAGCAGATAAGCATAAGCCTAATACCGGCATTTAACGAAATTATTACTTCTAACGAATTTGAAGGGAATAAATCTTACTAAAAGTTGAAAACAAAAGAAGGCAAATATTTCAACGTGAAAAATAATAACAGAAAGCAACAATTCGCAGATTTTTGTATTTTATAGAGCTCTAAAAAAGTCGTTAAAAATCATTTTCTATTAGGTGTATAGTTAAAAATGCAATTTTTAGCTTTTATTTTGAAACATTTGTCCAATAAAAAATCATTCAAAGAATTGGCCATTATTAGCTTTCGAGATAAACGAATAGTAGTCGCAAGGTCTGGAGTATAAAGCGGGTGAGGAAAAGCTTCCCTTCCCACTTGATTATAAATACTTTTTCAAGATGGAATATTACGGTTTCATGTCAATGCTCGCTTCAATCGAATCAGTTGCATTCGGTACAGGTTCCCTGTGTTGGTCTGATCAGATTTGAGCAGCGCATAATAGATAGGACCGTTTTGGTCCTACATAATACAGAGTATTTCCTTAGCGCCATAGATTTTGGTTTTGGTGTTGGTTAGGCTGGTTGGCCGGGATACACATATCATCATTTACGCTTCGGGTTATCGTAATGGATAAAATTTTTATCGAAAGTACTGATTCGGTGCAAGCATGATTTTCCTTTATGGCGTTCAAGCTGCATTTCGGATATGCAAAATCATTTCTCCAGGTCTCTGGTCTTCAATTCGTACGGTACCCAATTTCCCTACTTTTGGATGAATACTGCTGCACGCAAACATTTTGAAATTGATGATTGAGCAGTTCCCAATGATTTCGTAAGCTCTTGTTGAGTTTTGCAACAATATTCATGGAGCAATGCCTCCAATTCTTGGTATTCAAACTTTTTTAACTAGCCTGGGCAATATTTGTCTTCCGTGTCAAAATAACCATTTCTGAACCGCACAAACCATCTCTCGCACGTTGAAAACCATGGAACACATTCAACATAAACTTTGGTGAGCAATCGATGTGCTTCAGAGGCACTTTGTTTCAAATTAAAAAAGTAAACTTCCCGCATATAACGCTTTGTCGGCACAAAATTCGATATTTTCGAAGCAAGAAAAAAACCTTGGTCTTTACAATATAATGTTCGATAACTAGGTGATAATAAATGAAGATATGTACCCTTCAAAATAACGTATTAGTTATTATAGACAAAAGCCGCGTTCAAAAGACACGCCATCTGTTGTAAATCCCACATTTTTAAGTTACACACCCAATACCTTTCGAACTATATATACATATATACTGATATATAAAATACAGTTTTGCATAATTTTAGTGTACAATAGTGTTATGTTCCAATTTACAATTTTTCTAAATAGTCGCAAACTGGTTTTAATTTGTGTCACGTTCTTGATATATACTATAAAACCGTTTTCACCAAACAAGCTCTACTAAAATCTTATCTAACGAATGCCAATATTTCCTCATGACATCTATAATTTTGTTCTGTTCATTTTCGCTTATGTTCCAAATCGCAAATGTTTAAATTTATCTAGATGTAGTCAAAAAACATTTCTATTTTTGTCGCGTTATTTATCTTATATATATCGCTAATATATTGGAAACTACAACATCTACCACTACACTACACAAATATGAATGCTTATCGATGAAGAACGCGACATTCGTAAGTCTAGAAATATAAGGAAATCTTTTCCGATTCTCGGCAACATTTTACGATTGTCAAGAATTGGAAAATATTTTCTCATAATTTAAAACTTCTTCATATGATTTTTTTAGTGAAAAAAATTCTTGTGGAGAAATGAAAAAGATTTAAGAATGTCGCGTTCTTCACCGGTAAGCTTTAATTCTTGTCATATGATTTTTTTATTGAAAAAAAGAACTAAAAGTAAACTAACAATCATGATTTCTTTTAATTCAAAAGCACTTTAAAGCCTAACTGCGAACCAAAACATACATCAATATATAGAGACAGGAATGTTAGGTTTTGTGTATTTATGTATGTAATAGTGTGTCATTACAATTGTCATAAATTAAAATCACCCTTTCCTCAACTTACATACGCACACAATCACTCTCTCTCTCCCTGTTTCGCAAAAAATAAAAAATCAGCCAAAACCAAGTAGGCGATTGGCATAGATGGTTGAATAATTACAATATGTCTGTCTATGTTTTATACCAGAATTGTGTTGCAACAAAAAAATTATCCTAAACTGAATAAATGACCACCATCTACTTCCGAAAAATCAACATTATAACGAATATTTCAATGTATTAGTCATGCACACACACACACAAACACACACACACATACTCCTGTATTTGTTCTGTTATATAGATGTGAGTTTAAATATTGTTGACGCTGACATTGTCCCTGTCGCGGTCATTACTGCAGCTGATTATGTTGCTTGAATTTAAATTCAAATTCAAAAGTGCACGCGCATAAATAATATTGCCTCTGAACATTAGGTTGGTATTTGTGGCAGTAACAATTGACAATTTTAAATGCATGCTAAACAAACATAAATATTGTTTGAACAAACAGGAGGAACGAGTCTATGTATCTAGGGAGCGTGCATGACATGCGGCAGCGGGTGTATAGGACATACATTGGAATAGTTTTTGCACAAATAAATTAGACATTAGTCATAAGTACTGCTAAATATGTACAAAAAAAAATAAAATACACTCAACGAAATCAAAATGTGGTTTTTGTACAAATGACCTTTTCAAAATTTGAGAGGATCAAATGTTAAATAAAATTTTGCAAAGAAATTATTTGTAAATAAAGAGCTCAATTTTTAGTTGATTATTTTAATATAAACAACGATTAAAATAATAAGTAAAATTACATCAAATAGTTTCAAAGTCATCTAAGTATGTTTGTTCAACTTTCAACTAGTTATTTTTTTATTAGTGTATTTTTCATAATAAATGTTTTTAAAGTAATGCGACAAAATTATAATTTTATATTATGAATCAGGCAACTGCAAACAACATACATACAACACAAATTGTTCATTCATATATGACATGTTTAATTTGTTAAAATAACACAAATCTACTGCATTGCAAAATGAAAAAAAATATTAAATAAACTATATATTTTGCTCATACTGCATATTTTGCAAATATTTTATTCATTTTGGAATTCGTATACTTTTTTAACTTTTACCCTTAGGGGGTTGATTACCAGCGGAAATGCATGTGTTAAAAATTGTGTGAGCTTTTTAGAATTTCAAATATTTTAGAGGGGGTCAACTATACAAAAGTTAAATTTCATTAATGTCAATTAGTGTGGAAATTTAATGAATCATTTAAAGTAGAGTTTTTTTGTTTTGGAAAAATTAATGTAAGCAGCTGTATTTTTTCCAGGAAATATATTTTTATGAAATTTCAATTTTCTACTCTCAATTCAAATACAGTTATGAACCAGTTAAAGATGCCAAGATTTTAAAAAAACAAACACAATTGAAACACGTCCACAATAAATGTATGAACATGTTTGAGGTTTTTCTTTTCGCAAAAACTTACAAGTAAGTGAAGTAAGCATGAAAAACAAACTGTCAATATTTGGATGAGAAAAAAAATTAAATCAATTTTAGATATTAAATATTTCGAGAAGAAAATCTAAATTTAACAATTTGATTAACACTTTCAAATGCAGCATAAATTTATTAATAATTTCGAGTTATAATTTAAATGTTTTTAAAAGTGATCTTAATTGAAAGGGGTTACGCGTCTGGTTCCACGTAGTCGACAAAATAAGCATCACAACTAAGATAATTTCCCTTGAACAAATATTTTTATTTAATTTAAAAAATTACTATCAAAAGCTAATATTTATTTTGTCAAATGGTTCAATGACGAGAATGTTGCCCAGCATCTTCTGCATAGTGGCACAATTTGTATCAGCCTATCAAAGGATGTTATAACTTTTGAAAAATTGCGGAAACCAGTCAGTTTTGTTTTGATATTTCTGAATCCGAAAAAAAAATAAATCTTTCTTAGAAAGTTATTAACGATTTAAAATATTTGACTTTGTAAACACTGCGACTCTAGAGAAAATATGCTCAATCTGTGATCACTCATTTTTTTTTCCAAAAATCGATTTTTAGTATAAATAATTTAAAATATTTTAAATCGTTAATAACTTTGTAAATACTGTGATTTTAGGAAAACTAAGCTTGATCTGTGTCACTCACATTTTATAACTAAATCGATTTCTAATATAAAAAAATCAATTTATCAATGTTTTAAAATATTTAAGTGTTTTATACTAAAAATCGATTTTGGTCATAAAATATGAATGATCATAGATTGAGCTTACTTTTCCTAATATCGTAGTATTTGCAAAGTTATTAACGATTTTTTTTTTCGCAGTATTTACGATTTAATATATTTGAGTTATACTAAAAATCAATTTTTGGTATTAAATATGAGTGATCACAGATTGAGCTTATTTTCTCTAGAATCAAAATAATTACAAAGTTATTATATACTAAAAAGCGTTTTTTGGTATAAAATATGAGTGATAATCAGGGAAACCAAAATATGCAAATGCATGTTTTTTCTGGTGAGTCTAATGAGCACATGGATAAGATATTTACACGTTTCAGAACTATTTAAGAACTTTGGCATCGATTTGTTAGTGCATATTTTTGCATATTTTACCCTTAAATACATATTTTTGCATATATTTGTTTTAAGAGCATATTTATGTCATATTTTGCGTTTTTAGAGCATATTTTACTGTTTAATAGCATATTTTGAGTTTATCAAAAACAAATTTTGTCTTACTTATTTTTCGCTGTTGTGTTACAGGTTTTTACTTCCTTTGTTTAAATTCAAAATTGAAAAATAGATGGCTTTTCACCAAAAAAAAAATTTAAAAAACAGAAATTTTTTTTTTTAAATTTTAAATACAATTCGAATAATTTTTTTATCCAAAAAATTAAAAAACTGAAAAAAATGTTCACCTAAAAAAATAATTTTTTTTTCCAAAAAATTAAAAAACTGAAAAAAAAATTTTTGTTCACCTAAAAATATTTAAATTTTTTATTTTGAAGTATAATTAGGTGAAGGGTATATAAGATTCGGCACAGCCGAATATAGCTCTCTAACTTGTTTTAATATAAAATAAGCACTATTTTAATAATAGCTCCATCTAAATATCAAATTTTAGTTCTAATTCAAACTTAACCGTTCTAAGTGTTAAAGAAATATTGTCTTTTAAATTTGCTCCTGTAACATCAGTTGATGTCGAAAGAACATTTTCTATGTATAAAAATGTTTTCAGATCCAATAGACAACGATTTTTATTTGAAAATTTAAGTAAATTTTTTTTGGTTAAAAATTATGTAAAAGTTTGTTTTTTTAAGAGCATATTTTTTAAATTTTAAGAGCATATTTTAAAGTTTTTACTGCATATTTAAAGCGCCTAAAACGCTTTTTTTAGAGCATATTTCCGGTTTCCCTGGTGATAATAGATTGAGCTCAATTTCCCCAAAATCTCAATATATGTATACGAAGT
Organism: Calliphora vicina; assembly: GCF_958450345.1. Lineage (NCBI taxonomy): Eukaryota > Metazoa > Arthropoda > Insecta > Diptera > Calliphoridae > Calliphora > Calliphora vicina. The sequence goes on along the minus strand of NC_088781.1, from coordinate 15,619,602 downwards.
TATTAACGATGTGATATATTTAAATTTTTGGTATGAAATATGAGTGATCACATATTAAGCTTATTTTCTCCAAAGTTTTTAACGATTTAAGAAATTTAAGTTTTTTATACAAAAAAATGATTTTTGTTATGAAATATGAGTGATCACAGATTAAGTTTATTTTCCTTTAAATCGCGGTATTTACGATGTTATTAAAGATTTAAGAAATTAGAGTTTTGTTGTAATAAAAATCGATTTTTGTTATAAAATATGAGTGATCACAAATTGAATTTATTTTCTCTAGATTCACAGTATCTATAAAGTTTTTAACGATTTAAGATATTCTAGTTTTTTATAGTAAAAATCGATTTTTGGTATAAATTATGAGTGCTATCTAAGTTTTCTTTTGGGGAAAAATGGTCCATTTTGAAAAAAAGTCAAAAAAGTTTTTGATTTCGAAAAAAAACAATTAAAAAATGTTTTTAATTTTTTTCGAAAGATTGAAGAAATAGCTATCTACACTATTTGGGACAGCTTTCGCTAAACCCATTGACCCATTGTAGGTCCAACGATTTTGACCCATTGTAGGTCCAACTTACTATAGCCTTATCTACATCGTTGCAATGGACTTTGAAATATCTATCATTAGACAATATGGATAGTCTATATTAATGACTTAGTAATCCAAAAATAGGTCAAAAATGGATGTTGTCCCGGTTTTTGCTCATATCTCCGTTATTTATGGACCGATTTTGCTGATTTTAAATAGCAAACTTCTCGAAAGCATGTCTGACAGAATTATTGAAGATTTGGATCTCGAAGATATCAGGGGTCTTCAGAAAATTGATTTCAACAGACAGACGGACATGGCTTAATCGACTCCGCTATCTATAAGGATCCAGAATATATATACTTTATAGGGTCGGAAATAGGCTCGGAAATGAAAAATGTAGAAATTACAAACGGAATGACAAACTTATATATACCCTTCTCACGAAGGGTATATATCGAATGAAATATCTATCATTAGATATCCATATTGTCTATATTAATGACTAAGTCAGATATAGGTCAAAAATAGGTCAATAATCGAGGTTGTTCTGGTTTTTTCTTATATCTCAGCCATTTGTGTACCGATTTTGCTGATTTTAAATAGCAAACTTCTCGAAAGCATGTCTGACAGAATTATTGAAGATTTGGATCCCGAAGATATCAGGGGTCTTCAGAAAATTGATTTCAACAGACAGACGGACATGGCTTATATATATATACTTTATAGGGTCGGAAATGAAAAATGTAGAAATTACAAACGGAATTACAAACTTATATACATAAAAATTAAAAATTAACTGGAATTCCCGGGAATAAACAGATTCTATTGACATTTCAAGGGAATGGAAAAGTTAGTGAAATTATGAACCCTATGTCACACTATTAAACATTTGGTTTCCCTTTCGACGATACATGTATCAGATATGAATAAAATTCCTTTAAAATTTAGCTTACAATTTTGTACGTCATATCTTAAAACTTTTACAAATTTGTTCATATAAAATGTTACGATTTCTCGACAACTAGTTATACAAATTTCAATACAATGACAGCCTGACATCGGATTACAGGGTAATAACTGAATTATGGTTTTTTTAATAAATTATTTGTTCGGTATTTTTTAGAAAATATTCCAGATTTTTTTTTTGAACTCGTAAAGTCTAGTAAATAATTGCTTAAATACACAGTAAATTATAAACTTGTGATATCTGTTAGATGTAAATTGGCTTCTCGATGGCTTATTTTTAGTTACACAAACATTTTGAAAACCCTAAAACCAGTGGAAAATCTAATTTTGATTTCATTATTTCAGATTTCGAATCAATACCTTATATTCTACAGACCTTATTTGACCTATTTCGATCAACTGCCAAAATAATGACAAATTGAACAAATGTTCATCTCTCATACATGATAAGTTTATAAATAACCAGGCATGTAAAAACAATTGCATTTTTATTTAACAAACCCCCCATCCCCCCTTCACTTACACCCACCATAAAAATAAACGAACAGCAAAACATTTAATGTCAAAAAGGAAAATATTTGTTTTTTCTATATAAAATAAAAACGTGAGAATTTTTAACTGCCAACAAACAACATGTTTTCATTTTTATTTTTATTTTTTTTGTTCTGTCCCAATTTTCCTAAAGCGGAAAAAGGCCTTAAACATGTCATTTAAATTGGAATTGAAGATTTTTTTGTTGTGTGGTGTGTGTATGTATGTGAGTGTTTTGCCATATTGAGCAAAACGTATTTGAAGACGATAGAGACTAAATTCGTTTTTCAGTTTTTTAACAGGGATTTTTTGTTGTTGTTGTTCTATTCATTTTACCTTGGCAGGAAAGTGGAAAAAAATATTCTGAAGAAAAAGTAGTTTTGTGACAGAGAAGCTTACGTGAGGCTTAGGATTTTGCTTGGTTTTTTTGTTGTTGTTCTACTTCCTCTCTGGTTGGTGGCAGTACAAGCATTCTGCATACAAAACTGAAGTGTTTGGATGTGTAAACTGGTAAAATGCATTGGTATTGTGAACCAAAGTCACATATGAGCAGCAAGTTAATCTGCTTCGATACTGAGGTACATACGTTGTACTTGGAATGTAGACTTCTGCTAAATATCATTTGTTTTAAAGGTATTTTTTTTCTTCATTTTGTATTTTTGGCAGAAATTTAAGGCAATTTTTTTTCAGAACTTAAGGAAAACTGTTGAAAATTTGGATATAAGCCAGAAAATTTGTTGGGTCTTAACTTTAGCTTATGAAATGTTAGTTTTTTTAATTCAATAATTCTTTGTAAAATAGTGTAAAAATGTTTCAGTGTAAACAGCAAAGAGAATGTGGTGTGAACATGTTATTATAGTGTAAGTAGAAGGTAATTATTATATCTACTTATGTAGATTTTTTTATAGATTAAATAGCTATATTAAAATCAATTTTAAGTAACTTCATATTGGTTTAAATAAAGCAATATTCTAATTGTCCAGTAAAGTAAATCAGAAATAAACAAATTTAATCTTCTCAATATGGACGTCTGTGGAGTGATATCAATCCACAACAGACCCTACATACTCCATTACATCCAGCAAAACGGACCGTTTGGTGCGTTTTAGACGGACGGTGATCATGGAAATCGTTACCGCACCATGATCAATGATGTTTTGTTTCAAAATATGGCAAGATGTGGTTTACACTTGATTTCGAGAATTGTACCTGTCAATTGACCTACAGGTCGATTATTATCTCGATTATTTCGTGTGGGACCATGTCAAGTAACTGGGGTATGCTGATAATCCAGCAACAATTGAAGCTTATTCGTGACATATGGCCAGAAATGCTTGAAGAAGTTGCACAAAATTGGTCCAGAATGTGCTTCGTTAAGAAATTTTTTTTTTTAAATCGAATATTTTTGACTAAATTATCATGACCAAACAACCGAAATATCAAAGTAATACTGAATACGATGAACAATAAACACTCTGTGCTTTTTTTAATGAAAGCATGAAAGTCTCTTAAAAAACTGATTTTTACAATATTAAATTTCAAATTAATATATTTATCTAACCAGAGTAACGGCAAAGTTTTGCAAAAACAAACTGACAATAAATTATGTTTTAAAGACTATAGAAAATGTGGTTAGTAAACTGACCACCCTACCGCATAGAGTTATTGTTAGACCCCTATACTAAATAAAGAAAGTGTTTTTAAACAACAAATGACAAGAGTAAATATTCTGGATAACGCATATTTATTTCAGTCTTATATTTTGGAAGTGAGCTTGTTTTACATATACACAGAATTTTAAGAAGAAGTTATAAAATAACAGTAAAGAAGGAGCTTGCTTACACTGCTTACAAATATATTTGTATAAATGAATACAGGAAAACACACCTCAAATACACACCTTCAATAAATTATAAATAAAAACCTATAAAATTATTAACTTAAAGTTACAAACCACAAAAGTCCATTAATTATATATTTATATGCATTTTACAATAAACAGCATAAGTATTACTCTAACCACAAGACAACTTAAATACTTATTCTCTGTGTAAGCCCACAACAAAAGCTATTTACTTAAGTATATATATTTTTTTAACATGATTTCAACTACGAAATTTTAAAACTGATCCTTTTTTATTTTATTTAATATTACCTAACTAACTGTAATTGCTTTTTAAAAAGTAACATCCATACAAAAAGCTCAATACGATGAATACACAAGAAATAACCACAAACATAAAAAAAATAAAAATAAAAGCGAAGAACAAGAAGGCAATAACCCACACAATAAAAATATAAGGTAACAATAGAAGGACCTATTGAAGGACCATAATATCTACGTGTTTTTATTTTTACTCAGCCACTGTGTGCCTGTGTGTCTTTTTGTGTGTATGTGAATGTTTGAATGAATGAGTACGCTTGAATACTGATAGAATCAGCAGAAAATTTTCAAACAATTTAAAAAAGAATGAAAACCATAAAATGTTACATTTCCTTTTGTAAATACTTGCACAGTCACACACATGTGCTATTGTGTGTATAACCTCTACCTTTACTAACAAACACATTCGAATACTTACATATGTATATGTTCATAAAAAATATACTGATGTAAATACGTAAAATGTATAGGCCAGGGGGAAGAGGTAAGACGGGCTAGAACAAAAACATTGTTCAACAATATATGGCTAAAACAATAAAAATCACAATCAAAATAAAAATCAAAGTTAAATTTTCTGTTTTTTTTATACATTTTGAACTGTATGTATGTGTGTTTGGTTTTCTATGATTTCTTCGCTTATTTTCAGTTGTATTCACTTTAATCCAAAAATTCTACGAAATTACGGGTGATGGTATAGAATGCCTATTAACTCCTCTATCAAGTAATAGGAATGATATTCAAACTGAATGAATTTCAATTAAACTAGAACTGAACTAGAACTGAACTAGAACTGAACTAGAACTGAACTAGAACTGAACTAGAACTGAACTAGAACTGAACTAGAACTGAACTAGAACTGAACTAGAACTGAACTAGAACTGAACTAGAACTGAACTAGAACTGAACTAGAACTGAACTAGAACTGAACTAGAACTGAACTAGAACTGAACTAGAACTGAACTAGAACTGAACTAGAACTGAACTAGAACTGAACTAGAACTGAACTAGAACTGAACTAGAACTGAACTAGAACTGAACTAGAACTGAACTAGAACTGAACTAGAACTGAACTAGAACTGAACTAGAACTGAACTAGAACTGAACTAGAACTGAACTAGAACTGAACTAGAACTGAACTAGAACTGAACTAGAACTGAACTAGAACTGAACTAGAACTGAACTAGAACTGAACTAGAACTGAACTAGAACTGAACTAGAACTGAACTAGAACTGAACTAGAACTGAACTAGAACTGAACTAGAACTGAACTAGAACTGAACTAGAACTGAACTAGAACTGAACTAGAACTGAACTAGAACTGAACTAGAACTGAACTAGAACTGAACTAGAACTGAACTAGAACTGAACTAGAACTGAACTAGAACTGAACTAGAACTAGAACTGAACTAGAACTGAACTAGAACTGAACTAGAACTGAACTAGAACTGAACTAGAACCTGAACTAGAACCTGAACTAGAACCTGAACCTGAACTAGAACCTGAACTAGAACCTGAACTAGAACCTGAACTAGAACCTGAACTAGAACCTGAACTAGAACCTGAACTAGAACCTGAACTAGAACCTGAACTAGAACCTGAACTAGAACCTGAACTAGAACCTGAACTAGAACCTGAACTAGAACCTGAACTAGAACCTGAACTAGAACCTGAACTATAACCTGAACTATAACCTGAACTAGAACCTGAACTAGAACCTGAACTAGTACCTGAACTAGGATCTGAACTAGAACCTGAACCTGAACTCGAACCTGAACTAGAACCTGAACTAGAACCTGAACTAGAACCTGAACTAGAACCTGAACTAGAACCTGAACTAGTACCTAAACTAGGACCTGAACTAGGACCTGAACTAGAACCTGAACTAGAACCTGAACTAGAACCTGAACTAGGACCTGAACTAGAACCTGAACTAGAACCTGAACTAGAACCTGAACTAGACCTGAACTAGAACCTGAACTAGAACCTGAACTAGAACCTGAACTAGAACCTGAACTAGTACCTGAACTAGAACCTGAACTAGAACCTGAACTAGAACCTGAACTAGACCTGAACTAGAACCTGAACTAGAACCTGAACTAGAACCTGAACTAGAACCAGAACTAGAACCTGAACCTGAACTCGAACCTGAACTAGAACCTGAACTAGAACCTGAACTAGAACCTGAACTAGAACCTGAACTCGAACCTGAACTAGGACCTGAACTAGGACCTGAACTCGAACCTGAACTAGAACCTGAACTAGAACCTGAACTAGAACCTGAACTAGAACCTGAACTAGAACCTGAACTAGTACCTGAACTAGGACCTGAACTAGGACCTGAACTAGAACCTGAACTCGAACCTGAACTAGAACCTGAACTAGGACCTGAACTAGAACCTGAACCTGAACTCGAACCTGAACTAGAACCTGAACTAGAACCTGAACTAGAACCTGAACTAGAACCTGAACTAGAACCTGAACTAGTACCTGAACTAGGACCTGAACTAGGACCTGAACTAGAACCTGAACTCGAACCTGAACTAGAACCTGAACTAGGACCTGAACTAGAACCTGAACCTGAACTCGAACCTGAACTAGAACCTGAACTAGAACCTGAACTAGAACCTGAACTAGAACCTGAACTAGAACCTGAACTAGTACCTGAACTAGGACCTGAACTAGGACCTGAACTAGAACCTGAACTAGAACCTGAACTAGAACCTGAACTAGGACCTGAACTAGAACCTGAACTAGAACCTGAACTAGTACCTGAACTAGAACCTGAACTAGAACCTGAACTAGAACCTGAACTAGGACCTGAACTAGAACCTGAACTCGAACCAGAACTCTAACCTGAACTAGAACCTGAACTAGAACCTGAACTAGAACCTGAACTAGAACCTGAACTAGTACCTGAACTAGGACCTGAACTAGAACCTGAACTAGAACCTGAACTAAAACCTGAACTAGAACCTGAACTAGAACCGAACATGTTACATAAATCACCCTAAACTTATAATGCTCTGGCTGTCAACATCGCTTAACATTGCGATAGTAAAACAAATCACATATAAATTCACATACTGACTGACATAGAAGCCACATGACCGGCAAAATTTATATTTTTTTTTTTTTACTTTTTATACGATTACAAAACATTTTTGTAATAAAATGTATGTCACATTGTTTTTAAAACGAAAATTGGTACGTGACACATTTCCATTCTGTTATTTTTTTTCTGTGTTTCCTTCATACATATGAATTCTAGTTGAATTTCCTTTTTTGAGGGAAAAAAAAGGAATCGAAAAAATAAAAAATCCAATAAAATTTTTGAGGGAATGAAAGGCCTGAAACAAACAAACATTACTTTTTGATAACAGGCAGCAAATAAATGTTGAAACAATTTATTTTCGATTCCGTTGTTTTTTTTAATATTTGCTTTAAATTGCTTAATTTTTAGCAGCGTTTTATTTAGAAAATAATTAATTTATTTTAGTACATATGAATGTATGAATGTATTCTGTTTTGTTTTAAAATTTTCTCTGTAGAGAGTAAATTATTTATTTAGTTGTAGTAAAGAGCTTTAATTAACTATGCTGAACATTATTATGCTGAGTTTTTGTTTTGTTTTAGAATTTTTTACATTTTACAGTTTTGTTGTTGATGATGCATTTCAAGGTATTTCAACCACATTTAGAAAATATTTTTTAATCCCACTGCATTTACAGAGATTAAAGCATGCTTAAACACATTTCAATTAGGGATATACCGAGAAACTTTTATTCAACACAAATCTAAAAAATCATTAGAATAATTGACAAGTTTTTTTTAATTAAGGACTTTTTAAGAGTTTTTCAATCATATTGTTTCTAATATTTTGTAAGGGTCTAAATAAGGTTCTCCCATATAATCGTACTTACAAATGAATACTAAAGTATGACTAGTGTCAGCTTGACCAAATATAAAAACCAAAGTAAAATTGGTCAAATGAAAATTTGAAAAAAATAATAAAATATACATACAACCATACAAAAAACATACTCATAATGTAAAGTATATAAGTACAAATATGCATTTTAAAAATCATATAATCTGCTTTTAAAATTAATTTACGAAATGAAGGTATTTAAGAGAAATTGTTTTTATAAAATTCTTACATTAGGGACACAAACATATAACAACATAGAATAGAATATTAAAAAAATTTTTTACATTAGAATATTTGCAGCGCAAAGGAAGTTAATTTTTAATCACTCAGATTTCATAAGAAAAATGTACTTTTATCTTGAATAGAGAAGTCAGTAATGGTTTCAAATGTTTTCACTGAAAACTTAAATTTACTTTTATGTAAATAAAATAGCTCAGCAAAACACACTATCAAACAAATTTGTTCTAAAATAGTGACTACGCTTTCTCAGCAAACGTTTACTAGTGCGACCGCACCTTTAGACATTTACATCAACTGCTATTGTAGTAAAGTAATCACCTAATTCAGAGAATCAATATAATTCCCATTTAGTTGAAAATATTTAATGCATATTTAGTTATGTTTTGATCAACTACAACCAGAACTAGACTGAACTGAACTTGAAGTGAACTTGACCTGCACTTGAACTGAACTTGATCTAAATTTGTACACAACTTGTACTGAACTTGAACTGAACTTGAACTGAACTTGAACTGAACTTGAACTGAACTTGAACTGAACTTGAACTGAACTTGAACTGAACTTGAACTGAACTTGAACTGAACTTGAACTGAACTTGAACTGAACTTGAACTGAACTTGAACTGAACTTGAACTGAACTTGAACTGAACTTGAACTGAACTTGAACTGAACTTGAACTGAACTTGAACTGAACTTGAACTGAACTTGAACTGAACTTGAACTGAACTTGAACTGAACTTGAACTGAACTTGAACTGAACTTGAACTGAACTTGAACTGAACTTGAACTGAACTTGAACTGAACTTGAACTGAACTTGAACTGAACTTGAACTGAACTTGAACTGAACTTGAACTGAACTGAACTTGAACTGAACTTGAACTGAACTTGAACTGAACTTGAACTGAACTTGAACTGAACTTGAACTTGAACTGAACTTGAACTGAACTTGAACTGAACTTGAACTGAACTTGAACTGAACTTGAACTGAACTTGAACTTGAACTGAACTTGAACTGAACTTGAACTGAACTTGAACTGAACTTGAACTGAACTTGAACTGAACTTGAACTGAACTGAACTTGAACTGAACTTGAACTGAACTTGAACTGAACTTGAACTGAACTTGAACTGAACTTGAACTGAACTTGAACTGAACTTGAACTGAACTTGAACTGAACTTGAACTGAACTTGAACTGAACTTGAACTGAACTTGAACTGAACTTGAACTGAACTTGAACTGAACTTGAACTGAACTTGAACTGAACTTGAACTGAACTTGAACTGAACTTGAACTGAACTTGAACTGAACTTGAACTGAACTTGAACTGAACTGAACTTGAACTGAACTGAACTTGAACTGAACTTGAACTGAACTTGAACTGAACTTGAACTGAACTTGAACTGAACTTGAACTGAACTTGAACTGAACTTGAACTGAACTTGAACTGAACTTGAACTGAACTTGAACTGAACTTGAACTGAACTTGAACTGAACTTGAACTGAACTGAACTTGAACTGAACTTGAACTGAACTTGAACTGAACTTGAACTGAACTTGAACTGAACTTGAACTGAACTTGAACTGAACTTGAACTGAACTTGAACTGAACTTGAACTGAACTTGAACTGAACTTGAACTGAACTTGAACTGAACTTGAACTGAACTTGAACTGAACTTGAACTGAACTTGAACTGAACTTGAACTGAACTTGAACTGAACTTGAACTGAACTTGAACTGAACTTGAACTGAACTTGAACTGAACTTGAACTGAACTTGAACTGAACTTGAACTGAACTTGAACTGAACTTGAACTGAACTTGAACTGAACTTGAACTGAACTTGAACTGAACTTGAACTGAACTTGAACTGAACTTGAACTGAACTTGAACTGAACTTGAACTGAACTTGAACTGAACTTGAACTGAACTTGAACTGAACTTGAACTGAACTTGAACTGAACTTGAACTGAACTTGAACTGAACTTGAACTGAACTTGAACTGAACTTGAACTGAACTTGAACTGAACTTGAACTTGAACTGAACTTGAACTGAACTTGAACTGAACTTGAACTGAACTTGAACTGAACTTGAACTGAACTTGAACTGAACTTGAACTGAACTTGAACTGAACTTGAACTGAACTTGAACTGAACTTGAACTGAACTTGAACTGAACTTGAACTGAACTTGAACTGAACTTGAACTGAACTTGAACTGAACTTGAACTGAACTTGAACTGAACTTGAACTGAACTTGAACTGAACTTGAACTGAACTTGAACTGAACTTGAACTGAACTTGAACTGAACTTGAACTGAACTTGAACTGAACTTGAACTGAACTTGAACTTGAACTGAACTGAACTTGAACTGAACTTGAACTGAACTTGAACTGAACTTGAACTGAACTTGAACTGAACTTGAACTGAACTTGAACTGAACTTGAACTGAACTTGAACTGAACTTGAACTGAACTTGAACTGAACTTGAACTGAACTTTAACTGAACTTGAACTGAACTTGAACTGAACTTGAACTGAACTTGAACTGAACTTGAACTGAACTTGAACTGAACTTGAACTGAACTTGAACTGAACTGAACTTGAACTGAACTTGAACTGAACTTGAACTGAACTTGAACTGAACTTGAACTGAACTTGAACTGAACTTGAACTGAACTTGAACAGAACTTGAACTGAACTTGAACTGAACTTGAACTGAACTTGAACTGAACTTGAACTGAACTTGAACTGAACTTGAACTGAACTTGAACTGAACTTGAACTGAACTTGAACTGAACTTGAACTGAACTTGAACTGAACTTGAACTGAACTTGAACTGAACTTGAACTGAACTTGAACTGAACTTGAACTGAACTTGAACAGAACTTGAACTGAACTTGAACTGAACTTGAACTGATTCTACTTTAGAATCGATTTTCATTCATATGATACTGTTTCTTTTTTGATAAATTCTCTGTACATTATTTATCCTTTCTTACCCTTCTATATATTTTATCCAAATACATTTGCCAAAAAAAAATTTTAACATTTTTCAGACAACCAAATATATATTATTTTATATGTCCACATCAATCACACTCGATTACCTTAAATCCTCATTCATCCTTATATACAGATATTATAACCTAATAAACATTTAACATAACTAGACAATTTGATAATGGTGTTACTATTATTTTCTTGCCCTTCTTCCTTATTTTGATTCACTTTTTTTGTTGCAAAAATAAAAAAAAAACTAAATGCTACATCATTACATATAGCATGGAACAGGATATTGTACATTGAGCATTTATAAACCAGCAAAAAATTGAAGCACAAAATATTACTAAATGCAAAATCAATGTCTGAAGGACTATGAGTTATGGATACGAATAATTTCCAGCTTAAAAAATTGTATTGGTCTATGTTTCTCCACTATTACATATTTCCGTTTAACATTGCCTTTAGTGATTTGCTGGGTTAGATGTTACAAACGATAATATGCAGTTATTGTCAGTAAAAGATGGCAAAATAGATTGTAGTAACGAAACTTTAGCAACGACAAAAAATCAAAATGTATGTAGAAAAAACACAGAAACTACAATATAGGGATAAATAGATAGAAGGATAGAAATATAGATAGATAGTTTTGGATGAAAATATTTTGTTGCTTCGTCTAAGTATGGATGCATGTATGTATGTATGAATGTGTGTACATATAAATCTCTAAACTAAAAATGAATTCATTCTTTGGCTAAATACGTGACATGAAATTGATTATATAGTGCAACAAAAATAGAGTCACAGCACAAAAGGACATAAATATTGAACAACAACTGTTAAGGAAAAGTCTAAATAGATAAGAACATGTGCAAAAAAAAACAATTTTTGGGTAAATGTTAATAATTGACACTAGTTTTTTTCTTCGATGCCATGCTTTTTTGGTGTGTTAAAGTTTTTGCCGAATTCAAACATTACTTCCAAGTGATGTTTTTATACATATTCATGGATTATTTGAATGTATAGAGTGTATGTGTTTATATCCTGTCTGTATTTTCATATAAGGAAATATTTGCTGTTTTCTGTGCATAGAAATATATTGGATTAAGTGAAAAAGTAATTTCGGTAAAAAAGTGTACAAGCAATGACTCCCCAATGTAATAAATTTGTATATTCCTCGAAACAAATTTGGTCCCAATGGGCAAAAAAAAATGTTTCTTTTTTTTTTATTATTCAATTAATCGAGCATATAATTAATCTGGATTTGTATATTATAATTTAAATGTTTTCCTTTTAAACCATTTTTTGCTTAAGTTTTAATAAAACTTGACCTTGAGTTGACTAGACCTTGACTGGACCTTGAGTTGACTGACCTTGACATGACCTTGACTTGACCTTGAATTTGACTTGACCTTGACTTGAGCTTGACTTGACCTTGGCTTGACCTTGGCTTGACCTTGACTTGACCTTGACTTGACCTTGACCTTGACTTGACCTTGACTTGACCTTGACTTGACCTTGACTTGACTTGACCTTAACTTGACTTGACTTGACCTTGACTTGACCTTGACTTGACCTTGACTTGACCTTGACTTGACCTTGACTTGACCTTGACTTGACCTTGACTTGACCTTGACTTGACCTTGACTTGACCTTGACTTGACCTTGACTTGACCTTGACTTGACCTTGACTTGACCTTGACTTGACCTTGACTTGACCTTGACTTGACCTTGACTTGACCTTGACTTGACCTTGACTTGACCTTGACTTGACCTTGACTTGACCTTGACTTGACTTGACCTTGACTTGACCTTGACATGACCTTGACTTGACCTTGCCTTGACCTTGACTTGACCTTGACTTGACCTTGACTTGACCTTGACTTGACCTTGACTTGACCTTGACTTGACCTTGACTTGACCTTGACTTGACCTTGGCTTGACCTTGACTTGACCTTGACTTGACCTTGACTTGACCTTGACTTGACTTGACCTTGACTTGACCTTGACTTGACCTTGACTTGACCTTGACTTGACCTTGACTTGACCTTGACTTGACCTTGACTTGACCTTGACTTGACCTTGACTTGACCTTGACTTGACCTTGACTTGACCTTGACTTGACCTTGACTTGACCTTGACTTGACCTTGACTTGACCTTGACTTGACCTTGACTTGACCTTGACTTGACCTTGACTTGACCTTGACTTGACCTTGACTTGACCTTGACTTGACCTTGACTTGACCTTGACTTGACCTTGACTTGACCTTGACTTGACCTTGACTTGACTTTGATTTGACCTTGAATTGACATTGACTTGACATTGACCTTGTAAAATTTAAAACAAATTTGTTATTATATCCTTCACCTTCGTGGGAAGGGTATAATAAGTTCTTCATTCCGTTTGTAATATCCACAATATAATTTTTCGACCCTATAAAGTTATATAAGGAGCCGCAGAACAAAAGGTACTTTTTTGAATTTTATACAAATTAATTGTTTGGTATTTTCATAATGTTTGGGTTGAAATCTTCTAGAAAAAATCAATTTCTCAAAATTTTTATATTTGCAACAAGTACCTTTTGTTCTGCGGCTCCTCATATATTCTGGATCCTTATAGATAGAGGAGTCGATTAAGCCATGTCTGTCTGTATGTCTCTCTGTTTGTCTCTTGAAATCAACTTTCTGAAGCCCCCAAATAACTTATATACACGATTCATACATCAATATCTCAGGAATTCTTTCGGCTCGCTGAGATATAAAGAAAAAAACAGGACAACCTCGATTTTTGACCTATGTATATCTGGATTACTAAGTCATTAATATAGAATTTTTTTGTAATAAAGATTTTTGGAAGAAAAAAAATTGTTCAGTAAAAAAAAATTGTGTGAAAAAAATGACTGACAAAGAAAAATATTAGATGAAAAAGAATGTTGATGAAAAATATGGATAATGCCATAATAATCCAGATATAGATTAAAAATATGTCACAAATCGATGTAGGCGATGTTTTTTGCTTATATCTCAGTCATTTGTGGGCCGATTTTACCGAATATAAAAAGCAACCGAACCGGGACTATAGCTGTTTAAAAGATCTATCAATCATGTATGTACGTAATTTGGAGTCCTCCGACATAGCTATCCAAAATAAATCGTGACCTATAATGCAAAATAACGTATCATCAAAAAAAAGTAAAATAGATTTTTTTATTGATTACGATTAAATCGAATGAATCGAATATGAATTTGCATTAGCGATTTAACATGTTCATTAGTAGAAGATTCTACTTATCAACAATGCTGATAGCACGCAGTTTGTAAGTATGGCAACACTAATTATTTTAGCTGTTAATATTTACATTGAAGCTATTAAAATCTTCTAGTTCTGTCCGTTAAGATCATTCATGAAGCTACTGGATGGAAGATGGCGATCTGTATAAATAGTGGCGGATGGTGCAGTCAGTATCTAATTTATCATAGGCGCTGTTAGAGTTACCATCAACTGTCTGTGAATTATAAACGTGTATTTGTATGAGTAAAAATACATTGTGACTGTTTAAACTGTTGTTGTGTAAATTTGAATAAATAAAGAGTTGTTACAAGTTTTAGACTAGTAAACTACTTCTATTTGCAATTAAAAGTATCTGGTTTATTTGAAGGAAATAAACCACATTTGTTAAAAGGTAAAAACGAAACAATATTATACATTTGTACAAACTAAAAATGTGAAAATTACCATTCATGGTGAAGGGTATAAAAAATACTCTCAATCTTCAACTGGGTACTCGACATCCAAAAATCATGTCTTTTATAAGGGCAATGATTAGGAGATGCGGAAGTTAGAAAGCAATCCCAAAATTCTACTTATAAGTACTTTGAATACTTCATTGATCACATTTCACCTTTTTTCCTTAACCAATATCTTCAGTTGCTGTTACTTTATCTAACACATATAGCCATACTTATTTCTTTACATACATCTGTATTTCGTGTAAATGCTATTTACAGATTTTGTTGTCTGCACTCGAACGCTTCGATAAATTTGATGAGATTTTATTTTCTTTATATTGTAATACATTTTTTCTGTTTTTAGTTTTTATTCGATTTCTCCAATATTGACCTCAGTCACTTCACCCTCCCTTGATTCTTTCTTTCTTTCTTTCATTTTGTTTTTGTTGCAGCTTATTCCTTATTTACGAAAAATAAAATCGTATATATTTTTTATTGCAAATATATAGAATTCTAGAAAAATATAGATTTTCCTACCTTTTTACTTATACAGCAGCAACATTTCTAGCAAAATTGTTCATTTTTTCATTTTCGTTTGTTGTATCCTGTAGTGTTTGATATCTTTTTCTATTGCGTCTTATTTTGCTGCTATTACTTGTGTATTTTTTTCATTTTATATAAATTCTTTACCGTTTTTTTTCTCTATATAATTTTTTTTTTCGTTTATCTTCAAGTAGGTGTAGCAATTGCATTTTTGCTCTATTTCTTCGAACTACACTCAATATCCTTTTCAACGTTTGAGCAAATGTGGAAATGTAACAACATGTTACCTGTAATAAACTGTTAAATCAATATAAGTGGAAAGAATGAAAAATATTTTACTTGTATTCCCCGCTACAAACTGTGTTTTATACATGAAAGAGCTGAGCTGTAGGAGCTGTAGCAGCAGTAGCTTGAAAAAAAAGGTAAATATATTATTTTGTATGATGGAATTTGTTGTTATTATTATTATTGCTGTTGGTCGTCGTTGCTGCAGTTATTTATGGTATTGACATTCGAACAAGAAGAATAAGTTTAAAATAAAAAAGAAATATGAAAATAATAAAAAAAATAACACACTCTCTCTCTCAAGTGGTAGAAGATGAAGATTTGTTCCACTTGACATATTATTTCAATTATTTTATCATATTTACTACTTACTACAACTTGTTTAAATATTTATACGAAGCTCGCTAGCATGAAGATACAACATGCACTGATGTTATGGAGATAATCTTATTGGATTCTTTGATTGATTTAAAATTATTTAATTTCTTGCCAAATTGATCACGTTGCGTATAATGTTGATGCTGGAGTAATAAGTGTGTCTTTAAGCTGTTCTAGAGTAATTTCTTTTAATTTGTTTGCCAACTTACTGGAAATTTATTTTAATGATATTATAAGATATTGGTGTAGTATTGTAGAATGTAATTTGAAATGTGATAGTTATAATGATATCTTGATATTAAGCTACAAACATTTAAAGTAAAATTATTGAAGAGAATGTAATGTGATTTGGTTGAAAAGAGTTCATTGAAAGCAATTACCTGAAATTAGATGTCAATTACTAGAAAAATATAAATAAATTTTGATTATAAATTGATTTTGTTCAGTTCTATTACCAGTTAATATAATCTTTTAACTTAAATCTACTGAACTTTAAGATCTTCTGCTAAAACAAACAAAATTTGTTTAAAAACAGTAAATAAAAGCCTTATTTTGGAGACACAAGGGTGTCCTTGCAAAATCATTTAAATTTTACACAGTATGTTATTGGGAGCCAAGGCCATGCATACTCGCTTCTGTTACAGCTCTGATAGAAGGCATATTAGAAGGTCTTCCGTTGAAGGTCTGTAACCAGTAATGCCTCACAGAATGTCTATATAGGAGCCTAATTGAAGGTCTGCCGAAGCAAGCCTTTAACCTTTATGTCAACGGCAACATACCTGGGTATGTTTTGCATTTTTAAAATGCTGTAGCTCAGAATTGGATAAACGGAGCGACTTGAAATTTCTTGATATCCTAGCTGTTTTTCACAACTGTCCCCAGTTTGGTTAGGATGGGATCATCCGTTTGGAAGATAAAGCCCATTTACAAAGTTGCACCCTTACGTCAAAAGCATACATACCTACATAGTAAAACGCATGCAAATATAATAATATAATTGAAAATTATAGTATTTTTTCAACGTTTTTACCCAAAAAATGTGCAGTAGCATTTTTGATAACAGCGGGTCTAAATATATCCCCATTTTCTCCATTTTTCTTTTATTGGACTAAAAACAAATGTATATGTCAAACAAAAATGGAGTTATTTAAAAATCGTGACTGACTCCAAATTAAAAAGGCGATTTTTCTCTAGTTTTAGGGAAAAAAGTACTTTTTTATTTTTATGTTATCTAAAAAATTTCAAAGAAGATGCATTAGGAATTTATACTTTTTGAAAAGCTAACTTTACACTAAATATTTTAAATGAAAATAAATTTAAAAATTATTGATACGGAGGCGACCAGGTCCATTCAAATTACGCCTATTTTTTATATAAAATTCAACTTTAGGGCAAAAATTCTCAAATCGCGTAGACGATATCAAAATAAACTATCCTATTTTAGATGGCCAAATATGTTCTTAATTATCTTGTAAAGGGTTTCGATAACCCCGCTCCTGGTGTGGATATATTATAGCATAAAAACTAAAAATCCCATTTTTGGGATTTTTCAAAACCTTTTTGGGAATTACAGGATTCCTGATTATAAATTTCAAAATTTGTTTTTATTTTTCTATATCTAATAGAAAAGTCTATATTATTTTAATTTGAAAAAATGTGTATCTTTGCAAAAACTCAATAAAAAGCATTTTTTGTCATACCTGTAAAGGTAAAACTGGTTATCATAAAATTTTTGAACCTTTTGTCTATTTCTAACAAAATAAAAAAAAAATAATATAGAAATTCCAACAATCGAGTTAGATATTAACATTTTTATGCTAATTGCAGCCATTCACCATACAAAACGTATGAACATACCCAGGTATGTTGCTGTTGACGTGCGTAAAGCAGTTCTGCTGTTGACATAAAGGTTAATAGTGTTATTAGGAAAAAAATTTCTTGGTGAATTCAGCATAAAACCTAATGTTTTAAATATAAAAAAAAAACTTCACAACATCAACTGTTATAAAAGACTAAATTTTTTAGAAGTTTTGTTCCTTCTCTTGGTTTCATGTAACGGTTTATAATAAAGAGAGCAAAATTGCCTTGTGTGGGAATCGAACCGACCGATCGGTTTACTTTAAGGTGGGTGTTAGACTAATATTTTTGGGCGTTACGAAGATCTGCACAAACGCATAATACCCTCCCCACTATGATGGTGTAGGGTATAAAAAAGTGTCAAATTAGTGCACAGTGTACGTATTGGAAAAAATTATAAGATGAAAAAAAATATTTTTACACAGAAAACTTTTTGCACATAAATGATATAAATTGCCTTTCATTGATTTCAATTCATAATAAGTATAAATAACACATACTTTTGATAAATTTCTTCATCATTTTTTAATTTGAAACATCTATGAAGAGGGCTAGAAGAAAATTTTCATTTATACGATTATATTTGGTTTTGTTGAAAATTAATTTAACAAAAATATAGTAAACAAGTTAGATTGTATGGTCGGTCAAGCTCGGTAATACCCTACACTAAGTAAAAGAGCAACAACATTTTTCTTTTAAAATTTCAATAATTTATATTTTTGAGTGATTTTCGGAAGTGGGGTTATATGGGAGCTATGAACACTTATGGACCGATCACCAAGAAATTAGGTCGTGTGATTTATGTCTATATGAAAGTTAACTTAGTTGAATTTTGTGTGTATACTAACATTTTTAAGAGATTTATGCACGTTAAAGTAATTTTCGGAAGTGGGTTTATATGGGAGCTATGACTAATTATGGACCGATCGTAACAAAATTTGGTGACATGAATTTTCTATATATAAAACTATACATTTATAAGTTAAACATTTATGACCGATAAATTCCAATTTCGGAAGGACATTTGTATGGGGGCTAGGTGAAATAATAGATCGATTTCAGCCAGTTTCAATAGGCTTGGTCCTTGGGCCGAAAAAGTTATATGTGCCAAATTTAATCGAATATCTTCAAAATTGCGACCTGTACTTTTGGTGACAAAATTCATGTCACCAAATTTGGTTACGATCGGTCTATAATTAATCATAGCTCACATATAGACCCGCTTTCGAAAATCGCTTTAACGTGCATAAATCTCTTAAAAATCTTGGTACATTATCACCACTTAGTTTTTTGACAACTGAGTTAGGTCTTTGACATGAGAGTTTGCGACCTATGTCTATTTATCTATGTATGCAATTAGTGTCCTTTCTTAAGTAGACAAATTTCTTCATACTTTTTTTTTAATTTGAAATAAATCTAGAGGTCTTAAAGAATATTATGAAATGTTGGCTTATATTATTTCGTTTTGTTGAAAAATAATGGAACGTTTTTTTAAACAAAAATGATTTTTAGATACAATGTTAGGATTTTTTATATACAAACACGGAGAAAACAGATTCGTAGTGCCAACCGAATTTGTTGCCAATCTAATGTATCTATTTCACACATAGAATTTTTCAGTTCTAGCAACAGAAAATCAGTTAATATGGAAGAATCCGCCTATTTTCAGTCGGCCTCCACGTTAACCCAAAAAAGGTACAACAGTAAAAATTAGCATTTTAAATTCATATTTGATGTTTATTAATAATTTTTGGAAATTTTGTTAAAAAAATGCTACTTTGCCTTAAAACACAAAATGTCTAGTAAAATGAGCAACCTCTAAACTTTATCCGAATATCTTCCAGTTAATAAATCAGATACATGAATGTTTATTATTATGATGTTGAGTGTAAATTTGTATTAAACATATCGTCTCAAATTACAAAATTTCTAGTGTTTCTAAAAACAGTAAAAAACACACTTTGTATGCAGCTTCCCAACTTAAAACTCAAAATTGAAAAACTTTTAAACATTTATTTTTTTTTCCTTCTCTCTTACCAAATGAACAAAATGTGTAAATAATCATAACAGCAAACTGATTTTAAACTAATACATACTAGGAAATTATACTTATTTTTTTTTTGTTTTGGAAAAAAGTTATCAAAACAAATGAAATAAAAACAAAAATAAAAGGAGAGAAAATTGAAATAAACTTACACTGAATCTAACTAAAATAAAATCCAACCCGTATGCATGTCAAAAATTTTATTTTTATGGATTTATCCGCAAACATTTTCACATTTCATAAAACTGAGAATGAAAACTAATGTTAAAACAAATAAAAAGTACAATAAGCTGAGAAAAAAACCCTACTTAATTACACTGATACACAAAGAACTGACCATTTTAGTATTAAAAAAAGGATTTACTGTAGAGTTGTAGGTAGATTAGATGTAATGGTTTGTTGGTAACAAGTACTTATTATTCTAAATTGGTAAAAATCGTCAATTCTTCCATAGATATGAATGATTTACTTGTTATGTATTTCTTTTTAAACAGAGCTTTTGACAAGTCTAATATAGATATTTGTAATAGTGAGCATTTTTGATAACCTTGTTTTCCCCAAAATTCATTTCATACTCAACATGTTACTCACTAAATTATTGTCATTTAGATATTTTCCAACAATTTTCTTTCCTTCTTTTTATTGACAAAGCTTCACAGAAAACACTTTAAGGTATCTTTAGATTCACTGCAACAGCTTATAACCTCTTTTACTGATTGCCGTTCTATTCCTGTTTTGTTTTTGTTTTGTGTGAATTTGTTTTGTTGACTCTGGTTTCATTCATACTTAATGTGAAGAAGCAACAAAAAAAAACACATAAAAACAAAAAAAACGGAAGCTTATTTCTGGAAAATGCGACGACGGATATGCTAAAGGAAATTATTTCACATTAGCACCAACATCATGCTGGTGTTAGTAGAAAGTCAACATCCAAAATGTACACACAGACTAGCAAATGCAGCCAGCAGACAGATATCCACACTCACTCACTCATTCACTTACCCTGGCATCAGCCAGCCTCACATAGACATTTAGTTTTTATATAAATATTTTTGTTCTTACAACAGTAAGATTATAATAAAATTAAAGTAAACAGAACAAAAATGTGCACAGAAATAGAAAAATATAAAATAAAAATGATAAAAATAATAAAAAAAAAATTCTACACAATGCATTTAAACCATTCGCACTCATAGACACTTTTACAAAGGATACGCTACACAAATCCATACATATTTACATAAACTCTCATACAGATATAAACGCAGTCGTATGCAGAGCAGCTATTGAAGTGGTACAAAACCAAACATTTTTATTTTATTCTGTTTACACTGCTGATATAGTTATAGGTACACTGCATAAACAGTAACCTCATATTAAGCCTGTTAGTTTTTGTAAGGAAATTTGACATTTCACTGGATCTGCAATATCTGAAAATACATAATTTATACAGGCAGAGAAAAACAATTTATGACTAACATATGATCCGATTTATGATTGTATTCCAAACATATGATAACACTATCCAACAAATTGAGACTTTTTGATTGGAACAGAATAGCAAGCCTATAATTCTGAAAGGGCATATTGAGTAGATAATTTTTGTAGAATAAAGTTATTGTCCAGCTGGTCTGAATTCAAAGTGGGTCAAAGTTTTAATTTTTTGATCGAAGGGAGCATTATACTAACTGAAAAAAAATGTTGTAAGTTATTATCTGAGAGAATTCTTATGGTCAGAGTTATATTATGGAATTTTATGGGAATCAGTTTTGTGGAAGATCTTAATACCCTAGCTCCTCTCTTTAGGGGTCAATTTGATCCTTTTTTTGACCCTAAAAAAGTCCTTTTAAAAAGGATATTTAA
This sequence comes from Calliphora vicina, assembly GCF_958450345.1. Classification (NCBI taxonomy): domain Eukaryota; kingdom Metazoa; phylum Arthropoda; class Insecta; order Diptera; family Calliphoridae; genus Calliphora; species Calliphora vicina. Next base: position 15,597,540 of record NC_088781.1, on the reverse strand, counting down.
GGATAAAAATATTCTACGGAATTTTATGCCGTAAAATTTCAGTGGGGATCACCAAAGATACAAAAGTTGTAAATAAAGCGCTTTACACTTAATTAGCATTTTTTAAAAATATCTCCAAAAATCCAAATATGATCCGAATGAGTTGAAATTTATATAGTCCTTAAGGAGATCCACAAAATATGTGCAAAAATATATACAGTGAATGTCACTTAAAATCGTACACCATAGTAGTAAAATTTTATTCCTTCGTTTTAGAAAGTTGATGTTTTGGAAATATTTTAAAATGTTATTTTTATATTGTGTGTGCTATAACCTATCTGAAAATATGGTATAATTTTAATAGCCTTATCTATAAATAAAAAAATTGGGTAACACTGTCAGTGCCCAGAATATCTACACTTCATTTAAATTCGTAAAGGCACTAAAAAATAGCAAAGGATATTAGGATTATTTAATATTAAAATTTTTTTTAATTTTTAAAGTTTTAATTATAATTTAATATAAGTTTACGAATTTAAGTGAAATATGAATTTTGTGATGTTCTTTAATTTTCATCAATATTTTTTTTTAAGGAATTGAGGTTTTGTTAACTTTTTTGTTGAAATACATATTTTTTGTTCCAATTAATAAAATGACTTTTTTATATTTTATATAGTCACCTATTATTGCTTGTATTATTTCATAATATTTAAAAAAAATATGTTGTACGATTTTGAGTGACACTTTGAGTGTACTTTGAAGTCCTGAGGGTAAGACACAAAAGTTGTACATAAAGCCCTTTACGCTTAATTAGCAAAATTACACGCCATATCGGGTCTCACATTTTTTAAAACTATCTCCAAAAATCCAAGTATGATCCGAATGAGCTGAAATTTTAAATATAAATATTCCTTAAGGAGATCTACAGAATATATGTAAATATATGTAAGTTGAATCTTTTAGTTCAAGAGATATTTAGGTTTATTTATATATTTTTATACCCTACACCACCATAGTGGGGAGGGTATAATGCGTTTGTGCAGATGTTTGTAACGCCCAAAAATATTGGTCTAACACCCACCTTAAAGTATACCGATCGACTTAGAATCACGTTCCGTGTCGATTAAACGATGTCCGAAGGTCCGTCCGTCTGTCTGGTCGGCTGGCTGGCTGGCTGTCCATGTAAACCTTTTGCGCAGAATACAGGTCGCAATTTTGAAAATATTTCGATCAAATTTGGTACATAACCTATTGAAACTGGCTGAATTCGGTCCATTATTTCACCTAGCCCCCATACAAATGTCCTTCCGAAATTGGACTTTATCGGTCATAAATGTTTAATTTATAAATGTATCTACACAACTTGCGTTCCAAATAAGTTTTGTATATACAAAATGCATGTCACCAAATTTTGTTACGATCGGTCCATAATTAGTCATAGCCCCATATAGACCCGCTTCCGAAAATCAATTTAACGTGCATAAATCGCTTAAAAATGTTGGTATACTCACAAAATTCAATATAGTAAACTTTCATATAGACACGAATCACACGACCTAATTTCATGGTGATCGGTCCATAATTGGTCAAGGCCCACTTCAGAAAATCACTCAAAAATATAAATTATTGAAATTTTAAAAGAAAAATGTTTTTGCTCTTTTCTTTCTTACTTGTTTTTAATTCTGCTCGATCTTTTTTTGGTTCGGTTCGGATTTTTTTTTAAATATCATATATATTTGCAATAAAATTTCGAATCCAATATAAACAACATGCTAACAGTTATCTCATCCCTATAAAAAGTTACATGCATCCAAAGTTGGAACATGAAAAATAGGTCGTATTTTTACCATTTTTTCCAAAACACATTTTGCATGGAATGTATAAAAAAAATTTTAAAAGTGCGCAAGCTTTGTTGAGCTCCTGGTAAATAAATATAAGCTTTTTGTATAAGTGGTTGGTATATTTGAAAATCTTAGGACTTGAGGCTTAATAGTCAGGTGAAGTGAAATAATTTTATGAATTTTTCGGACGTCATTTACCTTAGAAACTAAAAAAATTATAATATAGGAATTTTTCAAAATATAAAGTTTGAATTAATTTAACATATCAACGGTTAAAGATAATATATCAAAAATTGGAAATAGTGTAGATACAAATGTTAAATCAATGGCGTTACAATTATTGACACATTTTATTTTAAAATACCAAAATTCCTGAAACGGGAAAATGTATTCCAAAAACTGAGGTTTTTAGAAAATACCCTACTGCGGCTTTGCCTTTTTATAATATTTTACTGAAACCATTTTTTTTTTTTAAATGGAAAAGTTTGGATAAGTCTGGAGGCGACTATGTCCACTTAAGTGAGTCAAGTTTTACCTTACACGCTTTTGCATTAGGTTCTTTTTTCGGGTCATATACAAATTTTATATAGTCCCAAAGAAAATTTGTTTCTACAAAAGAAAAAAATATAGGGACTTTTTTGGGAAAAAACGTAAAAAATATGGCCATTTAGAATGTTACTTTTATTGTTTTCGAAATTATATAGCAAATATAGATAATATTTTTAAAAAAATGTCGAACCTTCGTAGGCCCGCCATATCTAAAAAACCAAAAAAAAATCGAGCAGAATTAAACAAAAAAAAATAAACCTAAATATCTTTTGAACTAAAAGATATAACTTACATATATTTTGTAGTTCTCCTTAAGGACTATTTATATTTGAAATTTCATATCGTACTTGGATTTTTGGAGATAGTTTTAAAAAATGTGAGACCCGATATTGCGTGTAATTTTGCTAATTAATCGTAAAGGGCTTTATGTACAACTTTTGTGTCTTACTCCCAGGACTTCAAAGTTTTAAAGAAGTAAACTTTTCAAAATATCCAATGATCCAAAAATGCCAAATTTTATGTCAAAAGATTCTCCATGCCAAAATTTCATCCTTTATATATTGGGCATTTCATGTCAAGTGAACCAAATTTAAAATATTTTTTTTCCGAAATCGAAAACTTGTTTGACTTTTTTTTTTAAAATGGGCTTTTTTTATTGAAATAAAACTTAGATGTTTTCCTTGATGACCTACTTGGTCGCTTAGTGGGATGTGATTGGGATATCTATCAAAATAAATATTTTGTAACTCAAAACATACTTTTTTTGCAGAATCGAAAACTTTGTTGACTTTTTGTTTCAAAATGGACCCTTTTTGAATTTTTTTTAGCTCAAACAAAAGCTGAGATATTTTCCTTGAAGACCCTTATGGTCGCATAGTGGGATGCGAGTGGGATATACACACAGCGTCAAAAGTGAGTAAACACCAGCGAATTTTTTGATTTTTTTAAGATCATGAAAATCATTATAGTCCGACTTAAATCTTTTTTTCGCAACCTAATCTATTATTCAACCTTATCTCAAACAAACCGAAACTTTAAAATTTTAGTCGATGGATAAATTTTAGGATTTTCATTATCTTAAAAAAAAATCAAACAATTTTTGGTGTACAGTAATTTTGACTTACCTGCACAACCAACTTTGCACGACATTTTGTGCATGTAAGTTAAAAATGCAGTTAACCTTAATGCACTTACCTGCACATTGATGCTGGTAAGTGCATTTACTGTTTACTACCCAAAAAAGCTGCTAACGGCAAATAATTTACATGAAGCTTTATGATTTTTCGTCTAAAAATAACGACAAATTTGCTATTTTAGCTACTTTTAAAATTATTAAGAAGTTTACAATATAATTTTTTATTCAAAATCGTATTTTTCATCTTTTGTTTTGATTAAATTTTATTTTAGGCAGCTAAATGAAATTTTTTTCATGGAAACTAGTTATAGCTTCCAAAAGTATTATGCACTTATCTTAAATGTGCAGATATAAACAATGCACTTAAATTAACGATTTTATATGGAGTTTGGTAAATAAATATACAAACCACAAGTTTTGTGCACTTATATGCAAAATGCTCTTAAGTGAAAGGCAGGTAAGTCAAAACTACTGTATATCAAAATAAATATTTTGTAACTCAAGACATACAAAGGGGCCATTTAAAAAAAAAGTCAAAAAAGTTTTCGATTTCGGAAAAAAATATTAAATTTTTTTTATTTTTTTCGATAGATTGAAGAAAGAGCTATCTATCTAACTATTTGGGACACATTTTGCTAAGAAAAATAGGTAATAAGTAACATGGATAAGAAAAAACACCTGCTTGGCCAAAATGTCAAATTTTTAACCCCCTCTAACTCAGAGAGTTCTCGGCCGATCTTGTTGAAAAATTGTGTCTGAGTTACTATCCAATAGAACTAACCTCGGTGCACTTGCTTCACTTGACATGAAATGTCCCATATAAATGACATATATGTACCCTTCAAAATGACATAAAAGTTATTAAAAACCAAAACAAAGTTCAAAAGATACGCCATCTATTGTAAATCCAGTATTTTTAATTATTATTCTAACATCCAATGTTCCTTTACAGGTCCTTCCAAATTTAACTCTAATCTCAAACGAAAATTGTTTTATATACCGAAACATTTTTTCAATATGTCATGTTAATTTTTCATCAGCCATTTTTCCTAATTAGTTTTGGGTATTATTGGAGTTTCTTAATCACCTTATCACACTTTCATCAAGTTTTTTCCATTAAAGTACCCCTAGTTTTATGTTCAGCAGTGCGCCTTCACACAGACAGACACTTATTCGGTACTTTAATAAAGGATGACTGAAATTTTTAGTAAAGTTCATTTCATGGTTTGTTTTTCGTTTATTTTTTTTTGTTTGTCCCAACAATTGTTACCCAGTATTTACCACCAATCCAACTCATACCAACACTTTACTATGGGCGTGCATTTTTAAAATAAACAAAACTACAATCCTTATTTTTGCGAAAAAAAAGGAAGAAAAAACAATACTTTTACAACACATCCATATGTGTTCCCACTTTTTTGCTGGTGCTTGCAACCAACAATCTATAGAAATGCCCCGAATATGTCTGCATTGGCATATTTTTGGGTATGTGTGCTCCCATTACAGCCAGAAGTTTAAAGCAGTAAACTCTGAATTTGAATTAGTTTTTCTAACACTCACTCTCTATTGCTTAATGTTAACTCTTTATTCGAAAGTCTTCAAGGAATCAGATGAGGAACATATATTACTTTTGGAAATAACTGACGTTAACATCTTTTAAAGAACTTATAACTTTTCACCTCTGTCCACATTTTCCAGAGACTTACATCCTTCCCTGTGTGTATATGCTTGGGTACTATTTTTTGTTGGTTTTACCGAAACAAAAAAAAAAATAAGGCAAAACAAAGTTCTGTTTGTTTTTTAATTAAAATTGCAGCCAAAATAATACTTTTTCTAAACCAAAGTACCATTGCTTGTGCAAATGTGTTTCTGCACATGAAGTCCTTTTTACTTTGAACGAAGTTCAGTTTTTATTTAGGTGAATGTTATTAATGTTAAATGGCATTTATAAAATATTTTTATTATTGTATTTTTGTTGATAATCCATTAAAACTAAGTAAGTATTTTGCTTTATAATTCTGTTGTTCAAATGAGGTTTCAAAATGGGAAAAAAATCTTTATTTGAAAGCTTATGAAGTCTATAAATAATTAAAATTGATTATCGGTGTGAAAAGTATTATCTCTAAAAAAATACTTACAATTAGGATTTTAAAAATTTATCTTTGTCACATTAAAAACTGATATCATTCAAACTGTTAAATTTAAATTCACATTTTATATGACTGTACAATTTTCCGCTCAGTTTCGCCACATAATATTTGCTGCCCATAATACCCAAATTAATAAAGTTTTATGTGCTTTAACAATTTGTGTTGTTTGCTGTATAGTTTTGTATTTTTTGTTGTCTTTGGAAAAAATATTTTATCCCCCCAGCTTGGGTAAATTGTATACGATTGGTGGGAAAGTAAACATTTTTAACCACTTAATACTCGCTTTTAAACACACTTTAAGTCCAAAAGTTATTGTTACTAAAATCAACATTTACGCTTTTTTATGTATATTTATACATATATATTCATTTTTTCAGTCACAAAAATTGTAGTAATGAAACAAAAAAAAAACAAGTAAGAAAGTATGGTCGGTCAAGCCCGACTATATAATACCCTACACTAAGTAAAAGAGCAAAAACATTTTTCTTTTAAAATTGCACGTTATGCACGTTAAAGTGATTTTCGGAAGCGGGTCTATATGGAAGCTATGACTAATAATGTACCGATCGTAACACAATTTGGTGACATGAATTTCGTATATATAAAACTTATTTGGAGCGAAATCTGTGTTGATACATATATAAATTAAACATTTGTGACCGATAAAGTCCAATTTCGGAAGGACATTTGTATGGGGGCTAGGTGAAATAATGGACCGATTTCAGCCAGTTTCAATAGGCTTGATTCTTGGTTCTACGCACAAGGTTTACATGGACAGCCAGTCAGCCAGCCGACCAGCAAGACGGACGGACATCGTTTAATCGACTCAGAAAGTGATTCTAAGTCGATCGGTATACTTTAGTTCGAATGCACTAAACTTCAACAATGATTATATATACCTGATTATTTTATAGTTCAGTTTATTAATTGGTATTATTCTAAGTCATGGCGTACAGCAATGCTGATCTCTGGTACGAATGGTCCTTAGTAATATTTGACAGTTAGATTTAAAAAGTTCCACCACGAAGAATATTCTACAACAACAAATATCCATAAAAGAGGTCTTTATTCTCACATTGTTTTGGTTCATAAAAAAATTTAAACAATTCAATTCACAAGATCTCTTATCAGTCATATTGTCATAATGTCCTAATATATCACTGCTCGGCTTAACCGACTTTTAGGCATTCGGCGCAGGTCTCTGCTGGTTAGTTACGATGACACAATAAATAATACAGAGTGGTTTTAGGACATTTTTTGCTTGAAAAACAATAAAATCCATTGTAAAATATTAGGACATTATAACAACATGACATGGTAAAAGACCTTGTGAATTGACAAAATGTTTTAAAGCAAAATTTCCATACAAAATTGGATTTCAAAACGTTGTTTAAATTTAAAAATTGTTTATGAATAAGGCCTTAAGTATTTAACTAAAATTAAAAACTAGTTGCTCTCTGACGGCGCCATGTAAGTCGCGTATCTAAATAAGCGATGAGCGTTCATATTATTCAGATTACGAAGATTCTCGTAAATTTACTCGTACACAACCCGAATTTGAACAATAGAGTGTAAAAATACAAATATTTCATTCAGTTGTTTGATGTTGCACATTGGGGCAGAATCAACATTTTTTGGAAATAAATCTTGCATTTCTAGACGGCTGGTCCGCTCGGCATAAAATTTGACGTGGGCTTAGCCAAGGAGTACTTCAAAAAATAGTAAATTGTTGCTTTTTTTTTGGCGAAAAGGCTTAAGCCGTCTTTTTTTATTAAAAAAAAAACTTTGTTTCAGAACATATAACAATTTTATGTTTTTCGGTAAGGTATCTTTTTGGAGAACGGTTTCGTATAAAAAACGTGTCCTATTTTTCGAATAAGCTCTTCGGAATTTGACCAATTTTTTTATCAAAATTTCAAATTTAGGTCACATTTTCTATAATCTTAAAGCTGAGATCAGAAAACGGAAAATAGCTTTGGAAACCTTGATGTATTTTCTATTTATCTCCAAAGTATTTTCACAGTCCCGAAGGAAGTGTGGACGCTATGGGCAAAATTGTAAAATACCATTTTTGGGATTTTGCTAAAATTTTTATGAATTTCAAGATTTTTTATTTAAAATTTACATATTTACATACATATTACATATTTATTGAGTTTCTAAAACAGAAATTTGTATAAAAATTTTAATAGGATTGCAAATATTAGGAACAATTTGATCTACATTAATTGCGAGCTAATTTTTTTGTTTAGATAAGTTAATTTTTGGCCTTAGTTTTTGGTATTTCATGTCAATTTCTCAATTAGATTCAAAAATATGTCACTTTAAGACTCCGTCCTTCACAAATATTTCACTTATATCAATAGTATGTGATAATTTCTGAAATCGTTATTGATACGTTTCGCCTATAGAATGATAGTAACGACTTCATATATCTACGATCATGAGCAATAGCTGCTGATGTCCAGCAAAGGCTAGACATTAACAGATGTATAGTGCTCAAAGTTATTTTACTTGTTATCTAGACAGATATTTCAGAAATTATTGCATTTAACATCAATGTGCCTACTAATCACACACTCAACAATGAGGCAGAAACAACATATTTTTAAAATAAATCTGCCAAATAGGTCATCTTAGACCTGCACAATTTTTAAAATTCTGATAATTTTTTGTTGGCCTAAACAGATCTTTGTTGCGTGTGTTATATATCTTTTAAAGTTATTGAGTTATACTCCGGGTTTTTTCCAAAAAATAGATTTGTTTGCCAATTTTTTTTAAGAAAACCTAATATCAACCACTAACTTTTAAAAAAATTAAATTTTAATTTCAAAATGTGTAAAATTTGACCCGAAGACCATATGAAGGATAAAAAAAAAACATTGCTTTGGTATTTACCCGGGGAATCCCAGTTTTCATACAAGTATAATGTTCAGCAAGTATGATGAAAAGAGACAGATATATATTAGTGATACCAAAGATCAGTAAATATTTAACTTAATTATGATTAACAAAAATAAAAGATTTTTGCTCCAGGTCAAATAAGACCCAAAGACCTGAAGTGCAAAAAATGATATATAAAGATATTATATTTTGAAATTAATATGAAATTAAATAAAATTCACAAAATATCAAAATAATCTACCACTCACTTTTAGAAAAAATTAATTTCTAATTTGACCCGAAGACCCTGTGAAGAAAAATCATATGAAAAAGCAAACCAATATCATTTACGGGTTCCAGAAAAATCAATTCGAAATTTTACATACGAATTGACAAAGTGAAATAACAATTCCAAAAATTTTACGAAAATTTATTTGCCTGTTAAGTATTGCGTTTTAATGATGACGTCTTTATAACACACCCAATTGTGCAGTCTTAATATCTACAATATAGACAACTTGTCCGGGAATCCTTAGGTACTTAGTATCATACTAGAGCGATCTGCTTCACAGCAATGAGCTAAATCAAATGTTCTTGGGTAGGGTACAAAACAGTTAACAGAGAACCGTAGACAAAGTAACACACTCGTATTTAATACTCAGAGTCTAGTACATATTATGTTTTTTTGCTTTTATTTTTGGAGATACTCCTTCACTTGGTGATACAACTTGGAATACTAACACAACGTGAAACAGCACTCAATATGCAGTAACAACATTTCGTTGAAAATTAAATGTAGGGAAAAGTGAACAACAGTACACTGGGTGTAAAATGGCATACTTCATGTAAACAAGTGCTACTCGAGTAGATACTTTTGTTAAACTATTTCGCTGCAAACAAAATATGTACATATGTAGATATGTGCAAATATAAGTATAACTGGGGGATTCAAACGGTCTACTATTAAGTCATATTGTCATAATATCTTAATATTCAAACAAAAAAAAGTTGTTAACTAAAAGACTTATTGAACTTATTGTTTTGTTATAAAATAATTTTTTTTATTGGTTAAAACTATCATAATATATTCGAACATTATGACAATATGACTTAATAGCAGACCGTTTGAATTCCCCAAATATTTTTATATAAAACACAACAACAATAGCAAGAAATGTATGTACATATATTTAAATAATTATAAAAAAAAAACTAAAATGCTAAAGCTCTCAAATTGCCTTTTGGATTTAAGAAGCAGGCCAAAAAAAATTAAATTTATTATTGGTGTTTTTTGGTCACTTAGCTTAGTGATCTCTTTTTTAAATTTTCTCTATATTGCCTAAGCTTAGGCTGCTTTAATTCTTTTAAACCACATTATGTTTGTAATTACAATTATTTATGTTAACCTTTTACGTATTGTTGTGTGTTAGTGATACAGGATTAGAAATATGAAAAAAGGATTAAAATCCTATAGGAAATTGCCAAACCACAATGGCAAACTATTTACAAAACTTAAAGAGAGTGTAATACTACTTCAACTCTTGGATTAAGTATCATTTACGAATTGTTAAAGTGTTTGGCAAAAGCTGAAGAACAAAATTTTTATTTATGGTTATGAGAATGATGACAATTAAAAAGGTACTATTACCTTTGTGGTTGTGGAATTAAGTAGCTAAATAGATAGCTATTGGTTAATAAAGGAGATGATTGAAAGACTGTATTAAAAAAAAATGTAAAAATTCTTATTTTTAATATAGTCACAATTTAAAAATTATCTCTCTAATCATATATTTTCTGATCTAATTTATGTACAATTGCTCCAAAGTAGACTGTTCTAAATTTGATAAAATGCTGCAAACCACATGCTTGATCATTTAATGAACACGCGAGTGAAATACCTCACAGATTTCACTTTCTGTATCCGATAAATTTCTGGTCACTTAATGACAATTAAATGTTCTAGCTGTATTCTTTCTATTTCTGGTTTCACTCAACATGACAGACTTTCACTAACCAAAGAGTGCATACAATTATATCCAGACGACAAGCGCTACTTTATACGATCCTACAGGTATTCCACTATTTCTTTCAGCATTGATAGTATTCTTTAGCTGTTCAGATGTTGTGGTTTTAAACTCAATATCTTTGATTTTTCGGAGACTTCTTTTAATCCACCATATATCAGTTGTTACGAGGGCGTTTCAATAAGTTTGTGAAAGAGCAACACTACTCCTGCCAACAGGCATCTATCATTTGACTCCTGTCAAAATTTGAACAAGCTGCGTCATTTAAATTGTGTTTGACAGCCATTTATAGCATAGTAACACGTGACTCGAGGAGAAAAAGATGAAAAAAAATCCTCACTCAAACCATGGCTAGCTTGATAAATACTATGGGAACTCCGTACCATCGATTTCAATGGTAAAACGTGTCCCATTATACGATCCTATCGGTATTCCACTATTTCTTTCAGCGTTGACAATATTCTCTAGCTATTCGCATGTTGTGGTTTTAAACTCAATATCTATGATTCCTCGCAGTCTTATTTTAATCCACCATATATCAGTTGTTACAAGGGCGAGTTAATAAGTGTGTGACTTTCTTAATTTCCCGTCTCTTAACTGAAAGAGCCACACTGCTCCCACCAACAGGCATCTGTTAGTTGACTCCTGTCAAAATTTGAACAAACTGCGGCATTTAAATTGTGTTTGACAGCCTCATTAAGAATTATTTTTTGCGAAAAAATATCACTCAAACCAAGTCCAAGTATGGAAAATACTATTGGAACTTTGAACCATCCATTTCAATGGTAAAAAAGTGGTTTAAAGAAGGACGTTGTCTCCGACGTTCTGGACACCCAGTTGAGGTCTCTACACCCAAAACAATTGAACAAATTCATGATATGGTGTTGGCCGATGGGAGATTGAAAGTGCAAGTGATTGAATGATCATTTGAGTACGCAAGATGGATGCCGCGTTTGCTCACAATTGACCACAAACGTAATCGTGTGATAACTCTGGCGTTGTTTAACCGCAATGTGGACGAGTTTTCGCGCCGTTTTGTAACCGTGGATATAATGTGGATCCACCACAACATACAAACAGTAGTCATAACAGTGGGTGTCTCGGGGTGAATTAGCGCCAAAGAAGGTTTTCCAGCCAATAAAGTTATGGCGTCCATTTTTTTGTAATGCACTCTTTACAATCCACATTGAATACCTTCAAATGGGTGAAAGAATTGCCAACTTATTGTGTCGATATAATGAGGATTTGCAAAAAAACGACCGCATTTGGCCAAGAAAAAAATTATTTTTCACCCGGACAATGCAATTTCCATTCAAGAATCCATGAATTAGGCTACGAATTTCTTCCTCAACTGCCTTCCTCATTTAGCCCGAGTGACTATTTGTTATGTCTAAGCATGAATAAATGGCTTAACGGAATGATATTAGAATCCAACGTTGAAATCATCTGATGTCCTCGGCAAATCTTATTTTTTGGAAGGGATACAAAAATTGGATTGATAAAGAGCTCAAAGGAGATTATGTTTTGAAGAAGTTGTTAGTTGTTACTCTCATATCGCAATATAAATTTGGGAATTTGATCTGGAATATCTTCCATATCCGAGCATTGTCAATTGTTTCCTTGTTGATGTTTCGCTCTAATATCACTAGAATAATGGCTTTAAGGAGTAGGCTGTGACAACTAGTTTCAGGCGCATATTTACAACCGCTTCCACATAAGTAATATATACAATGTAATCGAATTTAGACAGAAAGATAAATGTTATCATATCGAGCATCATCGATCACGAGTAACAGTCACTACTTGACCAGCCTTATTTTCGAATAAGTATGGCCCAGTGATATCTCCTGCCCAAAATAAATGCTAAATAGTGAGAAGATGTAGATAAACAGAGAGAAGTTTGTCGATAAGATATTTGGGTCCTCTGAATCCTAAATACGTCAAAAGTTTTCATGTCTCGATTTTCCCTTAATATCTTCTATAACTACATTAATCTTATATCCTGAACATGTGTTCGGTGTAGGTTTTCTTCAAGTGTGTTAAGGACTAAGCTGACAAAGACAATGATTTTGAACCGTGTTATCCTTAAGCGTCCATTTGACGGAGATTATTGGCTCACCACATACTCACGACAATTGGACCTTCGCTCCGGAACGACCCGAGTCTCACTCGGTCAAAGATTGTCCACCCAGTAAAAGCTGTATCAAGCGAAAGTTTCTTACCCAGGAAAATACTTTCTGTTGTTGTTGCAACATACACAATAGTATTGTTTGTGATGCAAAATCTTCGTTTTATTTCCATTTTAATAATTCTGACATTTTAATAATTCTACACTCACATCAAAATATTCCATTGCGTTCGGCCTCTGGTGGCTGTGAGTGCCGACTACTGACATATAGCCTCAATTCAAAATTAAAGCGATAGCTATAATTTCTCAATCGAATTACACAGTTGGTGGTGTGTCAGCTTTGTATTCCTCGAGGAAATCTATTCTTGTTTTTCTTCCGCAAAAACGTATAGTAAAATGAAATATTAATTAAGTAGTGCATTTCTTATATCGAAATGTGGACTAATTGGAATTAATTCCCTACAGAAAAGGATTATATAAAACGAAGTTTTAAATTTCAGCTCTTATGTGGATACTAATGGGTAACCTTTAATCAGTGTTGAATGACGACTTGAAACAAAGGCTTTAAGGATATACAAGACAACTCATAGATAATGTGTTGCTATTTTGTTTTCTAGTAGATAATACCAGTAATGATAAAATTCGCCAAACTCAAGGCTCGTTTTTTAAATTTCCCATATTTGCAAACAATATTCTCGAAGCTTAAGTGTTTCTTCAGAACAATGTAGAGTAAAGTTCAATCTACAGTCTATTTTTTGAACAAAAATATAAAAAAATTTTAAGTGTGTAAGAAAATGCTAATTATACCAGATTTTATCTACTATTCTTCCACTAAGGAAGATGTTTCTAAAATGCAAAAAACTTTCATTATATTCTCTACTTACTGTCACATGGAAAAATAATATATTTTACAAATTTTATACTTATTAACTACATTTTGTTTTGTTATATTTTTCCTGTTGTTTTTCCAAAGTTTTCCTTTTAACTATTTCACTTTCACGTTACCCATACATACGTACTCTCAACCACCTCTATATGCATATTTAACTTTTAATGGACTTGTCTGTAAGTAGAGTAACCATTTGTTTTAAAAGAAAAACTCTCGTTCATTCATTCATTTTATACAGTTGGCGTTTTTGTTGTTGGTTTTTTTTTTTCTATTTTCTGTTTTACTATTTTTATTCCCACGTATTGTATGCCCTGCAGTATACGCTAATGACATTTATATGCAACATTTCTAAATGTTGCACGTCCTTTTTTCGCCATGTTGCTTTTGTGCTCGCCACGCTGTCTAACAAGCGAGATGAAATAATAGAACCTGAACTGAACTTCATTCATTACTATCTCTCTAGCATTAGCTGGAGTGAAGTGAACTGGAGTGAAGAACAAAACCCAGTGTACATACATACATACATACATTGCGAAAAACCACTAACATTTAGACATTTAGAGGTGGGCAAACAAAAATGTGAAAGGGTTTGCACAGTTTTGTTTCCTAAAAATTCAGTGCAGGGGTACTAAATTATAATTAAAATATAAATTGAAAATTAGTTCACGAACTACTACCACAGGGCAAATGTAGCTTGTCTTGGTTGATACGTAAAATATAATATAATTGGAATCAGATACAGATCCATGTTAAACGTCCAAACGATGAGGAAAATATACTCCTAGTTTGGAGATTCCAGCACAACAATGACCACAAACACACCCCTAGGGTTATAACCGAGCGGTTAAAATCCAACGAGTTACGTGTTTTAAAGATTTAAATTTGAAGGAAAACCTATGGGAAGGAAGGAAGCTTTATCAGGTTTGGCTATAAGTTAATGACAAAATATTTGAAGGAGATGATTGATTCCTTAATTGTTGAATGCATCGTCGCTGTGAAGCGGGTCAATAAGACCGAGAATTTTCGAATAAAACACAGGTTTTTGGATAAAAAGTAATTTTATTTTTTAAAATAGTCTACTTTAATCTCTATACTCTCAGTCCATCGTTTCACCAATTTTGTTATCCCTTTCAAAAAATAAAATTTGTCGAGGTCATTAAAATAGGTATTTGTTTGTTAGATAATTTCATCGTTTGATTCAAATCTCTTTCCGCCGTTCCATTTCTTCAGGTTTGGAAACAAGAAATTGTAATTCGGGGCTAAATCCGGAGATGAGGGAGTAATTTGTAGCCTAATTCAAGGATTTTTGACATGGAAATTGCATATGTATGCACCTTTGCATTATTCTGGTGAAAAGTATTTTTTTTCTTGGCCAAATGCGATCGTTTTTTTCAAATCCGCATTAAATCGATCCAATATAAGTAGGCATAATATTCGCCATTGATTATAGATTATACCGTGTGCACTTTATTGGCTGACAAACCCACCTTGGCCTTCTTTGGCGCCGATTCACCCCGAGAAATCCAGTTTTTACTGCTTTTTAGTCTGTGGAGTGTTCTGGTGGATCCACGTTTCCTTCACTATTACTAAACGCCGCAAAAACTCGTCCATATTGCGGTAGAACAACGCCAAACTATCCTACCACGTTGTCACACGATTAGTGTATTATCGATTGTGTGCTGAACCCATCTTGCATGAAGTTTTCTTTTAACCAGGAGATCATTCAAAATTAAAACCACTGAGCCATGTGAGATGCCTATGGCTTCCGCAATATCTCAAACTTTCAATATCCGCTCGGCCAACACCATATCGTGAATTATTTAATTGTTTCGGGCGTCTAGAACGTTCGGCATCTTCCGTGCTTATACGACCACAACTAAACTCAGTAAACCCCTTCATTAGCATTGAAGACAGCAGAAAGCTGTCTCATATCCAAGTGATAATGCAAAATTGAAACCACTAGCCATGTGAGATGCCTATGCCTTCCATAATCTCTCTCACTTTCAATCTCTGATCGGCCAACACCATACCATGCAATATTTAAATTGTGTCGGGCATTGAAATTGATGGCACAGAGTTTCCATAGTATTTATCAGGTTAAACCAAGGCTAAGGCGAAATTATTTTTTTTATATTTTCTACTCAAGTCACGCTGTAGTCTGCTACAAATGGCTGTCAAACACAAACTAAATGATGCAGCTTGATAAAATTTTGACAGAAGTCAACTGACAGTTGACAGGAGCAGTGTTGCCCTTTTAGTTAAAAGTCGGTAAATTCAAAAAGTCACGGACTTATTGACTTTTCATTAAAAAAATATTACTTTTGATTTTTTATTAATGGTTGTAGACTGGGGTGGCCCTTAATAATTAAAAGTTGGATTTTTGCCAGTCCCAGTTTGGTGAAGTTTGATAAAAAAAAATCATCTGAAGTTTTCCGATACATATACAAGGGGAAAAAATTAAATTTTTTCAGTTTTTGTAAAAAATTTTGCCATTAAAAAATTACTTTAGCAATTTAATTTAAACAAATATAAATGTGTACATAATTTTAGTTCTAATGAGATATAAATGGCAAAAATTGGTTAAAAAATGTTAAAGTTATTAAAAATGTCCCAGGCCATTAACGTGTCTCAGGTCACTAGAACAAGAAATGTAGGAACAAAATTAACATATTTGGAGAAATATTGTACTTAAAATATATCTATATTTACTTGTATATGAGTGTTTGTCTATTATACAAAATTTTTTTCTTAACCCGACAAGTTTGTCGGGTTTTTAAGTTTTCTTATATTCAGATCCATTATACTTATAATATGTATGCATATTTAAAAGTCTCAAATAAACTTAACTGATGAGTGTTTGTCTCCGTAGGATACCGTTAACCTGTTGAGAATATAATCTATCGATATAAATAAAAATCAAATGTCGTTCGTTGGTAATTGCATCAGTAGAGAACGCCCGGACCGATTTAGACAAATCTTTTTTTTTAAATGTTGGTCGTAGCCCATCTTAGGTTTTTACGGAATGAAAAATTGACCACGCCTACTTTTACGCCCACTTTTTTCGATTTATCTAAAATCGGAAAACGGCTACATTGATTTGGCTAATTTTTTGTTTAAATGATCGTAGTAATCCAATTTAAGTTTTTACTGAAAGAAAAATTGACCACGCCAATTTTTTTTCGATATATCTAAATACGCTAATAACTTGGCCAATAAGCGTTCAATTAAGGAATGGAGCTCGATCTGTGTTCACTCATATTTCTGACCAAAAATCGATTTTTTATATAAAAACTCAAAATATCTAAATTCGCTAATAGCTTGGCCAATAAGCGTTTAATCAAGAATAAGAGCTCGATCTGTGATCACTCATATTTCTGACGCAAACTCGATTTTTTATATAAAAACTCACAATATCTAAAATCGCTAATAACTTGTCCAATAAGCGATTAAGACTTAGGTTTCTGACAACAAACTATGTCCTATATAAATAAAAATTATCATTCAATAATACTTTTTTTTTCTTTTTAACTATTTTTACCCTTTTCAAACCGCTTCTCACAAATTCACATATCGAACACAAGCATTTTTTTAGCTTGGACAGGACAACGTCTCTTGGGTCAGCTAGTAGGGAATAAAAATATGAAAAAATTGATACTGCCATACTTTTTTCATATATTTATTTTGCTAACTAAACTAATTTTATGGCCATATTTTGAAAGTTTAGTGTCATTTTAACCCCATGTGGCATTTAGGGTTAATTTTCATTTTTGTGCTGTTATTATAAATATGTACTAGACTTCATGTTATATTTATCTAAAGTTTCATCAAAATTGCCCCAAAAATATACAACATTTAGTTATCTTTCCATGATAAATTCTAAATATTAAAAAATTTAAGCTTTGACCTTCACGATTTAATGTTTAGCGCTCTCCACTTTTCGTAAAACTTTCGGATTATGTTTAGAATTATCTGGACTATAATATTCAGAATAGGTTTTACTTAAAATTCATAATAGTAGGGAAATTTTCTCCAAAATCGCAAAATTTAAATCGCAGGTACGGAAAAACTATAGGAGATATTGTCATACTTTTTTCATATTTTTAATACCTCTATATATATTGATGTACATCTGAATTGTCGATTGCGTTCGAGCTCTGGAAGCTATGAGTGTCGACCACTAGTTTACTGTAATATTCAATCAAACCAATCACGTTTTCTCCTTAAAATGCTAAAAGGAATATTTTTTAGTTGAACTTATAAGTGATATACTACTAATTTGTATCTATGAGGTTCCAGAAATTTTTGTTACAGGAAACCCTAAAGCTACAACTAAATGATTGTTTAAATTTATGTTTGTGTAAATATGTATGTATAAGTTTATTTTAAGTGTATATATGGGTGAGAATGTTTACAAAAAAAATTCCAAGCCGTTGAATTTTTTGCATTTTACTCTAACAAAAGTTGCCGCTGTCTTCCACTGCGCTTTTGTTTTTAAACGTAGCTACTTTAAACTTTTTCACGAATCATTTTTAACTTTTTGTTTCTTTTTTGTTTTTACTTCAATGTTCATAAGTGCAAGTGAAGTTTATGGACATGAAGCTACTAGCTGCACAGTGATAGTAAGTACAACTCGTGGCAGGCAACACCAGTGGCTGTGTAAGCAAGCACTGTCACTGTAGTTGAAAAAAAATAAGTTTTGTTCCTTTTTTTTCAGCTTTTTGCTGGGATTTTTTTGTTGTTGTCTTCATATTTTATACATTCTTTTCTTTCTTTACTTAAGCGCCATTAATTTTACTTTTACACAACTTAGCTCGGTCATTTTCTTGAGGTTTGTTAATTGACACCCTTTCGTGCTTATTATCGTTTATGAAAATAAGGACGAAACTCAAAATAAGAGAACAAAAAAAAAACAGCAGCACAAAGTTAGAACAAAAACAAATAAATATTAAAAAAGTAGTTGTCTGTCTTATGTAGTAGAACAGAAGTTGAAAAAAAGAATGAAAAAAAGTTCCCAGCAAGAGTCTTGGTATAATGCTGCAGTAGCCAGTATCATCGTCATCATTATTGTTCATTATTTTTAATGGAAATTTGCCATTTTTTTCCATTTAATTATAATATCTTACTCATAATTTCCACCAAATTCGTTTTCTTTTTTAAATGATCTCATTTTCATTTCATGTTTTTTGTTCTAAGTTTCTAAAGTGTTAAAAAAGGACATGTAAAAAATATATTGATTTAAGTTTTTTTTTTTTTAAATATTATATTAAAGTTTTGGAAAAATTTGCTTTACATTTAACTTGAAGGCAATTCGCTTTATTCTTTCATTTTGCTAAAACTTACAAAAACCTTATTTTCAAAAGTTTGAACTTCAAATCAAATCATAAATTATTATAATTTGTTGTATAAAGACATTAAATAAACATTTACATTTCCTCAAATAACATATGATGATTCCTGTTGCCGATGTACAAAATTTCATATGTACCTTTGCAGTATTAGATCTTAGTCGAAGTTGTTCTCAACTCAAGGAAGAAGGTAACCAAGCAGGAAATAAGGTTTTAATACATATGTGTGTGTGTGTGGGTAAGCACTACTCCTTTACCAGTAAAATATCTTTGTACTGAACGTATGTACTATCATCCAAATATATTCTAAAAATATAAACACTCATGTATGAAGATGTTTATCAAACGATATCTTATATTTAGTTGGGAGTGGCTGTGTGTTTAGAGATGGTTACCATGTCAGCATAAAGATGTTGTCTGTCTTCTTCTTTGCATTTATAAGTAATGCACTAAGACTATTGTTAAAGAAACCCACCAAACAAAATAAACAAAATGATTTCGTCTTAATATAATATTTTGTTGCCCATTGAAAACAGAATTTTTTCAG
Organism: Calliphora vicina; assembly: GCF_958450345.1. Lineage (NCBI taxonomy): Eukaryota > Metazoa > Arthropoda > Insecta > Diptera > Calliphoridae > Calliphora > Calliphora vicina. Next base: position 15,578,070 of record NC_088781.1, on the reverse strand, counting down.
TTATATATTCGTTAGAGATCGATAGCAAAAATATCTATAAAAATTTTAAGTTATCGATCGCTAACAAAAATGTCTATAGAATATTTATGTTATCGATCGATAACAGAAATTTCTACATAAATTTTTAACTTTTCGATCTATAAAAATTTCTTGTTATCGATCGGTAACGAACATTTTCTATAAAAATTTCTTGTTATCGATCGATAACGAAAATCTATATATATAAAACACAAAAAATGTTTCTACCTATGTCTGTTAGAGACTCTGAATCCATCCAACCGATTAGCTCTAAACCGGTTTCATTGGATAGAAAATTTTGTAGAGATGGTTTTAGACATCTAAAACACTACGATTTTCGAATTTTACTATACAGAAATTTTTCCCAATTTTCAACACTTAAAACGTGTTTGTAGTAAAATTTTGTATGTAGGAACCTCCCCCGATGTGTAGATCCACTAAGATGGGATTTTTGGCAGTTCGAATTTTAAGAGGATACAAATGGATAAAAACAGGTAAAATCGGTATCTCTACATCTCCGTAACTAATACAGCTAGCACCAAAAATCCAACATAATCTGAATAAGTATGCAAATAAGTAGTAGAAATACTTTTTTAAAAATAGTAGTATTTGTCCAATTTTTAAAAGTAGAAATACTACTTTTTTTAAAAAAGAGGTAGAAATACTCATTTTTTAAAAAAGGAGTAGAAATACTACTTTTTAAAAAAAAGAAGAAAAAATACTATTTTTTATAACAGAAGTAAAAATACAACTTTTTTAAAAAAGGAGTAGAAGTAAACCCTTTTTTTAAAACAAGTAAGAGTGCTATATTCGGCTATGCCGAATCTTATATACCCTTCACCTTTGTTGTGGATGCATTATTATTTTTTATAATTAGTATATATGTATGTACATTGCCCACTTTCAGCGTACAGCATCCTAAATTTATCAAAAACACAAAAAACAACAACAACGCCAAACGAAACAAAACACCAAAAGAAAAAACAAAATACGCAAGCCAATGAAACCAACACACGTCCAAACATACGTTTAATTGTATAAAAAACAACAACAACGCCAAAAGAAACAAAATACGCAAAGCATGCACATTCAAACATACGATTTGTTGATTTTTTGTCAAAAAAACCAACACACAACCAAACAAAAGTTTAGTTGTATAAAAAACAACAACAACGCCAAAAGAAACAAAACACAAAAAAAAAAAACAAAATACACAAAGCTTGCACACCCAAGTATACGTTTTGTTGTTTTTTTGTCAAAACATGGAATACATTGTGTTTTTTGATGAAATTTTCAGAGGTTGTCTCGGATTTTTGCTCATATCTTCGTTATTTATGGACGGATTTTGCTGATTTTAAATAGCAAAATTCTCGAAAGTATGTCTGACAGAATTGTTGAAGATTTGGATCCCGGAGATATCTGGGGCCTTCAGAAAATTGATTTCAACAGACAGACAGACAGACAGACGGACAGACAGACAGACAGACAGACGGACATGGCTTAATCGACTCCGCTATCTATAAGGATCCAGAATATATATACTTTATAGGGTCGGAAATGAAAAATGTAGAAATTACAAACGGAATGACAAACTTATATATACCCTTCTCACGAAGCTGAAGGGTATAAAAAGGGGTAGAAATACATACTACATTTTTTAAAAAAATACAACTTTTTTTGAAAAAAGGAGTAAAAATAGGAGTTGAAATACTACTTTTTTAGAGAGAGGATTAGAATTACTACTTTTTTTTTAAAAAGGAGTAGAATTACTACTTTTTTTTTAAAAAAAAAGTAAAAATACTACTTTTTTAAAAAGAGGAGTAGAAGTACTACTTTTTAAAAAGGGGAGTGGAAAGAGTACCTTTTTAAAAAAGTAGTAGAAATACTATTTTTTTTCAAAAGAAGTAAAAATACCATATTTTTAAAAAAGGAAGTGTGTTTTATTAGTAGAAATACTACTTTTTTAAACAAAGTAGTAGAATTGATATTTGTTTAAAAAAAGAGTAGAAATACTACTTAAAAGGAGTAGAAATACTACTTTTTAAAAATAGGTGTAGAAATACTACTTTTTTAAAAAGAGGAGTAGTTAACCATGTTTTTAAAAAAGGAGTAGAAATACATATTTTTTTAAAAAAAGGAGTAGAAATCCTACTTTAGTAGAAATACTACTTTTTAAGAAAGAGGAGTAGAACTTCTACTTTTTTAAAAAAGGAGTAGAATTATTGCTTTTTTAAAAGAAAGTAAAAATACTACTTTTTTAAAAAAAGAAAATAGTACCTTTTTATAAAAGTAGTAGAAATACTACTTTTTTCAAAAGAAGTAAAAATACTATTTTTTTAAAAAAGGAAGTAAAAAACTACTTTTTAAAAATATTAGTAGAAATACTACTTTTTTAAACAAAGCAGTAGAAATGATACTTTTTTTTAAAAAAGGAGTAGAAATACTATTTTTTTAAAAAAAGGAGTAGAAATATTACCTTTTTAAAAATAGGAGTAGAAATACTACTTCTTTAAAAAGAGGAGTAGTTAACCATGTTTTTAAAAAAGGAGTAGAAATACAATTTTTTTTTAAAAAAAGGAGTAGAAATACTACTTTTTTAAAAAAAGGAGTAGAAATACTACTTTGTAAAAATAAGTAGTTGAAATACTACTTTTTTAAAAAAAGGTGTAGAAATACTACTTTTTTTAAATAAAAAAGGAGTAGAAATAGTACTTTTATAACGAAACATTTATTATGAAAATTCTTGTTATCGATAACAAAAATTTTCTATAGAAATTGCTCGTTATCGATAACGAAAATTTTCTTTAGAAATTTCTTGTTATCGATCGATAAAGAAAATATTCTGTAATTTTTATTGATGGATAACAAATAATGATAAAAAATTTTCATTTATTTTTCAAAATTAATACCGATTTGTTTGCTAGTACATCCAATTTACATACGCATACACTCACATGAATGCATAAATGCGTACCTTATTTAATACATAGAAACATACATACATACATATATAGTTTTCTCTTTGCTAAAACTCTTAATATCATTTATGATGAATGAATGCGAATTTCTTGTATGAATACGTATGCATGTCCTCCTCTATTGTCGGTTTATTGTAAGACCGGAAAATACATAAAATTATATTAGCTGTTTACACTGAATGAATCCATGGTAAAAGGAAATTTCTAATTACTTTAAACAGACAAACAAACGAACAAACAAAATCTTTTCACTAATATTAGTTTCCACTAACTGTGTTTGTATGTGTGTATAACCTATATAATTAAGAGAAATTCCGAAAAGGCTGCATTTTGTTGGCAGTGCAAAAACAAATTTATATTGGTTTCACATAAAGTTGTGGAAGAAATTTTTGAATTTTGGTTGATTTTGACAATTAAGTCGGTAGAAAATGCAGAATCTAAAGTTTGCTTAGGTACTTACAAATTGTATATGAGATTGGGTTTAGTAAACTTTTTCTTTAAATGTTTTTTCGTTAAGTTTTCAACAACTGCAACTGTTGTTTATAATTAATTAACTGTAAATTATAATACAATAATTAAAAGTATTTATGAAGTACAAAAAGTAAATAGAATGCGAAGAAAATTCCCAGTGTTTTAATTCGACTAAAACCTATTGTGTTTTAATCGAATTAAAAAAATGTTTGGGAATTTCATAAAATATAAATATAAAATAAATATTTTTGTAGTGATTACAGATCATTTATTTTCTAAAAAATGTTTTTTTTTCATTTTATATAATAAGCTAAATTTATATTTATATATAGGACTGTAGTTTTCGGAACACTAAAAAAAATAATAAAAAGTAATAATTTGTTAACCTAAACTTAAGTACAAACTTCCAATTCTACAAAATTTTTGTTTTGTGATTTAGAAACTTTTTATTTTGTAAATAATTCGGCAGCTCGTGACCAATTATGGACCGATCATCATGAAATTAGGTCTTGTGATTTGTGTCTATATAAGAGTTATTCATGATGAATTTTTTATGTATACCAACAAGAGATCGGAAGCGGGTCTTATATGGGATCAATGACTAATTATGGACCGATCATAATAAAATTTGGTGTCATGAATTCGGTATATATAAAACTTGTTTGGAGAGAAATTTGTGTAGATACTCCACGCAGAGAAAAAATATAGTTGGGCATGGTTACTGTAACCATTTCAATATTGTTACAAGTTTTTTAACTATATTATAGTCACAGTAACCATTTACATGATTGTGGTAACCATAATATGGTTAACTTACGATTCACATGATTGTCTCAACCATATATATGGTTACAGTAAACATATATATAGTGGTGGCCAGGAATTTAAGACAAAAATTGTTTGCTAAATTCCACGTGATTGTCAATTATTTTTTCAAATATTTCCACAAATATGTATGCATGAGGACTGTTTTAACACAAAAGTGTGTTTTATTCGACTGTGTCAATTCATACATATTCACCATGAACACATAACATTTTTCTACAACTTGTCCAAAAATGTTTTTTTTTAAATAAACATATTTTCTCACATTTATATCATTATATTTTTATTATTATAAAATATTCGGACCAAATTTCGTATTTTTAGTTCCATTAATTTCGGTCATATCATGTTATTAACAGCGGATGTACCTTGAGGTGGGTCAACGTATTTCCACATATCTTTGTTCATATATGTTTTACCGATTTTTCCAAACATTTTTCAGAAACTAGAAACATTAATAATAAATTTCATTCCCTTAGAGGTCCTTTTATTTTGGCTCTATCGCACTTAAAATTCAGTTGATGAAAAAAATTCAAGTATTTGTCTTAAATTGGTGGCCACCACTGTATGTTTGTGACAACCATTTATATGATGAAGGACTTATCATATTATGGTGCTCTCGGCTTAAGGCTTATCATAATCTGAGAACAAATATTATGATAAAATTATTCATCATAAATATGGTTGCCACAAACATATATATGTTTACTGTAACCATATATATGGTTGAGACAATCATGTGAATCGTAAGTTAACCATATTATGGTTACCACAATCATGTAAATGGTTACTGTGACTATAATATAGTTAAAAAACTTGTAACACTATATAAATGGTTACAGTAACCATGCCCAATTATATTTTTTCTCTGCGTGTAGAGATCCAAAAAACCGGCAAATTTAAAAAACCGGTTTAACCGAAAAAGTGCGTTTTTAAAAAAATCGGTTTTGATTTTTGTCTTTAAAAAAACCGGTTAACAAGTTTCGGTTTTTATATTCAAAAACAACCGGTTATAATTTTATATTATTTTTTTTCAATATGAAAAAGGTCTACTTAAATTTATTTTTATTTGTGGACTAAGAAATATCTTAAGAATTGTGTACTAAATCTTCGGAAATTTAAAATTTTGAATTGTTAATGATCCATCTTTATGCAATTATTTTATATCTTTTACGAAATATTGTCAAATGCTACAATTTTCTGAAAACTAAATCAATATTTTTAAAAATGGTATCAAAGTTTTTCAAAAAAATGTTTAAATGAGCTTTAGAAAATATATTTCATTAAAACCGGTTAATCGTCTAACAAAAATCGATTTGTCAAAAACCCGAAAAGTTAAAGAAACCCGAAACCGGTCGGGTTTACAAAGATGAAAAAACCGGTTGAACTGTTTCCGGTTTGGATACTCTAGTAGATACATATATAAGTTAAACATTTACGACCAATAAAGTCCAATTTCGGGAGGACATTTGTATGGGGGCTAGGTGAAATAATGGACCGATTTCAGCCAATTTCAGTGGCTTCGTTCTTGAGCCGAACAAATTTATGTACCAATTTTTATTGAAATATCTTCAAAATTGCAACCTGTACTTTGACAGCCAACCAGACGGACGGACATCGTTTAATTGACTCAGAAAGTGATTCTAAGTCTATCGGTATACTTTAAGGTGGGTGTAAGACTAATATTTTTGGACGTTATAAACATTTGCACAAACTCATTATTTCAAATTTCATAAAAAGAAAAAAAATTACTTTTATTTTTAAGGTTTTTTTATTTCCTTAAAAATAAAAGGTGAGAAAAAGTATATTGTTTAATTACGATTTACCAGTACATTCAGATTGTACAGAAATTGCAACAAATAAACTACAAATTGCAATAAATCGAATAGATAGAGGCCTGCCAAATGGAGCATTTTGATGTAATTTTGCATGTGTATGAAATTTATTAAATCTTTCTTGAACATCTTCTGCAAAAAGACTGAGTGGAATAAGTATCGCATCTTTTATAATATGGAAATATGTATTTTAGCTGTTCCAAAGTAGTTAACAAGTACGGGTGCTAATTGACCACAAATAGTGATCTAACAAGCAAGAGAGCTATATTCGCCTGTGCCGAATCTTATATACCCTTCCCCAAATTATACTTCAAAATAAAAATTTTAAATATTTTTAGGTAAACAAAATTTATTTTTTTTCCAAAGATGTTTTAATAATTTCTTGGATTTTTTTTTCGAATTGTTATTTTAATTTTTTTAAATTAAATTTTTTTTTAAATTTTAAAATTAAAATTTTTTTGGTGAAAAAAAAAAAATTCTGTTTAAAATTTTTTTTCCGATTTCGAGCCATTGTAGGTCCAATGGCGTTGCTTTGAAATATCTATCATTAGATATCCATATTGTCTATATTAATGTCTTAGTAATCCAGATACAGGACAAAAATAGGTCAAAAATCGAGGTTTTCCTGGTTTTTTCCTCATATCTCAGCCATTTGTGGAGCGATTTTGCTGATTTTAAATAGGAAACTTCTCGAAAGCATGTCTGACAGAATTATTGAAAATTTGGATCCCGAAGATATCTGAGGTCTTCAGAAAGTTGATTTCAACAGACGGACATGGCTTAATCGACTCCGCTATCTGTAAGGATCCAGAATATATACTTTATAGGGTCGGAAAATTATATTGTGGAAATTACAAAGGGAATGACAAACTTATATATATCTACCATTCTCACGAAGGTGAAGGGTATAAAAAAACATATCATGGTCCAATAAACGATTGCTTGTAAGCAAACCTTTCTCCGACAGCTCTCCAATAGATTGCTGCTGGTGGCATTTTGCTTCAGATTGCTTTCTAAAGTGCAGTATAAAATAAACGTTTAAAGTGACTTCACTATTGGTTACTTAGAGACACTAAAGTGACTATTGAGTTCACGCTCTGTTACATGGGGTATCAGTATACTTAAGCAAAAATAAAAATAAACTGTATAAGAATTATATCAACACAATTTGTATAAAACCAGTTAGAATTACTCAAAAAACGTTTAAAGTGACTACACTCTATATTACTTAGAGACACTTATGTGGAAATTGTCTTCATGCTAGATTATCTGTGATGTATGAATAACCAATTATCTTCTATCTGCACAATAAAGAGCACATAATTGTCAAATGACCTAAAATATATGTATATTGAAGTCAGCCAAGTGATAAGACATTAGTGACAATTACTGTCTATAAGCGATACATTGACTACTTACTAAACTGCTGGGTAGCGAAAGAATTTTTAAAATTTAAATTAAGTTAAGCTGAAAGTTGGAATACAAAATTTATTGACAGATAGAGGTAAATAATTTTAAACAAAATTGAGTATGATTAAAAGAAAACAAACATAGGACCATTCTGAAATTTTATAAAAATGTATAAATGTTGTTTGATATAACAAGTTTTTCAGTTTAACACTGGATGGTTACTGTTCGTCTAATCGACGAAGCTCATTTAGTATTTAACATATAACTTTTTTATGCGTGTTCGAATTACTTTGTTTTTGTCAACAACGTTAGTTAATGACGAAAACTCTAAATGAGCGGACGTACGCTGAATAATTTTTTTGAAGTTGAAAATGACAGGTGTGTACTTGTCTCATCGACGAAGAGTATCCTTAGTTTGACTTTTTGAGCTCTAATGCAACAACAACAATTTCTCTGGGATATAGAGTAAAAGTGTTGATGAAAACTGTTTATGGAACGAATTGCAATGTTGAAATGTATAACTGGTTCACATCAGATCCCCTTGCCAAAACACTGCTACTGGAACCCTATAAATTAACTATTGTTGACACTTTTATGAAGAAAAAAATCCAAAGGAAATGGTCTATGGAGAAGGCCTGCGAGTTTGAGCATCCATGTTTTGTTACGACAATGAACTGACTTTATTATCCTACAAACCAAAACCAAATAAACTTGTATATATTTGATCAAGTTGCGATGAAAAAGTAACCATAAATCCGAAAACGGGAAAACCCTACATGGTAGAATTTGACAGAAAAAATGCGGTGTCGACACTTTGGATAAAATGTGCAGCGACAATGCTGCACATTTTATGTGCAGGTGGCCTTTTGTCTATTTTTGGGAATTTTAAATAATACTTCTGTATCACAATATGTTCCATAAAGGTCAAAAACCCAAAAACCGATGACAGTGCCTGAAAGATTTCCAAAAATCTCTCGAGGCTTTAAAGAAAAAAGTTAAAATATAATACCTAACCGAAAGAAGGTGGTGCAAATGTTGATAAAGGCCAAAAAATGCGTAAAATGTGTCACCTCTGTCTATAGCAAACGCAGAATGACGAAAACTATATATAATATATGCAAGAAAAGCATCTGTGATGAACACAAAGTGGAACTTTGTGTCTCATGTGTAAAATAAGGCAAATAATTAAAATTGTTTTTATTTTTGTATTATTTGACTGATTATTTTTAAAGGCTTTTTATGAAATAAGACATTTTAATTTCAATCTTTTTTCTAAGTTTTTTCTGTTTTAAAAAGTTAATTAATTTGAAAAAACAAAAGAGAGAAAAATAATTTTTATTTATATATTAAGGGTCCTCATGTAAACGCTTATATGTCTCGCAAACTGTGCAATCTGTGCATTTTTACACTCTCGCAAATGAACTGTCAAAAAATGTATGGAAATTCGTTTGCACAACTCCGATAAGTTTGCGCGTCAATTTAGACTCGCAAACTTGAATTTATTGTGCATTTGATGAATCAGCTGTTTTTGTTTATTTTTATTTATAAGAAATAATAATCAAAAAATATAAAAATGTTGTGCATGTGAAAATTGTGTAACTTTGGAACATAATGATTGGATTAAATGGCATTGTGTCTGAAAACATTAACCAACAGATAGAATATAAACAAAATCTTCAAAACTATGTATACCACCATTTGTTCCAAAGATTTAACTTTCATTCAACATTTTTCAAATTAAAATGTATGCAATTTGAACAAATTTTTTTAAAAGCTTTTGTTGAATTTATTTTTATTTGACATTTTTATCAAATATAAATTTTCTGTATAAACTTGCACAAAATTGAAAAGGTGAGTTCATGAAACACGTCGCGCAAATTTTGCACATTTGCACAAATGGGAAACTTAAGCGTTTAAATGAGTACCCTTATTATATTATTTTTCTTTTTTTTAATAAAATGCTTAACTGAAAATATTTTTTGTTTATTTTTTACTTTAAAAATCGTTCCGTTAGGACGTTTTTTAAAAATAGTTCGTCGATTCGACGAAGAGTATCCTTAATGTACTAAAATGAAGAGTAACCTTCCAGGGTTAACATTAAATCATTCGTTGCTAGGAGCTATGCTTGTAGTTGGTATCCTTTATATATTTTTTTTAAATATAACCTTTAAACTAACTGTTATTTCCTAAACAAAATAAAACTTGACATTTTTGTTTTTATGTTTCTTTAAAATTAAAATTTTTATTTTTTATGAATTTTATATATTTTTTTTTATAAAATTTTAACATTATTTTACAAAAAGATAATATTTTTATAATAATAAAATAAAAATTTTTGTTTCTTTTTTGGATTTCTTAAAACTTTTTTTCTTTTTAAGCTTAATCAATTTAAAGTTGTAGTAGGTAATTAGTCTAAAACCATTAGATGTAAATATTTATTCATGTAGATATCAAGAGAGCTTTTTTTAGTTTTACTACAATTTAATTTTCCTCTTCTTATAAAGTTATAATCTTCATTATAGTTTAATAATTTTGTTTGTAATAATTATAGCTAAAAAGGACAATTATACAACACTCATGAGTTGCTTAAACATTAAAGCTTAATTCATTAACAATATTATTCAAAAAAGTTCTATTAGAGGGTTTTACCTAATATTTAAGTTTAATAATTACAATTTATACAAGGTTTTTGGCATTACTTAGATAAAGTTTTTTTATTAGAGAGAAATAAATAATGGTAAAAAATATGCTTAACTTTTTATACTAAATAAATTATTTTACTAAAACTAAATGGCTATACTTGGACGGTTTATAAAATGTGAAAGTTGAACTTAATTTTAAATAGAAAATAAAAGTTTTAATAGTTTTTCATGTGTGTGCTAAAAGGAAATTATGACTCATTTTGGTTATTGCAATGCTGTTTTTGGTGTTTAACGGCATGTTTTATGATAAATTGGGCAGTTTGTTTGTTATAGTCTTTGTACATTGTATGCAAATTAGTTTATTGTTTTATAAATTTTTTCTTTTTTTTTAGTTTTTTTCAGTTTTGGCAAATTTGGCAGTTATATGAAGTCTAGTTGTTAAGAGCTGTTATTGGGGAAACAGCTTTTAATGTTAACACTAATGTTAGTAACAGATTATAGCAATGTTACTATAACTGCAAACTTTTTAAAATAATATGAAACTATATTAAATGTTAGAGGCGCCATCTAGTAGTCGCTAGCTAAGCTACTGAGACATAACGGAATCAGTACTGTTATAATGCTTCGAATACTGTTACTAACATAATGTTAAGTAAGAATAATATGATTACCGTTAATTTTAAATGTTTTCCCAAATTGTTTTAATGGACATTTTCTCTATGACATTTATCTATGCGTACGTGTATAGATTTTAAGCGAAAATTTTAAAATAATTATTTTTGATTGATTTTTTTAAACATATAAATATATGTAATACAATTAAACAAATTGTTAGGATATGTTTTCAAATGATTAAATGATATTATTTGCTTATAATATTAACAAAATTGCTTGCAAAAGTTAAACTTATTTTTACCAAAATTTCATTACTTAAACTTTCGTATTATTTAGTTAGCTTTAGTAATTTTAATATAATTAAATTATTTAACTACTAACTATAAACTCTGGTTAACTATTAATAAGTTTTTTTTTTGTATATTTATTACTTAAATTTTAACTTAAATTTACTTTCTTCTAGAGGCTTAAATTCTACTTAATTTTCTTAAAATCTTAAAGACTACATTATATTTAGTTGATAAATTTCTTTTTGGTTTTTCTATAAATACAATGGAGAATTTTGGGATAAATATTCGTATATACAAAATGTTTTTTTTTTTTTGTTTTAGAAAAAATATGATATTATTTAATGATATTTGCTTTTTATTTGGCATAGGATATGTATGAGTTTTGTAATGAAATGTTTAGTGGGGGAGGAGCGTTTAACAATACTTATTAGGAAATGTTTTATTGAAACACAGACTGTTTTTGAAATTCTAAAATAAATTGTAAATTCTTTGTGTCAGTTATCGATTCTTTTCACAGACAATTTATATGTTATCGATAACATAAACTTACTTTTTTAGAGGAATATATTGTTTATCTTTTATATTCTTTTCATAGCAAATTATTTGTTACCGATAACTTTTATTTATTTTCATACAAAAGATTCTTATCGAAAAATTTGTATGTACATAGTATATTTTTAATACTAATTGTCTATTTATACAATTTATTTTGTTATCGATAACTTCAGTTTGCCATTTGTAGAAAATTTTTTGTTATCGATAACTTTAATTTTCTATTTATAAAAAAATTGTCTATATATGTAGATAATATGAATTACTTTCCCAGAGAATTTTGTAGTTATCCATTTAATTAATTTATAGACCATTTTTATAACCGTTTTGTCTATAACTTTCATTTAATAGTTTCAGAAAATTTTGTTATCGATAACTGCAATTGTTTATTTGTAAATCATTTTTCGCTATCGATTGCTATTATCGATATTATATACAATAATTTCCATAACTTTCTTCATTTTAAAGAAATTTTTGTTATACCCAGCAAAAACTTATGTTGAAATGTAATGAGTTAATAAGCTAATATAACTACTCATCACCACTTATACATTGGCATTTTAACACATTACTAAACTACTTATATGTAATGCAGATGGTATGAAGTAGTTATTGAAAATAAGCTGTTCAGTAATTGCAAGTCATTATCAAGTTTTTGCTGGGAAGTAGTTATTGAAAATAAGCTGTTCAGTAATTGCAAGTCATTATCAAGTTTTTGCTGGGTATCTTTAAATTTCCATTTATCTATATATATAAAAATTAAATGGTCCATGTATGTAATGTCATCACGTGAGAACGGCTGGAGCGATTTGGCTGATTTTTTTTTGTATTCGATTCGAAATTTTCAGGAGAAAAAAATTCAAAAATTCCGGGTAAAACTCGGAAATTTTTTTTTTGTGAGTCCAGTCAACTGTAATAAAAAAGCTCCCTAAAGTATGCAGCACAAATTTGGATATTTTATTAGCAAATAAATAAGAACATGCTGGTGTGCGTGGGTTGGAGAAACTTGAATAACTAACATTAGTAAATGCTACCGGGCGAAGTCGGGACGATCAGCTAGTAGTATATATTTTTCCATCGACAATATGTAATTTTAAATTATTTTTTAAAGAACATTTTTGTTATCATTATTTTTAAGTATCTGGTTAGAGAAATACATTGAATTATTTAATTATATTTATTCTTAAACAAATGTCAGCACTTTGTTCCATAAAACCATTTCAAAGAAAACAATTTATTTATTTAGGAATGTATTCAATACATTTGAAGTCATAAGGTATTAAGCCTATGAATTAATTTGTAATGATTTTTCTAATGAAATGCCGTAACATTAAATGATAGGGGTATATTGAACGTTTAGTTTCTATTTACGATGATCAGAATTGGACCCCTAGATCGTACATTTTAACCCCCGGTTCATTCAAAGAATAAATTCTACACTACATCAACGATATTCAGTCACATTGATACCTAATGGTCATGGAAAATTTCAACAAAATAGTGAAGGCAAAGCCATGAAGGCCATTTTCTTGAAGCGCTATTCCGTACATAAAAGTATTAATACACATCAGTCCAAACAGATGTGTTTTCTCATCCATATAACTTATTAGCAAAATGTGTCCCAAATAGTTTAGATAGCTATTTCTTTCATCTTACTAAAACAAATCAAAAACTTTTTTGAAATTTTTTTTCTCAAAAGAAAACTTAGGTCTTTTCCTTGAAGCGCTTTTTGGTCGCTTAGTATGATGCGAGTTGGATATCTATCAAAATAAATAGTTTGTAACTCAAAACATATATGTAATTTTTGATTTTTTTTTTCAAAATGAATCGTATTTTAATTTTTTTTTTTTTCAAATGTCAAAGATGCAAATTTCGCGATCGGAGGACACTGATTTAAAAAGATGGTTCACTTGACATGAAATCCCCCATATACAAGTAAGAATGAGCTATTAAGACAGGGTCGTTAATCTGACATTTCTTTAGATTGTGTCTCTGAGAATAGAGACTAATATGGTAATGAACAAGCAGACTAGTTAGAAAGAATGAGGTCCAGTCCCGTTGGGGACTATTGAAAATAGTATCTATCTTCAGATACTTTCTTCAATAGGCTGAAAATATATGGCGTAATTTAGATACATGTAGGGTGGCCAAGATATTCTGGACCTATTTTGATAAAAACGCAATAAATATCATATAACCTTATCAAAAGGGATATGTGAAGGTTGCTGGTAGTATAAAATTGTCCCTAGGTCCATGCACGTCCACTTGACATCCCCCTCAACGACCACTGTCGTTGTGATAATGGCCGACACTAAATGTCAAGAGAAACAGATTCCAGAACAACCAGATACTAAGCAAACTTGGTGAGTTATCTGGGTATGAACTCACGGCTACAGACGTGATCTTGTTAAAATGGTGTAGATTCGACTTTACTTGACTGTTAGCGAAACCAAGAGGCTTCACATGAAGCTTAATGCTGCTCAACATTCGTGGTTAATTAGAGACCAATTTTGACATAGGGAATCCATACAGAAGTATCATTAGTAAAGCCTGAATACAAAAAAGTAAGTGAGAAATATATTCTAAAATTACAAAGCCAAGACTTCTCGCATAGACCAATCGCGATCAAGACTTCATAGAGCCGATCGACCATCCTACTGACCATAGGCTGTCGTTAAAGACCAAAATTGTTTGCCATAGATTCAATAAATAAATAAATGAAATATAAGAAAAATGTGCTGAATTGATTTCGAATCGTCACTAAATTATAACTTTTTTTGTTTTGATTAGATTACAGTGAATAGCTTCAAGAATTTAGATATTTTAAACGCAATTTTTTAAATTCAATGAAGATTATTTTATGTTGACCTGACATTTTCAAAAAACTGCTACAATTTACATGAGTTGTGTTCGGCATTGCTTTCGTGTGTCATGTCCAGCATGTTTGGAGAACACAACCTGAATTTACAATGTTTGCAGTAACATTTGCAGCCATGTTAAATAATTAACATGTTCACAATTGGTGTCGCAGCGTTGTATGTCATAATTTGTTTTATTAATGTTTTGTTTTTGTTTCGAAAAATTAGTTTGAAAAATATTTATGACATACAATGCTACAACACTACGACATCAATTGTGAACTGGGCAAATATATTGAAGGCCTGTTCCACGATGTCGAAAGAAAAAAATATTAGAACAAATTAGTATGCAAACTATTCGAAAGAATTTTAAAAACTGAGTGTTTTTCATACAAAATTTTTCGACTCATTTTTCTTTCGACATCGTGGAACAGGCAATAAGTTCAAATTTGAATACAAAATCCATAGTTAATATATATTTTTTGATTTTAGTTATTGTTAATGAAGAAGTCTATTTATGATATTATGGTTTTAGGGCGTTTCATAGGATTTCCTTACATTAGTTTTCCCTTTTCTTTTAATAGTTTTTTTTAATAAATTTTAATTTAACTTTTAAAAAGTAGTTTCTTTTAGAGTTCACATTCATACGAGTATTTTTATTAAGTTCTGTCATTTGCATACTTTGTTTCAAAATTTTTAGTTTTTTTTTCCAAGTTAATGACAGAGTCGTAGGTAGTAGTTAAGGAATTTGAAATTATCTTACACATACAAACACACACACACAGATACATTCATAAATATTTCATACAATTTTACATAAATTTCATACAAATTTTCACATGTGTTTTTAACATTGTTGCCTTTGCTGTTTATTCAAATGATCTTTAGTTTGAATTAACCCAGTTATCTGAATACTAAATGATGTATTAACTTGAACATACAAAAACTACTGCCGGTGGTGTTGCTGCTGCTGCTACTACTAGTATTAAGTCTAGCAATTGCCATTGTTGTTGGTGTTTGTGTTAATGTTGCAGATGATGTTGTTCTTGTTGATTTTGTTGTAACTGTTGCTGTTGAGGTTGCAAGTGTTGAGAGGCAAAGGCAGCATAATAATGTTAGTAGGTAATTAACTGAAATACCATTATAATGATGTATACTTCCGTAATTAGATGTACCTAGTAAGTGACAGAGATAGAAAATTATATTAATAACAGCAATATTTTAAAGGAAATTAGGTTGAGCTTTTTCTATAATTTATTTTTTAATGAAAATACCATGTGCTCTTGATTTGGCTGCTACAGTTTCCCGGGACTCTAGCACGGGTGCTTTTTGCGGACGATCTGACTCTACACTTTCCTCACGGCTTTGAAAATATAGCGAGGATATCTTAGCCACACACTTAGGAAGAAAATATTTATTAAATTTTTATTTAATTTTGAAATATGAATATAAATTTCATTACCTTTAATTTCATATCACCATTTTTAAAGTGATAGTTTCTTACTTTAAATTCCAGACCCAGTACCGCCACTTCCAGACCTTCTCTGCCAAAGATAATGTTGTCGTAAGATTTTAAATATGATCTATTGGCAGGTTCACCATTTATACTCCAACTTAAATGACACACTGGCTTGGAGGGATAGGAAGAACAGTTGACACGCACGTAATCACCAATTTGGTAACGCTGTTGGCCACCTATAATACGAGGGCCACGTGAGGGAGTCACTGCAAAAAAAAAACAAAAAGTTAAGCAACAATTTAATCTTTTGTTAAAAAGCTACAGTTTTCAATAGATCCTTTAAACAGAAATCTTTTTATCTAGGTGTTAATTTTGTAAATGAAATTTGTAACGTAATAAAATATTCATTAAAGTAGTTATTTCACTGCTTTAAGTTAAAATGTATTCCTTTTTTTGTTTGCAGTATATTGTATACTTATTTTATTAACTTAAAAATAAACCAAAATTTTCATACCTTTCTCGACTAAACTAAAGCAAAACATTACACAACCTTCAAGGCATAAATATGTATAAAAAATACTAAAAAAAATAACTAAAAAGTCCCTCTAAAATATAAATATGAATGAAAAAGTAATTTACAATTTCATAATTTATACAAAGACCGACACACATCCATATTTCAAAATACATATTTATATCAAATTCATAGTGGCCCAAATGTGTATTTTATATCCAGTCAAATCTATGTAAGAATGTGAATTTTTAACATGGTGTATAATGATTTGATAGGAAACCACTTGATTTTTTCCTTCTTTTTTTTGCTGCCACAAGTTTCTCCACATTCCTAACAACATACCTACCAACACACATTCTTACTGCGAAATGTTGATTTACATTTTGATGTGGCACATTTTCGTTGAAAAAGACTTTAAGGTAAAAATAAAGTATGAAAATTAGCATAAATTTGAAATAAAAATGAAAGACATTTTTCCACAAGTTCTTTTTAGTTTTGCAATGGGACAAAACAAATATTATTGAAATAAAGACAACATTTTTTTCTGTCTGTGTTAAGCTGGGGGCAAGGATTGGAAAGTTATGAAAAATTAGACAATAATGATATTCAGAGGCAAAACACACAAAAAAAAAGAGGAAAGTGGTATCAACATATTCATAAAATATTTAAATTTAATTTAAAAGTTTTAGTATTAAGAATGAAAAATAAAACAAATGCTTTAAGAACTTATTCATAGCGTTCGTAGCTTTAAAAAAAGTTAAAATAATATTCAGGATTCGATATTCGAAATGGGAAATCATCGGTCATAAATGTTTAAATTATAAAGGTATCAAAAAAAAATATACCGAACTCATGTCACCAAATGTTGTGATGATCGGTCTATAAGTTGTTATAGCTCTCATTTACTCAGTCGGTCTTGACGGACCATTGTTTTTTACTAGTTTTTTGAACGACAAAACTGAATTATTTGAGACAATTAGCCCAATTCGATTATTTGATATAATTTAATTTTTTTTTGGAGAAAATAAGCTCAATCCATGATCACCAAAATTTTTATTTAAATACTGATATTTAGTATGAAAGTCTCAATAAAATTGAAAACATTTATAACTTTTCAAATATTTTTTTTAATCAAAAATCGATATTTAGTCATAGTCTAGTCATAGTCATAGTCTAGTCATAGTCATAGTCTAGTCATAGTCTAGTCATAGTCTAGTCATAGTCTAGTCATAGTCTAGTCATAGTCTAGTCATAGTCTAGTCATAGTCTAGTCATAGTCTAGTCATAGTCTAGTCATAGTCTAGTCATAGTCTAGTCATAGTCTAGTCATAGTCTAGTCATAGTCTAGTCATAGTCTAGTCATAGTCTAGTCATAGTCTAGTCATAGTCTAGTCATAGTCTAGTCATAGTCTAGTCATAGTCTAGTCATAGTCTAGTCATAGTCTAGTCATAGTCTAGTCATAGTCTAGTCATAGTCTAGTCATAGTCTAGTCATAGTCTAGTCATAGTCTAGTCATAGTCTAGTCATAGTCTAGTCATAGTCTAGTCATAGTCTAGTCATAGTCTAGTCATAGTCTAGTCATAGTCTAGTCATAGTCTAGTCATAGTCTAGTCATAGTCTAGTCATAGTCTAGTCATAGTCTAGTCATAGTCTAGTCATAGTCTAGTCATAGTCTAGTCATAGTCTAGTCATAGTCTAGTCATAGTCCAGTCATAGTCTAGTCATAGTCTAGTCATAGTCCAGTCATAGTCCAGTCATAGTCTAGTCATAGTCTAGTCATAGTCTAGTCATAGTCTAGTCATAGTCTAGTCATAGTCCAGTCATAGTCCAGTCATAGTCTAGTCATAGTCTAGTCATAGTCTAGTCATAGTCTAGTCATAGTCCAGTCATAGTCTAGTCATAGTCTAGTCATAGTCTAGTCATAGTCTAGTCATAGTCTAGTCATAGT
Organism: Calliphora vicina; assembly: GCF_958450345.1. Taxonomy (NCBI): domain Eukaryota; kingdom Metazoa; phylum Arthropoda; class Insecta; order Diptera; family Calliphoridae; genus Calliphora; species Calliphora vicina. The sequence goes on along the minus strand of NC_088781.1, from coordinate 15,559,654 downwards.
CTAGTCATAGTCTAGTCATAGTCTAGTCATAGTCTAGTCATAGTCTAGTCATAGTCTAGTCATAGTCTAGTCATAGTCTAGTCATAGTCATAGTCTAGTCATAGTCTAGTCATAGTCTAGTCATAGTCTAGTCATAGTCTAGTCATAGTCTAGTCACAGTCTAGTCATAGTCTAGTCATAGTCTAGTCATAGTCTAGTCATAGTCTAGTCATAGTCTAGTCATAGTCTAGTCATAGTCCAGTCATAGTCCAGTCATAGTCTAGTCATAGTCTAGTCATAGTCTAGTCATAGTCCAGTCATAGTCCAGTCATAGTCTAGTCATAGTCTAGTCATAGTCTAGTCATAGTCTAGTCATAGTCTAGTCATAGTCTAGTCATAGTCTAGTCATAGTCTAGTCATAGTCTAGTCATAGTCTAGTCATAGTCTAGTCATAGTCTAGTCATAGTCTAGTCATAGTCTAGTCATAGTCTAGTCATAGTCTAGTCATAGTCTAGTCATAGTCTAGTCATAGTCTAGTCATAGTCTAGTCATAGTCTAGTCATAGTCTAGTCATAGTCTAGTCATAGTCTAGTCATAGTCTAGTCATAGTCTAGTCATAGTCTAGTCATAGTCTAGTCATAGTCTAGTCATAGTCTAGTCATAGTCTAGTCATAGTCTAGTCATAGTCTAGTCATAGTCTAGTCATAGTCTAGTCATAGTCTAGTCATAGTCTAGTCATAGTCTAGTCATAGTCTAGTCATAGTCTAGTCATAGTCTAGTCATAGTCTAGTCATAGTCTAGTCATAGTCTAGTCATAGTCTAGTCATAGTCTAGTCATAGTCTAGTCATAGTCTAGTCATAGTCTAGTCATAGTCTAGTCATAGTCTAGTCATAGTCTAGTCATAGTCTAGTCATAGTCTAGTCATAGTCTAGTCATAGTCTAGTCATAGTCTAGTCATAGTCTAGTCATAGTCTAGTCATAGTCTAGTCATAGTCTAGTCATAGTCTAGTCATAGTCTAGTCATAGTCTAGTCATAGTCTAGTCATAGTCTAGTCATAGTCTAGTCATAGTCTAGTCATAGTCTAGTCATAGTCTAGTCATAGTCTAGTCATAGTCTAGTCATAGTCTAGTCATAGTCTAGTCATAGTCTAGTCATAGTCTAGTCATAGTCTAGTCATAGTCTAGTCATAGTCTAGTCATAGTCTAGTCATAGTCTAGTCATAGTCTAGTCATAGTCTAGTCATAGTCTAGTCATAGTCTAGTCATAGTCTAGTCATAGTCTAGTCATAGTCTAGTCATAGTCTAGTCATAGTCTAGTCATAGTCTAGTCATAGTCTAGTCATAGTCTAGTCATAGTCTAGTCATAGTCTAGTCATAGTCTAGTCATAGTCTAGTCATAGTCTAGTCATAGTCTAGTCATAGTCTAGTCATAGTCTAGTCATAGTCTAGTCATAGTCTAGTCATAGTCTAGTCATAGTCTAGTCATAGTCTAGTCATAGTCTAGTCATAGTCTAGTCATAGTCTAGTCATAGTCATAGTCTAGTCATAGTCTAGTCATAGTCTAGTCATAGTCTAGTCATAGTCTAGTCATAGTCTAGTCATAGTCTAGTCATAGTCTAGTCATAGTCTAGTCATAGTCTAGTCATAGTCTAGTCATAGTCTAGTCATAGTCTAGTCATAGTCTAGTCATAGTCTAGTCATAGTCTAGTCATAGTCTAGTCATAGTCTAGTCATAGTCTAGTCATAGTCTAGTCATAGTCTAGTCATAGTCTAGTCATAGTCTAGTCATAGTCTAGTCATAGTCTAGTCATAGTCTAGTCATAGTCTAGTCATAGTCTAGTCATAGTCTAGTCATAGTCTAGTCATAGTCTAGTCATAGTCTAGTCATAGTCTAGTCATAGTCTAGTCATAGTCTAGTCATAGTCTAGTCATAGTCTAGTCATAGTCTAGTCATAGTCTAGTCATAGTCTAGTCATAGTCTAGTCATAGTCTAGTCATAGTCTAGTCATAGTCTAGTCATAGTCTAGTCATAGTCTAGTCATAGTCTAGTCATAGTCTAGTCATAGTCTAGTCAAGTCATAGTCTAGTCATAGTCTAGTCAAGTCATAGTCTAGTCATAGTCTAGTCATAGTCTAGTCATAGTCTAGTCATAGTCTAGTCAAGTCATAGTCTAGTCATAGTCTAGTCATAGTCTAGTCATAGTCTAGTCATAGTCTAGTCATAGTCTAGTCATAGTCTAGTCATAGTCTAGTCATAGTCTAGTCATAGTCTAGTCATAGTCTAGTCATAGTCTAGTCATAGTCTAGTCATAGTCTAGTCATAGTCTAGTCATAGTCTAGTCATAGTCTAGTCATAGTCTAGTCATAGTCTAGTCATAGTCTAGTCATAGTCTAGTCATAGTCTAGTCATAGTCTAGTCATAGTCTAGTCATAGTCTAGTCATAGTCTAGTCATAGTCTAGTCATAGTCTAGTCATAGTCTAGTCATAGTCTAGTCATAGTCTAGTCATAGTCTAGTCATAGTCTAGTCATAGTCTAGTCATAGTCTAGTCATAGTCTAGTCATAGTCTAGTCATAGTCTAGTCATAGTCTAGTCATAGTCTAGTCATAGTCTAGTCATAGTCTAGTCATAGTCTAGTCATAGTCTAGTCATAGTCTAGTCATAGTCTAGTCATAGTCTAGTCATAGTCTAGTCATAGTCTAGTCATAGTCTAGTCATAGTCTAGTCATAGTCTAGTCATAGTCTAGTCATAGTCTAGTCATAGTCTAGTCATAGTCTAGTCATAGTCTAGTCATAGTCTAGTCATAGTCTAGTCATAGTCTAGTCATAGTCTAGTCATAGTCTAGTCATAGTCTAGTCATAGTCTAGTCATAGTCTAGTCATAGTCTAGTCATAGTCTAGTCATAGTCTAGTCATAGTCTAGTCATAGTCTAGTCATAGTCTAGTCATAGTCTAGTCATAGTCTAGTCATAGTCTAGTCATAGTCTAGTCATAGTCTAGTCATAGTCTAGTCATAGTCTAGTCATAGTCTAGTCATAGTCTAGTCATAGTCTAGTCTAGTCATAGTCTAGTCATAGTCTAGTCATAGTCTAGTCATAGTCTAGTCTAGTCATAGTCTAGTCATAGTCTAGTCATAGTCTAGTCATAGTCTAGTCATAGTCTAGTCATAGTCTAGTCATAGTCTAGTCATAGTCTAGTCATAGTCTAGTCATAGTCTAGTCATAGTCTAGTCATAGTCTAGTCATAGTCTAGTCATAGTCTAGTCATAGTCTAGTCATAGTCTAGTCATAGTCTAGTCATAGTCTAGTCATAGTCTAGTCATAGTCTAGTCATAGTCTAGTCATAGTCTAGTCATAGTCTAGTCATAGTCTAGTCATAGTCTAGTCATAGTCTAGTCATAGTCTAGTCATAGTCTAGTCATAGTCTAGTCATAGTCTAGTCATAGTCTAGTCTAGTCATAGTCTAGTCATAGTCTAGTCATAGTCTAGTCATAGTCTAGTCTAGTCATAGTCTAGTCATAGTCTAGTCATAGTCTAGTCTAGTCAGTCATAGTCTAGTCATAGTCTAGTCATAGTCTAGTCATAGTCTAGTCATAGTCTAGTCATAGTCTAGTCATAGTCTAGTCTAGTCATAGTCTAGTCATAGTCTAGTCATAGTCTAGTCATAGTCTAGTCATAGTCTAGTCATAGTCTAGTCATAGTCTAGTCATAGTCTAGTCATAGTCTAGTCATAGTCTAGTCATAGTCTAGTCATAGTCTAGTCATAGTCTAGTCATAGTCTAGTCATAGTCTAGTCATAGTCTAGTCATAGTCTAGTCATAGTCTAGTCATAGTCTAGTCATAGTCTAGTCATAGTCTAGTCATAGTCTAGTCATAGTCTAGTCATAGTCTAGTCATAGTCTAGTCATAGTCTAGTCATAGTCTAGTCATAGTCTAGTCATAGTCTAGTCATAGTCTAGTCATAGTCTAGTCATAGTCTAGTCATAGTCTAGTCATAGTCTAGTCATAGTCTAGTCATAGTCTAGTCATAGTCTAGTCATAGTCTAGTCATAGTCTAGTCATAGTCTAGTCATAGTCTAGTCATAGTCTAGTCATAGTCTAGTCATAGTCTAGTCATAGTCTAGTCATAGTCTAGTCATAGTCTAGTCATAGTCTAGTCATAGTCTAGTCATAGTCTAGTCATAGTCTAGTCATAGTCTAGTCATAGTCTAGTCATAGTCTAGTCATAGTCTAGTCATAGTCTAGTCATAGTCTAGTCATAGTCTAGTCATAGTCTAGTCATAGTCTAGTCATAGTCTAGTCATAGTCTAGTCATAGTCTAGTCATAGTCTAGTCATAGTCTAGTCATAGTCTAGTCATAGTCTAGTCATAGTCTAGTCATAGTCTAGTCATAGTCTAGTCATAGTCTAGTCATAGTCTAGTCATAGTCTAGTCATAGTCTAGTCATAGTCTAGTCATAGTCTAGTCATAGTCTAGTCATAGTCTAGTCATAGTCTAGTCATAGTCTAGTCATAGTCTAGTCATAGTCTAGTCATAGTCTAGTCATAGTCTAGTCATAGTCTAGTCATAGTCTAGTCATAGTCTAGTCATAGTCTAGTCATAGTCTAGTCATAGTCTAGTCATAGTCTAGTCATAGTCTAGTCATAGTCTAGTCATAGTCTAGTCATAGTCTAGTCATAGTCTAGTCATAGTCTAGTCATAGTCTAGTCATAGTCTAGTCATAGTCTAGTCATAGTCTAGTCATAGTCTAGTCATAGTCTAGTCATAGTCTAGTCATAGTCTAGTCATAGTCTAGTCATAGTCTAGTCATAGTCTAGTCATAGTCTAGTCATAGTCTAGTCATAGTCTAGTCATAGTCTAGTCATAGTCTAGTCATAGTCTAGTCATAGTCTAGTCATAGTCTAGTCATAGTCTAGTCATAGTCTAGTCATAGTCTAGTCATAGTCTAGTCATAGTCTAGTCATAGTCTAGTCATAGTCTAGTCATAGTCTAGTCATAGTCTAGTCATAGTCTAGTCATAGTCTAGTCATAGTCTAGTCATAGTCTAGTCATAGTCATAGTCTAGTCATAGTCTAGTCATAGTCATAGTCTAGTCATAGTCTAGTCATAGTCATAGTCTAGTCATAGTCTAGTCATAGTCTAGTCATAGTCTAGTCATAGTCTAGTCATAGTCTAGTCATAGTCTAGTCATAGTCTAGTCATAGTCTAGTCATAGTCTAGTCATAGTCTAGTCATAGTCTAGTCATAGTCTAGTCATAGTCTAGTCATAGTCTAGTCATAGTCTAGTCATAGTCTAGTCATAGTCTAGTCATAGTCTAGTCATAGTCTAGTCATAGTCTAGTCATAGTCTAGTCATAGTCTAGTCATAGTCTAGTCATAGTCTAGTCATAGTCTAGTCATAGTCTAGTCATAGTCTAGTCATAGTCTAGTCATAGTCTAGTCATAGTCTAGTCATAGTCTAGTCATAGTCTAGTCATAGTCTAGTCATAGTCTAGTCATAGTCTAGTCATAGTCTAGTCATAGTCTAGTCATAGTCTAGTCATAGTCTAGTCATAGTCTAGTCATAGTCTAGTCATAGTCTAGTCATAGTCTAGTCATAGTCTAGTCATAGTCTAGTCATAGTCTAGTCATAGTCTAGTCATAGTCTAGTCATAGTCTAGTCATAGTCTAGTCATAGTCTAGTCATAGTCTAGTCATAGTCTAGTCATAGTCTAGTCATAGTCTAGTCATAGTCTAGTCATAGTCTAGTCATAGTCTAGTCATAGTCTAGTCATAGTCTAGTCATAGTCTAGTCATAGTCTAGTCATAGTCTAGTCATAGTCTAGTCATAGTCTAGTCATAGTCTAGTCATAGTCTAGTCATAGTCTAGTCATAGTCTAGTCATAGTCTAGTCATAGTCTAGTCATAGTCTAGTCATAGTCTAGTCATAGTCTAGTCATAGTCTAGTCATAGTCTAGTCATAGTCTAGTCATAGTCTAGTCATAGTCTAGTCATAGTCTAGTCATAGTCTAGTCATAGTCTAGTCATAGTCTAGTCATAGTCTAGTCATAGTCTAGTCATAGTCTAGTCATAGTCTAGTCATAGTCTAGTCATAGTCTAGTCATAGTCTAGTCATAGTCTAGTCATAGTCTAGTCATAGTCTAGTCATAGTCTAGTCATAGTCTAGTCATAGTCTAGTCATAGTCTAGTCATAGTCTAGTCATAGTCTAGTCATAGTCTAGTCATAGTCTAGTCATAGTCTAGTCATAGTCTAGTCATAGTCTAGTCATAGTCTAGTCATAGTCTAGTCATAGTCTAGTCATAGTCTAGTCATAGTCTAGTCATAGTCTAGTCATAGTCTAGTGATAGTCTAGTCATAGTCTAGTCATAGTCTAGTCATAGTCTAGTCATAGTCTAGTCATAGTCTAGTCATAGTCTAGTGATAGTCTAGTCATAGTCTAGTCATAGTCTAGTCATAGTCTAGTCATAGTCTAGTCATAGTCTAGTCATAGTCTAGTCATAGTCTAGTGATAGTCTAGTCATAGTCTAGTCATAGTCTAGTCATAGTCTAGTGATAGTCTAGTCATAGTCTAGTCATAGTCTAGTCATAGTCTAGTGATAGTCTAGTCATAGTCTAGTCATAGTCTAGTCATAGTCTAGTGATAGTCTAGTCATAGTCTAGTCATAGTCTAGTCATAGTCTAGTGATAGTCTAGTCATAGTCTAGTCATAGTCTAGTCATAGTCTAGTCATAGTCTAGTCATAGTCTAGTGATAGTCTAGTCATAGTCTAGTCATAGTCTAGTCATAGTCTAGTCATAGTCTAGTCATAGTCTAGTCATAGTCTAGTCATAGTCTAGTCATAGTCTAGTCATAGTCTAGTCATAGTCTAGTCATAGTCTAGTCATAGTCTAGTCATAGTCTAGTCATAGTCTAGTCATAGTCTAGTCATAGTCTAGTCATAGTCTAGTCATAGTCTAGTCATAGTCTAGTCATAGTCTAGTCATAGTCTAGTCATAGTCTAGTCATAGTCTAGTCATAGTCTAGTCATAGTCTAGTCATAGTCTAGTCATAGTCTAGTCATAGTCTAGTCATAGTCTAGTCATAGTCTAGTCATAGTCTAGTCATAGTCTAGTCATAGTCTAGTCATAGTCTAGTCATAGTCTAGTCATAGTCTAGTCATAGTCTAGTCATAGTCTAGTCATAGTCTAGTCATAGTCTAGTCATAGTCTAGTCATAGTCTAGTCATAGTCTAGTCATAGTCTAGTCATAGTCTAGTCATAGTCTAGTCATAGTCTAGTCATAGTCTAGTCATAGTCTAGTCATAGTCTAGTCATAGTCTAGTCATAGTCTAGTCATAGTCTAGTCATAGTCTAGTCATAGTCTAGTCATAGTCTAGTCATAGTCTAGTCATAGTCTAGTCATAGTCTAGTCATAGTCTAGTCATAGTCTAGTCATAGTCTAGTCATAGTCTAGTCATAGTCTAGTCATAGTCTAGTCATAGTCTAGTCATAGTCTAGTCATAGTCTAGTCATAGTCTAGTCATAGTCTAGTCATAGTCTAGTCATAGTCTAGTCATAGTCTAGTCATAGTCTAGTCATAGTCTAGTCATAGTCTAGTCATAGTCTAGTCATAGTCTAGTCATAGTCTAGTCATAGTCTAGTCATAGTCTAGTCATAGTCTAGTCATAGTCTAGTCATAGTCTAGTCACAGCTTTCTCGAAGTTTTTATTAAACGAAATGTTAAGAAACGTTTTTTAATTTTAGATGAAAATACTTTAATGTAAATTAAAATATGTAGATTGAATATTTATTTACAATTGGGTTTTTAAATTTTAGATTAAAAACTGTGTATTAATCAAATAATTTATTTTGGTAACTGTTTAACAGAGATTAAATTTCTTTCTACTAAATTGTATTTCCTTTACTAAACTACTTATATGAACAACATTATATTTCTACATTTGTAGCTTGTTTCCATTGAAAGTAGTCTGCATATAAAATATTTATGCAGAAAAGTCTGAGTTAATTTTTTTCTTCAATTTTATATTTAATTTTGTTTTTCTGCTGCATATAACACATTTCATTTACTATTCTCGGAGCCATTTAATTTTAATGAGTTTATAAAAGAAATTGATTTTTTTGCTAGTGTTGCATTTAATATGGGCCCGACACTCGTTAGCAAAATACTACAAGAATATAACTGCAAAACGGAGCATAGAATTGTAAAATAAGGGCTCGAGTTGTAAACAGAAAAATAAAATAAATTTGTGAAATAATGAAAATGAAGAGTTTTATATGGCAGCAACAGAAACAGAGCAGTTGTAGCAAAACTGGCCATTTTTTTTTGCTTTTTACTTGAAAATGTTGTAGTTGCAAATAGTTTTAGCTGGTATGTAGTGTTTTTCTCATTTCTAAGTGAAAAAAAAGTATTGCTTGTTTATATTTAGTTTTCTATTAAGATTGTAGAAATATGCAATATTTTTGTTTAAATGAAAATACACTTAATGTATTGCATAGGAATAATGGCTATTTAAAGCAGTCTTCAAGTATTTAGTGTTTTATTTTTTTGTGGAGGAAATAATTCACTCTCAACTTTTGATTTTTTTTTTCTTTTAATATAAATTTAATTTCAATTTTCAAATCGTTCGCTTTTATTTCCTGTATTTCTTTTCTAGGTTTGTAACTGTTTTAAAAATTGGGTCATTTCATTTAGTCAAGATCTGTTAAATAAGTTTTTTTTTCTATTTATATGTTACCATCTTAAATTACAAATCAAAGTGTCTTTATTGGTGAAGATGTTTTTTATATGTTCCCAGGATATGATTTTTTTTTGTTTATAGTGTATAGTACTAGACATACATATAACTTTAGTTTGAAAATCGATTAATCGTTTAACTATTATCCAATTATTTCTGCAAATGATACAATTAAATTACAATAGGACATTATTTTCTGATCACACATATTTCGAACGAAATTTAACAGGTGTTTTGTTATTGTAACAAAAACAAAATACATGTAAAACGTCCACTCAAAGCACTCGTTCGCTATAGAAAAACAGCACATAAATCTCTCTTCAAAATTCTCTTTTTTGAGTGAAAATCGTAACTCTGGCCATATATTTTTAATTAGAAAAAGATCTTAATTTTGTGATCACCCATTAATTTCCTTTTAAATTTCGAACGATTACTTTTGTTCCTAATAATTTAATACTCTAGTAGCCAAACGTATAAAGCAGACATTAATGTGCTGTTTTTCTATAGCGAACGAGTGCTTTGAGTGGACGTTACAATAACAAAACACTTGTTAAATTTCCACTCAAAGTACTCGTTCGCTATAGAAAAACAGCACATAAATAAAATATAAGGCACCCAGAAACTTTTCAACACTTATTTTCATTGCAAGTCAGGCGCAACGAAGTAACATTTTGTTTTTTCTTTTTTTATTTTTTGTTAAAAGGCCATTAGTTTAATGTATTTATGGTGAAAAATTCCTTAGTCTTTATTGCTTTTTATACATTTATTCATTATTTTTTTTGGTTCTGCTCTAAATTTTATTTCTGTTTTAAGTATTTCGCCAAACAGTATTAATTGTAGTTAAATGGAATTTAAAGATTAAACTGTAAAAGTTAAGAATAAATAACTTTGATTTGTTTTCTTTAAATAAAGCTAAATTTTATGGGATTTGATTAGGCATATTTACAGTTTGTCAATGTATAGAATTTACATTAGATTTGACTTAAACTTAAAGCCATCTTCTATGGTCACTTTATAAAGTTTTAGTACTGATTATTCCATCGAAAATAACAAACCGGTTTCAGTCCCTAACAATTCTTGTATAGATGATATCAATAATTTCGAAAAAATCAGTCGAATACTCATCAACTTTGAAAAGGCATTTGACACCTTTCATCATTGTAGTTTTGGAATGATCTTCGCTGAATGCCAGAGAAACTCATAGAAGTCGGTACAACACATCTAGTTGTTCTGGCACTTGGGAGGGATAACAACAACGCAACGAAGACTCCAAAGAGGACGTTGTAAATAGCTTATATAAGGCCCTGCAAGTCTATGACCAACTAAAGTACATGTGAATTTCCCAACATATCTTCAGACACAGCAAGCTAAATATATTAAAGAGTTGTGTGAAATACGTTTCCTTATACGGAGGTAATATATCATGAAATGCATCTCACTGTGATTTAAAAGCAGTTCGAGTTTTCATCAACCATTGCCTCAACGATTACCTCTTAATCGTTTCTTTGTAAGTTCGGGATCGACTTAACGCAGGTTCGGGTTTCTGTGTTGAAGATCATGCTTTGTATTCAAGTTCGATTTTTATGAAATTCGGATTTCTTTATTCAGGATCGTGTTTGCAGCTGGTTTAAAAAAGTAGTGTTTCTACTCCTGTGTAAAAAAAGTTGTATTTTTAATTCTTTTTTAAAAAAAAGTAGTATTTCTCTTTTTTTTTTTTTTTTTAAAATTTATTTCTACTCCTTTCTTTAAAAAAAGTAGTATTTCTGCTCCTTTTTTAAAAAAGTAGTATTTCTACTCCTTTTTTAAAAAAGTAGTATTTCTACTCCTTTTTTAAAAAAGTAGTATTTCTACTCCTTTTTTTATAAAGTAGTATTTCTACTCCTTTTTTTTTAAAAAAGTAGTATTTCTACACATTTTTTTTAAAAAAGTAGTATTTCTACTTCTTTTTAAAAAAAAGTAATATTTCAACTCCTTTTTTTAAACAAAGTAGTAAATACTCCTTTTTTTAAAAAAGTAGAATTTTTACTCCTTTTTTAGAAAAAGTATTATTTCTACTCCTTTTTTTAAAAAAGTAGTATTTCTACTCCTTTTTTTAAAAAAGTAGCATTTCTACTCCTTTTTTTAAAAGTATTATTTCTACTCCTTTTTTAAAAAAAAAGTAGTATTTCTAATCCTTTTTTTTTTTAAAAAAAGTAGTATTTCTACTTCTTTTTTTAAAAAAAGTAATATTACAACTCCTTTTTTTAAAAAAAGTAGTAAATACTCCTTAAAAAAGTAGTATTTTTAATCCTTTTTTATAAAAAGTATTATTTCTACTCCTTTTTTTTAAAAGTAGTATTTCTACTGCTTTTTTTTTTTTTTTTAAAAAAAAGTAGTATTTCTACTTCTTTTTTTAAAAAAAGTAATATTACAACTCCTTTTTTTAAAAAAAGTAGTAAATACTCCTTTTTTTAAACAAAGTAGTAAATACTCCTTAAAAAAGTAGTATTTTTAATCCTTTTTTAGAAAAAGTATTATTTCTACTCCTTTTTTTTAAAAGTAGTATTTCTACTGCTTTTTTTTAAAAAAGTAGTATTTCTACTCCTTTTTTAAAAAAGTAGTATTTCTACTCCTTTTTTAAAAAAGTAGTATTTCTACTCCTTTTTTAAAAAAGTAGTATTTCTACTCCTTTTTTAAAAAAGTAGTATTTCTACTCCTTTTTTGAAAATTAGTATTTCTACTCCTTTTTTTAAAGTAGTATTTCTACTCCATTTTTTAAAAAAGTAGTATTTCTACTGCTTTTGTTTTTAAAAAGTAGTATTTCTACTACTTTTTTTTAAAAAATTTAGTATTTCTACTCCTTTTTTTAAAAAAGTAGTTTTTCTACTCCTTTTTTTTAAAAAAAGTATTTTTTCTACTCCTTTTTTAAACATTTTCTGACAAATACATGGCGTGGACAGTTGAATATTGAAGCACTAAGAGTCAACAAATTGTGGAAGGAGCTAAAGATCATTGCAACAGATAAACTGGAACGGATTGCTATCTTTAAGGGCCTATGCTCCTTTCAGGAACAACACGAATTTATATATACAGCAGGTATTGATAAATATTTTTTCCATGCTGAACCAAACTGATTCTCTGGTGATTGACGAGATGTATAAAAGATTTATTCTAGTAAATATACGCTCTCTTATAATGGCCAAAACTTGGATTTATAATGAATTAATCACCAAAAATCTTACAATATTGAGAAATAGAGAATACTTCTGATGATTTTGGGGACGTATCTGAGATGTTCTCTCGACAAGTCTTCCTAGAATGATTATCGTTCTCTCATAATGGCCAATATAGCTCTCTTTAACTTTAGCTACACTAAAGCAGCTTACTTAGTTAAACACAAATCTGATCATATTTTGTTAAACAAGTGAAAAACAGCACTTCCGCTTCCATGCCGAACCAGCCAGATTCTCTGATGATTGAGGTGATATATCTCAGATTCATCTTCGACAATTTTCCAAGAATAGATTGAAATAAACACTCTCTCACAATTTCTAATCCGAACCAGGAAGATTCTCTCATTTTTTGGGAGATGTATCTATTTTTCATACTTCAGATTTATGCTCTCTCGTAATGGTCAAGAATAGGTCTTTTCCATTTCCTCATTCTATAAACTTCTGCAGTAGACGTTGATCCACATTTTTATGTAATAGCACAGTTAATTAATAATACATTTGGCTACTCGTGGGTTACGATTATCGTTTAATCCTTTCTTTGTAAGTTCGGGATCGACTTAACGCGGGTTCGGGTTTCTGTGTTCAAGATCGTGCTTTGTGCTCAAGTTCTATTTTTAGGAAATTCGGATTTCTTTATTCATGATCGGGTTTCTGAATTCAGTATCGGATTTTATGCTTCTTTATGCTTTGACTGGCAATCAAAGTTACTGGAGCATCCGGAATTACTGTGAGAAAAGGCAACCGAAGTTACTTTGTGAAAATGGATTTACTAGGCCTCGTATTGATTAATTTTGTATAGTATTGTTGGCTCTATGATTATATTTCTATAATTCCAGAGACTCGTATGAATTTTTATGATCCAGAGTCCTAGCTATATTAGCTTTAGCACTTGTCAGATTTAAATTCAATTATAATATATTTAAATATTGCTGCACAAATTCCATTTAATAAAAAAAAAAGAAAACAAAAATCAAGATTTAAATTTCAGGAGTCAAGGTTATAGATGAATATTTCCAGCAGCTATAAATCAATAATAAATAAAACAATTTCTTTATCATACTGTAGTTACCCTTATCACCAAATCCTGTTGATGATGGTAGTATTGTGTATAATACAAATAAAAACAAAATTCCTTATTACCACTTACCACTAACTGACATATGTTAAACCACACACAAATTTCCGTTTCTGATAAACTTTTGTGAAATCTTTCTAACACAAAATAACAGCATTTCCATAAAGATATCTATCTTCAAGTTTTTTTCTTTAGCTTGTTCTTTTTTCTTTTTAACACCTCAAAATAAAGATTTTGTCGCCCAGCAATGGGGACATAAATAAAAATGCCTTCCAAAAATGTTTTAAAGGAATCCTAACAACGAGGAGAGAAATATTTTTTTTTAACAATTTTTTTGTATCTCTATAAGAAAAATATAAATTGTTGCCTTTTTTTGTCTTTGCCTTGTATTGGTTTTATACCTTAATGTCGTGTGTGTATGTTATATTGGTAGAGTATGTGTTTAAAATTATCCTTATATACAGTTTTCATATGTTTGTATAAACGTTTTTACACTTTTTTGTTTTATAGTTTTTTTTGTAGTACATTTTACATTTTTTCCTGTCTACTGAGTGTTTGATACATAAAGGGTGATTCATTTGGAGGTTTTTTCATTTGTTTTTTTTTTTTCAAAGTCACTGTCATGTTATTTTTATTCGCTGTACTTTGACAATTCATCATGGAACTCTCACACTATAGCGTCTCTAAATTATTTAAATGTATTAGGAGAAAAGTGAGAAATCATTTTGATGAACAGGTATTTTCTCATTCCTGATTTGTCAACTGGCAGCCTAGATTGTGTGATATCACACCTCTTTGGGTTTGTGTGGTGTCAAATGTCGAAATTCAAGGGATACCGTTAGCAATGATGGAAAGAGTGATTGCAAATTCAACCTTCCGAAGGGATCAGCTACAAGGTAGTCGCGGCCAGCATTTGATTGAAACTATATTGAAAAAGTAAATGTCAGAGAGATTTTTCTTTATAGTCATGGTAAAGATTCCGACGTCCAATTATATTTTAAGTTTTTTATTTAAGATTCAAAAACTCTAAATTTGGGACCGTAAATAACGGTTATCCAGAAAATTTTAACTTAAAAAAAATTCTTCATGTTAGAAGAAGAGACCTATACTGTCGTATACCAATAGATCAATGTCACAGAATCTATGGTGATATTAAAAAAACGATCTCAACTCAACATAAAAGTTCGGATGAAACTGTTAAAAAGAGAGTTTTAATTAGCCGTCTAAAATAAAACTCATGTGAGGAGTTTTATTTTTCTCGTCATAAAATAAAACTCATTTGAACAGTTTTATTTTTTCCCATCTAATATAAAACATATTTCGTTTATTTTCTTCCTTTTTCAGTATCTTTCTTTATTGAGTCTATCTGATATTTATTTGTTTAAAAAAAAAACAACAACAATTTGATAATAGGAATTAAGCAATAAAAATTAATTTTATTATCATTTCGATTTATTCAATTACAATGCAAGGTGCTTTACAAATTGTAATGATCTGATAAGCGGCAAGCTTTAGCTGTCAATTTACATAAAATGAGTTATATTTTCTGACGGGAAAAATAAAACTTCCCAAAAGAGTTTTATTTTCTGTCGGGAAAAATAAAACTCCTCAAATGAGTTTTATTTTCTGACGGGAAAAATAAAACTTCTCATAAGAGTTTTATTTTCGGACGGGATAAATAAATCTCCTCAAATGAGTTTTATTTTATGACGGGAAAAATAAAACTTCTCATAAGAGTTTTATTTTATGACGGGAAAATTAAACTCCTCAAATGAGTTTTATTTTATGATGGCAAATTAAAACTGAATTTTTAAAATTTTCTTCCGAACTTTTATTTTTACATTGAAAAAAACTCTGTTTTAGAGGGAAAAATAAAACTTCTCATAAGAGTTTTATTTTCGGACGGGATAAATAAATCTCCTCAAATGAGTTTTATTTTATGACGGGAAAAATTAAACTTCTCATAGAAGTTTTATTTTATAACGGGAAAATTAAACTCCTCAAATGAGTTTTATATTATGATGGCAAATTAAAACTGAATTTTTAAAATTTTCTTCCGAACTTTTATTTTTACATTGAAAAAAAACTCTGTTTTAGAGGGATTTCTATTTTTAAAGTTACAAAATAACTGTCATAAAATAACTTTTTTGATATCATTTATAACCGTTACGGTGCCTGCTCTAAATGAAATACCCTTTATCTATTGTAGTAGTAGTAGTGGTAATGTTGATTGTGTAAGTGTTGGTTGCTGATGGTATTATTACAAAACGGTGAAGTCATCCAAGCAGATTATGTAAATTTCTGTTATACGTGTGTATGTGTGTTTGTTTCATACTGATAAGTCGTTTTTGGTAAACGTAGATACACACATACAAGGTACAGTGGCACCTTTCAAAAAATTAGTACTGAAACATTCAAGCTGCATAGCTTAGAAACCCAGAAAATATTACTGAATAGATTGCTTGATTTTCTTCTACATTAGGTCAAATATCAGCAGGCTATAATCAGCAGGTTCTCAAATACAGCTGATATGGCTTGATACCTTATTGTCTTTTGTATTAATGACATTAATAATGATTTAAGCCAAAATTCTTAACCGATTCACCTTTATTTGTTTTTATCTATCCCACTGTTCCTTAGCTTCACATGTATTGTTTTTCTCTTTAAACACTTACACACGCATCCATTTTAACACCTTAAACTATGCTACATTAAATGGCAGCAGAAGCAAAAAAAACTGACTTTAATAAGGGTAATTTAAAAACTATAGGAGGTAATATGTATGTAAAAATATAAGATATTTTTGTTAAATTAAGTCATATATGGCATTTAAATGATAAGTGACTTAATTTTTTTTTTAACGTTGGTGACAAAAAAGAGAAAATTATAATTTTGTCATCCATTATAGGAATACATTTTTTAAGGACATAGTAAAATTATGACTATTGTTTTTTGTTATACTCGAGAGACTGCTGAAAATTAAATATTTTTTTAGTTTTATTGATTAATTCTCGTATATATTTCAAGGTTTCTTTTTATTTCGTAATATATGTTTATATACATATTTGCAAGGTTTTATTTGTATAAAAATTATTCATTTTTTGATATGCGTAATTTTTTTTTATAAAGTTTTGATTAATTTAACATTACTGTCAAATAATGTATAAGCTTGACCATGTGAAGGAGATACTCTTGTCTCTAAAATTTTATTTTGAAACATTTAAACTATATAAATTTATTCAAGGTATTGGCCATTGTTAGCAATGACCTTTTCCCATCTCTGTCACAACATATGGATTCCGAGCTCATCTTTTGAAGCCATGAACGAATTAAGCCAAGTCGTTCTGCGTGATCGAAACAAATAGTATTTGGATGGGGCAAGGTCGGAACTTTAAGACGTGTTAGGCAAAACTTCCCAATCGCTTCTTTCTAAATAGTTTTTAACAGGTTTTTCAACATGTGGCCTAGCGTTGTCATGATAAAATATTAGAATATTTCATGTCCGCCCACATATTCTTTGCGATTTTCGGCCAATGCTCACTCTAATATGAATATGTTGCGTTCGGTACAGATTCCCTGTGATGTTCTGTCCACAGCAGCTTATATGACCCTTTTCGACCCACCAAATACAGAGCATTACCTTAGCAGCATGGATACTTGGCTTTGGTGTCAATTCGGCTGGTTTTGCGGCTTCACATACGATCTCTTACGCTTCGGGTTATGGTAATTTATCCATTTTTTATCCAATTTCCCTGTTTTTTGATGAATCCTGCTGCTCCACAGTGGGGCACAATCAAAATTTTTTTGGAAATAAATCTGGCCACATTTTATCCCGTAGCCAAGGAGCATTCGAGTTTAAGATATTAAAATGGGCCATACAAATTATCCAGAGGCGGCGCTAAGGGGGCTCAAATTAGGGCACCTTCGACAAGTAAAATTTGTAAACACGTGCAATTTGTTTGATTCCTATCTGATTTCAAAGATTTTTATATTTTTGGAAATTGAAATTTTAAAATTTTGAAATACCTTTTCCGCTTTTTTAAAAATATGGGTCGTACTTTTGGACCGAATGGACTCAAATTATTAGTTAGGCAACTAAATTACAAATAAAATATAAAAGATTTCAAAGCAATATCAATTATGGATCCAAAAATAAACGATTTTTAATTTAAATATTAAAAAAATACTAGATTTTTGCTGTTTTTTGGGCGAAAAGGTGACTTAATTCTATTTTTATTAAAAAAAAATTTCTTTAAGAACATATACCAATTTTATGTTTTTCTCTAAGGTATCTTTACGCAAAACATTTTGGTATAAAAAACATGTAAAATTTTTCAAATATGTCGCCCCTACGCCCTTCGGAATTTGACCTCTTTTTTATCAAAAACTAAATTTTGGGCCACTTGTTCTAAAATCTCAAAGCTGGGAAGCTGGGATCAGAAAACAAAAAGCAGCTTTGGAAACCTTGATGTGTTCCCTATTTATCGCCAAAGTATTTTCCCAGTCCCGAAGGAAATGTGGACCCTATAGGCAAAATTGTAAAAAATACCATTTTTGGGATTTCTGCTCCAATTTTTAGGAATTGCGGGATTAATTTTAATATTTTGACAAGTGTTTTTACACCCTGTTATTTAGAATGACAAGCATAAAAAACGTTAAAAATTTCATTGCGTTTCGTTAATAAATAAAGATTTTATTACATATTATATATTCATGGAGTTAAATTTTAGTTTTAAATTTTAGTTTTAATTTATATCAAAATTTTAATAGGATTGCAAATATTAGGAACAATTTGATCCACATTTATTCCGAGCTATATTCTTTTGTTTAGAAAAGTTAATTTTTGGTCTTACAAAAATAATTTCAAGTCAATATCTCAATTAGATTAAAAAATATGCCACTTTAAAATTAAGTCTATCAAAAATATTGCACTTTTTCGATGATTCGGTTGCACACATAGAATTTTTCGGTTCTATCAACAGAAAGTCAGTTTGGTTGAAGCAATCAAACTTTTGTTAGCCCTACTAAATTTTTGTAGCCACAACTGTAAAAGTCGGTCACTAAGGCAGAACCATTCGATTGACAACAAATTCGGTTGCTATCACGAATCGGTTTTCTCTGTGTTTTACTTATTCCTTTAATTTGAAAAAAGTGACGTAAAACATCCATTGTTCACCAAGGCTAATGATGAATGTAATCTACCCTGTGAGAAAAGGTTTGTGAGGTTCAGAATTATTCATTTTGACACGGAAGAAAAATATCGCCCAGGTCAGCCAAAAAAGTTTGAAGACCAAGAATTTTAGGCACTCAGATATTCAAAATTAAATATAAGTAACTAAAGACAAAAACCGCGTTCAAAAGATATGTCATCTAATGTAAATTCTGCATTTTGAAGTCATACACCCAATATTTTAATTTTATGTAAATGATGGCATCTGAAAATAAATTATTCTAAAAAGTAGTTGAAACATAAAACTAAGTATTCATTCATAATTACTAGTCATTAAATTTCTCACAAATTAATTTGTCTAGGGGATTAAATCATCACAAAGATTATGAATTTTATTTCCAAGAATGGAGGGAAGATTTATAAGTATGTGATAATTAATATCAAAAATAACAATATGGTATAAAGAATTTAAATACAGAATATGCAGCAGTTTGCCAAAATTTGCTACATTGAATGAAAGATTTATTGGAATTTGGCAGGAATTGAACCTGCAATCCCCACACTGATACAGTTAACGGGGCATTAAGGAAAAATTCATCTTAGTTTAATCACAGGCTTATGTTTTAAGCATTGCTTTAAACTTTAAATCAACTTTATATAACTCCCTGCAACAAATATCTTGATTATACTGTTCTCCTCATATACACATATGTACTCAGATAAATGTATTTAAATTCCCCTTTGTATACAATCAAAATTGCTTAAAACTTATGCAAAATTTATAACTTTTCAAGAACAAAACGAAAATAAAAATGAAGAAAAGGGAAATAAAATTGATTTTATAATATTTGCTGGCAAAAAGTAACAAAAAAAGAAAGAAAATTTGCATACAATTGAGGTTTCGTTCACTCATAGATAACTATTGGTACTTGTATGCATATGCTTTGCTTAAGGCAAAATCATGCATTAAGGATTATCAATATTATTCTTATTCTTTGGCATTACGATTTGCCACTGCCACCACAGCTACTTTGACTACATACATATGTATGAATGTATTACTTTTACTCCTTTTTTATCTACTGTTTCTTTTTGTCTCCCTGGAGTATGAAATGGATGTTTTTAACTGATTCGTTTTTGAAAATTTTCAATTTGAATTAAATATAAAGAGCTGGAGAGTATGTTTTCTGAATAAGAGGAAGTAAAAAAATATATAAAAATGCAGTACAATATCAGCATTTTTAGTTATTGAGTGTATGACTTAAGAATGAGGGATTTACAATAGATGACGTATCTTTGGAACGCGGGTTATAAGCGAGAAGTATTGCTTTAATTCTTTAATTTGAAAATTGCAGCTGAAGCAAACCATTTGTTCGCCAAAACTTATGGTGAATGTGATCCATCGGCTTCAACGTGCAGTTCAGAAGTGGTGATTTTCACATGGAACACAAAGATGGGTGCATTACTGCAGGAAAATTGTTTTCAAACTCAACAATATCTTGCAAAATCATTGGGAGCCACTTCAGAATGTTTGCTTGCAGCTGGATTTATCCAAAAGCAGGGAAATTGAATGCCATAGAATTGAAAAGTTGAATATGCATGTCCGAAATGATGTTTGAATGCTATAAAAGAAAATAATATTTGTACCGAATGTAAAATAATGATACTTGCGATGAAAAATGGATCCTTTAGGATAATCCGAAGCATAAGATATAATACATGAAGCCAAGCCAACCAGCCGAATCGACACCAAAGCCAAATATCCATTGCGTTAAGGTAATGCTCTGTATTTGATGGGAGCAAAAGGGACTTATCTGTTATTAGCTGGTGAAATCTGGCCAGACTATCGAAGGGAAGCTTTACCAAAAACAACTGTTTCGTTTGAAGTGAGCATTAACTGAAAAATGCCCAGAATATGCGGCCAAATAAACCGTAATATTTATACCCTACACCACCATAGTGGGGAGGGTATAATGCGTTTGTGCAGATGTTTGTAACGCCCAAAAATATTAGTCTAACACCTACCTTAAAGTATACCTAACGACTTAGAATCACTTCCTGTTTCGATTAAACAATGTCCGTCCGTTTGATTGGCTGGCTGTCTATGTAAACCATGTGCGCAGAGTACAGGTCTCAATTTTGAAGATATTTCGATCAAATGTGGTACATATTATTTTTTCGGCCCAAGGACCAAGCCTATTGAAACTGGCTGAAATCGGTCTATTATTTCACCTAGCCCCTATACAAATGTTCTTCCGAAATTGGACTTTATCGGTCATAATTTTTTAATTTATAAAAGTATCTCCACAAATTGCGCTCCAAATAAGTTTTATATATACAAAATTCATGTCACCAAATTGTATTATGATCGGTCCATAATTAGCCATAGCTCCCATATAGACCCGCTTTTGAAAATGCACGTTAACATAAATCGCTTAAAAATGTTGGTATACTCACAAAATTCAACATAGTATACTTTCATATAGACATAAATCACACGACCTAATTTCATGGTTCGGTCCATAATTGATCATAGCCCCCATATAAGACCCACTTCCGAAAATCACTCAAAAATATAAATTATTGAAATTTTAAAAGAAAATTTTTTTTGCTCTTTTACTTAGGGTATTATATGGTCGGGCTTGACCGACCAAACTTTCTTACTTGTCAACAATTGGCCAATACCAGTTAAAAAGTATTTATAATAAAGTGATGGGAAGTTTTGCCTCACCCATTTTATAGTCCAGACCTTGTCCCGTCCAACTACTATTTGTTTCGATCTATGCAAGACGTGCCACTTCAGAACAGAATATTCGATATTTGCTTGATTCGTTCTTGGCCTCAAAAGATTAGCAGTTCTTTTGGCTAGGAATCCATATGTCGCCAGAAAGATGAGAAAATGTCATAGTTATCAATAGCATTTTTAAATCATACACCCAATAGATGGCAAAATAATTGGTTGGAAGTACAAAAGTCGTCCCCTACTGATCAGATTGTTTCAAATAGTAATTGAATTTTGATAGAGAAATGCTACAATTTATATAGAGGCATTGACATGACACTTCCATTAATGTTATTTTATTGTGACTACTACATACCGCTTGAATTACTCCTATTCTACTGCTCTCAATCACTTAGCTACTTACCACTTTTCATATAAAAACCCTCACGTCTTCGCTTGCATATATGCAATATTTTGTCGAAATCTTCCATTATCATTTTGGATAAATGTGGCTGAATATTAAATATGTCTGGCTGCCAAATTTTCATTGTTTTTTAAATATTATTCAACAACAAAAACTCGTTGTTCTCTCATGTAATATGAATTTTTTTCTAACTCTAAACTGTTAGCTGTCAAGCACTTTTTTAAGCTTGGCAACACTTTACTTTTTTTGTTTTATTTTGGAACACACATTAGATTCGGTTTTAAATTTAAACTAAATACTAATTGACATGTTCCCTTTAGGTTTTCTCAAATATATTATTCATTTGAATACGTTTTAGTGTAGTAAAAACTACTAATATAATTTTAATATCATATTTCTTGGGAATTGTATCGTATTTATAAAAATTCAATTTTGTTTTTATTTATACTCTAATTTATTATATAATTAACATCTTAAAAGTATGCAATATGGTTTATTTATGGCTTAAAGAGACCTATCAATCCCCTAGCTGTATTTGTCTTCGAAATATTGTTTAAATATAAGAGTTTTGTGAATAAAATAAAAGAAACACACAAAAAACATTTTATGTATTAAACAATATACAGCGAGCATTAGGGCGGTAATTGCGGCATTTCAATGTAGACTTTTTTTCTAGTTTCTAGTTTATTGCCTAAGTTTAGGGATATTTTTGAAATCAAATCATTAACCGAATGCTTTAAGTTGCTTTTGTTTTCTATTTATAATCATAAACAGATTCTTATTGAAACTACTTTAAATTTGTCCTATAATTACGGAAATATAAGATATGTTGATTATTTTTGAAAGTAATTTAAAACGGCAAGA
This sequence comes from Calliphora vicina, assembly GCF_958450345.1. Classification (NCBI taxonomy): domain Eukaryota; kingdom Metazoa; phylum Arthropoda; class Insecta; order Diptera; family Calliphoridae; genus Calliphora; species Calliphora vicina. Next base: position 15,537,474 of record NC_088781.1, on the reverse strand, counting down.
CTACGAGGGGAAATCCTATTAAAAAATCACAAAAAATAGCTAAGCATACAATATCTCTTTTATATCATAATACCACTCATATTCATACCACATTACCTGTACAATTTCATAGTCATACATACTACGCATATACTCAAAGGATTTCCTTTAAACATTACCTACATATGTTTCTTTTCCTTTATTTGTTTCTCAGAATGGTAATATAATCTTTTTGTACACAGATTTGCTATTTTGTAGCAAGGTATGATTCTTTTCTTTTCTTCTATTTTTTTTTATTTTTAAATACAACTACATTTGAATGATTTCGAAAAGATATTAAATTTGCATGTCTGACATATATACTACAAAAAACATATTGATAAGAGCAAAGAAACATATTTGAATTTTTTGTTTTATTTTTTTAAAAATAGACAATATATAATTGCAATTTTATTAGATACAGTATTAGAAAAACAATATGTATTGAAATAAATTCTGGGATTTCTAATACCTGTGGCTGGTTTATTTCTTGGGTGGATACAATAGCCTAAAAGTAGGCAATTCTTTAGTTTATTTGAAATACAAACACACATATACGAATGTACATTAGAATGTAACTTAGAACTAAATTTTTTGAAATGTTGAAACGGTACCCCCTGAAACCTTTCGTAATGACCTAAAATACCACATAAAAAATTATATTTTTCTTAAGTTTCATCCAAATCGGCCAAAAAATATATAACATTTCTCTATCTTTCCATTAGAAATTCCAAATATTTGACTTTTAACCTTCACGATTTAAGGGTTAACGTTTTCCGATTTTATGAAAACTTTCAGACTATATTTAAAATTACCTGGACTATAATACTCTGAACAGATTTTACTTAAAATGAATAACAGTAACAGGAAATTGGGCTCATTTGCAAAAATATGCCCAAAAAATTTGTTTTTCTCGAAAATCGCAAAATTTATATCGCAGGTACGGAAAAACTATAGGAGGTATTGATATAATTTTTTCACATTTTTGTTCCCTATTATGTTGTAAATAAATCCCCATCTGATGGTCAAAAAATTCTGAAACTTGTTTAACAAAATTTTTAAAAATTTTAAATTAGAGTTTTGAAACTGCAGTTAAAAAATATTTTTTTGTTTGGTTATACCTGCGAATACTGTATCCTATGAAGATAAAAACTCATATACAAGTAAATATGGATATATTTGAAGTAAGAATAATCTTTTGTTTTAATATTAATGGCCTGGCGATTTCTTAATAACTTTAACATTTTTTAATCAATTTTTGTCTTTTATATCTCATTAGAACGACAATTACGTACACATTTCGATTCTTTTAAATTAAATTGCAAAAGTAATGCACCTCAAAACTAAATCGAAAGTCGTCACGGGTTGCCCTTCTTAGGTCATTACGAAAGTTTTTAGCGGGTACCATTTCAACATTTCAAAAAATTTAATTCTAAGGGACACTTTAATGTACATATGTTGGGTGTATGACTTAAAAATGCGGGATTTAAAATAGATGGCAAAGATCGTCTAGGCCAACCAAAAAATTTTGCATACCAATCATGAAAATTGTTGTAAAACACAACAAGAACTTGTAAAATCATTGGGAGCTATTCAAGCAACTCAACTTTTGGAGCAGCAGGATTCTTCCAAAAGCAGGGATATTAGGCACCATAAGAACAGAAGATGGGGAATGGGGTTATTGAAAGCAGTACGCTTGTGCGTAAAGCTCTCTGTCTGCCAAAAATTTCTTTTGAATTTCCCAAGCAGCTCACAGCTTCAGGTCTAATACCAAGTATCCCCAAAAAAAGCCTAGGCTCCCGTCTGGGGCTGTTAATGTGAACATCACTGCGTCTCAGATAATAAGTTGTTTTTCACTGAAACTCAATTGTTTCTAACCTGTCTAGGGGCTGTAGACAGCCCCAACACTTGGATCGGAGAAGTCGCTTCGTTCTTAACCTACATTGTTAACGAAACGATTATAACCAACGATGACGACCTTTAGCATGAAAAAATATGTCGAATTGGAACATGGAACGTACACACACTCCTACATCCATCTAAACTGGCCCAAGTATGCAGAGAATTTAACAACTACAATCTGCTGCTATTAGAACTGTGCGAAATTAGATGGCCAGAATCAGGAGAACCTCCGATAATCCAAAACTTATTTATTTCGGCAAGCCAAGTGACCAGCCAAGATTAAGCAGTATCGGTTTTCTTCTATCAAAAGATGCTTCTGCTGTGATGATCTGCAGGAAGCCGTATGGCGACAGAATTATATCAGCAAGATTTCGAACTAGAACCCGAAATCACCTGTGTGCAGTGCTATGCACCAAAGGAAATGTTTTACAGCTACTTTATTCTAGTCCTATCCACAAATCCCCACGGTGACATCGATGTAATGAGTGTCGACTTTAATACACAGATTGGCCCCCACAACACAGGACTAGAACAAATGATGGGTAAACACATAATTGGATGGATGACTGAAAACCAAATCGATTACACAGCTATCAGCAGGTCCTGGAGCAGTAGCGTTCTGGATGTGCGTTCTAAAAGGAGCGTTGATTGCAATTTGGATCATTATCTAGTTGTTGGAAGCTTGCAGATAAGTATAGCTGCCATCCGTAAACCGGAATCTACGAAATCTACAATAATCTCATCCTTCCTCTGAGCGGCTAACAGTTAAAAGAAATTTTGTTGATGCTACGAGAAATCACATGGGTCTCAAAGTACCTTAGAAAATCTATTGAATGTCTGATGCCACCTGGAACCTTATTCTTGAAAGAAAGGCCTAAAAAGACAAACTAAAGACAGCCTAAACATTCGGTGAGATCATAAGTCTTACTCAAACTCTATATCGTGATCTTAAATGTCGTGTTGTCCACAATAACTTTCTGAGCAGTAGTTTTGATGTTGTAGCTGATCTTCACCAGGGCTGCGTGCTGTCTCCCTTTTTTTTTATCATCGTACTACTCAAGTTAATAGAGGTATAAACCAACAAATCGAGAGCCTCGATATGGCAGAGCTATAAAGATATGACATCTAAACATAAATGCATCGAAACAGAGGCCATAATAGCTGGTATAAAAAGTGTAAGGAAATGCGTTGCAATACAGTAAAGGGAACATTGAATTAGAAGAAGTAGCGTACCGAATCTCAAACGCCAACCAAGCATTCGGTAGTCTTCAGTCAGTATGGAAATCTGCTGTCATATCCAATGAGACCAAGATCGTTTTCTTTAACACTTGTGTCAAGAGACGTGGAATACGACAGAACACGACGTAAACTCCATACAAGTGTTTGTTAATCGATGTCTCCGAACATGGCACGGACAAGATCTAGCTATGTCCGTCCGTCTGTTGAAAACATGACAAGGCAGATGCTCAAATACTTCTATGCTACGTCTGAGTGATATTTCATGTCAATCGACTGGACTAGTTACAAATGGAAGATGTATTTGCAAAATATTTTTATGGTAAAAATACAATAAATATTCCGACATATTTTTAAATTTTTAAAGCTAACTAAATAAAACCTACCCCATTATCGCTAAATTGTAAAGATTTTCTAAAGAAATCTTTATTTCAAGAAAACACATTTGTCTTACAATTACAAAGCTGCTTAAAATAGCCTCATATTTATCACACATTTTATCTGAATTAATCAAAAAAACGAAAATTTTTAATTTCGTTTTACTTCTATTATAATTTCAAACAACCAATTTCGTTTTTATACCCTCTTTTGTGTAGCAATGATGATGTTACAAAGATTGTAATTTTACGCACTGCGGTATGCAAAATAAATTCTTAACAAAAAAGTATGAAAATGAACCAACAAATTTATTACATTTCCTTACACAGAAACAAATGAAAATAAACGAAAATAAAGATGAAAAAACATTACAACTGAACAGAAATAAATACTGCTGCCAGTAACATTACAGTGATTTTTTGTTGATATGAAAAAAAAATTTGAAAAAATTAAATACTTAAAAAAGAACTGTTTTAAACTCCCAGCCAAATAGTATTTTTTATACATGAAAAGTGCTTGTTTCTTTGTATATAGTGGCTGTTATAGAAAAAAAAATACTAAAATCAGAAAAAGAAAAACTCTTTGCCAAATAACGTTCATTTCAAACAAAACACACCAGATTATGGGGATACAAAACATTTTCTTTTGTTGAAAACTAAGAAGAAAAAAACACAATTTCAATGAATAATTTCTATTTTCATAGTTTTTACACCCAAACCTGTATGACTTGGGCATAGCAGCATGGATTTAAAATGTTTTATATGGAATGTAGTCGAATATTTTTGGTGGGTTTTGAATTAAATGCAAGTGAATGTTTGTCTGAGTTCGGCTATGCTGTAGTAAAATATAAACTAAAACACAAATACACATTTATATTATGAAAAACCATTATAGACTAACAGTTGAACTAAAATATTAAATACCATTCATACGCATACAAAAATAGCTAAAACCATCATTAGTGCAAACATGCTGGCATAAGGGGTGTTTCATCTTCAAACATCATTATGATACTAAAACGCATAGTAAAAATAAATAATAATAAAAATAAATAAATAGCAATTTTTTTTGCTCTAAAAAAAATCATGAAAATTCGAAAACGGCAGAAATTGTTCAGATTTATTACTTTATCACAAAGCCACATATTATGGGAACAAAATGAGATATCGATCACATAAATATATTGATTTGTTTGGAATTTATTAACATTGAAGTGAATTCGCTCATTTTTACAAAATTTTGGTTTTTTTGTTTGATATATATAAATTTGAGTAGTTAATGTTTTTTTTTCGATCGATTGAACATTAAAAACATTTTCCCTATGCTATGTATAAATTTTCACATATATACTGCGTTTCAATCGGCTCAATAGTTTCGGAGTTATAATAACAAATTCAAGCAAAAAATTAATTTTTTTACGTGAAAATAGCAAATATTTTTCTTTTAAAAAAATCATGAAAAATCGAAAACGGAAGAAATCGTTCAGATGTATTACTTTATCGTAAAGCCACGTTTAGTAGGAACAAAACGAGATACTGATAGTAAACATCGATGGATTTTTTTTCCAATTTATTCACAATTAAGTGAATTTGCTCATTTTTTTTGTTTCTTGTTTGATATACATAAAATTGAGTAGTTAATGTTCTTGTTTCGATTGACTGAAGTTTGAGTACATTTTCCCCATGCTATGTTTAAATTTCCATGTATATATTGCGTTTCAATCGCCTCAGTAGTTTCGGAGTTATAATAACAAATTGTGGCAAAAAATATATTTTGTACATGAAAATAGCAAATTTTTTTGTTTTAAAAAAATCATAAAAAATCGAAAACGGCAAACATTGTTCAGATTTATTACTTTATCACAAAGCCACATATAATAGGAATAAACAGAGATATCGAGCATAAATATCGACTGATTCTTTTCGAATATATTCACAATTAAGTGGATTCGCTCATTTTCACAAAATTTTAGTTTTTTGTTTGATGTACATAAATTAATGTAGTTAATGTTCTTCTTTTGATTCATTGAATTTCGAAAACACTTTCCCCAGGCTATACACAAATTTTCCCTTATATTTTGCGTTTTAATCGGCTCAACAGTTTCGGAGTTATAATAACAAATTGAAGGCAAAAGTATATTTTTTGCGTGAAAATAGCAAATTTTTTTGTTTTAAAAAAATGATGAAAAATCGAAAAGGGCAAACATTGTTCAGATATATTACTTTATCACAAAGCCACATATAATAGGAATAAACAGAGATATCGATCATAAAAATCAATTGATTTTTTTTCGAATATATTCACAATTAAGTGGATTCGCTCATTTTCGCAAAATTTTAGTTTTTTGTTTGATATACATAAAATTGAGTAGTTAATGTTCTTCTTTTGATTTTTTGAAGTTTGAAAACATTTTCCATAAGCTATGTACAAATTTTCATATATATATTGTGCTTCAATCAGCTCAGTATTTTGGGAGTTATAATAAGAAATTTAAGTAGAAAATATATTTTTTGCGTGAAAATAGCAACTTTTTTTGTTTTACAAAAATCATGAAAAATCGAAAACGGCAGAAATTGTTCAGGTTTATTGCTTTATCGCAAAGCCACATGCAATAGGAACAAAATAAGGTACAGATCATATATACTGATTGATTCTTTTCGAATTTATTCATAATTAAGTGAATTCGCTCGTTTTCACAAAATTTTGGTTTTTTGTTTGATATACATAAAATTGGAGTAGTTAATGTTCTTCTTTCGATTGATTGAAGTTTGAAACCATTTTTCACATGCTATGTGAAAATTTTCATATATACAGTGGTGGCCAGGTAATTAAGACTAAAATTGTTTGCTAAATTCCATGTGATTCTCAATTAATTTTTCAAATATTTCCATAAATTTGTATGCATAAGGACTGTTTTAACACAGAAGTGTGTTTTATTCAACTGTAGATTTTTCTACAACTTGACCAAACTATTTTTTTTAAATAGACATATTATCTAACATTTATATCATTATATTTTTATTAATATAAAATATTCGGATCAAATTTCGTATTTTTAGTTCCATTAGTTGGTCATATCATGTTATTAACAGCGGATGTTCGCTGAGGTGGGTCAACGTATTTCCACATATCTTTGTGTATATATGTATGTTGTACCGATTTTTCCAAACATTTTTGAGAAACTAGGAATATTAATAATAAATTTTATACCTTTTGTTTTGGCTCTATCGCACTTAAAATTCAGTTGATGAAAAAAATGGAAGTATTTGTCTTAAATAGCTGGCCACCACAGTGTATTTATATTGCATTTGAATCGGCTCAGTAGTTTCGGAGTTATAATAACATATTAAAGCAAAAAAATATATTTTTTACGTGAAAATAGCAAAAATATATTTTTTGTTTCATTTTTTATTTGTTATATAAACGGATTAAAGGTTATGTAAAACTCATCTCTTCTATGTTTATTTTAATAACAGCGGAATAACCCTTTTTGAGTTATCTTTAATAATTTGGAGAAACGTCTAAAAAAATTCTAATATTTTCTAAAATTCTAGAATTTTAAATTTGGACCATATTTGTACAAAATCATGTATTGGTTTCAAAAGCCTTTAAAAATTTTTCGATTTTGTTGCCTTGTGTAATTTATTTTTGCATGAAACTCTCCTCATATGCTCTTTGCCATAATGTTAGTAATAAATATGTATGTATGTTGCTGGTACATTGCCGTTGTATTAAAATTTTGAATGTTTATTTTCAAATTTAAATGTCTTTGAGAATATATTTATTATCCTCAGTATAATTCAGCTGTTTTATAAGTATTAGTGTAGGCGTATTTACTACAATTTGCATTTATTATAAAGTTGAAAGAGATTCCATTTTACCAGGCACATGTGTTGTAAAAATACATAAAAGCCCTCATACATTTACATATTATATACCAGAGTCTACCACCATTTACGCTGGTAAATAATGATGCTTTAATTGAGCAGCTTCATATGGTTTTTGTTGTATCTTTTTTTGTAAAGTCTGTTTTACAAGGACACCATCTATTATTTTATTTTTTTATATATTTTACTTTTGATTTTTTGTATATTTTTTTTTTAATAATGTCTGTTTCTTTGATTGCACATATTTTTGAATTTTCTTGCGTTTGTGCAAAGAATGTGCAGACAAAAAACAAAAACTGAACAAGAAAGTTTTACGCAATATATTTTTTGTTTTATTTAAAGCGTGTACTGCATGGAGTCGATTAAAAGAAAGGCAAAAGAAAACAAAGTGAATATCTAGGCCATATTATTTATGTACTCTATAACAAATTGTGTGTGAACATAAAATACGTATTAAGAACATGATAAATAGGACGATTTCTAACTGAAGAAAACACGTTAAGGGGATTTTAAATATACATCGAGAGTTATTTGTAAGTGAAATTATGGAAAATATAAAGATGTTCTCAATTACAATAAAATGGTTTTATTGTACAGCCGTTAAGTGTTAAAAATTAACTTATAAAAAAAGAAAATAGCACAATAATTAAAATTGCAATATCTTAGTTTGGGATATCTACAAGGGTGGGTCAAAAAGTCCGTTACTATTTGAATGAAACATACACAAAGAAAACAGATTCTACCCTAGAGATAGTTCTGGCTACTAAATTTTAGAAGGGGTAATAAAAGTTTGATTGCTTCAACCGAAATTCTTCTTTATCATCTGAGCAAAAGAATGATTCGATTGTCAACAAATTTGGTTGCTACTACGAATCTGTTTTCTCTTGTGTAGGTTTTTGGATACAAAATTATTTTAGTTTTTAACATAGTCTCCTCTGAGCTCTATGCACTTTGTCTAACGTTTTTGTATTCCTTCCAAGAAATAAGATTTGTCGAGGTTATGTTGGTTTTGTGAGACGATTTCATCGTTGGACTCAACTCTCTTTCCACCGAGACATTTCCGCAGGTTTGGAAACAAGAAATAGTCACTCAGGGCTAAATTCGGAGAATAGGTGTGTGCATCCTTCTGTGCACCCGATTGTAAGCAAACGCGGCAGCCGTATTGCGAAAAGCTTTCTCATACCCAAGTGATCAATCAAAATTGAAACCACTGAGCCATGTTAGATGCCAATGGTTACCACAATCTCTCGCATTTTCAGTCTACGATTGGCCAATATCATATCGTGGTGGTTGTTTTCGGGTATAGAGACCTCAACTGGCAAAAAGGGGGGCGATGATGAATGAGGAGGCGGTCGATCCCTTTTCTGATATTTCCAGTGCTAAATGCACGATTTCTGTACAGCAGAAAATATATGAGACTGCACAAAACAGGTGGACCAATAAACCTTCCTGTGCTTCAACGAGGTAGCCCTGGACCATATATGTTGCCAGCAGGACGAATCTACTTATGGAATTCCATTGTGTGGAAATAAGGCTAGTTGTCTCCTTTATTACAGGACACATGCTAGAAGACTGGGCCTACTGTACAACGACTACTGTGTCTCACCTTTTCTGTTATTGACCGGCTCTGAGGGAACGCATCCTAGGAATCCCATTCTAGTCATGCCTGGATGAGATGTCAACGATGAATCTTAGACGAATCTACTTCTTCATCAGGGAATTATAAATATACTGCTGTTTAAACCTTGGGTATCACAATGGTATCAGTTATGAATGGACCCAAGTGAGAAGCTCGATGAGTGCTCATGGACCCTATCCTATTAATCTTAGCCTTTATGTGAGTGATGTGCAGAGGAAATTCACATTTTTTACAAATTCTCCTTATATCTTGAGGTAGTTTGCCATCAATGGCTGTCAAACATAAACTAAATAATGCAGATTGCTCTAATTTTGACTGAAGTTAACTGACAGATGCTTGTTGACAGCAGCAGTGTTGGCCTTTCTATAGTTTTATATAGAACATTTCTACTGTCAGATTTCGTGAAACACAGTGAATTTCTATAGGAAATTTTTATGTATCATTCAGAGAAAATTTCTCTGAGAATTATTTGAGGGAATTTGTCTGTGACACGGAAACTTGGGATTCCTAGAAGAAATTTTAACACAGTTTATTCCCAGAACAGACTGAATTCCAGAGAAAATATCGCAGTGACTCGATGTAAATTCATAGAGGAGATTCCTCTGTTATAGTGAATTTCTAAAGGAAATTTTTCTCTCTCAGAAGATATTTCGCTGAGCTAAAAAATTAATTCCCAGATGAAATTTCTTTGTGAATTCCTAGAAGAAATTTCTCTTTGACACACAGTGAATTCTCAGAGGAAAATGCTCGATACAGAGTGAATTCCTAGAGAAGAATTCTCTGACAAAACCGTGAGGAAATTTCTCTGTGATACGCACTGAATTTCTAGAGTAAATTTCTTTGTGAATCAGAGTAAGTCCCAAACAAAAATGTCTGGTGACATAGAGTGAATTTCTAGAGAAAATTTCTCTGTCGCACACAATAAATGTTTAGGGGTAATTTTTTTGTAGCACACACCAAATTTCCTGAGGAAATTTTCAGAGAATTTAGAGGAAACAGCTTTGTGATGCAGACCGAATTTTTTGAAGAAATTTCGCAGCGAGAAATATTGAATTCCTTGAAGAGATTTCTCTGTTACACATAATGAAATCCTAGTGGCTCTGTCGAACACGATTACTGTTTCCTTGCGACATACACTAAATTTTCAGAGTAAATTTCTCTGTGAACCAGAGTAATTTCATAGCGGAAATTTCTGTGTGACACAGATTGAATTCCTAGAGGAAATTTCTCTGTGATACACAGTGAATTCCCAGAATAAACAGACTTGTGACTCAGACCGAATTTTTAGAAGAAATTTCTGAGAGACAAATTTTAAATTCCTTGAGTAAATTTCTCTACTACACATAGAGAAATCCTAGAGGAAATTTCTTTATGAAACAGGATGAATAAAATTGATAAAATTTCTTTGTCACATAGAGTAAATTTATGGAGAATATTTCTTTGTGAATTATAGTGAATTCGTAAAGGAAATTTTTCGGTTATGAATTGCTTGTTGAAATTTCTCTGTGACACAGAATGAATTACTTGATGAAATTTCTTTTTGAAAAAGATAGATTTTCTATAGGAAATTTCTCAGTGTGAGTTTCTAGCTAAAATTTTTGTGTGGCATATAGAAATTTCAAGAAGATATTTCTTTGTGACACACAGTGAAGTCCCAGAGGAAACATCTCTGTGACGCAGAACAAATTCATAAGATAAATTTCTCAGTGTGGAAAGCTAATTCTTAGAAGAAATTTTTCTGTGACAAAGACTGAATTGCTTGATAAAATTTCTTTGGGATACAGATTGATTTCATAGAGGAAATTTCTCTGTCATACAGAGCGAAATTCTAAAGGATAGGTCTGTGTTACACATAAAGATTTCCTAGAAGAAAGTTCTATGTGACACAAATTGATTTCTTAGATGAAATTTCTTTATGACAAAGAATTATTTTCTAGAGGAAATTTCTGTTTATTGCTTTTCTATGAGAAATTTTCTAGTATAATTAAATAATTTATTCAAGTTTCATTTCCTAAAATCAAAACAACTTTTTTCATGTTTGCAAGATTTTTTTTTTAATAATTTAGAAACAAATTTGTTTTCAATTTCATTTAATTAATTAACAACACAGTCTCTTGTGGTAAATAACAAATTATTTAGTTATTTTTTGTACAAATTTTAAATGCTGCAATAAACTTTATTTTATTTAAAAAAAACTCTTTAAGAGATGGGAATAAAATCCCATAACAGTTCAATTTTAATTTTTAGTAATAATAACAGTGTTTACGAAAATAATAATGACACTCAATAGTACTTACTTACGACTGTCATAGTTTCTGATTCAGAAACTGTATTAAATGCGGGTGCTTCACCAGATACTTCACATTTGTAAACGCCAGTTGACTGTAGCGTGACACGTCTTAGAGCCACTTGTGTATCTGAGGAATTGCGTAACTGAAAATACAGAAAAAATAAATATTTATAAAATTGTCTTATTAATAAATGCATAGAATGTGCTTAAATAGTGATAATGAATAAATGGCATAAAATTTAATTAGTTGTATTAGTAAATTAAAAATATTTTTTATGGCATTTTACTAACTTTAGTTTACATAATAATTTTTCTGGAATTTTTGTTGTGGTTTTAAATGCTTTTTTTTTATTTGATTATTTTGCATACTATTCTCTGTTTTTAATTTAAAAATGAGGGAGTTTGTTAGTTTGAAAATAAACTTTTTCTTCTCCCATTTCATTTGAATTATTTAAATGATGATTAACTATTTTTTGTGGTTTTAGTTTATTTTTTCTAAACTTTTGCTTTTACTCAACAGATGTTTTTTCATGTTGTTTTTAACTTTTTCTTAATTTCAATTTAAAAACATGATTATGCAAATCATGAATTTGATGAATTTTTGCGGTTAATTTAAAGAAATATGTTATTTTTATTTTTGCAATATATGGCAAAAGGAAAAGTGAAAAGTCAGACGGATTTTTTTTTTTAGCGAAAAAATTAAGATAAATGAGATTTAACTGTTGCAAAATCATTTATTTTTATTAAATTTTTGTGTATTTTGTACACTTTCTTTGATTAATGAGATTAAGGCTGTAAAGTATGGAACAATTTATCTTAGCTATGCAGGTACATATAATTGTTTAAAGGTGTCATCTGCTACCTTGGAAATTGCGTTTTCGCTACAATTGAGATTTACGTTCTGTATTAAATTCACCTGCAATTGAGAACTATTTTCTATATAACAATTGACAGATATCGAGAACAATTTTCTATAAAAAATTTGTCGGCAACTGAGAATAATATTCTGTGCAATGGAGATGAATGTTCTGTAAAAAAAAGTTCTCATTGAGATGCAATTTCTGTATAAACTTAATCTGTAATTGAGATGCGTTTTTTGTAGAAAATTTCATTGAAATTTATTTGCCTTTGCTATAAATTTTTTTTTTTTTAATTGAGATGCACTTTCTCTAGAAAATGTTTCTTCCCTTAAGATTCACTTTTTGTAGAAAATTTCAGTTTTCTATAAAAAATTTGTCTGAAAATATTTCTGCAATTGAGATGAACTTTCCATAGATTATGCAAATCATTCATTTGTTATTTTTTTGCAGTAAATTTAGAGAAATGGCAAAATGAAAAGTCAGACGGATTTTTTTGCGAATAAATTATGATAAATTAGATAAATTTAACTGTTGGAAAATCATTTATTTTTATTAGATTTTCGTTTATTTTGAACACTTTCTTTGATTAATGATCAGCAATTGTTTAAATGTGTTATCTGATACTTATTGAGTGAATAAATTTCACCTTGGAAGTTGTTTATAGAAATTAAAATTGTTTTATTATGGAAGATTTATTTATTTTTCTCTATATAATTGCACTGAAATTAAGAAATATTTTTAATAGAATATTGTGTCTGAAATTGAGAACCATCACAAAACTCCTCTGTATTTGAGATGAGTCTCTGTTGAAAATTGAGATGAATTTTCTATAGACAAATTTTCTATAGGATAATTTTCTAGAATAATTCCCTGTAATGAAGATGCGGGTTTTTTTAGAAACTTTTTCTGCAATTGAGCTACGTTTACTTCAACTTCATTTACATTTTTTAACGAAAACTCTTTGGGAATTGTGGTGCATTTTTTATAGAAGATATGGCTTCAAGGTTAATATGCAGTTGACACTCACTTTCTATAGAAAATTTGTCAGCAATTGAGTTGAAATTTCTATAGAAATTTCGCTAAAAAATTTCCCTGAAATTAAGATGAATATCCACTAGAAAATTTCAGGAACCTCCATTGATGTGTAGATCCATTAAGATGGGATTTACGGCAGTTCGAATTCTAATGGGATACAAATTGATAAAAGCAGGTAAAATCGGTATCTCTACATCTCCTCAACTAATAAAGCTAGCACCAAAAATCCAATATAATCTGAATTTTACCAAAAAATAAGTGGGCAAAAAATAATAGTATTTCTGCACTTTTCAAAAATACTACATTTTTTTAAAAAAGGAGTAGAAATACTACTTTTTTTTTAAAAAAGGAGTTAAAGTACTACCTTTTTAAGAAAAGGAGTAGAAATACTACATTTTTAAAAAAAAGGAGTAGAAATACTACTTTAGAAAAAGGAGTAGAAATACTACTTTTCCTAAAAAAAGAGTGGAAATACTACGTTTAAAAAAAAGTAGTAGAAATATTACTTTTTTAAAAAAAGGAGTAGAAATACTACTTTTTTAAAAAAAGGAGTAAAATACTACTTTTTTAAAAAAAGGAGTAGAAATACTAATTTTAAAAAAAGGAGTAGAAATACTACTTTTCCTAAAAAAGGAGTGGAAATACTACGTTTTTTAAAAAAAGAGTAGAAATACTACTTTTTTTTAAAAAGGAGTTAAAGTACTACCTTTTTAAGAAAAGGAGTAGACATACTATATTTTTTTAAAAAACGGAGTAGAAATACTACTTTTTTAAAAAAAGGAGTAGAAATACTAATTTTAAAAAAAGGAGTAGAAATACTACTTTTCCTAAAAAAGGAGTGGAAATACAACGTTTTTTAAAAAAAGGAGTTAAAGTACTAAATTTTTAAGAAAAGGAGTAGAAATACTACATTTTTTAAAAAATGGAGTAAAAAAGAGTGGAAATACTACGTTTAAAAAAAGGAGTAGAAATACTACTTTTCCTAAAAAAGGAGTGGAAATACTACGTTTTTTTAAAAAAGGAGTAGAAATACTACTTCTTTTAAAAAAGGAGTTTAAGTACTACATTTTTAAGAAAAGGAGTAGAAATACTACATTTTTTAAAAATAGCAGTAGAAATACTACTTTAAAAAAAGGAGTAGAAATACTACTTTTCCTAAAAAAGGAGTGGAAATACTTCGTTTTTAAAAAAGGAGTAGAAATACCACTTTTTTAAAAGAAAAGTAGAAATACTACTTTTAAAAAAAGTAGTAGAAATACTACTTTTCCTAAAAAAGGAGTGAAAATACTACGTTTTTTAAAAAAAGGAGTAAAAATACTACTTTTCCTAAAAAAGGAGTGGAAATACTACGTTTTTTTTAAAAAAAAAGAAGTAGAAATACTACTTTTTTATAAAGCGGAACAAGGCACACGCCTTGTTCCGCTTCTATCCGCTTGTTTTCTATAAAAAAATATATCTTCAATTGAGACCAGTTTTTTGGTCTATAAAGTTTCATTGAATCTTATTTGCTTTTGCTATAAATAATTTCTCTACCATTGAGATGGACTTTCTGTAAAAAATTTCCCTTCAATTGAGAAAAATTTTTGTCTGTATTTGTGAACAATTAATTATTGAAAATTTCTTTGCAATTTAAATGAGTTTTATATAGAAAGTTACTCTGCAATTGGGAACAATTTTTATCAAATATTTTTTTCAACAGGACATAATTTGGTAACAAAAAATTTCTCTACAATTGAGATTCATTTTATTTAGAATATTTCTTTGCAATTGAGATGCATTTAATATAGAAAATTTATCTGTAACAGAAAGAAATTTTCAAATTTTTTTACCAAAAATTTCTGTCTGTTTTTTTTTTATTTAAGTATCATTAATGCTGTCTTGTTTCAAAAATATCTTTTTTTTCTACTACTCAAAATATATTTCATTTTGAGTATACAATTGTTCACTTCTTTTAAGTTTAACATGACAATGCCACGTCACAAAGTCTTTTTCTCGAAATTGTCTACAATAATAAAAAACTTAAAGAAATATATCAAAAATACGAAATATTTCCGCCTCATAATAAAGTCTAAAGAAAATCATATATTGTCAACTTTGTTTTTTTTTAAATAAAAGACAAGATCTTCTACTGTTGTA
Organism: Calliphora vicina; assembly: GCF_958450345.1. Lineage (NCBI taxonomy): Eukaryota > Metazoa > Arthropoda > Insecta > Diptera > Calliphoridae > Calliphora > Calliphora vicina. Next base: position 15,522,093 of record NC_088781.1, on the reverse strand, counting down.
TTTTTTTTATCGCAAACATACAAAACTAGTCAACAATGGCAAAAGTCACGTTTATTTTTTTTTTGTATAGAATCCTTAAGGATTTATTTAGTTTTTTGTTAGACAAAAAATAAAAAAGTCCTCTAAACTCATATTTATATGTATAATTTTCTATGTGTGCATGTGATGTTTAAAGTGGTGAACAAACTTTAGTTCTTTAAAGTTATAGAATACATGATTGTGGTTGAATTATATTTGTAATGCTAGGGAATAAAAACATCCCTAAACAAAAATAAATTTTGTATATTTTAAAGAACTTTATTTGTGGCATTGTTAAAGTTTCTTTTTATGGCAATTTATTTTGTAATTCCAAAAATATTTATGTAGAATTTAATTGAATGCAGTTTTTGTGGTGGATTTTTCTAACTTTTTATAAAGGATTTAAGTGGGCGGAAATGTGGAGTAAAGTTTGTTTTGAGAAACCAAATGAAAGATCAATGCTAAAACTGAATATAAAACGATTTAATAATATTTCTTTTACTTTACTTTATTGATTATATGGAGTATCATGATAGCCTCTTCTCTTAAATTAGATTATTTGTAGTTAAATATAATGCAACTGAATTTTGTTCTACATGACGTATAATAAATATTGAATTTTACTCATAACAATCATACGCCTACAGATACCTTGACGTTTGGATTTTACCCTGCAAAGCTTGGAAGTAGTTGTTCTTTGAAACAGTTCGGAATTTTGATTTACTCTCTAAAGCAAAGTTGTAGCCCTTGTCAGAAAGAACAAAAATTGTTAACATATAAAATCAAAAAAGCTTCATCTTCAAGATCAAAATCGCAAAAAACTTTTAAAAAAATTCGAAATAAATTTTTTAAAGCTGCCTAAAAGTATGCTTTAGTTTATAATAATTTAGTACATTCAGGTCTCGTTTTATGCGGATTAAAATTTATGCGGTTTTTAAATTAACGATTTTTTTGGAATTTTAACAGATTTTAAAATTTTAGATGTTTTTTTTTTAATTCTAGTGCTGAAAATGATATTTTACAATATGATTATATCATCTAGTGATGAATGTGACGTTGAACCAAACGTTGAACAAGTTGAACCTAAACTATGTCGACAATTATTCAGTCATTCAGATTGATCATACATATGTACTGAATTTCCTTAAAAAATGTTTTAGCTTATTTTTTTGATCATTTTCTGTTATTAATGAATTAATATTATATTTTTGTTTATTTTTTTTTAAAGCGTTTTTATTTTTACTGTTTAAGTAAATGAAATAAATATTTTTTTGTTGATTTTTTATGCGATTTTGCTTTGGATTTTTAATTAAAATTTGAATTTATGCGGTTTTTCAGAATTTCGGAACGAATCATTAGTTTTTATATGAAGCTAGAGTATCGTTTTATGCGAATTCAATTTATGCGATTTTTTTTGGAACGCATCTTTCGCATAAAACGAGACCTGAGTGTAGTTTATTGCCCAAAACACGTAGTCTTTTCTTACTAAGACCTGGTGTTAAGAATCATAACTAGGAAGTTCATATGTTCTAGAAAGTTGTTTATTGAGATCTTGGTAGATTTATGTAGTTTATTGTGTCCTTGAATTTTGAAGGGTTTGCTACCTATGGTAAAAAATCGATTTTTTTTTAAGTTTTCTTCGAAGAGCTACAACTTTCCTTAGAGAGTACATCAAAATTCCGAACGGTTTGCAAGATATGAACCTGAGAAAATTATCACTTTTTTTTTCCAAAAATGGTACCAAGGGCCCAAATCTTTAGGCGCCCATAAAAAGTGCATGACTTTTGGCAAAAATTTTGTTATAATTATAATTCCATGACTCAAAAAATTACACACAGTGTAATCTTATACGACACATACAGCTATATACTGGAATTTGGATTCAATATACAAATTACAGTTTTCTTTGATATTCCTAATGTGACAACAGAACTATCGATTCTGATGTCGAATGGTAACACTCTCATTAATTTAACATAGGAAATTAACTAATAACAACGATCACAACAGGTATGCTATGAATATAAATCGATGTTGAAAATTTTCAGTCTATAGCTTTGCTTAAAACTGCAAGGTATGTACTGCTACAGGAATATACTTGCTTGCACTTTCAATCTCATAATAGCCATATACAACTGCAGTTAATGTTGCAGAGTCCATGAAATAAATCTTCTTTAATTAAATTTCTCATCTACGTAATATTTTCTCAGAAAGATGAAACATCTTAACAAGGTTTTAAGAAATAAGAAAAAATAACGTAAATTAAGTAACAGGCTCACAAATAGGAGTATAGGCGGAAAATTACCTTAGATGCAATGACAAATATATTTATATGTGGAAGAACTCATTTTAATCGTTTAATATAATGGATGTATGAATTAAAAATGTGGGATTTACAATAGATGGTGTATTTTTTGAAAGCGGTTTTTATTTTTAAAAACTTTTATGTCATGATGAATGGTATATATCTGACATTTATTTTCACTTAGTTTTTGAACATTATATTGAAAAGAACAAGGTTTTTTTTGCCTCGAAAATGTCGAAGTTTTGCTTTACCTATTGCTCGCCAAAGTTTATGGTGAATCTGCTTCATCGGTTTCAGCGAAAGATGGTTTGAGCGGCTCAGTAGTAGTCATTTTGACACGGAGGACAAAGATCAGCCAAAAAGCCTGAAGACCAAGATTGTTGTAAAATTCAACCAGAACTTGCAAAATCAATGGGAGCTACTCAAGCAGCGAATTCAAAATTCAATTTCAATTTGACATGGAAGACAAAGACCAAGAATTGGAGGCATTACTAAATGAAGATTGTTGTCAAACTCAACAAGAGCTTGTAAAATCATTGGGAGCTATTCATATAGCAATTTGAAAACATTTGCGCTCGCATGCTCATCAGGATTCATCCAAAAGCAGGGAAATTTCGTACCATACGAATTAAAGCCGAGAGACTTTGAAAGACGATTTCGCATATCCGAAATGATGCTTAAACGCTAAAAAAGAAAATAATTTTTGCACCGAATCATTACCTGCAAAAAAAAAACGGATCCCTTACGATAACCCGAAGCGTAAGGGATCGTTCAATTTCTGCCGTTTTCATGATTTTTTTAAAACAAAAAATTTTTTGAAAGTAAAAAATATATTTTTTGCTTCAATTTGTTATTATATCTCCGAAAATAATGAGCCGATTGAATCGCAATATGTATGTGAAAATTTGTTTATAGAATGACAAAAATGTTTTCATAATTCAATCAATCGAAAGAAGAACATTAACTACTCAATTTTATGTATATCAAACAAAAAAGTTAAATTTTTTAAAAATGAGCGAATTCACTTAATTGTGATTTTTATGACCGATATCTCATTTTGTTGCTATTTTATATGGGTTTGTGATAAAGTAATAAACTTGAACAATTTCTGCCGTTTTCGATTTTTCATGATTTTTTTAAAACAAAAAACATTAGCGGAGTTCAGTGTTTGATGCTTATGGTTTTGCGAAAGTGTAAATGCAAAATTGTAAAGGTTTTTGTGTGTATTTTGTTATTGGATTACGGTAAAATTTTGCATTTACAATGATGCTAGACCATTCGCACTTAATAATGAACTCCGCTATTGCTATTTTCACAAAAAAAATATATTTATACCCTACCCTACCCTACCCTACCACCATCTTAATACCCTCCCCACCCTACATAGTGGGGAGGGTATTATGCGTCTGTGCAGATGTGTGTAACGCCCAAAAATATTAGCCTAACACCCACCTTAAAGTAGATCGACTAAGAATCACTTTCGATTAAACGATGTCCGTCCTTCTGTCTGGCTGGCTGGTTGGTCGGCTGGCTGTCCATGTAAACCTTGTGCGAAGAGTACAGGTCGCAATTTTGAAGATATTTCGATCAAATTTGGTATATATTATTTTTTCGGCCTATGATGAAGCCTATTGAAACTGGCTGAAATCGGTCCATTATTTCACCTAGTCCCCATACAAATGTCCTTCCGAAATTGGACTTTATCGGTCATAAATGTTTAATTTATATATGTAAATTATATACATACAAAATTCATGTCACAAATTTTGTTACGATCGGTCCATAATTGGTCATAGCTCCCATATAGACCCGCTTCCGAAAAGCACTTTAACGTGCATAAATCGCTTAAAAATGTTGGTATACACACAAAATTCAACATAGTTATCTTTAATATAGACATAAATCACATAATTTCATGGTGATCGGTCCATAATTGGTCATAGCTCCCATATAAGACCCACTTCCGAAAATTACTCAAAAATATATATTATTGAAATTTTAAAAGAAAAATGTTTTTGCTCTTTTACTTAGTGTAGGGTATTATACTTTCTTACTTGTTTTTGCTTCAATTTGGTATTATAACTCCAAAACTACTGAGCCGCTTGAAACGTAATATGTAAACGGATTAAAGTTTATGTAAATTTAATCTTTTCTAAATTTATTTAATAATATCGGAATAACTCTTTTTGAGTTATCATAAACTATGTGGAGAAACGTCTAAAAAAATTCACAATTTTAGAGAAAAAATTAAAAAAAACATCTCCATAGAATTTAAAATTTGGACCATATTTGTACTATTGGAACCACAATATATCAAAATTGTGTAGTGGTTTAAAAAGCCTCTAAAATTTTGTGTGTTGTCTTTTCGAACATCTTGAATTTGAGACTGTTGCATAGGCTATCAGATTAGAGTAGCGTATTTCAAGTCGAAATTATGGTATAGAAGTAGCTACGGAAAAACTTTTGTATAAACTAATACTAACTAATGCTGGCTGTAGATCTTTAGAGAAAGTTTATATCACATCAAATACTGTCCAAGAATGCAGAGTGTCTCTAGAGGAGAACATTGATGTAATCTGCACCACCACAAATGTTGACGAATTCAGCATGCCTCTATTGTAAGCAACTAATTTCATCGTATTACCAAAAAACGATGGGAGAAATAGAGAAATATTGATTTGGACCTTTTGTTTGTTTTTTCTATAATTATTGTAGCTTTTTTTTAAATTATTTTTAATTTTTACATTATGGTTGGGGAACCGTTATAAATAAGAAAATTCATATTAATAGTTATTTGTGTTATTTATTGTAACACTTTGTTAATTTGTTTCTATGCTTAGGTATTATTGCTACGTTATATGTAAGTTTGGCCTTGAAGGCTTTGTATTACTTGAATAAATAAAATAAATAAATAGAGCCCACTTGCAAGGAGACCAGAAAAATCTGCCCTGATATGGATACACAAAGGAAACGACTTGTGACATATTTGCCAAGATTCTACCTAAGCAACCTGATAGCGGCTATTACTGGACACTGTTCTGTCGACTTCCTTACAATGACTTATGTAGAACATGTTTCAGAACCCGTGTAAATGTCTTAATGTTTTGAAAGTCCAATGCTTGTAAATATGGGATTTTATACTAAGTATTTCTCCTATTTTCAAACACTGTCATTCAAATAAAAATACTTTTAGAAGTAACCTCGTTTGAATCCCTCTTCACACTAAAGAATAATTTCACGAATAACCATAAGACCATTTGTATGTTTGTCCTTTAACATTAACCAATACTTTTGAAGCTCCTTGATGAACACAACTGAACAGCAAATAAATGAAAAATCAAGATGAATACTGCACAGATGCCCACAGCAGCAGCTGTATACAGCAAAGTATAAATTATATATATAAAAAAAAACAAACAGAAAACTGACTTGCTAAAGAAACAGTAAAATACTTACATCAACATTGATACCCGGCAAAGGAAATGCCTGTCCCGGTGGTTTATTTCGTGGCACATAACGATAAAATTCATGACCGTCTTTATACCATTTCACCGAATACAAAGACTCTCCATCGAGACTGTAACGACAACCTAAAATGGCACTTTTAAAGCGCATTATATGATTGGGTATTTTCACCTCCGTCATGGTTAGAGAATTGGTTATATCTGTAAGTACACAAGAAAGACAAAAAAGGAAATGAAAATTTTGTTTAAACAGCGATATATATAAAATATAAATATATAAATTAATATGGTAAAAAGGGTTTTCTTTAATGTTGCTGGTTTATGCAGTAAAAGAAAATTTACTGTTTTATTTTCATGTTGTATAAGAAAAATATTGTTTAATTCTCCAAAGGATGCAAATGGGGAGAAAATGGAAGCAACTAATGATCGTCATATAACACAACTTTAAAAGTAGTAAAAATACAGCATAAAAGAGAATATTTGACATAAATGTTTTAGATGTTTTGCTTATTTTACAAATTGGTTTTCACGTAAATTAGACGAGTAACAAACTAAACAATACAAATAAGAAAAAACGCTAAACACTGAAATTGCAGCTGGGTTTCAATTTCTTGCACATTTTTTTTACTTTTTTTACTGGAGTTTTTAGTTTTCTGTTGTCTTGTCGTTGCACTCAGGGGTGAACGGTGGGTAATGGTTGGTGAAAATTTTTTTTTAACTATATATTAAGGGAACTTGGTAAACAACATTTTCATTCTTAACTTCACTTTATTACTATGCTGTATTGATTTCACCTTACTTTGGTATCAAAATCGTTTGGTTTATTACAAATTAGCGAAATATTCATTATTTAACACCCACTGTCCTTAATTTATTTCCTTGTCACAGCAGACGCATAACTTCAACTATTTCTACGGGTCTTACAGCTCCAACTTGTTCTACTGTTCTCTATTTTTTCTACTTAGACAAGTATTAAAACGTAGACACACACACAGAACGACCATTATTTTATGGTAACATAATTTCCTTTGAAGACAAATGATGTTGACGTGTTCTGCAATAAAGGAAAAGTTGTGAAAAGTGAGAAATACAACAGACTAAAAAAGTAAGAAAACTCCAAGACAACGCAGAAAACCCAAAGACAAACATAAGAAATTGTGCATCAACCTAAAACAGGAAACGTAGCTAAACATCATCACCAAACACAAACATCTAAACAGACAGCCAAACAACGAACCATCTTCAAAAGTTTCAATAGAAACGTTAAAAAAATAATAGAGAACAACTAAAGGAGTTTAAGTATGCACATCCAAAGAAAATCCAACAACATGGAAATACATAACACACATTTAGTGCAGTTGCTGTTAAGACACCCTCTTTACTGTCTGCTCTCTTCTGTTTTCACTGGCCCCTTTAAATATGCAATATAATATGTCAGTCGGTATTTCTTTGTGTTTCTAGCTGTGCTGTTTAGAAATAAATTTTACTCCTACACACACACACGCATGCACTCACTCTCATACAAAATACCAAACAATAATAATAGAATGCAACTAAACAATGAATAAATTGTTCGTACAACAATAACAATACAATAATACATAGTTATAATAACAACAGTAAATTCTGAAAATCGTTTTTGTATTTCTATTCGTCGTTATGTTACTGCCATTGTAGATTTCCTTACTAATATTAACTGCATTATCAGCATTTAAATGTAAAAGGATACTGAAGAGTTAGTAATACAAGGTTGTTTAAGGATATAGAAAATCTCAAGTATTTAAGGATTTTTTTTATGCAAGGAAGGGAAAATGTGGAAATTTCTTTTAGATAGTTTGGTGTGAATGCAGGTAAAATTTTCATTATGCAAATCTTTTGATAATTTTTGCTATAATAAGCTTAATATAATCTCCAAGCTAGTAAATCGAGCATATAACGACTGTGGCATTGTTGTAGATGCAGGAGAATGGCAAATCTAAGAATTATTTTGAGCGAAAAGAAGGGGATTCGTACTTTATATTGAAGTCTATGTTATTTTGAGTTTTCTGGGGGAAGTATAGGATAAATGTGGCTTCAATTTCAAAGTGGAGTTCTCATGACTTTGATTAATCATCAACAGTATTTTCTTGACACTTGGTTATAGTGGTTTTCAATTAAATCTGATTTCTTGTGAGAGAAATCTCGGGTGGAAATACACACAGCCTCAAAAGTGAGTAAACACAAGCGAATTTTTTGATTTTTTTAAGATCATGAAAATGATTATAGTCCGACTTAAATCATTCTTTTTCACAACCGACTCTATTATTCAACCCATTCTCTAACAAATCGAAACTATATAATTTAAATCGATGGATAAATTTTAGGATTTTCATTATTTCACTTTTAAGGCTCACTGTATATGTCTGCATATATTTGAAATAATAGTCAGAAGAGATTTTTCAGGGGAAACTTCCATATCGAAAATAGTTTTAGTCGTGAGAAAATTGGCCAGAAAACTGAAAATTGTTTAGATTAAGCACTTTGCTATTGGGTGTATGGATGGATTACACTGTGCATCAAATTTCGGGTCATTAAATCTTTCCCGAATGAGACCTTCCCGTTGGTGATAGTAGAACATCAGTAGACCAAAACCCCCAAAGGGTTTTAAAAAGTTAGCTCGTATTTTAAAGTTATGCGCCTTTAAAGTTCAGCTTTTTTGAGTAAACATTTTTCATATATATTTAATTTTTAAAATTTAATTTGTATTTTTATATAGTTCGAGATCTTTTCCGCTCTGGTGGATGCTCTGTAGTAGACAAATTGAAGTAGACAAATTTTGTAGTTCACTTCCTGTGTTTTCTTCTCCTTCATCGTGGTAATGCAAGTTCTTGCTCCACCAACAAATTTCCGCTAATACAGCATCGGGAGACTTTTTTCCTCGATATCTGCAAAATTTGTGTTAAAATGTATTCGGAAAAAAAATATATATGTATATTAAAAATTACCTCATTTCAAATGGCATTGCAATTTGGTGGTACTGTTCACCTTGTTCATCTGATTCGGTCGCTAGTTGCTGACCGAAGTAGTCTAGCGACATTTGTGGTGTGAAATGGCCACAAACCTAACAAAAATTGTTTATATTGCAAGACATTTCACAAACTTTAATAAATTAAAAATATTTTTTTTAGTAATTAACTTTATTTAAAAACTTCTTTTCACTTTATTAACAAATAATGGTTCACAAATTCACAAAAAGTTGCACTATTACAACAGGTAACTACGATTTGATTTCAAAAAATTAAAACATCTTAATACTTTGTTTAGCAATAGTGCTGTAACATTCTACTACTTTTGATTACTCAATACTACTCAACACTTTTCGTTTGGGTACTCAATACTATTCGATACTTTTAATGAATTTTTTTAAATTTAAAAACGATATATTTTTCTGCTTTTCGGTAATGTATTAGCAGACATCACTCCTTTTTAGAAACATTTTAGGTTTACAAGATTATATCAATAAATATTTTGAACTTTTTAACTATGATTCCAGTTTTTTAATAATATTTTATTCTGATTTGAAAATTGTTTACGCTAAGAGTTGCATTTCTAATATTGATTTGAGTTGTATTTATAGTAGAGATGCATTTTTTGCACCATAACCGTTAAATTAAAATAAATTTTAGTTTTTAAGATTCCAATCTTACGGGCTATTTATGGTCAATCATTTGTTACCAAATGTGTAAATAAAAATCAAAGTATTTTCATTTTTATTATTATTTAACCAACGTTTCGTTTGTTTGTTTCAAACTTCTTCAGGGGTTTTCTTTTATTGTTGAATTGAAATTCTATTGTTTACATTGTCAATTAACTTATTATTTAAAAAACTGGACTTCACGACACAGAATTAATAAATAAATAAATAAATAATCATTACAACACAAACATATACTATAAGTCAAACTTAATACTAATATCACAGAACTTCAACTCTTTGAAGTTGAAGTTCTGTGATATTAGTATTAAGTTTGACTTATAGTATATGTTTGTGTTGTAATGATTATTTATTTATTTATTAATTCTGTGTCGTGAAGTCCAGTTTTTTAAATAATAAGTTAATTGACAATGTAAACAATAGAATTTCAATTCAACAATAAAAGAAAACCCCTGAAGAAGTTTGAAACAAACAAACGAAACGTTGGGTAAATAATAATAAAAATGAAAATACTTTGATTTTTATTTACACATTTGGTAACAAATGATTGACCATAAATAGCCCGTAAGATTGGAATCTTAAAAACTAAAATTGTCAACATCATTGGTCATAAATAGAAAACTAGAAAAATAAATTAAATTGTAAAAATACAAGTCTAAAAGTATTGAGTAACTACTTTTGAGTATTGAGCAATACTTTTACAGCAATATTCAGCAATTCTCCAAAAATTGGTAATTGCGTATCTAAGTACCAAAAACTATAAAAATAAAAAAATAAATCTATATAAATATTGACTTACTTCAATAGATTATTCATAAAATATATATGAAAAATTTTTACTCAAAAAAGCTGAACTTTAAAGGCGAATAACTTTAAAACACGAGCTAACTTTTAAAAACCCTTTGGGGGTTTTGGTATACTAATTATCTACTTTCATTTCCCGTTGTTCTCATTCGGGAAAGATTTTCTTGTTGCACAGTGTTATCATTTGAAAGCTGTTTTTGTTTTTAATAACTTATATATCATTTTTAAGGATTCATCTCTGTCACTTATTCTCAATGAGGGGTACAAAGTTGTTTTGCTTCGCAAATATCGAATATTTTATTAATGAATCATCATATGCGTGAAGTTTTATTTTGTGAAGTGGTGATTTTGGTGCGAGAGATTGTTTCTGGGGTGGAGAAGTGGTGATTTTGACACGGAAGACAAAAATCGCCCATGCCAGCCAAAAAAAGTTTGAAGATTAATAATTGGAGGTAGTATTCCATGAAGATTGTTGTTAAACTTAACAAGAGCTTGCAAAATCATCGTAATTCAAAATGTAATTTCAAAATGTTTCCAAGAAATTGAAGCTGAGAGACTTTGAAAGACGATTTTGTATGTCTGAAATGCTGCTTCAAAACTATAAAAGAAAATCATTTTTACACTGAATCATTACTAGCGATGAAAAATGGATTCATTGCGATAACGTAAGAGATCGTATGTGAAGCCCGGTCAATCAGCCGAATCGATACCAAAGCCAAATATCAATGGCGCTAAGGTAATGTTCTATATTTGTTGGGACCAAGAGGGTCCTATTAGAGGGAACTAATAGTGAATGCTACTGATTCGTTTGAACCGAAAATTGGACGAAAAACACACAGAATATGTGGCCAAAAATGAAACCGTAATATTCCACCATGACAAGACTAAGCCTCGTGTTGCAATACCTGTTAAACACTATTTATAAGTAGCTGACTGATAAGTAGATCTCCCGGTATCTATTTACTAATGTTAGTTTTTCAAGTCTCTCCAAAAAATTTCTCTTATTAAGAAAAATGAGAACTGAAAATGAGTCAATATATTAAAAATTAAAATTTCCAATTTTTTTCTTTTTTTTCTTTACAAACCATATCCTGAATATTTCGAATCGAATGAAAAAAATCATCCAAATCGCTCCAGCCATATAGAATTATACATAGAGACGAGATACTTCTATTTGTCAAACAAAAATACAACAAATAATATTTCTGATACAACAACAAAATACATTGACTAGCATATATTTTGTTGTTGCAAGACAATTACGTCTCGTCTCTATGTTACCCTATGGCTCCAGCCGTTCTCACGTGATGCCTTTACATACATGGACCATTTCATGTTTATATATATAGATGAAGTGGTTGGGAAGTTTAGCTTCACGCGCTTTGTAGTCTAGATCTTGCCCCATCGATTTGTTTCGATCGATGCAGAATGCTCTCTCTGGGATACGAGCAGTTCTTTTGGCACGGAATGCATATTTAACCAGAATGATGGGAAAAGTCCAATGGCCAATACTTTGAATAAATTTATATTGTGCAAATGCTTCAAAATAAAAGCTAAAATTTTTAAAAATCCCGCTTTTTTAAGTCATTCACCCAATATAAAGAAATTCTCAAAAATTCCCGACAAAAATTTCCCTTTTAGGAAGGACCGAAAATAGTTGCTACCATGAGAAAATTTACCTGAAAACTTAAAATAATTTATTTTTAGATCATTACTTTTAATGATGTCTTTTATTTATGCATTGTTCGCTTATGTGCTTTATTACGCTTGACTATGTTTTATTCTTCTTTTTCAAAACCATTTTAGTTGCACATTTATAAACGCACACATTTTAACAATCTCATATTTTTAATAACTTGCTGCCTTGTACAATTTTGAACTCAGATATAAAAGTGTTAATAATGTTAGGTTTTTGGATTATATCTCAGACATTTCTGGTCGATTTTATATAGTAACCTAGTTGGACTATAACGATCCAGAATGAAATGACAAACGGAATGTCTAACTTATTTATGCAAATGATGGTGATGGGTATAAAAACAAACACAAGGTCAAACAAATATTTCAAAATATTTATTTTGATTTTATGCATATTCTAATGTCGCGTTTTTGTACCTAAATCGTCGTTTGTTATTAGTACTCCAAGATCGTTTTAATCAAGTGGCTTCAATTTAACTTTAAGATGCATCATATAATACACATGCCAAGTATTTTATTTTGATTTTCAGAGTTTGTAGCCTTTGCTACCGTAAAATGGAAATATGAAACAAATGATTTTAAAGACTTCTCTATCTTTTTATGTTTCGTGGCCGTAGAATTGGATGACACTTATATGAGTAAAATTGCATAACGTTTAGACAGTTTGCACATTTATGTGTTTACAGAGATCATAAAAAACTTAAATAATTGTAACAATTATAATAATCAATCATAACTAAAATGTTCGTCAGAATTACGTTATGTATCTGAAAGCTTGATCCCTGTGATAGTTATCCCTCATTTAATTCTAATGATAAGTTTGTATTAATATTATTATAGTTTAGCTTAATTTCATTCTCTTCTTATATATAAATTACTGCCACCTAGACGTCATAACTCCTCTTCAAAATGACATATTTAAAACATGCTTATCTTTTCAGGATTTCTGATTAAATATATAAATGTTGCAGCTGCTTGCTACTCAAACCAATGATACCACCAACTCTATTGTCTGCAATTCCCTGAATATAATGACAATAATGACGACAACTACTGTTATATTGTATGAACATTATTACAATTCCGTTTATATGGCATATATTACTTCTCAGTATTAAACTGCTTCTCTCTCTGTCTTTGTCACTCTGCAAGTAAGTAAAGCCAAAAACAAACAATAATAACAGCAACTACAACAACAATGTCAGCAATAATATCAATGACAACATCCTTTTCATGTATTAAATAAGCAGTAGTTGCTATTGTAGCAGTATCAGCAGCAACGTTAACTCTTGGAAAATAGTGGAAGTTGCAGGAAAAAGTAACTGCTGCTGGTATTTAGTAAAAGGATTTAACATGAACATATTTATATAAATACAAACAAACACATGCTTAGCAGTTCACAGCCATATGCATAATGTATAGTAAGTATTAGTTTAAAAGAAAATCATAAATTAAGAGCAACTATGTGCTGTGCGTCTGTATTTACTGCTGCTATTGCAAGTTGAGTTTTTACTACAAAATTCTGACACACATATACAGCAGCTGCATAATAGAGACACACACACACACACTTTTTGTCAATGTAACCTACAATTCAATGACTGAATAAATAAATGTTTATATGTGTGTTAGTAGAGAGAATCGCAATCGCATGTAAGTAAGTTTAATAAACATTACAATGTAAATATGAAGGCAGGCTGAAGGATTTTTGAAATAAAGGTAAAATATCCTTTTTATTTTTATTAAAAACTTTAAACAACTTTAAAAGGCCAAACAAAGCTTGATTAATGGTAAATATTTCAGTTGATTTTATTCATGTTTCAATGTCGCATTCTTGTACCTCAATCAGCGTTCTTATCAAGTGTCTGAAATTTTAAGTTCAAATCAAAATTTTGTGGCTTTAACTAAAAGCTATTTCTGCATGTACTACTCACACTATACATTTATTTTTGTGTAGCGTTCGCTATCGTAAGTTTGTTTTGAACATTTAAATAATCTAAACGTGTGCCGAAAGAAGAAGGGGAGAAACGGTGTTGCTATAAAATAGCTCAGAAGACGCTGCACAGTGGGCTTTAGTTAGTTCTTATCTTGGCAAAATATTAAAATTTTTTTAACTCTTTGAGAACAATTTAAAGCGATCTATTTTATGTTAGTTTGAAGTTAATTAAAAATAAGATGATTTTTGCGAACAATAAAACAAAGTCAAAGGAAAAAAGCAAACATTTTGAAATTGAAATATAAATACATAATATAATCCTATTTACTTTATGATGAAGTGAAATTCATTGAAATCTGTCCATATTTGAGCTACTTAAGAGCTGTTAAAAGTTTTGTAAAACAGAGGTTGTCAACTTTTACAAGAAACAATATGCAAAAATGTTTAATATTTCATTATTTTTCACTTTAAATTGTATTTAGTCGCGTTCTTGACCATAGAAAGTATTAAATCTGATAAATTGATCCATTATTTGGTACCGGCGAATATGTGGAGCATTTGAAAAGACGGACAATGTTGTAGCAAATTCGATGTCTTTAAAGATCCACAACACATATATATTATGAAGTAACTGCAAACTGAATAGCAAACATATATCTCGTGATGAAGGGTCTAAAAATATGCATAATCTATATATATAGGAGGGAAATAAAGCGTGTCCCAAAATTCACGCTATGTTTTAATTTATCGCAATTTTAGAAGTAATGCTGATAGTTTTAGGCAAAATGGCATATTATACGACAGGACAATGTGTTTTCATTGTTGAACAATATTTCAAAAAAAAAAAAATTTGAAAGTTTGGCGGAAAAATCGAACGAAATCCTCCTATCATGAAATAGTAATTACATGATATTGATGTGGACATACCATAATTCAGTTACTGCAATATACAATATCTCGTTTCAGAGATTAGAATTGGCCCTCCACATCTTATCAAGATTTGCTTTTGCTTCCAAAAGGTCGAATTTTGTACCAACAAATCGTCATATGCGGGATGTTTAGCTTTACTTGTTTAATTTGAAAAAAAGTGCCGCTGAAGTACACTAATTGCTCACTAAAGCTTATGGTGAATGTGTTGCATCGGTTTCAATACGAAATGGTGATTTTGACACGGGATACCGAAAATAGTGTGAAGACCTAGAATTGTAGGCAATACTTCAAGAAGATTGTTGAGAAAATCAAAAAGGGCTTGCAAAACCATTTCGAGATACTTATGCAGCAATTTCAAAACGTTTCCGAGCAGCAGGATTCATCCAAAACTAAGGAAATTGAATACCATACGAATTGAAGCCGAGGGACCTAGACTGACGATTTCTCATGTCCAAAATGATGTTTGAAAGCTATAAGAGAAAATAGTTTTTGCACCCCAAGCGTAAGAGATCGTACGTGAAGCCCGGTCAACCAGCCGAATCGGCACCAAAGTCAAATATCCATGGTGCTAAGGTAATGCCCTGGTATGTGGGACCAAACGGTTCTATCTATTATGAGCTTCTGAAATCTGGCCAGAACATCACAGGGAACCTGTGATTCGTTTAAAGCGAGCATTAACCGAGTCCGACTACTGGTTGTTTCGATCGATGTAGAACGCTCTCTCCGGTAGACGCTTCACTTTGGAACAGAGCATCCGGTGTTCGCTTGATTCGTTCTTAGCCTCAAAAGATGAGCAGTTCTTTTGGCTCGGAATCCAATTGTTTAAATAAATTTCTGTAAAATGTTTTAAAATTAATGCTAAAAATTTTAAAAATCCCGCATTTTTAAGTCATACACCCAATATGTAATTCATAACTTTTATTAAGGCGAAATATATGTATCTAAATATGAGATTCGTATAGTGTTTTTTACAGATCACTTCATATTGACATCTTGTTTTTATTCAGAATTATTTTACAAGCAGCAATACTGGATAGAGTGATCGAAAATTTGACCGAATTGTCGTGCCCAACATTTAAAATTATCTTTAAAATGTAAATGTCAGGGATTGTTCCTTCGGGTCATAATAAAGAATCCATCATCCAATTTTATTTTAAGTGTTTTATGTAAAACTAGAAAGAACCTCTAAATAAATCACCTTAAATAAGAAATAATAAGAGAAGGGAAATACTTTGTTTTTATTGTCTTGAGATTTTACTTGGTTTATCCATATGATTTATAAACTTTTGTTGATATTCCATTTGTTGAGTTACATAAGCAAATTAAAACCTGGTGCAGAATAATATTTCTTTGGATTTGTTAGTTTAAGTTTTATGCAAAGTTTTAAGTCATCGAGTTCATATGATAAGCATTCCTGATTGATTCTATATTCAATCACTTTTCAAGATAAATTTTCAGCTTGCCTCATATACAAAACACAATGCATCACTTGTACATATCTGAAAATGTCTGCGTATATGCTAAACCCCATACATTTTCATATTTGCAACTAAAACCATAATTTTATTTGTCTATTGTTTTAAGACCTTCTAAGACATTTTGCAGTATTTTCATTGAACTAACGAACATTTATTCATTCACTTCATTCCATGCTGCGATACATTCTCGTACATGGGAGTTGTGTTTGTTTGTACATTATTGTACTCTTAAGTAGGTATGGATCCATGTAGTCCCACTTATAATTCTACATTAAGTTAGTTAAGTATGCAGCTGTTTGTGTATTGTTGGTATGTGATACTCCAGTGTGCCACATGCTAAAGTTGAAGAGCATCTACATACTAAGTATACGAGTACATGAAGCATCAAGAGTTTCGCCTTTAGGGAATTGTGTTCAATAATGAATTTTAACAAGCATTATTTTCTCTTTCTTGCATTTTTTTTGTTGCTACTTGTTTTTAATTCTATTGTTTTGAAAGTGATACTCTACAGTAGGTTATGCAAAAAATTGAAGGATGAGAAGGTTTTTTTTTAATTTTGTGCAAGAAAATTATTTTTGCTTTCAAAAATGTGATCTTAGGGAGATAGAAAAAGGTGTTTGATTAAATGATAGACAAACCACAACAATTTCAAAATTTTTTAAAATTATTTCTATAAGATTATATAGGGCATAGAAGTGATGAGAAATGCACTGGCAAACTGACAAAGAACTAGTTACATAACTGGTTCCTTGTGTTTGGGAAGTGGTAACACTTGTAACACACGGAAGTAATTCAGCAACTTAAAAAGTTTTTGTCATAGAATGCGTATTTGGTCACAATTTACAAACTCTATTACAGAACACTGATCTAGTCTAAACAGTGCACTTAAAATTTTGTCTTAAATGAAAGATATAGGGAAAAGTAGCTTGAGGTACACTCCTTAAATCTAGGAATCATATTTAGTGCTCTGAAGTAGAAAATTTTTGATTTTAATTCAAATTTCATTTAAAATTTAAATTTTTAATGCGCATCCACTCCAATATTAGCCAGGGTATTTTAATTTCGTTGTAATGGACTGTCTGATTCACTCCTTTCACTTGACTTTCTTTTGTGTTTCCTATTTTTTTTTCGTTTTATTTTTAATTATGTAGAAAACTGATGATAAAGTTCTATGTCTAGGCATAACTATACAAATGCTCATACGTAAGTAGTAAGAAGAACATATGTATGTTAAGAGTGTGAATAAAGTAGTGTCTGCTTGAACTGCATTTTATGCAAAAAAAAAAAAAAATGCTGATATATACAAAAAATATAAAAAGTTTAATTATAAGAATTTTGTGAAATGTTTAAATTTGTTGGAGTTTGATTGAAATAATTTAATTTTGGAGCCAAGAAATAATAAGTTTAAATTCTATATTATAATATACATTTTATTAGAAACGATTTTAATTAAAAAAATTAAGGGCTTTATTTTCTAAATAAAATATAGAATTCAAACAAATGAAAACGACACGATCATCTCTGATCACTTATATTTTCAACCAGAAATCGATTATTTGAAAAAAGAAAATCCAGTTAATAGTGGTTTTCCGACAACCAAAAATCAAATAAAATATAAAAGTGGCTATGAGTCGGTAAAACGTGGTCAAAATGGAAAAAGAATGATCATCTGTGATCACTTATATTTTCAACCAAAAATCGATTTTTTATATGAAAATCAAGTAAAACATAAAAGTTGCTATAAGTCGGTAAATAGTGGTCCAAAAGGAAAAAGGATGATAATCTGTGATCACTTATATCATCAACCAAAAATCGATTTTTTATATGAAAATCAAGTAAAACATAAAAGTAGCTATAAGTTGGTAAATAGTGGTCCAAATGGAAAAAGGACAATCATCTGTGATCACTTATATTTTCAACCAAAAATCGTTTTTTTATATGAAAATCAAGTAAAATATAAAAGTGGCTATAAGTCAGTAAATAGTGGTCCAAATGGAAAAAGGATGATAATCTGTGATCACTTATATTTTCAACCAAAAATTGTTTTTTTTATATGAAATCAAGTAAAATATAAAAGTGGCTATAAGTCAATAAATAGTGGTCCAAATGGAAAAAGGATGATAATCTGTGATCACTTATATTTTCAACCAAAAATCGATTTTTTATATGAAAATCAAGTGAGACATAAAAGTGGCTATAAGTCAGTAAATAGTGGTCCAAATGGAAAAAGGATGATAATCTGTGATCACTTATACTTTCGACCAAAAATTTTTTTTTTATATGAAATCAAGTAAAATATAAAAGTGGCTATAAGTCGGTAAAACGTGGTCCAAATGGAAAAAGGACAATCATCTGTGATCACTTATATTTTCAACCAAAAATCGATTTTTTATATGAAAATCAAGTAAAACATAAAAGTTGCTATAAGTCAGTAAATAGTGGTCCAAATGGAAAAAGGATGATAATCTGTGATCACTTATATTTTCAACCAAAAATTGTTTTTTTTTATATGAAATCAAGTAAAACATAAAAGTGGCTATAAGTCAGTAAATAGTGGTCCAAATGGAAAAAGGATGATAATCTGTGATCACTTATATTTTCAACCAAAAATTGTTTTTTTTATATGAAATCAAGTAAAACATAAAAGTGGCTATAGTCAGTAAATAGTGGTCCAAATGGAAAAAAGATGATAATCTGTGATCACTTATATTTTCAAACAAAAATCGATTTTTTATATGAAAATCAAGTAAAACATAAAAGTTGCTAGAAGTCGGTAAATAGTGGTCCAAATGGGAAAAGGATGATAATCTGTGATCACTTATATTTTCAAACAAAAATCCATTTTTTATATGAAAATCAAGTAAAACATAAAAGTGGCTATAAGTCGGTAAATAGTGGTCCAAACTGAAAAAGGACAATCATCTGTGATCACTTATATTTTCAACCAAAAATCGATTTTTTTATATGAAAATCACGTAAAACATAAAAGTTGCAATAAGTCAGTAAATAGTGGTCCAAATGGAAAAAGAACGATCATCTGTGATCACTTATATTTTCAACCAAAAATCGATTTTTTATATGAAAATCAGGTAAAATATAAAAGTGGCTATAAGTCGTTAAATAGTGGTCCAAACTGAAAAAGGACAATCATCTGTGATCACTTATATTTTCAACCAAAAATCGATTTTTTATATGAAAATCAAGTAAACCATAAAAGTGGCTATAAGTCGGTAAAACGTGGTCCAAATGGAAAAAGAATGATAATCTGTGATCACTTATATTTTCAGACAAAAATCGATTTTTATATGAAAATCAAGTAAAACATAAAAGTTGCTATAAGTCGGTAAATAGTGGTCCAAACTGAAAAAGGACAATCATCTGTGATCGCTTATATTTTCGACCAAAAATCGAAAATATAAAAGTTGCTATAAGGCGGTAAAAAGTGGTCCAAATGGAAAAAGAATGATAATATGTGACCACTTAAATTTTCAACCAAAAATCGATTTTTATATGAAAATTATGTAAAACATAAAAAATAAGTCGGTAAATAGTGGTCCAAATGGAAAAAGGACGATCATCTGTGATCACTTATTATTTCCACCAAAAATCGAGAAAAACATAGTTAAACCTAAAAGTGGCTCCAAGTCAGTAAATAGTGGTTCAAATGGAAAAAGAACGATAATTTGTGATCACTTATATTTTCAACCAAAAATCTATTTTTTATATGAAAATCAAGTAAAGCATACAAGTGGCTATAAGTCGGTAAATCTTGGTTCAAATGGAAAAAGAATGATCATCTGTGATCACTTATATTTTCAACCAAAAAGAAAATAAAAAAGTTGTTAATTAATCAAAATTATGCTTATTATATAATTCGAATACTAAACAAAAAAAAATTAATTTTGCATTATTTTTTTAA
This sequence comes from Calliphora vicina, assembly GCF_958450345.1. Taxonomy (NCBI): domain Eukaryota; kingdom Metazoa; phylum Arthropoda; class Insecta; order Diptera; family Calliphoridae; genus Calliphora; species Calliphora vicina. The sequence continues at coordinate 15,501,847 of NC_088781.1, read as the reverse complement.
CTACTATGAACAGTTTTGGTGATATCGTTGATTCATTACTATGAGTTGTCTCAGTTTGCTTTTTTTACGATTCGTTAATCTTTAATTACAAGACTAAATTTTATTATTTCATTAATATTTTTGTTAAAGATATGCGAAAGTTTCAAATAACTTCTCTCTAATCATATACATAATATTTATTTTAAACCTGTAATATTTGTTATAAGTAGTACACACTGGTTTATTTGTTCTGCTTTTATACTTTATGAAATGACCCACTTTGTGTATGATTTTTTGTTTTCCTATTTACGACATGCAAATGTTACCTGCAATCAGACTCATATTCCTAAAGTTGGCCAATTAAAAAGTTTTAATGTTTCAAACATATGATTTAATGTCTTGTGTATTGCTAGTTTGCCATTTAACTAGAGCTGGTCACTATATTTAACATTTTCTTTTTGTTTGTATTGATTTTTTGTCTTCTTGGGTTTCTTGCTGTTTGCAAAAGGTTCTTTTTTTTGTTTTTCAAAAAAAGAACATCTGACTTTATGTTGTTGTTTTGAAAACAGTACAAGTGTCCCCTACTTGTTTTGATGTTGTTGTCACTGTCGCTGTTGTTTTTTTTTTCTTGAATGTTTTTATGTTTGTTTGTTTATTATGCTGCTTTGTTATTAAGCCTAAGGATATTTCCCTAATGTATATTATTTCCTTTCTTTCTTGCTTCATTCCTTTAACATTTAAATATATTTATGATTCACAAACATTGCCAAGTATACTTGTGTTTTTGTAGATTGTGTTGCTGTATTTTTTTTGTTGTTTCTGGTGTGTGTACTAATATGACAAAGTGTGTCTGTTGAGGCAGCAACAAGGAAACGACAAACAGCAACATATATGAAGGAAAAAAAAAATAAATGCAAACATTAAATATGGAATATTAACTCTTATAGAACATAGATCACAATAACTATGAAAAACAACAAAAAATACTCAACACACACTTGCAAAAGCCAACAAAACAAAGAAGCCGCCAGTGACAGTCACACACATACCGATTTTACAATAACGAAACGACAAAGCTTGTGGACACAGATATATAAATGTTGGCAGCTAGAGTGCCACTACTAAGAAATTCAAATAAACATTGGTGAACACATATAACCTACACTAATAAAACAATGGCAAACTGTATTCTCTAAAATGAACTTTGAAAAGGGATGTTTGTGGGAGAACATGGACGCAGATAATCTTAGAATTTCTTGAAGTTTTAATAGATTTTGAACGGTTACGGTCCCATGTCTTGTCGAATATATTGGTGTCCTCTCTTTATTGGTGAACGGTTAAAACAAATTGAGAAGGTACATAAACTAAAATGGAATCCCTCACAATACATAATATTGCAAAACACTTTGAAGAACAGACTTTGAAGAACACAAATACCTTACCAACCTGCCGTCATATCTGAAAACCAAAACAAAAAAAAAACAAATCATATTCCAACAGCAATAAAGTATACTCGTATAAGCATATTTACACTACATACACTCATATACATACATTAACATTTTTTGCATAGAAAAGCCAAAGAATTTTTTCCAATGATTTCCACTGTGTGTTTTTTGTTTTACCATTTGCAAAATTCATTCATTCATGGACTTTGTTTGTGTTAAAAACAACTACAGCAAAAAAGCCACACATACCAAAAAAAAAAAAAACAACAAAAAAAGTAGTAGTTGTAGCTGAGCAGTGGCAACAAAAAGACGAAATAAGAGAAATTCAAACACACAATGTGAATTTATAACATTCACATGCAAATTGCGCCAAACGACCTTATTATGCAAATTGCCAACAGCAAATGGAGAACAAAATTGATTTTCCCCACATACAGCCACATTCATAAACACATACAGGCACATTCTTTAAAGCAAATACACTCACATTCACATATTTACACACATACGCTTGTGTAAACATATAGAATTCCTTTAAACACACACACATAAGTGTAGAGGAAAAACGTTCATGTATGTAAACAATAATATCTTTAAAAGTCTCGTTTGTTTGTAGATTTTTGTGAATACTACATGGTTTCAAAAGTTTCAGGGGGTAATGACGAAAAAACCAGGGTAAACATAAACAAAATTGGCAAGAGGAATGCACATCTTTTAATGTTAAATTGTGTTAACCTTGACCTTTAAATGATAAAAGAAAATTCAAAAGGGTTCTTATGAGCAATAAGTTTTCTTTAAATGCAATTTTATCTCATTTAGAATTAGAGAAATAACACAATACTTAATTTAGTTTTGGGCTAAAGACTTTTTGGTTCATGCTTTTCTTAGGGTACAAATTACTTGAATTGATGAATTTTATTAACTGGCTTAAAGAAGAAATATTACTAGAGTTTTAAAACGATATATAGCTACATTATTTTTTCCTGTGATTCGTTCGTTTCATAGCACAGTACAACATTTTTCAGTTCATTGCTTTGGGACTCAATTCTGACAATTGCACGTGATAGTAGCCCCAAAAATAAGAACTTCTGCATCATTAGTTTTGTCAAGATTTTTATCACTTTTTCTATATTTTAACACGGTTATATCTCGGTATACCGTACGGAATATCTCTTTTGTGGCTGAAGCAAAGTTGAAGATATTGAATAGGAGAAAAAAAAAGCAGAACCTAGTTACCCGAAAAAAGTGCATCCAGTGCCTTAAAAACGCAAAAATGCCCATTTTTTTAAATTTTTTAAAAATTTTCACTTTTTTTGCTCAATAACTGGATTACAAATCCAATTATGAACCGATCACCATGAAATTAGGTCGTGTGATTTTTGTCTATATGAAAGTTATTTATCATGAATTTTGCTTCTATACCATAATTTTTAAGAGCTTTATGCATGTTAAAGTGATTTTCGGAAGCGGTTCTTATATGGGAGCTATGACTAATTATGAACCGATCGTAATAAAATTTGGTACATATAATTTGTTCGGCCCACGGACGAAGCCTATTGAAATTCGCTGAAATCGGTTCATTATTTCACCTAGCCCCCATACAAATATCCTCCCCAAATTGGACTTTATCGGTCATAAATGTTTAATTTATATATGTATCTACAAAAAATTTCGCTCCAAATAAGTTTTATGTATACAAAATTCATTTCACTAAACTTAATTAGTATCGGTCCATAAAAAGTGATAAAAATCCACCTTGAGCTAAAACAATTCGTATGGCCATTAAATTATTAGGGCAGCCAACTTGACAAAACTAATGATGCAGAAGTTCTTATTTTTGGGGATACTTTCACGTGCAATTGTCAGAATTGAGTTCCAAAATCATGTGTTGTGCAAAAGAAATTGACTAAAATTTGAATATTTTGAAAAATATATCAAAAAAGGGACCATATATTCACAAAAATAGCAAAATATCGAAAATATTTTCATCATAGGGTAAAATAGAGACGAGACGTAATTGTTAAAAACCTAAGTATGGTATCAAAAACCTAACTCTGGCAACAACAAATTACATGCTAGTCAATGTATTTTGTTGTTCTTTCAGACATATGATTTGTTGAATTTTTGTTTGACATCTTGGAGTGTGTTGTCTATGGTTTTCATGTTTATTTTATTTTTTTTTCTTGATTATATTTGTTACTGTAAATGATTAAACTATAAGCAAAAAAACAACTCAATTCAGTATTCTGCAGAATAATTTTTTAAAAGTTTTAATCTCAGTTGAATTTTTCGCATGACCATATCAGCGTATGAGTAATATTGATCATTCGTAACAAGTATACTCAAGAAAAATATGGTGTACATTTTTATACTTTCTGTTAATAAAAAAATTTCATATTTTCAAAACTTTTATTTTACACATGGTTAAATGTTTATAACGAAATGAGATTTTCTAACGTTGCACAGTGGTATAAAAAAAGAGGGAAATAAAACTGTAACTTCTAAACCCTTAGTCCGATTTGAAATTTTACATGAGCAAAAAGATATATTGTCGAGTTTAAGTTTCGAATTTTGGTTCCCAAAGTAGGACAACTCGGGTATGTTAAATTTTAAATATTTCAAGATTTTCTCCATTTCATTTTATTGGTCTAACAAATGTAAATGTCAAACAAAAAAATAGTTGTTTAAAAATCGTGACTGACTCCAAAGTTATATGTATTTGAATATAAAAGTTTTTAAAAAGGTGGCTTTTCTCTAGTTTTTGGGAAAAAAGTACTTTTTTTCCTTTTTAAATTATTTAAAAAATGTCTAAGAAGATGTATAAGGAATTTATACTATTTGGAAAGCCAAACAATTAAATATTTTAAATGAAAACAAATTTGAAAATTTCTGATTCCGAAGGGACCAGGTCCATCCAAAAAACTCCTATTTTTTATGTAAAATTCAAATTTAGGGCAAAAATTCTCAAATCGCATAGTCGATATCATTATATAGTAACCCATTTTAGATGGCCTAATATGTTCTTAATTATTATTTGTAAAGGGTTCCGATACCCCAGCCTCTGGTATGGATATTATAGCTAAAAACAAAATCTTTTTTGATTCCTGTACCTCGTATTGTATGTGAGAAAATTTTCATTCTTCCTAAACACAGGACGAGTATTAATAAATCATTTACTGTGTCTGTACATTTATTGTATTCAGTTTGAAATTTACCTAACTCATCCTGTTAACAACTGAATTATTTCGATTCGAAAACTTCTCACATGATATAGAAACGGGGTACTGATTACAAATTTCAAAATTTGTTTTTATTTTTCCATTTGTAATACAAAAATCTATATAACTGTAAATTTTCACTAAAAAATATTCATAAATAAAAATTTAGTTTCAATTTGAAAAATTTGTATCATTGCAAAAACTCAATAAAAATTAATTTTTATCACATTTTTCAAAAAAAGTATTCCATGAATTTTTTAATTGTCAAAATTTATATGTATATATTCTTGACGAATAGACAAAATCGCCTATCCATTGATATATAACATGTATAACTCATGTTTTTACGTGTCAAATTAATTAGGGAAAACTTTACAACTCGCAGAAAATTTACTTGTTATATATCAATGGGTTTTTGTCTATTTGAAATTGTAAAAAAAGATCAATACATATCATTAACATTTGAAAATTAAGCGTATTCTGGGCGTCCAATTTTGGGCCACTTTTTCGAGCACTGCTGTTTGCATCCAAGCGACACTTGCTGCTGGTTTATCAGCATAAACCAGTGACTTCAAGTGGTTTTAATTATAATTATTGATAATAAATGTCAAAAAAGACAGTTCGTTTGACATTTAACCGTTTCGCAAGTTCTATCGGTCTTAAAAAACAGCAAAACCTAACTTCTGCGCAAACATTGTGCTACTAAAATGTTGTCTAAAATTTAAAAAGAAATAAATATTGTATTTTATTTATAGAATTATTTATTATAAACTTCTCCAAAAGTGTTTAGGGAATAAATAAGTTTTTATTCCGCTTGTAATTTCCATAATATTCATAAATTATATACATATGTATATTTTGAATCGTTAAAGATAGCAGGTTTAACATAGCCATGTCCGTCTATCCGTTTCTATATTAAAATCGAATTTCTGAAGCCCCGAATAATTTACATACATGATTGATGTATCAATATATCCGCTATTGTCCAACTTAGGTCTTCGTTTAAAATCGATCAAAAAATGGCTGAGATAAATTAAAAAAAAAATGTTCAACAATAATTTTTTTAATTTAAGTCCACAAAAATAAATCCAAAAAATATCCCTCTTTATGTTATTTTGAATTTCAGACTCTTCACAACTATAACCAGCAATATTGATGCTTTGAATACAGTTCTTCACATCCAATATCACGATCACACAAGCTACATAATATGTATTGACATATATATATGACAGCATAATCAAATCTTTAAAAATGTACTCAGTTAAGGATGTGATTTCCTCATTTTATAAAATGGTCATAATGCAAAGGAAAATACTTTTTAAGTTAAACATTTTATCCCGAAAGTGTAAAAATCTAAAGCAATATTTACCAGTCTACTAATCATATAACTTAACCAAATACGCAACAGGATTCTAACAGCTACTGTGTAAAATTACATACATTAGGGAGACACATATATAATGTATCCCCTTCTCGTTGGAATTTCTTTTAAAATTTTCTGATTTCTATTATATAGGAGTAAACATAGGAATTTACGAACTTTTTAGCGGCCATTTTGTTGAAGCTACACCTGTCGAATTGGTGGTCATTTATTCAGCTTGTTTTGCCAAATCATCATGGATGGATAGAATGCTCAACAACACCTGCCAATGGTAATGATAAAATTTTTTTATTTAAATGGGTTTTCTGTTCGTGCAATGTCCCGCTCGCTGCACCCATGAACGTCCAATGTATCCCGACAAAGTAACTGTTTGATGTGTGTTTTGGGATGGCAGGGACATCGTTCCATATTTCACTCATCACCTGTGAGCCCTACATGTCGATGAGTACGAATTTCTATCAGAATGAAATGGATGATAGGAACACCAACGACATATGGTTTCAACAGAATAGCGCTACGTACAACACAGCTCATGCCACATTGGACATTCTGCGAAAGCAATTTGAGGAAACGGTGGAGGTGATGTGAACTGGTTAATGAGATCGTGCGATTTGACACTGTTAAACTTTTTTACTGAAGTCGCAGGTCTATGCGAATAAACCATAAACCACAGCGGCTATCAAAGCCAACATAACCCATGTTATCGGTCAAATTGTGATTTATGTGCCAGAGTCATGGAAAATTTAACATTTCGGATGGGACATTTGCACGATGTTATATTCCATACATATTGACATCGATGCACTGTGGTTCCAAATCAAAATCTAGGTGGACAAAATTATTTGGCGATCTTTTTATATAGAATTGTTATCTCCGATTCCAAAAAAAATCTTTAAAAGATCAATATAAACTTTTTTTCAAGTTACAGTAGGGTCTAGATATACATATAAAAAACATTAATAAAAAATTAAAAAAATACGTTTTCATGTCTTTCTGAAACTAAATTTTTAAAAAGATCTGTATTTACTATATTTCAAGTTACAGTAAGGTCTAGATATATATAAATAAATAATAAATAAAGAAATATTTCTAAAAATTCCATTCCGTAAAAATTAAAAAAAAAAGTATTTCGGCGGGTGCTGGCGGCTACAATTTTTTTACAAAGGCATTCCCCAGAAGTTTCTTTAAATGATGTATATAGTCATTGAACGGGCTTCGACGGTCTTTTTTTTTGGCAAAGTATTTAACATTCTTAGAAAAAAATATATATATTTGAGAACCTAGTTTAAAGGACTATAACAGGAAAATGGAGAGGCCCATAAATATAAGATATACATTTAATAAAAGCTTATATCAATGTTTATCTATTTTTTGAAGTATGAATTTCTATATGGTAAAACCATTGAGATATATCTAATTTAGTAAAGCGGTAAAATATTAAAAAAAATTAACGAAAATATGATTCAAAATTTGTTGAACTTCTGGCGCTTCTGTCGAGAAAACGAAATGTCCAATTGAAAAACCCATTTGTATTGAAGGAGAGCAGATTGTCAGCTTCCGAAAAAACTTAGTTTTTCCAAATTCTGAAGATACCGATTTTCATAATTTTGTCCACCTAGATTTTCATTTGGAACAACAGTGCGATGGGCCTTTTAAACGAATAAAAAATGTCGATGATATATTTGTTTTATTTAAATTTAAAGATATGAAGCGCTTAATCAGGGCACACTTAGAAAGGTGACTGCATAACTACAACAATACAAAAACAACAGGTACTTTGTTTTTGTTAAAAAGTAGGTGAACTGTCAAATTTGCCTGTTGTTGTTTTTGCTGTTGGGTTTGTTGTATTTTTCGCTACAACAACCACAAGTGAATTGACAATTCAAACTGAATAAATAAAATAATCAGCTGTTTCATCGCAGTCACCTTTCTAAGTGTGCCCTGCGCTTAACATTTACATCCCAGTATGCAACATTTCGAGTCAGTTCTTTTTATCGAACTTATTTCGAATTGAAATCGAAAATATGAATTTATTATGATGCTCTATCCAATCTACATTTTTTAGAATATCGTATTTTAATATTTTATAGAAATGGCGAATAATGTTCGAGTTTTTTTTTAATGTCAAATTTCATTTTTTCACAAATTGCCAAATTCATATACATACATATTATTCTTTTGTCAATTTGTGAGAAAATAAAATTTTGTTTCTTATCCTATCAATAACATATTCATAAAAATATAGTTTAACATAAAAAATGGATAGAAGACGTCTTAAAAGAAAAGCGCAGCCAATTATTGATGTTGTTTTTGACAATTCGAATCTTCAAAATCAGCAAACATCAGAAATATGTGCAGAGTTTATTGCATTTGAAAATGAAAACACATCTAACGCAACATTATTGGCTAATAATAGAGGTATTGAATATGCATTATTTCAAGAAGAAATTGCTGATGGTATAAAGTATACGAAATTGTTCATATATTTAACATTTTTAATACCGAAAAAGGTATAGTATATCGATAAAAATTAGAATCAGAATAATAAACGATTTTCGACTCTTTATCGCTCTGCACTCTACTTAGGAAAACACGCACATTCTCGACATTATATCGAAGTCGATATCGATAAAATTTTACGAAAAAATGATTCATTTTCGATATAACTTCGAATCATTTTGCATACTGGGATATTTACTCCAAAGAAACTGTATGAAATGTTTGTATCATATGAGAAGCATGAAAGAAATATCAAACGTTCAGCTATACAATATGTTTAAATATACCTTTAAATATACAGATTTTAAGAAACTAAAATTTAGATGAAAAATCACAGATAAATGAATATGGTTGGATTTGTATACCAAAAATTGGTTCAGATAATGATGCCAAACAATATATTATAAATTTGTTGTTATTTCAAAAAATATTTGTTACGAATACTTAGAACACCCTAATTTACTACTAGATTGCACTATTTGGCCACTATGATTTCTACATACCAGCACAGTACAAGTCCTAAAAAAATGCGAATATGTGCTGTGGTTTTTTTTTTATTTCATTGCTGGTTTGTGGTATTATGAAAAATCTTTTCCTCTATTAGGTTTTTTTCTTATCCTGTATATAGTTTTTATTCCAACTACTAGTAGTTGGCCCCTTTTTAATATAAGTTTCGGTTTGGTTTTTTGCAAATATTTTCCTTTTTTCAGCTAGAATCAAATAAAAGAATCGAGGGCGTTCTGTATTTATATTCTTTCAGCTTTTCTTTTGTTTTTGTTTGCAGCTATTTTAGCGAAGCGGTGTTTTAATAAAAGGCGAATGTAGTTGTTGTTGCTGCAGCAAATACAACATGTATTATGTATGTATATTGAGCTGCCAGTATTGTGTAAGCAATTGTCGCATGAATAATTCTGCAACAATAAATTCTTTTGCACAAATAATACAAACGGCTGGAAGAGGTATTGTGCAAAAAAAAAGGAACTGTATTTGTATGTTAATATGCATATATGAGCCATTGAAAGAAAGATTGGATTAAATCAAAAAAAAAAAATAGTTTTGAGTAACATTAATTTCAATAATATTTTATTATTCTGTTAGATGTATATTTACACCTAATTATTTCTAAAAATGTGAAGGAGTTCTGTTCGAGATTTGTATATTTCAGTCTTCACTTTTTAAATTTCAACATTTAGAGTTGTACAGGTCTTGCAATCAGCGAGCTTTATAGGTATGTATATGTGTGTTGTACAAATATCTGTGCCTTTGTGTTTGAGACTGTGCATTAAATAAGCTGCAACCAACAAAAATTAAGCCAAATACGAGTTCGACTGCATCCTCAATTTTTATGTAAATTTTAGCTATAACTACGACTACAAGTGAGTTTCTGCATTTATTTTATAGTTCACGGTTTTATTTGCTATTTATCCTCAAAATATGCACAAGTTTTTGTTTTATTTTTGTGA